>NC_064631.1:252127563-253377563 GCF_023864275.1 Schistocerca cancellata
AAAATTCGTCCTCAAATCATTTGTAATTGCGTCTTCCTAATATGTGCATAGAAATCACTTGTCCGTTTGTAAAATAAAGTAAGTCATAGTATACAACGTCAAGGTTGTGAAAGGCATATAGAGAACCCCGATAGTTCGAATCTCGACACTCACTGAATGCTAACAGCATGACCAAAGTATCTAACCGGAGACCTTGATATTGTAGCAGATATACTAAATGAGAAAACTATTGTCTGTGTCTTCAGCAATAGGATCATTACTTACATTTACATTTTTACCGCTACAAATCGTAACCCTAAATGTTCCCGTAGATCCAATTTCCTACCCAAATTCTGCGTATGCAAAATCGTGACATCCTCCTCAGTCCTACAATGAGTGCTCAGTGCATAATGTGCATGGTTATAGCCGACTATTCGAAATATGAAGCCAAAAAGCGGACTTGTGTTTTATGTGCATTGGAGAATCAACAAGTCTGATCAACGTAGTTCGAATTGCAATTATTACACTAAATTTTCTAAATATCATTTTATCACATTGTTATGTTATAAATTATTCATTTATTTACATCCTACCTTACTGACTGTCATTTCGACTTAAATACGGTTTAGAAAACTTACCCATCTTTCGTGATAAATTATCGAATTACGGAATAGCGTCAGGCTTAAGTTTCTGCGCGACATTTCCAATTACCTTCTTAGCCTGTCTAGAGCATCAAATTGGCTGGGAGCTTCGATGACGTCAGTATACACACCGAAGGATACACTGGTAGCAAGACTGGGGAAAATATTTGTAATTTTTTTTTGTTATGAGTCATCACATAATTCACTGGTGCAATCTAGTCCGGCACAATTCCTTTCTTGACCCTAGCTTTTCACCTCATGGGAGCACTTCCACCCTACGTCATCAATTGTTGAATGTACTCCAATCTCTATCTTCCCGTACAATTTTTACCCCGTACATTTCCTTTTAGTACAATGGAAGTTACTCCGAGTTTGCTTAACATTTCCTGTCATCACATTCCATCCTCTTCTCAATATCTTCCTTTAGTTCCTTTCTTCGCCAATTCTACGGAGAACCTCCTCTTTCCTTATTTCTTAATTTCACATAATTTGCAACAACATAGCAGAACACATCAAATACTTCGATTCCCTGTACGGTTGTCACATAGTTCATGATTCACTGCCATACAGTGTCGCGCTCCGGACGTACATTCTCGCAAATTTGTTTCTCAAGTTAATGTCGAAGTTTGATACCAGTAGAGTTCTCTCTATTTTGCTAGTGTGGGACTCCTTTTTATGCCCTCAGTGCTTTGACTGCCATATGCTATTTTGCTTCCAAGGCAGAAGAATTCCTCAACTTCCTGTACTTCGTGATTTATAACTATAATGTTACGTTTATCGCTACTCTCACATTCGCCTTTCTTCGATTTATTCTCAATTTGTATTCTTTACTCATTCCAAGGGTGCTGATGTGTTCGCTGTTAGGCCCTAAAACTATATTCACATCACATCCTCACTGTCCACTGTATTTAATAAGTTCCATAATTCTCCATCCTTTTCGCTGCCGATAGTAATATCATCAGCGAATCTTTTCATTGATATCCTTTCACTCTGAATTTTCATCCCAAGCTTTAACGCTTCATTTATTTCCATCACTGCTTCCTTGACGTAGATACTGACCAGTGTGGTCGAAAGACGATACATCCCAGTTACACATTGTTTAATCCGAGCACTTGATTCTTGTTCTTCCAATATTGTTTTGTCTTGGATCTTGTGCATATTGTATAACATTCGTCTTTCCGTATGTTTTACTACTATTTTTACCGTTACTTCGACATCTATAGAGTTTTACATTCCGAAGGTTTGTTATATACGAGGGTTGTAACTTTAACAGTGGCAACTATTTATTTACAGCTCTTACAAAATAGGTGTTTCAAAGTTTTACTGACCTTCAGAGTAGTCACCAGCATTGTGTATAACCCGTTGCCAACAATATGGCGCCGCGCGGGATTATCCGAAGGGTCTCAGGCGCTGCAGTCATGGACTGTGCGGCTGGTCCCGGCGGAGGTTCGAGTCCTTCCTCGGGCATGGATGTGTGTGTTTGTCCTTAGGATAATTTAGGTTAAGTAGTGTGTAAGCTTAGGGACTGATGACCTTAGCAGTTAAGTCCCATAAGATTTCATACACATCTTTTTTTTAACGATGTGGAAGTCGTAGGATACTCTTAGTAGTGCCAGTTGTGTTGACAGTTCGAGCGGCGCAGCCTATTGCCCGGCAAATTTGTAGCAGTTCTGAAGAGAATACCGTCAAGTGTTACTTCTGTTCAGAAATGGAGTTGAACTAACGAGGGCTTAAGTCAGGGGAGTGTAGTAGGTGGTATAGCACTTAGCAGCTCCATCAGTCAAACATATCAGTAACAGCTTGCACTGTACGTGCTTGAGCATTGTCCTGCAAAATGATTGTCAGGTCCTGCAGAAAGGGTCATCACTTCTGTCTCTATGCTATTCATTTTTGGAAGACAACCTACGACCAGCTTAGAAGTGATGACACTTACTGCAGGACCTGACCATCATTTTGCAGGACAATGATCAAGCACGTACAGCGCAAGCTGTTTCTGATTTGCTTGACTCTTGGGGCTGCTAATTGCTACACCACCTACCACACTCCCTTGAGCCAGTGTAAGTTCAACTCGATTTCTAAACTGAAAGGCACACTTCACGGCATTCGCTTCAGAACTGCTACAAATTCGTCGGGCAATAACCCGCGCAGCCCAAATTGTCAACAACTGGCAATGCTAAGAGTCTCCTACGACTTCCACATGACTGGCAGCGGGTTATGTACAATGCTGGTGACTACTTTGAAGGTCAGTAAAACTTTGAAACACGTATCTATTTTGTACGTGCTGTAAATAAACAGTTACCACTATTAAAGTTCCAACCCTCGTATATCCGTTCCGTCTTACTTCACCGCCTATCCTACAGAGCCCTAGGTCTTCCATATCGACTCCCGTTTGTTCCTCATTCACGTGACCGGATATCCCCTTCGTCGAGAACTTCAGTGTACTCTTTATACCCATCCAGGCTTTCCAGTGCTTTTCATTGCATTCTTGAAGTGTTGAATTTTCTGTATTCTGAGTGAATCCTTCCGACTACCATTTCTTTTTGGATTTCTACACATTTTTTCAGCAACCATATCGTCTTGCTATCTATATACTTCCTATTTATTTCAGTCCTAAATGTTTTATACTCCTGTACATCCAAAATTTCCCTATAATTTATTATTTCCTTCTTTCGTCAGTCAGCTGAGGTATAGCTGCTGGTACCCGAAAGATTCTTCGCAGTTACCTACCTCGTATCTATTTTGTCTGCTCAGCTTCTGTAACTGTCCTTTTCAGAGAAATCTACTGTGGCATTCATTATCACTGTATCTACAGCCTCAGAGAATTTCAGACACATCTAGTCATTCCTCGCTACTTCATTGTAAGATATATGTACACACTGATCCTTCCAAACCATTCTCTTAACGTCAGGCTACTCTTCATCAGTACTACGTTGTTCTCCATGTCTATATCTGATCCTGGGTGCGTACTACAATGCAGTACCTGATTTCGAAATTTATGACTGGCCGTGTTGCAATGCCGATGGAATCTTCCTTTTCTAAGTATACCTCCGTCTCTTATATTGTCGATCAGTGTTTTCCCTATTACAGTGTGTGGCTAAAATTTATTGCACAACTCAGTTATACTCTCTCTTCTCTCATTTATTGTACCTACCAATATTCTCCCGTAACTATCTTATACTCTTTTCCCTAATACCACTTTCAAATCCGTCATGAATATTGCATTAACATCTCGTTTTCCGTACTGAATTACCTGTTGAATATCTTCATACCGTGTCTCATCCTTGACATCTTTTGTCAGTGACACTGGAATATTGGTGGCTCTGTTTGCTGTTGGCTCTATTGAGGACAATTCTATTCCTAAAGTAATCATGCTAACTCACCCTCTATCCTACGTTCCTGTTCATAACGAATCTTACTCGAAAGTCACATTTCTGGTATTACACTATATTCCTTCTCTAAGCTTTTTCATTTTCACATTTTCTAACTTAAAAATTTCGATACTTGGCTCTCAGAATTGTAGAATATTACATTTTCTCCACTTTGGCAGTCCCGTTATGGAGATTGGACTGTGCGACTAATACGAAATCTTTTATCAAGTGAGACATCAACAGGTAACCTTATCGTTTATAGGCGATAGGTCCTGCAGATACATATTATACGACTTTATTTAGTGCTTTCCATTGCCTTCTGCATCCTTATGACTTTGGTAATATGTGGTTCCTCCGCAGTTTAGGGGCAGTTTCCCAGACGAACCACGAGAGGTTGGTTCACTTCTCTGTTCTTCTGGGTAAGTCCATTGGAATAAAGAGGATGACTTCTTCTATCGCAAGTTTTCTGACGTCACTGGCGATGAATTTTATTCCAAATTTAACGAGTGGCTGGGTTTGAATCAGATCACCAAGACGTTCTGGGTACTGGTTAAATATGTAACTTTTTTTGCGCCTACGTCGCCCCTCGTAGTCCATTTGCGTTCACCATCGATAGCCTTCGGTGGGAACCCATACACCACAAGTGTTTATGTCTGATTCGGTATCATTGCAAGTTCTGAAGCTCAACACAGCTGTTTACTATCTCCACTCCAATTTCTGTTCCTTATCACTTTTTTAGTTGTTAGCAGTCGTCCATGGGTTGTGCGGTGCCTATTCTGTTTTCCAATTTATACTTACCAAGTTTATGTAGTAGTCTGTTCCTGAGAGTTCCCCTGATATTCATTAGTCGTTTCATCCTTGCTTTATTGTAGAGCTTTCAGGAGTATTCGTTGCAGGTTCTTTGGAATCGAAACTTGTATATGTCCCGGGAAGCCTTTTTCACCTGCTGGTGTTCCCATTGTTCCAAGACATTTGTCAGACATCTGTATTGAATGAACTGAGATTTCATAACGTGACTTATATTTCAGCGACCGCTGTACGGCTCCTAAGACTTATATTGTCAATAATAGCGGGAACTTTTCAGATAGTGTATTCTCAAATATTGTATCAATTCACAAATAATAACTATTATGAAGGGATGATTTTGCACAGCCTAGTCAGTGAAATTTCTTCTGTTCCAGTGCCGTAACTTTTTAGACAGTCCCAGTAAACTCAACTCTAACATATTCACAACAATATGAGTTTTTTTAATCCCAGGGAATAAGGAGTGTTCTGAGTGTGTCGTTACTTGTGAAAGCATGGGGTGTTTCCACCACCAGTTTATAACCGGAAATTAACGCCTCACAGAGTAAATGGTGACAGAAACTGCCCATTCTGTTAAGTTTAGGGGTAATTAAAAAGCACGCACAAAACACTTTCACTCAAAAACCCCACAAACAACGTTGGCTATGGAACTCACAGCTCTGGTACGCAGTTAATTTTTTATTTTGGAGTTCCTTAAACTTTCACTCTGAAATGTTGTTATTTCAAGAATGCGACCGTTTTTAATGCTATAGTATCGCTCTGCTATTTGAAGTATTATGATGTACACTATACGTGCTTGACAAGCATTCCGTTTTCAGAAAACTGAAGGCTATAGTTATTTAACAAACACAAGGTATGTTACTCCCATTTGACACCAGAATTTGCTTAATGTAGTCAAAGTAACAAACTGAAAAGTACACTGATGTATCTCGCTCAGTATGTGACTTTACTAACGTCTGTATGTGTCACGCGCATCTAATACCCTCTGATTCCATGAAGGAGACGAAGTATTGCTGTACCTTTTTCAACAATGTTTCACGTAAATTCGATGTTATTAGTGATTCAGATATTCTGTTCAAGACAGACTCCATTGAAATATTGCTCCCCTTTCTTGACAGAACAAGACACATAAAGGGAATAAAGGCCTATTCTTTACTTTACATTTAAGCGTAACACATTGCACAACATAAACTTTAAAACTTAGTTTTATACTAACAATAGTCAGCGAGGAATTAGTCTCATGGGCAGTAAACTATAAGGCCTCCTTTGTATTCCGCACTATAAGTAAATTAGGTATTTTGAAATGTTAATGAATTAGATACCTCAAATATTGTTAGAACATACTGTATAAACAGTTTACAAATCAGGTCCGTATCACTATATTCTTATTATAATATCTTTCTTTAACAGTATTCTGACTTCTTCAAAAATTTTAAAGTAGTCCGCCTGTGTACACATACAGTACACACATACAACTAAACCATCTTCAGAATTCTGTTGGCTAATGTAAGATTTTAGTGCATTAGAAACAAGAAACACCTTAAGGGTTACTTGGTGGTTGGTGTGCAAGATTATTTCGTCCGCCTTATTTTCTTCATCAGTAATGATCCAATTTATAAGAAATTAACCAACGACATCATGCTTTTAATGAAACTATATAGATGTGTCTGTAATGAACGATGAGGTGATAATTCCATAGTAGTCTGGCGAACAGTGTCCTAGGCAATCAATAACGTGAGTAAGAAGAAGACTGATTCTACTGCATACAAAAGGGCAAAATGAAACGAAAGAAAGACTATGAAAGTTCACGGTTGCAAGCAGTCCAATTGTACCAATTGCGTATGTTCTTCCAAGGCTCAAATAAAACTACAGACCTCCCCAAAATGAATGAAAGCAATAGAAATGAAATAGTTCACTACCGTCTGGAAGTCGGGAAAATAGGTGAATAAAAGGAAGCTCTCGTCAATAATTACCTTCTCTCCAGGAACCAATGAGCACTTTCTTCTATTAAAATTAGTGACTTACAGTTTTAGATTAAATATGAACGAAATGCCCCTGACACTAGCTGTAACTGAGGAACGCGGACGGACCAGAATATAATATTGTCCGGAAATGTGCAGTAAACGATTTTTTCACATATTTCAACCATGGCTCAAGATGCAGCTCTCAATTTTCTAACAATTTACTTATACCTGTGTCACTACCAATTAATTATTTTGAGTCACAGAGCAAAACAAAAGTTCACTATGAATTATTTTCCCTTTGTATTGTACTATGCTTTCACCTATATTTTTTAGAAACCAGCTGCTCTTATGCCATCTCTCGAATGTCTGCGTGTGCAAATACGTACGGCCGATTATTATTAGAAATATAATATACGAATTTATTTATCTGATGAAATTTGGTCCAAGAACTTTAATGAATTAGAAATATTTACTCTGTTTTAAAAAATAAGAGTTTTCTCTATGTCTACTCAATCCTTCAGCCTCCGTTCATTAGGGTACAAATGTAGCAGATTTGCAGTCTTGCTTTTCGATCTCATTCGTGGATGGCTTGCAAACAGGAAGCCGGCACCCCCTTCTGCATATATCTGAATTTAGATACATTTAGTGTCGTACTCGTAAGGTAATAAGAAATATTGGAGCAAATAATATGGCAATTTTGGATGATCGGATCTAGGAATTTCGGGAGTAAGCCCCTTTTTAATGCTAGAAGTCTTTCTTTTAGCTTCTTCATAGTACCGTTTGTTGAGTATTTCAATGATAGTCTCACACAGACTGTCCCATTTCATCATGAAGAACACAGCTATTCATTGACTGTTGCTTGTCTCTTCCGTCTAACAATACTGAAGAATTGGTCAAATGAGGTTTGGCAAACGGCCTCACTATTGCACATACGAAAGCCACTTTCATTCCTTATTTAGTGGCGTCTCTCAGTAATGCAATTAATGGTTGTAGACGGACTTATCCGCATCGGACTCAAGCTCATCACAACATAATGTCACAGATAAATGTGAAGTTATTGATAATTATATTTTCAGAGTTAATGACGTGTCCTTATGAGGTCTTATTCGTAAATTTCATTCCTCGTGGCTTCCCAGCGCCCGAACACACCATTGACGTTACAGCTATGTAGACTTCCCGTACCGGAGTCATGACGATTAAAATTTTTATGGGTGTTTTTACCGATTCATAACATAAAATACTTTTATTATAAACTTAAAAAGGACGTTTCCGTCGAAATACAACGGCCTTCCTGAGAACAAAACGGTCGGAACGTTGCGTTTTAAGTTTATAATCAAAGTACTCTATACTATGACAAGGGACACTACCCACAAGAATTTCCGTCATCATCTGCATTATGTCTGTCAAGGTTGTTTGTTCGATGAAAGTCCCTTCGGCTTAACCTCATCGAAAGTTAGATTAATACGAAACCCTCAGCAACGATTCAGAAGAAGAGATTAACTTTGTAGAGTATTCCTTACCTTAAAAAGCGGAGAAGGATATTCGGAGCATGTGTCCAGAAGAAAGGAATCTTTCCTGACGTAATTGTTTAACTTGTAATTCTTGGTTTCGAGTGATTTCTGTACGGATTTTAAAACGAAGAACGAAATGTTTAATTTTGATATTTGTGAATGCATTAGCGTTAAGTGACAGTGATCTCGTAGCTATGAATTTTTATAGCAGAAAACTCTATAACAAACTTCTTTGGAAGATTGTGAACGTAACTGTTATTCAGTGCAAAGTAGATACACGAAGACTACAGGTATAATGGAACACAGCATTACTGCATTACGAGAAACCGTAAAAAATTAGAGAAACTATACTGTAAACAGAAACATGTAAAATATTATATTTTTGTGAAATTATTGTCTTTTGTATTGCCTTTATGTGTAATGGACAACGAACTGTTATTTATTTCTTGATATTCTTTCACTCCTGTTACTATGATAGAAGTACCACAGGAACGTGTGCACCAATAAATTTTTATCTTTGTTCTTGTTTCAAGATTAGTATTCAGATATATTTTATTTTCAAAAATATCGTGTTGTAAATATGATTTGATACCAAAAACAATGTATGAAATAAAATGAAAAGAAAGTTGTATAAGAAATGAATAACGAAGGAAAAGAAAACCACGTAATGAGTAGCTTTTGTGTTTCATTCCTTAAACATAGTTTTCGTTCACTCTTTGTGGGCACAACTGGATAGGTCAAAGATACGCTTTTCAGTTGGAATACATAACGTCAAAAATACATCGACAATGCTTTCAAACCTAGAACATAACGTATCAGTTGCTACGCACAGCACACATATGAATATACTTCATTTTACTAATTTATCGTTGTTCTACTTACAATTTTTCATCTAAATATATGAAAATACCTCCTAAAACATCAACTCTAATCAGATAAACTCATATAATTCTTTATTAGTTATCATGATAATAAATTTTAATGTTATAACATTAAAAGTACTACACTTAGGCTGAAATTGTAGTTCTAAAAGAGGTAGCATTCTATTTTATGTACAATAAGTTGAAAGAAACAGTCCCGTATTAAAACATCCTTGAGTTCCGTGCAATGATTATTTGTTTAAAATTTATATAGTCCTCATGGCAATATCGTGATTCATAGTTGACATTCACTTGTTAGCCGCAAACAACAAATAGTATCGGTTGTCGTGTACTCCAGATATACAACTGGAGGATGCACAGAAAACTTCACAAATGATGAGGTGACATTTCCTCGGCACTGATCTGAGCTCTCGTTCCTTACAATCTGTGTACCGATAATTGGCGACAAATGGGTAAATTTGGTCGAATATCACTGACACTTTTTTATTCCAGTCTGTAGGTGAGGCACCCAGCTAAACCATAAATTGTCCGAATGGTGCCCAAATGCGTTTACCAGTAGGTTTTCTGCCAGTTTGCTCGCATATTTCGCCCCCGTAACTTACTATTTTTCGTCTTGTTTGCACACCGTAATCTACAGAATGTAGCTCATGGGTTGGACACTCTAAAGGGATTTCACACCCTTCATTTGTTTTTGAATTTGCCTGGCTGTATTCTTCAAAAAGAAAAAAATTAGAGAAAAACCCGCATCCTATACACACACCTACATTAACTTCAAATACATTGTTCTTGCAAGCTTCCGTCTCATTGGAGGTGCGGATATCCTGAAAGGGGGTTTTAAAGCAGTAATGTTCGCTCTCTTCTCTGTTTTTGGCCTTCGAACTAGCATTGATCTCCGTTCCCTCACGAGAAACGAATCGAGACATTGATGTATCGTCTCAGGCTACAACAGAAGAGGCTGGAATGAGGAACTGAGTGATAGGAGAAATTTTTTAAGAAAGAAAACTATGAGGAAAAAGGAGGTGAATGGAATTTAGGTTGCCCAGATATCAGAGGATAACTTAAACAGTGGTGAATGGAAACAGATGCTCGAATTAGGGACACGACTACAGATGAATAAGCGAAATCATCCTTTGGTGACATATCCAAGGTGAAATGACATTTGGTTAAGAAAGGCTCCATCAGCATGCCTTACTGTCAGGATCTGCCGTTCTAGAGATACACACGAGACAAATTATAATGTTCAGCCTGCTGTAATTGCTATTACGCAAAAGAAAAAACGTTCTAGCGCAACTATGCCTCTGGAAGTGCCCAAATTTGTACCCGTCTAAGAAATCTAGTAGGAACGTGCCAAATGGTGAGATGACTATTCCCAAACAACGTGAGATGATACACAGAATGTGGAAACGAATTTGTGGTAGAAGTGGAAGGATAGGGATGCCTCCGCTCTTACCAAGGTCGTTATTTAAAACAACATAAAGGGTACACGATGTTAGTAGGGGAAGGGTGGTCATAACTAGCTTTATTTCCCTTAGGTTTATGGTATAATACGAGTAAATTGGTGAATCGATATAGTACGTTATCTCTTTGTACAACACTGGATGAATATTCTTGCTTCCTAATCAAATGTAACGTCGTTGGAAGACCATTATTTTCTTAAAAATGGAAAAAAAACTGAAATTTCAGTTTTTTTCACAATTCCCAAATTCCATATTGACAGGATATATTTTTTGGGAAATAAATTTTACAAATTGAAAATATCTTACAAATGTTCGTCGGTGACGTTACTGTTTTTCCTTTGATAAATTATTTTCTGTTTCATTAACATAAATATACAACTGAGAAAGCAAAACAGAAATGTGAAACCAGTTATGAGAGCAGTAATGTTAGGGTAGTGTGTACAAACAAAGTTTATATGACAGCATAACGTTTCTGTTCGGGAGCAAGAGATACTTGGAAGACCTTTTCGTCAGAATTGGCAGCAACTTTACTGCAGAATAACAGGGGTGAAAAAAGCGACACTAAATTAAGAGAAACATGTTTTCTTGGAAACAAGATTACGTACAAACAAGGAACTGAGAAAGAAGTTCGCTTACGAGGCAGCCATCGTAACGGTGTGCATGGTTTCCTCTTAGAGGGTGGTACTGTTCCTCATACGTCATGCCGTACGCCTTCTCCTGCCGTAGTAATTGGTAATGTGTCCGATTCGCTTCTCTTGATAACTCACCTTATAGTGAATGTTATACAACGTTGTACACAATGGTTCTGTTTTCGAATCCAGAGCTTGCCGACATGATGTTTACTTATGGAAAGGAAAATATCAGTGGGCGGGGTGCAGTAAGGTGGTATCAGAATACCAGCCTCCGCCAACAACCACAGCACTGAATGTTTGCAGTAGTGTTTTGCTGTTTGAGACAGGGTCGTTTCTGGAAGCAGGAAATCGTGAAGGACGTACCTGATATGCACGGACACCGGACTTGGAGGAAAATGTGCTTAACACTGTGGAAGGCCGCCACCGTGTCAGTACCAGGCAGTTGGGCCGCCAGTACACGATAAGTGAGACGACTGTGTGGAACATTCTCCATGACAATTGCTACTACCCTTATCACTTACAGCCTGTGCAAGGCTTACTAGCAACAGGTTTTTCACATCGGAAGCAGTTCTTTTCACTATTTTCTTCACCAGACAACCACGATCCCGGGCTCTGTGTCATTCATCCTGTTCACAGCTTTCATAACAGTCATCTGTGGAATAATATGCAGTACCCTTCATGGTATGGTGACGTAAAATCAGCATCGGTGTAGCTGGAATGTGTGGGCCGGGATTATTGCCGATCATACACTCCTGGAAATTGAAATAAGAACACCGTGAATTCATTGTCCCAGGAAGGGGAAACTTTATTGACACATTTCTGGGGTCAGATACATCACATGATCACACTGACAGAACCACAGGCACATAGACACAGGCAACAGAGCATGCACAATGTCGGCACTAGTACAGTGTATATCCACCTTTCGCAGCAATGCAGGCTGCTATTCTCCCATGGAGACGATCGTAGAGATGCTGGATGTAGTCCTGTGGAACGGCTTGCCATGCCATTTCCACCTGGCGCCTCAGTTGGACCAGAGTTCGTGCTGGACGTGCAGACCGCGTGAGACGACGCTTCATCCAGCCCCAAACATGCTCAATGGGGGACAGATCCGGAGATCTTGCTGGCCAGGGTAGTTGACTTACACCTTCTAGAGCACGTCGGGTGGCACGGGATACGTTCGGACGTGCATTGTCCTGTTGGAACAGCAAGTTCCCTTGCCGGCCTAGGAATGGTAGACCGATGGGTTCGATGACGGTTTGGATGTACCGTGCACTATTCAGTGTCCCCTCGACGATCACCAGTGGTGTACGGCCAGTAGGAGATCGCTCCCCACACCATGATGCCGGGTGTTGGCCCTGTGTGCCTCGGTCGTATGCAGTCCTGATTGTGGTGCTCACCTGCACGGCGCCAAACACGCATACGACCATCATTGGCACCAAGGCAGAAGCGACTCTCATCGCTGAAGACGACACGTCTCCATTCGTCCCTCCATTCACGCCTGTCGCGGGCTGCACGATGTTGGGGCGTGAGCGGAAGACGGCCTAACGGTGTGCGGGACCGTAGCCCAGCTTCATGGAGACGGTTGCGAATGGTCCTCGCCGATACCCCAGGAGCAACAGTGTCCCTAATTTGCTGGGAAGTGGCGGTGCGGTCCCCTACGGCACTGCGTAAGATCCTACGGTCTTGGCGTGCATCCATGCGTCGCTGCGGTCCGGTCCCAGGTCGACGGGCACGTGCACCTTCCGCCGACCACTGGCGACAACATCGATGTACTGTGGAGACCCCACGACCCACGTGTTGAGCAATTCGGCGGTACGTCCACCCGGCCTCCCGCATGCCCACTATACGCCCTCGCTCAAAGTCCGTCAACTGCACATACGGTTCACGTCCACGCTGTCGCGGCATGCTACCAGTGTTAAAGACTGCGATGGAGCTCCGTATGCCACGGCAAACTGGCTGACACTGACGGCGGCGGTGCACAAATGCTGCGCAGCTAGCGCCATTCGACGGCCAACACCGCGGTTCCTGGTGTGTCCGCTGTGCCGTGCGTGTGACTATTGCTTGTACAGCCCTCTCGCAGTGTCCGGAGCAAGTATGGTGGGTCTGACACACCGGTGTCAATGTGTTCTTTTTTCCATTTCCAGGAGTGTATTTTGGGATTAGACTTCCGTTCACGTCGCCTAACAGGCCGGAACTATCAGCTTTCTTGCGGGTGACTTTGCCTTCTCTGCTGGAAGGTTATATGGCTGCTACATGATGATGCTCCAGCGCACTTCGCCGTTACCGTCCGGATGCGTCTCATTCGTGGTCGATGGATCGGACGATGGGTCCAGTTGCATGTCCAGCTCGTTCACCGGATCTCAACCCGTGCGATTTCTGGTTATTGGGCCATCTCAAAAGTATCGTGTAAGCAGAGCCCATTGCAGATGTGGAGACACTGGAGCAGCGTATTCATGCTGCCTTTGACGCTGTCTCGATGCAGCTTAGCCGATGTGAACGTGTGAGGCAACATGCTACGGCGCGTGCACGCATACGTAGACGCACACGGAAATAATTTTCAACACATACTGTAACTGTGGCCGCCTGGTAGAGTGCGTGTTAGATTGCAGTCCTTGTAACAATGTATGACTGAACAAATGGTCTCAGCATGGAAAGCATGCATTTCCAGACATAAGTTCACAAGACCTTTTCTGTTCCGTAACCTCTCATCGACCAGTCCCTAGAGTTTGAACACGATGGAAAAAAATCACCCTGCATAAATTGTGTGCTTAAGATCTACATCTACATCTACATACATAGTCCGCAATCTACCATACGGTGCGTGGCGGAGGGTACCTCGTACCACACCTAGCATCTTCTCTCCCTGTTCCACTCCCAAACAGAACGTGGGAACAATGACTGCCTATATGCCTCTGTACGAGCCCTAATCTCTCTTATCTTAGCTTTGTGGTCTTATGTAAGTTGGCGGCAGTAAAATTGTACTGCAGTCTAAATTTCCTCAGCAGCAATTCACGAAAAGAACGCCTCCTTTCCTCTAGAGACTCCCACCCGAGTTCCTGAAGCATTTCCGTAACACTCGCGTGATGATCAAACCTACCACTAACAAATCTAGCAGACCGCCTCTGAATTGCTTCTATGTCCTCCCTCAATCCGACCTGATAGGGATCCCGAAAGCTCGAGCAGTACTCACAAATAGGTCGTATTAGTGTTTTATAAGCGGTCTCCTTTACAGATGAACCACATCTTCCCAAAATTCTATCAATGAACCGAAGACGACTATTCGCCTTCCCCACAACTGCCGTTACATGCTTTTCCCACTTCATATCGCTCTGCAGTGTTACGCCCAAATATTTAATCGACGTAACTGTGTCAAGCGCTACACTACTAATTGAGTATTCAAACATTACGGGCTTCTTTTTCCTATTCATCTGCATTAATTTACATTTATCTATATTAAGAGTTAGCTGCCAATCACAAATCCTGTCCAATTCATCTTGTATCCTCCTACAGTCACTCAACGACGACACCTTCCCGTACACCACAGCATCATCAGCTAACTGCCGCACATTGCTATCCACCTTATCCAAAAGAACATTTATGTAGATAGAAAACAACAGCGGACCTACCATACTTCCCTGGGGCACTCCAGATGATACCCTCACCTCCGATGAACACTCACCATCGAGGTCAACGTACTGGGTTCTATTACTTAAGAAGTCTTCGAGCCACTCACATACTTGCGAACCAATCCCATATGCTCGTACCTTAGTTAGGAGTCTGCAGTGGGGCACCGAGTCAAACGCCTTCCGGAAGTCAAGGAATATGGCATCCGCCTGATACCCTTCATCCATGGTTCGCAAGATGTCATGTGAAAAAAGGGCGAGTTGCGTTTCGCAGGAGCGGTGCTTTCTAAAGCCGTGCTGATGCATGGACAGCAACTTCTCTATCTCAAGGAAATTCAGTATATTCGAACTGAGAATATGTTCGAGAATCCTGCAACAAACCGATGTTAAGGATATGGGTCTGCAATTTTGAGGATCCGTCCTTCTACCCTTCTTATATACAGGCGTCAACTTTCAATTTGAAAATTTTGTCTCTTCCGTTATACATGTATAAAATCATCTACGATGGAGACAGTGAAACTGTTCGGTAAATATTTAAGAACTGTTGAAGATCAATAAAGAAAAGTCTTTTTCTATTTCTTTACTGTAGTAACTTTCGTCCGCACCTCGTGGTCGTGCGGTAGCGTTCTCGCTTCCCACGCCCGGGTTCCCGGGTTCGATTCCCGGCGGGGTCAGGGATTTTCTCTGCCTCGTGAAGACGGGTGTTGTGTGCTGTCCTTAGGTTAGTTAGGTTTAAGTAGTTCTAAGTTCTAGGGGACTGATGACCATAGCTGTTAAGTCCCATAGTGCTCAGAGCCATTTGAACCATTTTTTGTAGTAACTTTCCTGTGTTCTTAACTGATGCACGTAGTGTTTACGAAATGGAATTTCACTCAGACTTGGAAATGCGGAGTGAGTATCAGCTGTGCACTCGGGCGGCAATTGCGAACCCACCTCGGTGTGTGGGCGGCGCCGCAGTGGCCCCCATTAGCAGCCGCCGGCCGGCTTAGCAGGGAACCACGGAGGCAGTCGGCGGCTGCCGTCGCAGCTCGCACAATATTGCTTTCCCGGCTGTCGCGTTTCAGCTCTGCTGCTTCTGAAGCCGTTTCACGCGTCCGCAATTAAATTTCATTATGAGGGAATGCCGAGAGAGGCAGCGCAAAGGAATGAATAATCGCAGCCATCGCTGCTGGTTTTGATACAGAATCCAGCGTGAACTCGCAAATGCACTAACACTAAAATAGGCGAAAGCTGTAACAGTACAGGAGGTATCAGCGGCGGCTGGAGCAGATACAATAGCTAGCCAACTCTGTTCACTGTTGATTGACGAATATGTGAGACGCGCCAAATGTAATATGATAAATTTATTCTTATCTTACTGATTTATTGCACTTTATCTGATTAGGGCCAT
Organism: Schistocerca cancellata; assembly: GCF_023864275.1. Classification (NCBI taxonomy): domain Eukaryota; kingdom Metazoa; phylum Arthropoda; class Insecta; order Orthoptera; family Acrididae; genus Schistocerca; species Schistocerca cancellata. The sequence continues at coordinate 252,143,817 of NC_064631.1, forward strand.
CATATCTCCTCTTCCACGAGAGATACAGCACCTTTTTACATCATTGTATTATACTGTAGTGAACTGGGGACCTAGAAACGACGGAGAGGCTTCGTCCCCGCCGTAGCCCTCAGTGGTACACAACCCCACGACAGGCTACAGCAGTCCACTCACCCCACCGCCGCCCCACACCGAACCTACGGTTATTCTGCGGTTCGGCCCCCAGTGGACCCCCCCCCCCCCCCCCAATGTTTGCGCAGCAATCGCCGACGTAGTGTATCTGAGGCAGAGTAACGGAAACAAGCCCGCATTCGCCGAGGTAGATGGAAAACCACCTTAAAAACCACCTACAGACTGGACGGCAAACAGGACCTCGACACTAATCCACCGGGCGGATTCGTGCTGTGCACCGGCACGCCTTCCCGCCCCGAAAGCAGTGCGTCAGATCACACGGTTAACCGGGCGGGCTTTTTTTACATCATAGCTGCCTAAGAAAAAACAATTTTAGTTCCACAAAGAGTATTAAAATTTTTTGAATGTCTATAATGACATTGTAAGTAATTGTGATAATGAATAACTTTAATAACTCATTATCACAGCAGCAGTAGTAGAACTTAACTTTACTAAGTTCCACTGCTGCTGCTGCTGTCATTAATAGTGATAATAGTAATAATGAAAATAATGACAATAATAGCAATAATGATAGCGGAAGATCTAAAAAGAATTTATAGGTGTAAAAAATATGTGTTTTCTGATAGAGGGATTTCTGGCAAAAGGAAATTTAAGGAGACTGAACCAGCTATGAATACTGGGAAATGAGGAAATGTAACGAGTCCATTCAGAGACAGTGATAATCACTATTTTTGCTTTAGAAGATATAACATTGACTATCTTCTGAAGCGGATGATATTCAGTTCTCTAATATACTGTGAGAAGTTATTACAGAGTCTGGTTCCTGTTACTGAGTGGAACTTCGACAAAGTGACTGAAGGACGGAGTGGGACAGAGAGGGTCTTGCTCTGATTGGAACTGATGTTTCTGCCATGTTGTTGAGACAAGAACGTTAAGATCGAGCAGAGCTATGAGGGACAGCGTACACTGATAAAATAATAGAGGAGACTGAGCGCATGGAAATCTCTACGCTTGTCTCCGCATATCATGGTGAAATAGGACCAAAGAGTCGAACATAACAGACATATAACGAACACAATCATTCTTAACGAGTTCCAGGTGCCATGAGCTTTGCTGAAAAATGCCTGGTAGAACAACGTCACCTTAATGAATTACTGAAAGTATGAATGTTTGTTCATGTTTCTTTTTCAGGCCAAGAGGGAAGAGGTTTTCGTAGAACATGGAGAGATACTGACGCCTTCTTACACACTACATTTGCATGCTCAGTCCAAATCAGATTTTTCATACGTTATTACTCCTAGACACATTGCTAAGAGAGGAAAGTTGATATTTGTCCCATCTAGGGTTAATTATGCTACGGCTTCTCGATATTTCTGGCTGTTGAGCGTGAATGACCAACCCGTACCGCTTGGGTTTTGGATGGGTTCAGACTTTAGTCCTTTACTCTGCTCCCAATTTGATAGTGCTCACAGGTTTATTAGTTTTGCACTGAAGGTTATCAGCATACATCTGGTAATGGAAGTAGGAAAAAACTGATGACGCATTTACATACAACCAGAAGAGTATAGGAACTAATGCCGAACGCGGGGGCGCCTGATACAACCTGCCCCCATTATGACTTTAAGTTTGCCGACATAATATGCTCTTAGAGAGTGGATTTTGAAAAACATACCTGTCCATCGAAACTGCTGTCATTTTATTGATTTTTTTCCTTCTGTGGGGACCAAAGTCATAATCTGCTTCTTCAATGATATGTCCGCCACTTGACTAAGATTTTTTATTATTCATGTATTTCACACAACAACGGCCTCCGCTTTATAGGCATTATCAAGTGTAAAGGTGGAAACTGAAACCAATAAAACGTATCTCTCATATAATGGAAGGTTTAATGTGATAACATAAAACCAACACAAATTACTTACAGAATCATTAAGTATCCGACGTGTCTAAATGACATGTCATCGTCGGAATATCACAACACATTTATGGTCATATACTTATTAGAATCATCGAATTTTAGATATGATTGTAAGAACTAAAAGCAGATATTACAGTTGACATAACGCACAGCGGAAATCATTTTAATCACTATGCTCTGCTAATGTTGGTCAATACAGTGCTGCGGTGGGCACGAAGCTTATACAGCGATAAACACTGACATTTATTTACACCAGTAATTATTATTTGGGTAACAGTTCTGTGTGAGCAACATGATCTTTGGCGTGACAACACAAGGAATATGAAGAAGATGTTTATTTCGCTTGGCGTTCAACACACTCTTACTCGTAGTCATCACAATATCTCTCAGAATACAGTCCATAAAAGGCGTACATAATGTTTAAATACAGACGTGTTCAAATAAACAAATAGTAATCCCGAAACAGTCTGCATAAATATCCTAATAAAAATTTGTAATCTATTGTGCTGCGGTTAACATACGTTAAGGAGAGGACATTTGCACTTACACAGACGACAAAAACAACAAACTCTATAAACGTGCCACAGCCACATCCACACGGCATCAACCTCACATGAAATGTATGTACATATTCACTTAATTCCATAACATTAAAATCACATACAACAACATTATGCCAAGATACGAGTATACATTAAAATGACCCCACGTAAGTCATAAAACCAATTTACCATTACACTGATAAATTTAATTAGTTAAGAGTCCTACAAAAGTCCTGTCATTCTGATTTCAGTTGTAATGACAGACAATTCCTAACCTCTGAAACTACTCTATTCGTAATGATGCAAAATAATTTAATATTTAATGTGATTATAATTACATTCAATCATGTTCCTATATAAATAGTAATGGAATTGTAAATATATTTAGAAGAAGTGTTAATTTGCTTGGAGATAAAAAAAACTAGCATTTGAAGAAAGTGGAAGGGAAACACATGTTGGTTTGCACAAAAAATTTCGCAAGATATGAGGGCAGCTTGATCGATAACCAACATCAGAGAAAATGTTGCACGAGCGTTCTAAGCCCTCTTTAGTTAATCGTAACGTTCAAGACATGAATCACAAACAAACAAAAATCTCAGTGAAAGTGATAAAATTCCGAAAGTAATGCCATGTGAGATGTATGAAATCATGCGGGACAAAATGAAAGGAAAGATCCCGGGAAGTAATTTTATTTCGATACTAGCGATTTATGTAATGCAAAACAAACTGAGGGAACTCAGCACACCTCAAAACTGGAATAAAACGTAATTACGCAGGCGATGGACCTCCAAGCATAAAAAAGATATGCATTTCGAAAAAAAAATGATATTGTCGCAGCTTAAACAATAATATGCAGTTATACGATAATGTTAATAAAAGATAGAAACTTCGCTGGTACATGTAATTCTAGTGAAATCTGCTGCAACACGAATGGAGCGAGTAGCTTACTATTTGAAAGATAGATAAGATCACACAAGAATGCAGCAGAATTATTTTAAAAATAGTTCGAAAACATTTGTATACCTCTAAAGTTGAATGACATTGTAAATTATACACGTGGAGGTAAGAATACATTGATGTTCAGTGAAAGAATCTTCTTCTTAGGTGAAGTGCTCAATTTATACTCGATGCAGTCACATTTTATTTCAATTTTATGATAAGTATATACAGGGTGTTTCAAAAATGACCGGTATATTTGAAACGGCAATACAAACTAAACGAGCAGCGATAGAAATACACCGTTTGTTGCAATATGCTTGGGACAACAGTACATTTTCAAGCAGACAAACTTTCGAAATTATAGTAGTTACAATTGTCAACAACAGATGGCGCTGCAGTCTGGGAAACTCTATAGTACGATATTTTCCACATATCCACCATGCGTAGAAATAATATGGCGTAGTCTCTGAATGAAATTACCTGAAACCTTTGACAACGTGTCTGGCGGAATGGCTTCACATGCAGATGAGATGTACTGCTTCAGCTGTTCAATTGTTTCTGGATTCTGGCGGTACACCTGGTCTTTCAAGTGTCCCCACAGAAAGAAGTCACAGCGCTTCATGTCTGGCGAATAGGGAGGCCAATCCACGCCGCCTCCTGTATGTTTCGGATAGCCCAAAGCAATCACACGATCATCGAAATATTCATTCAGGAAATTAAAGACGTCGGCCGTGCGATGTGGCCGGGCACCATCTTGCATAAACCACGAGGTGTTCGCAGTGTCGTCTAAGGCAGTTTGTACCACCACAAATTCACGAAGAATGTCCAGATAGCGTGATGCAGTAATCGTATCGGATCTGAAAAATGGGCCAATGATTCCTTTGGAAGAAATGGCGGCCCAGACCAGTACTTTTTGAGGATGCAGGGACGATGGGACTGCAACATGGGGCTTTTCGGTTCCCCATATGCGCCAGTTCTGTTTATTGACGAAGCCGTCCAGGTAAAAATAAGCTTCGTCAGTAAACCAAATGCTGCCCACATGCATATCGCCGTCATCAATCCTGTGCACTATATCATTAGCGAATGTCTCTTGTGCAGCAATGGTAGTGGCGCTGAGGGGTTGCCACGTTTGAATTTTGTATGGATAGACGTGTAAACTCTGGCGCATGAGACGATACGTGGACGTTGGTGTCATTTGGACCACAGCTGCAACATGACGAACGGAAACCCAAGGCCGCTGTTGGATCACCTGCTGCACTAGCTGCGCGTTGCCCTCTGTGGTTGCCGTACGCGGTCGCCCTACCTTTCCAGCACGTTCATCCGTCACGTTCCCAGTCCGTTGAAATTTTTCAAACAGATCCTTTATTGTATCGCTTTTCGGTCCTTTGGTTACATTAAACCTCCGTTGAAAACTTCGTCTTGTTGCAACAACACTGTGTTCTAGGCAGTGGAATTCCAACACCAGAAAAATCCTCTCTTCTAAGGAATAAACCATGTTGTCCACAGCACACTTGCACGTTGTGAACAGCACACGCTTACAGCAGAAAGACGACGTACAGAATGGCGCACCCACAGACTGTGTTGTGTTCTATATCTTTCACATCACTTGCAGCGCCATCTGTTGTTGAAAATTGTAACTACTGTAATTTCGAAAGTTTGTCCGCCTGAAAATGTACTGTTGTCCCAAGCATATTGCAACAAACGGTGTATTTCTATCGCTGCTCGTTTAGTTTTTATTGCCGTTTCAAATATACCGGTCATTTTTGAAACACCCTGTATGTACTGCTTTCATGACCTCCTCGTTAACTTCAGTTCCTCTTGCATGAGGATAGATATGACGGAAGGACGAAGATCTCTCAAATAGTGTCATTGTTCGAAAAATTCGTATTTCAGATCCCTCTGATTTTCGTTTGAGAAAGCCTATTAACGGGCACGTCAGTTTACTTGAAAGATGATTTTCGTACTTTTCGCTCCTTAGTGGTTTACCTTTCGCAAGCTTACCACTACCGAGAGTCTTTTTTGTGTATGAAAGAACTCTGTCAATATCCAGCCGGTCACAGCCACTGCAGCTTCTTAGGTGGAGGTCTACCGGCTTCCGATCATAGCCAGGCAGTTGTAGAACCGGGCCTCAACTGCAGTAACGAACTGAAAGTCGATACTGCTGATGAGCTCCTTTTTCAATTACTTTTAGTCACTAGCCAACAAATTTACTATGCAACTTGACACCGCTTTCTCGTTGTCATTCCTGCTCTACTAAACCCACAGTGACACTTGATTCACACGTTTAATGACCAACTGTGAAACATGCTGGCGCCATGCGCTGCTACCTATCTCATAAGCTTATATACTCTGAGCAAACTCTCTCTTAACGAATCACTTGTTTGCGAAGTATAGATCAGACACCACACCATTCACGTTCGTATCTCTCAAGTTCAGGAACTTTGGCCGGCGCGAGCCAGTGAGAGCAAATTCAGTTGTGCCAATATAATCTGAACTAAAAAGTTGCACATTTGCTTCTGGGTCCTACTTCGGTGCAGCTTAAACGATATGGAGGCATAATGTGGCGTTTCCGTGCTTCTGCATGCCGTTTGGTGCTATTGAGTAAGACTGGAGCAAGAGCACTCCTTCTTGGCCCATTCACTATTCTCGAGTTCCAAGTACATTTTCAAAAAAATGTTTGTTCGAATTAACTTGTCGCACCGCGTATTTGATGATTTGCTATCGGACTTCGTTATTCCTCTGCGAACTATTAAAACCGCTCCAAACTGGGGTGGTGACATTCAGTTCTAGCTGTTTCATGAGTTAGTAGCAGTGGGCTACAACGCCTCTCTCTCTCTCTTCCGTAAAAGACATCAGAAACATTTTACATTGACTGTGGAAGTTATCCAGATGATTTTGTGATTTGTGAACTTGTTCATCAGTTTTAGTGATTCAAACCTCCTCCTCCCCCCCCCCCCCCCACATACACACACACCAATCCGTCACCTTTGTCCTACCACGGAAACAAGGAATGGGGACACCCTTTGGAGTACGGATAGCTAGGACACAAGAGTTCTGGAGTGAGAGGTACTAGTTAAATAAATAAAATTTACGTTATTGACAAAATTTTACTGTGGCACTTGTGCGGTGTACACAGATACTAATAAAAAAACTTACAGTTCGCATTAGGCACATTATGTACTAACAGATTCCAGTTTTCATTGTAATTCAATAAGAAGCATACAGTGAGGGTTCTTAAGGTTCAACCGGCCCAAGCCGCCTTTAAAGCAAATGAGACAAACTAAGAAGTAACCCAAATGCAGCTGGCCTTTCGTCACCAAACAATTATAAGAAAATAAGACCTTAATATACCTTACAGTTCTCAGCAGTCTCATCTAAAAGGATCATTTATCATTCTCGGTTCCAATTGCCACTAGCAGTTGAATTTTCTGTCTGCACAAATAGATTAAATTTTAAGTGACTCGGCGCTTAGGAGCCTTTAAATTCTCTAACGAGTTTATCAGTTTGGATCGATCCTACAGCTTAAATTTTCAAACTAAACAAACAGTTAAACATTCAAATCAGCACGATGCTAACCGTTATAACAGCTCACGCATACACATTAACTTGGTGCTTAGTCTTCTTTAAATTCTCCAATGAACTTACCAATTCGAATCGGCAAGAGCAGTTTTATCTTTAGGAATATACCAAATTCTTTTTTTTTAAATCCGACCTTTGGCTGACATAACACACACACACACACACACACACACACACAAAATTAAAACAGCTTCACCGCCGTAGCCACAACTAAACTAAGCAGGTTAGAATTTTCCTGACCAATGACAGTGCTTGGGTGTTTCAATTCAGAGCACTAATGAGGCTAACCGTCTACCAGGACGTGCTCAGACACAGCCTCCGATCGCGATAAAACATGAAAAAGATAGCTGCCTTAACCGTTGCCTTCAGCGCTGACTAAACACCCCCTTACAAGTAGGTCCAGCCAGTCACATGGAATATTATGGGCACTAGCTGCTTGATTCTTAACCAAACATAAGGTGACGACTTGCCAATGAGTAAACCCTAATATTCTGCCACATAACAGGAGGAAGGCTTTAAAAGTGTTCGGTGATAACAGTTTAAACACAGAAGTGCGATTGGGGGCTAGACATGAACTATTTTACTGACACAAATTAGTCTAAAAGAACTCTCATGCCAGTACTGACAGAATATATTAAAAATGGCCGTGAGAATAATCATAATAGAGAATATTTGAACTAGGTGGTTCTAGCCATTCACATATCAACCCAAAACACATATGCAAAATTCTCTTCGCTAAAGTAGTTCACCTGCCTAAGACGGTCCTAAATGTTTAACTTAAGAATGTCTGAAATAACACCCACTGGGCTACCAATACAGCTACATAACAGACAGTTTAAAAGGTCTGTAACTGCTCTGCGTTTTAGATGTTTTTAAACACACATAGGAGATGACACTCGCTTCAAAACAGTATTAGCTCACAACTACAACGCCTCCTAATTTTAGTCACAAAGCTTTACATTTGCCCAGTAAGACCCATCTCAGGAGCACACACCAAGACTGCCACAGTTCTAGCGAAACCCACGCCAAATTCCGCTCAACCCGAACCTTTCAGCACACCACAACGCGATTTTTATGACAAATTGCTGATAAATGCTCCCAGAATGATACTTGACGATGATGTTACCAGAAATCTAAGAGTAGTAGTTCCCGCTCCGCACTCCCAAACCTTCGTGACACCAGCCGCAGCGGCTTGTTTGATCCTCGCATCGTGCCAGGCCTTACTGCTCTCGACGATGGTTCATTGCCCCACGACGAGTCATCAATCCGGCTCCGCTGAAGCGTGTGACGTATTTCATACTGACTTGACCGCTGCCCTCTGCGCTTCGCCCTCACACTGACGAGCGCCGCCCTCCTCCTTAAAACCCAGTCCCCGTCCAGTGCTGGAACTATGGCTGATGTGAATCGATAGCCAGAGAACTCAGCGGCACGTATCATTGATAATGTCACTGTGTACCACTTGACACTGTTGGAAATTTAGAGGCACTGTTAGAGCTTGTTCACTTTTTACCGAACCCTGAGGTGTGGTGTGGGGGGAAGGGGGTGCAGAAGGTTTACCTACGACTGCCGCCGGGACACGTTTGTTCTGTGCTGACAACACACGCAGGATATGGTTTTCAGCGTCACAACTATGTACAGCAGCAAGGTGAGACACATAGCCGTGCGGGATTAACCGAGCGGTCTATACGCTGCAGTCATGGACTGTGCGGCTGCTCCCGGCGGAGGTTCGAGTCCTCCCTCGGGCATGTGTGTGTGTGTTTGTCCTTAGAATAATTTAGGTTAATAGTGGGTAAGCTTAAAGGACTGATGACCTTCGCAGTTAAGTCCCATAAGATTTCACACACATTTGAACATTTTGAACATTTTTTTGAGACATACACACACACACACACACACACACACACACACACACACACACACACACACACACTCGCACGTAATAGTCGTTCATGTTCACATGTGGTACTTAATTGTAATAAAAACTATGATATTAAATTATGCCGATTCCTATGCAATTATTCAGACATATCATTTACAATATTTGTTTAACTTTTGTATCACAGATAAGATAAAACAAATTCGCAAGAGAGTAACAAACTGAGCATAAAATAAAATAAATGAAGAGTACAAAAAGCAAAAAATTCTGAATCGAATCAAACTTTTGGCGGAAAATCAGACTTAAAAACTCATTAATTAGTTGTTTTCTAATTTTGATTCTGATGAAAGAACACCTACTGTTGCTGTTTATCTTTAATTAGAGCTTCAAAGTCAGGCTCACTTGGGCTCTACTCTGATGTCTTCAACAAAAAGTCCGTTTCTGTATTAGTCTTTAATGCACAGTTTTAAAATTACCCGTGCAAAAGAATTTGATTACCATTAAGAAAATTCATTATGTTTGCCTCAGAGTAGCCTAGAACTCTGATGATGTTTAATTAAAGGAGACCTCACGCTTTCATTTGCAAGCGTTTCTAAGCAAACGACGCTTTGTGGAATTGGGTGATCACTGGTTTCTGTACCGTCCTTTACTGTGAGGGAAAATTGTAGTTAGCGTCCATCACACGTTCCGCTATGTACTGGTTTACGGTTTTTAACTGCATCCTTGCAGGTAAAAGGAGCTTCCTGGCTGAAAGATCGCTGCATGTTTAACTTAAAATACAATCATGTATAAGTGACACAACCAATCTGAAGTTCACACTTCGATTACAGTACTCAAGAAAAATCTCGTTGTAATACGCACACTGCGGTTCTGCGCAGAAGAGCTTCTGTAAAGTTTGGAAGGTAGGAGGCGAGGTACTGGCAGAAGTACAGCTGTGAGGACGGGGCGTGAGTCGTGCTTGGGTAGCTCAGTTGGTAGATCACTTGCCCGCGAAAGGCAAAGGTCCCGAGTTCGAGTCTCGGTCCGGCAAACAGTTTTAATCTGCCAGGAAGTTTCGGCTACTACCGTACTTATCTGTGTCCTATGTACAGTCCGAAACAAACATTCTGCTGTGGAACCATTTTTCTTAACGTTGTACTGATGCTGCTTTTATCAGTCAGTTTCTCAGCATTACTTAATTTAAAAAGAAGTAACAGAAGAGAGTAATTTTACCTATATCAGCACGTAAGTTGTGTACTTGGACGGGTACCACGTGAAATATCGTTGAGTACCACCATTGGTTGGCGTGCCATCGTCTGTGAATTCCTGATCTGAAGTGTTTACAGTGGCTCTACTATTTCTGAACGATCCTCAAACATTTTCTCCGATTTTTCGGACGCACGTTTATCGCATAAGACAATTTTGCTCCGTCCCCCGGGAAGCCACCTGGAACTTTTCATTCAAATTGGTTCGAGGTGGCCACATGGAACCCAAAACAAATTTCCTACATTCTCTATTCTGAAGACAAGTCACCTATTATATCTGCAAACACGCACTTAATAGGTTCCGTAAGACAATGTGACGCAGTTGCTGAGATGCGGATAGGAGTAATGATTTTGTAACTTTCAGGTCCACTTCAGCCGACTATATAGAAAATTTAGAAGAGATATCTATAACAAATGGCAAGTACATGTGCCCTACACGGATCGAGTATCTAAGGCAATTCACTAAACTTTTGGCCTTGGAGTACACAACTAGTATACGAAATATTTAGCCTCTGCTAGATAGAAATGCTCTAATTTATTTGATTTTGCACTTAAATTTGCACAAGATATCTTAAGCTGTCAATCGGTCAATAACACATTGTGCATTACATCTATGTCTTCATTAATGATTGAAAGTTTGTAACAATTGCATCAGAATAACGACTATGACTAAATGTTGCCGCTCAGTCTTAACAGTTAACAATGAAGCATCAGATATTTTACTACTTTTATCAAAACTGGAAGTACATCCACTGACGATGAATTCTCTAATCATGCAGTACGAGGCGTCGAGGTATTGCAGTTTACAAATAATAATGCATGACCTACGAGATGGCTACGATAGGATACCGTAGAAAATAAATTGTTAGGCACTTACGCTATCACATAAGACCTAGAAAAATAGTTGAAAATTTTTTATTCCTTTAAGTTGTTCTGTCAGATTAAGCTCATTCAACCTTGTCCTCGTACACATTGATAAAAGTTCCTTGAGCATTTTTTCTTTCATTTTGTCTCGCCCACTACTGCTTTGCAGGCCCGTGCCTGATGAGGACGGTGACTCGTACAGCTGCTGTGCTGCATCAGCCTTTCGCCAGGATCGGACGTCACACGCTGCCTGAGAGACACATGCAAACCGGCAGCCACCACGATTACACAAAATACAAGTCATGGAAGGCTGCAGCAGAAAATATTGTAGTTCCATCTTATAAAGTCCATGTTTTGACCCTTCTGCTGCGTCTTGTTCAGAATAGTGAGGTGTTCCTGGTTATCCGAAAGAAGTACAAAGTGCTCAGGCATTTCCAACTACCCACCAGCGTAGTTATTAGAGAATCCATCCCGCAAACACAGGCCTGCAACAAAAAATGGCTTCATCGCGACAATAGAGTGACGTGAAAGAGATCTATGGATTACTCCACCAGCCCAAGGTAAGTGCCTGTGTTTTTGAATTCACCGCAAAACCTAGGATAAGGTACTAATCTGAACAATTGGGCTCATTGATTTTCTTTTAGGCGAGCTTAAAGAAATCATTATCATTAGCAATTTAAGTATCTGGTACGGGCATGCATATTCAAGCATAGAAATATGTAAACAGGCAGAATACAGCGCTGCGGTCGGCAACGCCCATATAAAACAAGTATCTAGCGCAGATGTTAAATATGTTACTGCTGCTACAATGGCAGGTTTTCAAGATTTAAGTGAGACTGAACGTTGCGTTATGGTCGGCGCACGAGAGATTGGTCACAGCATCTCCGTGGTAGTGATGAAGGGATTTTTCCTAACGACCATTTCACGAGTGTACTGTGAATATCCCGAATCGGATAAAACTTCAAATCTCCGACTTCGCTACGGCCGGAAAAAGATCCTGCAAAAACGGGACCAACGACGACTGAAGAGAACCGTTCAACGTGAAGGAAATACAACCCATCCGCAAATTTCTGCAGATATCATTGCTGGGCCGTCGACAAACGTCAGCGAGAGAACCATTCAACGAATCATCATCGATATGGAGCTGAAGACCCACTCGAGTACACTTGATGACTGCACGACACAACGTTTGTGCTCATCGTCTGGGCCCGTCAGCACCAACACTGGACTGTTGATGACTGGAAACATGTTTCTTGGTCGGACGAGTCTCGTTTCAAATTGTATCGAGTGCATGGACATGTACCGGCATGGAGACAACCTCATGAATCCATGGAACCTGCATGTCAACAGGTGACTATTCAATCTGGTGGAGGCTCTATATAGGTCTAAGGGTGTGCAGTTGGAGTGATATGGGACCCTGACACGTCTAGATAAGACTCTGAAAGGTAACACGTACGTATGCATCCTGTCTAATCACATGCATCCATTCATGTCCTTTTTTAATTCCGACGGACTTGGGCAATTCCAGCAGGACAATGAGACTCTCCATACGTCCATAATTGCCACAGAGTGGCTCCAGAAACACTCTACTAACTTAAAACACTTCCGCTGGCCACCAAATTCCCCAGATATAAACATAATTGAGCGCACCTGAAATGTCTTGCAAGGTGATATTCAGAAAAGATCTCCACACCCTCGTACTCTTACGGATTTATGGACAGCCCTGCAGGACTCATAGTACCAGTTCCTTCCAGCTCTACTTCATTAATCGAGTCCATGCCACGTCGTTTTGCGGCACTTCTGAGTGCTCACGGGGGCTCTACAAGATTTTAAGCGTGTATACCAGATTCTTTGGATCCTCAGTGTGTGCTGCTGTTGTTGTTGTTGTGACTTTCAGTCCAGAGACTGGTTTAATGCAGCTCTCCACGCAAGCTTATTCATTTCCAAGCAACTACTGCACCCTACATCTATATGAATCTGCTTAGTGAGTTCATCTCTTGGTCTCCCTCTGCGGTTTTTACTCTCCACGCTACCCTCCAGTACCAAAATGATGATCCCTTGATGCCTCAGAACATGTCCTACCAACCGATCCCTTCTCTTAGACAAGTTTTGCCACAAATTATTCTTCTCCCCAATTATATTCAGTACCTCCGCATTAGTTACATGACCTACCCATCTAATCTTCGCCGGGCTTAGTGACCGAGCGGTTCTAGGCGCTTTAGACTGGAACCTAGTGACCACTAAGGTCGCAGGTTCGAATCCTGCATCTGACATGGATGTGTGTGATGTCCTTAGGTTAGTTAGGTTTAAGTAGTTCTAAGTTTTAGGGGACTGATGCTCTCAGATGTTAAGTCCCATAATACTCAGAGCCATTTGAACCATCTAATCTTCAACATTCTTCACTAGCACCACATTTTGAACGATTCTATTCTCTTCTTGTCTAAATTATTTATCGTCAACGTTTGACATCCATACATCGCTACACTCCATACAAGTACTTTGAGAAAAGACTTTTCTGAAACTTAAATCTATACTCGATGTAAACAAATTTCTCTTCTTCATAAACGCTTTTCTTACCATTGTCAATCCACATTTTATTTCCTCCTTACTTCCACCATCATCACATATTTTGCTCCCCAAATAGAAAAACTCATCTTGTTTCCACTTAGATCTTTCCGTTCTCTGTCAGATTCTCCACGCAATATGATATATCCCTTTTCATCTTCATCTGCCTCTTCTCCCATTTCCATAATATTGCCCTCAAGTACATCGCCCTTGTATAGACCCTCTACATACTCCTTCCATATTTCTGCTTTCCCTTCTTTGTTTACAAGTGGTGTCCCGTTTGAGCTATTGATAGTCATACAAGTGGTTCTCTTTTCTCCAAAGGTCTCTTTAATTTTCCTGTAGGCAGTATCTATCTTACCCCTAGTGATATATGCCTCTACATCCTTACATTTGTCCTCTAGCCACTCCTGCTTAGCCATTATGCACTTCCAGTCGATCTTATTTTTTGAGACGTTAGTATTCCTTTTTGCCTGCTTCATTTACTGCATTTTTATATTTTCTCCTTTCATCAATTAAATTCAATCTATCTTCTGTTACGCAAGTATATCTACTAGCCCTCGTCTTTTTCCCTACTTGATCCTCCGCTGCCTTCACTATTCCATCTCTCGATCTACCCATCCTACGGTATTTCTTTCCCCTCTTCTTGTCAGTCGTTCCCTAATATTCTTTCTGAAACTCTCTACTACCTCTGGTTCTTTCAGTTGATGCAGGTCCCATCTCCTTTAATTCCTACCTCTTTGCAGTTTCTTCAGTTTTAATCTACAGTTCATAACCAATAGATTGTGGTCAAAATCCACATCTGCCCCAGGAAAGTCTTACAATTTAAAATCTGGTTCCTAAATCTCTGTATTGCCATTATATAATCTATCTGAAACCTTCCAGTGTCTCCAGGCCTCTTTTACATATACAACCTTCTTTCATGATTCTTAAACCAAGTGTTAGCTATGATTAAGTCATTCTCTGTGCAGAATTCTACCAGGCAACTTTCTCTTTCAATCCTTACCCACATTCCATATTCACCTACTACTCATCCTTCTCTTCCTTTTCCTACTATCGAATTCCAGTCCCCCATGACTATTACATTTTCGTCTCCCTTCACTATCTGAATAATTTCTTTTATCTCATCATACATTTATTCAATCTCTTCGTCGTCTGCGGAGCTAGTTGGCATATAATCTTGTACTACTGTGGTAGGCGTCAGCTTCCTGTCTATCTTGGCTACAATAATGTGTTCACTATGCTGTTCGTAGCAGCTTACCCGCAGTCCTACTTTTTATTCATTATTAAACCTACTCCTGTATTACACCTATTTGATTTTGTGTTTATAACCCTGTATTCACCTGACCAGAAGTCTTGTTCCTTCTGCCACTGAACTTCACTAATTCCCACTATAATTTTAACCTGTTTATTTCCCTTTTTAAATTTTCTTACCCACCTGCCCTCAGTGTACAACTATTAAAATTCAAAAGGCTGCTCTTAATGTTCTTAATTGTCTCTCGAAACGCATTGCTTATTGTGTGATAGAATTCCAGGAACTAAGCACTTAGAACGAATTATTAGTGACCCACATCAAAGAGCATACAGGTCAGTAGGGAAAACAGTAGATTGTTTGAAACGATACGGATAGATAGTTTGAAATAGGTAGTTTGAAATGATACGGGCATTGGAGTTCTCTGATGGCGCAATGGGACGTTTGACCCACATTCTGTGAAGAGTATATTTCAGATCGGTTCTGTGATCCTGCATCACAGATATAAAGCATGGCACTGCAGTGGCGAGTGCAGGCCAATCAGGTCTATGGGACTGGTGTAGTAAGTTGGGTCCATGTGAAGACGAGAAGGATTAGCTGAAAGGAGCTATTGTGTTCGAGCGTATGCTTCAAACCACAGCCGGAGTGAACCTTCCCCATATTTTAGTGCATCAGCTGTATGTGTCTTACCGCTTACAGGGAGTGGTGTACCACTTGCAGCCATGAAACGCGGGTAAACACGAGGGTGGTTAAAATGATACTAATCAACAGGGACCGCTGACGAGTGTCTCGCTTAGTCAATGACAGTCGGTTTGAAATCAGAAGGAACTCGTGGTGTCATTGAGTCCAGTTCTAGTTCAACAGTTTCTGAGCGAATGGCATAAGTTGGATATGTTCAGTCTCGTATACCATTAAAGCCCATTCCTTGCAGCAACACCTAAGGCTGCTCGTCTTCAACGGCCAAAACAACACAGAAACTGCACAGTAGCTGAGTGGGGGCGTGTGGAGATATCGGGAGAGTCGTACTTTAACCCCTTTACAAATGACACGTGCAGTCGAGTTCTCTGATGGCGCAATGAGACGCTTAACTCACATTCTGTAAAGGGTATATTTCAGATCGGTTCTGTAACGATTGGTCTTAGATGCAGTAATTCTCTGTACTGTGAAAAGAAGGTGTTTATTCGAACTTTTTCGGTGACGAATCGTTTACCTTTCTTCCACATTTTCTTGATGAGTTTGCTGTGGCCATTCCAGTCTGCAAAGTTGACAACAGGGTGAAGGGGTGTAAGCCTAAGTTTCTGGTTTGACTAACTCTCAAGCATCATATCGCTAATCGGCTGATCAGTTCCATCACCAACCCTTAATACCACTGACAGCGTCTAGGACTGTATGGGGCTGCGAGTGAAACTTAGTAACAACCATCCTAGCTCTAGAGTATCCGAACATTAATGAGTGTCTTCAGTTGGATACGGCATATCTGGCAAAACCTGTGGACTCATTTTCTAACCAGACCTTTCGGTATGTGATTTTCTGTGAGAATTTTCGAAGAACTTTGTCTATGGACCTCTCCACCTACTAATTTTGGTGAACCGGACACCTCATACCAAGCACAGTGATTGGAGGAACACCATCTGAGCTGCCAGAAATGTGGGCCGAGTTTACCTGTCGTCTGGATGTTTCTCGTGCGCCCGATGGAATGAAGAGTAACATTTCTGAAAGGTAAATGGTAACTTTGATCTGTATCTACACGTACACTCCTCAAGCCATTTTACATGACGAATTGTGCATCTCACGATTGTCATCGACTATCTGTCCTTTCCACATCTGTACTGAGCGAGGCCATACATCTATATTCCTCTGTACAGGCTCTGATTTGTCTTATTTTATTCTCACTGTCCATACCCGAAATATACAATTGTGGGGCCATAATCGTCGCACAGTCTTCTTGGAATACTTCTTCGTTTTCCTCTTTTTCGGCTCTACAGCTCATAGTGAGCCATGGCCTCTTCAACAATTTTCTCCTTTCATCTTGGCCTGTTGATAGAGCTCTCCACTCTCTATAAAGCATTTGCCAGAGATCCTCAATGAGTCCATCCTCCCATCTGATTTTCGACTGCCTCGTGATAGCTTTTTGGATAATTGCGAATCAGTCACCCGATCAGTCTTGTTAGAGCAAAATAGGCGTTATGGCTGGTATTACTCTCTGCCTGATATCATAGGAAGTACCATTTGAGTAAGTGACTGTCGAACACAGATGCTCGATATGCACAACTGCCTCATTGTTACTGGGGTAGACATCATTCTTATGGCTAGTATTACTCTCTACCTGATATCATAGATAGTACCATTTTAGTAGATGACTGTCGAACACAGATACTTGATCTGCACAACTGCCTCATTGTTACTGGGGTAGACATCATTCTTATGGCTAGTATTACTCTCTACCTGATATCATAGAAAGTACCATTTTAGTAGATGACTCTCGAACACAGATACTTGATCTGCACAACTGCCTCATTGTTACTGAGGTAGGCATCATTCTTATGGCTTCTATTACTCTCTATCTGATATCATAGGAAGTACCATTTGAGTAGGTGACTGTCGAACACAGATACTTGATCTGTACAACTGCCTCATTGTTTCTGAGGTAGGCATAATTCTTATGGCTTGTATTACTCTCTACCTGATATCGTAGAAGTACCATTTGAGTAGGAGGCTGTCGAGCACAGATGCATGATCTGCACAACTGCCTCATTGTTACTGAGGTAGGTATCATTCTTATGGCTTCTATTACTCTCTACCTTATATCATAGGAAGTTCCATTTGAGTAGGTGACTGTCAAACACAGATGCTTGATCTGCACAACTGCCTCATTGTTAGTGAGGTAGGTATCATTCTTTATGCCTTTCGACAGCTATACATTTTGTTTTCTGCTAGTTGTTATACATTGAAGTGCCAAAGAAACTCGCATAGGTATGTGTATTCAAATACAGAGATATGTAAACAAGTAGAATACGGCGCTGCCGTCGCCAACGCCTACAGAAGACAACCTGTGTCTGGTGCAGTTGTTAGATCAATTACAGCTGCTACAATGGCAGGTTATCATGATTTAAGTGAGTTTGAACGTCGTATTATAGTCGGTGCACGAGTGATGGGACGCAGCATCTCCGAGGTAGCAATGAAGTGGGAATTTTCCCATACGACTTTTTCCCGAGTGTACCGTGAATATCAGGAATTCAGTAAAAAGCCAAATCTCTGGCATCACAGCTATACTTTAAGTATAGTCCTACAAAGACGATCAAATTTATAAACATTAAACAAGCATACGACGATGTAGATAGAGAGAAATTTTATCGTGCTATGGTAGCATTGGGAATCCCTAGAAAATGATTAACGCTGGTGAGACTGACTAAGCCAGACACAAAGTAGCACAAGAGTGAAAAGAATGATGACTGACACGCTAAACGCCCAATGACTAAACAACGTTCAGTGACACGCTCTGGAGTGTCTTCCTCTCAAAGCTGCGCTGAAGAAGGTGGTGAGAAAGGCAAACCTTTCGTGGAGAGCCAGTTTTCCATAAATCACTGTAGATACTTGCTTATAGAAGTGACAAAATTGTAGCCGCAAGAACCCGGAAGCAATGGGGAATACATTTGTTGCCCCAGAACAGTTGTTGTTACACACTGAAGAGCCAAATAAACTGGTACACCTGCCTAATATCGTGTAGGGACTCCACGAGCACACAGAAGTGTCGCAACACGACGTGATATGGACTCGACTAATGTATGAAATAATGCTGGAGAGAATAGACATCATCAGTCCTGCAGTGCTGTCCATAAATGCTTAAGAGTACAAGGGGACATCTCTATCACGTTGCAAGGCATTCCTGGTATGCTCAATAGTGTTCGTGTCTGGGGCATTTGGTGGCAAGCGGAAGCGTTTAAACTCAGAAGAGTGTTCCTGGAGCCACTCTGTGGCAATTCTGGACGTGTTGGGTGGTAAATTGTCTTGCCGGAATTGCCCAAGACTATCGGAATACACAATGGACATAAATGGATGCAGATGATTAGATAGGGTGCTTACGTACATGAAACCTGTCAGAGTCGTATCTAGACGTATCAGGGGTCCCATATCACTCCAGCTGCCCAGGCCCCACAGCTTTACGGAGCCTCCACCAACTTGGACAGTCCCCTGCTGACAAGCAGGAGCTATGGATTAACGAAGTTGTCTCTACACTGTAGACACCTGTCCTCTCGATACAATTTGAAACGAGACTTGCCCGACCAGGCAAAATGTTTCCAGTTATCACCATTCCAATGTTGGTGTTGACGGGCCCAGGCGATGCTTAAGGCTTTGTGTCATGCAGTCATCAAGGGTACATGAATGGGCCTTCGGCTCTGAAAGCCCATATCGATGATGTTTCGTTGAATGGTTCGCAATCTAACACTTGCTGACGGCCCAGCATTGAAATATGCAGCAATTTGCGCAAGGATTGCATTTCAGTCACGTTGAATGATTCTCTTCAGTCGTCGTTGGTCCCGTTCTTGCTGGATCTTTTTCCAGCCGCAGCGATGTCGGAGATTTGATCTTTTATCGGATTCCTGATATTCACCATACACTCGTGATATGGTCGTACAGGAAAATTCCCACTTCATGTCTACGTCGGGGATGCTGTGTTCCATCGTTCGTGCGCCGACTATAACAGGACGTTCAAACTCACTTAAATATTGATAAACTGCCATTGCAGCAGCAGTAATCGATTTAACAACTGTGTCAGACATTCGTCTTATATACAATCACTTTCGAGACATCTCCCTGTTTCAAGTACTCCTACATAAAACAAAAGTTTGCATCAGTAACAGCTGACAGATTATGTAGTAAGAAAATGTGCACTTGACAAGCACAGAGGAAGATCCAAGATGTAAGATTTCGAAAGGAATAGCACATACTAGACAACGTCTGAGCCACTATATAGCCATGTACACCACAGTGGACGTCAGGATTATGGCTCTGGCGATAATCGTCACCGTAAAGAGCCACCAGCGCAATTCTGTATCCTACAATTGTTATGTTTGTATTCCATCTGTTGACAGCGACTTTTGCACCCAATTAGGAATTGACGAAGTTATTCGTTTTTGCTTCTACCGCTTGATACCATACTTCTACATCTGCACAGCTAACGGCGAATGGGGGGAGTAATACGTTTTCCGTCTCTTCTTGGAAAATGCTCTCTCAAAATTTTAATAATAAACCCTTCTGTGATGAGAAGCGCCACTCTTGTATCGACTGCTAATGTAATGTGTTGAGTATGTCGATAACGCTGTCTCGCCGACTAAACGATACTGCAACGAAAGATGCCGCTTGAGTCTTTAGTATCCCTTCAATCAAGCCTACATGGATATTGATGAACAGTACACAAGAATCGGTCGAACAAGCGCTTTATAATTCAGTTCCTTCGTTGATGAGCTACATTTCCTATCAATCTAGGCCTGGAATCTGCTATTCCTGTTACTTGTTTGATGTTGTCATTCCAATTAAGGTCGTTCTGGAAAGTTAATCCTAGATATTTTCTAGCAGATAATATTCACAGTAGTTTCTCATCAATTGCGTAGTTGTACAGTAAAGGCCTCCTTTCCATATGTATGCGCTATATCTTACATTTATTTACGTTCATAGTCAGCTGCCAGAGCCTGCATCATTCATCAGTCCTCTGCAGGTCATTCTCAAAATCGGTACTGTCTTCTTGCGATGCTTTGCAATAGACTACGGCATAATCTGCGAACACATCAAAGCCACCCATACACTTCCCTTGAAGGAAGATAAGTGTTTAATGTCCTATAGACGATGACATTATTAAAGACGGAACACAATTTCGGATTCGTGGAAGGATGGAGAAGTAAATCGGTCGTGCTCATTCAAAGATTTAGGGAAACCACGAACACGTACATCTCTCATCCGGAATGCGTGTCCGATGTGCTCTTCACTGCGCCAACTCCTCGGTCTCTCTCCTCCAGTATGTACAGTACATGTAGCGATACACATCAAAAGCACCGGGGTTCGCCACATACGGATAAAACAGAAGTCAGGTAGACTGGAGGTAATATCACCCTTATCCACAATAAGTTAAAGGCAGAAACAAGAATACTGAGACACTGTACTGTTACAGAAATACAGATTACATAACAAGTAATCACGTAGGTATTTACCAAAGGAGATTTCACTAGGCTAGTAACTCTGCTGAAGGTGCCTCATGGAGCGCTAACAGTGAGACGTAGTTCAAGGCGTAAGTCTACGAGTATGTATCCATCGAGGGAAGGATTCGTTAGATCGGCAGAGCTCAGCGTTGGACAAGTGTTACTCCTTATGAGCCGGCACGGGGTGGCCGAGCGGTTCTAGGCGCTACAGTCTCGAACGGCGCGACCGCTACGGTCGCAGGTTCCAATCCTGCCTCGGGCATGGATGTGTGTGATGTCCTTAGGTTAGTCAGGTTTAAGTAGTTCTAAGTTCTAGGGGACTGATGACCTCAGAAATTAAGTCCCATAGTGCTCAGAGCCATTTGAACCATTTTTGAACTCCGTATGAGGAACCAAGGAGCAGTCGGCACAAAAAAATGGCTCTGAGCACTATGGGACTTAACTTCTAAGGTCATCAGTCGCCTAGAACTTAGAACCAATTAAACCTAACTAACCTAAGGACATCACACACATCCATGCCCGAGGCAGGATTCGAACCTGCGACCGTAGCGGTCGCGCGGTTCCAGACTGTAGCGCCTTTAACCAGTCGGCACAATTGCTAGGCGTAACTCCTTCTGATGACTGGATTCTCGATGGTCGTGCGCCAGCCTAAGTTTCTATGAGCAGGACGTCTGCAGCACGAAATATTTTCAAGCACGTGACTTGCCACTGTACCTAACTTGCGGAGGGAAATAGTTCCGCACTGGCTGCACCTTCTGTCTTCTACCGGAATGCCTCCAGGTTGCGAGATTACCGCCTTCTGTAGAGGTGTCCTGAGTTCTCAGCGATAAGAAGCCGCGATATTGTTGTGGTTAATGTGCTAGCTTTCTACTTAGAAGCTGTTGTGGCCGTAGCTGTTCTGTAGATGACTGAGCAGGCAATAGACGACGCCTAAGGTTAGACCACCCGGTCAGATATCGCATTCAATATGTGCAGTACTTGTAACGATACATACCAAAGCCACCGATACACTGTCCTTGAGTATGAGTAGTACGAGACCATCGAAGATAATCATGACTACTGGCCACTGAGATCGTATTACCATTATAGACAGCAAATAATAAAATTTTACTTGTGAGAATACATTACATCAGACAGAATGCGCACTTAAATTTATAGGTGATTTGTAGGTGCGCAGGAAGCGAAAATTAGCACACACAGCTTTCGTCACTTGCAGAAAGAATGGCTCCAACATGATTCGACACTGAGTGGAATTGAGCTTGGATGACAGATATACAATGGGTACGTCATTTGAAGCTTTTTCAACTTTAAATTAGAATTCATCACTTGTAGTGGCTGGCAATTGGAGACATGTCAGACTCTTGGCAAACAGCCATAAGGTGTTTCCAGTAGATAAGAGCTCTGGAGAAAGTGCTGATCAGGAAAAAATACGTCAAGACAGCGAGGGAACGTCCGGTCTTACTTTATCTTGCGGCCGGCTGATGTGGCCGAGAGGTTCTAGGCGCTTCAGTCTGGAACCGCGCGCCCACTACAATCGCAGGTTCGAATCCTGCCTCGGGCATGGATGTGTGTGATGTCCTTAGGTTAGATAGGTTTAACTAGTTCTAAGTTCTAGGGGACTGATGACCGCAGACGTTAAGTCCAATGGTGCTCAGAGCCATTTGAACCATTTTTATCTTGCGACAGCATTCAGCCACCAGCCTTAAGGCATCAGAAATTGAATGGATGCTATCCAGTTTACAAATTATGCAACCAGAAGCGATCATGTTGTTTACCCATTGGCATCCACGCCATTACGAAATGCGCTGGGCCTGAATGTTGAATTCAAACTAACGGCGGTCATTCTTTTTGGAATTTCCTCACTTGCGGACCTCAATCGTGATACTGTACGTAGCAGTGGTACTAGCCGCAAAAGTCAGATGGTGTCGCTCCAGTGTCCAGTGTTGTTTTTGAGCTCACCACAGATAACCTGACCCTCTCTCTGATGTTGCGACAAGAGATGACACAGAAATAGTTGCTGTGCTGACAGCCCTTAGTACTCAAAAACCTATCTCATTGCCCGTATAGATAATTGTCTTGAAGCAAACATGTCCATTTTCTGAATGAAGCTAATTTAAGTGTCTGTACGATCATGGATGGCCGAGGGAAGTATATGTCCATCCTCTTGGCCGTTAGTCGCTTGGGAGTGTTGAGATCCTACTTGCTATTGAGCGCAGTCCTCCAGAATCCATCGATTACATATTTCCATGACAGTTAAGGTACTTCAGATCAACACGAGTTGCCTGTAACCTGCTGTGTAAGTATACCAGGCATCTTCCTTCTCACACGAAATATAACATCATCGTCAGACAAACAACAAACGTGGAAATGCGATTCCTAAACATAGAAATCTACTGCTTACAGAAATGCATTACTTATACTTACTTTGTGCATATTAACCACTTGTGAATGCAAGCTTTCTCGTTTGTTGCATACCGCGTTTGTGGTGATATAATTTGATGACCAGCAAGGTAATTCTCGTGCGTTTCGATGTTCTAATCTTTCAATTGCTGATACATGGTTTCACCTCTTGTGGGGCAACTCGATATTGAGATCACGAAGATGAATAACCACTCACACGACGGCATAACACAGTCGCTTGGAGATCAGACCTTGTGGACTGAATCGATTTCAATGACTGTACAGACAGAACTAGAGCACTGCATAAAGAGAACTAGCAGCGATGAACACAGACAGCAAATGATTCCACAGACAATACTACCGAGACAGATGGCAGTAATAGAGGTAGTACATTAGAGGACAGCGGTACAGGTGAAGACAGACCAGCATAGAATACTCACCGAAAGGTCACGAAAACAAGTTTTCATAAGATAGTAATATTAGATTGCAGGACAAATGCAGAAATAGAGGTCTGCAGTGGCTGTTATGTAAAGTAACCTAACGTAGAGGCAGAATCATGCCATCTGAGTGCAAGAGGCTCAAAGTATTGCTGAAGCACTCGTCCTCGGAGAGTGAGTAGTAGTAGATCTGGCCGTTGTTGCCTGCTACCGAGAGTATCGATGTCTTTCTGAGCAACTCCTTCCTAGGCAACATTATTGGAGGCATTCTATAAATCAAGAATCTTTTCTATCAATCTGATTTTCTATCTTCATAATACATAAACTGTTTATGTTAGGTATTTCCATTTCGTTATTAGTTCTAAGATTAAAAATGTTTAAATCTGCAAGATTTTTAAACTTTGTTGAAATTAGAAGAAGTCAAATAAGTCTCAAATTCTATATTTGTAGAATTTCAGATTGAGAAAGCATGGCCTGTCTTGGAAACTAGGAGGCAGGCCATTTGTAAATGTCAGCAAATAAAATAAAAAATTAGGATGAGGTCACGGAAGTACTATGGAGCTATACACAAGCACGTGGTGCTGCTGAGGTGATTATGTTAAAACTTTTATCGTTTCGAAAAAGTGAAATTTCTCTTCAGATTTTGACAAGAAAAGGAGTGTTCAGAATAAATTACTGAGTATCAGAATCTAAACTGCTTTTCTGTTAAAATTAATATCCTATCTTATTCTGTTACTTGTACTGAAACTACGGTAAATTAATTATAATAGCCCGTCTCCACGATAATCTATTTCGAATTTTGCCATCTTCCGTTTAGAGTTCATTCGCAGAAGGTACGGAGAAGCCTTTACGTGACACAAGAAATCAATATACTCGGTTACGGAGTTCATATCCCATGGGTATTTAGTTAAGAGGTGACGAAATACAAGGGATTAGACAATATTTATCTTATCGGCTGATTACCTTTGAAGTACACGCCTGGAAATGGAAAAAAGAACACATTGACACCGGTGTGTCAGACCCACCATACTTGCTCCGGACACTGCGAGAGGGCTGTACAAGCAATGATCACACGCACGGCACAGCGGACACACCAGGAACCGCGGTGTTGGCCGTCGAATGGTGCTAGCTGCGCAGCATTTGTGCACCGCCGCCGTCAGTGTCAGCCAGTTTGCCGTGGCATACGGAGTTCCATCGCAGTCTTTAACACTGGTAGCATGCCGCGACAGCGTGGACGTGAACCGTATGTGCAGTTGACGGACTTTGAGCGAGGGCGTATAGTGGGCATGCGGGAGGCCGGGTGGACGTACCACCGAATTGCTCAACACGTGGGGCGTGAGGTCTCCACAGTACATCGATGTTGTCGCCAGTGGTCGGCGGAAGGTGCACGTGCCCGTCGACCTGGGACCGGACCGCAGCGACGCACGGATGCACGCCAAGACCGTAGGATCCTACGCAGTGCCGTAGGGGACCGCACCGCCACTTCCCAGCAAATTAGGGACACTGTTGCTCCTGGGGTATCGGCGAGGACCATTCGCAACCGTCTCCATGAAGCTGGGCTACGGTCCCGCACACCGTTAGGCCGTCTTCCGCTCACGCCCCAACATCGTGCAGCCCGCCTCCAGTGGTGTCGCGAATGGCGTGAATGGAGGGACGAATGGAGACGTGTCGTCTTCAGCGATGAGAGTCGCTTCTGCCTTGGTGCCAATGATGGTCGTATGCGTGTTTGGCGCCGTGCAGGTGAGCGCCACAATCAGGACTGCATACGACCGAGACACACAGGGCCAACACCCGGCATCATGGTGTGGGGAGCGATCTCCTACACTGGCCGTACACCACTGGTGATCGTCGAGGGGACACTGAATAGTGCACGGTACATCCAAACGTCATCGAACCCATCGTTCTACCATTCCTAGACCGGCAAGGGAACTTGCTGTTCCAACAGGACAATGCACGTCCGCATGTATCCCGTGCCACCCAACGTGCTCTAGAAGGTGTAAGTCAGCTACCCTGGCCAGCAAGATCTCCGGATCTGTCCCCAATTGAGCATGTTTGGGACTGGATGAAGCGTCGTCTCACGCGGTCTGCACGTCCAGCACGAACGCTGGTCGAACTGAGGCGCCAGGTGGAAATGGCATGGCAAGCCGTTCCACAGGACTACATCCAGCATCTCTACGATCGTCTCCATGGGCGAATAGCAGCCTGCATTGCTGCGAAAGGTGGATATACACTGTACTAGTGCCGACATTGTGCATGCTCTGTTGCCTGTGTCTATGTGCCTGTGGTTCTGTCAGTGTGATCATGTGATGTATCTGACCCCAGGAATGTGTCAATAAAGTTTCCCCTTCCTGGGACAATGAATTCGCGGTGTTCTTATTTCAATTTCCAGGCGTGTATATAAGGTGTCCCAAAAAACAGCGGAAAATTTTAGGACAGATTCATTATGCAGAAATAGGTAAATACTGTTTAATAATCATGGACACTAAAGTGCATACCTTAAGAGGTAAGAGCCCTATTTCGTCTTCGATAATATGAAACAGATATCCTGTACTGCAAGATGTTTGGTTTCCATATTTTGAGAGGAAGAAATGTTAACCGAAACAAGAAAAAAGTCTAGTAAACATGGGTCTAAAACGCACGTTTTAAGGGTTATTAACACTTCTTCATCCTGGTGTGAAATACATCTCTTCTACCGAACTCGTTCTCATAGCTCTTGACGTATGCATTTTAGAGCCCACGTTTACTAGGCATATTTTTCTTGTTTTGATCCATACTACCTCTTCCCAGAATAAAATAGCAAAGAGCTTGAACCAGAAGAGATTTGTTTCATATTATCGCCGGCCGATGTGGCCTAGCGGTCTTAGGCGCTTCAGTCTGGAACCGCGCGACAGCTACGGTCGCAGATTCGAATCCTACCTCGGGCATGGTTGTGTGTGATGTCCTTAAGTTAGTTAGGCTTAAGTAGTTCTAAGTTCTAGGGGACTGATGACCTCAGATGTTAAGTCCCATAGAGCTCAGAGCCATTTGAACCATTTTCATATTATCGAAGATGAGCAAGTGCTCGTATCTCTTAAGGCATGGGCTTCAGAGCCCATCTTTACTAGAATTTTTATCTTGTTTTGTTGTAAGTAATTGGACCATAAGGTCTGTCAGTGTTTTTGTGGGACACCTTGTGTAGTTTTGTCTTACTAGAAAGCAGATTTTACACGGTTCTTCTGTTTTAAGTAATAAATCCTTATAATGACACGTACTGTGATATCTTTATGTAATTGTTAGTAGCTGCACTATTCGAACTAGCTTGATTTGGTGAAATAAATGAAGTTTTACTTAAAGGGTAACCTTCCAAGACGACAACATAGTTGATTTCTTCACGTAACAACAATGTAGTAAAGTGTCGTATTCAAGATAGAATGTCGTTGAGGAATAAAGAAAACGAAGAAGAGGTATCATTTGAGATGCCAAATTGCAGGCTAAAGACTGATAACGTCTCAAAGTTGGTATCTTCTGTATATTACTCCCTCATCTGTAATGAGCATAAGATCTGTTTGCTTCCTTTTGTGCATGTGAGTGCATTTTCAAACACAAACGCACACGCACACGAACCCCTGTACTCTGACGTACATGTCCTGCCGAGCGCTTGTGAATGAAAGACGTGAGATAAATTAGTTTCAGAGAGGACGATTTACTTTCAGGCTAAATTTTTCATACATCGATCGAAAAACTGAGTTTGTCGTTTTCACGGCATCTATATGTGGCTAACGAAATTGAATTCAGTGAGCCGGATAATACATTCTGTAGCCGCGCTGATTCCAAAATGGTATACTGCATGGACAGGGCTAGTCAATTGTAATCTGGTGCCAACAGCTGCCCCAACGATCGTCGATACAAAACTCTGCTAATTTTGCATTCAAACGACATAGCGTTCGGACTTCTGTTTTTTTTTATGCAAAACAAAAAGAAAGCAAATATGCAGTTCAGTGCTGCATTGTATAAATTTTAAATAACACTCTGATATGCATTTCATATTGTTTATAACGAACACACATTCGTGCTTTTACAAAGAAGGAAGAAATTGTTTCTCAAGAAATTAGGTGCTGGTCCCAGTAGTACTATGTGGAAATGGAAACGGGGGGGGGGGTGGGGTGGGGTGGGGGGGGGAAAGCAAGGGTAAAGTGGCCAGGACGGTAAAAGTGGCCAACGCATATTTTATGCCATGAATATTGTTGCTACCTACCGGGAAGTGGTTAAACTGGTTCTAATATGGGCCACCACTGTTTGCAGTGTGTTTGACACAAGAAGTTTGTTCCGCTATAATTCAGGGTAAAGTTTTCTATGTTTCGGTCGAGTGATATAATGTAAGTAAGCTAGACTAGTCTTGTTACTTCATTGATATTTAGAGAAATACTTTTTTAAGTAATACTTTTTACCGTATACTTGAAAAAAGAGACAGCATTGGTCGTATATTTTTTACTATCGCAAATTCGATTTTCTGTCACTGAGTGACCATCTTCAGTGCTGTATTGTATAACTTAAATTAGGATGCACTGTTGTCAATAAGCTTACGGCAATCACATGTTTCAACAAAGTCTATTAGATTACAAATGTTTTTCCTTGTTGTTTGTTTTTATTTCATAGTTTCATCTGTGACCCACTAAAGTTCGGATGGTGTCCGATTGGAATAAGTGGTCACGTTGTCACACTGGTAAGGGTTAGTTACATCCAAATATCACGCATAATACTTTAGGTCAGATTTACTTTCACCCCTTTTATATATAAAGCTGTTGCCTGTCTTTCTGTCTCCTGAATTAATTTACATTGTTTTATATCTTCTCCGTTCTATTATCTGTGTATTAATACAAAAGTACGATTGGAAACGATCGGGCCAAAGCATTTGGTATTATTTCAAATACTAGGACATCAAGAGACCTAGGAAGTATGGCCGAAAATCAGAGCATCAATTATGGTATCTTGTTGCGATGGAATGACCACATAGATAGGGAAAAGTATTTACTTCATAAGGCTTCAGAAAAATGTTTACAGGTCCTACATTGTATTTTTGCTTTCATCTACAAATATTTGGTCTGAAAGCTCTTAATATGAATATTCAAAAAGTGTGAACGATAAGCTTCTATCGATAACCATAGCTTGGTGAAAATTATATTCCCTTAGAGTGGCTGCTTTACTCGTCCCCTACAGGTTTATTTCTGACAAAGAACATACAATCTGTGAACCACATCCTATTGGCAGGATGTCCCACTTCCAATTCATGACTTCATAACGTGAGATATTTGCTGTTCTGATATCTCAGCACAAATATGATGAGTCACTACTAGATGTTTCCCCGGGTTTCTTATTTATAGAGGGAACAATAAAGAAATGGCAGTCATTAATATGATCAGTGCGTTCATTCCACATTATCCGCAGATCAAATGGCACACGACATTCAGTTTCACTCATCCAATATAGCATAGAGTAAATATAGTGTATATATGGATACCCCCTTTGTTTTTGAATTAACGACTACGACAACTTTAAGAAATGATGAAACGCGAAAGAATGAATAGTATTCATTACTTCTACTCGAAAACAAAGATTTTCAAAAGGTTTGTAAAACGGAGCTTAAAAAAAGGGGCTGCAAGTACGGGCATCCATAAAAATGTGCAAGATATCTTTTGAAATATTTTAATAAAAAGGGTTAAAACAATACATAATGGTAGACTAGTCTACAAAAAGCAACTTTCGTACGTTTATGCCTGAACCCTGAAATGATTTACAATAATCGTAAACGTAAGTAGCTCCTTGAGCGACAGCACAATCTAAGTGTGTCCACATTTGGCACATAACACATTTAATTACGTATCTGCTCTCCTGTCTTGAGAGAACTTTTCATCACAAAAGATGCAAACTGCATCGCGTGAACAGAATGAGATTTTCACTCTGCAGCGGAGTGTGCGTTAATATGAAACTTCCTGGCAGATTAAAACTGTATGCTCCGCTATATCCTTTCTTTCAGGAGTGCTAGTTCTGCAAGGTTCGCAGGAGAGATTCTGTAAAGTTTGGAAGGTAGGGGACGAGATACTGGCAGAAGTAAAGCTGTGAGTACCGGGCGTCAGTCGTGCTTCGGTAGTTCAGATGGTAGAGCACTTGTCCGCGAAAGGCAAAGGTCCCGAGTTCGAGTCTCGGTCGGGCACACAGTTTTAATCTGCCAGGAAGTTTCATATTAGCGCACATTCCGCTGCAGAGCGAAAATCTCATTCTGGAAACATCCCCCAGGCTGTGGCTAAGCCATGTCTCCGCAATATCCTTTCTTTCAGGAGTGCTAGTTCTGCAAGGTTCGCAGGAGAGCTTCTGTAAAGTTTGGAAGGTAGGAGACGAGATACTGGCAGAAGTAAAGCTGTGAGTACCGGGCGTCAGTCGTGCTTCGGTAGCTCAGATGGTAGAGCACTTGCCCGTGAAAGGCAAAGGTCCCGAGTTCGAGTCTCGGTCGGGCACACAGTTTTAATCTGCCAGGAAGTTGCATCGCGTGAGTCTGATTTATCCCCATTGTTCACATCGAGGTCATTATCGCTGTCCACAAGGTGAGGGCTGCAGGAGCCTGAAGAGTCCGATGATGAATCAGATAGTTTTGTGGAAGAAATTTCATTTTCTTGAAGGTGTTTGAATTTTGCGCCTCTGTCCGCAGGGCGGCGTCTAACCTCAGAAAAATTTAACGACCGCTTCTTGACAGACAGCAGTTTTGTTAAGCGACTTTGTCAACTGATCTTTGTATGGCGACCAGTGATGTGGCAGGCAGTTGCTGCTTTTCGAGCCCGCATTGTCGGGACAGAAGATTTACCGAATGGTGAAGCTGAATTTGTTGGAGTTCCTGGAGAACTTCCCGGTGTTTCAATGGCTTCATCAACTTGCATAGATAGAGCTATATGTGACTGTACATCAGGATGACTCCAAGAAGAAGAAGCAGATAATGTCCATGGTCCAGAGACAGGAAGTAGAGGAGCATGTGACTTAGAAACATTAGTTCTATGTTCCACAGTGGAGCAAGTGTTTCCTGCAACCAACTCAGCAGCTACGAAATCAGCCTCGGTGAAGATTAACGGTTCATGGGGTATAACCCAATTACTTTAAATCCATTTATTACTATATGAGCTGATTAGGTACGAAGGTAAGCTTGGCCAAAAACCTCCATAACGTCGTAAGATGTGAAAGGACGCCCACTGTGATGCAACCATACTCTCACTGCCTCGCTGTAGTACGTTTCCAGAGGTCCTATGAAAGTCATATCTAGAGGCTGCAATTTGTCGGTGCAATGTGGAGGAAGCCAGATGACAGCCACGTTGTGTTCTTTCGCCAAGTCAATCAAATCTGGATTTAGAACGTGGCTATAATGACTAGCCAAGTTGGGGAGTCCTTTGTTCAGTCGGACATGCGAACAAATTATTTTGAACCCATCCTGAAGGATGGGCTCTCCCAATTGGAACAGGGGGATAGCCTCTCATTAGAGCTTGGTACATGTTGGCTCAAGCAAAAATTATGATTGGCGGGACAAATGTCGCGAAACGCTCACGCGTGCGATAACTGTCACTAAAGTCCCTCTTTCTGCAGACGTTAGTGCTGCAATTTGTTTCTTCCCTTTAATCCATATCACTTTTCGTATTTTGCTTTGGACAATGGACATGTCTGTCTGCCGGCCGGTGTGGCCGAGCGGTTCTAGGCGCTTCAGTCTGGAACAGTGTGACCGCTACGGTCGCAGGTTCGAATACTACATCGGGCATGGATGTTTGTGATGTCCTTAGGTTAGTTAGGTTTAAGTAGTTCTAAGCTCTAGGGGACTGATGGCCTTAGATGTTAAGTCCCATAGTGCTCATAGCCATTTGAACCATGTCTGTCTCGTCCACGTTATACACTCGGACTGCTGGATATGGGTGTTTGTTGAAAGCGTCTGCCAATAAACCAAAGAAAACAATCACATTCTCTTTAGTGAACCATAAGGCTCTCGCATACGAAGTTCCAAAAGATATGCGAACTGGCAGCTGATCCTTGTGTCTCTCAACAAAAAGATCAGCCCAAGCTCGTCCTCCTTCTCCTCCTCTGAAAAGGGTTGTCAGACTATTTATCTGGGCAAATAAAAATGCCGTTCTTCTCAGATCCGCCAAAGGGCACCCAAAGAATTTTTGCTGCATATCCAGAAGATAATAAACTAGCTGTTTTCGAGGTCTGCATTTAAAATAGTTTCCTTCCAAGCTTTGTCTCTCGAAAGGCTTGCTCAGGGATTTTATCAAGTTTAAGGAATCTCTGCAACGTGGTACGAGGCAATCCGAAATTCTTGCAGCACATTTCATAGAAGCCTTCTTTGCTTTCACAGGTGCTATGGCACGTACCATCTGAGATTTATCTGACTGATCCCTCTGTTTCTTACATTCACACCCCTTCTTCGTTCTAGGGATTGTAAAAGGACCAACAATAGCACTAGGGTCTATCATCGCAGTTTGTAAATTCTATTTGTTTGTTTGTTGCAGTGTGAGTTGCATATATGAATGGTTCAAATGGCTCTAAGCACTACGGGACTTAACATCTGAGGTCATCAGTGCCCTAGACTTAGAACTACTTAAACCTAACTAACCTATGGACACCAAACACATCCATGCCCGAGGCAGGATTCGAACCTGCGATCATACCAGCAGCGCGGTTCCGGACTGAAGCGACTAGAACCGCTCGGCATCGGCAGCGGGCCGTATATATGAACTTTAAACAAAATTCGACTAACCATATCCATATAAAATTGTTTAAATATTTTACATTGTTTAAGAAAAGATATTGTGTAATTATGGGACCTTCTTAAATAGGGGGTCCATTTTTACACCAACCCAATGGGCCCATAGTCACACCAATCATTCTTAAGGAACAGGGCCACTATCACGTCTAACCTAATAGCGTGTGTAGCGTAAAACATGCTTCTCAAAGTAGAATTCCGTTATTCCAGATATCACTGAAAAACTGTCTTAAACTAATCAGAAGGACATAAAAAGAAAACGATTTCACATACCTGCCAAACGTTTGCAGTCCCGAACAAACATCAATTCACACAACAACCGATGCTGTAACTACACTGCTCGAAACAATGCTTCCAACTGTTCACTGCTGCCGTCTATTAATAAGAGCCTCCGTTTCAGTCCTGGTCACCAGACTGCAGCACTTCAATACCCTGTTCGTGAGGGGTTCCCTAATTACACCTTATTCTCTAAAACATATGTGACACGGGGTACTTACTGGAATTAAGGAAAACATGGAACCACCAGAATAACTTTCTTTTCACATAAATTGTTTATATAACAATATATAGCCATACAATTTTCTTTAACAAAATGAACAAATTTGCAGAATTCTTTTGACCTTAAACCTTAGGTTGAATAAGCTTTTGCAAAACGTAATCTGAAGTGCTGTATTAAAAAACAGCAAACAATATAACAGTGATAACAAGACGGCCGGACCTGCAGCCCGCCCGTTATCGAGTGAAACAGCGGTGTTTACTACCGCGCTGAACACTGTCTTATTAAATGCCCCTCTGCAACACATGAAAACTATACAAGCACCATTGATGACAAATGTGATTCAATTACCCAAAATAGATGACGTAACTTTTAATTTGAAAACTGTATGTCGAAAGGTTCGGGATTAAGATGCACACCTGCGCTTAAAGGTTACACAGAGTAGGAAACAATATGACAATGATAAGGCTTGCTTCAAAGAAACCAACCTCTTAATTTTAATCGACAACTAAGGTGCGACTGGATCCTAATCCGTCACTTCTGACAACTTTATTTTGACTAAAGCTCTGGTGACAGGTGGCTGTTAATATATTCAAAGCTAAACAGATTGTCAGCTAATAAGACCACTCTAAAGGAACGTCTTAAAAAATTACTTGTGGACACTTATTACAAGAGACCTCACTCAGCGGAACCACAAGATCCAGCTAAAATACACCATTAATAACCAAGTCTTTCAAACACAACAAAGAACAGCTTAGTACAACAGGTTGTTCAGATTATAACTAATGACTGAGAAATGCAATTACATTCAAAGAATTGAACCGGTTAACATCTAAATCTAATTACAAGCAACCTCTTTGTTTCACGGCAACCTGTGCCTTAATACAATTGTTTCGGCTGTATTTCCAACCAAGAGCTGATTCATTAAAACATTAATGATCTGGTACAAACCAGAAAGGAAAGGCAATATAACAACGGGACAAATTTTCAAACGACAACTATTGTCTTATTACAATACTACGGCCTATATTTACGACCGAAGACCAATTAAAACTCTGTGGGGCGGGTGTAAACCAGACAATAATACGGAGGGCAGGTAGAGAATGGCACAAACCACCACCAGAATTACAAAATGTTTCTCGGTTACTGAGTGGTACAAGAAGACAGCCAGGCCACGAGCGTTCGTCCGACACGAATGCTGCCAACCAACCGACTGCATGTCGTCCTGATGCCTGTAGTCGACTCTGGTGAAGTACAGGGTGAGCACAAAATCTTGCCCTGGTTATAAAAATATATAACAGAATAACCGTTTAACATAATAAGTTATATTTGATGCCGTTACATAGGTTTGTGTTACTCGTTGTTGTGACCAATATACGGCGCTAGTGTTCCTCAACACAGACGAGGTCGTTTAGGTCACGTTAGGTTGGTGGCGAAATGACGTCGAAGCAGGAGAAAGCTTGATTTTGTTTCATGAAACGAAATCGCCCATCAGAGTTCAGCGTAAATTTCGGGCTTCTTATGGACGCAACCCTCGTGACTTTAAATCAATAAAGCGATGGTATACAAAGTTTAACGAAACAGGCAGCGTTGAAGATCGCCCTCGAAATGGCTGTCGTCGAGTGAGTGTTGCAACTGTTGATTGTGTTCGGCAATCGTTTCAACGGAGTACGTCTAAATCAACGCGTCAAGCATCACGTGAACTTCAAATACGGCAGCAAGTGTGGTGAAGATTCTTCACGAAAGGCTTAGGTTGCATTCTTACAAAGTGCAAATCGTGCAGGCCTTGCAACCGAATGATTTGCTGACACATGCTGATTTTGCAACTGAGATTCTCAACAGGATTGATGGCGCTAACGGTTACTTAAATCGCATATGCTTTACCGATGAATCCACCTTCCATGTCAGTGGACAGGTAAATAGACATAATGTCCATATATGGGGTTCTGAGTCCCCACGTCTTACTGTACAGTTAAAGCGAGACAGCGAAAAAGTGAATGTTTGGTGCGACCTGATGGATAACAAGGTTTTTTGACCTTTTTTCATCGTGGAAACATCCGTTACTGCTAACATTTACTTAGACGTTTGGCCCACTGTTAGAAGAATATCAACAATGGATACTTTTTCTCGAGATGGAGCCCCCCCCCCCCCTGGGCTTTGATAGTGCGTGATTTCCTGGATGAAACATTTCTGGATCGGTGGATTGGAAGGAATGGTCAAACATCCTGGCCACCTTGCTCTCCAGACATTATGCCCCTTGACTTCTTTTTCTGGGGCTATATCAAGGACAGAGTCTTCGTCACACCAGTTGCTGATGTCGACGAACTGAAAGCTAGGATACAATCTGCTGTGGGTACTGTGACAGAACACATGTTACGAAACACCTGGCCGGAACTGGAATACCGCCTTGACATTCTCCGAGCTACCAAGGGAGTACAATTTGAGGTTTACTAATGTAAGTGGACTTTAAAAAAAATCTAGTAACACTAACCTATGTAACGGCATCAAATGTAAATTATTATGTAAAATGGTTATTCAGTAATAAATTGTTATAATCAGGACAATAATTTGTGCTCACCCTGTAGTCCGATATCTTCGCTCTGCGCAGGTCCTCCTTGCGCAGCACGTGGCTTTGGCCTCTCGGACTTCGTGACTACCTCCTGCCACGACGCTGCCTCCGATCCCCAAACTTCGTGCCTCCCTCACGGGGCAACGAACCCCGTATATATACATCGGCAAGCAAAGACCTTCTAAAGGCAAAACCCACAGATACCAACTCTTCCTCATAGAAATGGGCAATTGGACTGCAAGAGGGATAGTCGATGCTACACCTGAGCCAGTGGAGT
Source organism: Schistocerca cancellata (assembly GCF_023864275.1). Taxonomy (NCBI): domain Eukaryota; kingdom Metazoa; phylum Arthropoda; class Insecta; order Orthoptera; family Acrididae; genus Schistocerca; species Schistocerca cancellata. The sequence continues at coordinate 252,179,850 of NC_064631.1, forward strand.
CAGACAGAACAGTCTACTAACTCAATGGTGCCACGGCTCAATGTGTGGTGTGTAGTTATGATCTAATCCTCTGGCTTATAGACAAAATTTAACAAATACGTCCATTTTTTATAGTAATTGTAAATGAACATAGATAATGTAAATGAATACTTTATAGAGTGAAGTAAGACTGCAAAGGAAATATGGCGAAAGTTATCGAATTATAAATGAATTTAAGCGACAATATGGTTCGACGCACTTAGAGACGTCATTCTGCAATTGAGAAACACTTAGAAAGAACCCCTAAAAGCCCTTCGAGAGTATTCGAAACACGTTTGCTTCACTATAAAAATTCTTAGGAAGTGATACTCTCAAGTGGCGACAAAGCTACTGTTCACAAGGTGAAGACATAGGGAGCCTGTACCCCAACCGCCGATGATGACATGCTATGTCAGTTAAAACATCATACGCTACAAACTAATTGTACGTGGGGCCCCGTATTTAGCGAAAACAGCGTCAGGGTAAATAAAGGCTCGAAAGCTGACCGTTAGTGGTCTCACATATTACCATATATCGCTTAATCTTAGTACATACTTGGTGCATTAGAACCTACCTCCTCCAGGTGGTACGAGTAATACTTGAGGTCCTTTTTATTTAATTCAGTTTGGAAACGAATTTTATTATTTATGCTTCCTAGTGAGCTTATCAGCTCATGCATCCAAGTTGCTGACAAGAATATTATACAGAAGAATTGAAAAAAACACTGCGAATCTGTTGTATGACGATCAAATTGGCTTTAGGAAAGGAGAAACTACCGGACCGGCAGTTCTGACGTTGCGCTTGATAATACAAGCAAGCCTGAAGAAATGTAATCGTTAACAGGATTCATCGACCTGGAAAACTGTTCGACAACGTATAATCGTGGAAGAAGTTCGAAGTTCTGAGAGAAATAGAAGTCAGCTATGGGAACGACGGGCGACTGGCAATATGTACTAGAACCAAGAGGGAACAATGAGACTAGAAGGTTAAGAATGAAGCTCTAGATTAAAATGGTGTAATAAGAGAGCGATGTAGTCTTTCACCATTACTGTTCAATCTATACATAGAAGAAGTAATGACGGAAATAAAAGAAAGGTTGAAGATTGGAATTAAAAGTCAGGATGAGAGGATATGAATGATAATATTTGCTGACGACACTGCTATCCTTAACGAAAGTGAAGAAGAGTTACAAAAGCTGTTGAATGGAACGAAAAGTCAAATGGTTATAGGACATGGATTGAGAGTGACCACAGAAATACGAAAGTAATGAGCAGTAACAGAAATCCAAATAGTAAGAAGCGAAAAATCGAAATTAGTTATCACAGAGTAGAAGGACCTAGTAGCTCGGAAGCAAAATAACCCATGACGTACGAAGCAAGAAGGTCATAAAAATCAGACAAGCACAGACAAAGAAAGGATTCCTTAGTGTCAAATATAGGCGTTGATTTGAGCATCTAAGTTTGAAGAACACCATTAAACGTTTATTAATAGTGGACTGTTGGAAACCCAGAAGCAATGAGAATGGGAGCGTTTGAGATATATTGCAGCCAAAGCATGTTGAAAATTAGGGTGACTAATAATGTGAGGAATGAGACGGTTCTGCAGTATTATTGAAGTAAGGGACATGCGGAAAACACAGACAAGAAGAGCAGGATAACAGGACATGTGTTGAGACACGGGGAATAATTTCCATGGTACTGTCGGGAGCTTTAGCGGGTAACGACTATAGAGGAACACAGAGATCAGAATATATCCAAGAAGTAGTTGATGAAGTCGGTTGCAAGTGCTACCCTGAGATGAAGATGTTGGTACAGGAGAGGAATTCGTGGTGGGCGGCATAAAAAAACCCAGAAGACTGATGGCGGCCCCCATCATACCATCCACCTTAAAAAGAAGAAAATAAATTAAAAAAACTGCCTGATATCAAGTGGAATATCTTCCAGAAGTTAATTTGACATAATCTTCTGTTTCTGTTTTTCTTTTCCTTTTTTCTTTTTCTTTTTTATTTAGATTTTTCGCTTCACACTATTTGGATTTCTGTTACTGCTAATTACTTTCGTCTTTCTGTGGTCGCTCTCAACCCATGTCCTATAACTATTTGACTGTTCAAAATCCTAGTTGTATCTGATAGGAGATTTCTTAAATCATCTTTTCTAAGATAAAACATCAGTCTACAACCCATCGAAATCGCGAAACAGACATATTTAAAATTCGTTGTTGTACTTTCTTCTTTTCTTTTCACACGAATTAGTACTATCTTATTTTCATTTATTTTCGTTTCTAAAGAAATTTCCTATTGTCAAATATTTTAAGTCATTGGAGGAACTATTCAAAAACTGAGACGGCTTTTTAACAGATCTTCCGGAACATACCTTTCAGGAAAAGAGCTATTCAGTGCAAAAACTTTGATGAAAATAAATGAGTGTTTTAGTTAAAGATGCGTTCACTGCAGATGCAGCGTTTTTTGAAATTTACCCTTCGAGCGGTAGGAAAAACCTCCAATTTTTTTTTAACAAACGTCTAAAACTGTCAACTGTGCCCCAGTTGCAGGTTGCCTATCTAACGGCCTCCAGAAATAACAAAAAGTTGACTATCAGTATTTCATAAACTACGTACTCAGATCATTTAATCATTTAAAATATTTTCAGAATCTGCTCTTTAAGAGATATCATCTTGTGAAAAAGTTTTAACGAAAATTTAAGTATTGTAGCTAGGAAATGTGTATATACAGGGTGGTCAATTGATCGTAACCGGGCCAAATATCTCACGAAATAAGCGTCAAACGAAAAAACTGCAAAGAACGAAACTGGTCTACCTTGAAGGGGGAAACCAGATGGCGCTATGGTTCACCCGCTACATGCCGCTGCCATAGGTCAAACGAAAATGATTTGCGTTTTTTTGAATAGGCACCCCCATGTTTATTACATATTCGTGTAGTACGTAAGTAAATATGAATGATTTATTTGGACCACTTTTTTCGCTTTGTGATAGATGGCGCTGTAATAGTCACAAACATATGGCTCACAATTTTAGACGAACATTTCGCAACAGGTACGTTTTTTAAATTAAAATACAGAACGTAGGTACGTTTGAACATTTTATTTCGGTTGTTCCAATGTGATACATGTATCTTTGTGAACTTATCATTTCTGAGAACACATGCTGTTACAGTGTGATTAGCTGTAAATACTACTTTAATGCAATAAATGCTAAAAATGATGTCCGTCAAACTCAATGCATTTGGCAGTACGTGTAACGACATTCCTCTCAACAGTGAGTAGTTCGCCTTCCGTAAAACATGGACCTTTCCGTTGGTGGGGAGGCTTGCGTGCCTCAACGATACAGATAGCCGTACCGTAGGTGCAACCGCAACGGAGGGGTATCTGTTGAGAGGTCAGACAAACATGTGGTTCCTGAATAGGGGCAGCAGCCGTGTCAGTAGTTGCACGGGCGACAGTCTGGATGATTGACTGATCTGGTCCTGTAACACTAACCAAAACGGCCTTGCTGTTTTGGTACTGCGAACGGCTGAAAGCAAGGGGAAACTACAGCCGCAATTTTTCCTGAGGGCATGCAGCTTTACTGTATTATTAGATGATGATGGCGTCCTCTTGGGTAAAATATTCCGGAGGTAAAATAGTCCCCCATTCGGATTTCCTGGCGGGGACTACTCAAGGGGACATCGTTATCAGGAGAAAGATAACTGGCGTTCCACGGATCGGAGCGTGGAATGTCAGATCCCTTAATCGGGCAGGTAGGTTAGAATATTTAAAAGGGGATATGGATAGGTTAAAGTTAGATATACTGGGATTTAGTGAAGTTCGGTGGCAAGAGGAAAAAGACTTCGGGCAGGTGAATACAGGGTTATAAATACAAAATCAAATAGGTGTAATACAGGAGTAGGTTTAGTAATAAATAAAAAAAATAGGAGTGCGGGTAAGCTACTACAAACAGCATAGTGAACGCATTATTGTGGTCAAGATAGACAAGAAAGCCCACACTACAGTAGTACAAATTTATATGCCAACTAGCTCTGCAGATGATGAAGAAATTGATGAAATGTATATTGGGACAAAAGAAATTATTCAGGTAGTGAAGGGAGATGGAAATTTAATAGTCATGGGCGACTGGAATTCGACAGTAGGAAAAGGAAGAGAAGGAAATGTAGTAGATGAATTCGGATTGGGGCTAAGAAATGAAAGAGGAAGCCACCTGGTAGAATTTTGCACAGAGCATAACTTAATCATAGCTAACACTTGGTTCTAGACTCATGAAAGAAGGTTGTATTCATGGAAGAACCCTGGAGATACTACAAGGTTTCAGATAGATTATATAATGGTAAGACAGAGATTTAGAAACCAGATTTTAAATTGTAAGACATTTCCAGTTGCATATGTAAACTCTGACCACAATCTATTCGTTATGAACTGTAGATTAAAATAGAAGAAACTGCAAAAAGGTGGGAATGTAAGGAGCTGGGACCTGGATAAACTGAAAGAACCAGAGGTTGTACAGAGTTTCAGGGAGCACATAAGGGAACAATTGACTGGAGTGGGGGAAAGAAATACAGTAGAAGAAGAATGGGTAGCTCTGAGGAATGAAATAGTGAAGGCAGCAGAGGATCATGTAGGTAAAACGACGAGTGCTAGTAGAAATCCTTGGGCAACAGAAGAGATACTGAATTTAACTGATGAAAGTAGAGAATACAAAAATGCAGCAAGTGAAGCAGGCAAAAAGGAATACAACCGTCTCAAAATGAGGTCGACAGGAAGTGCAAAATGGCTAAGCAGGGATGGGTAGAGGACATATGTAAGGATGTAGAGGCTTATATCATGAGGGGTAAGATAGATACTGCCTACAGAAAAATTAAAGAGACCTTTGTAGAAAAGAGAACCATTTGCATGAATATCAAGAGCTCAGATGGAAACCCAGTTCTAAGCAAAGAAGGGAAAGCAGAAAGGTGGAAGGAGTATATAGAGGGTCTATACAGGGGCGATGTTCTTGAAGACAATATTATGGAAATGGAAGAGGATGTAGATGCAGATGAAATGGAAGATTTGATACTGCGTGAAGAGTTTGACAGAGCACTGAAAGACCTAATTCGAAACAAGGCCCCGGGAGTAGACAACATTCCATTAGAACTACTGACAGTCTTTGGGGAGCCAGTCCTGACAAAACTCTATCATCTGGTGAGCAAGATATATGAGACTGGCGAAATTCCCTCAGACTTCAAGAAGAATATAATAATTCGAATCCCAAAGAAAGCAGGTGTTGGCATGTGTGAAAGTTACCGAACAATCAGTTTAATAAGTCACGGCTGCAAAATACTAACACGAATTCTTTACAGACGAATGGAAAAACTGGTAGAAGCCGGGCTCGGGGAAGATCAGTTTGGATTCCGTAGAAATTTGGGAACACGTGAGGCAATACTGACCCTACGACTTATTTTAGAAGCTAGATTAAGAAAAGGCAAAACTACGTTTCTAGCATTTGTAGACTTAGAGAAAGCTTTTGAAAATGTTGACTGGAATACTCTCTTTCAAATCCTGAAGGTGGCAGGGGTAAAATACAAGGAGCGAATGGCTATTTACAATTTGTACAGAAACCAGATGGCAGTTATAAGCGTCGAGAGACATGAAAGGGAAGCAGTGGTTGGGAAGGTAGTGAGACAGGGTTGTAGCCTTTCCCCGATGCTATTCAATCTGCATATTGAGTAAGCTGTAAAGGAAACAAAAGGAAAGTTCGGAGTAGGTATTAAAATCCAAGGAGATTGAATGACATTGTCATTCTGTCAGAGACAGCAAAGGACTTGGAAGAGCAGTTGAACGGAGTGGATGGTGTCTTTAAAGGGGGGTATAAGATGAACATCGACAAAAGCAAAACGAGGATAATGGAATGTAGTCGAATTAAGAAGGGTGATGCTGCGGGTATTAGATTAGCAAATGAGACACTTAAAGTAGTAAAGGAGTTTTTCTATTTGGGGAGCAAAATAACTGATGATGGTCGAAGTAGAGAGGATATAAAACGTAGACTGGTAATGGCAAGGAAAGCGTTTTTGAAGAAGAGAAATTTGTTAACATCGAGTTTAGATTTATGTGTCAGAAAGTCGTTTCTGAAAGTTTTCGTATGGAGTGTAGCCACGTATGGATGTGAGACATGGACGATAAATAGTTTAGACAAGAAGAGAATAGACGCTTTCGAAATGTGGTGCTACAGAAGAATGCTGAAGATTAGATGGGTAGATCACATAACTAATGAGAAGGTATTGAATAGAATTGGAGAGAAGTGGAGTTTGTGGCACAACTTGACTAGATGAAGGGATGGGTTGGTAGGACATGTTCTGAGGCATCAAGGGATGACCAATTTAGTACTGGAGGGCTGCATGGAGGGTAAAAATTGTAGAGGGAGACCAAGAGATGAATTCACTAAGCAGATTCAGAAGGATGTAGGCTGCACTAGGTACTGGGAGATGTAGAGGGTTGCACAGGATAGAGTAGCATGGAGAGCTGCATCAAACCAGTCTCAGGACTGAAGACCAACAACAACAACAAGAACATGTTGTCCGGTGTTGTCGGTGGATCACGATAGATCCATCAACTTTCCCCTTAGAAAGAAATCCGGGGACGTCAGGTCCGGTGAACGTGCGGGCCATGGTACGGTGCTTCGACGACCAATCCACCTGTCATGAAATAAGCTATTTAATACCGCTTCAACCGCACGCGAGCTATGTGCCGGATACCCATCATGTTGGAAGTACATCGCCATTCTGTCATGCAGTGAAACATCTTGTTGTAACATCGGTAGAACATTACGTAAGAAATCAGCATACATTGCACCATTTAGATTGCCATCGATGAAATGGGGGCCAATTACCGTTCCTCCCATAATGCCGCACCATACAGTGACCCGCCAAGGTCGCTGATGTTCCACTCGTCGCAGCCATCGTGGATTTTCCGTTGCCCAATAGTGCATATTATGCCGGTTTACGTTACCGCTGTTGGTGAATGACGCTTCGTCGCTAAATAGAACGCGTGCAAAAAATCTGTCATCGTCCCGTAATATCTTTTGTCCCCTGTGGCAGAACTGTACACGACGTTCAAAGTCGTCGCCATGCAATTCCTGGTGCATAGAGATATGGTACGGGTGCTATCGATGTTGATGTAACATTCTCAACACCTACGTTTTTGAGATTTCCGTTTCTCGCCCAATTTATCTGCTACTGGTGTTCGGATTAGCCACGAAGCAGCTAAAACACCTACTTGGGCGTCATCATTTACTTCCTAAATTTTGATTTACTAAAACTAAAACTCTCCCTCTCTCTACATAGGGTGGAGTTTGAGAGAGAGGTGTTGGAGTTATACAAATGTTGACACAGATATAAATTTTTTCCGTAGATTCGGATAAGGTTTGTTTGTCTTGAGGCCACACAACTTTTAGTTATCAGACAAATCATCTGACTAGCTAACTAACTAACCAAACTATTTCAGCAAATCAAGATTTACGAAGTAAATAAGTATTTTTTATTTATCGGTAAATATTTTCCACGAAAAAATGAGAACATGGATTTTCTTGAATTACAGCGCCAACTACCAAGAATCAAAACAGATGTTTACGACAAAATGTACGTATTTTCTTAATGTAGAATCAGATTCTGCAATAAAAATTGGAGGTACCCATTGGAAATTTTAAAGTTGCTTCCCGCCCCACCCGCAGGGGCTGGGGTGGCGGTTAATTTTAGCACCAGCAGATATCCGCCTCGAAAATAATCAACTTTGTATTCCAAACATTTTTTCGTGTGGAGCTTATTTTTCGAGTTATTCTGGTTTGTCAGCTTAAAATTTACACCTTGTACGTACCCAAACCATCTCTTCTGAATTAGGAAGGGAGTGTGTTTCGTTCCAGTGAGGCTATTAGTGGTCCTTTTTTTCACTCTACATTAGTACGGAATTTCAACGACTCTAAAATTTTCAGGAGTGATACTCGCAGCCGGGCGGCCGACGCAGAGTGACAAGAAACACCTGCTTAGTAGCACTGGCAACATAGCTGCTGGCTGTCGTGGATGTCCTTTTCGCATCCCGGCAGCAACTGCTCTAACTGTCCATAGCATTGACTACTGGACCGGCTGTGCTCTGTCCACGTCGGTTGGAGTGATACGGCTGGGCGCGATCGCTGTCCTGCCAAAGACAATAGGCGCTGTGTGCACAACACGAGCACCACAGCACGCTTTTATGGCAAGGCCACCCAATGCATTGACTCGCTAGCGTTCAGTGCCGTCCGTGTACATTTCACTGCCGCACTGTGAGGGATGACATCTGCGGCACAGTCATGTCCCTGTCCTCTACGTCAAGCTTAATCCTTCTTCTTTATAACCACGAACCGTAACGATAACACAGAAGAGCAAAGCGGATAAAAATTATAATAAACATTAACGTTATCCTTTAAAATTCAACGACCTACTGTTGCTTGTGATGCGTGAAGGCTTGCCTTGACTATTTCTTTTCTGCTGGAGAAATATTGTTACATTCTGCATTTACAATAAGTGGAAAGGAATGCGTCAATCACGAATATTTATTTTTTCATACATTTTGACGATATGGACATACAGATTTATGCCTGGATGATTAGCAGACGTGTAGCTTGGCTGTTAGTACATCTTACGGGCTTCGTGGTCGTGGGCCACAAAACATTTTCGTTGCTAATGTTACATCAAGCGGTGTGCTGTAAATCTTCAGAGGTGGTACCGGTTCCGCTTTCTTGTAGACTGACTGGTTAGACATCGGAAAGTGACATAAATACCGTGAGAAAGGGGCTTGGTAGATGGTTGTACATAAAAGGCAGAGACAATTCTTCACAAAAACGTACTATCAAACTGCCGTCTACCAAAGATAAAACATATCTATTGGTTCCTTAGAGCTACTATCTGCATATCGAAAAGTTTCATGGTTTCTACTTTTCTGTTTAAATTATACCAATGTTGATGTATTTCGATGGCTTCTCTATAAGAGAGTGGATCACAGTTCGTCATTCTCGATGGTATTTTTGTATATACTTCTTGTGTATATAGGTATCAAAACCGGTCTTCTACGTTTCCCCGCGGCACTCCTGACGACAGTCTTGAAAGATGGTAGTTTAAGTACATTTTCATTTTTATTGTATATATTGTCTGTTAACTAGTTTATGTGAGGCACTGTAATCTCCCCCTTCCTTCTTAATTCCAGTTCTACATCTACATCATCTACATCCATACTCCGCAAGCCACATGACGGTGTGTGGCGGAGGGTACCCTGAGTACCTCTATCGGTTCTCCCTTCTATTCCAGTCTCGTATTGTTCGTGGAAAGAAGGATTGTCGGTATGCTTCTGTGTGAGCTCTAATCTCTCTGATTTTATCCTCATGGTCTCTTCGCGAGGTATACGTAGGAGGGAGCAATATACTGCTTGACTCTTCGGTGAAGGTATGTTCTCGAAACTTTAACAAAAGCCCGTACAGAGCTACTGATCGTCTTTCCTGCAGAGTCTTCCACTGGAGTTTATCTATCATCTCCGTAACGCTTTCGCGATTACTAAATGATCCTGTAACGAAGCGCGCTGCTCTCCGTTGGATCTTCTCTATCTTTTCTATCAACACTATCTGGTACAGATCCCACACTGCTGAGCAGTATTCAAGCAGTGGGCGAACAAGCGTACTGTAACCTACTTCCTTTGTTTTCGGATTGCATTTCCTTAGGATTGTTCCAATGAATCTCAGTCTTGCATCTGCTTTACCGACGATCAACTTTATATGATCATGCCATTTTAAATCACTCCTAATGCGTACTCCCAGATAATTTATGGAATTAACTGCTTCCAGTTGCTGGCCTACTATTTTGTAGCTAAATGATAAGGGATCTATCTATCTATGTATTCGCAGCACATTACACTTGTCTACATTGAGATTCAATTACCATTCCCTGCACCATGCGTCAATTCGCTGCAGATCCTCCTGCATTTCAGTACAATTTTCCATTGTTACAACCTCCACAACCTCTCGATACACCACAGCATCATCTGCAAAAAGTCTCAGTGAACTTCCGATGTCATCCACAAGGTCATTTAGGTATATTGTGAATAGCAACGGTCCTATGACACTCCCCTGCGGCACACCTGAAATCACTCTTACTTCGGAACACTTCTCTCCATTGTGAATGACATGCTGCGTTCTGTTATCTACTAACTCTTCAAGCTAATCACACAATTGATCTGATAGTCCATATGCTCTTACTTTGTTCATTAAACGGATGTGGGGAACTGTATCGAACGCCTAACGGAAGTCAAGAAACACGGCATCCACCTGTGAACCCGTGTCTATGGCCCTCTGAGTCTCGTGGACGAATAGCGCGAGCTGGGTTTCATACGACCGTCTTTTTCGAAACCCATACTGATTCCTACAGAGTAGATTTCTAGTCTCCAGAAAAGTCATTATACTCGAACATAATACGTGTTCCAAAATTCTACAACCGATCGACGTTAGAGATATAGGTCTATAGTTCTGCACATCTGTACGACGTCCCTTCTTGAAAACGGGGATGACCTGTGCCCTTTTCCAATCCTTTGGAACGCTACGCTCTTCTAGAGACCTACGGTACACCGCTGCAAGAAGGGGAGCAAGTTCCTTCGCGTACTCTGTGTATCTATGTATCTACACAGATACCAATTGTCCACAACAAGCAAAGTCTTTTATGAAAAATTTGAGAGGAGTGTAGATTACAATAAAATCTCTAGTTTACTTAGCTTTTCGTGTAGAGTTGGCTCCAGTTTTTCTTGTCGAGGGGTCGGATCCTTCAGGCTGAAATTCTCACATTCTAGGTCCTCATGGTTGAATCGATCAAAAGAAATTTAAATATTGTTGTTGCAGACATTTTGTTGTTATGTTAATATGTTTTGTCAGAATTTAGTACATCATACAGCCTTTTAAATTTTCACGTTTACAAAGCCGAAACTCGCCCAAAATACGTCCAATCACATCATAGGCCTGCTTAAGTACTACTTCACTCTGCGGTAATAATCACATTCCAAAGGGTTTACAGTTTTCCTTGATAAATGAATTTCTATTAATTTCGGTTATTATTTCTTAAATCAATGCAGAAATAAATATAGTAAACAGTCCTAGATTGCGTAATTAATAATAGAAATGTTAAGTGCACCAAATAATTCATAATTTCAAATGTTTATAAAAAAATTATTTAACTCTACATTTAGCTCTAGTATTCTTCGATTGTAACATTGAAAATAAAATAACTCCTTTTTTATATAAATTTTAGCTTGAAATAACAGCATATTGTGAGTAAAATTATATCAAAGTTTTCAGGAAAGCATCTTTGATAGTAGTGACCTGTCCAGAATTCGAAAGCCGGCCTGTGTCGCCGTGCGATTCTAGGCGCTACAGTCTGGAGCCGAGCGACCGCTGCGGTCGCAGGTTTGAATCCTGCCTCGGGCATGGATGTGTTTGATGTCCTTAGGTTAGTTAGATTTAATTAGTTCTAAGTTCTAGGCGACTGATGACTTCAGAAGCTAAATCGCATAGTACTGAGATCCAGCTAAAATTCGAAAAATAATACAGGTAACGACTACTACTGTTGAGGAAAAGTAATGCTAGAAGAGGATGTTACGTTAGAGCACGGATGGTTTTTTCTGTGTTTTCTAGCCTGCTGGTAAGAGAACACCGCAAGATATGAACTTATTTACTTTTTTTTCCTCTCCTCATCCACCCTTTATTATGTCAGTTGGGATTGACATTTAGTCGTTTTTTAACTTCTCTCCGTCTTCGAGTTCTATAGTTTTGACTTGGGTGCATATGACCCCAGTTGTCTTTGCGCCCTAAAATAAAACAAAACATAACATCCACCCCTTCTCAAAAAAATAATCTCTGCAAGTATGACTGTGTGGACGAAAGTCGTTCAAATCCATCGGTGTGGGAAACAAAGACTTTCTTGTGCTTTCTGGCAGCGTAACGACAGCCTTGCTAAACCTTTCCAGTGAGCTTAAATTCGAGACAGAGTGTCCCCTTTAGTATCTCTCCTAGATAATGGTGGTGAAACTTACACTGGCCTATCAGAGCAAAGCAAAGTTGTATTTCGATGAATGAGAGATTTTCCTACTCTTCCAGCTCCCCGAACCATTAGCTCTCCACTCCGGCTCTCTTAGAATAAAGAGGTCCTCACGGTAACGGCTACCAGCTGTCGTCTTGGGAAGTTCTACCTTAGATATGGGGTCAAAGTGATAAGCAAGGATGTTCCTCAGAAGGCTCTTCGGTACATGTTGTGCTTCTGGCAGTGAGAGCAGACATTTGTCTTTAGTTAGGAAAGTGCTTCCTTGATTTTGCTGATTATTCGGGAGTGTTTTCCACTTAGAATCGTGGAGTTTTCGAGTGATTCTTGTAAGTGAGGCCTGTATTGGAATTCTTCCTTTGATCGTACCAATATGGACCATGTACCATCTGCACTGGTGCTTCTTTACTTGAGATTAACCTTGATTTTATTTAAAAGCAGTACTTGTTTCAACTTGACTGCGTGAATAAGCTCTTGTTAAATTAACGCATTACCAAATTTTGAGCGAAAGCTTTCAGTTCATCTTAAGCCTCTTTTTTACGCAATCTTCTGGTCCAGTGAGACATTTATATCATTCTGTTACCACGCCTATGTTTCACGTGTCTTTTTTTATACTAGCGAAGCAATATACTCCCCTTTTGTGTCGATTTTCAGTTTTCACATAACTACTTCTAAGCTCACGCAACCTAGAGTTTTCCCTTGGAACTTCTTTTAAGCCACACATCTACAACTGAAAGACTATATAAACTATATTGTTAATCTAATGTTAGATCTTGCCTTCTACGTGGGTTAACAGTCATCGTAATAAATTCACAGTCTTAATAAGAGTTTTCTTTCAAATGCAGTACACCGATGCATCCTATAAGTGTTCCCATGAAAACAGAAGATTTTAATTTTACTCGGTTTTTATGCATAATGAATGTTTCTGAGGACATATCATCATCGTTCAGTCGAACGATATTACTGGCATCTGACGGTTGATTAAGTTCGTCATTACTGAGTCCTTCTAAGTTACTAGCCGTAAGTAGAGCAGTGTCAGAGTTAAACTGGAGCAATTTCTGTGTTTCATTTCATTTCTCCTACCATATTGCAAATTGAGTAACTGCCTTGCACTCATAGGTTCTTGCCAATTTCGTACATAAAATATTCTAATAGGGATAGTAAGCTTACGCACTAGGCTTTTTCATGGAAGACAAGGACAAGAAGCGGTCTGCCCAAGCGATGCTTTCTTAATCTTTGCCAATTTGTGAACAGAATCTTTCCTGTTTCAACGAAATTTATTGTATTCGAACTCAGAATATGTTCATGAGATCTGCAGCAAACCTATATTTCCGATGTCGGTCAGTAATGTAGCGGGTCCGTTCTTTTACCCTTATTAAATGCAAGAGCCACCTGCGCTCTCTTCCAGTGGCTTGGGACTTGGCGCTGGGCTAGAAATTCATGATTACTGCACGACAAGAACGGGCCATTCCGCTGAGAACGCACTATAAAATCAAATTGGGATTCCAACCGAGACTGGCGACTGATTTGTTCTCAACTCATTCAGTTACCTCTGTAGTCCTGTGATGACCAACACTACGCCTCAGAACGGGAGTCTTCATGATGAAAATAACTACAGTATATACACTACCGGCCATTAAAATTGCTACACCAAGAATAAATGCAGATGATTTACGGGTATTCTTTGGACAAATATATTATACAAGAACTGACTAGTGATTACATTTTCACGCAATTTGGGTGCGTAGATCCGTGGTCTAGGGGTAGCGTCTTTGATTTGTAATCAAAAGGTCTTCGGTCCCGGGTTAGATCCCCGCCACTGCCTAAATTTTGATAAATAATCAGCATTGGCGGCCGAAGACTTCCGGCATAAGAAGTCAGCCTCATTCTGCCAACGGCCTTGTCAAAGAAGGCGGAGGAGCGAATAGAGGTTCAGGGCACTCTCTTGTCCTAGGGGTGGGAAATTGCCCCTAAAGGCGGAAGAATCAGCAATGATCAACGACATGACGATGCAGAAGGCAATGGAAACCACTGCCTTAAAGACACGTAACGTGTATCCACAGGATATGTGGCCTGTAAATGGAGAAGTATCATGATGATCTCTCCATTGGCAAAAGATTCCGGAATAGTCCCCCATTCGGATCTCCGGGAGGGGACTGCCAAGGGGGAGGTTACCATGAGAAAAAGATTGAATAATCAACGAAAGGATAACGTTCTACGAGTCTTGGCGTGGAATGTCAGAAGCTTGAACGTGGTAGGGAAACTAGAAAATCTGAAAAGGGAAATGCAAAGGCTCAATCTAGATATAGTAGGGGTCGGTGAAGTGAAGTGGAAGGAAGACAAGGATTTCTGGTCAGATATCGGGTAATATCAACAGCAGCAGAAAATGGTATAACAGGTGTAGGATTCGTTATGAATAGGAAGGTAGGGCAGAGGGTGTATTACTGTGAACAGTTCAGTGACCGGGTTGTTCTAATCAGAATCGACAGCAGACCAACACCGACAACGATAGTTCAGGTATACATGACGACGTCGCAAGCTGAAGATGAACAGATAGAGAAAGTGTATGAGGATATTGAACGGGTAATGCAGTATGTAAAGGGGGACGAAAATCTAATAGTCATGGGCGACTGGAATGCAGTTGTAGGGGAAGGAGTAGAAGAAAAGGTTACAGGAGAATATGGGCTTGTTAGAAGGAATGAAAGAGGAGAAAGACTAATTGAGTTCTGCAAGAAGTTTCAGCTAGTAATAGCGAATACCCTGTTCAAGAATCACAAGACGAGGAGGTATTCTTGGAAAAGGCCGGGAGATACGGGAAGATTTCAATTAGATTACATCATGGTCAGACAGAGATTCCGAAATCAGATACTGGATTGTAAGGCGTACCCAGGAGCAGATATAGACTCAGATCACAATATAGTAGTGATGAAGAGTAGGCTGAAGTTCAAGACATTAGTCAGGAAGAATCAATACGCAAAGAAGTGGAATACGAAAGTACTAAGGAATGACGAGATACGTTTGAAGTTCTCTAACGCAATAGATACAGCAATAAGGAATAGCGCAGTAGGCAGTACAGTTGAAGAGGAATGGACATCTCTAAAAAGGACCATCACAGAAGTTGGGAAGGAAAACATAAGTACAAAGAAGGTAGCTGCGAAGAAACCATGCGTAACAGAAGAAATACTTCAGTTGATTGATGAAAGGAGGAAGTACAAACATGTTCCGGGAAAATCAGGAAACAGAAATACATGTCGCTAGGAATGAAATAAATAGGAAGTGCATGGAAGCAAAGACGAAATGGCTGCAGGAAAAATGTGAAGACATCGAAAAGATAATATTGTCGGGAGGACAGACTCAGCATACAGGAAAGTCAAAACAACCTTTGGTGACATTAAAAGCAACGGTGGTAAGATTAAGAGTGCAACGGGAATTCCACTGTTAAATGCAGAGGAGAGAGCAGATAAGTGGAAAGAATACATTGAAAGCCTCTATGAGGGTGAAGATTTGTCTGATGTGATAGAAGAAGAAACAGGAGTCGATTTAGAAGAGATAGGGGTCCAGTATTAGAATCGGAATTTAAAAGAGCTTTGGAGGACTTACGGTCAAATAAGGCAGAAGGGATAGATAACATTCCATCAGAATTTCTAAAATCATTGGGGGAAGTGGCAACAAAACGACTATTCACGTTGGTGTGTAGAATACATAAGTCTGGCGACATACCATCCGACTTTCGGAAAAGCATCATTCACACAATTCCGAAGACGGCAAGAGCTGACATGTGCGAGAATTATCGCACAATCAGCTTAACAGCTCATGCATCGAAGCTGCTTACAAGAATAATATACAGAAGAATGGTGAAGAAAATTGAGAAAGCGCTAGGTGACGATCAGCTTGGCCTTAGGAAAAGTAAAGGGACGAGAGAGGCAATTCTGACGTTGCGGCTAATACTGGAAGCAGGGCTAAAGAAAAATCAAGACACGTTCATAGGATTTGTCGATCTGGAAAAAGCGTTCGACAATATAAAATGGTGCTAGATGTTCGAGATTCTGAAAAATGTAGGGATAACCTATAGGGAGAGACGGGTCATATACAATATGTACAAGAACCAAGAGGAAATAATAAGAGTGGACGATCAAGAATGAAGTGCTCGATTTCAAATGGTTCAAATGGCTCTGAGCACTATGCGACTTAACTTCTGAGGTCATCAGTCGCCTAGAGCTTAGAAATAATTAAACCTAACTAACCTAAGGACATCACACACATCCATGCCCGAGGCAGGATTCGAACGTGCGACCGTAGCGGTCGCTCGGTTCCAGACTGTAGTGCCTAGAACCGCACGGCCACTCCGGTCGCAAGTGCTCGTATTAAGAAGGGGGCAAGACAAGGCTGTAGCCTTTCGCCCCTACTCTTCAATCTGTACATCGAGGAAGTAATGATGGAAATAAAAGAAAGGTTCAGGAGTGGAATTAAAATACAAGGTGAAAGGATATCAATGATACGATTCGCTGATCACATTGCTATCCTGAGTGAAAGTGAAGAAGAATTAAATGATCTGCTGAACGGAATGAACAGTCTCATGAGTACACAGTATGGTTTGAGAGTAAATCGTAGAAAGACGAAGGTAATGAGAAGTAGTAGAATTGAGAACAGCGAGAAACTTAACATCAGGATTGATGGTCACGAAGTCAATGAAGTTAAGGAATTCTGCTACCTAGGCAGTAAAATAACCAATGACGGACGGAGCAAGGAGGACATCAAAAGTAGACTAGCTACGGCAAAAAAGGCATTTCTGGCCAAGAGAAGTCTCCTAATATCAAATACCGGCCTTAATTTGAGGAAGAAATTTCTGAGGATGTACATCTGGAGTACAGCATTGTATGGTAGTGAAACATGGACTGTGGGAAAACCGGAACAGAAGAGAATCGAAGCATTTGAGATGTGGTGCTATAGACGAATGTTGAAAATCAGGTGGACTGATAAGGTAAGAAATGAGGAGGTTCTACGCAGAATCGGAGAGGAAAGAAATATGTGGAAAACACTGATAAGGAGATGGGGAAAGGATGATAGGACATCTGCTAAGACATGAGGGAGTGACTTCCATGGTATTAGAGGGAGCTGTAGAGTGCAAAAACTGTAGAGGAAGACAGAGATTGGAATACGTCAAGGAAATAATTGAGGACGTAGGTTGCAAGTGCTACTCTGCGATGAAGAGGTTAGCACAGGAAAGGAACTCGTGGCGGGCCGCATCAAACCAGTCAGTAGACTGATGACCAAAAAAAAAAAATCCTGAGAAATCAGTACGCAGAACAACCACCTCGGCCTTGATACGCGTGGGCATTGAGTGAAACAGAGCTTGGATGGCTGTATAGATACAGCTGCCCACGCAGCTTCAACACGATACCAAAGTTCATCAAGAATAGTGACTGGTGTATTGTGACGAGCCAGTTGCTCGGCCACCATTGAACAGACATTTTCAATTGGTAAGAGATCTGGAGAATGTGCTGGCCAGGGCAGCAGTCGAAGATTTTCTGTATCCAGAAAGGCCCGTACAGGACCTGCAATTTGGGGTCATGTAATATCATGCTGAAATGTAGGGTTTCGCAGGGATCGAATGAAGGGTAGAGCCACACATCTGAAATATAACGTCCACTGTTCAAAGTGCCGTCAATGCGAACAAGAGGTGACCGAGACGTGTAACCAATGGCACCTCATACCATCACGCCGGGCGATACGCCAGTATGGCGATGACGAATACACGCTTCGAATGTGCGTTCACCGCGATGTCGCCAAACACGGATGCGACCATCATGATGCTGTAAACAGAACTCGGATTCATCCGAAAAAATTACGTTTTGCCATTCGTGCACCCAGGTTCGTCGTCGAGTACACCATCGCAGGCGCTCCTGTCTGTGATGCACCATCAAGGGTAACCACAGCCATGGTCTGCGGGCAGATAGCCTATGCTGCTGCAAACGTCGTCAAACTGTTCGTGTAGATGGTTGTTGTCTTGCAAACGTTCCCATCTGTTGACTCAGAGATCGAGATGTGGCTGCACGATCCGTTTCATCATAGGGATAAGATGCCTGTCATCTCGATTGCCAGTGATACGAGGCCGTTGGGATCCAGTACGGCGTTCCGTATTACCCTCCTGAACCCACCGATTCCATATTCTGCTAACAGTCATCGGATCTCGACCAACGCGAGCAGCACTGTCGCGATACGATAAACCGTAATCGCGATAGGCTACAATCCGACCTTTATCAAAGTAGGAAACGTAATGATACGCATTTCTCCTCCTTACACGAGGCATCAAACCAACGTTTCACCAGGCAACGCCGGTCAACTGCTTTTTGCGTATGTGAAATCGGTTGGAAACTTTCCTCATGTCAGCACGTTGTAAGTGTCGCCACCGGCGTCAACCTTATGTGAATGCTCTGAAAAGTTAATCATTTGCATATCACAGCATCTTCTTCCTTTCGGTTAAATTTCGCGTCTGAAGCACGTCATCTTCGTGGTGCAGCAATTTTAATGGCCAGCAGTGTATATGTATGATCCTCCAGTGTGAACGATTTCTTAATTACGTTGCCATTGTCCATTTCCAAGATAAAATGTATCATTTTTATGGAAGAATTCGACCAATTTAATGTAGAGAAAGTAAATATGAAACCATTTCGCTGGTATCCTTTTGGGGATGAAACATGTGTGGTATAGCCACACTATAAAAAAGTTTTTGAAGATTTCATTTGTTATTTAAATAATATAAATCCAAAAATCCATTTTACCGCAGAACTCGAAAATGATAGTGTGATATCGTTCTGGGATGAATTAGTTATGAGGCAGCCTAATGGAAGGTAGGAACA
The DNA here is from genome assembly GCF_023864275.1 of Schistocerca cancellata. NCBI lineage: Eukaryota > Metazoa > Arthropoda > Insecta > Orthoptera > Acrididae > Schistocerca > Schistocerca cancellata. Next base: position 252,198,813 of record NC_064631.1, read on the forward strand.
TTAAGTTTTCCAGAAAGGTACGCATACTTGCGAAATAACTCATCGATACCAAACGAGTCTGCCTGCTTAAGCTACGCATATTTCCTAAAGAACTCACCGACGCCAAACGAGTCTGCCTGCTTAGCTGAGTGGTAACTTGCTTGCCTACCATGCAGAGGGGCCAGGTTAGATCCCCAGGATGGAATTTTCTCCATCCATGGACTGTGTGTTGTATTGTCCTCCTCACCATCTCATCATCATCGACGTGCAAGTCGCCCACTGTGGCGCCACCTGAAATAAGACTTGCAAACGGCGGCCGAAGTTTCCCGGACGGGGCCTCCCGACCAATAATGCCACACGATCATTTCATTTTACTTCATTTCATGCCAATGGGTGGGGAGGAACAAAGATTTTCTACGCTTTCTCAAAAATGTATATGATCATATTGAGAAGATTTTACAGAAACATAACATCAAAGCGGTTGTTAGACCAATAAAGAAAATAGGTCAAGTTGTTGGGTCTGTAAAGGATGTCTGTCGACGTGCGGGGCACATAGAATTCCATGTACGTATGGTAAGGTCACCATTGGATCTATCAAGGGAATCTTGAATACACGGAAGAAGGAACTTAAATGTCTTTGACAACTACGGAAACTTTTTTTAAGAAAAAAATATTTTTTTCATTTTCCGCTGGTTCTTAAGTGCTTCAAGATTAATCGAAGTGTGTTCTGTATATGAAACTGTATGAAAGGCAATTTGTTTTTGCCATACGCGTTTTGCTGGCTTTATTTGTAAATCACCTTCAGTGGTTTGTAATAAATGTCTCATTTTACACATGTAATAAATGAATTATGTCGTAATTGCAATATGTTACTACGTTACATTTTCTCACATTTTTCTCTTGTGTTTCCAATTAGGAACAACTATTGTAGCGCAGTTATCATCATGTTAAATTATACTTTGATGTCACTTGCGATTTACAGTGTTGTTGGTCCATATTAGTCCATATGTGTGGTCGGGGAGAGATGTTCATTGGGGCCTCATTCTCCAGCTGGCCGACTTCCGCCGTTTCTTCACCCACATTTATTACACCACATCACTTGTTCTTTTCATTCTGTGATCTATGTGTGTGTGTGATTACAGAGAGTAGTGTTACCAACTGTTGCTGTGTGTTTATATTCCGCCTTTTGTTAGTGTTGTGTGTGTGGTTTGATAATTTGATTCTGATTTGTGTGCATGTGTGTGGTGTGTGGTGTGTGGTGTGTGTGTGTGTGTATGTGTGTGTGTGTGTGTGTGTGTTTTGTTGTTTTCCTCGTGAGTGTGTGTTTATTTTTCTTTTAATATGTAAATGCATTATAAGTGGTTACTCGTGTGTGTGTGTGTGTGTTTTATGTTTCGGATTATTATTTTTGTGGGCAACATGGTCGGGGAGTTAGTGCTCATATTAATTTGGTCAGTAACTACTTTCTTTTCCATTGTAAGGGCTCTTTGCATGTGAAAGTTTTTTGTAATGGCTGGAGGTTTTATGTTCTGATTGTTCGGGATAATAATTTTCATATCTTGTTCCATGTTGGATGATTCATGTCCATGTTTTATTAGGTGTTCAGCAAAGGCAGACTGGCTGTTCTCATACTTCCAGCATGTTATATGTTCTTTATATCTAGTTTTGAAATTCCTGCCTGGCATCCCCCAATCAATATAAGCACTAAGTCCCTGATCATGATAGCCATTAAAACAATAGCAAACAGAAATCTGAAACATAACCAGACTATTTAATCAATGAATTTCCTCTCTCCTTTCTCTCTCTCTCTCTCTCTCTCTCTCTCACACACACACACACACACACACACACACACACACACACACACAGACTAACAGACACGCACGCGTGCGCCCGCGCAAATCAAACGAAAATCACCTACATATAGATCACAAAATGAAAAGTGCCAGTGATGGGGTATAATAAATGTGGGTGAAAAAACTCCAGCTGAAGCATGAATACCGAATGAACTCACATCCAGGACCATACTACGGAGTAATATGGACTAACAAAACTGTAAATCGTAAATAACACCAAACGATAATTTAAAATCACAATAACTGCGCTGCAAAAGTTGCTTCTAATCTGAAAAACAACAGAAGAATGTGACAAAATGCAACTTAGTGACATATTGTGATTACTACACTTTATTACTGAAAATGCTTCACAAATAAAAGAAGCGGAACGCATATGGCAAAAAACAAACTGCCTTTCATGTAGTAGCATAGACAGATCAATTTTATCTATAGTGACGAACTGCTATCCACGGCTACACATAGAAGCCATCGAAATATACAATCTGTTAGGTAAGATCGTAGTCGGGTTAATTAGTAAAGTGTTTGACAACAAACTAAAACATATACATGCGTCATATATGAATAAAAGCAAAATGCGATTACAGTTAATCATACGTCCAGTCACTTACAGAGTCGATAATTGCTTGGCATTTCTGAAGCATGTTTGATACCACGTGGAAGACACGTACAAATGCGTCGAATTTGCTTTGACAGCTGTTTCAAAGTGAAGATCTCTTTTTGTTGCATCTTTGATATAAGACCATACACTTTCAATAGGATTAGCTTTAGGTGACTGTCAGAGCCAATCCAGTACCTGCACACATTTCTCCTTCCTCCATCCGCTGCAAAACGTGCTGCTGTGCTTCTGAGGACGGTCCTCCTGCAATATACAATCTTAATTTTTGTCAACCAATGTTTGGCATTTGGCGTCAAACATCGTTGATAAACGCGGCGAGTAGGTTGTACTCATGTCTCTTCTTGTATATCACAGACAAGAATTCAAAGTCACTAAATGGTTTATGGTTACTGCATGAGGGACAAAAGTTCCCTCTATTGCTTTATGAAAGAACTAAGGTTATATATTTGAGCAATAACTAAGGTGATATCTTTTACCATATGCATGTAAGGCCGACCACGCTCTTATTCAGCACACTGTATAAATCTGAGGATAATTTTAACTGGAAAGTAGAAGACATGAAAATTAGTGATAATATATAGTAGCTCTAGAGATCTAATAATTTTAATCTTTCACAGATGACAGAGCGACAGTCAAGTTTTATCTCCGACAATGTCTATCTCTGCCGAACAAATGCAAACATCTTCATCGCTCCTTTTTCACAATACGCATGTCGCTCTCCGTAGTCCGACCAATCAATCGGTAAGACTCAGCCCTGCACTAAACGTTACGAACGGCAAGGATTCGTGGAACACTGCTATTCAATCTGGAAAATCTACCAGTAGTTAAGACATCCGATGGTGAAAGCCTTCTTTGTATAGACGTGTGGCTTCCACACCAGTGCAATGGACAGTGATTCTGATCCAGTAGAAGCAGATTTTATTGATAATTCCGTGGTTTTTGCTATTTCTTATTCAAATAATAAGATTCGTTGACTGGAATACAGGTAACGGTTTAGGAATTGATCGGGAATGAATACACTGAGCAGCCAGAGCATTATGAGCACCAGCCTAATAGCTGGTATGTCGTCCTTTAGCACGGATAACGGCGGCGACGCGTCGTCGTATGAAAGCAGGCCTTGGTGGGTTGCTGGAGGAAGATGGAACCACCTCTGTACACACAAGTCACTTAATCTTCGTAGATTTCAGGGAGGGGGCGATGAGCTCTGGGTACCCGTCCAATCACGTCCCAGATGTGACCTATCGGGTTCAGATCTGGCGAAATGGGGGGGCCAGCACATCAACTGCATCTCGCCATTGGGTTCCTCCAACTACTCCATCGCGCTCCTGGCCTTGTGAAATGGCGCATTGTCTTGCTGAAAAATGCCACTGTCGCTGGGAAACATGATCATCATGAAGAGAGTTAAGTGGTCTGCAGCTACTGTACGATACTCCTTGGCTGCCATGGTACTTTGAACGAGCTTCACTGGAATCATCGATGCCTGCGTTAATGCTCCCCAGAGCGTAATGGAATTGCCGCCAGGTTGTCTCCGTCCCTCAGTACAGGTGTCAAATAGCGGTTTCCCTGGGAGACGACGGATTCGCTCCCTCTCATCTACATGATGAAGAAGATTTCGGGATTCATCAGACCATGCAACGCTCTGCCATTGCGCCAACGTCCAGTGCCGTTTGTCACGGGCCCATTTCAGTGATACCTGCTGATGTCTTGCAGTTAACATCGGCACACGCATGGGTCGTCTGCTGCAGAGGTTCGTTATTAGCAGTGTTCTGTACACACTCCGTTCAGACCTACGAGTACTCCACTGAGAATTAATGTTCGCCGTCTGTCCTATTTACCCAGACTGCCCAGCGTATTACGTTCGAAATCTGTAACGATAAGTGGTCGCCCAACCCCACAGTGTCTCGACGTGGTTCCGTCTGCGTTTCGCCTCACCACAGCACTCGTCGAACACTCGACAAATCACGCAGTTTCCGGAATGCTCGTGCCGAGCCTCCAGTTCATCACAATCTGCCCTCGGACAAACTCAGATTGATCGCGTAACTTCCCCATTCTACTTACGGTAAGCACGCTTACTGATGCTACATGCACGGTGTGTGACTCTGACTAGCAGTCATTCCTCGCCAGGCGGTGCTGCAGTCGCCTGGACGGTTCTGTATCGATAGTAAGATGGTTGTCATAATGTTGTGGCTGATCAGTGCTTATTATATATATGCAGCCTGCCACAAAGTGCAACCAATCGCAATAAAATAAATGATACTGATAAACTCCGTGTGATCAACATACAAACATGTGCTATCTAAATCAAAAGAATAGGTAAGATACTTTGTTATTATAGTGTTTAAATGCTGATGGGAATGTCAACTTACAATCATGTTTAGAGTATACGCATATGAAACATACAAAAACATTATTTGTACACAATGGTATTTCGACTATATAAATGACCGGAAAATGGGTCTCGACCGAGAACTAGTCATTATGTAAATAAAAGTGATATCCGAAACTTGGGCTATTTTTCGTTGTGCTGATTAACACAAGCATGCAGGAAGTTCGTAAAACTGTCTCGGTTAGCACTTAGCATCAGACTGGAATATCACAAGTTTTCGAGGATTGCCTCCTTAATCAGAAGTTTGGGATATTATCCGAATTTGAGGTGGCAAGTTAACCACGAACCTTATATTCTGTTGAAATATTAGTTTTTAACGGACGGAGTATTCGCAGCAAAGTTCCAGAACTCACGTCTCTTTCCGAGAAAACAGTCGCTGAAACCCGAATAGACAGTAGGCCACTTTCCATATCACATTGAACGTATACGGGGACGAGAGCGCAAGCCCCCGAGGAGGATCAGTCCTTATAGTGAGAAGCAAAAACATTACGTCTAGTGAACTCCAGAGTGAATCCGGCTATGAACTAAGATGGATAAAGTAACCATTATCGGAGAACTTGGATTAGTAGCGGAATATTTCTACCGACCGTCGGATTAATCACATGAGTCATTCGACGTTAACCTAAACTAGACAGCACCGAAGTACCCAGATCGCACTGTATGGATGTACTCGGCGGTAGGGGCAATCAGTCTTACGAATATATTGCTTGATAACTGTTTTGGTAAGTATTTCGTCTCTCACAAGGGAAAGAAATATTTTAGACAATTTTGGCTACAAACAGACTCTAATTTTTCGACAGTGTCACTAAATAGACAATAGTCACCAAAAGCAAAAAGGTATTCATGAAATCTAGCAATTTTTAAATGATCTAACTGATTGGTAGTCTCTAATAACTCACTTAAATGATGAAACGAAAACATTACTTCTGGTTAATGGTCAGAGATCTCATGAGCTACGTGTACCAAGTGAAGAAGTTAAATAATAAAAGATGACAAAGACCTAACTCAGTTTAACGCAGCCATTAGAAGAATTTTGCGGAAACAGATACTACACCCTAGTTACGAAAGAGAATGCAGAAGAACTGATGAAGCAGACTTAATAGCATCTAATGTATCCATGATTAGGGGTAGTCTTGAAAAATTCAACAGTATTCACTCAGACTGGCGAAAGAATTATCAGTTCTGGTCAGAAGTAAGTTCTTAGAACCAAACATTCTATTCAGACTTTCGTGAGTCCGCCTGGTGTTGATAACTGCAGGCAGCAGACAGAAAACAGAAATCCAAAACCCACATTTAGAAACGCGCCAGTTTTTGACGTCCGCATAGTCTCAGAAAAGAGAGGTAGTCGTATTAATGAAATCATCTGCATTACTGAAAAACGGTTGAGACAACTAGAAGGGAACCCGGTGACAAGGCCTGACAAAATTCCTCCCAGATTGGAGAACGAAGTCTGTTCTAACATTAACATGGTTTCTACAGAGATCCTCTGAATGTCAGATGCCTCCGTTCATTCACGATATCCAGAGTGCCGTACATGTCGGTGCACAGGATGGTAACGTATTCTCGTGCAATTAAAACGGAGAACGGCTTGATTTGGAACCACAAGCAGTTTCGTAGCTTAAAACCAAAACCTCAGGCGTGAATCTGAACTAAAAAAGGGACAATATCAATTACAAAACGGCAAATTACCGCAGTCCCAAACAGGAGAAATAACAGACAAATATTCACATAAATTACGTCCAACGAGACCTAAAGGTTGGTATGGACAGAAAAGCCCACGTTCACTGCCCAGATAATAGTAGACTGTTATATTTTAATGTTTATGAAAGTGAAAGCACATATTCTTTTTAATAAGACTTGTTCAAGCGAGATAAGTGTCCCAGTTTCGTACCCAAGTGGCCATGGCAACCTATAGCCTGCATGCTGTTATGTTAATTTTGTAAAATGGGAAATACGTAGATTAAATGCCAAAAAGCACAAAGTGAATAGAGGAGTGTGCCTTGATCATTTAGTTTTACCAAGACTGCAAACATACACCAGTGGGAATGAATTTGAGAACATACCGATTAAATTTTAAGCTAAGGACATATTGTCCCATTGGAATACAACCAGAACTCATGCGAAGAAAACTGGGAAACTAGATATTAACGCTGTAAATGGTAGAGGTCAGTAAGCTAAGACAGGTATCACCCTGGAATGTGCAATTACACAAATATTGTTTTTGGTGATACTGATTTGTTGGAAAAGGGATTGTAAAACAATGTACATGACAGCAATATGCCGCAGCACTTAAGTTCGCTGATCGCGCACACGGTCGTGGCCGCTCATGGGGTTGAACGAATGGACGTGGCGGCAGACGTTGATAGGATAATCAAGGGCTTTAAGAAAGTGCAAAATTTAGGGGGAAGGGGAATATAGTGTAAAAAAATAATCGTAACACCAAGATGAAACTGTGCGGCCTAAACGGAAGTTGGTAGGAATGTTTCCACATCTGGAAGGTAATATCCAATCAAGTTTCGCACCAATCGCATAAGGGTGACGTAAGCAGCGCAACTATGAGGATGCAAATGAGGTTTGTTTTAATTACAGGCTGTGACGGTCGTGAGCGTTACTTACCCTTGATACTGGACGAGGTAATTTCATGTCAGTCAACAATGTCTTTAAGGCGACAAAGACGCCATTATCGTCTCCTCACTCATTTTGAACTTGTTCATGGCTGGTTGAAATGGCTCTGAGCAACACTAAACTGACACACAATATTTTTAGCGCAACGCAATCTGACTTTCAATAATCCCTACAAAAGAATGGCCCTAACTAACATTAACCTATACCTTTCACAAATCACTTACCTCACAAATACCTTCGTTACTCGAACTACTGCAATACAGCGAGCGCCACTACTGCCAGCTAAATAAAAGATTCAAACTACTGAGGGCACTTGCTACTGAAAGGCATAGTTAGCAAATGAAAGATTTTGATAAAGAACTAACAATGTATTTACCTTTGTAGTGATCAAAAGTCATAATATATATATATATATATATATATATATATATATATATATATATATCATTTCATAATATCCAGTCTTACAAATTTACTGTCTCTAATGGACACACGTCCAGATCATCCGCTCTCAAAACTCCGCAGTCTCACTCCACACATCCACCACTGCTGGCGGCTCACCTCCAACTGCGCAACGCTACGCGCTGTTAACATCCAGCTGCCCAACACTACAATAGCAAACAACAATGCAAACCAGCCACAGACTGAACATAGCACAGCCAGTGATTTTCATACAGAGCGCTACTTAGCGTTACCAATAATAAAAAAAAAAAAAACTAACCAACCAGCTTACACTGTCTTTCTGCTAGACACACTGGACCTACATATGGAGATTTCACATGACAGCAGAGCACTCTCGTGGTTGTCCCACGCACTCTGACAGCAAATCTCTACGTCATTCGCCGCTGTGGACGAGCGGTTCTAGGTGCTTCAGTCTGGAACCGTTCGACCGCTACGGTCACAGGTTCGAATCATGCCTCGGCCACGTCCTTAGGTTAGTTAGGTTTAGGTATTTCTAAGTTCCAGGGAATTGATGACCTCAGACGTTAAGTCCCATAGTCCTCAGAGCCGTTTGAACCATGTACGTCAGTCTGGTGATTTGACCTGGCGTGCTGCCTTTTATGAGCAGCACCACAGGGGTTGTATTCCAATGGGACAACGCTTGCATACATACCGCTGCTGTAACCCATCATTCTCTACAGGGTGTCAGCATGTTGGCTTGGCCTACTCGATCTCCATATCTGTCTCCAATCTAGGTTATGTGGGACATCGTCAGACATCTCGAGTGTCATGCACAAACAGCATTAACCGTCTCTGTACTGACTGACCAAGTGCAACAGGTATAGAATTCCATCCATACACTGACATCTGGCATCTGTACGACACAATGCATGCACTTTTTCATCCCTACATCTAACATTCTGGCAGATAAATCGGTTACTAATGTACTAGCATCTCACATTTGCAATGCCTTATTCAAGCTTCATTTACCTGTGATCTTGCAATGTTAACCACTTAAACATGTTACCTATACAAGTGTATTACAGAGATTTTTTTGCGGCACTCTACAACAATTGCATTTTTGTACTGCGATTCTTTTCCCAGCAGTGTTTAAGTAAGAAGCCTTTATCAAGTTTTCTCAAAATTTGTACAAGTACATAGTGTTGGACTCTGTCAAACGCATTTTCGTAATCTATGAATCACAGCGTTACATCTTTCCTCTGATCGTAGCACATTTGAATCGAGACTTAAATTGCGACAGATGCTTTAAACCCTATCTAAACCCAAACTGTGAAGGTTCCATTCTCTATTACACTCCACAGTGATCCTGTATTGAATGATATTGAGAAATATCTTTAGCGTGTGGCTTATTAGGCTAATTAATCTGTAATCTGCGCATTTTGTTGCATTACTCTTCCTCGTAGTATACCCAAATTTCATCTTCAGTCGAATCTGTTGTGGACGCTTATACTAGGGTAAAGGTGACATTAATTCGAATGACATTAAGTAAAGCCAGTCAGTATGAAGGGGGGAAATTTAATACAGATTTGGACAACTTTTCCGTGACGAATATTCCTATACCTTTCCTGTGACTCTTATCTTGGTTTCCTGAGTAACACATAGTTCCTCTCTGAATCTCACTCGTTCCAGCATCTGGCCACCATTTTTCTGTTACCATTACAAATTCTACCTTCAGTCTTTCCATTTTCTGTATTAGTTTAACTAATTGCCGAGCCTCATACAATCTCTGCACGTTCGAGGTACCGATTCTTCCTTTGTCCCAGAGATTCATCTTCCTTTGCTTCGTTTGGGGATCTATTTACATGTTCGGGAAATTTTGAGTTCAATGTGCTTGTCATTTTGGCTTATGTGATTCTCTCTGGAATAACTGTCGGAGGTTGTTTCCCGTTGCCTTTCTCCCCATGTAGTAAGTAGCCGTTCTTAACCCAGAAATCAGACGCTGCCGGGAAGCCGCTCCTCTGCCCACATTGCCAATTTTGGTCCACCCCGGGTATTTCATTTCCCCGGTACCACCCATATCTGGGAGGCATTCCCCGATCCGCCACCTGGGGAGGCGCCCGGTGGGGGACTAGCACACCACAGATGGAGATTGCTATGCATCCAACAAATAACTAACGCCACGAGTAGATAGATTTTTACGAGGCGAAGTGTACGAGTACATATTGGTAGAGGCAACGGCTAATCAAATACTTCATATTAAGCTCAATTCGAACAAGTTGAATGATTGACGAATCTGGCTGTGTAAAATTGGACAAGATGGCCTTTATACTGGTACTGCATGTCTGAAAGCGAAGAAATATTACAACCGTTATATTTCCGAGGAATATGTCACTTTACGGTGAGCTCTAATAATGATGGCATCGTCTTGGTTAAAGTATTGTGGAGACAAATCTGTTCCCCATTCTAGTCGCGAGGCAAGGACTATTGAGGTGAAAGTTTTCATCAGCAAAGAAATTGCAGCCTGTCTACGTCTCACTACGTGGATTGTTAGGTCCCTTAATGTGACAAGTAGTTTGCAGACAACTCAAATAGAAAGGAAGAAGCTGAGCGTAAATAACATCAGAACTAAAGAGGGCATCAGAAGGAAAAGCAAGACTATTGACCGTCTGAGCAGAGTACTATGGACACAAAACCCAGTAGAGCTGTAGCAATAATTGGCCTAAAATGAACAACAAAATAGGAATGTGGGGAAATAACTATGAACATCATAGTGGACACACCACATTAGCCAGCATAGACATTAATTCACAGCTCAAGGGATACAACTTCCGCGAACGCCAAGGAGAGTGAGTAATATATGATAACATTATAAAATAGGCGGTGATCCAAAACTTGATCTTATAGACGAAAATACTCTCAGTGCGAATTTATTTGTTCTGAAAGCCTATTAAAGGCGATGAAGCAGCAGGAAAATAGGAAATTGCTGAGACGAGACCTGGTAACGGAACATATTAAAGACTTTACTGTACCGAAGTATGCGATACCCTCCAAATTCAACCAGTTTAACGAGTATTTATGATTATAGCAAAGGTATTGTGTATGTTAAGAATGATTGCATAACATTTCTCCATAAACAGTCAACCCATTAAATTATACTGAGTAACTGACCCACACAAAAGTTCATATCACTTGATCACTGATACAGCAAATATCATCATGTAAAAACACTGAGTTCATCTTAAATAATTAATATGAAGTACGAAAAATAGTGGCCAACTTTGGTATTTTGGATCTCCTTAAATAAAAATCACCCAGTGAAACCTGTTTGTTCACTAGGAGCGTTTTCACTCAGTATTCACGTAATCAATCCTATTTTAGACGAAAACCAATGTAATTCTTAATAATTCATGTTACTTACTTATTTATGCAAATTAGAGAAGTCAATTGACAAACTTCTAAAAAAACGGCCTTTTTGTAACAAAGAATTATTCTGTCAAGTCAACAAATCTGTCTGTCATTTTAATAACATGTTAAATTATGTCACTCGATGCAAATTAATAACTTTTCGGCACAAATTATGATAACAGATGTACATGTGACTTATAAACTATATCTCTTTTTAGTAGTTCTTTGACAATGTTATAAATACAAGCTGCAAGAAGGGTCGAGAGGCAGTCGGAATGTCACTTTGGTAAAGTGTGTTTGTGTGTTATTGTTTGAGGTGGATAAACAATGCAAAGAACATGTAACGGAAGTACTACTTTGTGTTGTGTCATGGTCTTTGGTGGACAGTGGAATTAAGATGGCCACCAGAGTAATAAATATTTGAAGTTTACATATTTGTTGGTTTCGCTCGTTCTTTATCATCAAAAGCACATAAAAAACACGGGACCTCATGTTTTTAACCCTAGAGAACCAGATGTAGAGCCAGCATACAGTTAATAAAAGCAGTGTTCAAGCACAGGTAGTTAGTGAAAGTGCAGAAGTTGAAGGTATTGCAGAGTTCCATAGTTGGGCTGAAAAAGATACTGGTGTTAATAACAAGTCAGACACACCACAAATAGAATCTATTTTGGGGGGTTTATTTGATAAGAAGGGGGATGACGAAGTGTATAATGGAGCCAAAGACTCAATTGCTGAGATTCAGATACATAGGGGGGAAACTGAAGATGGGGTTGTTGTGGAGGAGGAGGAAGAAGTAATAGAGGGACATTTAAATAATGATCCTAAATCAAGTGATGTTATTGATGAGAGTGTGGAGGAAGAAATAAAAGTATTTGTAGAATTTAAAAGTGATTATGTGGTAAATGTAAGTGATGTGACAAACATGGGTAAAGATGCCTTTTAGAAAGAATTAGCAAAGGTGAGTGCAACCTTGTATCCTACATGGTGGACAAGAATCTGTAGTGGACTTTATAAAAAAAGGGGGTGAAAACAGTAGTTGGTTAAGTGACAACACAGTGTTACAAGGAACAGATGAAAACAAAGGTTTATGTTTAAATGTCAATGCTTTGCAAACAGAGACGGGTGTGTCTAAGTACAGGAAAGAGACATTAGACTTAGGAACTAAAGAAATTGAAAACGATCTATTGTTTGAAAATACTGAAATAGACAAAGATGTTGAGTTAGGTTGTCCATATGTTAAAGCAAACATTGACATTTGTCCATTTGAAATAAAAAAAAAGCCCACATCCTAATGCGTATAGACTTATCTTTCCCAGATCAAGAAGGTTATTTGGATTAAGAAACATCACTGAATTGAAACCATATAAACATGATTAAGCACATTTCCCTGTTTGAATACAGTTACTTACCCATTTTTCATAAAGCATGTTACCAGCAAAGATTTTTACTGGGTGTGTCAAATAGCAACTACCACTCATCCTACAGACCATGGACAAGTTCCAGATCTCTGAGAGAATGTTTTTATATTGTCACTATTGAATATTAAATTTTGAGACATCTTCTTTACTTGCAATGGGCAAGAAGGTGACAAACATTTATTACTTTCTTTTTGTATTGTTGAATATGGGACATACTTGCACCAAATAAAAGACAATGTAAAAATTGTTGTGCAATACACATCATTTTGTGACTATTGTGTTCTTAGGCATAAGATTTGTGTACAATTTTCTACAGCTAATCAGATGTTCACCAAGTTTGTGTGTTATGTTGTGACCAATTTAAGTGTCCAATTTTGGTATTCATATGTTCTTGTACTATCTTGACTGTGTCTCAATGGGAGACAATATTTAAAAAACTCTTCTTTTTTTTGCAAATGCGTATTATACTCATACATGTGACTTCTCTAGTGTTTGTGTTTATATATCATGTCCATACTTATAATTATGTTCTTAGTTTTCATTTCTTTTATGTGACTCAAAAAGAGCAGACAGTTGCAATATTTTCCTATGGACATATGACCTGTCCATCTATGTAATATATTTATGTTCCTTCTATTATCTTGATTAATCTGTGACTCAATGAGAACTGACTTTGAAATAATTTACATATATTTTTTATATATCTTAAAATCGCATGTGATATATTTGTGTCTGTTTTTGATCATTTTCCATATGGCTCACTGGGAGCAAAGATTAACATTTTTTTTACTTTCATAATTTACTAAATATTTTTATTATGCTGTCATACAAACAAAAATTACGCGAAGCGAAATGTAGTGTGAAGAGAGCTATGCGAGAGGCGTTCAATGAATTCGAAAGTAAAGTTCTATGTACTGACTTGGCAGAAAATCCTAAGAAATTTTGGTCTTATGTCAAAGCGGTAGGTGGATCAAAACAAAATGTCCAGACACTCTGTGACCAAAATGGTACTGAAACAGAGGATGACAGACTCAAGGCCGAGATACTAAATGTCTTTTTCCAAAGTTGTTTCACAGAGGAAGATTGCACTGTAGTTCCTTCTCTAGATTGTCGCACAGATGACAAAATGGTAGATATCGAAATAGACGACAGAGGGATAGAGAAACAATTAAAATCGCTCAAAAGAGGAAAGGCCTCTGGACCTGATGGGATACCAGTTCAATTTTACACAGAGTACGCGAAGGAACTTGCCCCCCTTCTTGCAGCGGTGTACCGTAGGTCTCTAGAAGAGCGTAGCGTTCCAAAGGATTGGAAAAGGGCACAGGTCATCCCAGTTTTCAAGAAGGGACGTCGAACAGATGTGCAGAACTATAGACCTATATCTCTAACGTCGATCAGTTGTAGAATTTTGGAACACGTATTGTGTTCGAGTATAATGACTTTTCTGGAGACTAGAAATCTACTCTGTAGGAATCAGCATGGGTTTCGAAAAAGACGGTCATGTGAAACCCAGCTCGCGCTATTCGTCCACGAGACTCAGAGGGCCATAGACACGGGTTCACAGGTAGATGCCGTGTTTCTTGACTTCCGCAAGGCGTTCGATACAGTTCCCCACAGTCGTTTATTGAACAAAGTAAGAGCATATGGACTATCAGATCAATTGTGTGATTGGATTGAGGAGTTCCTAGATAACAGGACGCAGCATGTTATTCTCAATGGAGAGAAGTCTTCCGAAGTAAGAGTAATTTCAGGTGTGCCGCAGGGGAGTGTCATAGGACCGTTGCTGTTCACAATATACAGAAATGACCTGGTGGATGACATCGGAAGTTCACTGAGGCTTTTTGCAGATGATGCTGTGGTGTATCGAGAGGTTGTAACAATGGAAAATTGTACTGAAATGCAGGAGGATCTGCAGCGAATTGACGCATGGTGCAGGGAATGGCAACTGAATCTCAATGTAGACAAGTGTAATGTGCTGCGGATACACAGAAAGATAGATCCTTTATCATTTAGCTACAAAATAGCAGGTCAGCAACTGGAAGCAGTTAATACCATAAATTATCTGGGAGTACGCATTAGGAGTGATTTAAAATGGAATGATCATATAATGTTGATTGTCGGTAAAGCAGATGCCAGACTGAGATTCATTGGAAGAATCCTAAGGAAATGCAATCCGAAAACAAAGGAAGTAGGTTACAGTACGCTTGTTCACCCACTGCTTGAATACTGATCAGCAGTGTGGGATCCGTACCAGATAGGGTTGATACAAGACATAGAGAAGATCCAACGGAGAGCAGCGCGCTTCGTTACAGGATCATTTAGTAATTGCGAAAGCGTTACGGAGATGATAGATAAACTCCAGTGGAAGACTCTGCAGGAGAGACGCTCAGTAGCTCGGTATGGGCTTTTGTCAAAGTTTCGAGAACATACCTTCACCGAAGAGTCAAGCAGTATATTGCTCCCTCCTACGTATATCTCGCGAAGAGGCCATGAGGATAAAATCAGAGAGATTAGAGCCCACACAGAGGCATACCGACAATCCTTCTTTCCACGAACAATACGAGACTGGAATAGAAGGGAGAACCGATAGAGGTACTGAAGGTACCCTCCGCCACACACCGTCAGGTGGCTTGCGGAGTATGAATGTTGATGTAGATGTAGATACTGAATGACATAACACAAAGTGCATTTGAAACAACACAACTAAAATATTTGCAGGAAAAAGTAATTTTGAAATGTTGGTACGGTCCTTGTATACATACACATTATGCATAGTAAAACAAAAAAATTATTAAAGTAGTACTTTTCCAAATTTTAACCAATCGACACATTTGTCCTAGTCGGCTAATATCATTAACATTCTGTAAATGATATTACCCGAGGGGGGTATTGTAACGCAACATATTAAAGGCTTTACTGTACCGAAGTATGCGATACCCTCCAAATTCAACCAGTTTAACGAGTATTTATGATTATAGCAAAGGTATTGTGTATGTTAACAATGATTGCATAACATGTCTCCATAAACAGTCAACCCATTAAATTATACTGAGTAACTGACCCACACAAAAGTTTATATCACTTGATCACTGATACAGCAAATGTCATCATGTAAAAACACTGAGTTCATCTTAAATAATTAATATGAAGTACGAAAAATAGTGGCCAACTTTGGTATTTTGGATCTCCTTAAATAAAAATCACCCAGTGAAACCTGTTTGTTCACTAGGAGCGTTTTCACTCAGTATTCACGTAATCAATCCTATTTTAGACGAAAACCAATGTAATTCTTAATAATTCATGTTACTTACTTATTTATGCAAATTAGAGAAGTCAATTGACAAACTTCTAAAAAAACGGCCTTTTTGTAACAAAGAATTATTCTGTCAAGTCAACAAATCTATCTGTCATTTTAATAACATGTTAAATTATGTCACTCGATGCAAATTAATAACTTTTCTGCACAAATTATGATAACAGATGTACATTTGACTTATAAACTATATCTCTTTTTAGTAGTTCTTTGACAATGTTATAAATACAAGCTGCAAGAAGGGTCGAGAGGCAGTCGGAATGTCACTTTGGTAAAGTGTGTTTGTGTGTTATTGTTTGAGGTGGATAAACAATGCAAAGAACATGTAACGGAAGTACTACTTTGTGTTGTGTCATGGTCTTTGGTGGACAGTGGAATTAAGATGGCCACCAGAGTAATAAATATTTGAAGTTTACATATTTGTTGGTTTCGCTCGTTCTTTATCATCAAAAGCACATAAAAAACACGGGACCTCATGTTTTTAACCCTAGAGAACCAGATGTAGAGCCCGCATCAGCAATGAGAGACAGCAGCGATCCAGCAAGTAGCAGCGATTACCACAACACAATGCATTTTAATGGCGCCAACCTAACATCAAGTGCTAAAAAGCTCCGTAAATGGGAGTGAAATAGTGCGATTATAGCAAGTAGCAATATCTACGACCAGGCGACCATTACAACCTGCATAAATGGAAGCAACCAAAGATCGATGAGAGTTTCAAAGAAACCATTAGGCAACAACTGACTACAATAAATGAAATAAATACAGTATAACAATGACAGAATGCTCTGACAGATATAAGAGTGAATCTTGCTGAGTGTTTCAGAACAACAATTTGGCCAAAGGAAAGAGATACGCACATACACAAATAGGGTCAGTATCGCGCGCACAAGTTATAAGAGGGCGGTGCCTAGGCGAAACTATTATTTGTTGCTTAGCGATTTATGTGAGAAGGTGTCCGTCGTGGTTATGGCAGCATGACGGGTATCAACAGACTTTCGACGCAGAATGGTAGTTGGAGCTAGACGCTTGGGACATTCCATTTCGAAAATCGTAAGGCAATTCAATATTCGGAGATGCACAGAGTCAACAGTGTGCCAAGAATACAACATTTCAGGCATTCCTCTCACAACGGGCAACGCAGTGGCCGACGCCTTCATTAATCGATTAAGAACAGCGGCTATTGCGTAGAGGCTATTGCGTAGAGCTGTCAGTGCTCAAGAAACTACCATCACTGCGGGAAATAACAGCAGAAATAAGTGTGTGACGTACGACGAACGTACCCAGTAGGACAGTGCAGTGAAGCCTGGCGTTAATGCGCTATGGCAGCAGACAATCGACGCGACTGTCATTGCTACATCGCCTGCATCGCCTCTCCTGGGCTAGTAACCATTTGGTCGTGTCGCTAGGCGACTGGAAAACCGTGGCGAGTCTCGATTTCAGTTGTTAAGAGCTGATGAAAGGGTTCGAGTTTGACACAGACCCCCGAAGCCACGGACGCACATGTTCAACAAGGCACTGTACAAGCTGGTGGCGACTCCATAACGGTGTGGGCTATGTTTACATGGAATGGAATGGGGGGGTCCTCAGGTCCAACTGAACCGATCAGTGACTGGAAGTGATTACGTTCAGATATCTGGAGACTACGTGGAGCCATTCTTAGACTTTATGGTACCAAACAAAGGCGGAATTGTCACTGGGCCACAACTGTTGGTGACTGGTTCGAAGAACATTCTGGACAGTTCGAGAGAATGGTTTGTTCAATCGATTGCTCGATATGAATCCCATCGAAAATTTATGGGTAGTTCTTGCAAAAAGTCGGTCACTGGGAATTCTTTCGCAATTATGGACATAAGGTGGCAGCATGGCTCAATATTTTTGCGGTTTACTTCCAACGACTTGCTGAGTCCTCGCCATGTCGATCTGTTGCACTATGCTGGGCAAAAGGAGATCCGAAACGATGTCAGGAGGTATCCTTTAACTTTCGTCATCCCAGTGTAAATCGTTTTGTTACTCAGGAGAAACCTAGGTCAGGTTCAACCTAGGTCATAGGTCACATGACTGTGCCACGGCATCCACCAAACACGTCGCCTAATCAATGAATTACTGAGTTGGCGCCCACCATAATTTCGGCCTCCACCATGAGGTCGCTACCAGTGCACCGTCATCCTGACAGGTAAACCTGTCAGGAGATCCAGCCTGCACGTATTGGGCCAAGGGTCGAAGTCAGGCCTACCTACCAACCAAGCCTCTAGGGGGCTAAGTGATCTGTATGTTCAGTTTTCTTCCAATTCATATGCTATGGGGTACACCATCCTCCACCTCTTCCGTGCGTCTCAGGCCACCGCTTGTAACAGGACAGAGAGTATCGTGGATGCAGGAAGACTGACGCTGAGTCCTCGACGTACAAAATTGTGGCCTGGAAGACTAGTCGCGGTACTAGTAGTCAATGCGTACGTCGGAAATCACTCGAGGTTTCGTTTTACGCAGGCCAACAGGAAACTACAGGCAATGCGTGAAAGTGTTTTGGGAGTTAGATGTTTAAATAGTACAAAACTAGGAGCTTTGTATGCCTGCACGTAATTCATTGGTAAATGATATTCGGACGTACTGTTAGATCAAGTGCGTCCGCTGGTGGTCACCATAGCCCACAGGCGACCTCTACACTACTAACAAGCCAATACAGCAAGTCGTCGCTTGTGAAGTTTTCCACAATTTTTGGGAAACACTTCACGGGCATGAAGATGGTGTTATCTGCAAGGTCACCTGACCGAGTAACGTCAGGGCAATTTATACGCGCCATCGACCTACCTTAAGAAATTTTGTGGTGGTGTAGTAAATAAACAAACACCATCAGCATCAGGACTTTTTATTTACGGACTACGGGTTCCGATAGGCGTTGGAGATCGTCTTTAGATCTAGCGATGCAAAATGCTGTCTGTGAACGGTTGCGTAAAATTCATAGTTTATTGGTGTCTCGGGAAAACTTGATATAAGCACAGGCCACTACCGTTTGCTACTGTAATGAAATACATCTTGACACAAAAGGCGTATTAATCGCGTAAAAACAAGTCTTTTAATGCGAGAATGAGCAAATTATATTGTTCATAGGCCAACATTACATTTAGCCTCTGCACTTTTATTACTCTAAGTAATTTCAGTGACTTAACTGTCCGTCCGGGCATGTTACTGTAGACGCATAATTTTGCAATTCAGAACATACGAAGCTAGAAATGGGCTTCTATAGATGTGTTCTTTAAACTGAAACTTTATTAAATTCTTGTGATTCCGCGGTGACACGTAATAAACGTTTTCAGACTTACAACCGCCTCAAATAATTTTTAGTTCAACAGCTATCGATCGAGTGAATTGATTGATTGCTTACTGTCCTTACGATCTTGATACATCGCGCTAGTGCTGCATCGTTATCCTAAAGTGTGGTGCAAGGGCTATGTCACCTACCAACTTGCTAGGACGACTAACAGAATCTCGGCACATCTTCAAGACGGCGCATGATGTACACCTTAGTACAACAGGGCAATATTATCGTGATCCTCTCCCCCTCCACCTCCTACACATTTTCTTCGCTTCAGCGGATGAATGAAGTAATATGGTTCTCAATAAATATAAGTATTAAATCGGACCGCAGGCAAGGGAAGTAGAAGACAAAAGCTAGAGTACATAAAACTCCATGCGAGTGACTGCTGTTACGTCTGACGTTGCTGACAATACGCAGCCAAAATGTGTTTGCCGCACGGTGGTCTATGAAATCAGTGATAGCACTCTGCGAACCACATAAATCACTCTCGGTAATAGAGGGTGGTTTTTATTACAACAACCAGCCACTCTTATTAAAGCTATTTGTAAAGAAAGAATAACCCTATTTCTGTAAGACGGCTGTATACATTTAAAATTACGTATGGCTCATGTTTATTTTTGTTGTGAATGTTCTTTGTCCATGGTCTCATCGCCTCATTACTGACAAAACAGCACGTTTCGTAATACCACTGTTCTAAAAATCCAACGTCTAGCATGTTGATAACATGTTGTTATTGTATACAAATTGCAGTGCATGTGTTGTTAACAACACAGACTCCGCAATATTGTACGCATCCGCCAGTATCAGGCAGCGAACGTCAAATAAAATGTTCTCCCCTCTACGGGAATTATATAATGAGCGCGCGAGTGCAGTTTGTTAAGCAGGAATGACGACACATGGAAGTGTGGGTCTTGGCGTGAGTCACGCACGGATAGCCAAAGAGCTTAAGGCGATCGTCCACGTAAAGCGGGAAATCCGGGTTCGAGGCCCAGTCCAACAGAAACTTTCATTTTCGTCATTCCTTAAACAGTTGACAGTTTTTCATATTTGCAGTAGTAAATACATTTAATCTTGTTTTTGTTGTCTTCAGACCGAGGAGTTGCTTGATGCAGCTCTTTCCGCAAGCCTCTTCATCTCTACGTAAATACTGCGTAGGCCAGCAATTTGAGACCTGCCTACTGTGTTAAAACCTAGGTTTCCTTCCATCAGTAAATCTTGGCAATAATGAATGTCATGTAGTATGAGAAAATGAGCCAATGGTTTTCGAAATTGATGTTGACAGGACAGAATATCCTGCGGTAACATTATCTGTCAATGGAAATAATACAGAAGAAACACGAAATAAAATTGGACAAAGAGAAGGGCA
Organism: Schistocerca cancellata; assembly: GCF_023864275.1. Lineage (NCBI taxonomy): Eukaryota > Metazoa > Arthropoda > Insecta > Orthoptera > Acrididae > Schistocerca > Schistocerca cancellata. The sequence goes on from NC_064631.1 coordinate 252,219,498, forward strand.
ATACGACGGTTATATTCTTCCTTATCGAATAAAAAACAAACAATCAATAGCAAAAGAGTTGATTGAAACGTGTGGGTCAGAAACTTGAGAAATTATTACAAGAGATACAGAGAGCCATCTTGCAGTGAAAACAGACTCTTTAGCGAGAAGCATCAGAATATGAAGTCAGTATCACATAAGAAATGCGGAAATACGGAAGAAGATCGAATTTGAAGGTAGGCTGTTAGACACAACTGAACCAAAATGGTTACGTTCGTATGGGCATCTCGAAAGGATGGATGATATAAGATGGCCGAAACGAGTATGGTAGTGGAAACACCTGGAAGAAGAAAAGAGGCAAACCAGCAAGAACATGGAAATAGGATGTAGATGAAGCAATGCAAAATAGAGATGTGCTCCATGGAGTCTGGATGGACAAGAAGCAGTGGAAAAAAGCGTTATTAAACTGTGACACAGACACACACAAACACACACAGACACACACAAACACACACACACGCACACACACACACACACACACACACACACACACACACGCCATATTAAGTATTCATTGATCCCGTACCTCGAACTAATCTTCTTTTAGTCAAGATGAAACCTAGATCCATACAATTCTGTATTTCCTTACTCGATTCTCAGTAGTTATTTGATCTACATCATCAGCAGCAGTCTTTTGGAACACTACATTTCGAAAGCTTCCACTCTGTTCTTGCCTGAACTATTTATCGCTCCCATTCCGAGGACAACATTAGAGTAATTACAGCGTGCACTGTGGCATTCAAATAATCACAGGTTATCATAAATTTCTCATTTTCGGAAACGCTTTTCCCATTATTCTGATCCTCTGAAATTGGCCGACGTCAGTTTTTGTGCTGGCCAAATAGCAAACCTCATCTACTACCTCTGGAGTCTCATTTAGTAATCTAATTCTCTTAGCATAGCCTGACTTAATTCGATTACATTCAGTTACATTTGTTTTATTTCTTCTCTTTTATTTTCTTAAACTTTTCTTCTCATCATCTCTTTTAACAACACTCTGTACTCCGTTTAACGACTCTTACAAGTTCGTTGCAACATAACTTCGATGTTATTGGCAAACCTCAGACTTCGTCTTCCTTGTTTCTGAAGTTTAAATTATTTTACGATTTTCTCCTATCATTGCCTTTATTATTTGCTCAATGTACTGACTGAATAACATCGGAATAAGCTACAATCATGTCAAACTGCCTTCTCGACTGTTGCTTCCCTTTCGTGTCCTTCGACTCTCACAACTGCAGTCCGGTTGCTGCACAAGTTATCGATAAACATTTCGTACCCTGTGTTTTACCCTTTGGTATCTTAAGGCTATAGTGCAGTTAACATTGCCAAATTTTTCTCTAAATCTATAGCTATTAAAAATGTAGTTTTGCCTTTCTTTCATCTGTCATATGAAATAAGTCGTTCTTCTCCGAAACCCAAATTCATCTTCTTCGAGGTCTGATTCAACTAGTTATTCCTTCTTCTGAACAAATTCGTGTGGGCGTTTTGCAACTGTTGCTTCTTAAACTGAAAGTCCATAATTGTCACTCCTGTGAACCCCATCTATCTCAATGGTATTACAGTTATTATAAGGGGACATCAAATGAAAACAAGACAGGTGCAGAAAAAGTAAGTAAACTGTTTATTATTTCAAAAATAATTGCCGTAAGAATTAACATTGTTACCCCACTGTGAGGCAAGATAGACAATGCCTCCATGGGAAAAAAATTTCTGCTGCCTACGGAACCGTGATTGCACCCAGCCTTTCAGTTCTTCCTCTGCGGCAAATCGACGGCCACGAATATCTTCCTTCGGACTCAAAAAATATGGCAGTCTCATGGGGAGAATGTGTAATGGCCTTCCAGCAAAACTTCTGCAGCGTACTCGAAACAACATTGTTAATACGGGGGCTCGGCTTTTTGTTGGTAGGTTGTTACGAATTACGCTGCAGAACAATGAGAGGGAAGTCATTACGCATCGCCGACCGCGGTGGTCGTGCGGTTCTAGGCGCTCCAGTCGGGAGCCGCGCTGCTGCTACGGTCGCAGGTTCGAATCCTGCCTCGGGTATGGATTTGTGTGATGTCCTTAGATTAGTTAGGTTTAAGTAGTTCTAAGGTTAGGGGACTGATGACCTTAGCTGTTAAGTCCCATAGTGCTTAGAGCCATTTGAACCATTACGCATCCTCCATACAGTCCCTATCTCTGCTCGTGTCTTTTCCATATTTTTGGACCCCTGAAGATAGATATTCGTGATTGTCGATTTGCTTCGGACGAAGAGGTGCAAGCCTGGGTATAATCACGGCTACGTAGGAAACCGCAACCATTTTTCCATGAATGCGCTGACGTTCTTGTCTCGCAGTGGAGTAAAAATATTAACAGATCTTTCATCTCTCTCGTTTTCTTTTGACTTCCTCTTCAAGTATGGGAGCATGTTACGTTTCTCACAACTTGCACACCAGATGGAATGGTTTTTATCAAGGATGCCAATAATTCCGAGCGAAAGTCGTTTACTGCCAGTACTTCGATGTGAATTACGTATTTCAATTCTTCTGTGGTATCCTAAGAGAAACTATTCTACGGAGATATAGGATAAAATACTAGACCAGTGTGGAAGAGCGCATGTGAGTCTAGCGCGGAACCCAGATGTTTGGAAGTAGGAATGGAAGCGTAACAGAAACGTGAAAGTTGATGGGCCAGATAGTTTGCCCAGTTTCACGACATTGTGTAGCCTTACGGCTGTTTTCGTTCCTCATCCTGTTAACTGAGTGCTCCAGGTGTGTGTTTCTGACGCATTCTTGAATCTGTAGAGTAACAGTGGATCCATCGGTGCTATAAAGGTGGCGGCACTCTTTGAGACGGCAACGGCAATTTGGCCTCCGCGGAAGCACCAGCTCCCTGGGAGGGCCACGAGCGCGTGGCTGCAGCAGCTGTTGTTACGGGAGGCCACGGCGCCGCTCCGGCGTAATGCACTCCCGTCCCTGTGGTATTGTCGGAAGGGTTCCCAGGAAAAAGCAATCTCTTTGCAAGGCCCAGCAACCGAGGGCGCAGTCCGCCGCCGTCTTCCTACCACACGACGCCGTCTGCTGAATTACTACTACTGGTACTACTGGTCAGAGAGGTGCGCGCTCCCGTCTCAGACGTTTTACGGATCTTCATACACTTTGATGATGTCTTTGAGGATTCTGTAGATGAATCCATTTTTCAAGGTTTACAGGAACTACAGTACAACATCAAAACAACAACTGGGAATATTTTCACAGTTTCCTCCTTCGAGTTGATAAGTACGACAACGGTGAGACAGTAGTAATGTGCAGTTGTGTGTGGCACTGCTGCTTTTTTCTGTTGCTGTCTGCATACATACCTAATCCATTCAAGCAGTAATAACAACGAAATATTTCTGTCCCAACTGTTACAAGTCATTTCACTTGACATAATGCTCGCCGTTTACGTCTCGTCGTCTTTCCCCTTACAAATTAGGTGGTTGGGTCCAAATATGGCTTTGCTATGTGAAAGCTATTTCCACTTTATGGTAAGTTGCACAATTAATTGAAAACAGTATTCTAAACCACAAAAGCTATAGTTTAAATACCATCTAAAGTAACTGCTGTTTCTCAGCTGGAACGTTAATTCTTTTTTGAACTGCAATTTTCTTAACCTTTAATATAAAGGGAGTGGAAGGACTTGACCCATACAGTGATCATTTCATTTCAACATATTTATTTGCTTCATAGATAAATCATTAAGTGAATTACAATCATAAATCAGGTAATAATTTCTGTAAGAAACGCCATTCAGGCCAACCTTATAAACTGCTTGTTATATAAATCCACAAGTGAATTAATTTCTTTGAAAACATTTAAAAACTCGCCACTCAGGCCAATTTTACATACTGCTTGTTATATGAAACCACAAACGAATTAATCTCTTTTCAAACATTTAAAAAACCACCACTCGGGCCAAGTAAATCATTTAAAATAAACTTTACATCAAATAACCAGGAAATCAATAATTATTTCCACATAGATTGAAAACCGCCCATCCCGAGCGAGATATTACCAAACAACTTTACAAGGTTATAGAGTTTGATCAATAAATAATAACCCAGTTATTTCCCCATAAAAATTGACATACGCCAGTAAGGCCGAATTGCACCGCAATTTCAGAAAACGGTTTCAATTAAGAAACATTCATCTAGAAATCCCTCAAAATTCTTAAGACAAATATTTAAAACATTTAACCCGGGCAACCCTGCAGAGCCACCACAAGTCTTAGAAAACTGCAGCTTGTACAATAACTGAGGCCCGAGATTGCGAGGCCGCGACGTGGCCACGAACGGTGGAGGCGACTGAGTACTTATCTTTGAATTGAGATGAGGACTCCATTTGTACTTCGACCCCGTTCGGAACACCGAAATCGGAACCAAACAGCTCAGGCGAAGTCCACCGCCCGTACGCCCGCTAGTAATTTAAAAGGGGAGGCTCTGCACTTCGGTGGCCCACTGCTTCCGATCTCTGAAACATAAATCAGAAGCGACAACAGGGATCCAAATAACTCTTCCTTCACGTTAATAATCAAACTTATACAGAAAACTACTTGTATAAAATTGACAATAATAAAACTGAATTCTTTCCTTTAAGCAGAACCACGTACACGAATGATGCAAATGGAACTGGCTTATTAAAACACAAGTATCACATGGATCACCTTATGTGGGACTGTAAGGTACCACGTGGCCATCTTTAGTCACGGAATATAGATCGTTCGGTAAGGCTGCGTACACGTATCAATTTTTAGACATTTGCTTGCTGAAGTAAGAACAGTACTATTAAGGAGCGAACCACGCACTTAATAAGAGGCATGAAATATCACATCACAGTCCTTGCAACACTTTGCTGCCTCAAGAGCAATCATCATTATATTTCACTAATCGTCGGTAGGACTTGAATTACTTAACTTCATGCCAGCTGCTGGATCTATGTGACGAAGACACCAGACGTTGCTTAGTCCGATAGTAACAGCGTGTTCCTTCACGTAAGAGAGCACATGCATAGCTTCACGAGGTTGCCAAGAAGCCACAGCGCCGGCCCGCTGTTACTGACCCCAGTGCGATCAAGCGCCAACTGCCGCCCGTACTCAGGCACACCGTGCTCGCTGTCGTCTCTCCAACATCTCGCTAATACGCCCACTTCCGCGTGCCGTGCCCAACGCTGCCCCCCCCCCCCCCCTTCTACTATGTACTGCCCGCTATATCCTCAGCCGGCCCAGGCTCCAAAGACGAACTTCTTCCAGGGGTAATCGACAGTGCCTAAGCCAAAAATACCCATGGCGCCAGTCCCGCCACAGCTCATCAGCTTTTAATGTAAGTATAGAATATTTAATTCAGTTATGTCTGGCTTGATTACTCTCAAGAAACATACAACTAACGACTTCTAAAATTTTACAAAAACTGATCTAACAGAAGATCATAGTCGCAGATACTACGTAGAAGGAATAATACACAACTGGTTTGAAAGTGGTTAATGATATTTTGTGTTGTATAGACAACTAAAGTTGGTGAGCTGTGGTCTAGGGGACGGTCTGCCTTTGACAGTGCCATGGTGCAGAAGGACTCTTGTGTTTCTGCCCTCGGAACGAGAGCTCACCTTGTTTACATTCCAATCGCCGTTGCTTATGTGCCGTCTTGGCGTCTACGATCCATAGCGAACAGCTACACTCCGAATTACTTTCCACAACCGCTGCAGATGAGCAGTGGCTTTCGAAGTGGAGTGTGTTTTGAGAGATAAACCCAAGATTCTGGCGACCAACGTCACTGGCGTACAAATGTCGATCGTGAATAGCACGGTCTATGTCAAAGTCGTCAACGGCTTGGTGTTTGAACGCATTCTGTGAAAGGCCAAACACTTGTATTGCTTCCGACATGACAACAAAAATGGTTCAAATGGCTCTGAGCACTATGCGACTTAACTTCTGAGGTCATCAGTCGCCTAGAACTTAGAACTAATTAAACCTAATAACCTAAGGACATCACACACATCCATGCCCGAGGCAGGATTCGAACCTGCGACCGTAGCGGTCGCTCGGTTCCAGACTGTAGCGCCTAGAACTGCACGGCCACTTACGCCGGCAACATGCCAACAACATTGGCATGCTGGTGACTGTCGATCTTGTTGACCTAGGTATTCATACAGTACGTGTTTGCGAATTGCTGTAGGAACTTACAGCAGAGGAAGTGTGCAAAGAAGTGCGACACGGAACTACTAAGGTGAAGTTCTCTGAGGCTAAAGAGACTGCGATAATGAATGACTCACTAGGCATTTCAGTTGAAGAGGAATGGACTTCTCTAAAAATTGGCAATCAGAGAAGGTGGATAGAGAGACATAAGTACAAAGGAAAGAACCTGCGAGTGTAACAAGGGCAATTGAAGCAAAACTTGAGTTCATAACGGAAGAACGAAGTACAAAAATCATAAAGGAAATTCTGGAATACAGAAATACAAGTCACTTAGGACTGAAATAAACAGGAGGTGCATGGGAGCTAAATGTGAAGAAACAGAAAAAGAATTAAGTGCCGGAAGGACTTACTGAGCATATAGGTAAGTCAAAACAACCTTCTGTGAAATTAAAAACAAGTGCAGTAGCATTACGGTACAGTGAGAATTCCACTGTCAAGGGGAGGACAGAGTGCGGATGGTTGTAAAAAGTGCATAAACGCTTCTGTGACGGGGAGCGACTTGTCTAATGACGTGACAGAAGAAGAGAGGTGGGTCCACAGGGAAGAGACGGGGGAGTCAGTATTAGTGTCAGAATTTAAAACAGCTTTGCAAGATTTAAGATAAAATAAGGCAGACACGTTCATGCAGTTCGTTACAGGAAAAAAAGAGTTGGGCAATGCCAAATCGTGCAAGATTTTCGAAATTCTGAGAAATATGGGAGTAAGCTATAGGGAGGGACGGGTAATATAAAACACGTGCTAGAGCTGCTAGAGCCAAAAGAGAATAATAAGATAGGAAGACCAAGAACGAAGGGCTGGGATTAAAAATGGAGTAGGACGGGAATGTAGTCTTTTGTCCCCACTATTCAATCTATACATCGGACATTGAAGAGGCAGTGATGGAAATAAAAGAGAAGTTCAAGATTGAAATCAAAATGCAATGTGAAAGGTAACATTTTAATTGAATCAACTAGCCTTCACTTGAATACAAAATGATATTAGAAGATTTGGGAAAGAAAGAAAGAAATAATCTTGTGAAAAATATTAGTCCCAATCAAGAGCAAATACAAAACAGGCAACAGACAAAGAAGGTGGTTTGGAAGGAAATGCAAAGAAGGCTTAGAAGTAAAGCTGATTGAAAACGAGATCTTACACAACAGAGAAAAATCCAAACTAGAAGTGAAGAAAGTCAATCGTTTTCAGGAAGATAAAATGAACAGTAAATAACAGGCGAAGTCAAACAGTCAGATGAGAAGAGAAGAGCTCATTCTGTGAAAATGAAACAGTTTTGGCAGGAAAGAAAAGAAATATAAATAGATACCTTGAGGTGGTAGTTACTGAATAAAAAAAATATTAAGACGAATCTATTGAATAAATTCTGACTTGCCCAAATATGTAGCTATTTCTATTAGTGAATCGTTTCTCCCCCCCCCCCCCCTCTGTCTATCTCCTCTGCCACCGTCCTCTGTCCATCTCTTTCTCCCTCCTCTCAGTCCACCTCCTCCACTCCCTATTCCTTGTCCATCTATCTACCGCTCCTCTCTCTGTGCGTCTGCTACTCCCCCTTCTGTCTGTCCATCACCTCTTCTTCCCTTTCTCTGTTCATCCCCTCCTCCCTTTCTTGCTGTGTCACCAATGATACTGTCTGCTAAAAGTGTTGCGAATAGAGTTAATACCAAAGAAATAATAAATTCTACAGTCATGCATAATGTGGTAGTTTTCCCCATATCTCATTATTTATGACGTCATGTCTCCGAACAACGTGACGTAAAACGATATAATTTTGCAGGTATATTCAGTTGTATGTGAACATTGTCTGAAGAAAGCGTCGTGAACGCATGTAGTAGTAAAGAAGCAATAAATTAAAACTACATGACTGATGCGACAGTTTTACTGCATGAACAGCAAAAATGTAGTAAGCGACCAACTTTCTTCCGTCATCTTGTGGGAGTGTTAAGCGAGATAATTTTCTTAAATGTTCAAATTATGTGTAAGATTCATTTGCGAGTCACTAAGTGCTCTCGTACTCAAACGCTGGAACTGCGCATAGTAGTTTAAACAACGTGTACATTATGCAACAAGTAGTGTGGAAATATGGGTCAAATGCTTTGAAGATTACATAAGCACTGTAGTCATTACTTTGAATCGTATCACGTAGCATACGTTAATCAAGAAATGGATTTTCACACATATTATCAAGCTCAAAAGTGAAAGAGCATACTGCTTTTTCAATCACACTGTGGAAAGCTCTTGTTACGAACTGTAAGAGAAGAGTCTTAATTATTCTTTGTCCAACAGGCAGAGTGGTATTTACTCATTTATTCTTTGCGAGTTTAAGCTTGCGTTAGTTCTCTGTTTATCAGTTATAAAGTAATAATCTGCTGGTTTAAGCAGTACAACAAATAATTTGCAGCAGGTCGGGGTTTAATTTTCTAGCGTGTCTATTCGTCATTGTGCAGGCGGCAAATTAAAAATCACCTACCTGAGAACGGTGTCTGCTCAATGTCCCTTCACACAGCAACGTAGATACTTACAAGATGATGTAAAACCAGAGTTGATGAAAAACACCATCTAATATCTACAATTACTGAGACCGCGGAACTCTAGTCATGAAAGTAAGTTACGTAGAAACACTGTCATCCAATTTTATCGGGCAGTAGGAAAATGGATTGGCTTCTGAAAAATAATATCCGAAATTCCCACATAATAATGTTTAGTTTGTCCTTGATAACCAAAGAAAAGGTACTATTCAGTCCACATTTAAACAATGGGCTATTTCTTTCCTGTTCACGATTCACACACACATTTCACAAGCACAGCAGCCAGAAATCTGTCCAAACCCGACCCGAATTAAACAATGTTTTCACAGTCATTAATCTCACCACTAATATGAGTTATTACGTTCGTTCCTTCTTGTGGATTTCTAAAAAAAGAAACTGCTCGCTAAAAAATGCACAGTGGTTGAATACTAAAACATGCCACGCAGATACTATGAAGGCCCATATTTCACACACGAATACCTGTCCAACAGATTTAGTGAAAATCTCTTAAATCTTGCCAAACAGTCCACAGCAACAAGTGCTATCGACTTAGCTCACCAATAACTCAGACACTAATTAATTCTTCATCTTACACGTTATTTTGACTGGCACTAGTAACACGACCACCCATGTTCAAAGCTAGCGAGCGACTTCCTTCTTCCAGCCTCACTCCCAGTTTAACTATCTGGTAACGAGCGGGAACCGTCTCAATTCTGATTGGCTGACCATACTCGCTACCAGTCAGAATGCTCGCTCATGATCGTAGTCGTGCCAAAACTGGCCTGCACCAATCCTTACACACAGACGCAATTGTGTCAATCTGACATGCAAAATTTAAAGTAATGTTTCATAAACGAAAATGAAAAGACAATAATTCTGGAAATATTCCTTAGATACAGCTCTTACTGCAGCTGACTTTGTGGCTGCTCTGTTACAAAAGCAATCACACCTAGACTTACGTCATCAGCAACGTGGGTAAATCCCCTAGGATCATTTTCCCACGACAGGCTTGTCTACCTCCTGCAGGTTACTTAAGATGATATATAATGCAACATTAACATTTGACGAATGCCCGACGTACACACTCTCATTTGCTCACATTTACTCTCACAACAATATTAGACACAAATAATAGTTTTCTCTAATTTTTGTGTTACGAAAACAAAAAATAGTTATAGTTTTAATATGAAAATCTCAATTAATCAATTCTACACACTGAGAGCTCTTTTTATGTTTTTTAAATAATAGCGAAAGCTAAACTGTTATAGTTCCTAAATGAATTTTATTCCATAAGTGCAGGTTTTTTGACTTTTTAAGTAATCTTTTCTACCTCCGAAACTATGATAGTTACAATGTTGAACGTTTTTGTACAATCTTCTTCTGAATAATGAAAGGTACTGTACCGATTTTTAAAAAGATTGAGTAATATTTAATATCGTTTATTTAGGTTCTTATAGGTGGTGAACGTACGTGTTGAGTAAGAGACATTGAATAGCTTTCCCATGGGAGGCAGTGCCAGGGGCACTTGCGTCTTCCGGGTAGGCCGATTGATGTCAGCTCCAGAAATTACATGCAGCAAGCTATCCTAAAACAAACGTTCGCTCAGAACAACTTGCGACGTTACACGTTATCACGCGGCGTCTGCTATCTTCACCGCACCATGTGCATTACAGACATAATTGTGACACCGATCGCACAAAAGGAAACAGCAAATTCAAGGACGGCGCAGAGCGAGACTGTGTCTTCACATTACGATGATGGTCAAGGCCGGCTGAGAGAACAGCTTTCACCTTTGCAAGAGAAGCTAGAGAGACAAATTAGGGACCTGCAGACTCAAGATGGGCAAGCAAAACTGAGAGTGGCGTCGAGAAGCAGGGTATACGGCAGACGAAGGAGCAGCGGAGTGTAAAGCGTCCTCCAAGATGAAGATGAAAATCAAGTATTGCATTTCCTGCCAGAGAAACACTTACTTTGGTGCGCGATATTAGAGCTATCGTTTATACAGAAGAACGTAACGAACGGCTACACAAAGTTTGCGGTGGCAGTTAATAGCCTAGTCGCTCGAGCAGTGGGGACGATATTGTCGGACGTAATTTTGAAGCCTCTAACATGCAATTGATGTCAACATCTGAGAGGTCCACCTGGGTAGCTGCGCAGTTTGTGCGGCACACTGCTAACCAAAGAGGCCTAGGTTCGATTCGCAGACAGGTCAGAGACTTTCTCTGTGGTATCACGTATCGATACCACCCCACTGGCGCCATAGCAACGGAACTGCAAGTTTCCGTCTGACGCCGATAGTGGTCGCCCGGGCTATGGCGGACCCAACCGTGCGCGCCCACTGAGCCACGCCTCCAGCTGCTCTCTAGTGGGAGTGGCCTCTTCCTCAGCAACATTGGGCCGTCGGCGGCAGCGACGCGGTCCCCCCGCGCTCAGAGCCACACTGCCATGCAATGCCTAGTAGCGGCTCCGCCACGATCATTGTTGCTATTGTAATAGCTGGACTCTGTTTCTCACTGCATTATTTGTATCCAGTCTTTCTACGTTTGGAGAAATACAACTTAAGTAAATTTTCTGTTTGCTATGTTACTTGCCCGCTAACCATCTCGACTCCTGCCTCACTTTCCTACAACGACAGTTGACGCACCACTTTGTAACTCACCTCTGCTTACCGTTGTATACGAATTCGTACACAACGTTCTTAGCTTGGGGGCTGGATGTTGTGTTGTCATCGTGATTGACAAGAAAATTGTCTCCAATACGTTACTGTATCGCCTTTCCATTACTAAGATGGCTGACTGGGCACGACCTGAAAGCTATTAATAATAATAATAAAAACATTTCAGAGACAATGGGCATATTAAAATCTTTAGTCCAACCGACTGTGATGGTACAATCCCCAAAGGCACCTTGTAAACTTTGGTGGAGTTTGTTATGCTCTTTTAGTAGTATTTTCAAGCATCAGGGGACAATTCTGAATTTTGGAATTTTACTGCCGATCTAGACTGTGGATTCGGACTTGTGAGTTTTGCCAGTTAGCATGTGAGAAATTTATTTGAATCTGAAGTAAGTTGGACTTACATTGATTTTCAAGTGACATTTGTTCAGTTCATTACTTCAATTTAGAGTTTACATTTTCATGTTAGCCAGCGCACATAAAAATTAGTGGACAGTGAAGTTCAGTAGCATTTGGGATCACAGTCTGGTAATGTTCTTGCAGAACTCACCAGGAAAGCAGAGCAGGAATGCGTGCTATAACAATGCTACGCTGTGTGAGGAACGCCGTGTGAGGAACGCCGTGTGAGAGAAGGAGTGAAACAGTTGGTTACTGGGAACAATATCGAATGGAACAAAGCACACAGTACGCTAAGTAATATGTGATCTGAAGCTTTCCGGGCGTGTACGCTGTTTCAAGGGTTCTCGGGTGTCCAGCCGGCTACGATCGTTGAAAGCCCACGATATTTCGGCGAATAACCGTTCCGCCATCATCAGGTTGTGCTGATGCAATGGTCTGTCCGCTCTCTGCCGCTGGCATTTATCTCTCTAGAGTCCATCTGTCATTTCAGCGCCGACGGCGCGCGGCGTATCCGGTGTTGAGCGAAACGGTTGCTGTGGAACGTAGTTGAGGGGGGAGGGGGAAGGGGCGCAGTTACTCTTCGGCGGCCATGGCGGAATGGTCACGCGTCCGCTTGCATCGTTGCTCCTTCATAGAGCAAACTGAGAAGGTAACCAGAAACCCTGTTGACGAGGTTGTCTGCTACGCGAATTTCTATGACCTCTTTGAAGATGCAATCCCTGTAGTTATTATTGGAGGCCAGTATTTCGTCTCGTCATAGTTCTCTCTGTGTCCAGTAGTATGCAATGTTCTGCCAGAGCAGATTTGATTGGTTGGCCTAGGCGGGTGTAACGTTGATGTTCTTTGCATCCGTGTTCCACCGTACGAACTGTTTGGCCAATACAAGATATGCGACAGCCACAAGAAGTTTCGTATACGCCCCTTTTTTGAAGCCTAAGCCGACCCACCAACGCCAACCAAGCCAGTCTGCCCCAGGAGAAGATTGCATAAATACTGGACACACAGCAAATTATGAGAGACAAAACTAATGGCCTACACATGTAACTATAGGACTGCATCTTCAAAGAGGGCAAGGACTCAGCAGTCCCGGGAACGAATATTACGCTCTATCAAGAAGCAACGGTTCAAGTGGAGCCGAGATCATTCCGCCGAAGAGATACTGCCCCCCCCCTTTCCCCCACCACCACCCCCACATATTGCAGCCTCCGATTCCTCCACCACAGGACACGCCGCGGGTACGGAATCGCACCTGGACCCGCGAGGGATAAATACTAGCTGCAGACAGGTAACAGACCATTCCATCAGCACCATCTGATGATGGCGTAACGGGTATTCGCCGAAACATCGTGGGCACTCTACGACCGAATCCGACTGGACACAAGAGAACCCTTCAAACCGTAGTCTAAGTAATTTAAAATTGTGCTGTGCTTCTGTTAACGGAGGGAGATCTGTCATCCAGGTACCCAATAGCAAGGCTTTTTCAGGTGAAAGTAGGTACCATACTTTGGATTTTCTGAGAGCTTGCTATGATTGTTTTAGGCCTGGAATGTCTGACCAATGTAAGGTTCAATCTGTGGAAAGGTTGCAAGAAGGGTCTACTCAGACATGACCTAATAAAAGTGCTACTCAGTTTCTTTCATTTGAAGCATCTGACAAATTGTTTTTGAGGACGTATAAGAGCCAAGCAAAGCAAAGTAGGTTGCAAAATGATTTTCTGAACGTTCCAACATATAAGGGGAATAGGTGAAATGCGGTAATGGTAATGACGCACCAAACTCACGATAGTAATCCGTTGTAGTTCCTACATATTTTATTACAAACAAAAGCATTATAAAATCACAATCGCAATAATTCAGGAGACTGTCTTACAAGGCCAGGTCACTTGGACAAATAACAAAAAATTTCTTTAACCGGAACAAGACCCATAAAACTGAAATTTGAATATGACTAGGTAAATATACTCAGGTAAAGCTTTAATTAAATAGTACAAATGTCCATACAATTCCCATCAGAACTCTAATTACTTCCAATCAGCTGAGGAACAGATTAATGTGTCCTCGATAGGCTTCGCTGAGGCAGCACTTGATAATAAAAGTAATGTTTGAGAAATATCGAGACACTGTAGGATTTTTCGTACTAGGAAAGGATTCAAACACGTAAAATGGTTTACTCTGATTTTAAAGGTAAATAACAAAGATCCAAGGGGGAGTGATAAGCACAGATTACCAAGAGGGCTCAGATTACAGAGACCATACAACAGGGCCGCAGTCTATTTCTCTCACTCTTCTATCTGTCCATCGAAGAAACGACGGAAATAGAAGGAGCAGGAATAGTATTCAGGGTGAAAGGATAACAGTGGTAAGAGCCACTTATAACATCGTTATCTTCACTCAGACTGAGCAGACTTGTTACAAACTGAGAAAATAATTTTCATTGGTAACAAAAGTCAAAGACACCTTAAAGTTATGACGGGTTGCATAAATGCGGTTGGTGATTAGCTTGACAGGGAAATTGGGGTACGTAGAAGACAAAGTAAAGAAATACTGCAACCTGGGAAGCAAAATAAACAAGTGTTATGGATCAAGAGGATAAAAGAAGACTATTTCAACAAAAGGGGGCAATCCTTAGTAAAAAAAATGTACATCAATATCAAAGATAAGCCTTAATTTGATGAAGAAATCTCTGAGAGTACAACATTATACGGAAATGAATCCTGGACAGTGGCTAAACAGAAAAAGCAGAAAGTGTTGTGGTGCTACATACGCATTCTTAAAATCCCGCAAATAACTGTAGACGTGGTGTGTAAGTGCTTCTCTGAGAAGAGGAATCTGATACAGGGGAGGAAGTCATGGCAGCGTGCATTAGGCAGTTCAGTAGATTGTTGATCGGGGCAGGAAAGAAACTTATCGTAGCAACGTGCGTACGCAGAAGTTGCATGGTGTGATCAGTATTAGGAATACATTACATGAATTCCCTCAATCCACTGCTTCCAGTACGCTTTAGCCCAATGGAGGGAGCAAGGAAGGAAGGAAGGAATTTTAGGATTCATCATCGACGGAATTTAAACCAAGCCGAGATACTTTCCAAAAAAATGGTTCAAATGGCTCTGAGCACTATGCGACTCAACTTCTGAGGTCATCAGTCGCCTAGAACTTAGAACTAATTAAACCTAACTAACCTAAGGACATCACACACATCCATGCCCGAGGCAGGATTCGAACCTGCGACCGTAGCGGTCACGCGGTTCCAGACTGAAGCGCCTTTAACCACACGGCCACACAGGTCGGCGATACTTTCCAGCAATTGGGATGTCGTAATAGAGCCTCCGACAACGTTACTCATTGTATACTAACCAGAGAGCATCAAAAGGTTTGTTGAGGCACATGTCCAGTGCTGCATACGAGAGAGCTAGGCTAACAGGAGTTCCAGCCCATCTGCGTTCACATGCAAGTATCAGGGATGGACATCCTCTTGACCATTCTGAAATCTGCCAGTAAATGGCCCTCCTGCAATGATTATCCAATGTCAGTCGGTTTTTTACTGGATCAAGCGGCATGGTCTGTCAGAATATCTGCGAAACCTTCAAGGTATTTGCTTCCAGGTTAGAGAGCTGCTCAACTATGTTTGGTCAGCAGAAAGAATACTGAGTGGATCGCTCTCAGTTAGGAATGTGGTGTAAAGTGTTAAGGGGCAAAAACAGGGGGTTGAAAGTGGTGGGGCCGCTCGGAGTGGCCGCGCGGTTTGAGGCGTCATGTCATGGACTGCGAGACCTCTCCCGTCAGAGGTTCGAGTGTTCCCTCGGGCATGAGTGGGCGTGTTGTTGTTAGCATTAGCTAGTTTAAGTTAGTTTAATTAGTATTTATGCCTAGGGACCGATGACCTTAGCAGTTTGGTGACTTAGGAATTCACATACATTTGAACATTTTTTCAAAATAGTGGGACGATACGGAACTCTCTTTGCCTGATTTTTCTGCTAAGACTTACTTAGCTTCTGAGATCCTATCAATGAATATAACATTTCTAGTTAGCTCTAAGCACCATGTGAATTCAGGAGGCCCTCATTCTTCGCAGTGCTGCCATGAGGCGGATGCTCTGGTGAGATATGGAACTGCAAGGAGGAGAAAACAATGAATAGTGCTTTGTATTGTACAAAAAAGGAATAAGTTATAGAGTCTACAAAGAAATTTGTGTAGGGTCAGAAACGTTGAGTACCGTTTCCGTTGTAGTATGATTGTCCCAAAGAAAGTCTCTCTCTTGTACTTTGAGGCTGTGTAACGTTGTCAGATACTATACTGTGGTTCAAAAATGTTCAAATGTGTGTGAAATGTTATGGGACTTTACTGCTAAGGTCATCTGTCCCTAAGCTTACACACTACTAACACCTAAATTATCCTAAGGACAAACACACAAATCCATGCCCGAGGGAGGACTCGAACCTCCTCCGGGACCAGCCGCACAGTATACTGTGGTGGTCAGTGGTAAACAAATAACCTGTTAATTCGCCTTAAGCTCAGGCAGATTTCATGGACACTGTTATGTTTGTGGAGTGAAAGAACAGTTCCCATTACGAGAACAAGTGAAGACGATCCCCGACTCTATGATTCACATTAAAATTCAGGCCGAAATAAGGAAGACAAAAGGATCAAGACAAAAAGGACTCGTCTGAGATATAGATATAGTGTTTTAAATAGAATATGAGTAGAAGCCACTACAAAACTATTTACAAATGCATTGAAAGGGATGAAAGGTGGTGCAATGAAAATGGAACAACTCAAAACACTAAGAAAAGAAAAGAAAAGCTCCTACCAGGTAGACATCACATTTAATCACTTAAGATGACACATTACGTACAGGAGCTGAAAAATAGTAGAAGCATTCCAAGATGTTATGAAATATCAGATGACTCAAAACGTGGATAGCTAATTACGAAAATATTGGTATGCCGCAAGTTATTCCACATAAAGTGTTAAATCATTTCAGGCCAGAAGGAAACGAAGGAGCTCATTGTCTGATTGGAAACAATGAAAGCTGGAGAAATAATTGTACAACATAACGATACTATAATATTTACAAAAATATTTTTCGACCAAAGACAGTTTCTCATAACTATAACCATACGCTTTTTATTGTTCCAAGGAAATAAGAATGTAAGACAAACAAACTGTAGATCCATCTACTTCCTCTCGTATTCTTTAAGATATTAGAAGAAGTTATCAACTTCATGGAAGAAATTGAGACGTGGGGGCTAGTTCCGAATCGATGCATTACTGCTTGCGTATCTTTTGGTCGCTGCCGCTCAGTGTGGCTAGTTGGCGCTCCAGGGCTCGGAGGTTAGCTAAGAGAGGGAGAGCTGGCGTAGCAGCAGTGTGGCTAGTGTGCCGACATTGGCCGGCCAGGCCGCTTACAAGGAAGTGAGCGCTACTGAGCGTGTTGCACGCCGGTGACAACTCCACCAGCTGTGAGGGGTGGTGACATTCTTTGCACTTGTCACTGTAATGGTGGTCGTGCAGTATTTAGATTGTAAATTGCGTCTCTGAAAACTTCACCGGACTGCGGCACGCCGATGCTTCAGCAATTCTTCCCTGACACAATCGCCTCTTTAATCCTCTCTTGGGTGTCCTGTGACAAGTGGGTATTTAGGAAAGTCCCTCTGATTTCCCGTAACTGCGACAGTTTGCTACAATATTACACACGTGCTCTGCTATTGAACCTTCCAGGTATCCACAGACACATTCCAGTTTGCATAGTAGTGGACATGACTCAGGTAATACCATATTATTCTGAGCAATCCATGACTTGGGGTGCAATGAATTGTGGTTATCTGTATAAACCTTATAATTTGGAATTGAGTGAAATACTCGTAATTTAGCACCCCTGGACTTTTTATAAATTATGACGCGCTTTTTGCAGAGATTACATAGCCGACCGATCCCTGTATACTATTGTACCCTCGTCTCATATCATCAGAGTCGTGTAGCAAAGTTTCCGTACGTCAGAGTCGAGCGCAATTGTGGTCCGGCTCTGTACTTTGCGTACTACGCGCCGATGACTGCCTGCGCTCGCCATAGAGTCGTACTCCATTAAGCGAGCGCTCTTGCCATATATCGGCCTGAGCCGTGGATGTGGTTCCAGGTTGGGTTTCTCTATTTTGTCTTTGACAATTTTTTCTGGTGACCAATGAGCTCACTGCGACAAGACGTTGCTTCTGGCTGAATTTTGTACACGAGAGACACGTTCGCACATTTGTCTCATCTTATCTGTCAGCTCATTCTTGTGTTAGATGTTTTTGCTCGTCTTTGATTTCTAACATTTCTTCCTATGTCTTTTCAGCTAATCTCTATCCTGTTTTTTAAGAGCAGAAATAGCCTTCTTGGTTGTGCTTATTTCGACCTTTTCCAGCGCCGTATGATTTAGCATAATTTGGGCATTTTCCCGCGCGACTCGTGCTACTAATCTAACTGTACTAGCCTCTAGTCTGGAATCTACCGTTACTTTCCCGCGTTTCATCTGACGTTTTCCTAATGTCTTCAACTTCTGCTTTTACACCCTTAACTTCATTCCTGATCTGATTTACGTTTTCGACAAACTCATCAGCCCACCTTTGAATTATTAATTTGTTTCATTACTTCGTCCGGTCTCTTTTCCTCCTTGTCTTATCGCTTATGAATTTCCCTAATCTCATTAATGAGGATCTCCTGTCTTTGGTCTTTTTCCTAGCGTCTATTTTCTTCCCTTTCCTGTCATCTTTTCATTGCCTCTTGCATAAATTGAATGGCTGCTTCTAATTTAGCACTTCTGATAACTTTCTCAGAACCAGAGCCTCGCGACTCAACAGTATTACGGCACATTGCCAGCGAAATCGGACTGTTGCTTTTCCTCACTGCATCTTTTTCCGTATTTACAGAACCTTCGTGACCTGCCACCTCGCCATCGTTTCTACCTTCATTTCCTGAGTGAACTGAACCTTCGTCGTCGGAGTATTCTGCATTTAGCATTTCTACCCAGTTTGCAGAGTGATTTAAATGAGGTTCTTCCGCCGTCCTATCTTGTACTGCATCAGTGTCTGGCTCGTGTTCAATTTTTGTCGACAACTGTGTGCAGCCTTTATCACTACACGAGCTTTGCTTCTCGTAAGCATTCAAATCAATTGCTGCTTCCGCAGGCTTTATGCATAAGTCCATGAAACAACTTACTCTATAATGTCGTACACACCGCCACAGGCAAATATTCTCCACAAAAGCTTGCACAATGCTGTTACCAACGACGCAGGATCGGACAAGAAGTGACGCAGAAGTCACAGACAACACACCATGAAAAAGAAAATAGATGACTTAGACAATACATACATTGAAATAGAATGGCTGCAAGCTATCGTAAATTACCGAGTGTCAAGGCCGAGTTTAAAGGTTCTCAATGCACCAAAGTCTCAATCTGTAAAATAGAAAAACACGCCCCTCTTCCGCAAGATAACGCATTAACTACCTAACAAACGTGCCATCAATCGAGATTCTAGCCAAGGGTCGCCAATTGGCAGAGTTCACTTACTTTATCAAAAACATATGTCCAAATGATGCTAATGTTATTATATTTATGTACAGAAAAGTATTATCTTCTCAACAGTCTTCAAATCATGAGTTACATACTTAAATTTTATATATGAAATTATTAAATTTACTCATGGCAGTTTTGTTGCCTTACTCTGCGGTAACTTTCAGAACTCAAATTAATCATCAAACTAGCTAATTTAGTAGAACTGCATTCTGAATTGCTGGTGTATCCATGTGCCACCACAAACAAACAGTGAATCGCTGAGGGAGTATGAATGAGAACAGTAGCGCATTTAAGTTTACAAACATAATGACAGCCTTTTATTCATTTTTTATAGCTACAATCGAGCTGATAATCTTAAAAAAGAAACGACTAACACAAATGAGGAAACTAATGGTGCTTAGTTGCCAAAGCATTCACTGGGGTGGAATCTATACAAGTTCTACCCTGAATTAATCCCTTTTGGAACGCAATCAGCCTTCGTTTTATGAATTAATTGTGACGCCAAAAGCTATTCAAATGGAATCAGCTACGAACAGGTACACCAAAAACTATGGTTTACGGATAACAGGAAGCTGTGCATATCATTTAACAACGCTATTCTTGTGCAGCAGTACTTTACTCTTCCACCTTGATTCAGGCGGCAGCGGAAAACGGCACGCTGTGGGCGAGGAGAGGAGCTTGGTAGCAGCTCTAACGTTATGACATGTCCACAAGAACTTCCAAACTATGCAGACTGGTGTTCTTATTATTAGAAAATGGTTCAAATGGCTCTGAGCACTATGGGACTTAACATCTATGGTCATCAGTCCCCTAGAACTTAGAACTACTTAAACCTAACAAACCTAAGGACATCACACAACACCCAGTCATCACGAGGCAGAAAAAATCCCTGATCCCGCCGGGAATCGAACCCGAGAACCCGGGCGCGGGAAGCGAGAACACTACCGCACGACCACAAGCTGCGGACTGTTACTAGAATGCGGGAAACTTCCCTGTCGGCAAATTTCAGTGTGAGGTGCACCCGTTCACTGGTCTGGCTAACCAATTTGGCTCTCAGGCATGATGGTGCGAGCTAGAATTGTCGTCAGATGGCTGACTCAGGAAGAGTAAGTTCATGCTCATGACACACCACATATCCTAGATGACATGCAGTTCCACTGTCGGTACAGTTGGAAACTGCCACTTGGCTCTTGGTCTACCACAAGCTGCATACCACATGCCTCAACCACGAGGGAAAGAAGTTCTCCACAGGGGGAGGACCAGAACTTGAAGACGACAACGAATGACAATCACTCTCAACGAAGCCGCGTACAGAAGCCGAATGAGCAGAAAAAAACCATTTCCAAGTTCTACAAAACCAATCCAACTATTCTACACACATTTAATCACCCGTCCTGCCCTTCTGCTGGCCTGGTAGCCAATCCAGACACGGCACCGGGAGTTCCCGCGCTGGGGGAGCAAACCTCAGCTTTGCTTGTCCCAAGGGGGGCCAAACAGCGACTAAAAGTCGCTCTTGTCTGAAAAAAGAAGATTTTAGACTAGGGATGTGTCGCTCCCTCGGTAAGCATGGCCACTTTTCGGCAATAAACGTATACCTAGACAGGTCCGCAGCCCCTCATTTACAAAGAGATCTAAACTTCCCTGGTCGACCATTTCTAATTTCTGAAAGAAGGCTGCTTAGTTTCTCAGACAGTCATGCAAACGAAATATATATTTTTTCTTCCGCTCGCTAATAGAATGTGAGGACTTCCTGGCATTAGAAAGTTACAATCTTGTCTCCACTAAACATATGCGCCAGCGACTCTGACTGTATTCCAGAATGAGATTTTCACTCTGCAGCGAAGTGTGCGCTGATATGAAACTTCTTGGCAGATTAAAACTGTGTGCCGGACCGAGACTCGAACTCGGGACCTTTGCCATTCGCGGGCAAGTGCTCTACCAACTGATCTACCCAAGCACGACTCAAGCCCCGTCCTCACAGCTTTGCTTCTGCCAGTACCTCGTCTCCTACCTTCCAAACTTTACAGAAGCTCTCCTGCGAATCTAGCAGTTCTGCTAGGTGGAGAGTGGGTGGAGGAAGCTATTTCATAGAGACCATTTTTGCCTTGCTTTGCGAGCTGGTTCCCTCGTTCTCAGTCCCTAAGTGGGAAGAGTGGAATGCTATGGTCTGAGGTGCTTCTGCAGGTAAAATTCACAGAACGCTGCTCCCCCAAATCACCTCACAATGCGAGATCACTGGATATAACATTTATGGTGTACATCAATATTTCTCCTTGTTCTCCTTCATCTCCACTACAACTCCTTGGGTACAAGTTCTCTACAGGCTACAATTAATTTATAAGAAGATACTGCGCACAATTTCCTCATGTAAAAAAAGTCATAAGTCATACATACCAACTTTATTGTTGGGGAACACGGAGGTCATGTCCTAAGATATGAATATTAATTGGACCGACAGAGTAGATAAAGTGAGAGAATGGCTGCCACTCTTACGGTCTTTTATTTCTCTAAGGCAATAGTTTTGATAAAATTTTACGTATCCTTTAATTTTGATGTAATTAATTTTTTAAATGGTCTAATTTGTTATTCAACTTGTTGTACTTGAGGGTCAGGTTCCTGAAGGTAAGTGAATTCGATTCCTTTTTTTGTTTTAGTTAATGTATAGTTTTATTCTGAACATTAGCCAACCTGTGAACACTGATTTGTATGTTATTAATTATAGCCACGTTATGTAGTCTTTAGAATGGTAAAGCAAATTCTGGGCTCATTACCCTTTAAAGTGACCTCCTTTTCTGATGAACTGTTTACTTAAATTGTCATTTCCTGAATGGTTATGAGAAATATGTATCTGAAATCTAAAGGTGAATGCTGTCGAACAACCTTGGGTTCGAGTATTTTCATGTGAGTTTTTACCTAGAAATTTCTTATGACATAATTTTCCCATTACAGAAATAAAATAAGGCTAATCACTCTCTAGAAATACGTATAGCATAATTAGTAATATGTCACAATTAAAAGAAGTGTTTAGAACAGAACAACGAGTATATATTTAATCAGTGACTCAGTTCCAAAATAATCTGTTCTGACAGACCTTGAGAAACAAGTCAAGTAATTTATTCAGCATAGATGCACAGTGATGAAATACTTCTGAAATTGGGCAGCGCGAAGACGAAGTGACAAAGAGGCAAAGCAACTCAGTATTGCGTCACTGCGGTCGGTTACACGAGGAAGAATGTTGCTTACCGATCGCCGAACATGTGCCTTCGCTCTATCAGTGAGTAAGCACCAGTGCGCACGACTCAATTTTCCGCGCTGCTCTCCCCATCAGACTCCGTCAGGACAGAAATTCAAAACAGAATACTGTTATGCATGGAGGTTCAGTATCGCAATCCCTACTCTCACCTGACACTTAGGAAACTTATGGTTCCTTTTTTGAGAAAAAGAATAAAGAATTCTTTTCAATGGAAAACAGCTGCACCGCTTTTGATGTGTGGAAAACATTGTAGGGTTAAACTATAGCACTGTTAAATCTCAAAAAGGGATGGAAAGACTAAATAAGGAATATCTGAAAGTGTCTTAAACTCAGTATAATAAAAACGCTAAAATAGTGGCGTTGACTATCTTCCATATAACAAATTCTGTATAACAGTGTCGGTAGTTTTAGGCAGTGTTGGCACGCTGCTGGAGTGTGGGGGAGCAGTTATAGGCTGCTTGCCACAAATGGGCCGGTTTACTCGTGGGGATCAGGAGGAAAATTGGACAACGACTGTGTTGCATCGAGATGCATTAATCTTGTACGAGGTACGTAAATGTTCTATCCAGATGTCAATTGCCAGATGCTAGACGGTGGTACACCGTCAGTATACCAGATGTAGCCGTAGACTGCAGTGCTGGCTTCACAGCCATATTTCACAACCACATGGTGAGTGGGTGGTGCCGACAGCATTCCCGGCCGAACAGGTCATCTGGAGAGCGAAAACAGGCCTCCGACGTCTGATTAATGGCGTTTGTTTGCACTAAACGTGTCGATGACTCATAATATCTCAGTTAGACTGTCGGATGCATCAAGACTAGATTCTAGACCATACGGCACGTGTTCCCGATGCACAGTGCCCACTGATATTTATAGTTGCACCAGTGGAGTGACTGAGCGACGACATCGACAACGGAAGCGCAGACTGTAGCGTGTTTCATTAGAAGAATCAGTGAAATGACAGCAATAGCATTTATGACACCTCTGAGGTACACAATCTGAACATTTGTATGACTGTTCTGTACAAAGAGTTTAAATGTAAAATTATATTTTAATAACACAGCGTTTGAGCGTAAGGGATTTTATTATCATTATCAAATGTAAAGCCAGTTGACGCCGCAGGCAGTTTACGTTTTCCATAAGCAAGTGTTTCTACATGTGTGCCTGACTATAGAGTATGATCCTCTTACATGAAACGTTCCACCTCGATAGTCACTTCTTCGTCATCTCGAAAAAGCTTACTATACAACGGTATCTTCATTCGAGGATAGAGAATCAGTTAACAGGTTACCATTTCCGGGGAACGTGGTGGATGAAAAATTGATAGCTCAAAGGAGCAGCATTGGGACTACATATTGGGCACAAAGAGCTGTGGCGTCGTCGTGGAGCAAAAACACCTGTTCGTACAATTTCCAGCAGCGCCTCGAGGTAGCAAATCTGTGAGACTACCCTTGTATATAATGGCAATGTAGTCTGCTACCCATTACTGTGAGTAATACATGCATCAGAGGCAAAAATGGAGCTACACATTACTATAGCAGACCAAGTAAGTAGTACCGATCGCAGCATTACACTTCAGAGTGACACGGATACAACATAGTCACGAAGTCTGGGCAAACAAAGATCGGAGTGTTCTACCAAACGTTCAGTTCCTCGACATTAAGAGTCCGTTCCTTGGTCACACAGCCATTCGATAATCGCTCTGTCAACGTCTTCATCGTTGGCGAACTTCTTTCTACCAGATAGATATCGCATGTAGGATGTTGCATGATCTAGACAGATATCAGCATCGCCCACATATGAGGACGTTGGTGAAAATATTGGCGCCATTTTACTGAGGCTGGATGCGACATTGCATCAGGTCCACACATTGCCAGAATTTCGCGGAGAATCTGTGTGTAGTTTAGACATTTTGCCGTGCTATTCCGCCTACCTCAATTTCGAAGCACATCTTCACTTGCTGCGCCACTTCATTCGCACACTGAGACACACCCGTTATCCGTACTTCAGCGAAATTGTGCCTGCAGGAAACCCGGAGGATTTACTCTCTTCTGCAATAACGGTCTTGGTGTGGTGTGACATGTGTAACTTACTTTCTGAAATCACTCCGTTGGTAGTCCTTGCTGTTCATGTTCTAAGAGAATATTTTAAGACAAGATATATGCAATACATGGAATAATTGGACATTAGAGTCAAATAGAAAAATCTGAATGTCATGAGAGGTGTGAGGTTTTCTTTCATTGACCGTGAGGCCTTTCCCACGCTCTGCGTAAGGACATAGTCATGCTACATGATCAGCCCGGCTAATAGCCTCTGGGACGGATAACAGCTGCGTCGAGTCATGGCATGGAAGCAATGAAACCTTCGTAGATCGCTGGAGGGACTTGCACACACACGTCACCTAATTCCCTTAAATTCCATGGAGGTGGGCGATGAGCTCTGACACCACATTCAATCACATCCTAGACGTGTTCGTTCGGGTGCAGATCTGGAACTCGCCACTGTGTTCCTCGAACCACTCCATCTCCTGGCCTTCTGACATGGCACGTTATCTTGTTAAAAAACGCCACATAATCGTCATGAAGATAGGTACGTGGTCTGAAACCAGTATACGATACACCTCGGCCATCATGATGCCTAGCACGAGCTCCACTGGACCCATGGATGAATAAGTAAATGCTCCTTAGAGGTTAATGGTGCCGCCGCCAGCTTCTTCCCGTCCAGCAGTACAGGTGTCACGAATTTGGTCCCCTGGGAGACGATGGATGCGCGCCCTCCCATCGACATGTCCAGTGCCGATGGTCACGTGTCCCTTCAGTCGTAGTTGCCGGTGTCGTGGTGTAATCATTGGCACTTGCATGAGTCGTCTACTGCGGAGGTCCGTCGTGAAGTGTTCGGTGCACTGTGTGTACGAGACACACTTGTACTCTGCCCAGCATTAAAATCTTATGTTAGTTCCGCCACAGTTTGACTTCTGTGCTGTTTTATCAGTCTGCCCAGGGTACGACGTCCGACATCTGTAATGAGGGATGGCCACCCAACCCCATGACGTCTGGACGTGGTTTCACCTTGGTTTTGCTATGTTTCGAAGACACTTACCGCAGCACTCCTCGAACACCCAAGCGGAGGTATTGGACGCAATTTTCCGAAATTCCTTCACCAGGGAAGACGAATGGAATATTCCATAATTTGAAACACGAACAGCTGCTAGCATGGGTTTCTTAGAAGTAGATACCTTAGGGGTTGCGAAGCAACTCAAATCGCTTGATACGGGCAAGTCTTCAGGTCCAGATTGTATACCGATTAGGTTCCTTTCAGATTAAGCTGATACAATAGCTCCCAACTTGGCAATCATATACAACCGCTCGCTCACCGATAGATCTGTACCTGCAGATTGGAAAATTGCGCAGTTCGCACCAGTGTTTAAGAAGGGTAGTAGGAGTAATCCATCGAACTACAGACCTATATCTTTGACGTTGGTTTGCAGTAGGGTTTTGGAGCATACACTGTATTCAAACATTGTGAATCACCTCGAAGGGAACGATCTATTGTTACGTAATCAGCATGGTTTCAGAAAACATCGTTCTTGTGCAACGCAGCTAGCTCTTTATTCACACGAAGTAATGGCCGCTATCGACAGGGGATCTGAAGTTGATTCCGTGTTTCTAGGTTTCCAGAAAGCTTTTGACACCGTTCCTCACAAGCGACTTCTAATCAAGCTGCGGGCCTATGGGGTATTTTCTCAGTTGTGCGACTGGATTCGTGATTTCCTGTCAGGAAGGTCGCAGTTCGTAGTAATAGACGGCAAATCATCGAGTAAAACTGAAGTGATATAGGTGTTCCCCAGGGAAGCGTCCTGGGACCTCTGCTGTTCCTGATCTACATAAATGACCTGGGTGACAATCTGAGCAGTTCTCTTAGGTTGTTCGCAGAGGATGCTGTAATTTACCGTCTAGTAAGGTCATGCGAAGACCAGTATCAGTTGTAAAGAGATTTAGAAAAGATTACTGTATGGTGTGGCAGGTGGCAGTTGTCGCTAAATAACTAAAAGTGTGAGGTGATCCACATGAGTTCCAAAAGAAATCCGTTGGAATTCGATTACTCGATAAATAGTACAATTCTCAAGGCTGTCAATTCAACTAAGTACCTGGGTGTAAAAATTACGAACAACTTGAGTTGGAAAGACCACATACATAATACTGTGGGGAAGGCGGGCCAAAGGTTGCGTTTCATTGGCAGGACACTTAGAAGATGCAACAAGTCCACTAAAGAGACAGCTTACACTACACTCGTTCGTCCTCTGTTAGAATATTGCTGCGCGGTGTGGGATCCTTACCAGGTGGGTTTGACGGAGGACATCGAAAGGGTGCAAAAAAGGGCAGCTCGTTTTGTATTATCACGTAGTAGGAAAGAGAGTGTGGCAGATATGATACGCGAGTTGGGATGGAAGTCATTAAAGCAAAGACGTTTTCCGTCGCGGCGAAAACTATTTACGAAATTTCGGTCACCAACTTTCTCTCTCGAATGCAAAAATATTTTGTTGAGTCCAACCTACATAGGTAGGAATGATCATCAAAATAAAATAAGAGAAATCAGAGCTCGAACAGAAAGGTTTAGGTGTTCATTCTTCCCGCGCGCTGTTCGGGAGTGAAATTGTAGGGAGACAGTATGATTGTGGTTCGATGAACCCTCTGCCAAGCACTTAAATGTGAATTGCAGAGTAATCATGTAGATGTAGATGTAGTGCAGTTTACGAAATGCTCTTACTGAGCCTCTAGGCCATCACGATCGGCCCTAGACCAAACTCAGATAGATCGCGAGCTTTTCCCATTCTACACACGTAGTACACTCCGTATGTCTGACTAGCAGTCATTTATCGCCAGTTGACGCTACTATCGCCTGAACGGGACTATATCGAGAGTAGGTCGGTGGTCGTAATGTTCTGGCTGATCAGTGTATATGCTGCACATTTGGTTGTGAAACAAAATTCAGTAAAATAAATGATGCAGATAAGCATATATTATTTTCACTTTCACTTCGGAGTAACATGGAAGTACAAAGAGGAGTTATAACATTATAGCACCTAATGTTTTGTACGCTCCCCTCACCATCCCGAAGAGATTAGTCATACACTTTGAGAAAAATACTCAGTATTAACAGAATCATTATTTGAAGTCAGATTTTTACGCCCCGTGTCAGAAGAAGCCAAGAAGGACGAGTCGTAAAGGCTCAAGATACTTGGAAAGCTGAGTATCGAGTAGAACTTAGTCTTAAATTTCAGCAATCAGAAACTTTGTGAACCAGAGAGGCTACAAAGCCCCAGATTCTACTGTCTTGCTCGTTGTCTCCCCTTGTCTAAAGGGACACTTAACGTTGTTTGAAAGTCAGTCTCGGTAAAAGATGTAGTAACGCTTTTGTATCCTACCTGTGAAAAATTTGCTAAGAAAGTTCGTGAAGCAGGACTGTAACGTTTCACACGATGAGGGTACGACTTAATTTAGAATTTCCGCCAGTGATACGGTATTGAGAATGTAAACTCCTTACGAGTCAGTATTCACTTTAGGACACCTCTGCTCTGGAGAGCGCTCTCAAATGAAACTTCCTTTTTAAGCAAGAGTTAGTCAACGTGACAACCGGGGGTTTGTCTGTTAAAGCAAAAGAAAACCTTATTGCTGGTGGCACCACATAGTTTTGTTTCAACAAGAATGTTATCATTACACTAGCAATGACGTGTTAATAAATACGCGGGTGGGTTCGAAAATGCGGTAATATCTGAGGTAGGAAAGAACGTCATTTCAACTTAGCGATTAGAACATCGAACTCAAGATGCAAGACGATTATTGCTTGCCTAGGCCTCGGTGCACTGACATTCACGATATTCAGAGTTTGTTGTGGTTCTGACAACTGATTTAATGACGCTCTACAAAGAAAAAGTCTATGAATTACTAGCCTGTAATCGTGGAGATCACGTTCCTTAAGTGTACATATAAAATGCCAAATTGTACCTTGATTAATCTAGATTTTATCTTCCATTTTTAATGGTAGAGTGGTTCGCAGCACACCTGAAATTCCATGTTGTAGATTTGGTAACGCAACGCAACGCAAGTCGAAATGGCAACAGAACAAAAGGTAGTGAAGGGTGATACGTTATGCTGTAGTTTCCATGTCACCTAAATCATCCATGACGACTAGAAAGTGTGAAAAGGCGACGTAATAGGAAAATGAAGGATATGATTGGTTCAAATGGCTCTGAGCACTATGGGACTTAACATCCATGGTCATCAGTCCCCTAGAACTTAGAACTACTTAAACCTAACTAACCTAAGGACATCACACAACACCCAGTCATCACGAGGCAGAGAAAATCCATGACCCCGCCGGGAATCGAACCCGGGAACCCGGGCGCGGGAAGCGAGAACGCTATCGCACGACCACGAGCTGCGGACTCAAAGATATGATAAATCATTCAAAACCTCGATGTTTGTGGTAATGACATATTTGTTGGTGCATATGGAAGACAAGGTCTCACTGCAGGGATATTTACCTTAAGAGACTAATTTGACTAATAGTAATGAAACAATAAATATTTCAATAGGAATTAAAATATAACAGTTTCGTAAAAAACATGTATGCAAAGTCACATATACGAGGATTGGAACTTCAATAGTGGCAACTTTTTAGTTACAGCTCGTACAAAATAGATAAGTGTTTCAAAGGTTTACTAACCCAAAGTAGTCACCAGCATTGTGTATAACCCGTTGCGAGCGATGTGGAATCGTAGGATACTCTTAGCAGTGCCAGTTGTGTTAACAGTTCGAACGGCGCCGTCTATTGCCCGACGATTTTGTAGCAGTTCTGATGCGAATGCTGTGAAGTGTTTCCTTCAGTTTCGAAATCGAGTTGAACTCACGACGGCTTAAGTCAGGGGAGTGCAGTAGGTGGTATAGCACTTAGCAGCCCCATCAGTGAAAAATTCAGTAACAGAATGAGATTTTCACTCTGCAGTGGAGTGTGCGCTGATATGAAACTTCCTGGCAGCTTAAAACTGTGTGCCGGATCGAGACTCGAACTCGTGGCCTTGCATTTCGCGGGCAGATGCTCTACCAACTGAGCTACCCAAGCACGACTCACGACCCGTCCTCACAGCTTGACTTCTGCCAGTATCTCGTCTCCTACCTTCCAAACTTTACAGAAGCTCTCCTGCGAAACTACAGAACTAGCACTCCTGAAAGAAAGAATATTGCGGAGACATGGCTTAGCCACAGCCTGGGGGATGTTTCCAGATTGAGATTTTCACTCTGCAGCGGAGTGTGCGCTGATATGAAACTTCCTGGCAGACTAAAACTGTATGCCGTACCGAGTTTCGAACTCGCGACTTTTGCCTTTCGCGCGCAAGTGCTCTACCAACTGAGTTACCCAAGCACGACTCACGCCCCGTCCTCACAGCTTTACTTCTGCCAGTACCTCATCTCCTACCCTCCAAACATTACAGAAGCTCTCCTGCATTGCTTAATGCTTTGAATGCGTCATTACTGTCTCTTTAACACCTGCCCTTGGCAAACAGAGAGTTATAGTGAAAATTTATTTCATTATTGTTTAATAAAACAGTAGTTTAGCTCATATTATGTAAGTTTTTTTCTCTTGTTCAAATAAACTAAGATTAAACTGTGATTCCTATCAGACATGACGTACCTTGGTAACATAACGAAACCTATTCTTTTCATGTGTACAAAGTGCGCCGCGCTCTGTATCGTGTTCTGGCAAACGGCACGCCCGCTCCAAGGACACGAACACATTTCACGCTACTGTGTACTGCTTACAGTAGGGACACAGTTTCGAGACGATGCCTATATCAGCATGAGAATGCACCCTGCCATAAATCAGCATCTACGAGACAAAGGTTTCTCGAGCATAATATTGTCTAAATTAATGTTCCTGTACAAACTTCCAACCTGAACTCAATGGAACATTTTTGGTATGATTTAGAACGTCGATTTCGCTTTAGACCATAGGGTTGAAAATTTGCCTCCCCTAGTTTGCACTCCTGAGAAGAAAGTCTCTTAGCAGTATGGGACCTAACATCTATGGTCATCAGTCCCCTAGAACTTAGAACTACTTAAACCTAACTAACCTAAGGACAGCACACAACACCCAGTCATCACGAGGCAGAGAAAATCCCTGACCCCGCCGGGATTCGAACCCAGGAACCCGGGCGCGGGAAGCGAGAACGCTACCGCACGACCACGAGCTGCGGACTCTCCTGAGAAGAATGGGCTACCATTTCTTCACAGACTTTCAGGCACTTCACTGAAAGTGTCCCCAGCAGAGGTCAAGCGACCTCAAAGTGTGGGATGGACATATCTCACGTTAATGTCACTAATAGGTGTCCGGATACTATTGATCAAATAGTGTATATATACCTACATATGAAGCATGCTCTGACACAAAATAGAAATTTGGCCCAAGGCGTCTTGAAACCCTCTGCAGTTTCTCACCGACGACCCACTTTCGTCCACAGCGTCATCAGCTAGTAGTTGGATTGCTGTGAATACTGTTCGACAGATACTTCATGTTAATGGAAAATGGGAGCGCTTCTGTGATACATGCGACACTCTTGACGTAACCCTTGTCTCTCATTAACACTAATTATTCAGGGCAATGTACAGGCTTTTAGTACTCAAACCGTATTCACGCCAGTCACTTAGTTTATAATCTTTGTTAACAGTGCACACACTGACCCAGAGTAGAACTCTCTCCGGACATTAGGATTATAGACTATAGTTATTAAAATGTATTAAGGTTCGCAAGGTATCGTGTATGAGAAGTATGAGCTACGTTTCCAAGAGCTGTATTTTTCAAATCTATACAGAATCATTTTTCTCTAAGATGAACATTGTTTGTGAACCTAGAATTTGCTGAAAGATCTTACAGCGGACCGCTCAAGATAATAATTTCGGTATTTCGTAGGATGGTTTTACAGCACTCAGCTGCAAGACATATCAAACGCATATAAATTTCTCCAGTATCTTCGCATTTCACTCCCTCCGTAAGTTATGTGGCAGTAACGAAAATGTAGCACTGGTTGAGATAACGTAAAAATTGTTGAACACATTTCATTTCGAAGCGCCGGTCTCGCGTCGTTAATATGCAAATAGGGAAACAAATATGTTTGCAGATTCTCTTACAATGTGATGGTCTCCGTGAACGTTAGCACCGTTTATAGCATTACACACAATTTGCAGCACAATTTGCTGTAAATTTGAATACTCAAGTGAGCAAACCTATTTTTCTGCATGAAAGCCGCTGATAACAGATCATCGGCTAATGTTAGAGGGTGCCTGCAAGCAGGGCTGAGATTTGGCACCGGTCCAGAGTCAGGAATACGTATTTTTTGAGCCTAAAATAACGCCAGGCCATCGGTCATAACGTCTGAAGTTGCATTTTCTTTACAATTTATGACAGCAGGAGAGTGGTACTTCGTTTCTCGTCGGTTTAACTCAGATCCTTGAAATCGCCAACAGTTTCAAGTGTTAGGAACTACATTTTTTATTAATGTGCAGTTTCTGTCGTTAGCACCATGTCTTAGAGATCACAAGAGAGGTATTAATAGCAATGTCTTTACATTTCACTTTCATGTCGTAATTCGTGAACATCAATCACATTTCTATGACTTAACCAATATATTCCTGAAAATATATCTGACACGTGAAGTCTCCAAATAACATCTTTTGAAAATATTGCCTGAAGGCATTTGCGTATGAGACTGTACCTTTTTCTCCTATTGCCCATGTACTATATGAGCTTTTGCAAGCATATTTCATGTTATGATGATCACTCGAAACGCGTCATACATAAAGTTTTAGACATCATGACGTTTTCATAGAATTACGAGATGCCAAGTCTGGAGTATCGTATACCCCTTAAAAATGGAAGGCTTCATCAGACAAACGGAAGATATCTGTATTAATCTTGTCGTTGTTGCACTAATTTTTTCTATTAATGTGAAAACATGGGTTTTCGTATTTCCATGTAACTTTTACTTGTAATTTTTGACGCAGCCTCAACGAAACTACAGCGACTGATTATCAAAAAACTGATAGCTTTATACTTGGTATTCGATTTTGATAGATAACCAATCCGTGAATTTTATTTCCGTTATGAGACATCAGCCTTGGCAGCACTGAACAAGTAATTTTTTTTTAGTCAAATATGAAAAAAATACAAAGAACGTTACGAAATTCATAATTTAAATGATAACTACTATTACCCACAGTAACTGGTTGTCAGAAATTGATTTTAATATACTTCAAGTCAGCTCTTCTCACAATTTGTTGGGACCTAGCGTAAACTGTAACTTCAAAAACGCTGCAACCACACTGTCTACATTTTGGTCTGAAAATGGGTGCTTAAGTGATACCGGCCGTTAAATAACCCTTCTAGTACCACAGGGGTCAACAGGAGCCCATAAGCACATTTGAAACACACATCTCCCTCGTTTTCAAAACAATTCTTTTCAAAATTTATGACTTTGTTTCTCTAAGTTGATTGTATGCAATGACATATTGTTCTGTTTTACATTTAGAAAATATTAAAATTTATTCGTGGGCTATGCACTGAGTATCTAAATTTTTGTTCAGTTTCTTGAATGTAACATTATGAAAACAGAATGACGAATTTACATTGAACAGATGTTATATGAAACACCTGCAACAATAACACTAACATTTCCCACTTATTAGTTTTACCCATTGTTGCTGTTTCTTGCCTCAACCGTTGTTGTGTATTGCCTCACTTGTTGCTAGTGTTTCGTCTCAGCGTGGGCGAGAGCTACATCATGACTAGAAAACGCTTAAGTAGTGGTGAAATACAAGCAATTTTGAATGAAGAAGAGGAATTAGTAGATATACCATCTGATGACAATGAGGAAATTGATGCTATTATTTCTGGAGGTAGTGAATTAACTGAAGACTCTGATGAAGATGTCAGAGATTTGGAAACTCTAATTCCTGTAGTTACTCACATCTCATATCAGAATGTTTTCAAGTAAGTATATATAATCTACCATATGTTAGCAAAAACTTTAATGACCGTACTACTACTAATAATAATATGTAAGTACATATGTAAAATAGTCATCCCATTTTTTTCCAGGTCGAGAAATGGAAATCAAAGATGGGCAGATATCCTGTTAGGTTACATCGGAGACAGCCAGCACGAAATACATAGAAAATGGCTCCGGGTCCCACGAGGCATACTTTAAGGAAAGTAACTACTGTGCAATCAGAATTTGAATTATTTATTAAGCTCAGCGTTTTCCAGATTATCTTGAAGGGGACCAACAAGGAGGTAACATTACTTTCGGTAACAAATGGACAGATCTCGATAGAGAAGAATTTGAATGCTTTCTTGTCCTGCTTATTCTTGTTGGAGTGTACAAAGGTCACAATGAGGGCATAGTGAATTTATTGATCGAAGAGCATGGCTGAACTATTTTCAGTAGTTCTATGGCTAGGAACCGCTTTGCAGAAATATCACGCTGTATTCTGTTTGATGATGCTCAGCACCAGCGATAGAATCGTAGCCCTGATAAATTGGCTCCTAAAAGGGATTTATTAGAACAGTGGATAAGCATATTAGGTGATGTATACGAACCACACGAGAATATTACAGTTGATGAGCAACCGGTAATTTTCAGGGGTAGGTGTCCTTATCGCCAGTACATCCCCTCAAAACCTGGAAAGTATGGTGTAAAGAAACGGTCTGCATGTGACAACACTAATTACTATGTCACACACCAGAGGAAAGGGCGAAGGCCAGCCTAGAGGAATAAATCAGGGAAAAAGAGTAGTGTTAGAACTGACAGTACATTTATCCGGTACTGGTAGAAATATCACTACAGATCATTTCCTTACAAGTTTGGAGTTGAAAAAGGAACTAGAACGAAATCAAATGACTCTGCTAGGAAAACTAAGAAAAAGTCGCCATGAAATACCTGCAGAATTCATCGAAGCAAGGAGGAGAACCGCAGCTTCATGTCTCTTCGGATTCCATGAATCAGCTACAATAGTCTCTAGTGCCGAAAAAAACGGGAAAGGTAGTGACATTGCTGAGTAGGAAACAGGTGACGGAAGAGCAGCAAAACCAATTATATCCCTAGACTATAATGCAACTTAGTCAGGTGTCAGAACCAACACCACAAAATGCATGGTAAAAAGATGGCCCATGGCTATTTTTTAAAATATTTTGGATATTAGTGCCCTAAATGGTTTCATAATTTGGCTGGACTAAATCCTGACTGTAATAAAAAAATCAACTACAAAAGATGAGAATTTCTTCTGGAACTGGGAACAAGTCTAGTACAGAAAAACAGAAGTCGGCGTATGAGAGCTTGTCTTCCTCGTTCTCCTCCTTCAGCAGAAGTGCATAAGGGGGCGAAACGTGGACGGTGTTCCCTATGTGAACGTTCAGTGATAGAAGTCATTCTTAAACGTGTAGGAGATGCTTTTGCCTGTAAACAACATTCACAGATTCTTTGTTTTAATTGTAAAGAGTTTCTTCGTTTTAAATGTAACGATCTGTAAGATCAAGGATTAAGACTAGATTTGTAAGTGCTTATATACATTGTTTACCTGGTTTTAGTCAGTGATGTATGTTTTTATGACAGTTCATTAAAATAAATAAAATACTGCCAATATATCCCTTGTTAATTACTTGGGGTCATATTGACCTCAGTGGTACTCAGTATAATAAAAAAAATTCTGGAAGTTGGAGCGTTAGAAACGAAAGGAGGCTTTAACTGTCTTGTTTTTAAGCTATCAATAGCGTCCTCCATCCCTTCGATTCCCCTGCCAATATTTTCATTTTTACCTGTCTCCTACAACCGATAACGTACATACGTTTTTGAACACATTCTTGTCTCCAGAATGAGACTTTCTCTCTGCAGTGGAGTGTGCGCTGAGATGAAACTTTCTTGCAGATTACAACTGTGTGCCGGATTGAGACTCGAACTCGTGACCTTTGCCTTTCGCGGGCAAGTGCTCTACAATCTGAGGTACCCAAGCACGACTCACGCCCCGTCCTCACAACTTCACTTCTGCCAGTACCTCGTCCCCTACCTTCCAGATTTCACAAAGCTCTCCTGCGAACAAAGCCGGCGAAAGGCAAAGGTCCCTAGTTCTAGTCTGGATCCGGCACACAGTTTCAATTTGCCAGGAAGTTTCATATCAGCGCATACTCCGCTGCAGAGTGAAAATCTCATTCTGATTCGGAGGAATCAGACGAAGAAGACAGTGCACAGTGTTCATACTTTGATTTACCGAGGACGAAGAAGATTTGAGTGATCTACTGGGCCAAACATATTTCCCAAGGACACACAGAGCGTTGAGGATATCGTAGAATTATAAATTGGGAACGGTCTATTTGAATACATTAGCAACGAAACCAACAAGTACTACAGACAAAGCTGCAACAGAATGAAACTGGATAAAAATAAAATGCCAAATTTGTCGACGTTACGGGACCCGAACTTAGAAAACGGTTTGGGCGTGCTATATTTATGGGAATTGTAAAAATCTGCCAGGAAGCTACATTCTTGTTTATTTTTCCCATTAATATTTCTTACGTAATCTCGACTGTCTTACATTTGTACTGGTAATCTTCTCATTATCTGTTAACTGTTTTTTGTTTATTTATTTGGTTGACTGTTCTCTCTCGTATGTCTTTGTTTCGTGTTTTCTGCCAGGTAAGCTTTTACACTCCTCCAGATGCTAAGAATTTCGCAAGCTACTAGTGTTTTCTTCCTTAAAATATTTGTGACCTTCAGCACGTCCTGAACCACTACTCAATCTGTTCTCATTCAAGAACAGCACGCTACCTTACTTCTCGTTGATCAAGTGCCTATTCTGCAGGATCCATCGCAAACTATGCCACTTTAGCGATTGTCAACGGAGCACAGAGTATTGGTCGTCGGGCAAAGATATCATTCCGATTCACTCGTCATGCCAATGTGGAGCGTGAGACTGCTTTCTGTACTTGAGTGGGAAACCTCTGCCAACAGTCTTGCTCAGTTCCGTTAACGTATTTCCACTCAGCTTTTACTTTATCTGGCCTTACGACTTGCAGAATCAGTCTATTTTCAAATTTTATTCTTCGGTGATATGCCAGCAAACGTCTACTGTAGTTTTTCAGACAGGGCACCAATATTTTTCAAAATGTCTGCGGTGATGGCGACGCTAACATAAACACATCAGCACATCAGATCACTTGAAGATGCCGTCACGATCTGACTTCGAAATATAGTGCCAGTTTAACACTCAAGGTGTATTATCAGATAATTTTTCCGTAAAGATGTCCGCTGGAAGAAACTTCAGTCTCAAATCGTTAATTTTTCTGCTTGCCATTGGTCTCAAACTGATGTAGTACAGTATTCTGTGAAACAATGTGGAAGGTGATTTTTAAGGATAAGGGAATCGGGGATCTAGCTTATAGCTTGTTTTGAAAGAAGTGGATAGCGAATGACTAAACGCAACAAGTACCAGCTACTTAATCACCTTCTGCTAAAATCATTAAGGGGACGGCGCAGGTCAATCGTTAGCGCGGGTTTAATTATCACTGCGTTTTCCTTTGCCTCACGCTTCTGATGGCCTCGTAACAAGCTAGCGATTTGCATCGGCAGCACAGCCGCACTACAAGTTTGGCGACAACTACCTTGCGGCCTCTGCGATAAATAGCTTAACCGCTTCAGTGCACCCTGCTTCAAGTAACGCGCAGTTTGCTAACAGCACAGGCCCAGGCTTAGGGAGCGCGTAGACATCGGACGTCGTGTCTACCTGTTCCTTTCGCTAACCTGCCCCTTCCAGTGTAGCTGTTACTCTAGCGCCCCCAATTTGTCTCATACAAACAACAATTTCTGATGAATTTACTTATTTAAGACGCTGAATCACTCTGACATCGCCACACGGTCGTGGAACTGATAAAGGTTACAGCAAAGATTTTAATCTAATGGACAGCAAAAACCACTACCACAATAATGATAAAAACTGTGACTACTTAAAGTCTGGCGGCCAGTCAATTAGAATGTCTTGCGGAAAAAAAGCATGTAAATGCAAATTTAGTATATATCGCAGTTGACAAATTCGTATTATAAAAACAGTAGTCAGTCAAGAAATAAGTAAGAAATATGCTTAAACTTGTCTTGCACAAAACTGGAAGTTCACCATGAGAAAAACCGTGAAAATATAATGTTTTTCAGAGGTTTGTGGAATAAATTATTCCAAAGAACATTAAATGACAGAAATAAGGC
Organism: Schistocerca cancellata; assembly: GCF_023864275.1. NCBI lineage: Eukaryota > Metazoa > Arthropoda > Insecta > Orthoptera > Acrididae > Schistocerca > Schistocerca cancellata. The sequence goes on from NC_064631.1 coordinate 252,257,444, forward strand.
TTTCAGCTATTTAAGTAACCCCTCTAGGTGTTTGTGAATTATATGTAGAATGGATGGTATGAATTGAGACAAAGAGTATTCCTTGGTTTTGCTAAAACAATAGCCCTGAGGCGTAGCGCCGTAAACCGATCCTGCCTTCGAGGCGGTTAGGTGGGAGATGTGGCTCGGAGCTGGATAGTGACAGATGGTAACGCGAGACTGGACGCGCTCGTAGTTTATGTATCAGCCGATAGAGGACAATATTGGATAGGGGACTGATTTAGTTTCGATTGTGCCCCCTAGAGTGCACTAAAATAATAGAATGTTTCTCATAAACTGTTCTAGTATTTTCATAAAGTGTTATTATGTCTTTTTGTGTAGGTAAAATGTTGTAAATGTGTTTTAGCAGTATGAATGATGCGTGAGTGTAGTTCAAGGTTAATATGAAGATAATTCTTTAACGAGTTATGTAGTGTGATTTAGTGTGGGAAAATTTCGAAAAAGTATGGATGTGGACAAAAGGGGATTTTTGTAGAATAGATTTGTAAAGTAAGTTTATGGTGAAGGGAAAGTTAATTCAGATATAAATAACGATAGTAAACAACTTTACGCATAAACAAAACTTCAGCATATTAGATAATTACGTCGGTAAAAAGTGTAGTCGTTAGGTTTACTATTTTACGATAGGTTGTTGATGAAAAGCGCGGATTGACGCGGGAGAATGTTTTGCTATTGGCTGTTGAGTAAACTGACCAATGGTAAAGCAATATTCTTCGCGCGCCTTTCTCTACTGGTGGAGAAGACTTAAGAGTATTCGAGAGACGGGATACCAATTCGATTCTACACAGAGTACGCGAAAGAACTTGCCCCCCTTCTAACAGCCGTGTGCCGCAAGTCTCTAGAGGAAGAGAAGGTTCCAAATGATTGGAAAAGAGCACAGGTAGTCCCAGTCTTCAAGAAGGGTCGTCGAGCAGATGCGCAAAACTATAGACCTATCTCTCTGACGTCGATCTGTTGTAGAATTTTAGAACATGTCTTTTGCTCGAGTATCATGTCGTTTTTGGAAACTCAGAATCTACTATGTAGGAATCAACATGGATTCCGGAAACAGCGATCGTGTGAAACCCAACTCGCATTATTTGTTCATGAAACCCAGAAAATATTAGATACAGGCTCCCAGGTAGATGCCATTTTCCTTGACTTCCGGAAGGCGTTCGATACAGTTCCGCACTGTCGTCTGATAAACAAAGTAAGAGCCTACGGAATATCAGGCCAGCTGTGTGGCTGGATTGAAGAGTTTTTAGCAAACAGAACACAGCATGTTGTTCTCAATGGAGAGACATCTACAGACGTTAAAGTAACCTCTGGCGTGCCACAGGGGAGTGTTATGGGACCATTGCTTTTCACAATATATATAAATGACCTAGTAGATAGTGTCGGAAGTTCCATGCGGCTTTTCGCGGATGATGCTGTAGTATACAGAGAAGTTGCAGCATTAGAAAATTGTAGCGAAATGCAGGAAGATCTGCAGCGGATAGGCACTTGGTGCAGGGAGTGGCAACTGACCCTTAACATAGACAAATGTAATGTATTGCGAATACATAGAAAGAAGGATCCTTTATTGTATGATTATATGATAGCGGAACAAACACTGGTAGTAGTTACTTCTGTAAAATATCTGGGAGTATGCGTGCGGAACGATTTGAAGTGGAATGATCATATAAAATTAATTGTTGGTAAGGCGGGTACCAGGTTGAGATTCATTGGGAGAGTCCTTAGAAAATGTAGTCCATCAACAAAGGAGGTGGCTTACAAAACACTCGTTCGACCTATACTTGAGTATTGCTCATCAGTGTGGGATCCGTACCAGATCGGGTTGACGGAGGAGATAGAGAAGATCCAAAGAAGAGCGGCGCGTTTCGTCACAGGGTTATTTGGTAACCGTGATAGCGTTACGGAGATGTTTAACAAACTCAAGTGGCAGACTCTGCAAGAGAGGCGCTCTGCATCGCGGTGTAGCTTGCTCGCCAGGTTTCGAGAGGGTGCGTTTCTGGATGAGGTATCGAATATATTGCTTCCCCCTACTTATACCTCCCGAGGAGATCACGAATGTAAAATTAGAGAGATTAGAGCGCGCACAGAGGCTTTCAGACAGTCGTTCTTCCCGCGAACCATACGCGACTGGAACAGGAAAGGGAGATAATGACAGTGGCACGTAAAGTGCCCTCCGCCACACACCGTTGGGTGGCTTGCGGAGTATAAATGTAGATGTAGATGTAGACGAGTGGGAGCCTAGGCATGAAACAGTTCGGACGTGTGTAGTAGTAGTTCCGATGGAAATGATAAGTTGCCGGATCTAGCAGTGTTTCATCCATCAAAAGTGTTGTAAAGTGATGGCATAATTATTCCGATGAGTGTGTAGAAATTTCGGAATTTTTAACTGAATTTTGTGACGAGAAAAGACATAAATTCCGGGTGACGTATTGAGCAGGTCGGTGGCTAAAAACTGTGACTGCATTAGGTACCGACAGACTTAATATTTGGCGAGCATTCTCTATCAAAAACAATCCGTATTTTTGTAGCTATTACGTTTTCGGGAAATGCAACACTTTAACTTGCTAACGTAAGTGAAAGGGATTATGAGTGAGTGTGTTGAGACTAGCACGGGCTTGGCAGTGATACTTGTTCACTTAAGTTTCAGAATATATTAATTAAGGACGAAATTATCAACCTCTCATTTCGTGTGAAAACTTTCTCCCGAAACGTAGATTAGTGACTTTAATTGCAGCCTGGTTCACGTCGAAGTAAGTAGGTTTCGCTCGGCTTCCATACTGATGATCTGCTGAGACAATGTTCACAGGTAGGTGCAGGTACTTTACAAAGGGACGGAAAGAACCGCGCCGCCGCAGCTCATGTCACATTCTGGAATGAAACTATAAATAGTCGTTGCGTTAGAGAGTAATGTAGGTGGTTAGTAGTCATAAAATGTAGCGTTTTTCAACTTTCATAGCAGATGAAGAGAGTGTACTGTTGTATTCGCTAAAGCACGTCTAGCGCCCAGTACCCAATGCAGCTAGAGGAGAAACCTCTACCTCAGATTAATCGCTGTGCAAAGTAACTGTCTTGCACGCTTGGAACGTGTTCAATGGGCTTTATCTCTAAAACTGTTAATATAGGTAACACAATACGAAGAAGGTAATAAACATTTTTTGAAAGAATGTAAAAGATTTCTCAGCTTTGAGTGCTGCAAGATTCGTGGCACTTGATTCCGAGTCCCGTACCCTAACTGACCTAACACACTGAATGAACTATCTAATATGTAGAATACGGTTCGACTGCTGCCTATGACACTTCAGTCTTCTAATTTCAATAGACAGAGGGTGTTTAAGTCCCCTGTGAACACTCTTAAACCGCTACTTGCTATTACAGTGGCAACTGTCGATCTATGTCGGCTGATTATAGATGTCTACTAGAGCTGCAAGAGCAGTCAACTGGATCTGCATATGTACTACTGTATGCAGAAAGCCACCATATATCCGCTAACGGTAGATGATTTCCAGCTACGCTCTACTTTGTGAAACATGAAAGGAATTACTTGTCACCTTTGTCCGTGGTGACAGACATCACTAGCTGCGGATGGGTCTATTGCTTTGCAGGAGCGTACGAGGGACGTTCAATAAGTAATATAACACTTTTTTTCCAGAAACCAGGTTAATTTCATTCAGGATTCCAATTCACCACATGATTCCCCACAGTTTAAGCTACATACAGAGAGATGACCTTATGCCAGCTTACTGGGAGGGCCTGTGTATCCGCATGGTAACACTCCACACGCCAATGTCGGAACCAACGAGTTGTTTGCATCAATAACCTCGCTATCATCCAAGTACTGCTTCCAGTGGAAGTCGGAAGGTGCAAGATCCGGGCTGGAGAGTGGATGAGGAAGAAGACACCAATGAAGTTTTGTGTGCGCCTCTCGGGTGCACAGACTTATGAGACCTTGCCTTGGCATGGAGGGGAACTTTGTTTGAATCTTTGTGGCAACAAAGAAGCTGAAATTGTTTCTTCAAGCGCTTCCGAACTGGAAACAAAGAATTGTTACGGTCAGCTTAGTAAAGAGCAAGCCATTCTGCAGATATTTTCCTTCACTGCCCAGTATGGTCTTTTGTTAGGCTGCGAGGCATACTCTTTTGACTACCCCAAACGGACTACCAACAGGGACGTCTGGTTGAGAAGCTGGGTGTTTATGATCCCTCGACCACCTCGAATGAGAGAGTCCCCACGTTCCGTCACTGCATGAGACAAAATTATGTGCGGCCGGCGGACCCGCTGGAGACTGGCGAGGTTTCTGAGACACTGAAGCGACGATGGCAGACACCTCGCCCACCTACTCACGAAGCTTTTGTCCAGACAACCCGCCGTAGACATTCTGCAAGTGCCTGTAGCAGGTCATGTGAACAAATATTTCATTCCAGTGTTATGCAATATTCCGAAATATATCACTTATTGCCATCAAACCGTCATGGTTTTGAAAAGCATAACTGTTGTGAGACACAGCTGGAACTTTATTCACACAGTGTACTACGTGCAGCGGTTCTCAAGCTAATTTCGTAATTGTAGTGTTCCAAAAAGACTTCTGATATCATTCTTCATAAGCGGATTCCAGCCACACTGCTTGCCTGTAGACTATCGTCTCAGCTGTGCGATTTGATTAGTGATTTCCTGTCTGAAAGTTCACAGTTCGCATTGAGTGACAGTTCGTCGCCTAGTTCAACGGACGTGATACGTGTCATTCCACAAATAATGTGGTGTAAACCTTCTGCTGTTTCAAATGTGTATAAACTATTTAGCAGACAGTCGGAATGTTGCCGTTTAGTAAAGTCCTCAGAAGAGCATAGCGAATTGTAAAATTATGTGAAAAATACATCTTCACGATGCAAGATCACAAGATGGTCACTCGGACTAATGGCAGTCTAGTGAGTGACTAATGATTATCCGCGGCTGGTGGTCTTGCGGTAGCGTTCGTGCTTCCCGCGCACGGGGTCCCGGGTTCGGTTCCCGGCGGGGGCAGGGATTTTCTCTGCCTGGAGATGACTGGGTGTTGTGTGTCTCATCATCATTTCATCCTCATTCACTCGCAAGTCGCCGTAGTGGAGTTAAAGAACTTGTGCAGCGGTGACCGAACCGCCCCGCGAGGGGTCTCCCGGCCACCAATGCCATACGCTCATTATTATTATTATTATTATTATTATCATCCAACAAAACAAATGCAAGACGTAAAATTACGCCAAAACCGGAACCGGCGTTCTGGGTTCCGCCCGCAGAATACTGTGCTCGCCGGCCGCGGTGGCCGTGCGGTTCTAGGCGCTCCAGTCCGGAGCCGCGCTGCTGCTACGGTCGCAGGTTCGAATCCTGCCTCGGGCATGGGTGTGTGTGATGTCCTTAGGTTAGTTAGGTTAAAGTAGTTCTAAGTTCTAGGGGACTGATGACCACAGCAGTTGAGTCCCATAGTGCTCAGAGCCATTTGAACCAATACTGTGCTCAGAGCGCCCCGACCAAGAAGGAATAACTACCACTAAGTTAGAAGAACGCCACCCAACCTACAATCAAGGAACTCTCAAACTTACACGCCTCACCGGACAGCGGCGGCAAGTTCAGGAAATGTACAATGCTGTTATATGCACTAACCCCGGGGAAGGTAACTGGGGCGTTAGCGGTCACAAGACAGAAATATACCACTGGTTGAACTTAACAATGTAAGAAACTGAGAGTAGTAAATAGCAATTAGAAGCTCAGTTAGGCTAACCATATCCACCTTTTTCAGGTACCCCACTCGCTACTTTTCGCCTTCGCGACTCTACGAGCAGCAACACGAGCCCAAGTCACTGGTGACTCGCGATATTTCACAGTGGTGGAGGTTTCTCTATGCTAATTGCAATGCACTCAACTTAAACATGCAGGATCCGGTTTCGACGAGGTCGTGCACCCTCGTGTTCACTGCCCTTCGATCCGGCAGTCCATACACGCCGCCAGCGGTCCCAGTGTCTTGTTGCTCTGCGCGGACCTCGCTGCTGCTGCAACCTAATACCCCACTCGCACCACACGGAAGAAGCACGAGGTCACCCCAAAGACAGGGCAGCAGAACTACACTGCAGCCGCTAGTGGACAGGCAACACTTACGAAACCGAGTGGCGCCAGTAAACACGAGAAGAAGACAAACAATGCAACCATGCCAACTAGACGATACGGTCTGGCGGAAACCTACACACGGCACCAACGCGAGCCGCATCATGGCTCAATGTTTTTTCGGAATTATCCGGACCTGGAAAGTATTATAATTTTCTATGCGAGATATGTTTATGACTTGCTGTTTGTGTTTGAAGGTTCCCATGAAGGCCTAGAACTGTTATTTACCACTTTCAATAACCTCCATGAAAAAATCAACTCCACACAAGAAAATGAGACAGCTGATAGGACCTTAGACTATCCCGATATGATTCTGTCCGTTATTGGCAACAAAATAAATTTCAACATTTTTCGAAATGCAGCCAATTCCGAGAACGTCATCCCAGCTGATTCCACCCATCCTCAGGCCCATAAATGACCTTCTTTCACTCGAGTATCCATCAAGACCTTCCCATTCCGCTTTTGCCAGACAATTTACAGAACGAATTAAAGGTCCTCGAAAACATCGTTCAGAATAATGGATATAATCCCAGTATCGTGAGACAGTTGTTTAACAAAAAACACGAAGGAAGACCACCACCCTTTCCATGTTAGGTATCCGCAATCAAGATCAAGCAACGAAATACATATCAGTTCCCTTTATAGGTAACGTATCCTACAAGGTAGGTCATTTATTAAAAAAAGCCTAGGATGTACAGTTTCTTACTCTAACACCAACAACATTAAAAAGAATTTAGTCCATTCTCTTGATAAAGGTACTGATAAATCATCCCTGTGAGATGTATATAAGATCACTTGTGCTGAATGTCACTGTTATTACATTGGCCAGACAGGAAGGGCCCTGTCTGTTAGGTTTAAACAGCATCTCCAGACTGAAAGCGGTGATGGAACAAAATGATCTACATTTGCTGAACATCTTTTCCAAATGGCCCATCCTCCCAAGCCTCTAAAAGGTATAGAACTTTTGCATAACGAAATCAAAGGATGTAAGTTAGACACCCTGCGGTCATATTACAGGAGATGCTCGACAAGTCCATAGCGATCAAAAATAGCTGTGTGAAAAGCTCTCATATTGGCATTAAAATCCTTTTGTATATGGATCAGCGAGGAAGTTACTGATACGTCGATTCAGTCGATATGGATACCCTGCCGGTATGCATACATTGTTTCACACTGTTGTCCTCATTAACCAGAACAATCCTCTCTATATGGATACACTGTTTCATATTGTTGTCCTCATTAACCAGAACACTGCACACTCCACTGTTCCCGTGTTCATGCAGCCGAACGGCCGATGGATTAAGGTCAAGAGATCGAGGAGAACACTGTACTTCGATGGTCGATCCACTGCCTTGGCAGGACATTGTGTAAAAAGTTGAGCACAATAAAATTGCAGTGTGCTAGAGCATCACACCGTACATCAACGACATGGTGTGGCAAACTGCTGGGGGGGGGGGGGGGGGAATTTTCGAGCAGTACGGGCGATGTGTTCCTGAAGAACGTTGGAATTGCAGGTTTTCTCCGCCACGCAAATTGAATCCAAATTGGTGTTAACGATTAGCGACAGCCTTAGAGTGGATAATAGCTTTTGTTGAACTTCCGATTTGGTACTCAGGGGGAGTGGGGTGCAACTTCACCGATATTGACAACGCACCTGATTTGACCTTAGAATAAGTTTAGTTGTAGGACTTAGTTTTAGGCACTATTTCTAGGAACCTGCAGCGATCAACACTTGGCCTGCCCAGTGTCAGGGGCACGCTCATTGGGGTTAGCTCAATGAGCAAGGCTCTATAGTAGGTTTATATTTCAACTGACTCATATGTAACGCTGTAGGCCTTAGTAACTAGTCAATAGTTAGGTTACCTGCTTTCTAGTTAATTAACAAAACTAATTTGCCCATTGCATTTATCCCATAGCTAACATACTAACTAGTTACTTAAATATAATTTAGATTAGCTGCAAGTGAAACTATTGTACCAATTTTTCGGCCCACTAATCACATAAGGTAGTTGGTTGAATTGTACAATTAATAAGTTTTTGAAATAAAGAATTTTTTTTTAAAAAAAGAAGATAATGATGCTATTTGATAGAAATGCACTCCCCGTGCCACCACCACTCTTTTATCCCTCAGTATTTCCAATTTTTGGATATTGCCTACTCTTTTACGTTTTCTACTCTGTGCGTTTTATCTTCTTTGCTTTATAGTTTGACCCCTCTGACTGTGCCCTCCCACTTTTAGCCGACCGTCTATATTAATTCACATCGCTCCGAGCGCTATGGGACTTAACTTCTGAGGTCATCAGTCCCCTAGAACTTAGAACAACTTAAACCTAACTAACCTAAGGACATCACACACTTTCAGGATTAAAACCTGCGACCGTAGGGATCGCTAATCCAGACTGTAGCGCCAAGAACCGCTCGGCCACCCCGGCTGGCAGGACCGTCTATATTATGCTAGTAACTTCTAATTGCGGGACTGGTGACCTTGCCGTTTAGCCCCATTCCATCTCAATCAATCAGTCAGCCAGTCGTATGAAACAGATGTGATGTTAATGCTCCGCAAAACATCAGTATCGTAGTGGGCTTGTGAAAAAGACAGCGAGAGAATTATCCTCGTGGGTGGAATCTAAGATCGATACTAGCAGTCGTATCCAGGGTAGATGATTTGCTAAGAAATACAGACAGAGATGCAAGTGATTGCGATATGGTCAAAATTTTGGGAGCTGATTCTGAACATAAGAAAATGTTATGTATTGTGCGTAAAAAGATGAAAGGATGTTGCACAAATACTTTGTGTCAGAATCACCGTTTTACGTGATTTTTAGGTTAAATAATCCGTTGATTGTGCTGAATTCACTCATATTCATCTAAGGTGAACCGCGTACGCTGGATTCCCGGCCTAAGTACTGCCTCTCTGGTTATCGATGGTCTTCCGATAAGAGACGCTTGTCTGATGGTCTTTGACTGGCAGGCTGTTTCAGCACGTGCAGCATGTTGGTTGATCTCGAGTCCTTAAAGATCTATACCGCAATGGAGTGAGGATATTCCGTGAGGTGGCGGGCCACGCGGCTGCTGGTAGAGTGAGAGAGCGAACGGGCGATGCGGCGAGGCGCGTGTTGTCCTCTGTGGTTGTGCGGAGCCGGCTCGGTCGCTGAGTGCGAGTTGGACGAGAGTACTGCACTCCAGTCTGAGGGGTCAATTTGCACCGGTGTTCACAAACAGTGGTGACCGTTTTGTTTTGTGTGGTTTGGTGGCTAAAAGGCTGATTAAAGCATTAGTGCAGCCCACAGCCTGTTTACAGGAAAAGTACAAGTACAGTTACTCCGTTATATACTACTTTGTGACTGCAGTGCACTACCCAGCGTATATGTTATGAAACAGCTGGTTGGTCTAAGTGATTTGATGTTAGCAATTTGCCCATGTTGTACTGTTCAAATTCCTTTCGCCCTTTAGGAAATAATTTCTGTTCGCTGTTATTTAGTACCAAGTTCATATTAAAAGAACTATCATATGCTATCGTTTTTGTCTTACCGAACTTAATATATTTTGTGCCTTAAAGGGAGTTCCTTTTTCTCAGCCATTATGTAAAGATTAGCTGTGTGGATGAACACTGAATTGTTTATAATTCCAGTACATTTGAGTGGACTGACCCTGTCGCTTCTCGTAAACCGAGGAGGTGTTCGTGAACAAGTTATTGACTTACTGAGTACGTGCGGAATACGAATAACTGGCTTAAAATGTTTGAACTGCTGTTGATGGTTCCATTGGTCAAATAGTTACTTTTTACTTGAAGCATCTGGAAGTAATTCAGATTTTTGGTTTGTTAAGTTGGTAAGAGAGAGAGCAATAATCTATTGTCTTAATTCACAAACGGTTAAACTAAAGGGTTAAAATAAAATGGCTTTGTACCTTTTGACGCCAATGGATAATTCTAGTATTTCTAATTACTCTTCATTGCAAATTGTGTTCGTATGTGTGTGTGTGTGTGTGTGTGTGTGTGTGTGACCGAGGGGGGGGGGGGGAGATGGTTACATTCATTTATTTCCGTTACTAAACATCTTAATTAAGCGCTGTGACTTCTTGTCTATGCATGGCGCTAATAGGTTTATTACAGGTCCCATACGTTATTCTCAGCAGAAGAGACAAGGAGCAGACTATTTGTAAAAAGAAAGGCCAGCAAGGGCACCTAACCATTTGTAAAACTAATACCAGGACGATATTGCAGTACCTGTGTTTATCCGATTACGATGCAGATGTAATTTGGACGTGCTAGCATATCCAAAGGAACAGGCACTGCGGCGACTACAGCCGTTATGAAATACATTCATCGTATTTGCAATTGCGAGTAAGGACAGTCATCAGCTGTAGGATGTAATGACATCACTGAAAATTTCTGCCGGACTGCTTCGAGTCGCTGTCCCGCACAAATTTTAAGTGTCGTCATTCCATTCTACAGCTGGTGGTTGTTATTCGCAATTGTAAATACGTTTAATTTAGTACCAATACTATGTCTCATAACCTCTCCCTCCCCTCACAAGCTTAGTGCTGTTGCTTACCAATTTATTTACAGTGGATTAGCTAAGATTGTATCTGTTGTTTAATTCTGTGTCTTCAGCAATTTATCGAGCCAGAAGTTTGTGAATATGTGAGTTGTAATGGTTTTAAGGAGAAAAGTTATACTTGAAGATTCTTGGAACTCATTATATACATTATTTATTGTCGATTTTACATTACTGTAAGCAATAAAAGTTTTAAAGCTGATAATGTTCTTCAATGCCGATTTTCTGAACTGAACATCTGTTTTCAAGTGTTTAAAAGTTTTGCAGACACTAACAACTAAACGACTTTTAAGATATCTTTCCTAAGTGCCTTGGCACCTTACCACACTTCTTCTGCTCCTATCATTTCCGAAGTGACCTTAAGTATATGTAATATATGCATAAAGGTTATCGCTTGACAGATTTATTCTTAAAAATTGTTGGTGGGTCTTAAATCATTGAAAGAAGCAGGAAAGATTAAAGGAAGAGCTATTTTTTCAGAAATGGCTCTGAGCACTATGGGACTTAACTTCTAAGGTCATCAGTCCCCTAGAACTTAGAATTACTTAAACCTAACTAACCTAAGGACATCACACACATCCATGCCCGAGGCAGGATTCGAACCTGAGACCGTAGCGGTCGCGCGGTTCCAGACTGTAGCGACTTTAACCGCTTGGCCACCACGGCCGGCAAGCTATTTTTTGTCTATGCGACAGTGTCACAAAATTACTCATAAAGTGCTGTAGGGGACATTGCAAGAGAGTCGTTGTGCATCGCGGATGCCCTTAGAAACTGTTTCTCTTATAAAATGTCCTTACTGTGGCAGGTGTCAGAAACGCCACTGGCGGTATTCAGTGTAGCGGTTATCACTGGTAGTAATATTTTGCTCATCAGTGTATATCCTGCGTAATGACCACGTCAGCAAAATTAGATGAATACGCAAGAATACAGGAAGGAATTGTCTCTCTACCTGCGTACCATCCAATATTGGAATACTAAGAGGGGAAATGATTCTTCTTCTATACTAGATACTGCTCGTGTGGGCGTAGTAATGTAAAGTATGTCACAGATCCATAGGACTTACGTCTTAACCGCACATGGCGTGATAGCCCTCTTCTTACAAGAAAGGCGCCACTGGGTCTGCATGAAGAACATAGTGATATGTCGCTGCAGATATTTTGTGCAATTATCACTGTGTAAAAATTACCCTGATGCTGGTTTGATCCTTCACTCCTATATTCGCACGAAACACGAGAAATACATGTGGCCCCCAAGTTGATAGGAATGAAGCACTGCGTCCCACATGAGGCCAGTTGCATCCCTTGCCGTAAAATTCGCTACTCACTGCACGTTCTGAACTGTGTAACAGGTCCTGTACGTTTACATCCCATCCACTTAAAGTGAGTCACAGAAGGTGCCATCTGTTCCTACATACCGAAACAAATTAGCTTCTTATTGCGTGTGTGGTGGTTTACCTAATTACGCTAGTAGTTTGCTGTAGCATATATGTTACCGAATTTTGTGCAGTGCTTGTACCTAACAACATATTGAAAGACATAAAGGATTTTCTTACAATGGTCTGAGGTATTCGCTGAGAGCGATTGCTGGAAAAGATTGTAAATGCTGTGTGTAACTGAGTTAAGGCGAACTTTCTCTGAGCGAACTCGTTCCCTGTGTGAGAAAGGTTTCTCGTAGCTGTTGATGTTGAATCACAATGCAGTTCAATATAACATCAGTACACAATGATGTGTCACAGCATTTGATCACTCCAATATAATCCACATTCAATATCTACTCTCAGTTGTATATGTGGTAACCAGTTCGAGTAATTGAAGATGTTGTTGGAGGAAAGCGTAAGAAAATGTGCATGTTTAGGGTGTAACGGGTACAAGTGGAAGTATTTTTGTATCTGGTACCTTAATATGTACACACGTCAATGTTTTGGTTTTTTTTTTTCTGTGTCGAAGAGAATAAACACGTCCGAAAGTTTACAAACTGATGTTTTCTGCACGGTCGTAACGTAACCACTAAGTGAACGCCTGTCACTATAGACTACACATTTTGCGTCCATATTTCAACATCTGAACTGCTGCCCAGGGAAAACAAGCATTAGTGGCTTGCTTTTGCTGCATGTACTTGGAGATACTAAACAACCAATACCGATATTTGTTTGCGAATGAAGTAAATACTTCTTTAATGTTATTCAGTACACTGTCATCAGTCACCAATAAAAGTATCTGAACGTATAAACATTATACCCTGTACTTGGTGCTGTTGTCTACAAGAACCAGTCCTAAATGGCCTGCAGATTTTTTAAGAGAATTCAATTGCTTAATTTCTGTAGGTTAAAGAGTAATATTAAGTCTACTCGTAACATTTCAAGATAATTTTAATGTTAAATCCTAGGAATTAAAGGAATTGCTATTCATCTAAAAAATAAAAATCTGAAAATCATTTAGGAGTCGTCTTGTACATAACTGCATGAAATATATGCACATTTTCTCACACTGTTCTATAACGTCCCGTTGAATACCACGAATTCATGGCAATTGATTCCGTTGAGAGCAATTCCTGGATGTGGAATACGTTAAAGTAGGTAAATGCTGTAAAATTTGATAACACAGAGCTAATGTGAGCTACATCATAATCAAGAATCAATAGGTTTGAGAAACCCTGTGTTATACCGTAAAGCGTAGGAAACATAATTTGCGTTCCTTTCTTAATCCGGTATAAACGTGTAAAAGAATATATTCCGCTACCCCGTGCATTTTATGTGGGAGGAGGATAGTAAGTAAAAATGTCTGCGTTAATATGTGCATTTCCAAGCAAGCACCTAATCTGCTAACGGTGCTCATCTAAGGAAAACAAAATATACAGTACTTAAGTTTGACAATGTACATATTGCATCTCCTTTTCCACGACGGTCAATATTCTGTTCTACGACGACCACTACATCAGTTATCATTCTTCATTGTTACCACTATTATTAATTTTGCTAAAAGTGTATCCAAATGTTTCACTGGCGTATTTAATCTTCAAAAAGTAGTGATCCATTAGATACGTCTCTGTATTCTTCTGCCGGCCGGTGTGGCCGAGCGGTTCTAGGCGCTACACTCTGGAACCGCGTGACCGCTACGGTCGCAGGTTCGAATCCTGCCACGGGCATGGATGCGTGTGATGTCCTTAGGTTAGTTAGGTTTATGTAGTTATAAGTTCTAGGGCACTGATGACCTCAGTAGTTAAGTCCCATAGTGCTCAGAGCCATTTGAACCAATTTTGTAATCTTCTAGTTGAGTATGAAAGTGAGTAGACAATTCCTACATCGATGCTGATGAGGGTGCAGAACAAAGTAAGTCCTTTAGTTTGAGTTGCAAGCATCTGAAGGCTAATGTTAAGTTACTGAAACATAGAGAATTACAAAAAAAGTCATACTTGTATCAAGAGTTAAAATAAGGTGTCGTGAAACGATTAAAAATAGGCTGAACTATAGTGCATCAACTACACCCTTCGGTACTGAGTTAAGATAAAGAATATTTGAGTTTCATATGCCGTTGACGACAGTCACCGTACACGCCACTGAATTACTGTGTTTCACTTTAACACATTTATTGTTTATGAGGTCTTCATTTTAGAGCCGTTCAAACACTGCGCCGAAAAATGTGTGTCAACTACTGCTTGAAACAATGTTTCCATCACAATTCCTACAGACTACAGTTTCTGCGTTTTAAAGTCCTCCTTAGCTGACAACGCTCGGGTCGGTGAGTTAACATCGATCAAAGGGTTGAGAGAGAGGAAAAAAAAAGAAAAGTGCCCTCTGGGCGGTAAATGGATTGCCCGGAAGAAGTTGGAGGCGCGCGAGGATGAAGATTCGGATGCCCGGAAGTGAGCAGACGTCCCGCTAGAGGCGCTGCACGGCTGCAAGAGGGCGACAGGTCGGGAGTGGAAAGTCTTGTAGTCAGCGCTGGGCCCACAACTTAGCCCGATATTGCTTGCCATGACACTGATGCAGCCTCTGAAGACTCTCGTATCTGACGTGTGGCGACCAGAAACCTGACTACCCTCCCCCTAGCTATGAAGTGTAAGTAAACGCCTAATGCAGCTGAAGCAACCACCTGTTATACATTCTGCATATGTTTATAACGGAGAAACTTTCCATGTTTCGGCACTACTAGAAACACGTGGTCTTCGGTGATGGATTGCCGAGTAATAGCATTTTTGTCTCTGTTTCCAGGGAATGTGATTCATTACCATCAGCTCCGCCATATCCATCAAACCACTACTTCTTTGCTATTCCTACCGCTGGTCTTTAATCCGTTATCTTTAAGGAAGTTCGCAGTCTGAAACTTGTACACTGATGTCGACAACCAAGAGTTGCAGGTTGTAAACGAGATCAACTAAATAATAGATGTGGATGTTCTGTGGCTGGCTTTATCTTCGTTGAAGTCGATCAGAAACTCGATTCTTTACGCCATGGTTTGGGGTTATGGCAGAACTTGTACAAACTAGCTTTTTTTTAGAAGCTAGTATGATTTTCATTTATTCGTCTGTCACTTTAGCCTTGTATATGCGTGATTTTTAAAGTTATCAGTAGTGGTGTGTTATACGATACTTCTAAACTCTATGGTAAGCCATTTCACTTTCCGTGATGCTGCTAACTGCTACTGATCCTGTGCTTGTACTATTGTCTCTTATTCGATCTCCAGTTTCCATTTACATTTACGCTTTAAGACAAAATAAAAAGAGATGTACCACGAAGGAATTATCCGAGTGGGACGGAAATTGGTAGATGTGATGTACATTTACGCACAAACAAATGATTACAGTCTGAGAAAAATTTAATCAAGAAAGAGCTTCGCAAACTGAACAAGTCAGTAGCAAGCTGGTCCACCTCTGGTCCTTAGGCAAGCACTTGTTGGGCTCGGCATTGAGTGACAGAGTTGTTGGGTGTCTTCCTGAGGACCATGCCAACTTCTGTCCAGTCGATGCGATAGATCAAAAATCCAAATCTGGTTGGACGGCCCTGCCCATAATGCTCAAGACCTTTTCAGTAGGTGGGAGATCCAGTCACCTTGCTGGAAAAGGTAGGGTTTGACAAGCACGAAGACCAGCAGTAGAGATTCTCGGCGTGTCAGGTCGGGTATTATCATGCTGAAATGTAAGCCCAGGAAGGCTTGCCATGGAGGGCAACAAAACAGGGCATAGGGTGTCGTCGCCTCTAAGGGTGCTGCTTTGAAAAGTAATAGTACTCTAGACGCCTGGTTGAAGGGCGACGTGACGGGCGACAGCCTCTCACCAGTGTCCTTATTTCTCGAGACACGTCTTCGTCCTGGAATCTCATGTTATGGAGTAGAATTGTCTTCGATGGTGAGTCCCATTTCGAACTGACAAGGGAACCTCCCCATCGCACCCCCCTCAGATTTAGCTATAAGTTGGCACAGTGGATAGGCCTTGAAAAACTTAACACAGATCAATCGAGAAAACAGAAAGAAGTTGCGTGTAACTATGAAAAAATAAGCAAAATATGCAAACGGAGTAGTCCATGCGCGAGGTAGGCAACATCAAGGATAGTGTGAGCTCAGGAGCGCCGTGCTCCCGTGATTAGCGTGAGCAGCTGTGGAACGAGAGGTCTTCCCTCGACTGAAAAGTTTACGTTCTTTATTTTCGCAAAGTTATGATCCATCCGTTCGTTCATTGACGTCTCTGTTCACTGCAATAAGTTTAGCGTCTGTGTTTTGCGACCGCACCGCAAAACCGTGCGATTGTTATTGAAGTCGCGAGCTATATTTGCTGGATTCATATTGCCCACGGAATACATCTCACGTATTTAATGCACTCTCTTCCAAAGAAGCGAACAGTCAACTGCCAACCAGGGAGCCTCGTTAGCAGTAATACTCTCTCTTCCGTGCGCTGTAGTCGACTGACGTCGTGTGTTTCGATGTTTGTTTAGGTGTAGAATCCCCATACTACGGCGATGTTAACTAGCATCGGACGGACGGACCGACTGATAATAATTGTCTGAAAATAAAAAAATTAACTTTTCACTCGAGTGAAGACTTGAACCAAGGACCTCTCGTTCCACAGCTGATCACGCTAACCACGGTACCACGGCGCTCCTGAGCTCACACTATCCTTGATGTTGCCTATCTCGCGCATGGACTACTCCGATTGTATATTTTGCTTATTGTTTCATACACTCCTGGAAATGGAAAAAAGAACACATTGACACCGGTGTGTCAGACCCACCATACTTGCTCCGGACACTGCGAGAGGGCTGTACAAGCAATGATCACACGCACGGCACAGCGGACACACCAGGAACCGCGGTGTTGGCCGTCGAATGGCGCTAGCTGCGCAGCATTTGTGCACCGCCGCCGTCAGTGTCAGCCAGTTTGCCGTGGCATACGGAGCTCCATCGCAGTCTTTAACACTGGTAGCATGCCGCGACAGCGTGGACGTGAACCGTATATGCAGTTGACGGACTTTGAGCGAGGGCGTATAGTGGGCATGCGAGAGGCCGGGTGGACGTACCGTCGAATTGCTCAACACGTGGGGCGTGAGGTCTCCACAGTACATCGATGTTGTCGCCAGTGGTCGGCGGAAGGTGCACGTGCCCGTCGACCTGGGACCGGACCGCAGCGACGCACGGATGCACACCAAGACCGTAGGATCCTACGCAGTGCCGTAGGGGACCGCACCGCCACTTCCCAGCAAATTGGGGACACTGTTGCTCCTGGGGTATCGGCGAGGACCATTCGCAACCGTCTCCATGAAGCTGGGCTACGGTCCCGCACACCGTTAGGCCGTCTTCCGCTCACGCCCCAACATCGTGCAGCCCGCCTCCAGTGGTGTCGCGACAGGCGTGAATGGAGGGACGAATGGAGACGTGTCGTCTTCAGCGATGAGAGTCGCTTCTGCCTTGGTGCCAATGATGGTCGTATGCGTGTTTGGCGCCGTGCAGGTGAGCGCCACAATCAGGACTGCATACGACCGAGACACACAGGGCCAACACCCGGCATCATGGTGTGGGGAGCGATCTCCTACACTGGCCGTACACCACTGGTGATCGTCGAGGGGACACTGAATAGTGCACGGTACATCCAAACCGTCATCGAACCCATCGTTCTACCATTCCTAGACCGGCAAGGGAACTTGCTGTTCCAACAGGACAATGCACGTCCGCATGTATCCCGTGCCACCCAACGTGCTCTAGAAGGTGTAAGTCAACTACCCTGGCCAGCAAGATCTCCGGATCTGTCCCCCATTGAGCATGTTTGGGACTGGATGAAGCGTCGTCTCACGCGGTCTGCACGTCCAGCACGAACGCTGGTCCAACTGCGGCGCCAGGTGGAAATGGCATGGCAAGCCGTTCCACAGGACTACATCCAGCATCTCTACGATCGTCTCCATGGGAGAATAGCAGCCTGCATTGCTGCGAAAGGTGGATATACACTGTACTAGTGCCGACATTGTGCATGCTCTGTTGCCTGTGTCTATGTGCCTGTGGTTCTGTCAGTGTGATCATGTGATGTATCTGACCCCAGGAATGTGTCAATAAAGTTTCCCCTTCCTGGGACAATGAATTCACGGTGTTCTTATTTCAATTTCCAGGAGTGTAGTATTCGCTACTTCTTTCTGTTTTCTCGATTGATCCGTGTTAAGTTTTTCAAGGCCTATCCACTGTGCCAACTTACAACTAAATCTGAGGGGAGTGCGATGGGGAGGTTCCCTTGTGAGTCCTGAAGGTCAGATGGTATCTGTCTGGAGGAGCCCCAAACAGCGGTGGGATACCAGCGTCACTGTCTCCTGCCTACGGAACGACGACCAGGACTGATGGTCTGGTGGGCCATTCGTTTAACTGCAGGGCCCCATTAGTTGCCATCCGTGTCACTCTTGCAGCGCAGCAGTATGACGGCGATATTCTATGCCACAGTTTGTTGCCCTTAATAGCAAACCATCCTGTGCTTACATTTCAGGAAAGTAATGCCCGCCCGCACACGGTTAGAATTTCTACTGCCTGTCTTCGTGTTTGCCAAACCCCAGAGTGTTCAGCAAGGTCACCGACCCTCTCCCCAGTTGAGAACGTTTGGAGCGTTTTGGGCAGGTCCCTCGAACTAGCTAGGGTTTATGACGAGCTAACACGACAGTTGGACAGAATGTGACTGATATTCCTCAGGATGACATCCAAAACAACTCTATCACTGCCAAGAGAAATAACTGATTGTATAAGGCCCAGATGTGGACCAATGTGTTGACTGCTTGCTCATTTTGTGAAGCTCTTACTCCTGAAAAAAAAAGTCATTAAATTTGTCTTAAATTATAATCATTTACTGGGCCGTACATGTACATCACATCTGTCGATTGTCGTCCACATGTACATAACGCGTACCGATTTCCACCTTACGTCACCAGCGTATGAATTGTACGCATTATGTACCACTTACCAGTAACTTTTTTTTCCTACTACCATGATAGGTAACGGTTCGATTGCAATAGCGGTGGACGCCATGGAAATCGGGCAACTTGCTGTCAAGTAGTTTCGTGTTTACTACACTTTTTTTGGGTGGATGTCAGTTAAGCAGTACTTTTCTTACATTATAGTTCAATAAATTTAAAAAAAAAGTAAGTACTGTTTTCCTCACACGAAAATTGGTTTAAATATCACAGTACTTTATTAGGGACGGTGTTATTGCAGGGCATGTGGCCTACCATCGTCCGACCTCTTAACCGACCTATCAGCCAGCTGCAAAGCGACATGCATTGTAATATGGACTTCGAACAAAGTTATAAATACACATATCTCGAAATAATGATGAATGGTTCGCAAAATGAAAGAAGCAATAAGTAACAAAGTTCTTAACGCATCGCCTTGTGACCAAACCACAGAATTTACGGCACCTACATACAACAGCGCAGCGAAAGTTGCATGTTGAATAGCAGTTCCTCAATAGATTTTGCTTTCAAAAACTCACGAACTGATTTTTGATAACATTTTTCGGCAGTGTTTCTAACCAGTATCTACACGCAGTACCAGGTCTTTGGTCTGTATCTCTCTGAGACATTCCGACGGACATGTATTACCTCCGGTGGTTCCACGTGCTCCCAGCCAACAGTATAACTAATGATTAGTTAATCCGTGCTTGAGTATAATTTTGATCACAGCTGGTTCTGGGGGCCGTGTGATGAATATACACTGGTCGGAGACGGCAGTAGCAGTCGGCACATTTGGTGATAACGTTTCATTCATTCGGTGTAGCCTATAATCAGCAGCGTGTTGCAGTCAATCCATTCGTGTCGTGTTCCGTGTTTTATGGTTTATTTTCAATCATTACGTGTGGTACACTTGGGATATTTTGCGAAGGTCATCTGTTATTTAGGCGCAATGTGCCCTAAAGTTTCTCGTGAGCTTAAAGACGGTTACAGGATTGGGTTCTACACATTCAGTTCGAAGCATTATACATTCGTTTCCGTTATTCTCTGCTACAATTTAGAGCATTCTGTTTTTTGCTAGAACTCGAGCACGTAAGTCTGACTGTGTCATAACTGAAATAACGACTTACGTTACACGAGTATGTTGAAAAGCAAGTGGCTGATGTCCTATGCATAGTTAATCTAAAGTTGACATACATAATTTGCTCCCATTTGTTGTTTTTTTACTTTCTCAAATCATTCAATAACTATATTAGTACATTTTTGGTGCAGATTTTGACATTACCATTTTGTGCTAACATGTTCCGAAGACCCCTTTTTTGTCAGGCAATGACTGAAATAAGGCCGATGATGAAATAATTCGGATTTACAATAATGTTACCACTTTAACAGAAATAAAAAATCCATTCTCCGCACGCAAATTTCCTGGTGTAAAGGTAACTTTTGTCGTCGACTACTCACTGCAGAATTTCCGTGGCAAGTTTTCCACAAAATACCTTGCACAGCATAGTGGACTTGTCTGTTAACCATTCCGTAATAGTTTTAAATTCAGTCCATCAGAATCACTTCATTATTCAGATAACGGTCAGAAGGTTTGTCACCAATTAGCCATTTTCATGAAGCACAGTATTACAAACAGGAGTGAAGAATCCCACTGCAGATTTTTCTACTATAAGTTGGCCTTCATTGTAATTTTTGTACGATGACACAAGCTGCTTCTGTGTCTCATGTTCAGTTACAGAGGCTATGCGTGCATTCCATTATTTGCGCAGTTTTTGTAAGTGTAAGCCACTGAGCTAATTTTTTATTCCTATTCAAAGTTAGATTTCGTTACGAAATTGTTCATTGGGTCAATAATTCGTTTACAACAAGGCAAAGTTTTACTACATCAGGGTTCAGAGATAATACTTGCTTTGGTTGAGACGTCTTCTGAAATAATAACACGGTTGTAAACGAGACACGCAGTACGTTTTTATGATCTTCATAAATTTCAATCGTATTCCATTATTTATAGCAGTATATTTCCTATCCATATTTGTTGCCTTCCTTTTTTCGCAACTGCTATTATGTTTTTATACTTTAGTTTTTGTGCGAAGATGCTCCTTTTTATTGGTTCATTAGTTTTCATTAATGTAATTTCTCTTCTCTTCTCAATTTCCTGTACTCTACAGATCTTTATGACCAAAATCATTATTTCTTCTAAGAATATATTCAGGATATTACTTTACACATCGGTTAGTTTATTGTATTAATATGGAAATTCCTCCATAATTTGTGGTAAGAACTTTTCCGAAATTTCAGTAGCACTTTCATCTGCTCAACGGGATTTACTTTCCGCACTTTGTACAAGCACAACTTACTCCCCTTCTTCGTGGATATGTACTGTAAAATTTTCTTTTTCATCGAACATAAGTGATATTTGTAGGTTCGTTGCTAAACTTTTCTGCGAAATTTCATCAATAATTTGTGTGCGATAAACATACGTATTGCTTTTTTAGCTGTGCATTCGTTTTTGCATTCTTTACGTACAGATTTGTTTGTGGGCGCATTTTCATTCTCAGTATCCAGTGATTCACTGGTATTTACTCTCGTCGTACCACAGTGTTTTTCTTTTGTCTTATTTTAGGTCCTTCTAGCTGTTGTCTATGGATCGAATTAATTTAGCTTTAATAATTTTAATCTTTATGTACCCCACTTTCCGTATAAAGATTTGTGTGTCCCTCCGTCTGGTTGTTTACCTTGAACTAGTACTTAGTTTACAGTGCTTTATCAACTCTGTGTTTAGCATGTCGACGCTAGTTTGTTTTCGTTTTGTAACACGGCAGAATTCCATTATTAGATAGCCGTTAACGTGCCTTGAAAGTTTCTGTGTGTGCACCTTGAGTCCTGTGCCGGCTAGATTGTAACTTTTTATGTTATTGTACTTTCTCATTATCGTCATCATCGTCATCGTCGTCAAGGATTAGGCCTTTTAAACTGTTTTGCCTCAGAATTGTTCACGCCATTTCTTTAAGGGATACCCAACGTTCCTCTTGGTGGTTGGGTTATAGTGTGTTGCCCCCTTCAATAATGTATCATTAGACACACGTATGGCGTGGTCTTTTCAATAGACATGCGTAGGACATGGTCTTCACAGTCCACTCGGTTTTTCCCAATCATATTTGTGACAGGCTCAACATTTTGTTCCTGTCTAATATCGGCATTTCTTTTTTGGTCCAACAATGAATACCCCGCTAGAAAATGGGAGTAACTTCATCTCTGATGATTAGATTCGTCGTAACTGATCACATGTTAGTGTCCAGCATTGCTGGCGTACAGCAGCGAAGGTAATGCTATTACTCTGTAGAAATTAATTAATGTCTCTTTCCTTACTTTATGACCTAATGTACGTTTTTTAGTTTCGCAGATATATCTGAATCTGGCCAGTTCTAGCTCTACATCATCTGACTTGGGAAATTTAAAACTGGACGCTAAATATTTATTTGTCCTCTGTTACAGTTTTGGCTCTTATGGATTCCATTCCTTGAAATCCCATCATTTTCGTTCTTTCTATAGATATTCTGATTCCGTATTTAGTGGCAATTTGACTCAATTTGTATAGTGAAGTTTCCATCTTTCCTTCGAATTCTCCTATTATAATCCGAACAGCAGCGTTAGAAAATTAAAATTACAACTCTCAATGTTTCGTTTAATAAAATTAACCATTTACGAGTGATGTTGTCAATGTAAGCATTAAAAGGGATGGGAGACACTGGACAGCCTTGTCTGGGTCCTTGAGTGATATCGGCAGATTCTGAACCATTCCTCACTGTACGGATTGTTGTTTTGTTATTTTTGTATTTTGATTGAATTGTCGTAATCAAATGTGTTGGAAATTTCAATTCCATAAGTGATTCGCCTAGTATTTTCCACTTTACCTTGTCAAACGCCTTGTCGACATAATTTGACAACCTAAGTTCCCTTCTTTTCTCTGTTACGTCTGCGAAAGCGGAACAAAATTCAGAACGTGATCTACCTTTTCTAAATTCATGTTGTACCTCCAACATATGTGTTTCCGCTATAAATCCCTTATTTATGATTTTAGGAGATAGTTTGTAGCACGAATTTAGTAGATTCATCTCTCGATAATCTGTGCTTGTGATATTTTATAATTTAGCAGATACGTATTTCATCAGCTCCATGTTTATATTATTAGTGCCAGGCGACTTTCTGTTTTTTCTTTTGCTTTTTTAACCACATTTTGTAGCTCTTCCATTGTTATCAGACCTACAGATTAGCTGGAATTTATGTTTATTTCTGGTTCTTCTTCATTATCAGACCACAGACATTAGAATTATTTTAACCACTTTTTTCGGATGTTACGTTTAATACTAAAGTATCTCGTTTTTGTATATTCAAGTGCTTCATGATCTTCTATACTAAGTTTTGTCCTCCATGAATATCATGTTCTATTTCACTCACATATCGGTACCAACTATCCTGTCTAATTTCTCGTACTTCTTTCTTTACTAAAGCAGATTTGCTTTTATAATGGTTTGTGTAATTCATATTAGGCAGTGACAAAGGTTTTAGATAGTCTCCTTTTTGTCTTTTATTTACTTGCTGATATGATCATTCTTATCGCTAATGCCCTTTTAGAATACTCTCCTTCTTCATTCCCATTGATTCAGCGGATCCGTACGTTAAATTTCCTTAATAGTGTTCTATTCTCCATTTATGTCGCTGGTTATTGGTTTCACTTGGCATTTCTCATTTAGTCTCTCTAGGTATAAAGGTTTGATGCCATATTCTTGGAGTAAGTGCACCTTGTTAAGTCTGCGGTTCCTTTCATACATTTAAAACTGTTAAGTCACTTCGAACCAAAAAGTTAACTCATGATTCATCCTAGTTATGTAAAATCTTGTGTCTTTTATTCTTACCCATGACTTTTTGTTTGCAGGAACTTAGTCTCTTATTGAAGCTGTACCTCGAGCTACCATGTACATTTATGGACGTGTCGATGTTTTTAAAAAAAGGTTTCTTATTCCAAAATTCATTGTTTAATGACAAACAAATTGTTAATAAATTTGTTGTTCGCCTTAGACTGTGTGTATTTGGACACCAGATTCTACAATGATCAGCTTACAGACTCCTTTTATATAGTCCACCTACTGTCCTAAGGATCATGCGTGACAGTACAATTTTTGGACAAAATTGTGAAGGGCAGCTGACGGCTAAGTAAGGATGGGGGAAAGAAAGCATCACGACGAACGGTCCTAAGGACAGTAGGTGGACCACAGTGTAGTGAATGTCGATGCAAAGTGTGGGCGAGCATCTCACGCCTTGATTTGCGTTCTTGATTTGGGTAGAACTGCGGATGACATGATTTCTGCTAAAGCCATTTAACAACAATCGTTAAGAAATGTTGAACTGAGCTGTTTCTGCAGCAGATGGCCTGCAGGTAGTGGGTGATGAGCCTCTCAAAAGAAGCCACCGAAGCGCTGCCACCGGCATTCATCATGGGCGACTGTGTACAAATTTTTTGACAAGATTATGAAGGGCACCTGACGGCTAAGTCAGAAGGGGTGACATCATCGCGACGAACGGTGGCTCGCCGAGCTACACTGTCCAGGGGTTCAACACCGACCTGAGTCGGCTGGTTCTCATTTCATGTGTTCGCCCAGGAGGTGGCTGGGAATCCCTGGCTGCTAGCAGCCCAGTCGGTCCGTCGGTGTTCAACGCTTCGTGTTCCGGTGACAGTGGTGGCAGTGAATACAGCGTCGACTGGTACAGCTTGAGCCTCATTACGAGATCTAGAACTTACAAAGATGATAGGAGGGTCTTGGGGGTTTAAATACCGACGTCTGTAGCCGAGCATTAAGAAGAAAATGTGTTTTTATGTCATAGTGAAACGTCCCCAAGGTACCAATATTCTAGGTGTATGAGTCATTGCATGGGAAGGGCTCTATGCAAAAGTGGCCCAACAATGAAGAACGGTGGCGTTGACAGCTCACCACCTGCTGATCTGCGACTGTCCCCTGGGTACGACTCCTGACTGAGGTGGAATTTGGTGGGGCCCACCACGAATTCATCTCCTGTGCCAACGTCTTCATCTCACAATAGCACTTGTGACATACGTCCCCAGTTATCTGCTGAATGTACTTCAGTCTCACTGTTCCTTTAGTTTTACCCTCTACAGTTCCCTGTAATACCGAGGAAGATATTCCGTGATATCTAACACATGTCCTGCCATCCTGTCTTTTCTTCTTGTCAGTGTTATCCCTACATTGCCTACCTCACACGTTCTCCGGAGAGCCTCTGCATTCCTTACCTTATCAGTCCACTTATTTTTCAACATTCATCTGTAGCACCTCATCTTAAATGCTACGATTCACTTCTCCTCAAGTTTTCCCACTCTCCCTGTTTCACTACCATACAATGCTGTGCTCTAAACGTTCATTCTCAGAAATTGCTTCCTGAAGTTAAGGCCTCTGTTTGATACTAGTAGATTTCTCATGGCCGGCAATGCCCTTTTTGCGCATGTTAGTCTGCTTTTTATATCCTCATTGTTCCAACCGCTATGCGGTATTTTGCTGCTTAGGTAGCAGAATCCCTTAACTTCATCTGCTTCGTTATCACCAATCCAGGTGTTAAGTTTCTCGCTGTTCTCATATCTGCTACTACTACTCATTACTTTCATCGCCCTTCGATTTACTGTCAACCCAATTAGTGTACTCTTAGACTGTTAACTCCATTCAGCAGTTCATGTAAATCTTCTTCACTTTCACTCAGGACAATAAGGCCAACACCGAATAGTATCACTGATGTCCTTCCACACTGATTTTAATAACACTCTGGTACCTTTCTGTTATTTCCATAATTGCTTCTTCGACGTACAGACTGAACAGTAGGGCGGGGGGGAAGGCTAAGACTTAAACCCTTTTTAATCCGAGCCCTTCATTCTTGGTCGTCCACTCTTATTATTCCCTCTTGGCTCTTGTACAAATTGTACATTATCCTATTGCTTACCCGTATTTTCCTCAGAATTTCGAACATCTTGCACCATTTTACATTGTCGAATTCTTTTTCAGAGTCGACGAATCCTATGCAGGTTTCTTGAATTTTCTTTAGTTTTGCTTCCATTATCAACCGCAACGTAATAATTGCCTCTCTCGTGCCTTTACCTTTTCCAAAGCCAAACTGATCGTCATCTAGAACATCCTCAGTTTTCTTTTCCATTCTTCTGTATATTATTCTTGTAAGCAACTTGTATGCATGAGTTTTTAAGCTGATTGTGCGATAACGGTCGCACTTGTCAGCTCTTACCGTCTTCGGAATTTTGTGGATGATATTTTTCCGAAAGTCTGGTGGTATATCCCCAGACACATAAATTCTACACGCCAACGCCAATAGTAATCATGTTGCCACTTCCCCGGGTGATTTTAGAAATTATATTGGAACGTTATCTATCTCTTATGCCTGATTCTAATATTATACCCCTTTGTCTCTTACAAATCGACTCCTGCTTCTTCTTCTATCTCATCAGACAAATGTTCTCCCTCCTAGAGGCAATCAGTGTACTCTTTCCACCTATCCGCTCTCTCCTCTGAATTTAAAAGAGGAATTCTCGTTGAACTCTTAAAGTTGCCAACCTTGCTTTTAATTTCACCGAAGGTTATTTTGATTTTCTATATGCTGAGTGAATCTCTACGACAATTATTTCCTTTTCGATTCTTTCGAATTTCTCATGCAGCCAATTCGTCTTATCTTCTCTACACTTCCTATACGTTATATTCATCAGCGACTTGTGTTTGTGTATTCCTGAATTTTCCTGGCCACTTTTGTACTTCCTTCTTTCATCGATCAGCTGAGGTATTTCTTCTATTACCCATGGCTTCTTCGCAATTACCTTTTTCATATCCGTGTTTTTCTTTCCATGTTCTGTGATTTCCCATTTTAGAATTGTCCATTCCTCTTAAAGTGTACTGCCTAGTGAGCTATTCCTTATACGTGTATCTACAGCCTTAAAGAACTTCTTCAGCACTTCCAGATCCCACTTCTTTGTGTATTAATTTATCCTGACTATCCTCTGGAACTTCAGCTTACTCTTCATCATTATCACATTGTGATCTGAGTCTATTTCTTGCTCCTGGGTGCGCCGTACAATCCAGTATCTGATTTCGGAATCTCTGTCTGACCATGAAATTTTCCGTATCACCAGTCCTTTTCAAGTACATCTTCTCCTACTGCGATTCTTGAACAGACGATTCGCTATTACCAGCTGCAATTTATTACGGGTCTCAATTAGTATTTCTCCTTTCTCATTCCTTGTTTCAAGCCCATATTCTCATGTAACATTTTCTTCTAATCCATCCCCTACAATTGATTTCCGTCTCCCTTCACGTACTGTATTACCCTTTCAGTATCCTCATGGACTTTATCTCTTCGTCTTCAGCTTGCAACGTCGGTATGGATAATTGAACTATCGTTGTCGGCGTTTGTTTGCAGTCGATTCTGATAAGAATAACCCTATCACTGAACTGTACACAGTAACACACTCTCTTCCCTACCTTCCTATTCATAACGAATCCTACTCCCGTTTTACAATTTCTGCTGCTATAGATACTACCCTATACTCATCTGACCAAAAATCCTTACCTTCATTCCATTTCACTTTACTGACTCCTTGCTATATCTTGATCGAGCCTTCCCATTTCCCTTTGCAGATTTTCCAGCTTCCCTAGCACTCTCAGGCTTCTGACGCTCCACGTCCCGACTCGTAGAACATTGTCCCTTCGTTGGTTATTCAATCTTTTTCTCATGGTCACCTGCCGCTTGGCAGTACCCTCCCGGAGATCCGAACGATGAACTACCCTGGAATCTTTTGCCAATGGAGAGATCATCACGATACTTTTTCAGTTACAGGCCTTATGTCATGTGGATATACGTTATGTGTCTTTACTGCAGTGGTTTCCATTGGCTTTGGCATCCTCATTTCGTCCATCATTCCTGATTCTTCCGCATTTAGGGGCGGTTTCCCGTCCCAAGGATAAGAGAGTGCTCTCAATCTCTGTCCACTCCTTCGCCCTCTTTGACTAGGCCGTTGACAGACTGACTTCTTGTGCAGGAAGTCTTAGGTTGTCAATGCTGATTACTAATCAGTATTCAAGCGGCGCGGGTTTCGAACCCGGGACCGAGGACGCTTTGATTACCAATCAAAGATACTGATCTAGACCACGGGTTACAGTAACCCGTAGTTATTTCATTCACTGAGTACTCATTAGATTGTTCATTCCATTCAACAAATCCCGTAACTCTTCTTCACTTTCACTGAGGATAGTAAAGTCATCAGCGAACCTAATTACAGATATCCTTTCACGTCGAATTTTTATGCTACTCCTGAACTTCTCGTTTACACCCATCATTGCTTTGATGTATAGATTGAACAGTAGGTGCGAGATACTACATACCGTCTTATACCTTGGCCATTCGAGCACTTCGTTCCTCGTTCCCCACTCTTGTACGTGTTGTATATTACTCGCATTTCCCTATAGCTTACCCCTATTTTTCTCAGAATTCTCGCCTTGCATCATTTTACGTTGTCGCACTGTTTTCGCAGGCCGACAAATCAAATGAACGTGTCTTGATTTTTCTTGTCTTGCTTCCAGTATCAACCGCAACGTCAGAATTGCCTGTCTGGTGCGTCTTCCAGTCCTAAAGCCAAACTAATCGTCATCCAGCAGGTCCTCAGTTTTCTTTTCCATTCTTCTGTTTGTTTTTTCAGCAACTTCGATGCATAAGCTGTTGAGCTTATTGCGCGATAATTCTCGCATTTGTTGGCTCATGTAGTCTTGTTAACTTTATGGATGATGTTCCTCCAAAAATCAAATGGTATATCGCCGGACTCATACATACTACGCACCAATGTGAACTGTGACTTTATTACCACTTCCCCCAATGATTTTAAAAATTCTAATGTAATGCTATCCACCCCTCATATACGCCTTCAGTAAATTTTTTCCAACCTATTTGATATCTTCTCTGTATTTAACAGTTAAATTCCTATTTAACTGTTAAGGTTACCTCCCTTGTTTTTAATTAGATTGGAGGTCGTGTTGACGTTTCTACATACTTGTTCAGTCTTTCTATCATTTCTTTTTCGATTATTTCACGTTTTCCATGCTGCAGTTTCGCCTTACCTCCCCTGCACTTCTTGTTTAGTTCATTCCAACGTCACTTTTATGTGATCATGAATATTTTTGTACTTCTTGTTTAGTTCATTCCAAAGTCACTTTTATGTTATCATGAATGTTTTTGTACTTCCTTCTATCATCGATTAACTGAAGTATTTCTTGTCTTATATAAACTGGTGATTGTGTTCAGCAAGCAGCCCCCTGGAGTATTTCTTGTATTACATAAATTGGTGATTGTGTTTAACAAGCAACCACAAATTTGTTTCAGGTTACTTATTAAAAAACTACAGTTACCGGTTTCGATTTTTTACATCTCATCATCAGGTGGTTTTTTCACGCTTTCGTCAATACAGATTATAGATTCGTTTCCTGTGTTTTGCCCTAGGAGAAACAATAATTTGCTAATTACAAACGTGTAACCAATATGGTTGCGCTAAATATTTGTGTTCTAGTGCTGCTTACATGAAATGTCCATCTGCCGCATCTGTATTAGCAGTTTTCTTGCAATAAAATACATTCTCAGGGATGTTTGTGTTTTCACAAGACAATGCGAAGTTTGTGACTGCGAAAATACAAACATCCTTGAAAATATATTTCATTGCAAGAAAACTGCTAATACAATTACTAATACACTTTCTTATATAACAGCCACGGTTTCCACCCATGTCTATATATGATAAAACTGCATTTCTTGTGTTACCCATGGTTTCTTCGCAGTTAAATGCATTGTACCTTTGTCTTTCTTTCCAGCTCCTGCGATTGCTCTTTTTAGAGATGTCCAGTCCTCTGAACTGCCAGCTGAGCTATTCACTGTCAGTGTCTATAGTCTGAGAGAACTTGAAGCGTGTCTCCTCATTCCTTTAGTTTCTTCATCCCGCTTCTTTAGCCATAGATTTTTCCTGATAACTCTCTTAAACTTCAGCCTGCTCTTCATCATTACTAAATTGCGATCCGAGTCTGTATCTGCTCCTGGGTACGCCTTACAATCCAGCATATGGTTTCTGAATATTTGGCTGACCGTGACGTAATCTAACTGAAATATTCCCGTATCTCACTGCCTTTTCCACATGTACCTCCTCCTCTTGTGATCCTTGAATGTTTCCTATTACTATCTGAAATTTACTGCAGAACTCGATTAGTCTTCCTCTTATCTCATCCCTAGTACCAAGCTCATAATCTCCCTTAACATTTTTTTCTACTTCTTTCCCTACAACCATATCCCAATCTCCCATTACTATTAGATTGTCATCTCCCTTTACGAATTGAATTACCCGTTCAGTATCCACATATACTTACTCCATCTCTTCATCTTAGGTTTGCGTGAACTACTGAGGTCGGTGCTGGTTTGCTGTCGATTCTGATAACAACCCTATCGCTGCGCTTTTCAGTAACCCACTTTCTGTCCTACATTCCTATTCATTCCTGTTATACTATTTTCTGCTGTTATTGACGTTACCCCTTACTCATCTGACCAGAAACCCTTGCTTCTTTCCATTTCACTTCACTGATCCCAACTATATCTAGATTGAGCCGAAGCATTTCCCTTTCCAGACTTTCTAGCTTGTCTGCCACGTTAAAATCACTGTCCTTTTACGCCCTGACACGTAGGACGTTATCCTTTCGTTGTTATTCAACCTTTGTCTTGCTCAAGTCCACCTCGGCAGTACACTCCCGAAGACCCGCATGGGGAACTAGTCCAAAATCTTTTGCTAAAGGCGAGATCATCACGACAATTTTCCAATTATGGGCCACATGTCCTGTGGGTACACATTGATTCTTTAAGGAAGTGGTTTCCATTGCCTTCTGCATCCTCACGAAGTTGGTCGTTGCTGATTGTCCCGCCCTCTAAGGCAGTTACCCACCCTTAGGGCAAGAGAATGTCCCAAAGCTCTGCCGGCCCCTCAGCCCTCTTTGACAAAGCAGTTACCTGAAGATGACTTCATTTGCCTGAAGTCATTCGCTGCCATTGCTGATGAACTTCATTCAAAATTTAAGTGCTGGCGGCGTCTGAGCCCGGAACTGAGAATTTTTGGTTAGTAAGCAAAGACACTAGCCCTCTGTCGTAGGTGCCGATTGTTGCAATTTTATCTCTATACATTTCCTCCCTTGTTAGATTCATACGGCCCACCAGATTGCTGTTTAAGAGTCTAGATGGAACAGTCACTGATATACGTATCACTTTCTATAAATTTTACATTCTTTTGCATGAATTCGCAGTAATGATTTCTGGTGTAATTTCTTCCTCTTCATGTCCTCCATCCATCCTCTTTCTGTATTTCGCTATATTCGCTATCTCACTACTGAGATGCTCAGAGTTTCTAGTTCGTTTCAGCTTTTTTCTTTTGCACTACGATTTTTCACTCTGTGAGGTTTAATAACCGACATAGCTAGAATGGACCCACAGGTTAAAGGAAAGTAAGAGTGAGATTTAGAGAATTCTGTGTCTCAGGTGGCAGTATTTATTACTGCCTGAATTGCGCGGTCAGCTGTAGATCCCACGTTGATGAGTCGGTGGTGATATTCACTCATATATTTTTTGACAAGATCAAGCAAATGTTCCATTGCTATGTGACTACTTTGTGCAGCTATCAGCTGATCCAGTGAATTAAGAAGTGGTGGAACATTTATGTAAGGTAGGACACCGTTGGGCAGGATCTCAAGACGTGAGTCTCAAAAATGGCTCTAGGCACAATGGGACCTAACATCTGAGGTCATCAGTCCCCAAGACTTGAACTACTTAAACCTAATTAACCTAAGAACATCACACACATCCGTGCCCGAGGCAGGATTCGAACCAGCGACCGTAGCAGCAGCGTGGTTCCGGACTGAAGTGCCCAGAACCCCTTGGCCACAGCGGCCGTCTGAAGCTTACGTACATTAAAGAGCTATTGTTATATTGTTAAGGGGTTGTGGTTCCCGTTATGATGGCGGTTAACTGGGATGATGATCCTAGAATGTCATATCGTGACTATTTGTCAACGACCCTTGACACTATAGTTCCATTCCTTGTGCGTCGCCGAAAGGACGTTATTTGTATCAGCTGAAAATGACTATTGGTTTTCGTATTGGGAATAGCCTATCTTTTGAAATAATGCGGGTTTAAAGCTAATGACGTCCTTGGGAACTT
Organism: Schistocerca cancellata; assembly: GCF_023864275.1. Lineage (NCBI taxonomy): Eukaryota > Metazoa > Arthropoda > Insecta > Orthoptera > Acrididae > Schistocerca > Schistocerca cancellata. The sequence goes on from NC_064631.1 coordinate 252,289,873, forward strand.
GTTAGCAAGCTTGTCGGAGCGACACAGGGAGCAATCACATGACTCGGAGACTGTGTGTACAGTATCCGTCTTGTCAGTAAGACAGTGACTTGCTGCTTTCGACATTGCACAAACACTATGGAAATTAGTACTTCCTCAAGTCCATCTATCATCTTAAATCATTGAACCCAACGAATAGCCATTATACAAACTCGTTATCCCTAAGATTAAACGTGATAGTGTGACAAAAATCTCTCATTTACAATCTACTTCGTGTAGTAAATCTATTCAATTACTTCTACACGAAACTAATACTTAACAAAACAATGTACGTCTGCACTTTGCAACATCCACGTTTCCCATCTAAGCTATATTAGACACGCTAATATTCCAGTAAGATTGAAAATAAAAATTTCACGCGAAATTTCGTGTAACCTATTTCTTAACTAACAACGTTTCTGTTGAGTTCAGTCGTGAGCCTCTTATATAACACTATATACTGACAAACGCCCGTAATCACCAATTCAAAAGCAAAAGACTTGCTCACAAGGTCACTGTGTGACCTCAAAGTGAATGCAAGCGTCGGAATAACTGTAGGTATATCCTGCTTAATATGTTAAGTTTTTCTCCAATTTTCTTGAACCTCTCGCCTTCAACTTAAGCAGTGCTTGCAGTTCATACTGAAAGGGATGAATTCGTCTTACCTGGAGAAGTGTGGTTCGAGTCGGGAGATGTAGTTTGACGTTAACTGGAGAAGTGATAGCGACTAGCTGATTAGTAGTTTGTAAGGCAAATTGAAATTCCTAGTTTTCCTTATATTTTACACTGTCTTCCTTGTACAAAGCCGGTTAAACAAATGGCTACGACTAAATTCACATAAAGGTGTTCTATGTTTACATTTGCAGGGAGCATTGTACAGAAGTCGCACCGCCCCCTGTCCCGGTTTACGTAAGAACACGAGTGTTACTCTGATTATACCTTCTATGCGCCTGTGGAAATTTTCGCACAAAGTGGCCCACTTACTTGCACCTCATTTATTGCATCATTTTCAAATGAAAGGTAATGTTATGTGATGCAATTTTATGGCACTGAGTTAGCACTCAAGAGGTGAATTCACGAAATGGTGTCAGCACATAGGAGAAATACAACAGAAGAGAGTCGGATGATCGAAGTTTCATGGACTGATAAATCCAGCGGTCCGTCCTTACTTGAGCTTTCCGTGGTTTCGTCGAGTCGTTAAAATGAATGGTAAGACTTCCATTGAAAAGACCGTAGCTCACTTGCAACCTCCTTCTTGCCTATTCTGAATCATGTCTATTCTATGAATGTGTAAACACTGTCACGTTGTTACCACAGTGAAGTCCAGATCCGAAGGCAGGGTCTTCCGCAAGGTAAAGCGCTTTATACTGAAAGCCTTTTATTGTGAACAAGAACGTAAAACCATAACAGAACCGAATTCCAGGATGCTGAGTGCAGGTTTTCAGACAAAGTTGTTGGAAGAACATAAATTGATAGTGTTTCCGACGGTCGAGTTTCTAATGGTACCCTTCAGCACGCCACCAGTGATGCACTGCGTGCTCCATAACTTGTGGCATTCTTCCCTCTCCAGTGAACCGCTGTTTCAGGAGTTCTTGTTGGAGCTGACTACAGCACTGTAGATCTGGTCAATGATCTTCTGTATTACGGCTCTGGTTGTTCCTCGCTTTCTGGTCGTGTTGCGACATCTTCACTACGGTGAATATTGAAGGCAGCCCCTACCGTCGCAGCTTGGGGATCGTCGGCTGGACCCTCAGTTTTTTCAACCTCTTATAGTTGATCTGTGTCTTTGGCGTGTAGTAGGGCTTCATACGTAGGACAAGGTCGACACCTCAGCGCTTTTTTCTTCTTGATATAGAGTCAAGATATTGGACTTCAGGCATCTGACAAGTGACGAAGGATACTGTTGTGGATTGGCAAGAGAGCCAACCCCGTGTTATCAGAGGAAGCCGAAAGGCACGCGTTTTAGCTCACGCAGGCTGGCGTGAGGTCTGGAACAGGTCAAGGAAATTAGACTAGCAAAAAAGGTCGTAGCTGTGGAATACTTAACTTTAATCCATAAATAGTGAACATCGCTCTTGACGGTACATGTTTTACAGCATCAATAGTAACTGGTAATGGCACCTTGCTAGGTCGTAGCAAATGACGTAGCTGAAGGCTATGATATCGTCTCGGCAAATGAGAGCTTAATTTGTCAGTGAACCATCGCTAGCAAAGTCGGCTGTACAACTGGGGCGAGTGCTAGGAAGTCTCTCTAGACCTGCCGTGTGGCGGCTCTCGGTTTACAATCACTGATAGTGGCGACACGCGGGTCTGACGTATACTAACGGACCGCGGCCGATTTAAAGGCTACCACCTAGCAAGTGTAGTGTCTGGCGGTGACACCACAGATACGATATGGTCCAAAGTAGCTCTTTAGTAACTTTTCTTATAGTATTACTTTCAGCATAAGCGGAAAACTCTGTACCAGTCACCTGGGCTGTATCTCACTGGTTGGTGCTCAGAACTGTAGCACCCTCGGCTTTTCTCCTTGGCGAGCTATCTTAATTCTTCGATCTTGGTGATGTGTTCCATGTGTCATCGTTAATATCGTCCAGCTGGAACGGGAACAGAGTATGCATTTTAGGTTCAGCCTCTCGACCATGGGTCTAGCGCCAACTATTCAGGACGGCCGCGGCTCGCTAGGAGAGACTCGGTCTGGGGCAGTAATAGAGGGAGGACAGCGCGCGGAGCATCGCGACTAGCCAATCGGCCCTTGGTGTTCTGCGAGGATGCACGGTGGTGGCGAGCGGAAGCGGAGTGCGGGAACAGTCACGGTCAACACGGGCTCTGTTTAAAAGTCGTGTCTATCTGGAATCCTGAGGAGAGTACGGGAGTTATCCTGGCGTGCATGTTTACGGCGAGCTCCTGGACTAACTTTAAACGCCGGCCGAAGTGGCCGTGCGGATAAAGGCGCTGCAGTCTGGAACCGCAAGACCGCTACGGTCGCAGGTTCGAATCCTGCCTCGGGCATGGATGTTTGTGATGTCCTTAGGTTAGTTAGGTTTAACTAGTTCTAAGTTCTAGGGACTAATGACCTCAGCAGTTGAGTCCCATAGTGCTCAGAGCCATTTGAACCATTTGAACTAACTTTGAACGGTAAGCCATTTCGTGGTGGAACCTTTGGATGTTATTGATCCGTGTAGCCACTTTGATTTTCGCTAGTCATTCCTTAAACCACTAGGACGTGGGTCCGGGATATTTGGTATGGCAAGTCCGTGTAACTGCACTGTGCCATGGTCTCGTTGCATTACAAGCGTGACCGATATTCGGCGATTCCTTTCTTTGTTTGTTATTGTCCATATGTTAAGTGGTGACTTTTTTGAATCAAATTTTATTCTCTGTATAAAACTTCAGCCGCAAATTTATACTGGAATTAGAAACTTCTTGTTGTGTACTATCATACTAACAATTTTGCGCCGTCAAACGGTGCTTTGGTGTTTAAGGCTGTGTGCGGATTGTCTGGTCATTATCATCTTGAACTAGTTGTCTTTCACAAATTTATCAAATGAAATCTCACGTCATTGGAGAATGTTTGATGAACTATTGCTTTAATAAGTAACTGCGGTTGTCACACTATAATGTTTAACATTTCTTCATTTTTTGGCGCTACCCAGTGTTTGATTGTTGGTTTTAGTATATTAGTGAATTATGTATTAGTACTGGGTTTGTGCGTTCTAGAAGCCGTTAGTTGTGTTTGCAGGCCCTCCTGCCTGTTGTTGTCACTTGAGCTCTCGAGCACGGAGTTCAGACATGCGGCCGATGTGAGCGCCAAACGTCAAGAATGTGCTGATTGCTGTGTAGATCCTTTAGGCTATCATAACATCATATTGCCGAATGTTTTCCATAATACACTCCTGGAAATGGAAAAAAGAACACATTGACACCGGTGTGTCAGACCCACCATACTTGCTCCGGACACTGCGAGAGGGCTGTACAAGCAATGATCACAAGCACGGCACAGCGGACACACCAGGAACCGCGGTGTTGGCCGTCGAATGGCGCTAGCTGCGCAGCATTTGTGCACCGCCGCCGTCTGTGTCAGCCAGTTTACCGTGGCATACGGAGCTCCATCGCAGTCTTTAACACTGGTAGCATGCCGCGACAGCGTGGACGTGAACCGTATGTGCAGTTGACGGACTTTGAGCGAGGGCGTATAGTGGGCATGCGGGAGGCCGGGTGGGCGTACCGCCGAATTGCTCAACACGTGGGGCGTGAGGTCTCCACAGTATATCGATGTTGTCGCCAGTGGTCGGCGGAAGGTGCATGTGCCCGTCGACCTGGGACCGGACCGCAGCGACGCACGGATGCACGCCAAGACCGTAGGATCCTACGCAGTGCCGTAGGGGACCGCACCGCCACTTCCCAGCAAATAAGGGACACTGTTTCTCCTGGGGTATCGGCGAGGACCATTCGCAACCGTCTCCATGAAGCTGGGCTACGGTCCCGCACACCGTTAGGCCGTCTTCCGCTCACGCCCCAACATCGTGCAGCCCGCCTCCAGTGGTGTCGCGACAGGCGTGAATGGAGGGACGAATGGAGACGTGTCGTCTTCAGCGATGAGAGTCGCTTCTGCCTTGGTGCCAATGATGGTCGTATGCGTGTTTGGCGCCGTGCAGGTGAGCGCCACAATCAGGACTGCATACGACCGAGGCACACAGGGCCAACACCCGGCATCATGGTGTGGGGAGCGATCTCCTACACTGGCCGTACACCACTGGTGATCGTCGAGGGGACACTGAATAGTGCACGGTACATCCAAACCGTCATCGAACCCATCGTTCTACCATTCCTAGACCGGCAAGGGAACTTGCTGTTCCAACAGGACAATGCACGTCCGCATGTATCCCGTGCCACCCAACGTGCTCTAGAAGGTGTAAGTCAACTACCCTGGCCAGCAAGATCGCCGGATCTGTCCCCCATTGAGCATGTTTGGGACTGGATGAAGCGTCGTCTCACGCGGTCTGCACGTCCAGCACGAACGCTGGTCCAACTGAGGCGCCAGGTGGAAATGGCATGGCAAGCCGTTCCACAGGACTACATCCAGCATCTCTACGATCGTCTCCATGGGAGAATAGCAGCCTGCATTGCTGCGAAAGGTGGATATACACTGTACTAGTGCCGACATTGTGCATGCTCTGTTGCCTGTGTCTATGTGCCTGTGGTTCTGTCAGTGTGATCATGTGATGTATCTGACCCCAGGAATGTGTCAATAAAGTGTCCCCTTCCTGGGACAATGAATTCACGGTGTTCTTATTTCAATTTCCAGGAGTGTAGTTAATTCACGTATTTATGAGATCATGTTATTAAGTATTTTTTTAAAATTTAATAGCCTTTACAGATTTTTATTTTTCATATTCACAACTAGTGAATTCAGTTCCGCAGTTTTGTTAAAGTTATATTTGTGTATAGTAATATTTTTATTAATTTAAATTTGGGGGCCATAAATTGTTTTTCTTTTAAAATTTTTTGAATTAATCTGTTTGCTTTTATACAATAAAACAATCGGGTAGATTTTGTTGTTACCAATGGTGTTTTAATTGACTTGGTGAAAATAAATTAGATCTGCTACCATTGCTAAGATTTAGGATTGATAAATTGGGCAAAAGGGCTGCTGGAGTGGAATGCTGGCCCCATTTGAGGATACAAAAATTTATTTTCACCACGTTAATTAAAACAGCACCGGTAACGACACAATGAGTAATTAGTATTTGCAAACGGCGGTAAGCTACCCCGATTGTTCAATTGTAGAAAAGCAATGAGAATGATTCAAAAAATTTTAAAATAGAAACAGCCTTATGGCCCCAACTTTAAATTAATAAAAATATTACTTTATACAAAAATAACTTTAAGGAAACTGCAGATCTGCACTCACTAGTTGTGAATATGAAAAATAAAATTCTGTAAAACCCATTAGGTTTCAAAAATACTCAAATAGCATGATCTCATAAATGCATAAATTAACTATTAACAATAACAAATAAAAAGAAGGAATCGCCGAATATCGGTCACGCTTGAGATGAATCGGGACCAGGGTACAGTGCAGTTACACGGAGTAGCAATACAAAGTATACCGGACACATGTTCAAGTGGTTTAAGGAATGGCTAGCGAAAATCAAAGTGACCAAACGGAGCAATGACATGCAAAGGTTCCACCACGAAATGGCTCACCATTTAAAGTTAGTCCAGGAGCTCGCCGTAAACATGCACGCCACCTAACTCCCGTGCTCTCCTCAGGATTCCAGATAGACACGACTTTTAAACAGAGCCTGTGTTGACCGGTGACTGCTCCCGCACTCCAGCTCCGCTCGCCACCAGCGTGTGTCCTCGCAGTACACCAAGGGCCAACTGACTATTCGCGATGCTCCGTGCGCGTTTTCCCTCTGTCTACCGCCGACTGAGTCTCGCCTCGTGAGCCGCTGCCGTCCTAAATAGACGGCGCTAGCCAACCAGGACGCCGCAAAGCACGTAACTTCGACAGAGAAACTATCCTGCCAAGAGTATCGCGAGAAATCACGGGTCAGCTCCAAAGTGAAATTATCTGTGATGTCGTCAGGAAAACGTTCCCAAAATCATCTCAATACTCGGAGTGATCTGTGCTCCAAAATTATGTAGGAAATTTTGCAATTTCCAGATCTTCAGCAGCCGACTAAGTTTCCGCGACAGCATGGCAGGTGAGGTAGTCAGTGCAGACTATTATGTATCGATTTCTCTTTGTCGACATCGGGAAACTCACCAACAATCCTTTCCAGGTCGGCGCAATTGTGCTTCTACAGGCTGACTGGTAGCAGATTTCCCAGGTGTAACTGTAGCACGTGCTTCCATCATCGGCATTCTTTACAGTGTCTCACATAGTGTCTAACAGATAGGCAATGACTTGGCCAGTGATATCTGCATCTGATTCTGTCTAGGATCTTCACAATTGCCAGGTGAGGATATGGTGGAGTTGGTGGAAAAACGTCACGAGAATGCGCCTTTCTCATACACTGGTGTGATGACTCCACTCTATACGTTCACGTCTGCGAAGACGCGTTAGAGGTAGATATGCAGAAGGTCACTGACAATAAGGCCGCTCTGCCGAATCCTTCTGCACACTGCTAGCCTCAGTAAAATACGCCTAGTGGATGTAGCGCACTCACTTGCCAGTTGCTGTGCAATACTAATGCGTTATTGTGGTGCCCTTACAGCCAAATAACGGTCCCTTCTACTGAAGTCGCTCATGGTCTTCTGAACACAGTTTCGGTTTCTACACACTGTCGCCATATCTGAGAACCAGGACGATTGACACTAAGCCATAGGGCTACATCAGTCTGGGACTGTCCTGCTTGCTTCCTTTGTCTGGCCCTGCATCGCAGAGGGTCTGGTACGCATCTTCTCTGTGCCATACTGAACAGTGTGTGGCTGTGTACACAGCGATTGTGTAGGTGAGGCTGGCTACCCGGCAAACACGACCTCGTTTCATAGGTGCCCTGACGTCATCGTTAGCATGGTTGTCGGTTGACCAGAATGTCATCTTCCGTACGGAACACGATCGTGCGGAAATCTGGTTGCCAGTTCGTATGATTATATCTTGAATTAGACACAGGCCACAGAAATAGATTTTTGTTGCTTCAACTTTAGATACCAGTGTATAATGTTTCATCAGTTAAATGGGATTCTCCTTTGCTCTGTTCTTCTTTTACAAGGTTTCTATCGTTTCCAGCAATAGTGGTGACTCAAAGTTCATCCACACTGCTGTGTATCTCAATGGCTGGTTCAAATGGCTCTGAGCACCATGGGACTTAACTGCTGAGGTCATTAGTCCCCTATAACTTAGAACTAGTTAAACCTAACTAACCCAAGGACATCACAAACATCCATGCCCGAGGCAGGATTAGAACCTGCGACCGTAGCGGTCTTGCGGTTCCAGACTGCAGCGCCTTTAACCGCACGGCCACTTCGGCCGGCCGTATCTCAATGGATTTCCCAGAAGGCACCCAGCTTCGTTAGGTTTGCGCACACTTTCGTATATCATTGTTACGTCGTACTCCTAAATCCTCAGTGCTCATCCCACCAATCTATCCTTCAGTTAGTCAGCTAGAGAATGGTGAGTATCCCAACGATGAATGTTTTGCTAAGTGAATACTGCGAGAATAAGTTCATGATTAAAAAAGGTTCAAGGCGCCTTTTCTCTGTTGTACAGTATCACCTGTTCAGTACCTAAACGAATTTTTACCAGAACTAAACCTAAACCAACACCACAAATGTCTACACGAAATTCTGTCTCAGCATATTCGTCATACATTGCTAGAACTAAGAAGATATTACCACCACCTTAAGGACAAGGAAGGCTCTTTCTTGCTCCTCATTCCAGAAACATTTGACATTTTCCTGTAACATTTCTTGCAAGGGATGTGCCGTGGTAGAGAAGTCTTTTATGTATAGCTGGCAATACAAGCATATTCTGAGAAAACTTCTCACACCACAAATGTGCCAAGAAGTTGGTCACTGCTCTTATTTTCTCTGGAGCAATACATGTCCATCGCTATTCACTAGGTGCCCCAAAATTTTTATTTTACAGGTGATCAAGAGGCACCTTTTCGGATTCAGGCAGCAACCGGGACTCTGAAACGTAGTTTCCAGATGGCTTAGATGTTCTTGAAATGCCTTCAAATAGAGACCATGTCTTCAAGGCAGCAAAGACATGTCATCCATTTAAGGTTACACATCACACATTCGAAGGTGTTTGCAATATTACAAAGGCCAACGTCATAACTTCAAAATCATAGAGGCATTCAGGAGTTAAGAACATAGTCTTTTCCCAGTCAGCAATCCCAGCCTATTTTCCAGTAGCCTTGTTACATGCCCATAGCTACGTATTCTTGTCCTTTCAAGCAGCCTAGGGAGACATCAGTACACCGCAAGGGATAAACATCTTCTTTCCTCCTATGGTTCAGAAGTGGTTGCCAGACGGAGCAACGCTATAAGACATCCATCATCTTCTAAAGTACCACAGCAGAGATGCAAGAGCTCCCTGTGGTTTCAGTGATGTCATCCTGCAGCGTTTTCTCCACTACATTCACGATTATCCATCATTCAGCCAGTGACACAACTGCTAGAGGATTGGTGCAAGATCCCCAGTGTTGATACAGTGTTTTACCAAGTAATGCTTTGTCTGTCGGTTTTGAACTCCTGGTCTGAAAGCATCCAAAAGTTGATACAAAACATCAGTCACTTACCGATATTGTCCTCAGTCTGACCAGATCCTTTTGGCACTCCGACAGTAGCTTCCTCCACTGTGTTGTCTGTTGTGGGAGCAGATAATGGTTCATAGCCGATGGCACTATGCTGACTTCCTAGACTGCTTCTACACTCCCTACAAACATATCTTTGATGCGATGTAGCTGCTTGTGACAGTTATCCAGAGTCCTCTTTGGCCATCTACAATGCCTACAATCGTCATTACCATGTATATCTGTTTTGTGGGTAAGAGTACCTTTCGGCAATTGGAGAAGGCCTCACTGTTTAACTGATCATTTTTACTGACTACTGGAACTCGTAGTATTGACGATGGTGGGATAACAGCGTCTTCAGCTGAAAACCGTCGCCCATAATCATCTTTTGTTATACATGATTTTTGTAATACCTTTGTCAGTCTGGAGCTCAGATCTTGCACAGTTTGACTGCTTGTGATAGTTGCAAGCAGCTCCATTTGAGACTAGTGTTATTACTACATTTTGCTAAAACGACTGTTTCAAAAGGCTGCACTCTGACGTTTACAGTTACTGCTGCAATTCAAATCCCTATCGGCTAGATGTACGCCACGTTTGTGACCTTCATCACAATCGCTTATATATCACTCCTTTAGCTGGCGATGATAAGCATTCGACATTATAGAGAAACAAGCGCCTGACTCTCAGAGCCAAGACAGGTTGGCTGTCAGTGATGATGTCAATGATATGTCCTGACACCTTGGGGAGCATGGTCTATGGAGGATTTTCATCTGTAGTCAACTCACATAACTATATGGTCGTCTCGCTTATTTCCCCGAATTTGACAGCTAGGCCAGCGACTAGTACCCCTGCACAGCGCTGGGGATTGTCTGCAGGATGTTTGGGAGGGTCCATGCATTATTCATGAGAGAGAAGTTGGTTGTACCTGTGATGGTCGTATGCTGGGTTTCCGTTTAATGGCTACATCGTAAGTCTGAAATGGCAGTTGATTCTACCTGGCATGTTTCACTGGCGGTGGAGGTCAGCGCTAGACATCTATACGCCTCTTGTTCAACATTCCCTATTTTTTCGTGATATTTGGAGTCGTCATTAAGGGCTCTTTCTTACACTGTCCGACAATTCTGGTGGCCAAAAAATGCGTTACCTCTTTCTTCATTATCTGGAATATGAGAGAGACGAGGTCTTGATGGTCTTCCTTAGCTGCCATAGGGACGACATTCTGGTGTCCATCATAGTTCTACAAACAGATTCTTTTCTGTTACATTACTACAATGTGTTGTCACCACTTCATAAATTTCTATGATGTTGTACAACCCTTATCATGTCTTATGCTACTCCTATAAAGTGTGAAATTTAATCGGCCTTTTCATATTCGGATTTGCAATGTGGCATAGGGCCAGAACATTCTGTATGTAGAACTATGTTCTTACCCATGGCATTGGGCCATGACCTTTAACTGTTTTTCCTCGAAGCCGACCTGCTGTTGATTGTCGCGAAATATTTTATTCAGTTGGGCCTGTGATTTTTCACGCGTGTCGAGCTTTATTATTGTCGAACCCTTTCGAGTTGTTTCGTCCACGTAAAAGTACGCATTTGCCAAGTACATAATGTGATCGCACCTACTGTGTTTGAGAATTAGATCGAAATCTTTCGTCCATTTCGTCAGCTAATAACCAGTGCCTCCGGAGAACATTGATGGATGCCTGATGTGCAACTGTTTCTAAATCAATTCATGTCCTGATTACATAGACCTCAAATCGATGTACTGCTTGCATTCCCGGCTTTTGTCCTTGTAGGGGACTTCTAGTACATTGATTAAATGGAGCCACGGTGATACAGACATTTTTAAGTACCCGGCACCTCCAATCAAAGAATGTCTCGCTGTAACAACTCCGTAGTTTAAATTAGAAGGTAGGGTCGTCGATTATATACTACACTTAGCACTAAAAGCACGTTCATTATTAAATCCAATGTACAGCGATAACAGAAAAACTGCTCGTGGTCGTGTTTGAACTGGCGACCTGCAGCACGCCAGCTCCATAAGGGACGGCCAATGCTTCTCTTTCCTATTTGGTCATATAGTTAGCCTATTATCAACTTACATTGGACGTGGACTTCCAATTCATTCGGTTGGTTGGTTGTTTGATTTGAAGGAGTCTACCAAACAGCGTTGTCATCGGCCTGATAGTATTCGGGAAGGATGGAGGAGGAAGTCGGCCGTGCTCTTCCAAAGGAACCATGCCGGCAATTGCCTGAATTGATTTAGGGAAATCACGGAAAAGCTGAATATGGATGGCCGGACGCGGATTTCAACCGTCGTTCTCTCGAATGCGATTCCAATGTGTTAAGTACTGTGCCACATCGCTTCGTGTTCATTCTGCGTTTTCAGTTATTACTGGTTCAGCATTTAGTTGTTGTCTAACATCGGTGTTTCTTTTATGGGCCACTAGTAAATATCCCAACGAACCGGAGGAATTTCATTCCAGATGACTGGACTAATCATAAAAGATAAGATGTTATTTTGCCACATTACCTATTATTTGCTAATACGTTGTGTTATTAAACAGAACTGCCTGAATGTGGCCCAATTTAGCTAGATGTTATACGATTTGGGAAATTTAAAATTGCACACTCGATATTTAAACTCTGTTACTTGTTCAAATATTGGTCTATTTACAATAAGTTAGTACCGCTACCTAATGTTTGGGTGAAAATTCTAAGTATTTAGCAAAAGTAATGAGCTGTAGTGTGGAAGCCGCCATGGATCATTGTTGACGGACACGAGCCAGTAGCTGCCGGTGTGACGACATGTAGTTTACAATAGTATACACGCAAATAAATTGCAAAGGCGTGACAAAAGTGAGTGCCGCAATAAACTATATCTCACAGCAGTAACCATGTAGCAAGCGGGACGATTTCACCACATCAGGGCAATTCTTTTGTTATGGGTACGTGACTAGGTGGCAGGTCTTAGTGAAACGACTGCGCACCAGAGGCGTATGAATAACCCGGAATTTTGAGGGAGTTGATCACTTTTCGTCACAGGAAACCAGCATCACGACCACGACGGCAGAGATATGCATGAGAGTCAGACGACTGAACACCGCTAGCAGCAGCCATGGCTTCAAGTTCGGGCTGCGCCTGGTGTCAGAACTAGGTCATTCACGGGACTGGATGTCCCCAGCCCACCGACCTGGCGGCTGGGCCTGTCGCCTCCAGTACTCGGACAAGGTGCCTCAGCGCCAGCCGGACTCCTGCTGGAGGGCAGCGAGTTCCTAGGAGGCTACAGGCCCGGCCCTCAAGTCGGCGAGGCTATGGCACCAAGTCCCGCGGAAAACTTAGTGCCGACAGCAGGTGCAGCCCGGACCCGAATCCATCGTATATCCTTGTATGGATATGGCGTCTGTTTTTTTGGACAGCAATGATGACCTGCAGCCGTCTAGAACGAAATTAGAGTTAATTTATTATCTTCAGCTGCTGACGGACGTTGATATATATCAACGGGGGCAGGTGAAACTGTGTGCCCCTCCCGGGACTCGAATCCGGGATCTCCTGCTTACATGGTAGACGCTCTATCCATTTGAATCACCGAGGGCACAGAATAAAGTGCGACTGCCGGGACTATCTCGCGTACGCCTCCCGCGAGACCCACAGTCCCACCTTGTACGTCCACACTCTACATTCGTACAGTGCTCCGCTGATATTTCCCATTGTCTTACCATTGGTCGGGCGGAGAGGAATTGATTAAGTTATTGACCTGTCCTTCAGCCGTTCCTGGGTCGGGTTGCCATCCCATTATTTAACCTTGCTATTGGCTGCCTGTCTCACCTCACCTTATGTTAGAGCTACCTCCACAGGCCGACCCTTCGAACACTTCTGAGCACCACTGTTCTGTTGGTTTTAGATTGTTATTTTCATTTTGGTCTGATGTACTGTGCGAGGCCTTCAGCCGTCTATTAATTTAGTTTGTTTTAATTTTCAAATAAGGCCTCCAGCCAACATAAATTAAAATTTGAAGATTGATTCGTATAAAAACTAAATTTTGAAAGTTTGTTCTATCTGAAATACTTGTTATCAAGGCCCTAAGTCCTGAGTTGTTCAGTGTATATTGTGTGGCCATCAGCCGATCATTTACATGAAATATTTTTAAGATAAGGCCTTCAGCCGTCTTAAATTAAAGTTTTGAAAATTTATTTGTTTAAAACAAATATTTTAAAAAATTAGCTCTATCTGAAATTCTTGGTATCCAGGCTCTATGCCCTGAGTTGTTCAGTGTCTTGTGTGCGGCCTTCAGCCGAGCATTTACGTGCAGTATTATTTTTAAGCAAGGCCTTTAGCAGTGTGTATTCTTGAAAGTAATTTTTAAAACTTGTGTTCAGACCTTCAGCCGTTATTTTTTTTTGTGTGTGTGGTTTTTGGCCTTCAGCCCGGGAGGTATTGCAAAGTTTCCTTAACTATTCCTACTGCCGTATTCTATTAATTTGATCCTTTTAAGGCAATGTGTAATTAAGTGGTTCTTAGGAAAGTAAAGTTTTTGTGTTTTGTGCAACTAACAGTAACTGATTACGGCCCCCTCCACAACCATAACCTGATCCGCTCTGTCCAGCGAAACCAGATTTCAGCTGGTAGCAGAGCGTGTCTACGATTGTGATATTGCCATTCCAGATACTGTCAGTTTGAATTTTATTTTTGTTACTGTTGTAACATATTGTTTTGTTTGTTGATTGTTTGAAGTGACTTACTTTAACGGCGGTCCGGCAGTGCCCGGGGATCGGCCTGCTGAGGAAGGACCACCTTATTTATGAGTTGGCGATAAGTTGCCAGCCTATTGAGGGCAGTGTTCCGGACTTAGTGGCCCGCTTGCGTGCTGCCGTTCTTCACCCGGTAGATGTCATGCCGGATGTGGTGTGTGATACACAAGCAGCCTTCGAATTTTTGTTTAAGGCTGTTAGTGGCCTTGAGGACACCATTTCTGTTTAGGAAGGCATTTGCAAAAACAGACGTAGTGTCTGATGGGATACCACAATCACTGGTTATACAGTGTTGCTTTTAATCTGTCTTGATAACAAAAATTTTTAATATGTGAATAAACAGTTTTACATTCAAGACGGATTAAAAGTAACAGTTTGGAAGGCACTTAACCTAGTGACAGTCAACTGGGCAGGGTGCGAGCACAGTTAGTGCATTTAACCAATCGGATACCGGATTTATGCGTGTTAAGTTTGGAGGATCATCATAAAAAATTAACCGTCGAATTGAGGTCTTTAGTTAATGCATTGCAGTTTAAGCTTACATGTTTAAAATCGGATAGGAAGAGGACTGAAGAGCGGAACTTGCTAGATCAAGGGGGAACTGGGACCCAGCTCGGGGGAGGTGCTGTTATATCCTGTGCAAAGTTAGAGGCTGCGGTTGCCAAATTGCCTAACCCTCTGGTGTATTTCTTTAGAGATATTGCTGAATTAGTTGTAGATCGACTTGATCAGGTCGAAAACTTATTATGGTTTTTGGTTCATCTTGAACAACATGTGGCTGCCTTTCACAATCCGCACCAAGTAGTTTTGTCACTATTGTACCCGTTAGCTCGAGGTGAGTAGCGGAACCTCCTATCCCGAGCAATGGCAGAAGGTTTTTTTTTTTACAGAAATTGAGTGAATTTGTCATTAACCAGAGATTGATCATCGGAATTCGGATACAACTTGAGTGTCGTTACATTTAGGAGATGCAGCAGGATAAAGAGGAGTTACATCACTATGTCAACAGAGTTCAGACGGCCTGCTTGGCCTTGTTGATCGATATGCCAGAACGGGAGTTGGTTTCTATTGTCCTTAGGGGAATGCGAACGGCAGATAAGTAACACTTTGTTTTTTCTGATTGTCCTTCAACCTAGGAAGAGCTTCGTGTCGCTGTTATAGGGATAGCGGCGTTGCCGGTTGCGAACGCTTTGTCATGAAGTTAAGAACCAGGCCACGGGCATTGTCAAGGGAATTTCCGAATTGAATACATCGGCTGAGGCCGTTAAAAGGGAACCCCGGCGTTCCTTTAGGAGCGGTAGCGCAGCTCATTTGGTGCGCTCTTGCGTTCAACCTCGCGCGCACAGAGCCAATAAATGACGCCGGGCTGGGCAGCATCCCTGGTATCGAGCCTTTAAGTCTTTGTGTACCAGTGTTGTCGCTCCCTCATCACCATCCTTGCCTTATATTTGTTCTCGAGTAGGTGGGGAACCGATTTTTGCTCTTTTGGATTCTGGTAGCACCCTTTCGCTACTGAGCTTCGAATGGTTTCTTGAACTTGGCCATCTTACGAAACTTCGGTCGGTCACTTCTCCGATGCAGAGATGTCGGGTGGCCAATGGCCAGGTGTTGCCTCTGCGTGGTTGGGGGATTATATCGATTGGGGATTTCTCCTGGCACTTGTCATTAGCCTTGGTCAAGAAGCTGCCGGTCGATTTGATTTTGGGGTGTGATTTAATCAATACAACTGGGTTAGTGTTGGATTATTCTGGGCACACCTTCTTCTTCAAGTTCGCTCCTGCGGAGAAGTTTGGTTTCTGTGAGTGTGCTAAATGTACTGTGCATCCAAATGTCGGCATCCTGGCTGTTGAGGCTGTGCCTAATGGGTTCGATGTAGCCCATCTCTCCGCACGTAAGGCCTCTCATCTATCTACATCTACATCTATACTCCGCGAGCCACCTTACGGTGTGTGGCGGAGGGTACTTATTGTACCACTATCTGATCCCCCCTTCCCTGTTCCATTCACGAATTGTGCGTGGGAAGAACGACTGCTTGTAAGTCTCCGTATTTGCTCTAATTTCTCGGATCTTTTCGTTGTGATCATTACGCGAGATATATGTGGGCGGTAGTAATATGTTGCCCATCTCTTCCCGGAATGTGCTCTCTCGTAATTTCGATAATAAACCTCTCCGTATTGCGTAACGCCTTTCTTGAAGTGTCCGCCACTGGAGCTTGTTCAGCATCTCCGTAACGCTCTCGCGCTGACTAAATGTCCCCATGACGAATCGCGCTGCTTTTCGCTGGATCATGTCTATCTCTTCTATTAATCCAACCTGGTAAGGGTCCCATACTGATGAGCAATACTCAAGAATCGGACGAACAAGCGTTTTGTAAGCTACTTCTTTCGTCGATGAGTCACATTTTCTTAGAATTCTTCCTATGAATCTCAACCTGGCGCCTGCTTTTCCCACTATTTGTTTTATGTGATCATTCCACTTCAGATCGCTCCGGATAGTAACTCCTAAGTATTTTACGGTCGTTACCGCTTCCAATGATTTACCACCTATGGCATAATCGTACTGGAATGGATTTCTGCCCCTATGTATGCGCATTATATTACATTTATCTACGTTTAGGGAAAGCTGCCAGCTGTCGCACCATGCATTAATCCTCTGCAGGTCTTCCTGGAGTACGTACGAGTCTTCTGATGTTGCTACTTTCTTGTAGACAACCGTGTCATCTGCAAATAGCCTCACGGAGCTACCGATGTTGTCAACTAAGTCATTTATGTATATTGTAAACAATAAAGGTCCTATCACGCTTCCTTGCGGTACTCCCGAAATTACCTCTACATCTGCAGATTTTGAACCGTTAAGAATGACATGTTGTGTTCTTTCTTCTAGGAAATCCTGAATCCAATCACAAACCTGGTCCGATATTCCGTAAGCTCGTATTTTTTTCATTAAACGTAAGTGCGGAACCGTATCAAATGCCTTCCTGAAGTCCAGGAATACGGCATCAATCTGCTCGCCAGTGTCTACGGCACTGTGAATTTCTTGGGCAAATAGGGCGAGCTGAGTTTCACATGATCTCTGTTTGCGGAATCCATGTTGGTTATGATGAAGGAGATTTGTATTATCTAAGAACGTCATAATACGAGAACACAAAACATGTTCCATTATTCTACAACAGATTGACGTAAGCGAAATAGGCCTATAATTATTCGCATCTGATTTATGACCCTTCTTGAAAATGGGAACGACCTGCGCTTTCTTCCAGTCGCTAGGTACTTTACGTTCTTCCAGCGATCTACGATAAATTGCTGATAGAAAGGGGGCAAGTTCTTTAGCATAATCACTGTAGAATCTTAAGGGTATCTCGTCTGGTCCGGATGCTTTTCCGCTACTAAGTGATAGCAGTTGTTTTTCAATTCCGATATCGTTTATTTCAATATTTTCCATTTTGGCGTCCGTGCGACGGCTGAAGTCAGGGACCGTGTTACGATTTTCCGCAGTGAAACAGTTTCGGAACACTGAATTCAGTATTTCTGCCTTTCTTCGGTCGTCCTCTGTTTCGGTGCCATCGTGGTCAACGAGTGACTGAATAGGGGATTTAGATCCGCTTACCGATTTTACATATGACCAAAACTTTTTAGGGTTCTTGTTTAGATTGTTTGCCAATGTTTTATGTTCGAATTCGTTGAATGCTTCTCTCATTGCTCTCTTTACGCTCTTTTTCGCTTCGTTCAGCTTTTCCTTATCAGCTATGATTCGACTACTCTTAAACCTATGATGAAGCTTTCTTTGTTTCCGTAGTACCTTTCGTACATGATTGTTATACCACGGTGGATCTTTCCCCTCGCTTTGGACCTTAGTCGGTACGAACTTATCTAAGGCGTACTGGACGATGTTTCTGAATTTTTTCCATTTTTGTTCCACATCCTCTTCCTCAGAAATGAACGTTTGATGGTGGTCACTCAGATATTCTGCGATTTGTGCCCTATCACTCTTGTTAAGCAAATATATTTTCCTTCCTTTCTTGGCATTTCTTATTACACTTGTAGTCATTGATGCAACCACTGACTTATGATCACTGATACCCTCTTCTACATTCACGGAGTCGAAAAGTTCCGGTCTATTTGTTGCTATGAGGTCTAAAACGTTAGCTTCACGAGTTGGTTCTCTAACTATCTGCTCGAAGTAATTCTCGGACAAGGCAGTCAGGATAATGTCACAAGAGTCTCTGTCCCTGGCTCCAGTTCTGATTGTGTGACTATCCCATTCTATACCTGGTAGATTGAAGTCTCCCCCTATTACAATAGTATGATCACGAAACTTCTTCACGACGTTCTGCAGGTTCTCTCTGAGGCGCTCAACTACTACGGTTGCTGATGCAGGTGGTCTATAGAAGCATCCGACTATCATATCTGACCCACCTTTGATACTTAGCTTAACCCAGATTATTTCACATTCGCATTCGGTAATAACTTCACTGGATATTATTGAATTCTTTACTGCTATAAATACTCCTCCACCATTGGCGTTTATCCTATCCTTGCGGTATATATTCCATTCTGTGTCTAGGATTTCGTTACTGTTCACTTCCGGTTTTAACCAACTTTCCGTTCCTAATACTATATGCGCACTATTTCCTTCAATAAGAGATACTAATTCAGGAACCTTGCCCTGGATACTCCTGCAGTTTACCAATATTACGTTAACTTTTCCTGTTTTTGGTCTCTGAGGACGGACGTTCTTTATCAACGATGATAATGTCCTCTCTGGTAAGCCGTCAGGTATTTTATCGTTTCGCCCAAGGGGGGGTCCCTCTAACCTAAAAAACCCCCGTGTGCACGCCACACGTACTCTGCTACCCTAGTAGCTGCTTCCGGTGTGTAGTGCACGCCTGACCTGTCTAGGGGGGCCCTACAGTTCTCCACCCAATAACGGAGGTCGATGAATTTGCAACCATTATAGTCGCAGAGTCGTCTGAGCCTCTGGTTTAGACCCTCCACACGACTCCAAACCAGAGGACCGCGATCGACTCTGGGCACTATGCTGCAGATATTAAGCTCAGCTTGCACTCCGCGTGCGATGCTGGTTGTCTTCACCAAATCAGCCAGCCGCCGGAAGGAACCAAGGATGGCCTCAGAACCCAAGCGGCAGGCGTCATTCGTTCCGACATGTGCTACTATCTGCAGCCGGTCACACCCAGTGCGTTCAATAGCTGCCGGAAGGGCCTCCTCCACATTACGGACGAGACCCCCCGGCAAGCACACCGAGTGCACACTGGCATTCTTCCCCGACCTACCCGCTATTTTCCTGAGGGGCTCCATAACCCGCCTAACGTTGGAGCTCCCTATAACTAATAGGCCCGCCCTCTGTGACTGTCGGGACCTTGCCGGAGAATTGGCCACTGGCCCAACAGGCGAGGCATCCTGTGGTGGCTCGGAAACGATGTCGTCACCACTAGGAAGCACCCCGTACCCGTTGGAAAGGGGTAAGGCAGCTGCCACGCGGCCAGATCCCACCTTCGCCTTTCGGCCAGGCACGCGAGAGCCCACCACTGTCCGCCATTCACCCTGGAGTGATGGCTGACCGGTAAGATGCTCACTGCCGGAAGACGCAGCGACATCAGGGGTTCCATGTGATTCCAAGGCCACCGAAGTAGGCATAGGTCTCACCACAGTTGCCCCAACGCCACTACGAGCCGACGCCTGCGCCTCGAGCTCGATGAGCCTAACAGACAACAGTTACAGGATTTGCTACAGAGGTTGCTTGAGCTTCTTTGTGATAGGATGGGCGGTACTAATGTGCCTAATTACCATATCTATCTCTCTGACGATATTCCTGTTAGGCAGTCCTCATATAGCTTCTCACCCCCTAAGGTGAAGATACTGAGAGCTGAAATATCCAAAATGCTTGAGCAAGGGTTTATTCGGCGTTCGACATCTGCCTATGCTTCCCAAAAATCCCTTGTCCCTAAGGATTAGGGTCGGGATTGTAGTCCTGTTGATGACTACCGGCACCTGAATACTAAGGTTGTCCTCGAGTCAGGTCCTCTACCCGATCTTCATAACTCCTTTACTTGGTTTGCCGATGCTAATTGGTTTACTGTATTTGATTTGAACCAAGCCTATTATCAGATTCACTTAGCTGAAGAATGCAAACATGTTACTACATTTTTTACTGATTGGAATCCGTTTGAGTTTAGCAGGGTTCCCTTTGGTTTGGCTACTGGTGCAGCAGTTCTTACTCGTTTGCTGGATGATATCTTCGGGGACTTGAAATTAGTCTATGTGTATAATATTTGGACGACTTAGTCGTTGATAGCCGTTCGTTTCAGGACCATATACAGCAAGTTTTTTTGAGGTTGCAAATAGCCGGGTTAACTGTTAAACCCAGTAAATTGATGTTAACCAGGCAGCAGGTGTACTTCTTAGGTCATCTAGTATCAGGTCAGAGTATTCGCATTAACCAGAAACGAACTAAGGCCTCAAGAGCTCTGCCTCCGCCTACTTATAAACGTGGAATTGCTAGGTTAATAGGCATGGCGAATTATTTCAGGGGTTTTGTCCCCAATTCGGCTCAGTTGGTGGCTCCCCTAAATAAATTGCGCCGGAAAGGAGTGCGTTTTGAATGGGGACCTGCCCAAGAGGACAGGTTTTAGCACATTACGGAAGCTATAGCGAACCCTCCCGTTCTCGGAGTACCGGACTGTAATAAAAATTTTATTGTCCAAACTGACACATCTAATGCAGGTATTTTGGCTGTCCTCCTCCAGGAGTTCGAAGATCAGAGGCAGCTATTAGCGTACGCATCTCGTCTGTTAACCAGTGCCGAACTTAAATATTCCGTCTACGAGTGCGAGGCGTTGGAGTTTTGTTCGCGCTGGATAAGTTCTGCTTTTCCCTTGACCATTGGGTATTTCGGCTAGTAACCGACAATCAGGCCTTGAGCTGCGTGTTAGCCAGGCCATGTAAAACTGGTCGTATCGCCAGGTGGGCAGTACGCATTTCTCCATTTCAATTTGAATTTAAACACGTAAAATGCACTGAAAATGTACTTGCAGATGACCTCAACTGGATGTTCACTCAATCTGCACCTAGTGAGGGCTCCCAGGAGGCAGTCTTAGATGCACTGTGGTAGGTGAGATTCCTCTTTTATTTGTTGATGTTGCTCAGCATCAGGATCAGGACCAAACTTGGGCACCCGTTCAGCAGCGCCTGTCGGCTGGGAAACTGTTGAATGAGTACGTTATTAAGAAGGGCATTTTGAGTAAAATGGTGGGACATGCGAAGAAATTCAAGATCTGTTTGCCAGAAGCTCTGGCGCGCCCAATTTTTAATTATTTTCATGATTCGTTGGTTAGTGGGCACTTAGGAACTTATAATACCTTGCAAAAAAACAACAAGCATTTGACTTGGCCCTCGATGGACCGTGACGTGACAGAGATGGTTTCTCGATCTCGGTTGTGTAATGTAGCCAAACCTAAAAATGCTCTTCAGCATGGTCAGTTGAGTTGTGAACGCGAATCCTGTCCTATTCACAAACTCTATATTGATTATGTAGGGTCCTTACCTCGTACTAAGAGAGGTCAACGTTATGTCTTGGTTATTATTGATGCGTTTTCGAGATTTACCTGGCTCCTTCAATGCTGTGACGTGACTGTTACCATCACTTTCGCATTTAACTAATGTTTTCAGTCTTTTTGGACCACCTCCCCCCCAAACAAATCGTTAATGATAACGCGCCCACCTTCCTTTCCCTCCCCAGCACACTGAAGTTGAGTGATTAGTTAACCTGTTATGAAACCTCAACTGCTATGACATATCTTCGTTCATTGTCGGTTGTTGCTTCCTGGGAATTCAAGGTAGCACCAACATATGATGTGTTGGAGTCGGCGCAATTTTGCAGCCGTCTTCCTGTATGATCTTTAGCTATTAAATTGGTTGTTACTTATCAGTGAAGTGCACCAGCGGTATTTTATGCCTTCAGGCCATTAGCGCAGTTTTCCAGCAGTGTGTTTTCCTCGCCATGTTGATGCTCTCCGGCACAGCGTGTAGTTCGACAGCCTTTTAGTTGTTTCTTCATATTTTATTTTCTTAAGAGTGGGTGTTGTGCCTTGGCTGTTTTTAGATGCCAATTTTGAAGACGTAGTGCGGCTGGTATCTTCGTCCTCAGCTGATATTTTTCGTTGTCGTGCCGATGGTCGGGTGGAAGGGAATTGATTAGTTTGTCAGTCAGTTCTTCAGTCGCCCTGGGTCGGATTGCCATTCTATTATCTAACCTTACTCTTGGCTGCCTGTCTCATCTCACCTTACGTTAGATGTACCGCCTCAAACCGACGCTTGCAACACTTCTGAGCGCCACTGTTCGGTTGGTTTTAGATTGCGATTTTCATTTTAGTCTGATGTACTGTGCGAGGCCTTCAGCCATCTATTACTTTGTTTTAATTGTAAAATAAGGCCTTCTATCGGAAATTCTTGTTATCCAGGCCTTAAGCCCTGAACTGTTCAATGTCTTGTGTGTGGCCTTCAGGCCGAGTCTTAACGTGAAATATTTCTTTAAAATAGGTCCGAAAATGGTTCAAATGGCTCTGAGCACTATGGGACTTAGCTTCTGAGGTCATCAGTCCCCTAGAACGTAGAACTACTTAAACATAACTAACCTAAGGACATCACACACATCCATGCCCGTGGCAGGATTCGAACCTGTGACCGTAGCGATCGCGCGTGTCCAGACTGATGCTCCTAGAACCGCTCGGCCACACCGGCCGACTGTCAATGTCACAGTTGGTAATTTTGCTTGAAAGGTTGGCATTAAGCTTAATGAGAATTAATCCACGAAGTGTACTTTGGGCGCGGATTTCGTTGATAAAATGGGTTTATTCCCTATTGCGCTGGACAACAATTGTATTTTGAGTCACAAGAGCAATTTCAGTTTTGCCAGCATGGTGAAGGGGATATGGTGATGGTGGCATGCGCTAAACAGAGAATGGGAGCCGGTAGTTTAGAGGGTCAGATTCATTAGATGCACAGTTCGCTCATGTAAATAAATTTCTGAAAATAAAGATCAAATTCCTTTGTGCTGAATTTCCAGATATGCTAAGCATTGAATTGGGTGTTGCTCAATTCCTGGTTGAGAAGTCACCTAGCAGATTGTTAACGCTGAGGATGACATTATTAAAGAAACTTGTGGAACCGACATTAGAAAGAGTGATTCGACCACCTAAATCTAATTATGCTTCTCCAATGTCCTTGCCTCCTAAATCAAAGGAGGGGATGATCCACTAATGGACTGACGAAAATGAAATAAAAAGGTTGTATTGATATCCGCACCACTGCTTGATTTGCTTTCGGATGGTTTAAGGGGAGCCGGAACGATCCATTCCTCCATGTTAATTTTAGCAAACAGAAGGAACATCTTTTCCAAAACCATTAAATATATTGCTCTGAAATTTGGACTACATGTTGAGTGAATATTTCTCTACAAAGTTGTAATGTCATGTTAAAAAATATTTATTGATTTTTGTTTTACAATTTTTTTAAACAGATGCTTTTTTTCTAAAATTTTGCAGTTTTTCTTCTATAACTCTTTAATTATACAATTTTTTTACAATTTGTTATAAAAATTAAGGGAAAAAGTAAATAATATTGTGTATAAATTTCATTGATTTACTGTTAGCAGTTTTTCAGAAAATGTTCCTCAAAGACGAAAATTTTAAAGTTATGGGAAATGGCTTCCAAAGTTTTTGAATACATTCCTGCCCCATATGATGGATTATCAGCATCCTCTTCTTTTCCCAGTGTTAGTTTCCTTTTCACTGCTCTTTTCTTCCCTTTTGCTGCATGTTGTAGGCTTTTGTCTCTTCTTCCTGCACCTCTTAGTCTTTCTTCATTAATTAGGCGAATTTTGGAAATGGTGTTGTGTCCTGGTTGGAAACCTAAACGTTTCAGCACATCGCATTTGATAATGTTTCCTTCATTGTATGTTGCCATTCCATCACACTCCAAAATGCAATGTTGTTGTCTGTACAAAAACTCTTTTGGGGATCCTAATCCAAATTTAATTAATTACACTTTCATTTTGGTTTCGTGTTTTCCCATGTAAACACTTTTCCAATAAACTTGGCTTGTGATAAATCGCTAAATATGGGCTTGATTACATCAATTACAGCATTTGGCAAACTGTTTTAATGGGCATATTCCTTTCCTGATTGGTACTTACACCATTAGTCATCACCTGTGGGGCACAATGCATGTTTTTGGTGCTCATTTGTTGATGCAGTATGAAAAAATAATGCCCATATTGCTCTCTTCATATGCTCAATGCTTCTTGTATTTTGCGTAATTGCACACCCATAATGCCTCTGCAATCTATCAATTGCTTCATTTGTCAATCTTCCCCTTCCTTCAAGGGTCTTACCATCGCTAAGCTTCTGGGATCCTAATGTCTGCTTTAGTTTGCGCAAGCGAGCCCCCATGCACTTCTGCACATGTCCAATGCACTCCAGTTTTTTAATGTGTATTACGTTGCCATAAGGTCTGAGTTCCTCTACAGATTTATATCCCTTAGAATCACCATCTCCTAGATAGTTAGTATATCGTACATTATACCACTACTGTGACCTGGAAAAAATTGCTTTCACTCCCTCTACTGCAATCGCTCCACTCGTGCTGTGAAAATTTGCTTCACATCTTTCACTATGTTCGTCCTTGGTATTGCCCTTACATCTGCAATGTCCTGAAAGGATAGCAACATCCATTACTTTGCAACTGTCTCCACTGGTAGCTGTCACAACTCCATTTAGAGGTTTATGACATTTACGTTGCCATGATCCATTTAAAGCAACAGTTAGCTCTTTACAATTCTAACTATCTGTCACAGCTTCAACTGCTTTCTTCATTGTTGCTTGAGCAATATCTTCAGCAGAAGATCCCACCAATTCATTATAAAATCCAAACTTGGTTGGTGGTTTGTCAAGTTCATAATTTCACATAACATTGTCCCTGCAGCACTGCCCTTGCCAATGCAACACAAGCCATACACTAGCCTAATACTTACATCATACACCTTCTTTCCACTATTACCACCAGGTGGAATGCTTTTAGAATTAGAAAACGAAACTTTTGCAGCGCATTTGTTACACTTTTACGTGCCAAACCAAAGTGTGAAGCTATTTTCAATCCCAGTCCTCCTTCTTTGCAAACTTGGTATAATACGTTATGTTGAAAAATGTTAGAGAGCAATGAAATGTTAATTGTTTCATTCACATCATTACTGTCATTTTCATAGTTTTCAAATTTTTCTTTGCTGTCACAAAGTTTCTTGCTGGAAGAAGTTCTATCACATTCATTTGGAGTAGTTGGAGAAGCAGTCTGAGCAGCATCTCCCTTCGAAATAACAAAAGATTTCTTCTTTCACTCATTGTGCCTTTTCTTAGACACTCGATTGCTGAAATGAGGTATATTGATATCCACAAACCAAATACGTTAAACAGGTACGAGCAAAATTCGTCAAATACGCAAGATTGAAGAGCTAAACACAAAGCAAACTCCACAAGTCAACACACACAGTATAGCGTTTATGTTTACCGATATGAACAGTCACTTGTCACAGAGATAAAGCCATACAACGTTGGAAAACAAAACACTGTCTAATTCCGCAAAGGTACCCTGCTTGCAGCCAGCGAGTGGCACCGTCAGAGGTGACACACCAAGTGGCTACAACCGTTTACGCGGCGCGTCAACTTTGCAGCGATAAAAAAACACACTTGGAATTCACTTAGAAGGGGGAAACTTGATTTGTTTTATTCAGAAAACAAATAATTTTATAATAAAAAAAACACAAAACGTTAATTTTGTCATTTTCATCGTTCCGGTTGCCGTTATGGAGGCAAGGTTGTTTACCACTTTAGATTTAGTCATGTGTATAATCAGATACTCTTGAAGGAAACTCCAAAGTTGGAGACAGCATTCGTAATGTACTGGAACATATTTAATTGTACGCAGGTAGTATGAATGGGATAAAGCCACGTTCACAGCTACTAAAATGGATAAAATTAAATTTTTGAATTTAAATATGCCCCCTTTGAATTGGCTACATGTGTAGCTGTCCTTTTGTGGCTAACAGCTGCCTCGTTTACCTACATAAAATTTAGTTACGTTAACCATTATCTCGATGACTTGATCGTGCAGAGTATTCCGATTGGACCTGTGGGAGGTTTTTGAGCGATTAAGAAAGGGAGGTCAGGTTCATCTGCAGAACTTTGCTTTTTCAATTTCCTCTGTCAAGTTTCTAGGGCTTATAGTTAATGTTAAACGGATTCTGACTGACCGGGAGACAGTGTAAGTCAGTAATAAATTCCTAACAGCACAGAATATCAAACACGTTGGCAGGTTTGTAGGCACAGCCAGTTTTTGTAGGAAGTTTATTGGCTGGTTTCTGGAGATGGCTGTTCTGCCTAACGATATGTATAGGAAAGGGGGTCAGTATATCTGTGGGCCTCTACAGGAAGCCTCATTTTTAAGATTAGGGCTAACACTGATGTCAGCAACACTGTTAGCCTTATTGCAGTTCAACACAGAATTCGTTCTTCAGAAGGATGCATCAGCTCTAGAGACAGCAGCAGTTCTGTTGCAGGAGTAAGAAGACGGGAAAGAAGGTGGTTGCCTTTACTTCAATGAAACTGAATTAAGGAAAAGAAAGGTACATTTATGAATAGGAAAACTTGGAAATTTTGTTTGTTATGACGAATTAAGGTCCTACCTTAGCATCAAAAGCTCATCATACAGACCACGAAAAACTGGTGATATGGAATTGTAACATTTAATATCAAGGTACATTATATAAGTGTTTACAGAACGTGGTTGCAGATGGGCTGAGTTGTATATTTGACTGTGGTCAGCATAACCGAGGAGATGATCAGCTAGTGGAAAATTGTAGTTCAACTCCAACGGTGAGCTCGATTGTCACTCAGATTCATCATTTGTTGAATTCCACGACTAGGATGAATGCATTCTTGAAATTAAGGAGAGGTTCAAAAAGTGGCACAATAAATTTTTATGTTTCCAGAGAGCTAGCAATATGTTGTAAGACATATTCAAGGGGGAGGGGGGTATGAAATTAAGTTAATTGTTGGCACAGAACTGATTCTGTTGCTGTGCTGGAATTTCTGTCAATAACATACAGGGGGCATCTAAGAGCTATAAAATGCATGAGAAAATCAGGCTGCAGTTTATATAGTCAGGCACGGATAAGGAAATTCGTAAAAGTCAATTCAGTTGTAATGTGTGTGCTGCCATTAAACTGCCCCAAAACCGTAAGAGAGGACATTTGACCTCTAAGAGACAGCCTTTAAGTGCATGTATGTGGATTTTGTGGGTCCTTTACCAAGGATGAAGATAGGAAAGACGTAATTTGGTTTGTGTTTATGCATTTACATGGTCCGCCTGGTTATTAACCGCGAAGTAGTTGTAACAATTTGTATGGGATTTTTTGGTATCTTTTCGCCCACACAGACTACAATAGCTGATAATGTGACCTCATTTATTTCCCATAATCAAATCATTCATTCGACCAACACAACAACAACAATATCAAGTAACTTTGTCTTGGTTTAAGAGTTCACCATGTAACAGTAACATCTTATTATCCTAATCCATCTTTCATGAAGTGCATTAATAGAAACTTCAGGTCATTTCTAATAACCCGTAACAGAAATATTGGCATTGTGAAAGACATCAGTCGACATCTGCTAGTTTGCTACTGGGTTTTCCTATAGCAATTCCATTGTGTAATCTGTTGTCTGTTGATGACCGCTACATATAAAAGAAAACGCTCTACAGGTTGCTGCACGTAGGAGATTGGCTGAAAGAATATTAAACAACCTCACAAAAGATAAGCTGTGAGGGTTGGCGGCCAAGTATTTTCAAGCTGGTGAGGATATGTTATTCTGCTTGTTAGTAAAGCTCAAAAATGGCTCAAATGGCTCTGATCACTACGGGAGTAACATCTGAGGTCATCAGTCCCCTAGAACTTAGAACTACTTAAACTAACCTAAGGACATCACACACATCCATGCCCGCAGCAGGATTCGAACCTGCGACCGTAGCGGTCGCGAGGTTCCAGACTGAAGCGACTAGAACCGCTCTGCCACAACAGTCGGCGTAAGTAAAGCCTCTGAAATGATGCCTAAGAAGTTGATGTTCAGGTTTAAGGGTCCACTTGAGTGTGAAGGTTTATCACAGCTACCACTGTTTTGTTTAGTGATCTACAGTCATACGGAAATCAGTGCTTACCTTCCTCCGATTTATCCAGGTTTTGATGGCTAGTCTGATTCTTCCGAGCAGGCTGACAAGTTAGAGGGGTTAGGGGGCAAGAAGGCTGAGTATGTGCCAAGTGTGTCACTATGTTGCCTAGGTCTCCTGGGTTGGCACACCTTCCTGTGGCTTGCAGATGAGTAGCCTTGTGTGACTCTCTGGCAGAGGAAGTGTTTATCTTTCTGTGTAGAGGGCTGAGACAGCAAGGACAAGGAGCTGTGTTTGCTGACAATAGTGGTCAGCCAGCACACGTGGCAGTTATTGTGGGCCTGCTGAGTTGAGCAGACTTGAGGTGCTGGAACGTTGGTTCTACTGCGTCAGTGTTTCTTGCATACCAGAAACGTGGAATTACAGTATGTCCATGATGTGTAAACAACTAGCTGTGCCAAGGAGCACTACATACATAACAGATATGGTGATACGGCCTTTTGTTAAACCGGGCATTATCTATCAGCAGACAGTCTGTCATTAGACTGTTCACAACAGAAGATACCAGGTGGCTGACGACAAGGAACTATATTTGCTGCACAATTGTAAGCTCACAGCTGGAGAGTGAATTGGTTGATGTTTTGATGTGTATGGTTAACATCGCTGTTATTCTGCTTGTGTGCACCATGAATAGCTTGCTTCAAAGCAACGTTACAGAAGAATGATTTTATGTGAGTGAATTGTTATGCTTCAATTACTTTCCTTGGTATGGTTGAATCAAATAAAGGTTACTATGTGCGACAATGTTAGGAACGTCTACACCACCTGCTAGATTGGAAAGTTTACAGAACAATGAATATGGGTTGTGAGTGATTAAGGAGTTACGAAAGTAATCAGCAGTAGCAGGAATGCGATTAATGAGAAAAGCAACATTAGATTTTGGGACCTTGCAGGACATTAAGAGTTTACTGCTATATTGCCATCAAAATACCAGGAAAGATGGAATTCCTCGCCAAAAGTATCAAGTAGAAGCCCTAGTTCTGAGAAACAAATTCCTGTCGATATACACTTGGACCCAGGCATTTTGTGGGAGCGGATCAGAGAACTTGGGAAAACACGAAAAGAAGGGAGCGAAAGGATTTTAGATACGGTAGTAGAAAATATTGCTGCAAATTAAGTGGACTGTGGAGAATACCAAGTAGAAAAAAGGACATGTCGACAGTTCTGCTACTAGAGGGCGCCTAATGGGACCAAAGTTGTAGCAGGAGTTAGAGATTACAATAAATACTACAAATAAATGAGGATGTTGGTGGCAGATTTTTCTATATGCTGGAAAGGTTAACACAGGAGAGGAATGCGTGGTTAACCACATGTAGCCGTTAAGACGATGACCCAAAAACAATTAAGCTGGTGCATATCCCAAGACCATGGTCTAGTTTGCAGACACTTAATTATCTCAGACGTCTGTCACACTCATATCCCTACTCTTTCCTCAAATACGAAACCAGTAGGTTTTTCCTTTTTCCCATACTTAAAATCTCCCTGGAAAGGCATGCGACCTAGATCCCTTAGTGACATTCAGAAGGATATGACAGCTTACCTGAACAATAATCTGTAAGATTTTCGTTGTTGCTTTAAAATGTCTCGAAAAATAACAACAAGAGATAAAGTAAACGTAAATTTCAGGTTTTAGTTTAATTATTCGTCGTTCTCTTCGAATTATTAAGAAGTCGACAGATGTTGTAACGAAGTATAAAGAAAAGGTACAACACAAGACAATAAAGGAGACGTAAAGGAACCTGTGTACTGGACGACTTGACTGAGATTACATTGTGTAATGGTACTGATGTGTGCCGTAATCAAGCCACCGTTAAGAGCAAAGTTAAAGATAAGGTATGAATTACAATGTACATAATAGCGTGATTTTCTTCCACAGGCTCTAGGTGGGACATGATCACATGGAGTCAGTAGTGTTACTCGAGATATGTCGAACCAGGCACCACGTTCAGCGATTTTCATCATCCCATTCAATCTTAGTTACTGGTGACATCAATGCCTCATAGGAAGTGCCTTGCTGTGTGTGTTCCACAGAAGTAAATATGACATTGATTTCATGTACTATTGTGCCAGCCGGCCGCTGTGGCCGAGCGGTTCTAGGCGTTTCGGGCCGGAACCGCGCTGCTGCTACGGTCGCAGGTTCGAATCCTGCCTCAGGCGTGGATGTTTGTGATGTCCTTAGGTTAGTTAGGCTTAAGTAATTCTAAGTGTAGGGGACATGACCTCAGATGTTAAGTCCCATAGTGCTTAGAGCCATTTAAACTTTTGAACTTTTCTATTGTGCCATTACATGCTAATAAATCTTCACAGGCAGCTGAAACATATGAAGATAACTGTAGGTCCTGCCCACTAGTCTCTTACAGGGTGCTTAAACGATGCTGATTTCTCGCATAGCTATACGAAAATTCAAGCAATTCACATCAAAAATTTTTATTACAATAAAGTAGATTGAGAATACTTAACTTTGGTTTAGAACGAGTTGTCACAAGCGATGGTCGATATGCAAATAATCAGTGTCCTTCGCTGTAATCAATGTTCATACAAGCAGTTCCCACGCGCTCATAAGTCACTGCTATCGTTAATATCGCTGGTCTTGTAGGCTTCTCTGGTAGTGGCTCTGCTAGTGTCCGTCTTCTATTGTCCGGCCGTGGCTGGCAGGAGCGGCGCTTATATGCTCTTCGGGTAAGAGGCCGTTCATGTCGTGGTGACGTCCTAGTCAACGTGCTATTGGCTGATGTCGTCTCACAGCCTTCTCTGGTCTTGCGTCCTTCATTTTCGTGCTGGCGTTTATCGTTAGGCCAAAATAACAACGTGAATGAAAAGCGCTGAATTTTGTCTAGGTGTGAATATAGAATTACGTGTAAGGGCCAATGTTAAAAAGCTGTTGAACAATTATGTATAAAAAGCCTATTGTTACATCCAACTGAAGAAGTCAGTTAAATCCGCTTAGTCGAACATTTCGTCACGCGTGAACACGAAATTAAATTTGGTGATATGGAAAGATTTAAGAAATTTCATTACACATGTCATCTCAAACTAGGACCATTACACAACAGAGTGGCCCATTGTGGGAAGAGTTTTCCGTTTATGTTGTAGACACAGTTCTGCTTTTGGACGGATATCAGGTGCACAACGTGTGCGAGTGAAACGGTGCGGTAACTCCGAAGTTGAAGTAAGCAGGACAGCATAATTCTTGCGGGGAAAGACGTCTAAATTATATATATTCGCCATGAAATGTTGGTAGTATGCGGACCATATGCAGTGACGCGTCCAAACATAGTGTAATGGTGTGAGCAATTTGACCAAAACCGCACGTACATGGTGATGTTGATCGGGAAGGGAACACTTTCAAGACAGTCGAGGAAGAATATCTGGAATATGAAAGAGGTTTTACAACAACGGGGGAGATGATTTATGTTGTAAAGTAACTAAACGATTGGTAAAACGTTCCAACCATTGTTTGTAGAGACTAAGTGACTAAGTTGAAAATAGTGTTGTAACTGTACCACTCTGAAGTGCAGTGCAGAATTCAGTAAAATTACGTGGTCTGCCAACATAATGTGTAACTTCTAACACCTCTAACACCTGGATAATCATGATAAAGGAGGCAGGTAACTTACTAAACAAGGGCAGAGTCTTTAGCATAGAAAAATTCGTGCAGAATCAGCGAAGACGAGTGAAAAGATTTACTCGGTTGGGAATCGAACCGGGGATCTCCTCCTCGCTAGGCTCTTCTGTTAACCACTGCGCCATCTAGACAAAGTGTGTATCGCAACTGTGCGGACTATTTCGGCGTGCCTCTCGGCCGACCCATATTCCCACGTAGCTCCACCTATCCACAGCAGGTCGAACATAATTGAGCACCCGCACTGAAGATTGTGGATTCAATTACATGAAAGCATGGTGTCTGCCCTTTAGATATGTCCGAGAAAACACACCAACATTTGCATAAAATGTAAAACGTGATACTTAGGAATTGTAGAAATTCAATGCTTCTCCCGAGAAATTATACAATGGGCAGTTTTCTATGATCAGAAAAAGTTGAGATGGTTCCTTGTTTGCTTTTTTTTAAGAAGAAATTGAGTGATGTTTTGTATGCTAAGGACTCTGTCTTCGCACAGACTGGGACTAGAGCTTGGGATCTCCTTCTCGCTAGTGTTTAGCATATAAAATGGCATAGGTTCTTTCATAAAAAAAACAAATCAAGCAACAACACACCTCACCTTTATTTCTGTTGACAGATAAGTGCCAATTACGAAGTTTCTCCTGAGAAGTGTTGTCTCACAGCAATTCCGGTACAATGTAGTTTTATATTTTATGCGAATGTGTGCCCGAAAGAACAGACACTGTGCGTTCATGTAACTGATCCACCTCGGTGGATAATGAATCCACCACCTTCAGTGCCGGTGCACAATTACGTTCAACCTCCTGCGGGAACCTAAAAGGTGGAGCATGGAGGACATGGACTGGGACAGGGTAGGTGGCGCTGGGTGATACTGTGGCTCAGTCGCGATGCATGCCGAGATACTCGGTGCAGCTGCGATTAACACTGTGTCCGCGTGGCATAGTGGTTAACGGAACAGCGTAATGAGGAGGACATCCCGGGTTCAAATCCCAGCAGAGCACACAGCTTTACTCGGCTTCACTGATTCCGTATGAAGTCCCGATCACGTGATGTCAGTAGTTCCTTCTCTTTCATTTCCTTTCTCCCTCATCAGCCTCAAGTTTACATAAAAAAATCAAATTGCTTTGTCTTTCGTTAGTGAAATGAACAAATTAACGCCGGCCGGTGTGGCCGTGCGGTTCTAGGCGCGTCAGTCTGGAACAGCGTGACCGCTACGGTCGCAGGTTCGAATCCTGCCTCGGGCATGGATGTGTCTGATGTCCTTAGGTTACTTAGGTTTAAGTAGTTCTAAGTTCTAGGGGACTTATGATCTAAGATGTTGAGTCCCATAGTGCTCAGAGCCATTTGAACCATTTTGAACAAATTAACTCAACTTTGTTCTTAATTTTGATGAGATATTGCTGGCTTTTGACACTGGCTCAGCATTCATCACAATGTGAATTACGTAGTTTTTGAGATGAGGAAGAATCGGATTTCTGTCTGGGACGTGAAACTTGACAATCGTCAAACCAGTCACAAAGTGCAATCACAAAAAACGCCAACACAGGCTTGTAGTTCACAAAGATTTATTACACATATCCACAAAACAGTTTTACAAAATCTTTTACAAAACCGGCCTTCCAGTAGCCACAATTAACAAATATAATTAAAAGGTGTTTACAAGATTACATGGAATGAAACAAGTTAAGTCAAGTAAAGGTCCTTCCTTTTAACTTAATAACAAGTAGCTCTAGATAAATACCGCTGAGAAGCATAATTGCCCACAAATTAAACAGGAATTTACCGGTACTAGATCCCTATTGGTAAATCAAGCAACAGTACAGAATATTAAATAACAAATTTTAAGTAAAAGAGCAAATTCCCCAACGGGAACCTTAGCCCAATAAACAGATCATAGAACAGCGGAATCCCATCAGTTATATAGTGACGTATTCCGCTGAACTCACCCGTGAAATCCCTTTCAAGTATAACAACAATATTTGGGCAGAAAAGACAATTATCTCAACAGTCAGTTTAAATTCCCAGCGGATGACCCACCATAACATAAGAGTGACCAAACTACTGGGATCAGGGGATGCATCTTTGGGGGGCAGCCCGAACACATTAAGGAGAGGAATCTCGAAATTATTGCAAGGGAGAATACTCAACTTCTGTCGACTGCTGGGGCAAGCAGCAACTCTGACAGGAAACAGCCAAGTAGCGCCGAGCGTCATCAAGACGTAGCTGTCCGAGCTAACGGCGCCCAGACATTTTAATGGAGGCTCCGCCCCCTGTATTGGTCAGTCCGGAACTGATTGTGCCCGCCGGTCGTAGTACACTGCAACATCAAAAGGAAGACAGACAACCAATCCAAAAGACACAACGCAAACCCTCTTATTTCCGAGTTATCCCCCCCCCCCCCCACCTTTAAATTTAATACCCTGAACACATGCAAGAAACAGATGGAAAATCATTCAGTTCTTACAGCTGATACTTCTTCAGTCATACAGGCAGATTCCAATAACAGGCATAAAGTCTGGGGACGTTAACGGCCTGCCTAACCAAGGGCTTAAAAACCCATAATAAAAGACACCAATATTACGGCACCTTCAAACGGAGACCATAGAATAAATCATAAGATACTCAAATAACGTTACAAGAACAATGTCTTAACACTAAACGTGGCCTGCGCACTACCCTAGAATGACTCATGCAGCCTTCATACTACTCACGCTTTGTGCCCCTGCCACTTTGTGAGCACTCTTAACACCACTACTAAACATTCCTTTTTCCCACCACGGCGTGGATTATCCCATAAATGTAGCTGATTCCGGCATATTACGATCAGACTGATCACAAAACACAACGTAAAAGAAACAGCAGATGCCCACCGTTAGTAGCAGCAGACGACGAAGATCCACATAGCGTACATAGGCATCCAGCATCAGGTAGTACAATATACACACATGCTTGTGCATTGGAGGCCATAACCACCAGCCGGTCGCGGACACACTCCTCAAATCATAACACAACGCCGTGAGCAACCAGCGCTCCTCCGTAACGGTCACTCAAAGAATCGCTAACACAACATATGCCCAAGCAACAGGCAAGCACTACCACTAGGGCTCCGGAGCGGAAAACCCTGAGAGCCATAGCCGGTAGGGCCGCGCCTGAATAGCGGCCGGAAGACGAAAATCAAAGAGAAAACGCGCATGCCAGAACGAGCGAGATTACTGCCCCTACTAGAGGCGCCAGAGACTCCACCACGACTCACTGTCCGTGATACACTTTGCGATCCCGTTTAATATGCTGAATGTCAGGTCTTTGTTCGCAGTTTCAGCTTCCATAGAGCAGTTTCCTTTCTCCCCCCTCTACCTTACATACTTTTACATTTTGGCAAAGCCTTCCTCTTGGCCTAGAAATTCTGTTGACAGCTTCATTGTTTGACAGCACTGGGCGACACTCGGTGTGTCCCATTCACAGTGTGGTTAGAGTCCAAATAACCAGAAAAGTACTTTTCGCCTGGCTCTTGTCAAAGACAAATAGAGATGTAGTCAAAATACCGTGTGCAGAGGAAATGACAGTTGGGTTGCATACTATAAAAGTTTCAAATCGCCAATCAATCTGAGCATCCAATCTCTGCTACAGTTTTTACCCTCTACATCTCCCTGTAGAACCATGGAAGTTATTCCCTTATGTCTTAACGAATGATCTATTATTCTGTCCGTTTTTCTTCTTCTAAATATTCCTCTCCTCGGCGATTCTGCGCACAACCTCCTCATTCCTTGCCTTATCAGTCCACCTAATTTTTAACAGTTGTCTATAGCATCACATCTCAAATGTTTCGGTTCTCTTCTGTTTTGTCGCATTCTATGTCATCATAAAATGCTGTGCTCCTAACGTACATTCCCAGAAATCTCTCCCTCAGAGATACGCCTATGGTTGATACTAGCAGATTTCTCTTGGACAGGAAGCCCTTTTTGGTAGTGCTAGTCTGCATTTTTTGTCCTCCTTGCTCCGTCCGTCATAGGTTATTTTGCTGCCTAGGTAGCAGAATGCCTTATCTTCATCTAATTCGTCATCACCAGCTGCGATGTTAAGATTCTCGTTGTCCTCATTGTGCAACTTCTCGTCACTTTCGCTTTTCTTCGATTTACTCTCGTCCCATATTCTTCACTCAATTATTCACTCATTAGATTGTTCATTCCATTCAACAGCTCCTGCAATTCATCTTCACATTCACTAATGTCATCAGGACTCTTATCATTTCCACCCATTTATCTTGAATTTTAGTTTCACTATTGTACCTTGGCCAAATACACTGTCATTAATTCTCCCAGGCTTGTATCAGTAATACGTTGTGAGCACCTTGGAAACACCTCTGCTTTTGCTACTAAGATTTGTTTGATATTCCTGATGTAAGCTGGCCGTTATTTTGACCGGTGCTCCTGGTAATAAGAATGGCGCAAGTTAAACATTCATTCAATTGTAAGAGGGTTTGTATTTTATGTCGTTAAGATTTTTTGGGTAACTGATCTAGAAAGATATGCTTTTACGTGCACTACTGGTGCGTGTATTTTCTAGACATAGGTAACTTCAATATTTTTCATTGTCAGTTAACATCAAGTAATTGCGGGTCAAATGGGTTCAGTTATTTGTTTTGGGTTCCTTAGTCATGATTAAATGGCCCATTTACATGTTGTCGTTTCGTTTCAAATGTAAATATTACTCTGGGAACCTTAAGCAGTTTCGGGTCAAGCGATTCGTTTGCCTCCCCTGGTTTTCTCTGTTGAGGTGGGAGGCCATGTGTTATTTACCATTTATTTGTTACGTAAATCAAATGTATATTTTATGTGCGTATTTTAGAATTTCTACTGAAGTGAGCAACATTGTGGAGCATCGGACGAGCTCAAGCCAGTAATCATGCTACGGCTAATCCACATCTTTCAGCCTTGTAATTTGCCTATAACCTGTCTTTGGTTTCTCCTGTGAAGAAATTCGCCTGCTTCTTTATTTGTCAGTGCTCTCTTTCCGTGTTTTAAAGGCACTATAGAAGTCACATACTCCGCTATCCTGAATTATTTTAATGTGTAAAGTGTCATTCATATGTGATTATTGTAATACTGATTATCAAGCAGTCTCAGTAATTGAGTGCCCCTCAGGATGATTATCTAATTTTTACGATCTTTTAAGGTTTTGCTAAGCTACGAATTAAAATAGGGAATTCTCTGAAATATTCAAATTTAAAGTTTTACTAACTTATTTTTATGTTCCTTGAACTTCACTGTTCATCATATCTTATGTTAAATTTCGTTCGGTGGAAAATAAATATTACTCATAAATCCTGATGATATATTTGGCCTCGGTTGCAAATAAATATGATGAAAATAATTACCTTATTAGCATCTTATCACTCCCAAATTGAAGCTTCCCGAAATTTCACAAACTATCTGACTTTCATATCATAGTGTTCTCGATTCCTTTATGGGCCTGCAAAGGGTTACGATATTTTTATCTGTCATAAACTAAAAAATTCCTCCAGTTCTGCTGCGACACAGAAAGACATAAAGCTGACCGGCAATGCCACAGAAGCATGTCTGCCTATATTGATCCGTTTCAGTGCAGTTAGAAGCTGTCTGTCATTTTCAGCGAACCCCATATAGTCTCACACGAGGACACTGCGGCGCGACATATGCGTATGGAAAGCACGCATTGTCCATTGCCTGTCGTGTACACGAGTCCGTACTTCACCTGTCTCAGACGGACCAATAACAGTACATCACCAAGAGCACAGCAGCGCAGTGGATTTGAATCACCTATTCCAAACCTCTGCATTGCTCTCCGTAAATAACAAACATGTTTCTGATAAACGACTACTGTAACATCCACGAGATTAATTTTAGCTACAGTGCGACGAGAGGAAATTATGCCTCTAACGGTTACGAACATTATCTATCCGACATATGGAAAAACAGTGAAATAAAACGATGGTAGATATTAATTATTTATATAATATTTTATGACGTAATTGGACATATCGATGTGTATCATACAAAGACAATGATAATTGTAAATTCCTTTTATGATGTGCGTTTGTCTTCCTTTGTTTTCACCATCTGTTGGTTGGCTTTTGTAGATTGCGGACGCAAGACGCATATCAGACTGAGGTCTGTTAAGAAATTGTAATTATTTGTAATTATTACTTGAGAATAGAGTTCATTATCATTATAATTATGAGTGAATAATTATTTTTACTTTTAATTCCTCTCTCAATAAGCATTATCTGTGTTAATTATTTTTTTCCGCTGCAAGGAGCGCAGCCATTGATGACAGCGATTTGTATCGCGTTTTTATCCGTGTTTCTTACGGAAGTATCAACGGTTTGCTTGATGAAAATTAGTCTAAACAGTGCACAATATGAAAGTAAAGGTTAATAAGCATTTCAAATACTTATCTTGTTAAAAAGAAATTTGCTCTAACAATAGAAAGTCTCTATCAATTGTCTGCCGCCATCTTAACAATTATCTCAGAGGCAAATTCAAATTACGCAGCTCTGCAGACATAAATGCCGAAGGTAAGAAAAATGTTTAAAAATAAATGTACGCTGGTGATCCAGAACTCATTTTAATGAAAGTAATTCGAATCAGATTGGTTCTTTTAGAACAGTGCTCGTAGTACCATCCATATAACAAACTTTTCTTGATGATGTATGGAGCCGAAATTAATTACGCACGAGTTGTGAAGTATATTGTTTCAGGTAACATACGTCAGTGTTGTACGCGGCTGATATTCGGTGGTTTCAATGATCATTTTGCTGAAGATAACTGCTTCCATC
The DNA here is from genome assembly GCF_023864275.1 of Schistocerca cancellata. Classification (NCBI taxonomy): domain Eukaryota; kingdom Metazoa; phylum Arthropoda; class Insecta; order Orthoptera; family Acrididae; genus Schistocerca; species Schistocerca cancellata. The sequence goes on from NC_064631.1 coordinate 252,328,617, forward strand.
ATAATCAATAGTTGCATAGAATCTGTTGTATGAACTATGATGTAGTGACACTTACACAACTTACAGACAACACTTTAAGACAACATTAACTTGGAGTACTTTAGTAAATTGACCAAATCTTTAGCCGGGAGAAAAAATTATGTAGTAATTACTCACTGTAATGAAATAAGATTATCATTTTTATTTACCAATTAGTGAAATACCAAACCACTGAACAACACAGCGAACGCCACACTTACCTTAGCTACAAAGCAGAGGTACATAAAAAAAAGTATCTAAGTAGTCGTCCAAAGTTGTCTCACATAATCACTTTCCATCAGCGCTGCTAAATTATAACGTCTACATTAGCGTTCTTTACCCTTACCTCATAGATTTCTTTCTCCTTGTGTATTGATAATATTTAAATAGAATTGCCCACACTTGGTGTATTTGTTCAATGATTTGTTCAGACGTCATTCATTTATAAGCATAATGTTCCTATACTAATGCTAGTCCCACGTTTTTGAATACTTCGAACTTGTAAAAATAAAGAGGATTTCAATATTCATTGAGGTAATGGAACAGCACTACAGTAACTGACAAGATTGCGGCTGCGTTGCTGGATGAACGGAGGTAGATGGCTGCAAAATCATGCAGGTATAGCAAGAGGACGAGTTTCTGGAGATTGCGCAATCTGTGAGGACTTGATATGGATTTCCACGGCTCACCGAAGCCGGGAATCAAGTCAGCTTCTCAATACACTTAGCTCGTTATTTAAATCGGTCATTCTGTGAAACAGATTACACAGACACCAACAGTCCCTCATCAAGAAAGCTGAAGTGACCCTGCCATACCAATATAGGGCACTAGCTGTAATTGTTTTGTGAGAGAAACATCCCATTAACAAATTCAGTTCAAGTAAGTCGAAAGTCACAGAAATTAACACTTATTTATTCATGCATGTACCATACAAATCAAATGTGTGTGAAATCTTATGGGACTTAACTGCTAAGGTCATCAGTCCCTAAGCATACACACTACTTAACTTAAACTATCCTAAGGACAAACACACACACACCCATGCCCGAGGGAGGACTCGAACCTCCGGCGGGACCAGCCGCACAGTCCATGACTGCAGCGCCCGAGACCGCTCGGCTAACCCCGCGCGACATGTACCATCCTTTACATATTTTTAACAATGGAATATATTTATTTATTTGAACTTTCCATCGTTGATCGTAGTCTTTTAAAGTAGGGATTAGGAATGAATTTGCCTCTGACTGCAAAATTGTTTTTCAGATTTTTTTTTATTGTGCCTTCAATGATTTCGGGAATACCAGCCACATCCTCAGATATACCTGGTATATACACATCTAGTCAACAGGATGTACACTTTTCCTTAGATTATAGCTCTCTCGGACGGTGATGAGAGCAAGCTGTGATCCTAGGAAAACCATACCTCGTATCTATTAGACGTCTGTGTACCGGGTACATCTGAGAATGCTACTGGTATTCCCGAAATCGATCAAGACAAAATAAAATCAAACTGAAAATCACTTTTGCAGTCAGAGGCAAACTTAATGTCATCAAAATACACCTGTAACCACACAGAAAACGTTTCTACAGCCTTTAAGAAATATTTTAACATTTATATGCATTGGGTAGGTTGTCGGTAAGAACACTGTCCACGAAAAGCAGGTTCTGAGTTCGAATCCTAGTGTAGTAGACAGCCTTAATCTACTGGAACGATTGAGTGCAATGTACACTCTGATTCATTTTGGAAGTGATTAAAACTTCATATTACTCTCCATATTATCAACGTATGTTTCATCATTGTGTAATAAATGAAAATTTTGAGAAGATTTAAAACAGTGGCTTGATTTGCTGGTTATAAAATATAAGTTCAAATTTAGTTCTATGCTACTTTGCATGTGTCCAAATAATACTGTCTTACAGACTGCGTCTTAGACAGTTTCTATGGTAATTATGAGTTACTTTATTTTGAGTAACTAAAATAAGAATTTGTCAGTTTAATTGTAAATATTTATGGAGAGTAGTAGGACAGAAATAAATGCAAAATTTATGAATATGGGAAGGTTAAAGAAAATTGCCTACTCCAAGAAATAAAAATCGTTATCGATGAATATTAAATTAAAGCACGAGTGTCCATATGTTTACAAATCGTAACTACTCTATGTGTTACCCAGTACATTAAACAAAACACCATGTACTCTTAATAGATACCCAAGGCGACTTCCAACCATCGAATGTTCAATGGCCTAGTGGACCATGGTATGAAGTCACCTTTACTGTGGAGGAGGTGGGTGACACTGATGTCTGTATCACTGTATATTTGGCAGTCTTAGTAATATTTCAGCTTATTTGAACTGATAACTGGTTTCACCTTTACAGCCATCACAAGACATAAAAAAAAAGACAGTGACGCATAGGAGACATAGTTATAAACTGCGGAAAACAGTGAAATGTTTAAATATATTAAACTGTGACTAGGAGAATCAATTCTACATATATTAAGCTTCTCTGAACTCTTGGCAGCTTGATTTAAGTCACAGGTGCTAGAGAAGCATGGAAGAGTAGCAATAGGTCTTCCATACTATTAGGGAAATTATAAAGTAATCTAACCGTTCAGTTGCGTCCACGGGATGAACTTTTTGCGGATTTAGATAAAGCGTTAAATATTTTCTTTATAAAGAATCCTTTAATAGCTCAGATCGCAATCATTCAACAATCACTGATAACTGGATTTATATCAACAGTCAACCATTTTCAGATCTGAAATATTATAAAAAAACTGCAAATTAAGGTGAAAGTAGTGTAGAACACGCTATCAAATTTAACAAGGGGTAAATGAAGGCAAATACATACCAGTCTGAGTGTAGTGTCTGCTCACAAGATTGCACGAAGACACACTGTGATCAATACAACATATGCTTGTGCACTAATGATACAAAGGAAAATATTTGCATATTATTTATCTATGAAAGATCGCATAAAGAATATATAAAAATGTACATAAAACAAGTAAGAACAACCGCGATATAAAGCGTTATTACACCAGTGTAATTTTAAGAAGACAAGCCTTTCTTATTCTAATACGTAAGAACATCACACCAACTGTGCAGCAACATTGTGCAACATCATAACGTGTCATCTATCCAGCACAGAGCAGTGAACAGACTTGCAGCCGTAACGTGGCATCAGTCAACAACAGTGTTGTGTGCCCAGCCCAGAGCAGCGAGCACAGTCATTGATATTACGCGCTCGGCATCACAGAACAACTAGGTGCCCTGTGTTAAACATACTTTAAATAACGTATATTATGTTTATGTCACATATATTAAGTGAAATTAAACTATATATGGTAATAACAGACCTAGGAGGCAAATAACTTCTTAACTGAATGAACAAACTTACCAGCAGTAAGTGCTCATCTTCTGTCGGGTTCTAGATGCTGGTAGATGCCGCATAAATGTAAGCCTATATGAAGTTTAAGACAATATGATTATTTCGGGAAAGTTTTGGTTGAGCATAAAAACTAGATAGCAAAATGTACTCTTACTAGGGAAGAAAGGAAGACTGGGTTTAAAGTCCCGTCAACATCAAGCTCATTAGCAACGGAACACAAGCTCAGATTTTGGCAAGGATGAAATAAGTCGGCCGTGTCCTTTCAAAGGAACCATCCCGGAATGTGCCTGGTGCGATTTAGGAAAATCGCGGAAAATCTAAATCTGGATGGACGGACGCGGGTTTGAACCGTCGTCCTCCCGAATTCGAGTGCAATGTGCTAACCACTGTCTGACCTCGCTCACTGCTGCCTGGTTACATAAAGACACGCAACATGCAATTGACTTGAAGAGAGGAGTGATTGTGAAAATGTTCAAATGTATGTGAAATCTTATGGGACTTAACTGCGAAGGTCATCAGTCCCTAAGCTTACACACTACTTAACCTAAATTATCCTAAGGACAAACACACACACCCATGCCCGAGGGAGGACTCGAACCTCCACCGGGACCAGCCGCACAGTCCATGACTGCAGCGCCCGAGACAGCTCGGTTAACCCCGCGCGGCTGATTGATTGTAATATCCGTATTGTATCTTGTAGCCCCAAGGAATAAGGCACGTAGGAACCAGACATAAGCTAAAATATCCATAACAAGTACAAACAACTTTCGATCAATGGACATTTGTAGTAGAGAGTCTTGGTTCTTCTAACATAGTGCATTCAATAGTTAATCCGCAGTATATAGTCTAGGTATGTTGTACACAACGTACATCCGTCAATTTAACCTCGTTCATTCAGCAATTGAAACAAAATCAGTGAACATTACATCCTTATGCCACCGAAAATCCGAGAACGCTAGGGTGCAAATCGTCAACGAACGCTAGAATACAAATCATTACAACCTTACTTGATGAGCAATGCAGATATAAATACGTTAGAGTTATGAGCTTTAGCCCAGAGTGTAGGTGAGATGTAGTCAAATATCTACATTCATAAGATTACATAAAAGGTTGTAGGTGAGTCCCAGGAAATAAAGATTAATCAACATAAGTAATGGAAGAAACATCTAAATTATAAATCAAAATAATGACGCACAGGTGCCAGAATTGTAGTGAGAAAACTGGCGTACACGCCGTAGCGCAATTTCTACTTGAGAGGTACTTCTATGTCTACGTTCTTAAGATTACGTAGTGTTAGAGTTGTGCCGGAGCAGAGGGATTAATCAACTTACATGAAATACCATACGACGCGACAGAGTAGTTACACGCATGTTGGGTACAGTTTAATGAGCAGTATGAAATATCGATTCAGGTCAGGTGAACTTCCAGGCTACAAAAATAGAACTTCGCTATATATCCAACAAGAGCTCCATTTAAATACCATTTCAGATTCCTTCCAATCTGTGGAGGTACATCATCATGTTGGAACGATTATCTTTGCTAATAAAGCAGCTAATAAGGCAGCAGAAATATGCCAGATATGTTATGGACCTGATTTTCACAATGTCTTCATACAGTCACGCTATTGGGTATCAAATAGCTACCGAAAATTCTTTCTACCAGTAGTTCGGCACATACTTTGATGCTACGATGGACTTGATATTTGTGGTCATCAGTTATCTTCACATTTATGGTAAGCATTGTGCCTTCTCGAATGGACGCAGCTTCTTCACAAGATATCACAATTTTTCTGAAACCACACAGGGCCTGTCGTTCGAAAGAATTAAGAGATGTACTCATAAAATTCTATTTATGGACTCGAATAGATGAAGCTGCGACCATGAAACATCGTGTCTTCATATTTACGCTTCAGCATGACTTACTCTTCCTAACAATTAACAGCTTTGCAGCGACCTTGGTTGCAAAAGCCTGCATTTCGGTTGTTAGTGGTACTTTCTCTAAGGAAGTCACGTCTTGACTCAGAAAATGCTTTCCACGGTTCGGCGGGCTTTTTAAATAGGAGTTAGCAGTAGCGCTACTGATCTGTCGGCGACATTTCCCATATTTAAAAGGTGGTGTAAGTTGAAAATTAATCTGTGGATGATTCTTTTCCCACTGTTGTCCAGACTGTGATACACCGAGTCTTCTGGCGACTTCTGATTCTTCACAGGGAAATGGTATGGCACTTACTCCTTCGTTATTAAAACTTGTTTGAGCACACAAGAAGCGCCAACGCATGTCATATGTTGGCGTAATGTTGTCGTTCACCTCCGCAAATAAGGATGTATTATCGCAACACTGTTTCACCACAAATGGGGAAAACGAGCTACTGTACGGCACCCCGCTTTACAATAGTTTGTACCATTTAGTACGTTACTGTGGCGTAGGGACCTCAATGCTTACCGGGGCAAAAAACTTGTTTCTCCTAACGGAAAAAAGCTAACTTCCTAATTTCATTTTTTCTAGGTGATAATTCAATTTCATAACAACTCTTTGTACAGAAATGCATCTTTAGAAAGATACCTTCAGGATGCTTTTGAGTTAGTGAATAATGACAGAGAATCATCCCCTTATCATGTAAAATATGAACGATCATATGTTGCAAGTTATTTAGTGGTTTTATGATGTACTATGTACTTTAATAGGGTTCATAGTTACTCGGTCCGAGAATAGCTTATTGTTTGGCGGAGTACTTTTGTGTCTGTGGCCGAATTCTTTATAACGATGTAGGAAGGAGAGAACCCGTTTCTTGAAGTTCCACATGAAACATGTTTTGATATGCAAGATATCGATTAGATTCTTAGCAGCACATTCACAAGAATCAACTCCAGCTGCGATATGATATGAACAAAATAACGAAAGCACGTTAACGTACTGGAACTTCACGATTGCCACACTACTTTAAATAGAACACAACAATAAAATACGGAATGTGCACAGTTAATGGCATCGTCCAAACTAACTTTCGTGAGGTGTGACAGTGAGACGGAACATAGCTCCATGAACCTTGGACCATACTTAGAAAGAAATGTCACTGTATAGTACGGAAGGTAACTGAAAGAATGACACAAAGAGACGAAGAGAAATGACATTTTCAATCAAAGACAATAATTACACTGAAGTCACCGAGAATTGTGATGGTCTCCTGGACATTACGAAAGGTGGGACACGGTTCTTAATAGAATGTGTGGTCACCACGGACGGCGATGCACGCTCTGCAACGTGCTCCCGTACTGACAGCAAGGTTGGTAAGGGCTTCTTGCTGCAGGGCGTTTCATTCGTCCACTAGCGCGGTTCACAGCAGCTGCTGGATGGTTGTTGATGCTTGCGGACGTACTGTAATGAGACATCATAATAACTGGACCACCAAAACGATCACTTTTGACTATGTTCCTGGGTGTGTTATGTGTCTCCACCTAGCTCCTTATATAGGGTACGTCTAGCATTTTCGAATATGATGTGATTGGCTCAAATGGTAGGCTCTGAGCACTATGGGACTTAACTTCTGAGGTCAGCAATCCCCTAGGATTTAGAACTACTTAAACCCTACTAACGTAAGGACATCACAAACATCCATGCCCGAGGCAGGGTTCGAACCTGCGACCGTAGCGGTCGCGGGTTCCAGACTGTAGCACCTAGAACCGCTCGGCCACCACGGTCGCCTATGATGTAATTTTCTGGGTTTTACGGAATGGGGAGGCATAATGCTACTTGTTAAGTAGAACATGTCATTAGCGTAGATATGTTTGAAAATAATGACTGCGTGAACATAAAATCACATTTCATGTACCTGTGTACTTTAAATATCCTGAAACTTCCTGGCAGATTAAAACTGTTTGCCCGACCGAGACTCGAACTCGGGACCTTTGCCTTTCGCGGGCAAGTGCTCTACCATCTGAGCTACCGAAGCACGACTCACGCCCGATACTCACAGCTTTACTTCTGCCAGTATCTCGTCTCCTACCTTCCAAACGTTACAGAAGCTCTCCTGCGAAACTTGCAGAACTAGCACTCCTGAAAGAAAGGATAATGCGGAGACATGGCTTAGCCACAGCCTTGGGGATGTTTCCAGAATGAGATTTTCACTCTGCAGCGGAGTGTGCGCTGATATGAAACTTCCTGGCAGATTAAAACTGTGTGCCCGACCGAGACACGAACTCGGGACCTTTGCCTTTCGCGGGCAAGTGCTCTACCAACTGAGCTACCGAAGCACGACTCACGCCCGGTACTCACAGCTTTACTTCTGCCAGTATCTCGTCTCCTACCTTCCAAACTTTACAGAAGCTCTCCTGCGAAACTTGCAGAACTAGCACTCCTGAAAGAAAGGATAATGCGGAGACATGGCTTAGCCACAGCCTGGGGGATGTTTCCAGAATGAGATTTTCACTCTGCATTGGAGTGTGCGCTGATATGAAACTTCCTGGCAGATTAAAACTGTGTGCCCGACTGAGACTCGAACTCGGGACCTTTGCCTTGAAATATCCTATTTATGAAATCCGATTGAAGCTTCACTATTCAATTTCTCAAAACAAACCTCTCCCTCAAAATGGCATCCAATCAAGGTCTCTATTTTGTCTTTAATATGTATTTCAGAAAATGACAGGAAAGGTACAGAAACTTAAGACTGTACAAAGGATTAATGACAATCGTTATTTCCACTGACTGGTCACAAAAGGGACTAGAAAAGAGTATGGTGCAATCCGGCGATGTATTCTACGTTCAGTGCTCTGTGGCGTGAGGAAATGGTTGGGATAGCGAGTAACTTCAGAAGCGTCTTGAGGAAGACCATGGCTTAAACTCCTTTAAAAATCACACTCCTTTAGGAAGTGCTCAGATAACAGCAAGAACGTACATGCACTTTCATCTCTACCTGACGTCATTATGACATGTGAACTGCATCGTGCACGCTTTATGACTCTATAATGTGCCTATGAGCTCAAACCAATGCTTCACAGTTCAGCCACATATTCCGTCTTTCTCACAGCTTCGATCCAGCTGAAGTGGTACTCTGGAAGATACTGAAATGATTCGGATTCCCAAAATAACATCTGCGGGCCACAGATTGAAACAGTCAGCACTTCTAACAGCTCTCCCAAATGGTTCAAATGGCTCTGAGCCCTATGGGACTTAAATTCTGAGGTCATCAGACCATAACTGACCTAAGAACATCACACACATCCATGCCCGACGCCGGATTCGAACCTGGGACCGTAGCAGCAGCGCGGTTCCAGACTGTAGCGCCTAGAACCACTCTGCCATTCCGGCCGGCCAGCTCTCCCACAAGAGATCAATGGAGATCACTACGGTGAGTACCTCCCGGTAGAGTAGGAGGCCCATCAGGCACTTAAACCACCAGCTCCCTTCCCGCCCATCACATCCCACGTTCCAAAATTCCACGCTACTCTGCAGGCAGTAGGCTGAGACCCTGCGATAGCTCACGTTCCTCTCGCCTCATATCCTCCGCACCTTAGGTCACACGCCATAGCGGTCGGAGACCTCTGTCTAAACCTCATGCGGTTGCAGAAGGGCAGACTTTTGCTTGGCTGCTATCTGCTTTCTCTGACCAAGGTCTGATACAGAATGCTAAATGTTGCTGCGGGTTACCTACGTCTCCCTTTGTAAGCAAATACGAGTAATAAACACTAACTTAACAGCTTAAAATGAAGCCCTTATACCATTCATTCTCAATTCAAGACAGTGCAGGCAAAGAAAACTAAATCGAGCAATTTTCGGGCCTTCTACATCACGAATCACAGCTACGATATCATAACTTGAGCTTAGAAGCTGTGAGACTTGTGCGAGACTTCCCCTGTTTTCAGTCCTGCCGACATATCTTGGCCATCTTGGATATTCAAACCCATTAACGTTAGGTTGCAAGGTATTTCATTAGGTCTCAGGAGCTCGCATTTGTTTGCTGGGTACCGACTTGGCGATCCCAGGTATCTCTAGGCTGCGGATTGGTAAGCGCCGCTAGACCTATGTCACAGTAATGACTGGACACGCTTCAGCTACCAATATATACCGCAGCGGTAGAATGTTGTATGCCACAGGCAAGAACGATCTAGGCTTGACCGGTCACGAGGATGGTACAACCCTCTTTAAAAAAGCCTCAGTCAACGTGTGTTGCGCTCCAATGACATGCATGGTTTTTCAGGTGGGACAGCAGTTACTGGGCAGTTTCTGAGGAAACGGACTCATCTCAGTTGTATGAAGCTTACGCAGGCGAGTGGGGGCTGTTCCTGAGTTGGACCTTGCTTACCTAGGTGCTCATGGGTCCGAGATGGAAGCTTCGAAATTATCTCCTCCACCTCGCAGCAGAAGGCATGAACCACTGGTAGATATCAACCCCAGTCTTACAAGAAGACTCGTGAAACCAGTCCTCCTGATTCTGCAATTATCCAGAGTTCTGCCATGCCTGAGTGCCGCATGCTGCCGGGCAGAATGTTTTTTAAAATTCAAAATGTAAGAGGGCAGTTTTGAGAAAGTTTCACCTTTGTGTATCCAGAATGGTTTAGAAGGAATCTGTAGCATTTTAAAATCTGTTAGTGGAAACTTCTAATACCGAGCAAGTAACGATATAGCAAAGAAGCAAGATGCCTCAGGGATATGCCATTGAAACAGAACTATACAGTACCTTGAACTGTAGCAAAGGTATTGTAATACAGGCAACTTGTGGATATCCCCAAGGAGTAACTAAAGGCTAAGTAGGACGAAGGATGATAACCAGAACATAATAAAAATGATGGATGGCGTTGTGGTCAAATCAAATTTATCCTTGCTTTCAATAGCGTAAGACTTATAGAGCATGAGGGCAGGTTTCCTTCACTTAAGAGTGCAGACACACACACACACACACACACACACACACACACACACACACAACACCATAGGATTTAAAGACGAAGCTACTTGTGAGAAATGTGGCAACTTCCCACGAAGGCGTCGGTTTTTCATCCCCTTCGAAATATGTAAATTGCTGTGGGGATCACCATATCTGGAGTAGGGATTGCAGTTTTTTCCTTGAAGAAAGGTATAGGAGATAGCAACAATGGATCGCATCCAATGTGGTGAGGCCAGAAGGATCTATAAGACCACGCAGCCTCCACGTTCGATACCGCCTTTGCTGAAGTTCTTCAGCAGCCACTTCAGAAAACCGATGCTGCCACACTAAAGGAGATTGCTAGAGTCAGCACTAGTACATGCGTTTCAATGCGTTTGTGCTACTGCATTTATTTTGAATGGCTCTAAGCGCTATGGGACTTAACATCTAATGTCATCAGTCCCCTAAACTTAGAACTGACCTAAGGACATCACACACATTCATGCCTGAGGCAGGATTCGAACCTGCGATAGTAGCAGCAGCGCGGTTCTGGACTGAAGCGCCTAGAACCTCTAGGCCACAGCGGCTGTCTTGTTATTTTCAAGCTCATACCTCCCACCAGAACATCAGAAAAGGCTGTGGTTACCAATGTTGTGGGGATTCCTGCCTCTCCAAAAGCTTATCTTGGTCCACCGTCCAGCACTGGCGCTATCACTTCCGTGGGTGTCACTCCGAAAGGTTCCCAAGCAATTAAAAAAAAAAAAAAAGACTTAAAGTCGAAGGCAGATAATCAGCTGCTGAAGGAGACGGAAAATAAGCAGTCTGACGCTGAATTTCCTGGCAGATTAAAACTGTGTGCCGGACCGAGACACGGACTCGGGACTTGCCTTTCGCAGACAAGTACTGTACCGGCTGAGCTACCTACGCACGACTAAATACCCATCTTCTGCCGATGTCGACATCGCTGTCTCTGACGTATCTCACGATTCGTCTTCAGACCCCTTGGACCTTGATGTTGGCCTGGGGCACTCTTCTTGCCCTAAGACCAAGTCTCCGCCAACTATGTCCTCTAATGCCTGGAGGAAAGGGCTATCTCCATTATTAAAGGCTCCTATATGATAGTGAAACATCAACGTTTTCAGGACAGATGTGTATGAATGCTCCCTGCGCTTGCGTTTGCAAGAAACGTATTTTAAAGCGTCTGATGCCCCTAATGGCCCTAAGCATGGTCTAAGGGTGTCGTCTTTGACTTGTAATCTAAGTGTCCTCATTAGTGGATTCAGAGCCCTCCACTGCTTAAATTTCGAATAAAAATCACCAGCTAAGACGGTCGAAGACTTTCGGCGTAAGAAGTCATCCTCGCTCTCCGACGACCTTGTTAAAGAGGGCAGAGGAGCGGACAGAGGTTCAGGACACTCGCTTGCCCTTAGTGTGGAAAACTGCTCCTAAATGGCGGAAAAATCATCAATCTTCAAACTCTGTGAGCCGGCCGGAGTGGCCGTGCGGTTCTAGGCGCTTCAGTCAGGAACCGCGTGACCGCTACGGTCGCAGGTTCGAATCCTGCCTCGGGCATGGATGTGTGTGATGTCCTTAGTTTAGTTAGGTTTAAGTAGTTCTAAGTTCTAGGGGACTGATGACCACATATGTTAAGTCCCATAGTGCTCAGAGCTATTTGAACCATTTTTGAACCAAACGGCATGAGGATGAAGATAATACCCAACGACCGAACAGGTTATCAGCAGCATGGCGCTCAAGCAAGAATTAACAGAAATTTTGACGTGTAGGGCAGCCTACAGGTACATTCTGCTAGTGAAATGAGTGCAACAGCTGTCTCCGAAGCAGGCGCCATACAGTTGGTGCTTACATGGCGAGTACCTGTGATCGGGTTTCTTCCACTATTTCCAAAATGTTGTCAATACCCACTCCATCCTTTGATGCTGACGGTACTCTTCTCTTCGGAAAACATTTCCATATAACGTCGTCTTGCTGATCGTGCATTGTCTTCTGCTGTGCCATAAAGTGGATGCATTTCTACATATTCACCGTTCGAGTACGCCATCATACAGTACACAATGACTGCAGTCTATGAACTAACGACAGAATAAATGTATGTAGTATATCTCGTGCCGCTACACAAGCACCGTAGAGTACAGTGGACAACACAGAAGTCAAGCAACCAAAGGCATTTCATGCGAGAATCATTTAACCTGTATACAGGGGTGTACAAAGCAAAATCATTCAAATGCACCCGAACACTATGCGGTAAATGTTTTACTGGCCGCCTTTCACCACTAACATAATGTAACGTAACTCGGAAATAAAGCAATTCCAAACAAAATTTTGAGTAACATTTTAGTTTTTATGCATACACTACACCCACGACGTGTGCTATTACTTTCGAATCATCTTTTATGTTCATGTAATTGTTGTGATTGGTGTAAGAGCCGATATTTTTATATAATTAAAATCATTTGACACCATCCGTAGAAAAAACTATTGTCAGTAATGAAGAAAAGACATTTACCCAGGCAGATGATGAGGGTATGCCAAGGTTTATACAAAAATACCGAAATAAGATCGACCAAGAGCCGACACCAGAAACAGAGGTAAATCAAGGAGTAAGGGAAGGCTGCAGTATTTCTTTTACGTTATTAAACATTATCAGAGAACGGATGGAAGACAGATTAGCCCAAGCTACAGGAACTGGAACAAATAAATGTCTAAATAACAGAACTATTTTCCGACGACCAGGTAATTAGACAACATAACGAAGACAAACTAAATACAGTGGTACATTGATTAAAAATACGTACCAAAATTATAAATTTATGATACTAACAACTAAAACAAATACAATGTATATTATAAGGAAATATGTCATAAGGACCACGATAATCATCTGTAATGTAATAACAGAATACGTATTCCGTTTTCAGTATCTCTGATTTGACTTAACTTCTGATGATAAGAAAGACACAAACAAAAATATTAATCTGTACAACTTACCTGTGGCACGATAACGAAAACTTGGAAGAGTGAAATGATAAGAGTAATCTAGAAAAAAATCTTATAAAGTCGTTACGCTGCTCACAACAGTACAAGGAGCAAAAATTTGGGAATTAAGATCAAATGACCTAAGAACTTTAAACTCTAAAAACGAAGTTCCATAGATCAGTGAATTGCTGTACAGGATAAGAAATGAAGAAATAAGGAAATGTCGAGGACTAGGTAGTATTGCCGGAAAAGCCAGAAGACCTAATCCTGGATTGGCTGAAGATGACTATTATTCCCCGTCTGCTCTTCTGTCAGTTAATGGAGTAGGTTCCATAATAAAGGATTACTAACAGATTTCGAGAATAGTAATAGAGTTAATCGATGACAGTTTGGGACGCGAAAAGGAAAGAAATGGCAAACAGCTTCTGAAGCTGGCGCAAGCTGCACACATGTCCACTGCCTCACCCCATTTATTTCTCACGCCAAAAACCTCTCCAATACCACCGCTAAGATTACTTATTGGTTTTTCTTCCTCTCCCCCATAGTTTCTCACTCAGTACCATCTGGTCATGATGTTATTCGGTAACTTTTCACTTCTCGGTCTGAATGTGTGAGAGATCCTATTGTGTCCTTCCTTTTATACGGTATTCTGATCTTATTTTCCACATTTCACTCAGTGACATTTGTTCCTACTCCATTTTTTCGTTTCGTTAATTTTGACCCCACCACTACTACACTTTTCTGTCTTTGCTGACTCTTTTCCACTATTAAACTCATTGGCTTTCTCATTTTCATCTAGCATCAGACTTCTTGCCATCATTTCATCATATTCCTTTTCTTTTTCTTTTACGATATCTTAAGGAATTTTTGACCTAATGACATCGTCAATACCTATTTGGCTTGTTTCTCCTTCCTATTCAGTTACTAACGTCGCAATGCATTTATTTACATCCTTATTAGGGTTAATTTTCTTCACAACTGACATTACTTTGGAACCTAAATCGGTTCTCGTACCTCTTACGCACTTCCTCAGTAGATCAATGGTAGTATTCATATACCTTTTTTTTTCCTTTTCTCATTCCATTTTTCTGAACTTGCTGTCCAACAACATAGTTTGGATTTAATTTCTGATCTCAGAGATTTGTTATATTATAATCTCATTTCTGGTTTCAGAGTCTCATCTGATTTCAACTAATCTATTTATGATTTCAGATAACCATTGTTTGGTATCACAGATTGAAAAGACTCAATGTACATTTTTGTTTTTGATTTCGAAGTTTCTAAGTTCATAGCTTCCAACATTTGTTGCCGCAAATTTCATATCTTTTAGTGTTCATTATAATCATCCCCCCCCCCCCCATGAACCATGGACCTTGCCGTTGGTGGGGAGGCTTGCGTGCCTCAGCGATACAGATAGCCGTACCGTAGGTACAACCACAACGGAAGGTATCTGTTGAGAGGCCAGACAAACGTGTGGTTCCTGAAGAGGGGCAGCAGCCTTTTCAGTAGGTGCAGGGGCAACAGTCTGGATGATTGACTGATCTGGCCTTGTAACAATAACCAAAACGGCCTTGCTGTGCTGGTACTGCGAACGGCTGAAAGCAAAGGGAAACTACGGCCGTAATTTTTCCCGAGGGCATGCAGTTTTACTGTATGATTAATGATGATGGCGTCTTCTTGGGTAAAATATTCCGGAGGTAAAATAGTCCCCCATTCGGATCTCCGGACGGGGATTGCTCAAGAGGACTTCGTTATCAGGAGAAATAAAACTGGCGTTCTACGGATCGGAGCGTGGAATGTCAGATCCCTTAATCGGGCAGGTAGGTTAGAAAATTTAAAAATGGAAATGGATAGGTTAAAGTTAGATATAGTGGGAATTAGCGAAGTTCGGTGGCAGGAGCAACAAGACTTCTGGTCAGGTGACTACAGGGTTATAAACACAAAGTCAAATAGGAATAATGCAGGAGTAGGTTTAATAATGAATAGGAAAATAGGAATGCGGGTAAGCTACTACAAACAGCATAGTGAACGCATTATTGTGGCCAAGATAGATACGACGCCCACACCTACTACAGTAGTACAAGTTTATATGCCAACTAGCTCTGCAGATGACGAAGAAATTGAAGAAATGTATGATGAAATAAAAGAAATTATTCAGATAGTAAATGGAGACGAAAATTTAATAGTCATGGGTGACTGGAATTCGAGTGTAGGAAAAGGGAGAGAAGGAAACGTAATAGTTGAATATGGATTGGGGCTAAGAAATGAAAGAGGAAGCCGCCTGCTAGAATTTTGCACAGAGCACAACTTAATCATAGCTAACACTTGGTTTAAGAATCATGATAGAAGGTTGTATACATGGAAGAACCCTGGAGATACTAAAAGGTATCAGATAGATTATATAATGGTAAGACAGAGATTTAGGAACCAGGTTTTAAATTGTAAGACATTTCCAGGGGCAGATGTGGACTCTGACCACAATCTATTGGTTATGACCTGTAGATTAAAACTGAAGAAACTGCAAAAAGGTGGGAATTTAAGGAGATGGGACCTGGATAAACTGAAAGAACCAGAGGTTGTAGAGAGTTTCAGGGAGAGCATAAGGGAACAATTGACAGGAATGGGGGAAAGAAATACAGTAGAAGAAGAATGGGTAGCTTTGAGGGATGAAGTAGTGAAGGCAGCAGAGGATCAAGTAGGTAAAAAGACGAGGTCTAGTAGAAATCCTTGGGTAACAGAAGAAATATTGAATTTAATTGATGAAAGGAGAAAATATAAAAATGCAGTAAATGAAGCAGGCAAAAAGGAATACAAACGTCTCAAAAATGAGATCGACAGGAAGTGCAGAATGGCTAAGCAGGGATGGCTAGAGGACAAATGTAAGGATGTAGAGGCTTATCTCACTAGGGGTAAGATAGATACTGCCTACAGGAAAATTAAACAGACCTTTGGAGATAAGAGAACCACTTGTATGAACATCAAGAGCTCAGATGGAAACCCAGTTCTAAGCAAAGAAGGGAAAGCAGGAAGGTGGAAGGAGTATATAGAGGGTCTATACAAGGGCGATGTACTTGAGGACAATATTATGGAAATGGAAGAGGATGTAGATGAAGATGAAATGGGAGATACGATACTGCGTGAAGAGTTTGACAGAACACTGAAAGACCTGAGTCGAAACAAGGCCCCCGGAGTAGACAACATTCCAGTAGAACTACTGACGGCCTTGGGAGAGCCAGTCCTGACAAAACTCTACCATCTGGTGAGCAAGATGTATGAAACAGGCGAAATACCCTCAGACTTCAAGAAGAATATAATCATTCGAATCCCAAAGAAAGCAGGTGTGGACAGATGTGAAAATTACCGAACAATCAGTTTAATAAGCCACAGCTGCAAAATACTAACACGAATTCTTTACAGACGAATGGAAAAGCTAGTAGAAGCCGACCTCGGGGAAGATCAGTTTGGATTCCGTAGAAATACTGGAACACGTGAGGCAATACTGACCTTACGACTTATCTTGGAAGAAAGATTAAGAAAAGGCAAACCTACGTTTCTAGCATTTGTAGACTTAGAGAAAGCTTTTGACAATGTTGACTGGAATACTCTCTTTCAAATTCTAAAGGTGGCAGGGGTAAAATACAGGGAGCGAAAGGCTATTTACAATTTGTACAGAAACCAGATGGCAGTTATAAGAGTCGAGGGGCATGAGAGGGAAGCAGCGGTTGGGAAGGGAGTGAGACAGGGTTGTAGCCTCTCCCCAATGTTATTCAATCTGTATATTGAGCAAGCAGTAAAGGAAACAAAAGAAAAATTTGGAGTAGGTATTAAAATCCATGGAAAAGAAATAAAAACTTTGAGGTTCGCCGATGACATTGTAATTCTGTCAGAGACAGCAAAGGACTTGGAAGAGCAGTTGAATGGAATGGATGGTGTCTTGAAGGCAGGATATAAGATGAACATCAACAAAAGCAAAACGAGCATAATGGAATGTAGTCGAATTAAGTCGGGTGATGTTGAGGGTATTAGATTAGGAAATGAGACACTTAAAGTAGTAAAGGTGTTTTGCTATTTGGGGAGCAAAATAACTGATGATGGTCGAAGTAGAGAGGATATAAAATGTAGACTGGCAATGGCAAGGAAAGCGTTTCTGAAGAAGAGAAATTTGTTAACATCGAATAGAGATTTAAGTGTCAGGAAGCCATTTCTGAAAGTATTTGTATCGAGTGTAGCCATGTATGGAAGTGAAACATGGACGGTAAATAGTTTGGACAAGAAGAGAATAGAAGCTTTTGAAATGTGGTGCTACAGAAGAATGCTGAAGATTAGATGGGTAGATCACATAACTAATGAGGAAGTATCGAATAGGATTGGGGAGAAGAGAAGTTTGTGGCATAACTTGACCAGAAAAAGGGATCGGTTGGTAGGACATGTTCTGAGGCATCAAGGGATCACCAATGTAGTATTGGAAGGCAGCGTGGAGGGTAAAAATCGTAGGGGGAGACCAAGAGATGAATACACTAAGCAGATTCAGAAGGACGTAGGTTGCAGTAGGTACTGGGAGATTAAGAAGCTTGCACAGGATAGAGTAGCATGGAGAGCTGCATCAAACCAGTCTCAGGACTGAAGACAACAACATCAACTATAATCATGAATTGATATTCGATTGAAATTTCACTTAACCTTTGCAGAACTTAGACGTGCTTGTGTTCATAAAGATTCTAGGCGTTCTAACTTCTTTGATTTCCGTTTCTTTGTGATAGGCAGCCTGGCGGTACTTTTAAGGCATTTCACTGCATGTGTGGCTCTCTGATAGGGCTTATCTTGCACCTGTTCGTTGGCTGAGAACGGTGGTCTGGTGCCCGAATTGTGGTTGGTGGGCGTTTACCATAGAGCGTGTGCCTACACAATTTAAAGAATGACGACTTCCCTCTACTTTTATGATCATGAGTTCCATTTTTTGTTTGCGCAGTTTCAATTTTTGTACATTTTCTTGGAGGATGTGGTACCGCTACCGATCCTCGGTTCACAAAGGTCTGGGTTAAAAATAATTGTGAACACTTTTTTTGCGTGTAATAAAATGCTGGAAGCGATAAAGGCAAACTCCTGATCTTTGCTGAGCCATTGTCACCAAACTTTATTTATAGTTTTCAGGTTTTTACTTATAGATTCGAGTACCTTTCACTAGAGGTCGTTATTTTGATCTGAGTCTCGGATATTGATCAGCATCACTTCCAGTTGGAACTTACCAAAGCCATTCTTATGATAGTTATAAATGGCCAGACATTTGGGCCAGTTGTAGTTCTATTATTACCTGATTAAGCACAGAGATTGAATCTTTAAAACTGTGTATGTGCCTTATCATTAATTATCATGTACTCAAATTTCTACATACTATCTTGTATTTAGCACTCATGCGCTGAATGTTTAAAATAGTGCGTATATTTTATTCTTAATATTCAAGTGTTCAGATTATTTCAAAACCTTTAATCGTTGGTATATACAATTATCAGTTTACATTAAAGCTGGTGTGTGTCAAAGGGGCATAGTCTATTTGTCTTCAGTTTATTATACATCGGCCAAGATACGTGTCTTAACCGCAATTTATTTCTGTTACATAATTTTAATGTTTCTTCCGCGTTTTTATTAGTATTAGCTGAGCCAAGTAACTGCATTTTGCTTAGGCTGAGCTCAGGCAGATAACTTCACGTTGCCCAATCCTTTCATTTCGAGCTCCTTGTAATTCTCTTTCAGAGATGTCGAACAAGGCTTCTATTTTAATCTCTTTTGCGAATTTTCGTTTTAAGCCTCAGTTTCTTACCATTACACGAGTTAACGTATAGTTTGAATTAAATGCTTTCTCAATTCAGCAAATGTTTTTAAAGTTCCATTGTAAAATATTGTACCAAATCATTTTTCAGATTTAAAAATTCGTATTTGTTAAAAGTGGGAAGTAAAAGTGGTATAATATGTCTAAGTTTTGTATACCCAGCACCTTACCACTGACAGAACCAGGCTTCCTAACATTTCATGAATAATGGTAAGTGTATAACGTAAGCAAAATGTTTCTACAGGTATACAGTTTAATTACTATATCCTTCTGCCATGGCCGCCAGTTTCGGCAGTCGGTTCCAGATTCTCTTTCACAACTATTCTAACTTTGAATATAATCAGCTTTAGTACTATTTAACTCAGATCTGATCACTCTTTCCACAGAGTTATACGTCACTTAAAAATCTAACTGGCTAATAGTATGAACACTATTGATTCTGTAATCGATTCGGGCTCAAAAGTTTATTGATATTAGCGTTTGTGTTTGCTCCCATTCGAGGTGTCTGCGCTTGAATTTCGGATGGCATGAGCCCGCCAATATACTGCCCATCTCTCTACGCCTGCCCTACATTACCTGCATCCCATCACAGGGTAACACAATTATACAAAGAGGAAGCTTCTCTGTACCGTTGTCCCGGGCTCCGCTCTAGTTTCCATTAGATAGCAGATGTCAGGCGGTTCGCGTGCTCATTTCCGGTATACCACAGTAGAGGTGCTTCTGTAATAGCCTCTCTGACGTCAGAGGGTAGGACAGAAGGGAGGCAGAGGGGCAGAGGGGTGAGAGCTAGTAGCGCATGTGCAGGTAGCACTTTACAACAACAGACACCAGACGAGACACGTTCTTTGCTGTATGGTGACACGACAGACTACTGAAAGCAGCCAGTGCTGGAAAAAAGATAATTGAAAGGAGCGCCCTAACAAAATGTCGGCTTTCACTTATTGTAATGCTGTGTGCTGTCTTGACTGTAGTGGATGGTTGGTTCATTAATACAGAGGGCATACTCCAAGAAATGATTAGCCAGTATTCGAAACTAGATATTGTACAAAGGACTGACAGTGTATGACAAACGTTACAACGAAGTGCCAGAAGGAAGTTCTGTTGCATAATTTTGTATACAATTGCTGCTGCGAAAGGGCAGTTCCGGAGGTAACATGTACTCCTGTTAATGATATGTGCTTTATCCATATTTATTAGTACTTCTGATAGTGACTATTAAAAAACTTGCAGGATCTGAATAAAAACATCGACCAGTCGCATAATCTGTTTGAATATCATGATGCAGCTAGTCGCTGCATTATTCGGCTCATACGTATTCATAAGAAAATTTTATGTTCCATTTTTTATCTATCTCGGTGTTTTTTTTTTCTTTATTAATGCGGACGTCAGAGATTAGATCATTTAACTAATTTGTTTTCTTAGTCTCGTACACTGACTAAAATGCTTGTTATTGAATTGTTCTGACAGTGATAGTGTGCAGCGTTGAGATAGAAGGGCTAATGCTAATGTTTCAGAATACGTCTGCTTCTTTTCTGACTGTAGGGGCGCTATTTGTACGCACCTTTTCGATGTTCATTGCCCAAAGTCTTGCACTTCTATCAAAAAAACACTTCGAAAGTTAAACGACTTCTTTGACCCCATTTAGAAATTATAACCTCAGAACAGGAGAGATTGAGCCAAATTAACTAATATACTTGCCACCTGTAAAAGTCAAAGCATAGCTGATGAATACACTAGAACGAATACTTTATTAACTAGTACCAATCTTTCTGTTTGAACGTATGAACCTAAATTCACAGTAGCAGACTAGGCTTACGGAGTAGGTGAATTGTTGTCAACACTTTCCTGTTGAAATATATGAGGAACGTCCCTGAAGAAATAGTCGAGGAAGAACGTACAAATTCTAAAGGTTGTTGAGGTACAACAAGAAAGACAGTTACGCCTAACGCAGCCGGTACTAAAGTAACGCAGTTGGTTTCAAAGAACGTGTCGTTGTCTTTTACAAGGAAAAAACAACGTTAACCACTGCGTTTTTCTAGATGGATCCGCACTCACTTTACACACAACTTCTCCCTGGCATGTTGCGCCTCAGATTCTTAAAAACACTTCCAGAAAACACCTTAGGTCAACAGCACAGCCGTCTAAACTTCATAGAACAGCTAGCATGATGACGCTAGATGTTTCAGTGACGCAACACCCTCGGCTACAGTGACTGTCGTATACCTCATTCCCACGACCTCCCTGCCTTTCCATTAACTCATAACAGGAATTATCAATTTCATCTATATACTGCAAAGTCACTTTAAGATATGTTAGCCGGCGGAAAACCAAGTGGGATAGCTTCAAGCGGACCGATAGTAGTGTTTATAATCAGTTTAAAAATAAAGTCTATGTCAAATGAACAGGAACATCCCCTGTAGATACATAAGCTAATACCCATAGTTGAAGCCAACCGCACGTGATTTTTTCGATAAAATACTTAGCAAATTACAGGCTTCATACTACCACCGCGAATTAGTTCACAGTGTTGCGAAGTATGTGTGCAACTTACTGCGAACATTTCATGCGATGTATGAACCCGTAATTTGTTTCCGAAAGAGCGCACAATTGCACCTCCGAACTCCCGCTGATGTTATGATACGCAAACAATCTTTAACTGCTAAGAAAAGTTCACGAGGCAAACACAATCGTGCCCAGGACCCAATGCGTCCGCCATTCATCACAGTTACCCCCTGTCTAGCGACCCGTTCTCCACCGTTCTCAACCTTTGGTTGTTCCATTTACCTTTCCGGACAGGGTTCCACAATCTTTCTTCGATTTTTCGTAACTGGCATCTTTTGTTTATTATATTTCATTTACACATCTTACTGTTTATTCTAACTGGCTATTAGGTTCCTTACACCCCTGCATGACCATAATTTTTCCCGACGGCAATGGCATTTTTTCGACAAGATAATGCACCACGTCACAAGGTCAGATATGTGATGGAGTGGTTCGAGGAACACAGTGGCGAGTTTCAAATGATGTGCTGTCCACCCAAACCTCCAGATGTGAACCCGATCGAACACATCTGGGAGTTAGGTGATCTGTGTGTGCAGATATGGTGCCAACACCTTCCAGCAATCTATCAAGGTCTCATTACTTCCATGCCACCTCGCGTCGCCGCTATTTCCCGAGCCAAATGTGGATACTGGCTATTAGACAGGTGGTCATAATGTTCTGGCTGATCAGTGTATACTATAGGTTATAACAATTCACGAAGAGTTAAATGAACTTTGCCTTTTAAATCTAAGAACACTTGTCTTCTCCTGTTGATTATTGCTAAGCGTTGGTGTTCTTTCAGGGCAAACATCATAAAGCCAACCCAGATTGGTAGAAAACAATTATAGCGATTATTGGTGAGCACTGAGATTTTTTTTCAGGGTACCTGAGCTAATTTGTTGTGTACATAATTATGCAGCCAGGCTAGGTGTGCGTTCAACTGTGTGGCCTAAAATTCTCACCAGTTAGTAATATTACGTACCGTGTGGTAACAGTTGACCAGGTGTCCTCTACATGGACGCAATAGACTCACTGGTTGCTAGAATTTTTTTAAATGATTCGCTGGTGCATATGGGTATTTCAGCACATTAGTTCAGTTACGAGTTGGACTTAGTCATTTATTAAATCGTGCTTTGCTGTGTTTGCATTAAGTGTAAGTCACTGAGTAGCAGTCTCTCCTAATTTAAGTTTAAGCTATTGTTTCTTATTTGATTTCATTCTTATATACTCGTTATATTTGGATTGTAGCAAAGCATTAAGGTTATGTGTCCACACTAATTTCGCTTTAAACTAGTGACCTTTGAAGTAAATCTTTTATCATATTTCAGATTTCTAATGTTACTTCTTAAAGAAGTAAATCTTTATCGTTGTTTTATTTTTTTAATTACATCTTAACCAGCTGTACAGTTGGCTGGTGAAGCGTTACTTGGAATATGAGCACAATTTCTTCACTTTAAAAATATTAATTCTTGTTTAGTGTGTGTATTGTTGTTAATATATTATCAAATTGTTATTCTGCACACTTTTACCCCATGTAGTACAGTTCCATGGATGAGTACGTTCTTTCAGTATGATGGAACCTCTGCACATTCTAGTCGACAGATGACACATCATCTAAAACTAGCGATGCCCCGGAAGATAGATCGGCAGAAATGTTTACGTTTCTCGGCCACCAAGACGTTTACCGTGGACATCTACAAATAAATATTAAGTTATGAATAAGGCTTCATCCATAAAAGAACACCAAAACGACGTCAGGTGAGTTACGTGTGGTGTTGTGAAAGGAATTCGAAAGTGCTCTGAATACGTCCTTTCAGTACGGTGGAGCCTATGCAGCTCTAGTCGTCAGGTGACGCAGCATCTAAAACTAGCGTTATCCCGGAAGGTAGATTGGCAGGGTTAATTTATTCAAATCTCAGCTTTTTCCCTACCATCTTCTCTGGGTGTGCGTTTAGATTATACTCTAATAGCTGAATCTCTGTAGCCTATAAAAACTGGCACATGTTGTACAAAACTTTTGTTCGAATTAGTGTACACTACCACCTCATTAAGTGTTTAGTACCACACCTGAAATACACTTTATTCCCTGCGAATCCGCAATAAGTGGATGACAGGAAGTGCAACTTATGACTACTACATTTCTTTCATGTATATAGAGAGCAGGTAATTATTACATAGGCACGAAATGCTATTTCACTAATGTCCCCTTCCGGGCCACTATGTGATTAATATTTGTAGTTGTTGTTTTGGTATTTCCGTTCTTGGAGTTGTACTAGGGTGTAGTGGGGTATTAAGTGTTTAGTCATGCGTCTACCAAAAAATGAATTCAGCTGAAGTCTCCAAACTATAGAAATTTGTAACCACCAATACTGAAGAGAGTATGGTTGCGTAACAAACATAATGCAATGCCTACATGTAATCCAGAAGAGCTGGGCTCCAATTCCAGTAACGCCATAGTAATATATGCCTCCCATGGTTTGTGTCTAATTATTCAGACGAATCGGTGGTTCAGTACATAAGGCCATGATTTAATTCTTTATTCATCAACATACATTTTGAGCTAGTCTTCTATCTCTAATGAAATTCACATCGACGCGACTTCAAATACTAAGCTTCATTCATTTAGAAACATTGAGCACTAGTACATATCAAATACCAGTTAGCGATCACAGAGCCAACGAAGCTCCTCTTGAAATCTCATCTAAAACGCAGCAGTAACTGGTAATATTCTTATTCTCTTACAGTACTTCGTTTAAATTCAGCGCTGCCTCACTTGATGTTTCAAGCCTTTGCATTAACAATACGTTTCCTTGAATAGATTGGGTTTGCTTATTTCCTAACTGTTATAGATGTTTGCTTGCAGTTTGTACTGTGAATACTAATGGGCAACAAATCCCAGTACTCGCACTGGGGCTATAGTGACTGTTGCCTGCGAGGCCGCGGTCAGAACTGGGGGCTTACAGTTTTGGGAATGACTCAGACAGCTTGTGAGATTCCATCTGTGTATGAATTAAAAAATTTGACGAAAATTGTTATCTGAAATTCACATTTATACACCAACTGTTACAAACGTGAAATGCTTCCCAAAATAACCAACAAGAAATTCGATGCAGTGCGTCCTGACACAAAACTAAGCTGTGACTGAAAACAGTTTTAAGAAAAGTATTTTTATGTTTCATATGCTACATCTAAATTTCGTACCCACAGACGAAAAAGTAATAAACACTGGAAGATAGTATAGACATAACTAAGAAGACAATGGCAGTGTGGGAGAAAGAGAGAGGCACTGTGGCAGTGGAATGTGGTTGACTGGCAGAACAGTGCTGGGAAAAGATAATGCGAGTGGCAGAGTAATAAAGAGGAGATAGTAGGTGTAGTTGAGAGCCAGTGATAATGAAGAGCAGATTCTATGACAAAGACCAAAAGGAAGAGAGAGCTAGTGACAGTGGCAAGAGACAGCAGTAGTAGGAATGAATGAATGAGGTGGTAACATCAAAAGAGAGCTAGAGGAGACAGTGACAGAGGAGACTGTAGTAGTAGGACAGAATGAAGGAGGCTGTGGCTGTGAGACAGGAGACAGTGACAGTTAGAGACACACAGATGAATCAGTTGGGCTGAATGAGTTAATGAGAAAGGTCAAGTGATAGTGGATGGGTATGACTTACAGCGTTGGACTAATGCATGTGTGCGATTTGCAGAGAATAACTCGCGTGAGTTAGAAGTGAGTTGCATGTTAAAATGACAGTGCATGTGTTTGAAGGATAAAATTTTTGGGAAAATTGGTAGAGGTGCTGAGGAAGGTAACATGGGGCAGTTGTTACTACCCTTTCAGTCAAAGGCTTTTAAATAAAGAGGGAAATATCATTATTTTTTTTGATTCGTGTCTTTTTGATGACCTATAAATTTATCCTTAGGTCCTACAATCAACATCCATCATAACTTGTTGTATGGACTTTAATGTGATCACCTTCCAGGTTTTGTTGCATTAACATATCGCTCTATTACTTTGTTCAGGAGTTCATTATGTATGATCAGATGTCCAGTAATTTGACTATTTTTTGACTACTGAATTCGACAGCCTTCTCTTCTGACCCCCTTTTTTAGGGACCTCTTTTGTTATCAAGCCTTTCTACTTTATTTTGAGTATGCGTCTACAGCACCATATTTCGGAAGAATTTAGTTTTGCAGTTTCTCAATACCCAGAGACCAAGTTTGAAAGCCGTAAAAAGGCTTTAAGATACCGTTTCTTGATTACAAGGCTGTTTCTTTCTTAAGTTAAGATCATCTTCGTTTTCAAGGCATTTATTGTTTGAGCTGTTCTGCTTATACAATCTACTTTGCTTCGTCCAGCCCTAGAGATCTTACTTCCTAAATAAGTAAATGACTCAGCTTGCTCAAGTAGCTCGGTACATACGTCAATTCCGACTTTGGCTTTCTTTTGTTTCAAGCATCACTATCATTTCAGGTATTTCTTTTCATGTTATATTCACCCTCAAACCTGATACATTTTAATTTACATGGTCTCAAGATCTCGTATACTTTTAGTTAGGACAGCAATATCATAAGGATATCTTAATTTATGTGTTGGTATAGATGTCTTTGAGTCTTCTCTTTTCTAATTGCCTCTTCCATATAAAGTGTATAGATAATAGAGGTAATATATACTAAAATGGTATCCGTTCCTTCGGACATGTCCGAAAGAACAGATACCATCGGTGACCATGCAGCTCGTTAGAATGAAATTACAATGAAATGAACACCCTTAGCTGCTTACAGGCGTTGACATTCGTCATCGGGGACAGATGAAAATGTGTGCCCCGACCCGGACTCGAACCCGGGATCTCCTGCTTACATGGCAGACGCTCTATGCATCCGAGCCACCGAGGACGAAGAAGATAGCGCGACTGCAGGGATTTATCTCTGGCACACCTCCCGCGAAATGTCAGTAAGTGTGAAGGAACGCGATATTCCGCTAAATGGCTATGCTATAGAGCAGGGGCGGGCAAACGTTGCACGCGGCTCATGAGCGCACAGCGCTGCACGTGTGCTGCTCGCGTGCTGGCGTCGACCGGGGCCGTGGCGACAGCCGGCAGGTTGCGGCAGTGTAATGCCAGGTTAAGCTGCGGACGTTGATGCGAAGCGAGCACTATGTAGTGAACGATGTATTTCAAGAAACGGAGAAGTGGAGATTTGCTATCTTTTAAAAAGTAATGGGAGAATCATTTTTTCTTTGTGCAAACACGTGAAAATTCGAAATGTTTAATATGTGGCAGTATTCTCGGTGGTCAACGGAAGTTTAGTATTGAAGGCCATTATAATAAATTTCACAAGGACGAGTACAATTTATTGTCGGATTCTGAGCGGATGGGGAATTGACTGAGCTTAAGAAGAGCGATCTGACGATACCAGATGAATGTGTCGTAGTTGGCCGGCCGGAGTGGCCGAGCGGTTCTAGGCACTACAGTCTGGAACCGCGCGACCGCTATGGTCGCAGGTTCGAATCCTGCCTCGGGCATGGATGTGTGTGATGTCCTTAGGTTAGTTAGGTTTAAGTAGTTCTAAGTTCTAGGGGACTGATGACCACAGCAGTTAAGTCCCATAGTGCTCAGAGCCATCTGAATTTGTCGTAGTTGCTGTTGTCACGAGAGATCTGCGACTTTCTCTCGTCATGTCTCTCATCTAACTGATTTAACATTTTATGGAACACTGTTTTCAAGTTTTCAGGACGACAACAATAATAGCCCAGCGGTATGTGCAAGTTATAAGACTGCGCTTAATATAGCGAGAGCTGGAAAACCATTTGCTCAATTAATAAGTCTCGGTTACGAGCAAACACCAGTGATGAAAATTTACGTAACTGTTTGTGTTAGTCTGTATGTAGAAATTTTGTTCCAGATATTAAACATATTGTAAACTCCACCTGTGACAATTAAATAAAACGTATCGTAGGTAATAGGTACTCTTTCAAACAATGATTTCTTTCAAGCACTCCTGCTATTCATTCACTCAATAAAGCAAGCTAGGAAACAAAACGCATTACAGAGGAAGGAGTGGACAGAAGGTAAGGTGGGGATGGGAGATAAGCGGGTGGCCAGCTTGCCCCTGTGTGCACGCGGAACACCTGTTAACTGCACGCGTGCAAGTGCACCACACATGTGCAGGATTCCTGCCCGCCCCTGCTATAGAGTTTACAGGTGACGGCGGCGGAAAAACGATGCTTTCGTGTTTCGGCCTTCGGCGACTTTGTAGGTAGTCGGCGCACGTACAGGTCAGGCGGCCTCCCGAAACTTTCTGGGTTGAATTGGCAGCTGCATTGCAGTTCCAGTCTGACGGTGAGAAACGGCCGAAACACAGTTGGAGAAAAGCTATTAGACTGCCTCCGGAGGAAAGTGCGAGGCCACCGACACCATAAGCGGAAGAGGTTTGTACCCCTTGGGGGACAGTTGGCGCGACGGCGGCATTACGGGGGATGAGGTAAATGGGGATTTCGATGTCCGCAGTTAGCGACGACGGTCTGGACTGCAGCAATTAGCAGCCCAGTCATTAACTTAATTGCTGCCGATTCGCGGGAGGACTCACTACTGCGAAGCGAGGCTCAGCTTTCTGAGGTCGCCGGACACGTGTAACCTAGCTACAGAAGGCACTTCTTTGTATCAGCAACCCACACAAAACAGGACAGTGATCGTAGCTCAGCACCTTCTCGCAGACAATACGGTGCAAAAGGAAGAACGTTTTTCTGTAGATATCTGCCATTCCATAACTTATTTTAAATGTTTGAGACCACTCAACGGTGTGTTGCATGGCACTGTGGGTACTAACTAAACACGTTCTATTAGGACAGAGAATAGGATGCTTCAAGTTCTTATGAACTTCAGAAATCTCTTTCATTCACACTAATTTTTATTTTACATGCTTAGCAAACTTACACTGGAATGCAATCTACAAACATTCATTGTTTTACATACACGTAGAAAGGGCTCTCATGATTGGGAAGAGATGAATGGAAAAGGTTTACGTCAGGACATACGATAAGTCTGACCATAGATAACAGGGATTGTCAGCGAATTTTGAAAATTATGTGTACAGGATTTTAAACTATCATAAAAGACGACAAGGGACAGTCGCGTAAATATGGACCAACAAGGGAAGAGGGGGGAGAAGGTTGGGGAGATCAGAAAATAGTGGTCGATGGTAAATGGTAGTAATTGCATTTAAGTGAACAGGTTTCATTATATCTGTGTGACAATGATACTTTGAAATACAGTTTACTTTACACATGCATCAACAGGTCCTCGAAAAACATAAGAGACTAGATGTTTCATAGCAAGTACGTACTTGTTCCGTTTTGTCGTAGTGAAACATGTAAATTAACATACCAGTATAAGTATAGTCACATGCGGCATGACATTACGAAACAAACATACACTACTGGCCATTAAAATTGCTACACCACGAAGATGACGTGCTACAGACGCGAAATTTAACCGACAGGAAGATGATGCTGTGATATGCAAATGATTAGCTTTTCAAAGCATTCACATAAGGTTGGTGCCAGTGGCGACACCTACAACGGTATGAAGATAGTTTCCAACTGATTCCTCATACACAAACAGCAGTTGACCGATGTTGCCTGGTGAAACGTTGTCATGATGCCTCGTGTAAGGAGGAGAAATGCGTACCATCACGTTTCCGACTTTGAAAAAGGTCGCATTGTGAACTATCGCGATTGCGGTTTATCGTATCGCGACAATGTTGCTCCCGTTGATCGAGATCCAATGACTGTTAGCAGAATATGGAATCGGTGGGTTCAGGACGGTAATACGAAACGCCGTGCTGGATCCCAATGGCCTCGTATCACTAGCAGTCGAGATGACAGGCATCTTATCCGCATGGCTGTATCGGATCGTTTAGCCACGTCTCGATCCCTGAGTCTACAGATGGGGACGTTTGAAAGACAACCATCTGTACGAACAGTTTGACGACGTTTGCAGCGGCATGGACTATCAGCTCGGAGACCATGACTGCAGTTACCCTTGACGCAGCATCACAGACAGGAGCGCCTGCGATGGTGTACTCAACGACGAAACTGGTTGCACGAATGGCAGAACGTCTTTTTTTCGGATGATTCCAGGTTATGTTTACAGCATCATGATGGTCGCATCCGTGTTTGGCAACATCGCGGTGAATTCAGTGGAAGCGTGTATTCGTCATCGCCATCCTGGCGTTTCACCCGGCGTGATGATATGGGGTGCGACTGGTTACACGTCTCGGTCACCTCTTGTTTGCATTGACGGCACTTTGAACAGTGGACGTTACATTTCAGATGTGTTACGACCCGTGGCTCTACCCTCCATTCGATCCCTGCTAAACGCTACATTTCAGCAGGATAATGCACGACCGTATGTTGCAGGTCCTTTACGGGCTTTTTTGAATACAGGAAATGTTCGACTGCTGCCCTGGTCAGCACATTCTCCAGATCTCTCACCAATTGAAAACGTCTGGTCAATGGTGGCCGAGGAACTGGCTCGTCACAATACGCCAGTCACTACTCATGATGAACTGTGGTATCGTATTGAAGCTGCATGGGCAGCTGTACCTGTACACGCCATCCCATCCCTGTTTGACTCAATGCCCAGGCGTATCAAGGCCGTTATTACGGCCAGAGCTGGTTGTTCTGGGTACTGATTTCTCAGGATCTATGCACCCAAATTACGTGAAAATGTAATCACATGTCAGTTCTAGTATAATATATTTGTCCAATGAATAACCGTTTGTATTTCTTCTTGGAGTAGCAATTGTAATGGCTAGTAGTGTATAATCTTCAATATTAGGTGCTTTCTTTTCGGATAGCGAAACATAAATGTTAAGACATGGCATGGAAGATTTATAAAATATGAAAGATGATAATTCTGAGGAAGCTTTGATCAGATAGTACCAATCTACAAAAGGTAATCCCTGTTATATACTGATGAACAAAACATAAAAACCAACTACCTAAAGGCATTTTGGTCCACTTTCTGAGGGCAATACCGCAGCCATCCTGCGTGGCATGAACTCTAAGGTACTTAGTAGTTTTCTAGAGTTACGTTGCACCAGTTGCCTGAGCACTGGTCACCCAGTTCCTGTAATTTACTCCCACAGGCCTGTGCTCACGAAGTTAGCTTCCGACGCCGCCCAAGATGGGTTAAGATCAGGCGAAATTGGTGACGAAGATATTCACTATCATCAGATCAGTGTAGCACGATTGTGGAGCCCTGTGGCACGGACAGCTATTCTGCTGCAAGTTGCCATCGCCTTCACGGAAAGCATCAAGAGCTACAAGTGGTCCGCAATAATGTCTAATATGTAGTCCATACACGTCATGGTACCTCCCTTTATTACGTCGGGTCCCATGAAATTGTAGGTGAAATGCCCCGCACTACGCGGTAGCCCAAAAGACCGTTATATTTTGAAAATGTACTGATTAACGGAATCATGTAGGTAGAGAGTTCAAGTTACACACGCATGCCTGAAATGACATGGGGTTTTGTTGAAACCAAATACCAGTGCAAAAATAGGCCAACTCAGGACTCTGAACGACAACATGTCAGTGACGTCGCATTACTGAGAGAGGAAATCAGAAGCGCAAGCAATCTCAGCATGTTGTTATTAACTTTAGTGGAACTTCGCTATCAGAAGGGGCAATCTGCTACTGCAGCTTTTCGGTACAATCACCATAAGAACGCTTCTAGAACGGGTGAAGATTCTGTCACAGGTGACACCGTGAAGAGAATGAAGATCGGAGCCACGGGTTGTTGAGACGATCGGCTCCGTAGTGCGTGGCCACAGACAAGTGCTACTGCTGCTCGGACTGTTCAAGAAGAAATGGAGACTTTAGCAAGGTGAGTTCAGTATTCTTGAAATCTCAAGTTGCATCGGAATTCCACGCAG
Source organism: Schistocerca cancellata (assembly GCF_023864275.1). Classification (NCBI taxonomy): domain Eukaryota; kingdom Metazoa; phylum Arthropoda; class Insecta; order Orthoptera; family Acrididae; genus Schistocerca; species Schistocerca cancellata. The sequence goes on from NC_064631.1 coordinate 252,360,173, forward strand.
TGTTGTTTGGAGAGCACTAAGTCGTATATTCCTGTGCTATGTGTACAATATCCAGAGGTATCATGAACTATTAGATACCGATTTTGCGACGCGGAGAGCATTTGTGGTATGGGCACTTCAGAAAATGGGGCAAGATGATGATCGGTTGTCTACAGTGTTGTAGACCGACGAATCCCATTTCACATCCTCAGCTTCAGAATCTGGGCTACCGGAAACCCTAGAACTGTCATGGAAGCCCCGCTACATGACGAGGAAGTCGCGGTGTGGTGTGGATTTACCACATAAATTGTGATCGTATATTTCTTCGTGAAAATGCCGGCTGCTGCTTTTGATGACTGTCAGTGTGGCGGATGCGAAGTACACCGATATTTTACGGAATCGCATCGTCTCTAGCCTAGCTAATAAACAGCTGCTGGAGGGTATAACTTTTATGCAGGATGGCACTGCATCCGATATTGCTACACGTGTGAAAGATCTCTTTTGCAAATTGTTCGGAGATGATCGCTTGGTGGGCTGCCACAGCCATCAAGCTTGGCCAACTAGGTCCTCAGACTTAAGTCCGTGTGATTATTTTTTGTGGGGTTACATGAAATAGCAAGTCTACCACGATCGTCCTACCTCGTTAGGGATGCTAAAAGACAGCCTCCGACAGCAATATCTCACTATAGCTACTGGTGTGGTATATAGGTCGTTCACTACATTGCTCCTCGCTGAATGACGGCCTACATACTGAGCATTCGTTATAACAGAATCGCTTTTGCCAAAAATTAATTGTTATGCGCATCGTTGCTTTTGTTTCATACGAAGCTCCCTCTTGGTAATACTTCGCACTTTTTCCTGGTTTTAATAAAAACCTATGTCATTTAGAACATGTGTGTCAATTTTTACGCCTCTACCAATATATTCAGAGAATTTTCTAATGTCAACGGGCTTTCGGGTCACTGTGTATCACTGTCACCATCGCCCTTCGTCTGCCACGCTGAGCATATTTAGATTGTTTCGAGCATACGTTCATCAGGATGGCGGAGTATCTGGACACGACCAACAGTCTGGTTTAGCAAGATACGTGATTCATACTGAAAGGCGACATCTTACCATCGGTTCATGGTGAGCCCATGGCCACAGCAATTTTCATAATGTCGCTGGGTGAACATCGGAACAAGTAGAGTTTGTCTTCTACTAATTCACATGTTCAACAATGTACACTGTAAGGTGTTCTCTGAAACATTTGTCCCTCCACAAGCATTGCTTTTGATGTCCTCGTTGCTCTGCCATCATCGGTTGTTTTGCTGCCTGGGTAACAGAGTTCCTTAACATCACCTATTTCGTGACCAACAATCCTGATATAAAGTTTCTCGCTGTTCTCATTTCTGCTACTTCTCATTACTTTCATCTTTCTTCTACATCCCTCTCGTACCCCCTTTTTAAACCGAGAACTTCGTTCTTGGTCGTCCACTCTTATTATTCCCTCTGAGCTCTTGTAGATATAGTATATTAAACGTCTCTCAATACAGATTACCCTTATCTTTGTCAGAATTTCGAACATCTTGCACCACTTTACATTGCCGACCGCTTTTTCTAGGTCGACAAATTCTATAAACGTGTCTTAGTTTTTCTTTACTCTTGCTTCCATTATCAACCGCAATGTCAGAATGGCCTCTCTGGTGCCTTTACCTTCCCTGAAGCCAAATTGGTCGTCATATAAGACGTCCTCAAGTTTTTTCCTTTCTTCTTTGATAAGCCCGCTAAACCCGCTGGGCAGACCAGGTAATAGGATTGTGGAAAGGGCCAAGGGTTGAAGTCAGTTACTGCTTGTAACGGCCATTTATTCTAATTTAGCAACTCTTTCACGGCTGAAGGCATCCAACAAGAAATCAAAACAAGATAAAAATCCAATTAAGATTGCAATAAAATAATTAAGAAAACAACATACGCAAAGTGCAGTACAAATGGCTGAGGGTCACAATTAGATTCCAAAATTTTAGAATATATTACCATAGACCTTTAAAGGCAGAAGAGAACCCCAACTGGCAATGTTACAAACGTGATAATCCACAATGGAGTACGTGTTAGCTGTCAAAATTACACACCACGTTGGACAGGGGCAACAGGTGAGGAAAGGACGCTGCCTGAAATTACGTTAATTCCCAGGGCAGGGAATCGGAACACTAAAGGCCACTAAGCGGAAAATTCCGCTGCCTGAATTTACGTCAGTGCCCAGGGTAGGTAACCAGAACACTAAAGGCAGAAAATTGCACTGGTGCACTCAAATCGCAGTAGAACCACTCGGTGTTGCTCACCTGAAAACCTCCCCAACAGCAAACCATCGAAGCGAACCACCACAACTTGAATTGACGTGGCTTGGGTAGATGAAACCACTACTCAACTTTGACGTCCTGAGTCGGCGAACCACGAAGCTCGTAGCGATTGGACAGCTCCACACATGCTTCGACACTGCGCAGGGGCTGCCAGCGGACCCCAGCCGACTCACCTGTCAGACCCACCATACTTGCTCCGGACACTGCGAGAGGGCTGTACAAGCAATGATCACACGCACGGCACAGCGGACACACCAGGAACCGCGGTGTTGGCCGTCGAATGGCGCTAGCTGCGCAGCATTTGTGCACCGCCGCCGTCAGTGTCAGCCAGTTTGCCGTGGCATACGGAGCTCCATCGCAGTCTTTAACACTGGTAGCATGCCGCGACAGCGTGGACGTGAACCGTATGTGCAGTTGACGGACTTTGAGCGAGGGCGTATAGTGGGCATGCGGGAGGCCGGGTGGACGTACCGCCGAATTGCTCAACACGTGGGGCGTGAGGTCTCCACAGTACATCGATGTTGTCGCCAGTGGTCGGCGGAAGGTGCACGTGCCCGTCGACCTGGGACCGGACCGCAGCGACGCACGGATGCACGCCAAGACCGTAGGATCCTACGCAGTGCCGTAGGGGACCGCACCGCCACTTCCCAGCAAATTAGGGACACTGTTGCTCCTGGGGTATCGGCGAGGACCATTCGCAACCGTCTCCATGAAGCTGGGCTACGGTCCCGCACACCGTTAGGCCGTCTTCCGCTCACGCCCCAACATCGTGCAGCCCGCCTCCAGTGGTGTCGCGACAGGCGTGAATGGAGGGACGAATGGAGACGTGTCGTCTTCAGCGATGAGAGTTGCTTCTGCCTTGGTGCCAATGATGGTCGTATGCGTGTTTGGCGCCGTGCAGGTGAGCGCCACAATCAGGACTGCATACGACCGAGGCACACAGGGCCAACACCCGGCGTCATGGTGTGGGGAGCGATCTCCTACACTGGCCGTACACCACTGGTGATCGTCGAGGGGACACTGAATAGTGCACGGTACATCCAAACCGTCATCGAACCCATCGTTCTACCATTCCTAGACCGGCAAGGGAACTTGCTGTTCCAACAGGACAATGCACGTCCGCATGTATCCCGTGCCACCCAACGTGCTCTAGAAGGTGTAAGTCAACTACCCTGGCCAGCAAGATCTCCGGATCTGTCCCCCATTGAGCATGTTTGGGACTGGATGAAGCGTCGTCTCACGCGGTCTGCACGTCCAGCACGAACGCTGGTGCAACTGAGGCGCCAGGTGGAAATGGCATGGCAAGCCGTTCCACAGGACTGCATCCAGCATCTCTACGATCGTCTCCATGGGAGAATAGCAGCCTGCATTGCTGCGAAAGGTGGATATACACTGTACTAGTGCCGACATTGTGCATGCTCTGTTGCCTGTGTCTATGTGCCTGTGGTTCTGTCAGTGTGATCATGTGATGTATCTGACCCCAGGAATGTGTCAATAAAGTTTCCCCTTCCTGGGATAATGAATTCACGGTGTTCTTATTTCAATTTCCAGGAGTGTATATGCACCAAACCAATGATGGTACACGGCCCAAATATCGATACACACCACTGCTGCCACACGTAGAAGGAGGAAGAACCACGACGTAACCGCGACAAGTGTAGGAAACCAAACACAGATAGACAGCGAAGTTCACGAAAACGCATAGTTGGACGTCAACACGACTCATTCTGTATATTGTTCTTCTCAGATAGTTGGATGCTTGAGCCGTTAAGCAGATTGTGCGATAATTCTCGCACTTGTCAGCTCTTGCATTCTTCGGAAGCGTGTGGATGATATTTTTTCCGAAAGTCGGGTGGTATGTCGGCAGACTCGTACATTATACACACATTGGCACTTCCCTCAGTGATTTTAGAAATTCTGATGGAATGTTGTCTATCCCTTTCGCTTCGTTTGATCTTATGCCCTCTAAAGTTCTCTTAAATTGTGATTCTAATACTGGATCACCTATCTTTTCTAAATTCACTCCAGTTCCTTCATCTATCTCACCAGATCAATCATCCCCTCATAGGGGCCTTCAGTTTAATCTTCCCAGCTATCCGCTCTCTCCTCTGCATTTAACAGTTTAATTCCCGTCTCTCTCCCAATGTTACCATCTAGCTTTTAATTTCACTGAAATTCGTTTTGACTTTCCTGTATGCTGGGTCAGTCCCTCCGACAAGCATTTCTTTTCCGAATTTTCATGAAGCCGTTTCGTCTTGGCTTCCCTGAACTTCCTATTTATTTCATTCCTCAGCGACTTGTATTTCTGTATTCCTGAAATCCCCTTAAGATTTTTGTACTTCACTCGTTCATCGATCAACTGAAGTATTTCTTCTGTTACCCATGCTGTCTTCGCAGTTAGCTTCTTTATACCTATGTTTATCTTTCCAACTTTTATGATCACCCTGTTTTAGAGATTTCCATTCCTCTTCAACTGTACTGCCTACTGAGCTATTCTTGTAGCTGCACCTATAGCCTTAGAGAGCTTCAACCGTATCTTGTCATTCCTTAGTACTTGCCTACCCAACTTCTTTGTGTACTGATTCTTCCTGACTACTATATTGTAACCTGAGTCTATGCCTGCTCCTAGGTATGCCTTACAATTCAATATCTGATTTTGTAAACTCTGTGTGACCATGATGTAATCTAACTGAAATCCTCCCGTATTACCCAACCTTCTCCAAGTATACCTCCACCTCTTGTGGTTCTTGAACAGAGTATTCATTATTACTACCTAAAATTTATGAAAGAACTCAATTACTCTTTCTCATTTCTTATTCTTTGTCCCAAGCCCATAGTCTTCTGTAACCTTTTCATCTACTCCTTCCCCTACAAATGCATTTCAGTCCCCCATGGCTATTAGACTTTCATCTCTTTTTACGTACTGTATTACAATTTCAATACCCTTATATACTTTCTCTGCCTCTTCATCTTAAGCTTGCGACGTCAGTATGTATACCTGTGTTACCGTTGCCGTTGTTGGTTTGCTGTCGATTCTGAGCAGAACAGCTCTATCACTGAACTTTTCACAGTAACTGACACTCTGACCTACCTTTCTATTCATAACGAATCCTACTCCCATTATATTATTTTCTACTGCTGTTGATATTACCCTATACTCACCTGGCCAAAAATCCTTGTCTTCTTTCTATTCACTTCGCTAATCCCTACTACGTTTACATTGAGCGTTTGCATTTTCCTTTAGAGATTTTCTAGCTTCCCTACAGCATTCAAGTTTCTGACATCCCAAGCCCTGACTCGTAGAATGTTATCCTTTCGCGAATTATTCAATCTTTCACATGGTCACCTCCCCTTCAGCAGTCCCCTGCCGGAGATCAGAGTAGGGGACTATTCCGGTATCTGTTGCCAATGGGTAGAGCATCATGACACTTTTTCAATTACTGGCCATATGCCCTATGGATACATGCAATGTATCTTTTATGCAGTGGTTCCCTTTGCCTTCATCTTCCTCATGCCGTTGATCACAGCTGATTCTTCCACCTTTAGGGGCAATTTCCTACCCCAGAGACAACAGAGTGCCCTGAACCTCTGCCTGCTCCTCCACCCTCTTTGACAAAGCCGTCAGAAGAATGAGGGTGACTTCTTATGCGGAAAACATTCGGCCGCTAATTTTGATTATTAATCACAATTTAAGCTTTGGTGGGTTTCCAAGTTCGGACCGATGGTGTTTCCATTACTAATCAATTACGCTTCCCCTACACCACGGGAATAGAATAGTCATAATGTAGTTACACAAAGAATGAACAACGAACGGCAACTCTTCCTTGAACCCTCACAGGAACACGAGATGTCGCCAGGCAGTTGTAGCAGTATCTGAACGTAAGTTTCACCTGCCCTGCGTCCGTGAAGAAGAAGACAAAAATGGAGATACAATGTTCTAAATAAGTAATTTTCATTTACTACTGCCAATGTTTAGACACTGTAAACTTAAGGGTGTTGAATTGCTCAAGGCTAGTTAAATTTCAGGACATCTCTTCGTCCTGTTATTGGATTCGGATACTGAGATCCTTGATATGATGTTTCTAATATTGCTTGCAGCTTTGGTGTAGCCTCAGTTTCTCCCCTACAACTTCTTCTCACAGCCAAACAACCGCTGAAACCTTACCTTGGCAAAATCCTTCAGTATGCTTCTATTGATGGATACGCTTGGCCTACATAACATTGGTAACTTGCCTGGTTTTCTGCTACTTACATGGAGAATGAAGTGTACACCTTCTCTGCATCAGTCCTCGCTTCTACTGTGGCTAGTTTGAAACACAAAGCTAGGTTTCATAGCTAGGTTCCATCCCCAAATTTAATTCTGGTGATAGATCTTTTTGCATTTTGTGAATCCACTCTGGGCACTGATCCATTGATAATAATTCACTGCCAGTCGTCCTCGCAAAGCCTGTTGTTTGACTCCTCGCAATTCCCAAATCTCCTGCGTGCTTCCCACATTCAGTTTCCTAAGGAGTGTAACCACTTTCACACTAGTTTCTGTCCAATTTCTCCACCTGAGCTTGCAACATCTATGCATTCGGGTTGACTGCGTTTTCAGCAGTTTTGGCATAGCTCATTACTTACCCAGTTAGCTGGCGCAGTAACCGAGCATTGTTTAAAACAAATTTCTCTAAATTTGTAGCGTGCGTTGCGTGCCACTCATTTGCTGCCTTGTTTCCTTTTATCCATTGCTTCGCCGCTCTTCCATTTCCTTCATCCTCCTGATGTTCTCCTTGCCAGCTGTCCCGTATACAGTTGTCAGAAGTCTGCCTGCCGCGTCCCGCCAATCTCTCCTCCTCAGAATCTGCATCACCTCGCCTCTTAATCTCTTGTGCAATCTCCTACCTCCTTTGAGCATCGTGTCACTCTTTGCATCTTGCCAGAAACTCTCAAATGCTTCCTATAGTCTTCTCATCTCGTTCCACATTTATCATGGGTCAAACACCACCAGTATCACCCGAGGATGACAGATGATTATCAGTTTTCTTGCTTCACAAGCAGCACTACCCCTTCCAGGTGTTATTTCCGCAATGCTTTCACTCTGACGACCAGTAGCACGGCTATGATCCTCACTTTCTCCACCTTGACTCCGGTGAAGATCAGGGAATCGCATTACCCTTCCCTCCTTCTACAGGTCCCCTACTGCCCCGCAGCTGCTTATGTCGGCTACATTATACATTATGATATACTTATAACCAGCAAGATAAAAACATAAAGCTCCTCTTATCTCCTAGGCCTTAACGCGCTAGTGGTTCGTATCTAAACTTCCGCTCGTTCCTCTTTACCGTCTTTTTTCTTTAATTCCAGCTCCACAGCTCCTGGAACAACTTCCGGGCCCAACCTGAAATGGTTTCAGGTGTCCCACACGTACAATGGTCGTCTTTCTTGGCAAGTGATTCTTCAATTTTATTGGTCAGATATTTTCCACAAATTCATTTGGCCCTTGATATTTTACAAAATATTTGTTCGTCAAGAAAGTCGACAACATTACTCATTGGACAAGCACGTAGTAGCATTCTTACTGATTCACTGTTTCTTCTTTCGTTTCTAGTGACTTTGTGTTAGCTCTGCACTGTCTGAAACTCCTTAGTCTCAGAGTTTCTTAAACTCATGAACTCCTAATAGCAATGTCCCTACTTTTCCACTCAACCCGTGTTTCTATGTTTCTTTCCAGGTTTATGAGGTTTATGTATGAACTCAAAACCATTTAACTCGGTTGTACTGCCCATTGTGTCAACCTGGTAGCAACCATTTCAGTGATACATGGTCTGTCACTCGAAATTTCTTTCCATAAAGATAACGGTTGGAGAAGGTAATTTCATAGATAGGGTTCAACATTTCCTTTTCTGTCATGTAGTAATTCTTCTGTGCTTAATTCATCTGTCCTAATGCATAGGCTATCGGATATTCCACATCCTGAGCCTCCTGACTCAGCACATAACCGGTTGCATGGTTGAATGCACTGCGTGACTGAATGAATTCCTTATAATAATTTGGAAACACTAAGACAGCACCCCATCTTCAGGCCACGAGTGGCCTACCGGGTCCCTCTGACCACCGTGTCATCCTCGGAGGAGAATGTGGATAGGAGGGGTGTGGGATCGGCACACCGCTCTCCCGGTCGTTATGATGGTATTCCTGTCCGAAGCCACTACTGTTCGTTCGAGTAGCTCCTCAATTGGCATCACAAGACTGAGTGCACCCCGAAAAATGGCAACAGCGCATGGCGGCGGGATAATCACCCAACCAAGTACCGACCACGCGCAACAGCGTTTAACTTCGGTGATCTCACGGGAACCAGTGTATCCACTGCGGCAAGGCCGTTGCCAACAAACAATAAGATAGGACTCATAGTTAAAGCATCTTTCAGTTTTCCAAATAGCCCACTGACCATAAGGCTTTGAACCTTTCTTCGACAACTGTATTAATCCTCTGTCAAAATACATAAATCCTTTTATCAACCTTCTACAAAAGACTTCGACGCCGATGAACAATTGCAGTTCCTTCATCAATTCAGGTACGGAAAATTCATTTACGACTTTAACTACCCTATGGTTCATCGTATCCTCATCCCTTCTAATTCTATTGTTGTTGTTGTGGTCTTCAGTCCTGAGAGTGGTTTGATGCAGCTCTCCATGCTAATCTATCCTGTGCAAGTTCCTTCATCTCCCAGTACGTACTGCAGCCTACATCCTTCTGAATCTGCTAACTGTATTCATCTCTTGGTCTCCCTCTACGATTTTTACCCTCCACGCTGCCCTCCAATGCTAAATTTGTGATCCCTTGATACCTCAGGACATATCCTACCAACCGATACCTTCTTCTAGTCAAGTTGTGCCACAAACTTCTCTTCTCCCCAATCCTATTCAATACCTCCTCATTAGTTACGTGATCTACCCACCTAATCTTCAACATTCTTCTGAAGCACCACATTTCGAAATCTTCTATTCTCTTCTTGTCCAAACTATTTATTGTCCATGTTTCAATTCGATACATGGCTACACTCCATACAAATACTCTCAGAAACGACTTCCTGACACTTAAATCTATACTAGATGTTAACAACTTTCTCTTCTTCAGAAACGCTTTCCTTGCCATTGCCAGTCTACATTTTATATCCTCTCTACTTGTCCATTATCAGTTATTTTGTTCCCCATATAGCAAAACTCCTTTACTACTTTAAGTGACTCATTTCCTAATCTAATTCCCTCAGCATCACTCGTTTTACATTTGTTGATGTTCATCTTATATCCTCCTTTCAAGACACTGTCCATTCCGTTCAACTGATCTTCCAAGTCCTTTGCTGTCTCTGACAGAATTACAATGTCATCGGTGAACCTCAAAGATTTTATTTCTTCTCCCCGGATTTTAATACCTACTACAAATTTTTCTTTTGTTTCCTTTACTGCTTGCTCAATATACAGATTGAATAACATCGGGGAGAGGCTACAACCCTGTCTGACTCCCTTCCCAACCGCTGCTTCCCTTTCATGCCACTCGACTCTTATAACTGCCATCTGGTTTCTGTACAAATTGTAAATAGCCTTTCGCTCCCTGTATTTTACCCCTTCCTCCTTTAGAATTTGAAAGAGAGTATTCCAGTCAACATTGTCAAAAGCTTTCTCTAAGTCTACAAATGTTAGAAACGTAGGTTTCCCTTTCCTTAATCTTTCTTCTAAGATAAGTCGTAAGGTCAGTATTGCCTCACGTGTTCCAACATTTCTACGGAATCCAAACTGATCTTCCCCGAGGTCGGCTTCTACCAGTTTTTCCATTCGTCTGTAAATAATTCTCGTTAGTATTTTGCTGCTGTGGCTTATTAAACTGATAGTTCGGTAATTTTCACATCTGTCAACACCTGCTTTCTTTGGGATTGGAATTATTATATTTGTTGTGGGTTGGCAGGAGAGACAACCCCGTGTTATTAGAGGAAGCCGAAAGGCACGCGTTTTAGCTCACGCAGGCTGGCGTGAGGTCTGGAACAGGACAAGGAAGTTAGACTTTAGAAAAACGGACGTAGCTCGTGGAATACTTAACTTTAATCCATTAATGATGAGCGTCGCTCTTGACGGTACGTGATTACAGTATCAATAGTAACTGGTCCTGGCGCCTTGGTAGGTCGTAGCAAATGACGTAGCTGAAGGCTATGCTAACTATCGTCTCGGCAAATGAAAGCGTATTTTGTCAGTGAAACATCGCTACCAAAGTCGGTTGTACAATTGGGCGAGTGCTAGGAAGTCTCTCTAGACCTGCCGTGTGGCGGGGCTCGGTCTGCAATCACTGATGGTGGCGACACGCGGGTCCGACGTATACTAACGGACCGCGGCCGATTTAAAGGCTACCACCTAGCAAGTGTGGTGTCTGGCGGTGACACCACAATATTCTTCTTGAAGTCTGAGGGTATTTCGCCTGTCTCGTACATCTTGCTCACCAGATGGTAAAGTTTTGTCAGGACTGGCTCTCGCAAGGCCGTCAGTAGTTCTAATGGAATGTTGTCTACTCCCGGGGCCTTGTTTCAACTCAGGTCTTTCAGTGCTCTGTCGAACTCTTCACGCAGTATCGTATCTCCCATTTCATCTTCATCTACATCCTCTTCCATTTCCATAAAAATGTCATCAAGTACATCACCCTTGTATAGACCTTCTATAGACTCCTTCCATCTTTCTGCTTTCCCCTCTTTGCTTAGAACTGGGTTCCCATCTGAGCTCTTGATATTCATACAAGTGGCTCTCAATTCTTATCTTTAATTTTCCTGTAGGCTGTATCTATCTTACCCCTAGTGAGATAAGCCTCTACATCCTTACATTTGTCCACTAGCCATGCCTGCTTAGCCATTTTGCACTTACTGTCGATCTCATTTTTGAGACGTTTGTATTCCTTTTTGCCTGCTTCATTTACTGCATTTTTATATTTTCTCCTTTCATCAATTAAATTCAATATTTCTTCTGTTACCTAAGGAGTTCTACTAGCCCTCGTCTTTTTACCTACTTGATCCTCTGCTGCCTTCACTGCTTCATCACTCTGAACTACCCATTCGTCTTCTACTGTATTTCTTTCCCCCATTCCTGTCAATTGTTCCCTTATGCTGTCCCTGAAACTCTGTACAACCTCTGGTTTAGTCAGTTTATCCAAGTCCCATCTCCTTAAATTGCCACCTTTTTGCAATTTCTTCAGTTTTAATCTACAGTTCGTAACCAATAGATTGTGGTCATAGTCCACATCTGCCCCTACAATTTAAAACCTGGTTCCTAAATCTCTGCCTTACCATTTTATAATCTATCTGATACCTTTTAGTATCTCCAGGATTCTTCCATGTATACAACCTTCTTTTATGATTCTTGAACCAAGTGTTAGCTATGATTAAGTTATGCTCTGTGCAAAATTCTACCAGGTGGCTTCTTCTTTCATTTCTTAGCCCCAATCCGTATTTCCTTCTCTCCCTTTTCCTACTGTCGAATTCCAGTCACCCATGACTATTTAATTTTCGTCTCCCTTCGCTACTTGGATAATTTCTTTTACCTCATCATACATTTCTTCAATTTCTTCATCATCTGCAGAGCTAGTTGGCATATAAACTTGTACTACTGTAGTAGGCGTGGGCTTCGTGTCTATCTTGGCCACTATAATACGTTCACTATGCTGTTTGTAGTAGCTTATCCGCACTCCAATTTTTTTATTTATTATTAAACCGACTCCTGCATTACCTCTCTTTGATTTTGTATTTATAACCCTGTATTCACCTGACGAGAAGTCTTGTTCCTCCTGCCACCGAACTTCACTAATACCCACTATATCTAACTTAAATCTATCCATTTCCCTTTTTAAATTTTCTAACCTATCTGCCCGATTAAGGGATCTGACATTCCACGCTCCGATCCGTAGAACGCCAGTTTTCTTTCTCCTGATAACGACGTCCTCTTGAGTAGTCCCCGCCCGGAGATCCGAATGGGGAACTATTTTACCTCCGGAATATTTTACCCAAGAGGACGCCATCATTATTTAACCATACAGTAAAGCTGCATGCCCTCGGGAAAAATTACGGCTGTAGTTTCCCCTTGCTTTCAGCCGTTCGCAGTACCACAACAGCAAGGCCGTTTTGGTTAGTGTTACAAGGCCAGATCAGTCAATCATCCAGACTGTTGCCCCTGCAACTAGTGAAAAGGCTGCTGCCCCTCTTCATGAACCACACGGTACGGCTATCTGCATCGTTGAGGCACGCAAGCCTCCCCACCAACTGCAAGGTCCATGGTTCATGGAGGGAGGCTTTATAATTCTATGACCAAGGTATACCACCAATTCAAACACAAAACTTACACCTCTCTGCACACAGCGATAAACTCGTTGTCATTAATCTGATGAATACCTCCCCCCCCCCCCCCCCCTTAGGTGTTGCATGTGCTGTTCCGTGTCACTTGCAAGGACGATTGTCTTATCAAGACACACCATGAGCTGACACGGTTTTAAACCTCTGAAAACCACATCCAACAACATCCGGAATCTCGCAAATGTATTTTTCAAAAGGTTTCCTTCAGATATAATGTCCACACGCCAAAGAAAATTCTCTTTTAGTCGGTACTTCACAGACATTTCTGGCTGATAATAGCCACTTTTTAAGTCAATGGTCAAACAATAACTGCTCTGGCCTAAACAGTTCAGCAAAGGACAGGCTTCACTTATAGTCTTAGCATTCAGATGTCGGTAATCGCAACAAGACCTGTATTTCTATCGTCCACCCTCTGATCTTCTGCCATGACTACGATTCCTGCACCCCATGGGCTACTATTTTCGTCAATAATCCCAATTTGCAGCTGGTCAATGAAATGCTCGAGAATCGGCTGCAGGTTCCTCGGTATTCTATGATGGCTTGTGGTAAACAGGTGATTCATTTCTTTCGCTACTTGGTGCTGTGTAAATTACTTTCCCGGCATCAGTGCTTTTGGAAAAAACAAGTCCTCTCACATCTCTGATCGCTATCCTATAGGTGCTCCAATTTCTCTTGCAAAAGTGTTTCAATGGCGTTTGGCGACAGTTCGTGGCTAGCACTTCTTCTGTCCCACTCTTCCTTCTCTAGGAATTTCACGTTAGCAGTTAACTACCCCTTTGTAACTTTAAATATTCATTACTGATAGTATCCACAGCATGGTACTGTTTTACGTGTACATTGCTTCTTTTCACCAAACAACCCGCCCAATACAGTACTTTACGTGCTTCCAATGGTTGCACCACGCACAACATCCGTATCAGTGAGTTACACTCAACAGTAATCCATAGTGATTTCCTGGTATGTTTAGATACGTAGTTGTATGAAGTGGACTTTAGTGTCATTGTTTGGCACTCGACAGACTCCCCTCACAGCATCACTACACTGGAAAAAGCTTCGCCCCACTGGGACATTTTTCTAACATCCTCCACCATGTGTTCCCAAACGTCACTTTTGGCACAGTGCTGATGCAAGAAATCCAAGCCGAGAATCGTATCATAGACCTCACTTACATGCGACACAATTTCTTCTTATCTGAACTAAAATTTACCCAGTGAAAAACCAATGTCCACCGATTCCAACGATGTGACATCTTTATCCACCTCTCGACGCACTCTGTACCATGATGAATTACTCTGATTATGTCCTACCAGATTCTCACTATCAACCTTCACATGTACCCATGTGTCCAACAAAGTCCTGCAATTCTTTTTTCCCACTGCTGTGTCCATTGCACAATCCACCTCTGCACATGACTTCGTAGTACATAATTTTACAGGGAATGCACGCAGGTGTTTAAAGGTGTTTAATGTTGCTCTTTCCCTGGTCCCCTACCTCTAAAACTACCGTTTCCATTATACTGGCCACCATCTCTACTCTCGCTGTCCCATGGCCTGTGCCATTCCCCGTCTCCCCGCATAACACACTATATTAGCTAGAACCAATGTCCATTTAACTTGCAACACAATTGACACATGTTTCCTCGCATTCCACTGACTGTCTAACAGCTGCATGCAAATGAATTGGCACCACTGTTTGCACTCTCATCGATGTTTGAAAAGATAACATTCTTAAAAGCGCGCCATGCGCCTGAGCGGTGGGGGTGGTTTCAATTCAGTGGATCACTGGTTGCATACCTTGGGTGTGGTGTCAGGTGATGTGGCTAGGTGGTGCTCTGAGTTGGGGTAGGTTAGTACGCTGAGCCTGGCTAGACCACTTAGAAGAAGGTAAGTGCTGCTGGGAGTGTGGCACTCCGGTGGTAGCTCAGTAGATTGTGGGCCTGACCGCATTATGTAATGGTGACTATCCTCGTGATCGTACCGTGTTTTGGTTGCCCGTTGGCCGACGAGCAAGAGCGATTTTGGAGGCGTTCCGTTTGTCCATTAAATCAGTATTTGTGAAGAATGAAGCTGATGGATCCAAGCAATGAAGTTACTTCCTGTTGCATGTGTATTACCAACATGGCTGAGAGCCTGATAGAGATTGTATTTTAAAAGACTGTCTTCATCTACTTTGGCCCCAGCAATGTGCAATGTGACATGGTTAAGCTCGCATGTGAGTGATTTTTTTATTATATGTATTTGTATTGAAACTGACGGAACTCTTGCTGTGTTCAAGTACTGCCCCTGTGGACTTTTAAGTTCAACTACAGTTATGTCACTGGACTGTGACTCCTCAGTTTATTAAGCGTAATTGGAGAAAGGTCTGTTTCTCATATCTCTAAGACTTTTTCATATTTGGTCCATCCAGTGAGCGACAGTGGTCCTGTGTTTATTTTTAAGGACTTTAAGAGGTTTTCTTTCGAGACCACTATCCAGTACACTACCACTATCTCGTATTATTCACAGGAGTCCTTCACTGAGAGGATGAACCGTAACGTGAAATCTCTGTTGCTGCATGAGAAATGGGACATGTCAATTGCTTGACTCAAGTTCGCCTTTAATTATTCTCGGGATGAAGCGATTAATGCAATGTCTGCCTCTCTGGCGTTTGCTTACGCACTCAATTTTATTTGGCTAAATTATGGTCCATAAATGAGATACTTCCTCATAAGGTGACTCCTCAGGTTATCAAGCGTCACATGTAACATAGAGCCGGCGCAACGCAAGCGGGCAGGTCATTACAATCTAGGGTGACGCGAATTTAAGGCTAAGATGGATGATCACGTTTTTCTTCACAACTTCACTGTTGGAACGAAATTCGGGTTTGTTGCCTCTAGACAGTTGGTTCTCTGCTTTTTAGGCCCATGTCAGGTTTTAATCTTCTTGAATCCGGGCAATCTGCAAGTTCGTACCTGAGATACAGACAGAGAGGGTCATTATTCACCAGGCCAAGGAAAGTTGATAAGGTCCATCCATCTCATACCCTTCTGATAAAGTGTGGAGGCAGTTACCGGTTTTGGTGGGGGGAGTCTGAGCCATGGAGGCTTGTCTTGAGTCGTACCATCACTGCTTGCGTGTCTTTGGTTCATTATTGCACAGTGTGGCTAGTTGGCACTCCAGGGATGAAGGCGAGCAAAGCTTAGGAGAGTTGGTGCTGGGGCAGTGACGCAAGACCACTTGTAAGGAAGTGTGTGCTACTGGGTGTGTTGCACGCTGGTCGTAGTTCCATGCGCTGTGGGGGCATGGCAGAATTATGCAGTGGTAACTGTCCTAATGGGCTGCGCCACATTTTGGTTGCATGATGGTCGACAGGCAGAACTGATTCTGGGGGTCCATCCGTTTGCCCATTAAAGCTGTGTTTGCAGATCATGAAGCTGATCTTCTAGAAGTGAAGGTATTACTGTTCTGAACTCTGGGTCTAAGCATTGTAATTGATTCCTGCTACATTAATCACAAGTAATAAATTCTTCTCTCCTAGGTCTGCCTCCCATCCTAGGAGTATGTACTTGCTTGTGTGGGGATACCTTGCTTGCGACGTTTGGGTCAAGGAGAGGCTGACGTTTCAGAGTCCCGCACTCCTGCGATTTGCAAGGGACACATAGGCATCGGGCAACATACCTTGTTGTGTTTTATCAGTCCAGAGGCTCCGTCTGTACATCATGTCTTTCGCTACTAGTCCACGCAACTAATGGGTTAAGTTTTTCTTCTTTGTAGTTTGAAGCTGGCCTGGGGCCTTTAATATTGCAAGAAGTTTCTTACTGTACTGTTACAAGTTAATGCATGCCTGTTACAGTGCTGATTAAGCTTTATGCACTTAGTCTTTCCCTGATAATAGCCCGTTCTGGCTCGTATTTTTCTAAGGCAATATTGTTGGTCAAATGCTAGTTACACTTACAAATTTGATAGAGTTACATTTCTGAAAGGGTGAAACTTTCTTATTTCTCTAGTTTTTCCAATGTCCTGGTTTCCTGTGGTAAACGAATTTGATTTGTTTTCCTTTTTTTTTAATTCTGAGAATTAATGGATCTGTAAATCCTTATTTTGAAGTTGTTAATTAGTCACATTATATCGTTTAGCGTTTTGAGATTTGTAAAACAAATTCTTAATTAATTGATGACTTAAGTTTTCCTCCTCTTACTTATTAATTGTTTAACTATATTGTTTGTCATCTGAATGGTTATAATAAATATATAAACTGTGTGTGGAATGAAATGGTGAATGCTGTTGAACAGCTCTGGGGCATGCTGTTCCACATAAGTGTTTTCCCTAGAAACTTGTTGGGTTGTAATTTGCCCAGCCCAATGCCCTCTGCTCAGACCCCCACAAAATTACTTAATTCATCTCACCTTCTGCCCCAACTCGTACTTACAACAATTGATCTTCCTTATCCCACATGAAAATTTATTTATAGATTCTCGGCGCCTCTTTGTTATCATGCCGAACCTTGCCCTAAAATATCTGCCACTGTTCTGCCTCCTATACATTTCAACTAACCCCCTTTTAAATTATTGAAATTTTTCGGCTCGCTCGAGAGTCTCATTGCTTCTCCAGTTAACCTCCATTTTGTACACGCAAAAGCTACATGTCAGACCATCTTTCCTTCTCTGAAAAATTCCAAAGATCCTCCAAAAAAGCTTGCACATTCAATTGACTTAACAGTGAAAGAAGCAGGTAAATTTCCAGCCGATAAATCTAAATTTCGGTGTGTGTCTGCACCTTAAATAGATCACATAACTCATTATTAGATGCTATCAATTGCGCTAACTGTTATGACTGTATAAATACTGCCCCTGGTTCTCAAACACCTTGTGTCGCTGACTCTGTCAAAGTCCTGCCGTTCTTGGCATTAGCTTTAGAACATCAAAAACTACAAACACACAAAATAAATTGTACCAACTTCATTCTTATACTTAGTCTCAGCCATTTTGATTCCTGTCTAGCCTTTTGTAATGCTTATGTGTGACACACACTACTGCTATTAATTCCGTACTTGACGCTTAATGACGTTCTAAGTTACATTGCATACATTCCACAGGTGGTAGCGAATCGAGCCCCCAGTACCACTGAAGTGTGAAATATCCACAGACCCCTTACTTTTAACAAAATTTGCCTTACAAAAAGCATTGCAGTCAAGCTTGTTATCCTTGACACATACACTCTGACCGCAACAACTAAATTTCTCGTCTCAACATAACGTAAGATACGGGTTCATGCACCGCAGTGAAAAGGGGACGCCAGTATTCTGACATCAGTTATTTTACGAAGACTGGTGGAGACGGTTTAGGGTGATGCCGTGCAGAGCCGATTACACAGTTTATAATTCATTATTGCCTCATTATGGCGCCTCGCCGTAGCTCAGTACGGAAAGCAGCAGGTTCGCGGCGGCATTCAATGGCCTTCCCTGTGTTGTCGTCCCGCAATGCTGATAGAGCACAGCGTGGGATGGGCAGGCCCATAATGCAAGTGCTTTCGTCAGCGGTGCCTCAAGCTATGGGCAGCCTTGGCTAGCTGTGACCATGTGTGGTCTGGCGCAGCCATTGTACCCTCCGCTCTCCAGAATGCGGCAGGCAAGTGGGGTAATGGCAGTGACCAACTTCCCCTGGGTCGGTGTCCAGCAAGCTGCTTCCCAGGACTAGTGCTGTCCCATTATGGCAGCGGCTCTAGGTCCCATCGTCTCAGAGAGGACTCCCGAGATGCAGACGTGAACTGTGGTCTATAAACAGCATTCCAAATGGCGCTCAAGTAACGCTGCCCTGTTGTGGCAGGACTATGAAACTGCAGAAGTGACGTTTGTGTGCCGGCCGTAGTGGCCGAGAGGTTCTAGGCGCTACAGTCTGGAACCGCGTGACCTCTACGGTAGCAGGTTCGAATCCTGCCTCGGGCATGGATATGTACGATGTCCTTAGGTTAGTTAGGTTTAAGTAGTTCTAAGTTCTAGGGGACTGATGACCTCAGCAGTTAAGTCCCATAGTGCTCAGAGCCATTTGAACCATTTTTTTTTTTTTTACATTTGTGTAAATGGATAGGCATTTATACATTCTGGAGCTGCACTGTGTTATTCCTTGCTATGTCTCGCTGCATATATATAAAACATTTCGGTGGCCATCGGTGGGAAAAGCCTTTGACACCTTTTATTCATCTACTGCTGTGTAGTTTCCATATCCTGCCAGTCTGGCTCAGCTTGTAGTACTGTGTCAGATTTTGTAAAGCATAATACCCATACTTGACTGCAGATGACACTGCTGCAGACACTTCCGACTTCGTACATTTATGGCGAAATACTGTCAGTGAGCTACATCTGTTACGATATCCAGTCTCAAAGTATGGCCGACAAAGTTCCAGAAGTGTTGAACCAACATTATTCAGCCTCACTGACTGCATCCGTTAGTTATGGTACAGTTCCCCTGAAATGGCGTATCCGATTTCTGGTACTCCATCCGTCACTATCCTGAACTTATCCTCTGCCTCCAGTGACATTATCTTGAAGGGGAAGTTAAAACGTGATATTTCTTCATTCCTTACTTCACCGATGGCGCACATTTTCTCCAAATAGCAAAACATTGCTGTTTGTTTTATGAAGGTGATTACTAGACTGACAACTGGCTGGAACCGGCTGGTAATCGAAGAAGATCCACAGTAGATCTCTCAGCTAGCAGGTGGAATTCAAATCTGCCAAGGAAGTGCATCTATCCGTATTCGTATCTAATGTCCTTGGTTGGAGGCAGCCCACCGTATAACCTGCAGCAGGACGCAGATGCACTCCTCACGGGAGATTAAAGGGCAGTTGTGTGGCAGTGGCGCTGGCTGGAACGTCGACAGTATTTTAGCGGCGGACGCAGCCCCGCGCGCCGCCACAGATAAGGCAGCTCACTCGCCGAGTAGCCGACGACTTTAATTAAGGTTTTTTGTGCGCCGGCACGGTGCCGCGACACAGATAGCAGCCGTTAAAAGACCGCTCTTTGTTTATCTCGCGCGCCACCGAGATGGAATTTCGCGCCACTAACGGCTCTCCTCCGCCGGAGAAGGATGACCCACGCAAATGGCGCCGCAGTGTCAGTGACACGGAAACATTCATCACGGGAGTTGTCACCCTGCAAAAGTAACAATACGCACTGTACACCCGTGCTCCCTTGTGTTTTTGTGAACAGTCTTACAGTTTTTGCTCCGTTTGCAGCTGTAAATAGGAAGATTTCCTGTCGACCCATTACGTACGCTCACCCCTTGAATTAAAATGGGCTGATTCCACAAATAGGAATCATTCATCTGTGGTATCTAATTTACATACAAATATGAACCAGTAAAATCGACCTTAGAGACACCTCTCTACCTGAACGCCTGGCGGAGGTCAATTAAACATTTTTCGGGTTCCGTATCTCAGTCAGCAAAAACTGAACCGTTATAGGACAACTTCGTTGTTCGTGTGTCTGTCAGTCTGTCAGTTCGACTGGTGAAATCTTTTTCTCAAGAACAGGTAGAGGTATCCGGTTGACATTTGTGTCACATACTGTTATCGGCAGTACATTGACGATGTAAAAGACTGAAGCATCTAAGTCAATGAAATTAAATGATACGGCCATTTACGTCACACATGTTGATACTCGCAAACTCATTCATCAAAACCTATAAGGTTTTCCCTTTGTCCTAGAATCGTGAAATTGGTCAAGAAGCAAAGTTTCACACTAAATTCAAGAAACAATTGGAAAATGGTTAGTCCATAGTCATATCATATGAGAAAAAATACTTCTCTGGCATTTCTTGGCTGACTGTCTGTTACTACGTCTGTTAAGACGTCTTTTTCTTTCAGGAACCGACAAAGTTACCAAGTTCAAACTTACGTTAAACACTAAGATTTACGTTCCCTTCACGATGTAATAAACGAACCTTCTAAGTCAATGCAACGAAAAGATACGGCCATATATGTGACATCTTTTGATACTCGGAAGCCGGCCGCGGTGGTCTCGCGGTTCTAGGCGCGCAGTCCGGAAACGCGCGACTGCTACGGTCGCAGATTCGAATCCTGCCTCGGACATGGATGTGTGTGATGTCCTTAGGTTAGTTAGGTTTAAGTAGTTCTAAGTTCTAGGGGACTGATGACCACAGCTGTTACGTCCCATAGTGCTCAGAGCCATTTGAACCATTTTGATACTCGGAAACTCACTCATGAAAACCTGTAGGATGCGTGCTGCTGACCAAGAGGCGTCATATATGTCAAAAAGAAAGTTCCACAATGTAAAGAAAAAAAAACAGAAAAAAGTTAATTTGTAATTATATCACGCCTTTCATCATTCTACTTCAAAATTAAAATCAAAAGATTCTAGAAAAGTCTTGGTCTTTCATCATCTGTTTCAGACTTTAAAATTAAAATCAAAACATACTTAAAAGTTTTGGAATTTCCGGGACCGATATCTTGCCAGTATCAATGTCGATGAAAGGCAAAAATCGTCGAGGTTCTTGATTTCTGATATGAATGAACTGTCTACAAACATTCTTACCTTTGTATGGATCTCTCAGTGCATGCGTCCTACTCGTATCTGGCAACTCTTATCTTTTTTCTTTTTAGATGCAAATTTCTTCAGTATGTAAAATAGTCTGCTCCTATGATTTATTGCTTTTAATTGTTCTAGAGTAGGTTTATTTATGTGACGTGTTTTACTTTATAACGGCAAACTTTTGAGGTAATTACGCATTTGCCATTGGTTCCCTTCGGCGATTTACTGACCGTTTCTCACAGACATATATTTTACCTGGCTTATTTGGCGCTTTTCTTAGCCATCAATGATGAACATACAATGTTGCGTGTAGCAGTTTTTGCACATCTGTTTGTTGTCACTAACAGTCCGAATGGTAACTATAATGGATGGTTGTCGCAGTCACGGCCTTTCTGAATCTGATATTATAGAAGTTCTCCGAGTATCTTCAAATCAAACCGCAGTACAAGAGTTTCAGAGAGAACGCAACCAAAGTGACACATCGGGCAATAAATACAATCCTCTTGGGGAGTCAAGCACAGCCACATTGGAAAGCTATGATGATAATGACCAACCACGTGTTTCTTCTGACTGCTGATGTAATTTGTCTAGGTAGATCTGGCATCAGTTTCTGACCTTCCTTGTGCTAGAGAGAGAGGAAGAGGTGAGTAAAATATTGCAATTAATTAATATAACAGAGACGAAAAAATTTACTTTTATATTATTAATATGTATTTCTTATCTAATCTACATTTGTAAAATTAATTTTTATATTATTTACGTAGGTGTTTATACACTTTTGCAGGTGCTACAGTACAAAATTCTAGAGTCAGAGCTGATATTTGTCACAAAGATTTTGGGTTGATGGAAGATCAAGGATGCGTATTGCACCTACAAAATGTGTAGGACGGAAGAGTCGCCAAAACGTTACTCAAGATTCTAATGGACCTACAGGACATCGAAAGCGTGCAGTTATGGAAAAATCCTTTGATAATGCACTTTGCGTGTTTAGTGGTGAAAATAATTCGTGTCTGGTGAAAAAAATGTACTGAAACCGGAGCACCCATTGTACTCAACCATAATTTCTGTAACTAGAGTTTAGAGGAGCTGGAGGCGTTTACACTTACATTTTACGCTGGAGGGGAGTGGAATCTGTGTATCAGGAATTTGATTTATGCAGTCATGAGTGAGGTCCTGCAATTTTATTCAAATACTAGCGAGAAAAAGTTCTTAGAAATTAAGCGCTTTTTTCGCTTTGACATCAGAGTTACCCTCAGAAGCGTACGAAAGCAACACGCGTTCTCTCTCATATGAAATATGGCAGAGGTTTATAGATAACTGCGTTTTTGTCATAAACCATACGAATTCCTAAATGTGGATGAGCAGTTATTTCTGAAAAAAGGTCGATGTCCTTCAGCATACGAATGCCGAACCCAATAAGTACGGAATAAAACGCCGCCTTCTCACAGACGCTAAATGAGACACGCTGTAACTGGTTTTAGTTATTTTGGAAAAGATAAACCAGCGCGTACTATCCTGGGAAAAAAAGTTGCTCTAACCCTCTTTGAAATGATTATTTGTTATAGAATAATAATGTAAGTAATGAATAGCTTAACAGTTCTTCGTTCTAGAGAATAGTTCGAAGTTGCGCGATCTAGTGTTAAAATAAGATTCCCACAAAATGCCCAACTGCACGTGCTCGGAACAAAACAGTTTTGTATCACAGACGCTACTATTGAATCACAAAAAGTAGGTAAGAAGAGATATTAAACACACATCAAAAAAAGTTTTTCATCACCTCGGTTCCTAGAACTCCTAAAGATAGACGTTGACTGTGGGTACTGTATCACAGACACTGTCCGTCTGACTGTTCAGAAATGTCTCTAAACCCGCTCAAAGATGTAAACAACCACACATGAGAGGCGCCTATTAGACGGAGGGGGCCCGACAGCCGATCAGTTACAGTCTTTGCATTAGGAAGGAGGTACACCGCTCGTCTGTAATTGAACCGTGCATATACGGTCAGTCCTGCGGTTCGATCGCGTTCACATTGTTACTTTGTGCCAGGAAGGGCCCTCAGCAAGGGAAGTGTCCAGACGTAAGGGAGTGAACCAAAGCGATGTCTTTTGGACATGGAGGAGATACAGAGAGACAGAAACTGTCGATGACATGCCTCGCTCAGGCCGTCCAAGGGCTACTACTGCAGTGGATGACCGCTACCTACGAATTATGGATCAGAGGAACCCTGACAGCAACACCACCATGTTGAGTAATGCACCCGTGCAGCCACAGGACGTCGTGTTACGACTCAAACTGTGCGAAATTGGCTGCATGATGCGCAACTTCACTCCCGACGTCTATGGCGAGGTCCATCTTTGCAACCACGACACCATGTAACGCGGTACAGATGGGCCCAACAAATATGGCGAGTGTACCACTCAGGATTGGCATCACGTTCTCTTCACCGATGAGTGTCACATATGGATTCAACCAGGCAATCGTCGGAGACGTATTTGAGGCCACCCGGTCAGTCTGAACGCCTTAGGCACACTGTCCATCAAGTGCAGCAAGGAGGAGTTTCCCTGATGTCTTGGGTTGGCATTATGAGGGGGGGGGGGGGGCGTACGCCGCTGGTGGTCATGTGGTCATGGAAGGCGCCGTAACGGCTGTGCGATACGTGAATGCAATCCTCCGACCGATAGTGCAACCACATCGGCAGCATATTGACAAGGCATTCGTCTTCATGGACGACAATTCGCGTTCCCCTCGACCACATCTTGTTAATGACTTCCTTCAGGCTAACGACATTGCTCGACTAGAGTGGCCAGCATGTTCTCCAGACATGAACCTTAACGAGCATGCCTGTGATAGATTGAAAATTGCTGTTTGTCGATGACGTGTCCCACCAACCACTCTACGCCGAATCGCCGTTGAGGAGTGGAACAATCTGGAACAACAGTGCCTTGTTGAACCTGTGGATAGTATGCCATGACGAGTACAGGCATTCATCAATGCAAAATGATGTCCTACTGGTTATTAGAGGTACCGGTGTGTACAGCAGTCTGAACTACCTCCTCTGAAGGTCTCGCTGTATGGTGGTACAACATGCAATGTGCGATTTTCATGAGCAATAAAGAGGGCGGAAATGATGTTTATGGTGATATCTATTCCAATTTTCTGTACTGGTTCCGGAACTCCCAGAACAGAGGTGATGAAAAACATTTTGTGACGTGTGTAGTTTCCGAGAGAAAAATTACACTCTTTAGTGGAATGCTAAACGACCAATTTCAGGAAATTTGCTCCGGAGTATTTACATGGGTCGTTCAGTAAATAATCCCATTATCGCTTACTCATGTCTTCTTTGTTCTTAACGGTTAGAATTTGATTATTCAAGAAGTTAACATTTCTGTACTATTTTTGTACACAGTCTCCGTCATGTTCGGTGGCCTTACTCCTGAGTTGTGTGTTTCCCCTGTTGGGAAAATCTGTCGTTGTGTGCTCATAGCCCTGCTCTTACAGATTTATTTACGGTCTCATCGTCCTAAATATGTGTTCTGAAGAATACTCAGTATTGTAGAACACTCAGTATAATGTCGTTTATTGAAACTGCACATCTCGAATAATCACTATATACACACAAAACAAATAACTTGTAGAGCGTTGGCGGGATCCGTCGGAGCTGGTCCTAGCTCGGCGAGGAACTGGTTGTACTGCTGCTGCGCTGGCCTTATAAAGCCGGCGGAGTACTCCATCTTTCCCTGTATCTGTGAGGCGACCTCTGCAGAAAAAGGTTCGCTTTATTCTCTAGCAAATTCTCTTGGTTGCGCCTACAAGTGATTGTGTATATGGTACACAGGGGTGTCTGGAGTGTAGTCTGCATGGCAGGGGCCGTTTGTGGCAGACGTAACATGTTCCAAACAAGCTACGTCATAGTGTGGCATGTCTGAGCTGTAGGGTTGGTAAGACAATTATTTCTAACCTAATTTAGCGATGTCATCCAGAATTCTGAGACTTGCGTGTAGGAGTGCATTGTCATACTGGAGAACGATTTCTTCCGAAACCGAATACGTCGGAAAAGGTTCTTGAGTTTTTTCAATTCGTTCACTTATGTCTCTGAATTAATGGTTGACACTTGACAACACATCTACGAGAACGAAACCAACACCATCCAGATAGAGTTTCATCGTGACTTCTGACAGGGGGAGGGACCTGTCTTCAATTTCTTTCTTATACACTATTGCGCAAGGTGCCACTTCCGTGACTACCTCTTTCTTTCCAGATGAAAGTGATGCTACCGGGATTCTTCACGTGAAACTAGCCGTGACAGTGAGGGCTCTCCATTGAACTCAAATGGTTTTAATAGTTCACGTCAAATCGCTTTTCTTTGAATCTTGAGGTATGTTGCGAGGCGTCGTGGAACTCATTATCAGAACAGCTATGAATGTCCAAGCCTCAGTCATTGCACATGCACTTTCACAGCACTGCAATAGCTGTAGAATCAATTGTAGCGTTCTGATGCCGGTATGCACGAATAATACCACGGATACCATATCGGGAGCAGCGGCTATGAGAGGAAGCCCCTCATACGGCCGACGATGGAGCTATGTTCCTGGAAATCTTGACATTGTAACTCTCATTACTGATCCTCCAGCAGAATTCCCATCAGGTGAATCATTAACGTACGCTGCCCACAAAGATTTATAGGTATTCACAACAGTTTATTTTACCGCAACCAAGAGTTCAGTTTATGTGACTATAGGCTTTCCCGGCGTAAACTATTGATGAAGGTTTTTCGGGTCTCCAGCTGGACGGTAGCGTTGTTATCTCGCGACGTTACGTGAAGTTTCATACTAACCATTCTCTGGCGAAGTGACGAGATTCGCGGGAAGCGGGCTATTTATATACGCAGTCAGTCCCCTCCACTAGACCTCGGGTGGCTGCGGTGGACCAACGGCGTACGCGCGGTGGTGGGGATGGCGGTCGCCCCGGCGGCCGCGTTCGGTTCTCGGTCTAGGTATTCTGTCTGCATCCGCGGCAGAGGACGTTGACGGGCGTGCTCTCGACGAATTGATGCTACCGCAGGGTTCCATGCTGCGCTGAGTTGGTATCCCTCATCTCTGTTGACCAAATTGTTGTGAATCCTTATTTTTATGGATTCTTTGATAACGCTTTCCCAGAAGACAGATGCTCGGCAGAGTACCTTCGTGTTTTCGAAGGTGAAGGTGAGTTCTTCATTTATGTTGTCTTCTGCTATGGCTGATGTTTCTGTGTGGCCTAGTTACAACATCTGATATGTTCTTCTCAGCGTTTAGATATACAGCGCGGTGTTTGCCCAATGTATTGTTTACCGTATCCGCATGGTATGCTGTATACCCCTAGTGTGTTATGGTTCAGCGCGTCTTTGGCAGAACATAGGAGCTCCCTCATCTTCGATGGTGGTCGGAGAACGGTTTTGTTGTTGTATTTCCCCAGACGTCGTGCAATTTTGGTCGAGAGCGGACCCACGTACGGAAGGAACGCAAGTCGTTTGTCTACTTCTTCTTTTTCTTCACCTAATTATGGGGTCTCACTGCTTCCTTCTTCCTTTTAAGCACCATGTTGATCTGCGTTTCACTGTAGCCAATTTGTTGGAAGACTTCTCTCAGGTGTTGCAGCTCGGATGGTAGGCTGTCTTTGTCGCAGACAGCGCGCGCCCTGTGTACCAGGGTGGTCAGTACTGTTGGTCTTTGTGCTGGATGGTGGCAGCTTGTTGCGTGAAGGTATAGGTCTGTGTGTGTCTTCTTCCTATTTATTGAATAGCCTAGTAAACCATGTGCCTTTCTCTTAATTAAAATATCAAGGAAGGGGAGTTGATGTTTGGATAGATGCTGTCGAGGTGTTCCAGAAACTCATTTAACGCCTGTTTGCCATGTCCATGCACGATAAAAGTGTCGTCGACATAGCGGAAGAAGAGCTTTGGTTTCAGTCTGGCAGTTTGAAGGGCCACGTCCTCGAAATGTTCCATATAGAGGTTTGCAATCGCAGGAGCCAATAGGGAGCCCATGGCCATGCCGTTGTAATGAAAGTAGGTGGTTGTTAGTGCGTGTTCGAAGAGGCTGCCTGTTTGTGGTTCAAAGTGGTGGGCTAAAAGTACCAAGGAGTCTTGAAGGGGCACTTTCGTGAAAAGGGACGACACGTCAAAGCTCACGAGTAGGTCCTTCCTTTGTAGTCGCATATCCCTGAGTATTTCTACGAATTAGGCTTAGTCTCTCACATTGTGGCTGCAGTGTCCCACAAGAGGTTTGAGTGGTGTCGCTAGGGATTCAGTAAGTCCGTAACTTTGAGAGTTGATGGAGTCCACAATCGGTCTCAGAGGTACCCCTTCCTTATGGATCTTGGGGAGTCCATAGTGTCGTGGTATCGCTGGCGCTCTGGGGTACAGACGCTTCTTCATTGGTTCAGGTAAGTCAGCTTTCTTCAACAGCGCTATCGTCTTTCTACTCATCGTCTGGGGTTGGATCCTTCTACAGCCTCTTGTAGGCCTCGTCTTGTAGCAGCAGGTTTATTATCTGCCGGTACTCGGCTGTACTTAATAGCACTGTAACGTTCCCTTTGTCCGCTGGTAGGATCGTTATATCAGGGTCGTCTCTAAGGTACCGGAGAGCTGCTCGTTTTTCCGCAGATATGTTATTTATAGGTAATCGAGATCTGCCGATTATTTTGCAAGTTTCACGTCTGACTTCCTCTGCTCCCTCCTTTGGAAGCCTTGGTACTCCTTCTTCCACGCCGCTGATAATGTCCCGTTTCGGGATCGTTCTGGGGACGGGGGCGAAATTAAGTTTTTTTTTTTTTTTTTTTTTTTTTTTTTTTTTTTTTTTTTTTTTTTTTTAGGGACTGAGATTGTGGCAGAGTCTAGTTCTTTATCAGTCAAATGGACCACGGCTCTGGCGTCATTCATCTCCTTTTTTGCTGCTTACGTCCCGGCTGGTCTGCCGAATATGCCGAGTTGTTTAGACGTAGAGCCCCGTTTTTGTACCTCATTGTTGGAGTACGTGATGCAGTCGGCCCATTCCCACAGATACGCAGGAAATGTCCTTGCCAGTTGTAGGTGGCATGTGAGGATGATGCACGCATTCCTATCAAGCTCCTTCCGAGTGAAATGAATGCGCTCCCTTACTAAGGCCATGCCTGCTCGTCGTAACATCCAGTCGGTCTTCTTAGATATCACTGGATGTCGAATCACCGCAAACCTTGGTAAGATGTCTTAGTCTCGGCAGTGTTGTAGGGAAGACAGTGTGCTGAGAAGTTTCACTTTCCTGGTACGTTCTTTCTGCAGCCGTTTGAAGTTGCAGACTATTTCCTTCCCGTAGAGGTGTTATATATGTGCCTGTAGGCTTTTCCGGCGTACACTATTGATGAAGGTGTCTCGGGTCTCCAGCCGGGCAGTAGCGTTGATATCTCGCGACGTTTCGGTAAGTGTCATACTACCCATCTTCAGGCGAACTGTCGAGATTCGCGGAGAGCGGGCTATTTATATGCGCAGTCACCCCCCTCCACTAGACCTCGGGTGGCTGCGGTGGACCAGCGGCGTGCGCGCAGTGGTGGGGAGGGCGGTCGCCCCCATTGGCCGCGTTCGGTTCTCCGTGTAACCATTCTGTCTGCGGCCGCGGCGGAGGACGTTGACGGGCCCGCTCCCGATGGATTGCCACTATCGCAGGGTTCCATTTAAATGGAAATGGAGGAAAATGGATGACTCCCCTTCCTTGATATTTTAATTAAGAGAAAGGCAGATGGTTTACTAGGCTATTCAATAAATAGGAAGAAGACACACACAGACCTATACCTTCACGCAACAAGCAGCCACCATCCAGCACAAAGACCAACAGTACTGACCACCCTGGTACACAGGGCGCGGGCCGTCTGCGACAAAGACAGCCTACCATCCAAGCTGCAACACCTGAGAGAAGTCTTCCAACAAATTGGCTAGAGTGAAACGCAGATCAATATTGTGCTTAAAAGGAGGAAGGATGCAGTGAGACCCCAGAATTAGATGATGAAGAAGAAGAAGACAAACGACTCGCGTTCCTTCCGTACGTGGGTCCGCTCTCGGCCAAAAGTGCACGACTTTTGGGCAAATGCAACATCAAACCCGTTCTCCGACCACCATCGAAGATGAGGGAGCTCCTAGGTTCTGCCAAAGACGTGCTGAACCATAACACACTAGCAGTATACCGCATACCATGCGGATGTGAAAAACAATACATTGGGAAAAAAAAACAGCGCTGTATATCTAAACGCTGAGAAGAACATATCAGGTGTGTGCAACTAGGCCACACAGGAACATCAGCCATAGTAGAACACAGCATAAACGAAGAACACACCTTCACCTTCGAAAACACGAAGGTACTGTGCCGAGTACCTGTCTTCTGGGAAAGCGTTATCAGAGTATCCATAAAAATAAGGATTCACGACAATTTGGTCAACAGAGATGAGGGATACCAACTCAGCGCAGCATGGAACCCTGCGGTAGCATCAATTCATCTAGAGTGCGCCCGTCAACGTCCTCCGCTGCGGACGCCGACAGGATGCTTACACCGAGAACCGAACGCGAGCAAGCCGTTGGTCCACCGCAGCCACCCGACGTCTAGAGGAGGGGGGTGACCGCGCATATAAATAGCCCGCTCTCCGCGAATCTCGACACTTCGCCGAAACGTTTCGAGATATCAACGCTACCAACCGGCTAGAGACCCGAGAAAGCTTCATCAAGAATTCACTTAAAAAACGTTGCTTTAAAAAAAAAGGATCTTCCGTAGGCTTAATTTCTCTACGATCCTGTCGGAATTATACGAAATTTCGCACACGTGTAGAATAAACGTTTAATCTGAGAAACCCAAAGTGACGTTTTCCTTTACAAATTAATGGCTGTAAATAAATTTGAGGCCCAATTTAATGTTCAACACTCATACTTATATACACATTTCTGAGCGAAATATTATTTCAGAAGATCGTCCAATTATCTTTCGATATATTTTAGCATAACCCGCTCCACGTTTTTAGTTCAAATTTATGTCAGCAAACACTGGATTTGTGGGTGTCCATACCGTTTTCTTCATGAACGAGTGAGTTGAACTGCAGGGTTATTCAAAATGAACTAGACGCTTTGGTTCAAATGGTTCAAATGGCTCTGAGCACTATGGGACTTAACTGCTACGGTCATCAGTCCCCTAGAACTTAGAACTACTTAAACCTAACTAACCTAAGGACAGCACACAACACCCAGCCATCACGAGGCAGAGAAAATCCCTGACCCCGCCGGGAATCGAACCCGGGAACCCGGGCGTGGGAAGCGAGAACGCTACCGCACGACCACGAGATGCGGGCTAGACGCTTTGAAATGATTGCCAAAATACTTGAATTTGGATTAGATACTTTCGGACTATAAGTGTGGAAACAACAACTCAAAATGTTCACAAATGTTCAATATGTGAACCGTTAGCCAAATGGCAAACATCAAGGATACAGTCCATTTGGGCGCACACTGTCCTAAAGTACCCTCATCGATGTCAGTCACTGCTGCCCTGAGGCGTCCTTGTAAGTCAGCGATGTTGCGGGAACGTGGAGGTATGAAAAAAATATCTTGGATGTAACCACCCAGTTAAAAATCACTTGCTGTCAGACCGGAGAAAATGGAACCCTCGAGACTGCCAGCTGATGTGCGACTGATCAATCGTTTTAGTAGCTTAGTATTTATGAGCTCATGAACATCGCTGTGAAAGTAGTGCACTGGATCACCGTCGTCCTGAAAAATAATGTTATGACTGTTTTCTTACATTTGCAGCAGGAAGTAGGCTAATGCCTTCTCCGTTGGTGTAGTACCCGTGTTCCTTGACGTCCGCGCCATAAAAAAAAAAAAAAAAAAACAAGAAGGGAAAAATTGAGAGAGAGAGAAAGAAATTAAATGTACCTGAGTTGGTTTCCATCCATGCAATCACCACATAACGCCTTAACTAAATACTAAAACTCTGTTGAAGCACTTGAAACTGTCTTTTGTCTTAATCCTTTTGAATAGCGCTATATATATAACTGCTTCCCTTATGATGTGTCAAAAATACAAAAGTAAAGAAGTCCCAATTAAAACTCCAAATAAAGAATTACAATATTTCTGATACGAACGCGCACGCAGACACACACACACACACACACACACACACACACACACACACACACACACACATACATACACACACCTAAACGCACACTAGCTAACACACCTTAACGTTTCACAAAATCGTAGCTATTATCAGGTAAAGTTCTTCACAATACTAAAATAAGATTAATTAACCTTCATTTTCTAATATTTGTGGCTTGGTAACTACTGATGTACAAAATCGGGAAAAAACCAAACACCCTGATATACGTCAGTACCTGTTCCCCAAAAGTTAGGGAAGAGTCCAAAAATTCCACAAGATTTTAAAAGCCGTGCTTCCCTCTTCCAGTCATCACAGAATAGAGGGCTAGTGTCTGGATATCGTGCGATGCCTGGTGTCAGTATTTGAAGTGCAATGAAATATGTTGTGATATGCAGAATGTGGTAGACTATAAACGCAGTCTACTGAAAGGAACTTCTCGCCAAAAGAAGAATCCACATGCTAACGCGGAATGTTCTTTGCTAAGAGTAGACAGTACTAGTTTCTTACATCTCTTTTAGCTGGAGAGAAGTGTTATCGATTTAACAGCCCGCATCTTGGCAAGAGTCTTTTCCTGCCTCTTGATCTCACACAGACACGCGACAAGTCTACTCACCCGAGGTACCATAGTGTGCAGCGCAATGTGTTACATTATTCAAACCTCATGCCTCATTAGCAGCTGTAATTGTTTTCAACTTTCCTTGAATCCCACGTGGCCCGACAACCCGCACAACGGCACCACCTACCCAATATGTACAATTAAGACAGCGCCTGTGTGCTTTGAAGTGGTATGTCGCCGTATGACCTGCAAAGAAATTAGTGAATAGATGGTACGAGGAGTTTCACCACTAGTGTTCATTCTGTGTGCTCCAGCTCCATAAGAATTGCGTGACGCTCGATGTCACTCATCATGTTGGTGGCGGTATCCTGAGGGCACAGTTGCATAAAATGATCAAGCAGCAATCCGTTACCAAGGATTGGACCAATCAGTGTACACTACTGTTCAGTTTTTAATATGAACTCATTTAGGAATGAAATGAAATAGGAAGTGCAGAGAATATCAAAGTGAAGTGGCTGGAGGAAAAATGCGAAGAAACCGGAAAAGAATTAGTTGATATACTAATATATGAAATTCAACAGTACAGGGAAGCTGTTAACATGAGCAACAAAAAAACTGTTAATATATTCTTTCGTGGAAATAAATAATTAATGTATTAATTATGATGTTAATGAATACTTTCTTTCGCCCGGAAGAAGTTAGGCATTAAGACACACAAAAATAAATTACTTGTTTTTATCAAATGTGAAAATACATTACGTGGAATCAAAGTAATCCCTTTCCGCTGTTTTAGGAGCGTGAGTAACTCCGTCGTTCAATGTTAAATCATTTCCTGTAACCTAACAATACAAGTTTCTCATTGTGAAGAACCAGATGCGGGAAGTACTACTTAGCTTGCATCTGTTTATTCGAGTTATTACCTTCAGCAATCACTCATTCTTGCTGCGAAATTACACGGTATGTGGAACTTGATTTTTTTCAGTTCTGAAGTACGACTCTCTCTGCTGCTTCACCGCCACATGTGAACATGGTAATGGTATTGCAAGCGTAGGCTGCAAAATTCTAAAAAATACATACACTGCGCAACGAAATTAAAGGACCACTTTCTTGAAACCCCGAATTGTCTCCATTTCCTACACGTAAGTTTGAAATTTCGCTCAAAGGTGCCTACAACCTTCTTCTGTAAAGTGCAAAAACGTGACGCCCTGCGACGTCACCCTCGTGTTCTGCGACGCCTCAAATAGCAATGCGTCAACACATGCGATGAATAGGCTACAGCTCTTAATTTCATGTAAGCTTTAAGTGTGGTTAGTGATGTCACATTGGCAGCAAATTTTGTTTAACACCACCGTGGACGTGTCATACTGTGGTACGGCCGAAACACCTTCCGTTACCCACGTTTCGCCCCTTCTTTTGCCACCTGTGCGATGGAGGTCGGAAGCGCGACATGAAACACACGCTTTCCCTGTGGGTGACTTAAGGAAATATTTCAGACACACCGCCGCTCGGAATCCACTGAAAAGGCCTCAAGGGGTAGCGTAAAGGACGTCACCGAAAGGATCACTTCCCTTGGGACGCTACTAAAACACAATTCGCAGTCTAGAACGTCGGTGTACAGTGCGATGGGCAACAGGACGACATTCTTTACAACGTTCGACACTGCTGCCAACCCCTGGGCGTTTGAACCCTACTCTAAGGACGTCGAGGGGCTTCAACACCACTAAGCGTGATCAGATCCCTTTGTTGCTCTGTTGTGCAAGGTGGAACTAATAGGGGCTTTTCAAAACCATTCGACGAAATTTGAGGGTGATCCGAAGCAGCTTCGGCCTCGTGCCCTCCTTTGGTGAAATCTCTTCGTGGTGTGGAGATGCTACATTGTCATGTACTTGAATAAAACAGCGAAGGGTCCCTCTAAGACATCTCAGTTCGGCGCCACCCTGGGTGCAACCCACGTACCTTTCTTGAGCATATTAAAAATATACTTGTCACACACTTCGACACCAACCAAGTCTCTCTACTGCTCCAGCGCCTGAGGGTCAGGCCACCCCTTCGACTCCCCTTAGGTTGTGTTTGCCTATCTTCAGGCGCTAGAGCAGATGCGAGACTAAAGTTATTGGTGTTGAACTTTCCGACAGGTACATTTCTAAAATACTCAACAAAGTTTCGAAGGTGACACTGAATATGTCACTGTTGCTGAACTTGGGGTGGGGAGATGGGTTGTTAGAAGGACCCATTTTCATACAATTCACGTACATATTAATGTAGGACACCTTTTGGTCACGCCACAGAAGATTGCGAAACAGTAGCGCCTAAAAAGGATAAAACCACTTTGCTGCTTCGAATCACGTTCAGATTTCGTCTAATTATTCTGAACAGTCCTTAATGATTCCATCTATATAGCAAGAATTGCAGTCTTACGATGCTCGATAAATGTCTGATAACATTCAATGTGGTTGCAGCCAAAGCTGCTGCCAGTCTCATTGAATGGAGTCCAGTACTTCTTTTGAGGTAGCAGGTGCTGATGTGGAGAGGTTGCGATGTGCCTGGTTTAAAAAATGGCGACCTTCCCTTCGGGTAGTTAGAAAGGGATGACTAGAAACCTGACGACGACCATGTCTATCCTCACATTGCTACGCAGTATGACATCAAGCCACTGTCACCTCCGAGTACTCCACCAAACTTGCTGCGTTATCTAACTAGCCGATCAAATGTATACCACCAATAAGAATCGTTTAAAATTCCGTCAGTTGAAGATAACGCTACCCCACATGAGTAAAATCCCCGTGTCCTTCACAGTGTTCACACAAGATCTGACCCTGTTCAGCCCCTTGCATACCTTGCATACCATGCTAGGGCTGGTAACAACACTCAGCTCGAACAACACTAATGCACTCTGTCGGCCGTTCTACTTGCCACAGAGAATTGCAACTCCAACAATTTATGCACCCAGTGATAGTGTGTAGCTCTGCGAAGTTTCATTGATATAACACCATTTTATCTTTCTGTGTCCTTTTATTTTTTAAAGCCATATTCGAACAACATTCATGTTATTAAGCAGTTAGTTTATATCCCAACTAAAATTTATTAATTCTGGTAACCGTTTTTAGTCGAAAACGAGCAACGTCAGACCACAAACTTTTTGGTGAAGTGTGGAGACGACACAGGGAGCTATTGCATATACCTACCAGTCAACAACTACTGAGAGTGTGAAAGGTTACCCATGATAGATAATATTCACCCTCTTTTTTGTGACATTACTGAAATCGAAAACAAACAGTTATTACATGATTTTGGTGGCCACAGCGTTTTGACAGCAATCCCCAAATATGTGAGAACGATAAATTACTACGGTCCAAGGGGGACTGTAAGTTCATTTCGTACAATCCACTGCTAGAAGGCAGAAGTAAAGCCTTTAATGAATATGGTCTTCGATGTCACATACCTTGGATTAAACTACCAACTATCTGTAGTCCAGTCTGAACTTGCAAAGGAGTTGGTGTTTGGGGTGGAATGGGGGGGGGGGGGACGTTGTTACACGTACTTCATACCCTTCTGTGAGAATCTCCAGCTGTTGTTCTTCCCGGGATTGGAAAACGGTGTAGAAGAAACGGTTACGGGAGAATTTGTGTCTTGGTAGAAGAAATGAGAGGGGAGAAAGTTCTACAACAAACTTCGGCTAGAAACAGCGAATACTCTGTCCAAGATCCACAATAGGAGGTATACTTGGTAAAACACCCGAATACGCTGAATGATTGCATCATGGTCAGGCTGAGACTCTGAAATCAAAATATTGAGCTCTAAGGTGTAAGTGTAACCAGGTTTAGGTGCAGAGTTGGATTACAATTTAATATAGATGAAGAATAAATTAACATTCTAGGAACACAACCTATAACCAGCTTAGAGACATAAGTGATGACACTTTCTGCAGAACCTGACCATCACTTTGCAGGACAATGGTCAAGCACGTAAAGTGCAAGCAGTTACTGATTTGTTTCACTGATGGGGCTGCTAAGCACTATACCACCTACTGCAGTCCCATGACTTAAGCCCTCGTGGGTTCAACTCAATTTATAAACCGAAGGAAATACTTCACGGCATTCGCATCAGAACTGCTACAAATTCGTAGGGCAGTAGACCGTGCCGCTCGAACTGTCAACACAACTGGCACTGCTAAGAGTATCGTACGACTTCCACATCACTAGCAACGGGTTATACACAATGCTGGTGACTACTTTGCAGGTCAATAAAACTTTGAAACACATATCTATTTTGTACGAGCTGTAAAGAAATAGTTGCCACTATTAAAGTTCCAACTCTCGTAAAAGTAGAATGAAAGCGCCTCTGTTGTCAACGGCATCCAGTAGTCTGAATATGAGAGAAAGATCTTGAAAGACGAGAAAGAAAGCGAATTTTAAGCTGTACGTCATATTTCACAAGACTCTCATGCAAGAAACATGTACCTCTGTTAATGTTAGAGGTCAATAACACAGATGCATTCGAGTTCTACAGCCCAAAAAATCCTTCAGGTCTAGCACATTATAGAATTACTGCTCAAGTCCAACCCAGTATGTGAGCTTTATCTGTGTTATTTCCACTCCAAGGAAAAGTTACAGGCCCACTAACTTGACCACAAACAGTTTAAGTCGGTCAACAGTATAATTCCTGGAGTCAGGGACTAGTATGTGTAATATATGAAGTTTGACAAGAAAAACGAGGTGCCATTTGTAATAAAGCTGATACAAAATGTTTGTTGGAACCTGTCGCTACTTGCAGCCGTAGTAGTAACTCTATTTCATGATCCGATCAGTTACATTTACATACACCGTTCAGCATAGCCTGTTATATTCATTGAAGCTGTGCCGAGGGATAAACTTAGTTAAATTGTACAGAAGTACTGATTCCACTCTGCTGCTATATGTAATTGCTGAAATGGTGAAGTACAAATTTTTTACAAAAATTATTACAAAATAAAATGATAGAAATAAGGCCCAAGAAGAATTAGCTTTTCACTTTATAGTGCTCTGACTTATTTGCTGGCAACTATTATAGAAAAGAAGATGTTTCGTACAACATTTTCATATCTGTGGTGCATATTGGTGTGCTGCACATACCAGCTGTAACACAAACTACATTCCCTAGTATACAGTGACAGTCATATTTTGCAATCCGAACAAATACAATGACCATTTTTTAAGCACGAAGAGTTGATGATAGACGGCGATGATGAAGTTAAAGTAAATACAGTTTGCATTTCTCTGCTGCGTCAAATATGTGAAAATTAAATGATATATAAAGACCATCCCAGTAATGAACCATGAAAGGAAGTGGAACATATACTTACAATTGGTCGATTTTTTTAATTTTTTGACATGATCCCGCAACAAGTGTGCATCATACGTAAAATTACATGAACTCAAGACAATGAGGACGTATTTTCCTGGAAATACTGAGTTTAATTTAGTTAAGCAAAAGGACATTTTCCCATATGGCTATCTGCATAATGAAGCATTTTTGTTCGAAGCTGAATCGCCTCAAACTGAGAAGTTTAAAATTTATTAACAAATGAAATGGTAACGGAAGGAGAGCACCAGTGACCTTGCAGAAAGGGAATCAAAACACTATCAGGGTCTATTGGAAAATTCACCTGCTACCGCTTGATGATGTGCTCGAAAACTTTCATAGGCTATGTTTTAAGACATGAGAACTGGAGCCTCCTCATTACATTGCTACAAATAGGTATGCAATGGATGTTTTACTGAAATTTACTTGAGCAACTTCAGTTCACTGAAAGAGGCATTAAGGATGGTGTAGCTCATTATTGACAGGACCCGCTGTTCCGAACAACACATTCAGGGTCAGTTGTGATGACAAAATCAATAAATCTTACATTACATATCTTGATATGAATCACAATGTTATAATACTCTCCATGTACAGTCTTCTATGGCTTTCACCAGAGATTGTTTAAACTGGATGTGGAAAGCATACCACTGACACTGGATACATTTTAGAAGTGACTCTCGAACATCTTTAAAGTATTAATGATTTTCACGTATATTTGCTTTTATGTTATGGAGAGGGGAAACCAACGATAGTAGCAAAGCGACGAAAATAATTTAGACTTTATATTACAAGAAAAACTACATTATTTCCTAATAATGAAATAATATTTCCATCATAAAACGTCATTTAAAAGATTCAAACAATTTTAGCTTCAGAGGCTACATGAATGAAGCCATACATTAAGAGTGATGCACAGGAATATGAGTGCAAGCAATGATACGAGAATTTTTTTTTCCAAACTAGTGACTAATTGTATTTTTGGCAAAATGTGCAAACACTAAATTATCGATACTCCGGAGAGATAGACACGGAGCAGCTACATTGATTGCAGAACCTAATTTTCAAAGGGATGTTATTTTTAACGAAAATATAGTTGTTATTTAATCACACAGCCTTAACTTAGTGATTATTAAACCTGTAGAAGTATGAATGGCTACGTCTTATATGTCAGTCATTTTTTTTTACTTTCATTATGGTTGTATACTACGTACGTTACGTACACAGCATGTAAAACTGTGTTATACAGATTCCAGCAGCATAGTACATCGTATTAAATCTCTAAATATTTCCTGTTCTATCAGTTGAGGTTTCCCCATACATATATAATGCTGCGTTTCGAAATGGAAAGGAGATTGGATTAAAGGAAGAAAAGTTGAATATTGAACCTATTACTCAATTTGTCAGTATAAAAGCTAAAGTATATGTATTCATGACCAGGCCATGACATGTAATATGCAGAGCGAAGGGCGTGGAACAGTCTTCTGATAAGGAATCAACTGTCGAGCCGGCCGGGGTTGCCGAGTGGTTCTCGGCGCTTCAGTCTGGAACCGTGCAACCGCTACGCTCGCAGGCTCGAATCCTGCCTCGGGCATGGATGTGTGTGATGCCCTGGGGTTAGTTAGGTTTAACTAGTTCTAAGTTATAGGGGACCGATGACCTCAGCAGTTAAGTCCCAAAGTGCTCAGAGCCATCAACTGTCGATGATTACCAGCAATTTTTGTAGAATTCTGAAGTTAAAACAACTTTACAGTATATAATACAATCACTGCACCTTGTAGTTTCTCCTGATTAACAAGACAAGCTAGATCGATCAGGAACGGATGAGATACATTTTACACTTCTAGGTAAGGTGAATTCACTTAGCCTAAGGACACTATCACCTGAAAAATGATGATGGCGGGTTTTATTCTATATATATTTAGTAAATACAACTCATGTATTAGGCCTTCGACTGGCAAACTTCTATCTAAAAGACAGTATGAGGAGTGATCTATGAACACAGGATCTGTTGTCAAAATGCCTCCAATCCTTACATCCGTTATTGCTAGTAGATGAATTCTGACGATGTTGCAGCTTCTTTATTTAAGCAGCTACTCAATTGGATTCAGGTGGCTGAGTGGAACCAGTTCCAGAGCTACCTGCCTCAGAAAGACCTGAGGGGATACTAGGGATCGAAGACAAAGATGATAACAGCTCAGATTCAGAAGCAGTCGTTGTTATTGTGTATGAGTGAAAATGCAAAAACATTATATGTGTTTTACTACTGGTGTGAACACCTTGGTTTGAGGGCCACTATCTCTGGAAAAATACAAGAATATTACATCTGATCTGCAATTAATTTTGATGCATGTGTGAAAATGTAAAAGGTTAAATGTGATTTGCAACTGTTGTAGTCTATGAAATCAGACACTGGTAATCCATTACATTTATTTATGTCGTCTGAAAGTTCCTTCCACCCTAAAGCTTCATAACCTGATGGCATTAAAATAACTAAATAAGTAAAGCGTAGTGGGCTACATTACAGAAAATTAGAGAGAGAGAGAGAGAGAGAGAGAGAGAGAGGGTTGATATTTACTAATGAAGTATGTTAGATCATTGCATATTTTTCGTAAATGATAGAGATGAGGAAATACAGTAAATCAAACTCATTACATAATTTTTGATGCTTCATGCACACATATGTGATGAAATATATTAGCGAGACAGTATAGTATCTGTCATAAACATTCTTTTCGTACAGACTGAAAACAGAGAGAGAGAGAGACAGATGGAACACATAGGCGGAACATTATGCACTGTATGTGTGTATATGAATTCCATAAATTGGTGCTACTCAGCAGCAGCACCTATTTATGGAATTCATCTAAATCTTACTTAATCTTGAAAACACTTTAGTACTGGCAATATGCCTTTTATTAATGTGCAAGCAATGTACGCAATAACGGTGGAACTTAATTTTTTATGCTGTTGCACGTACAGGATGTATAGCACTTGATACAAACAGTTTTGTTAAATACCAGAACTGTGTTGTTATATACTTCGGAACATAGTGCAAAAATTTCGAGTAATTTTCAGCACAACGGCTACAGTGTGATTGACTAATTTTTTTAAAGGGCATTAAAATACTGATGGTGTGACTGTCTCCTTTTAATGATCCGTAATATACTGGAATGTGATTGCCTGTTTCATTTTAATGGCCGGTAAAATAATGCCCCTGTGTTGACTCGGAAGCTATCTGCTCTATTCCCAAGACAGACGCGTGGCTTGGGAGAGACGAGTGGTGTGGTATCTCATACGAAGAGGGCGTCTTTTGTGAGATCATACAGATGCCCCGCTGCCCTTGTATGACCATCAAAAGTCAGTTGAAGGTCAAAGTGCTTCAAATCGTGGCAGCCAAAATACTCGCTATGTTTTTATTTTTTAGAATATCATACGGTTTGATATATTCGAACCCCAATATCAATAGAATGGGTGGACAATGTGTGAAATGTACAAAATATTGCTTTTATTGCTCCAGTTTCATTGAGCTAAGATCGAAAGAAAGTTAACTAATTTTTTCACGTTGGGAAAAGGTGCTTGACGATTGCATTGCTATTGCCGGCCGGTGTGGCAGAGCGGTTCTAGGGGCTTCAGTCTGGAACCGCGCGACCGCTACGGTCGCATGTTCGAATCCTGCCTCGGGGATGGATGGTTGTGATGTCCTTCGGCTAGTTAGATTTAAGTAGTTCTGTGTTCTAGGGAACTGATGACCTCAGATATTAAGTCCCATAGTGCTCAGAGCCATTTGAACCATTTTTTTCCATTGTTATTGCTGTTGGTTCAAAGCTACCTTGCTTTGGATTCTCTTTCGTACAGGCCTTGAGATTTTTCTGCATAGACTTTCGAATACCCATACACACATGTGAAAGTCTGTTTCCGTTAATGTCTTTTTAAAATATACACTGATGAGTCAAAACATTATGACCAGCACCATCCGCGACACCAGACACCGCCCAGTGGCAACGGAGGCAAGTAACGCTGTAACGAAATTACGGAAGCAGAATTGGAATGAAAAGGGGATCATGATATGGGCCGTAGAGTGGGGAAATACGAGGGCTATTCGGAAAGTAAGGAATGGTGGGTCACGAAATAGAAACCACAGTGAAAATCAAAACTGTTTTATTTGCAATAGTTAGCTACAACTTACAGCAACTTATCTCCATAGTCGCTGATACGACTTAGACGATTGTCGAAGCGTTGTACCAAATTTCCAATACCCTCGACATAGAAGGCAGCCGCCAGTGCTTTCCGCCAGTTCTCTACGCTGGGCTACAGCTCGTTGTTTGTGCCAAAATGTTGTCTTCATAAGCATCGGTTCATGTCAGCCGAGATGAAACTGAGAGGAAGAAAATTACGGGCTACAATGTGGGTAATCAAATTTTTTCCAACTGAAAACGCTGCAGGAGCATCCTCATTGCCCCTGCAGAATGCGGCTGAGAACTGTCTTGAAGAAGAAAACGCATGACAGTTATGTAATGTTGGCTGCTTAATTTCAGACGAAATTTCTCACCAGACCCTCGTGCGTGGCGGGAGACACTATTGTTCTAGGTACCTTTATGTGTTCCTGTGTGCTCATAACTAAAAAGAACAACGTAACGAGATCGACGGGCGTACTAGAGACACTGCCCAACACACTTGTGCAAAATTTCATCGGATTATCACTGTGGTTTCCATTTCGCGACCAATCGTTCCTTACTTTCCGAATAACTCACGTACACAGCAAAGTTCCTGTTTCGTTTTAAAATGCTACAAGACCACATTTCTTATACACTCCTGGAAATGGAAAAAAGAACACATTGACACCGGTGTGTCAGACCCACCATACTTGCTCCGGACACTGCGAGAGGGCTGTACAAGCAATGATCACACGCACGGCACAGCGGACACACCAGGAACCGCGGTGTTGGCCGTCGAATGGCGCTAGCTGCGCAGCATTTGTGCACCGCCGTCGTCAGTGTCAGCCAGTTTGCCGTGGCATACGGAGCTCCATCGCAGTCTTTAACACTGGTAGCATGCCGCGACAGCGTGGACGTGAACCGTATGTGCAGTTGACGGACTTTGAGCGAGGGCGTATAGTGGGCATGCGGGAGGCCGGGTGGACGTACCGCCGAATTGCTCAACACGTTGGGCGTGAGGTCTCCACAGTACATCGATGTTGTCGCCAGTGGTCGGCGGAAGGTGCACGTGCCCGTCGACCTGGCACCGGACCGCAGCGACGCACGGATGCACGCCAAGACCGTAGGATCCTACGCAGTGCCGTAGGGGACCGCACCGCCACTTCCCAGCAAATTAGGGACACTGTTGCTCCTGGGGTATCGGCGAGGACCATTCGCAACCGTCTCCATGAAGCTGGGCTACGGTCCCGCACACCATTAGGCCGTCTTCCGCTCACGCCCCAACATCGTGCAGCCCGCCTCCAGTGGTGTCGCGGCAGGCGTGAATGGAGGGACGAATGGAGACGTGTCGTCTTCAGCGATGAGAGTCGCTTCTGCCTTGGTGCCAATGATGGTCGTATGCGTGTTTGGCGCCGTGCAGGTGAGCGCCACAATCAGGACTGCATACGACC
Organism: Schistocerca cancellata; assembly: GCF_023864275.1. Classification (NCBI taxonomy): domain Eukaryota; kingdom Metazoa; phylum Arthropoda; class Insecta; order Orthoptera; family Acrididae; genus Schistocerca; species Schistocerca cancellata. Next base: position 252,403,033 of record NC_064631.1, read on the forward strand.
GAGGCACACAGGGCCAACACCCGGCATCATGGTGTGGGGAGCGATCTCCTACACTGGCCGTACACCACTGGTGATCGTCGAGGGGACACTGAATAGTGCACGGTACATCCAAACCGTCATCGAACCCATCGTTCTACCATTCCTAGACCGGCAAGGGAACTTGCTGTTCCAACAGGTCAATGCACGTCCGCATGTATCCCGTGCCACCCAACGTGCTCTAGAAGGTGTAAGCCAACTACCCTGGCCAGCAAGATCTCCGGATCTGTCCCCCATTGAGCATGTTTGGGACTGGATGAAGCGTCGTCTCACGCGGTCTGCACGTCCAGCACGAACGCTGGTCCAACTGAGGCGCCAGGTGGAAATGGCATGGCAAGCCGTTCCACAGGACTACATCCAGCATCTCTACGATCGTCTCCATGGGAGAATAGCAGCCTGCATTGCTGCGAAAGGTGGATATACACTGTACTAGTGCCGACATTGTGCATGCTCTGTTGCCTGTGTGTATGTGCCTGTGGTTCTGTCAGTGTGATCATGTGATGTATCTGACCCCAGGAATGTGTCAATAAAGTTTCCCCTTCCTGGGACAATGAATTCACGGTGTTCTTATTTCAATTTCCAGGAAAGTATTTCATGTCAGTGTAATGAGATTTTCACTGTGCCATCCTACAGGACGTTTCACATATCCTTTTCAGTTGGAAGGTCGAGAAGGTAATCTGACACTGACAGTTGGCTGTGTAATTTGCCTTTCAGAGAGCCGTTTTGCTTCGGTCGACGAGAATGTTTGGCGCTATCTCCGGCTGTCACCTTGACGCCTGGCAGCGTAATCCGGCAACATCGCCTCTGTGGCCTGGGCGCGCGCCAAACCGTCAGCGTCCCACGGCACAACATAAATCCGACGCTATCGGCCCGGAGCCGCGGCTCGCTTCACCGCCCGACCGGGCGTGCATTATGCAGACGTTGCCGCCCCGATGCGGCGACAGGCGGTCTGGTAACGTCTGCAGCGGGGCGAGCCTCCCAGCGGAGCGCGCCGTCAGCCGTCAGCGCTATGACACGACCTATCTGCTCGACTCTGTCGCTTTTCTATTTGCTATATCCCAGCGGAATGCAAGGCGTCCCAACCTCTGATGCTTACCGTAGCTTCTGCAGGAAGCCCACAAGAGCAAGTAATATTAAAACTTGGATCATAAAAGCGCGAGAAAGATATATAAAACAGAAAGACATGTACACGCCTATTAATACATACACCGCACTGAAAATAATGAAAGACCTAAACAAATATGAGAATGATGTAACACATTTAGATCTTCTAAATAGAGAGGACTAGATGTAGTTCCGCAAGAACTAGAAGAAACTAACATATGTCTTTCAAGAATCGATTAAATAAGCCCGTAAAAACCGGAAAGCTCCACAACATGCTTGTTGCATGAGCTTTTCGGTTTTTACAGCCTTCTAAAAAAAGAAATTTTAAAATTTCTACCAGAAGAAGCTAAGAACAGGTTTTAAAATGCTTTTCAATGAAGGCTGATAGCAAAGGAAAGTACCTAGAGAATGGAAGGAAGCAATAGTACGAAGTGACATTTTTGGTTTCATCCTCTTATTGCACTAGCTGAAGTGTGATGTAAGAAGTGGAGTGAGAGGCAGACAATAAATGGTACAGTAAGTACCAGTTTCTTGATATATGCCTCTGTTTAGTATGAGGATAATTTGATTGGTTGCCATCATGGAAGCCTATGTGCCAAATTTGTAAGTTTCATTTACTGATCTGTTATGTAAATATAGCAAAGTTTATCTTTGTGTGTCCTGGATCTCCTCCAAAACGTCCCAATCACTTAGAACCAAATTTGGCACAGAAACAGCAGGTATTACAAATATCATCAATATGGTATTTATAAACTCCTACATCCAATATAAGTGGAGATATGGGCAGAAACGTGTTTTTGCTGCCCCTGGGGTATAGGCTGCCCTGCATGACAGCAATGTCGTGTGGAAATACTATTGGCCTACCAAATGAACCTGTATTGCAAGGCAGCCACATGTCAGGAGTAAGAAACGATTTACTGGGCGCCAACATGTAGGCTGGCTTGCAAGAGAGGAATGATGTGTTGGAGTAAAATCGGTCTGCTTTATGGAACTGCTTTGCATGTTGCCTATATGTCGACGGTAAATAAATTATTCTCAAACCCCTAAGTTGTAGCCTGCTCTGCATGACCAGCGTACAAGCTGTCTCAGTGTCCATGCACAATGATCATTCATTGACTATATGTTCTCTTTCCCTCCCCCCATATGACGCCCTCGAAGAAATGGCTATCCATGATCTTCTTACTCATCTCCCCACTTGTTCATTCTCTGTGGTGATTTTACTGGACATAATGTATTCCGAGGCTCCAGAACGCCTCACCCCAGGGATAGAGGCATAGAGAGGCCTCTTTTGTACTTGTGTGCATATTTGCTGCGAATGGTTCATACCAGGCATTACTGCAGTGCAACAGGGTCTTCATCTGCTGTCGATCTCTTGCTTTGCTCTCCAACCCTTGGGACGTGGTCAGTGAGTTTCATGGACATGATCACGTCATGATGTGGATTCGCCTGCCTAATGGAGTAGTGTCAGACAGAAAACTTCAGTGACAGATGCTCGGTGGAGCAGGCTGAACAAATTTATAGCCGATTTGCTTAATATGAACATGAATGGGTGGATCATACTACCCAAATTTCACATTGTGCAGCTGAAGTAGCCATTCTACAGTTTTCAGGAGAACTGAAAAGGCAGCTTGTACCTTCATGGAGCAACTAAAGCCTTCTGCCAGCAGGACCAAGTGGGAGGCTCTGCAAAGGTTCCAGTGTGAGCCTACTGAAGAGAACCTTGCTGCCTTTTAGATGACACGTGCGTAGTGTCGCCAGACTATCCAATAGGGCAATAAGAGATGGTGGCAGCATTGCCTGACCATCATTAAACATTCCACGAGGAGTACTCTTGTATGGGAGACAATCAGCAGGATTTATGGGAGAGCAGAGAGGTGCCCAACGGCTGCTGTACTGGTGAATGGCACACTCCAAACCAGACCACAATACATTTCCTGTACTATGGTGGTTTATTTTGCCATAGTTCTTACCATCATCAGTCACGATTCAGCTTTCTTGCGCCACAGAGTGGCTGCTGAGAGGAGCAGTTGGAACTTTCGTCCACTGCTGCCCCTTTTGCAAGTGGGCGCTGGATTCTGCGTTGTCTGCGTCTAGTGACATGTTCTCTGGTCAGAAAAGGATCCACTATAGTATGCCCTAACAAATCACAGGGCGAAACAAAAAATCTTCCTCGCGCTTTTTAATGTCATTTGAAAATTAGGTCACATTCCCGATTTTCGGCAAGAGGCTATTTTAGTTCCTCTTTTAAAACCTGGAAACGACCGCACAGACCCTTGTTGTTATCGTAGTCTTGCCATCAATAGCTACGTGGGCAGGGAGTGGCTTGTCCACCAGCGCTTTGTATGGATCTTTGAATCCATGCAGCTCCTTATTCGCTTTCAGTATGGCTCCACCTTCGATAAGCTGACCTTCATGCATACGGCTATAACACAGGTTTACATGCGCCAACATCACCTTCTGGGTATTTTAAAGACACATGAGATTTCTGGGCCTCAAAATTTACGTGCTTACTACACATCAAGGATTTGAAAAGACAGTCCTTCAAGGCTCTGAGTCTTTTCATTGGTAGCATACATGACTTGTCTGCTCCTGTTTTACAGAGCCTTCATGTGACTTCGGCTTGATTATGGCCGCATAATATGGTCTACAGGCTTCTCTTATTTAAAGGCGTTGCAAGAAGTGATTTGGCTGGTCACTGAACGAGCAAGGTAGCGATTCTTTCTGCTGAGGCTGCTGATCTGCTGCTCCACATCAGCCGAGGGCTGCTCATGGTGCGTTGGGTATGTAACGCTATCCAAGTCACACACACCTGCATACCATGTCGTTGCTAGGCCTCCAATGGGAAGGATTTTTCGCAACCAGCAATGAGTGACATGACCCTGTGGGATTCACATATAGGACTCCCTTTCAGGGATGGGTGTGGCTGGATTTACAGCTTTAAATCGGATTTGGAGCAGATTTCCACGATGGCAACTCCAGGAGGCCAGACGTACTTTAGAAATGACGAACTTTAAGAAAGATTGCACCCTAGATTTTGGGTTCCATCTCTGTCTTCTTAGGGTTTTTTTACGGTTTTACAGTTATATATGCTGATGGCCCCAAACTAAAAGACCACCTTGGCCGTTTCATAGTGTTTCTGACCGTGTCATCAGGATCCCCCATGCCTACGACTTCTTTCAGCAGAGCTTCTTGAGACACTGAAGGCACTGGAGCAGATACGGCACATTCAGAACACATGGTTTCGCATCTACTCCGATACCCTTGGTGCACCACAATTATTGCAAAACCTGCATACAGCCCAAAAGTTGGCGAAGCTGAGACATATCGAACTGTGCTTCCTCCAGCGGAGGAAGAAGGTGGTGCTATTGTGCTGAGTGGCAGGGCATTGTGGGGACTCAGGGCAATGAACAAGGTGATCGGGCTGCCACTGGCGACTACAACAGACGTGACAAAAAATGGTTCAAATGGCTCTGAGAACTATGGGACTTAACTTCTGAGGACATCCGTCCCCTAGAACTTGCTGTTGTTGTTGTTGTGGTCTTCAGTTCTGAGACTGGTTTGATGCAGCTCTCCATGCTACCCTACCCTGTGCAAGCTTCTTCATCTCCCAGTACTTACTGAATGTGCTTAGTGTATTCATCTCTTGGTCTCCCTCTACGATTTATACCCTCCACGCTGCCCTCCAATGCTAAATTTCTGATCCCTTGATGCCTCAGAACATGTCCTACTAACCGGTCCCTTCTTTGTGTCAAGTTGTGCCACATACTCCTCTTCTCCCGAATTCTATTCAATACTTCGTCATTAGTTATGTGATCTACCCATCTAATCTTCAGCATTCTTCTGAAGCACCACATTTCGAAAGCTTCTATTCTCTTCTTGTCCAAACTATTTATTGTCCATGTTTCACTTCCATACATGGCTACACTCCATACAAATACTTTCAGAAACGACTTCCTGATACTTAAATCTATACTCGATGTTAACAAATTTCTCTTCGTCAGAAACGCTTTCCTTGCCATTGCCAGTCTACATTTTATATCCTCTCTACTTCGACCATCATCAGTTATGTTGCTCCCCAAATAGCAAAACTCCTTTACTACTTTAAGTATCTTATTTCCTAATCTAATTCCCTCACCATCACCCGACTTAATTCGACCACATTCCATTATCCTCGTTTTGCTTTTGTTGATGTTCATCTTATATCCTCCTTTCAAGACACTATCCATTCCGTTCAACTGCTCTTCCAAGTCCTTTGCTGTCTCTGACAGAATTACAATGTCATCGGCGAACCTCAAATTTTTATTTCTTCTTCATGGATTTTAATACCTACTCCGAATTTTTCTTTTGTTTCCTTTACTGCTTGCTCAATATACAGATTGAATAACATCGGGGAGAGGCTACAACCCTGGCTCACCTCCTTCCCAACCACTGCCTCCCTTTCATGCCCCTCGACTCTTATAACTGCCATCTGATTTCTGTACAAATTGTAAATGGCCTTTCGCTGCCTGTATTTTACGCCTCCCACCTTTAGAATTTGAAAGAGAGTATTCCAGTCAAAATTGTCAAAAGCTTTCTCTAAGTCTACAAATGCTAGAAACGTAGGTTTGCCTTTCCTTAATCTTTCTTTTAAGACAAGGCGTAAGGTCAGTATTGCCTCACGTGTTCCAACGTTTCTACAGAATCCAAACTGATCTTCCCCGAGGTCGGCTTCCACCAGCTTTTCCATTCGTCTGTAAAGCATTCGCGTTAGCATTTCGCAGCTGCGACTTATTAAACTGATAGTTCGGTAATTTTCACATCTGTCAACACCTGCTTTCTTGGGGATTGGAATGCCGGCCGCGGTGGTCTTGCGGTTCTGCGCGACTGCTACGGTCGCAGGTTCGAATCCTGCCTCGGGCATGGATGTGTGTGATGTCCTTAGGTGAGTTAGGTTTAAGTAGTTCTAAGTTCTATGGACTGATGACCACAGCTGTTAAGTCCCATAGTGCTCAGAGCCATTCGAACCATTTTTTGGGATTGGAATTATTATATTCTTCTTGAAGTCTCAGTGTATTTCGCCTGTCTCATACATCTTGCTCACCAGATGGTAGAGTTTTGTCAGGACTGGCTCTCCCAAGGCCGTCAGTAGTTATAATGGAATGTTGTCTATTCCTGGGGCCTTCTTTCGACTCAGGTCTTTCAGTGCTCTGTCCAACTCTTCATGCAGTATCGTTTCTCGCATTTCATCCTCATCTACATCCTCTTCCATTTCCATAATATTGTCCTCCAGTACATAGCCCTTGTGTAGACCCTCTATATACTCCTTCCACCTTTCTGCTTTCCCTTCTTTGCTTAGAACTGGGTTTCCATCTGAGCTCTTGATATTCATACAAGTGGCTCTCTTTTATCCAAAGGTCTCTTTAATTTTCCTGTAGGCAGTATCTGTCTTACCCATAGTGAGGTAAGCCTCTACATCCTTACATTTGCCCTCTAGCCATGCCTGCTTAGCCATTTTGCACATCCTTTCAATCTCATTTTTGGGACGTTTGTATTTCTTTTTGCCTGCTTCATTTACTGCATTTTTATATTTTCTCCTTTCTTCAATTAAGTTCAATATTTCTTCTGTTACCCAAGGAGTTCTACTAGCCCTCGTCTTTTTACCTACTTGATCCTCTGCTGCCATCACTACTTCATCCCTCAGAACTACCCATCCTTCTTCTACTGTACTTCATTCCTCCATTCCTGTCAATTGTTCCCTTATGCTCTCCCTGAAACTCTGTACAACCTCTGGTTTAGTCATTTTATCCAGGTCCCATCTCCTTATATTCCCACCTTTTTACAGTTTCTTCAGTTTTAATCTACAGTTCATAACCAATAGATTGTGGTCAGAGTCCACATCTGCCCCTGGAAATGTCTTACAATTTAAAACCTGGTTCCTAAATCTCTGTCTTACCATTATATGATCTATCTGATACGTTTTAGTATCCCCAGGGTTCTTCCATGTATAAAACATTCTTTCATAATCCTTGAACCAAGTGTTAGGTATGATAAAGTTATGCTCTGTGCAAAACTCTACCAGGCGGCTTCCTCTTTCATTTCTTAGCCCCAATCCGTATTCACCTACTATGTTTCCTTCTCTCCCTTTTCCTACTCTCGAATTCCAGTCAACCATGACTATTAAATTTTCGTCTCCCTTCACTACCTGAATAATTTCTTTTATCTCATCATACATTTCATCAATTTCTTCAACATCTGCAGAGCTTGTTGGCATATAAACTTCTACTACTATAGTAGGCGTGGGCTTCGTGTCTATCTTGGCCACAATAATGCGTTATCTATGCTGTTTGTGGTAGCTTACCCGCAAACCTATTTTTTTATTCATTATTGAATCTACTCCTGTATTGCCCCAATTTGATTTACTTAGGACTACTTAAACCTAACTAACATAAGGGCATTACGCCATCCATACCCACGGCAGGATTCGAACCTGCGACCGTAGAGGTCGCGCGGTTCCAGACTGTGGCGCCTAGAACCGCTCGGTCACACCGGCCGGCCAGACATGACACACTATCCTATTCCACTGCAGGCTGTAGTTTCTGCGTTATGCCAGAGGTCCATGGATTTATGAGACGAGGATTGATTGTCAGGGATTCACAATAAGCTAGAGCTGGCGGTGTCAAATATCCGGCCGTGGCTTTTCTCCTGCCGGTAAATAAATGTTGTGCGACTAGTTCTTCCCGTCTGGTAGACCGTTCGCCGGGTTCAAGTCTTTCGATTTGACGCCACTTCGGCGACTAGTGCGCCGATGGGGATGAAATGGTAATGATTAAGACAACACAACACCCAATCCCTGAGCGGATAAAATCTCCTACCCAGCCGGGAATCGAACCCGGACTCTTAGGAGTAACTTACTGTCACGCTGACCACTTTTTTTTTTTTTTCTGTGGTGGGTTGAGTCTCGAACATGGGACCTTTGTCTTTCATGGCAAGTGCTCTGCCGACATTTTTTTTTTTTTTTTAGACCTTTGCCTTCCGCGGGCAAGTGCTCTACCGACTTTTTTTTTTTTTATGTCAGGCTTACCACCTTTGCTGACATACATGTTGTTGTACTATCGCATAAATAGTGTCTACAAATTCCATATGTTGACAAAAGTGGCTAATTAGAAAATTAATTAATTAAGGAAATAAATAAAACTGAAAATGCTCAAATGAAAGACATGAATACATTGCGGATAGTACAAATACAAAATAAACATGCTCCTGTAGCAATGAAATGAAATTCGTGTCGGGGCGACACCTGCTCACGACCCGACGTTCGATAGAGCAAGAGAGCCATCTATCGACTCGTTCTCCAGACGTTGGTGTAAGACTGGGTCGTCTTCTCGAAATTAACTAAGGGTCCGTAAGTGTGATCGATGTCAATCTCGGCTTCTTCGGCTATGACCACTCAGCTACCGGGGGCGGACTCCTGCCGGTCGCTGAGACGGAGTCTTGCCCGCCCCGAATTGGTACTGTGTCCTTATACGTGGCTTCTCATGCCAGTACTGTGCCTGTGGTGCGGAAATCACTGTACGTCATATTTTAACTAAGTGCATTTTGTATCGTGATGAGAGGGCAGGAGTGAATTTCAGTGGGGATCTGCCCTCTATTTCAGTTAATGATTAGGCGAGAGTTGTCAAAGTTTTAAAGTTTTGTGGTGTGTCTGGACGCTAACCTAAGCTTTCAGGCTGGAGGATTTAAGGTGTTGCAGAGTTGCTGGCTCATCCTCCTCCTTCCTTTGAGCGGTCAGCCGCAGCTGTCTGCGATATTGTTTTAAACTCCTTCTAGCACATTCTCCTTTTCAGTCAAGTTTACATTCTGACATGATTTCGTGCTTCATTGTGGGTGCCCACTTGACTTGGTGCAGTTTTGTTACCTTTAATTTCCGTTGCTGTTTTGTACTCTTGTTTAGTGTATTTAGATGTGACTCGTCTCTTAATTTTTTCGCCTGAACGTTAAAGATCTTGCTCGCCTGCCCCCGAACCACACAATCTATCCATCCATCCAGATACCAAGAAGGATTTTGTTGAGTGTGACAACAGCTGCGGAAGGCTGCGCTTACTCGAACTATTTATTTTTACCTATACTAAGCACTTTCTGTTCACCAAGTCCAGAACTGAAGACAAAGCTGAAAGTTGTACACTTAAGTCCACTGTACACTACCAGGGCACACACATCTTCTACACGGGTTCTATTCCCGGCGGGGTCAGGGATTTTCACCTGCCTCGAGATGACTGGATGTTTATGTTGTCCTTATCATTTTATCATCATTCATGAAAGTGGCGAGACTGCACTGAGCGAAGGTTGGGAATTTGTACGGGTGCTGCTGATAACCGCGCAGTTGAGAGCCCCACAAACCAAACTCCATCATCATCATCAACATCTGCTACAGCCCTAGAAGGAAACCGAAACAATCTAATAGTGATTTCTGGAGCATTAAATTACCAATTACAGCGAGTTACGCCATGACTGCAGCGTGGTTATTCTTAAAATTACTAAATGATGAAACCATTTTAATACCAGCATAATATCTTAATATACTGGCAGCCTAAGGTACTTTCTAATATGGTTTCATCTTTCAGAAGTTACATGAAGACTCTGCAACCACGCTCCAAGAAAAAAGTATCTTTTGTATCAGTTGTTCACTGGCAACAGAAACAGTACCGCTTCTAACAATTGGCCATCGATGGCACTGCTCAAATGGTTCAAATGGCTCAAAGCACTATGGGATTTAACATCTGGAACTAGGTTTACCTACCAAAGACACACATTACATACGTTTCAATTTCATGTAACAGGAACGTGCCAACAACTCATGAACTAGACTAAAGTAGCGGATCACTTTAGGACCCCCTCAGACAAAATTAAGGTATGAATATCGCTGGGAAGTTTGGGTTTCACACCGTTAGGATATGGAACGTTCCCCTTGAACAATTTCAGTCGGTAGTGATGACTTATGGCAGGGATCTGCTAATCAATCAAGAGTATTGGTCAAAGAATATCAACTTCAGTGTTTATAACCGTGTTCGAACAGTGTGCAGTAATTTAGAAAACATGTCCCGCCTTACACAAATGTGGATGGTTTTCAGGCTCTGGCCGTATATGAAAGTCAACCCAAAAGTGTGCTTTTTGTGGAGAAATTGGTAACTTAGAGTGGAAAGAACTCGCTTTCATGGATCCCTTCAACTACCATCAGGCAGAAGAATGGAAGACATCCACAAAAGTATAGAGGAACTAACATATCTTGCCATGACTGCCAAATCACTCCAAGCAGTGAATCAGCCGATCAGCACATTATAACAACAAACCACAAACGAAACAAAAAGATATATAAGAGAAGAAAATTAAGAACATCCCCCCATATCCACAGACGAACATCTTGGTGCACAGCCAAACGAGACACAACCAACTTTGTTCCATTTGCAATCACGATCACAGTCGGGAGAATTTGAGCAATGGACGAAACACACTTTCTTCCGTGACGTAGACATTATTCCCACCAAACCACTAACTGATGATCAATTTCCATTAACCACAGGAACTCGATAGAGCGCAGTCGCGCCAGTACGTAAAGCGTGGCCACTAGGGAGCCTGTAAAAATGCCTGTAAAAAAGCTTTTTACTACCACACCAGTGACGGACGGGACTCAAACGAGCCGTCGTCCCTGGTATCAGAGAAAGAGATTACCCCCAAAGGACAGGACTGAAGACAACAAAAACTTAGAAAGCAAAATAAAAAAAGCAATTGTACATCTTCAAGAGCCAGTTAAAGAAGATACCAAGATGAATTCAGCTGTGAATACGCATTCATGATCTGAATCCAAACCAGAAAATAAAACTGCAGATACGGACTTGTAGTGTCACTCAATGATCCCCAGGTCTGAAGACATGTCTGCTTGGGCGACAATCATGAATACTAAAACATACAGCTTAGCTACGATAAAAGTAAAAATGATATCTTCTACCACCAAAGAAGTTGAATTATGGGAGCACTTGCAAGTAACAGGTGTCGAAATTTTTTGCAGGACGCATGTTTTCCTGACGTTGCAAAAGCCACTAGTATCGGATCAGAAGATGGTACAGCAGTCATTTTCAGGCATGAGATAAAATACAAAGCTATAGCTTTGCTCCCATTTGGCTGAGCCATCACTTGTCAACCCTTTGACATACAGACTGTCAATATTTATTCCCCGTAAGGGCCAGGGGCTTGCAGCGAGAGAAATGCCTTACTTAAAGCGCAGCTATCCCAACTTCTCGAAAACTTCGGACATATATTAGGAAGTGACACTGAAAGAGCTAGAACAGGTTTGCTATTCAGACAACTAACGATGACCGAAGAAAGTAAGATATGAAATTTAGATGAAGAAATACAAGAAAAGCTATCCCGGAAAAGACAATCATGTTCAGAGTTAAATATAAATGACTATTTTTGGAAAGGAGCTATACCTTGAGCAAACTCAGTTTTCTTCATTTCTGTCTGTAGACATTTCAATTCATGTTTAAGAATTAGTAAATGATAACACAGGCTTTCTATGTGAGTGCATTTTCATAAAAACATAACGACGTAAAAACCACAAAAATTGCACATGACTAACTCTACCAAGATATCAGTAGTACTACAGACGACAGACAGCGGCGTATACATCAATACATGCTATTAAAAAAATAAAATGATCCTGTTGTCGATGGTGAAATATCACCGAAATATCTAAGGCTGATTTTGTAAAATGCATTTTAACCATGAGCTGTTTATTTGTTCCTTTAGCCGACTACCGGTTCCAGTTATTAACCATTATCCTGGATATAGGACTCAACAGACTAGTTAAAAGCATCTGTTGTACCCTACATCTTTGATGATAACCGAAAGCTCTAGATTACTAATGTGACAAATAAAAATCTGATGGTTAAAACACATTTTATGAAACACTTTACGGCTGTTGAACTTCACATTATGAAAACATCTTTGGCTGAAGTTAAAGAAAACTGTGTTTGCTCAAGCCAGAACCTTTATTCGAAAAATATGCATTTGAATGGGGATACAGGCAACAAGTGGCATTTACTCAGAAGAAGAATGTCGAATGAAAATTTAGCTTTTAGGAAAACTTTTCTCAGTTTATTTATCTGCAGTTGATGGAAGGGGAAGCTGAACAACATACTGTAGAGACCAGAAGAGAGTAACAGCTTGTGGTATGCACTGCTACACTGAAGTTTACAAGATTATATCGGATAACCAGACAAGAGCAACTGAATCGAATACAGGAGACACTACCTCCATATCACAGTGATATTTTCAGGTATCAAGGAATAACTAATTTGGTAAACGAGATAACAATGGGGAGCAATAATTGGAGAGGGAGATCAAGCGCACACAGCTGGATGCACAGGCGTTGAACAACATGAGCCGTGTGCAGCTCGCGTTCATGCGTTTGTTCTTTGGCATTTAGTCTCTTCGAGTAGCGTCTTGTTTCTTCCTTACTTACTGGTTTTGCTGGCTTGCCTCCTTGAGTGGCAGCAGCTGCGCTTATCGATACTAGTACTGTCGTACTATCTTTGGTGTGAGCGCTAGTATTTCCGGGTAGTGGTGGTGTGTGTGGTGGTCAGTCGGTTGGGACAGAGCAGCGAGGAAGTCTCAGCGGAGCAAGGCCAGGCTGGGACCACTGGCGGCGTGCACGCACTGTTGGATCGTGAGGCGCTAGATGGGAGACCGACAAAGTTCGTTGCCCAGCGAACCTGGACGCTGAAGTGGAGTGATCAGTTAACCTGTTATGAAACCTGAGCTACTGTGACATCTCTTCGTTCGTTTGTGGGTTGTTGCTCCCTGGGCTGTTCGGACTACCAGCATCATATGACGTGTTGGAGTCGGCGAAATCGTGTCGCCGTCTTCCTATATTGCCATTAATTATTAAATTGACTGTTACTTGCCAGTGAAGTGCACCAGCGGTATTTTCTGCCCTGGGGCCGTTAACGCCCCAGTTACCTGCCCTGGTCGTTAGCGTAGTTTACCGGTAGTGTGCCTTTCCTCGTTGTATCGATGCTGCCCGGCACGGCGTGTAGTTCGACAGCCTTTAAGTTGTTTGGTTCATATTTTGATAAGAGTGGTTATTGTTCCCTTGGCTGTTTTTAGACGCCAATTTCTGAAGACGTAGTGCTGTTCGTATCCTCATCCACGGCCGATATTTTCCATCGTAGTTCCGTTGGTCGGACGGAAGGGAATTGGTTAATTTGTTAGTCGGTCCTTGGGCTGACCCTAGTTCGGACTACCATCCGATTATTGAACTTCAACTCTTGGATGCCGGTGTCACGTCAGCTTATGTTCGAGCTACCTTCTCAGGCCGACCCTTGGAACACTTCTGAGCACCATTTGTTCTGTTTGTTTTAGACTGTGATTTTTATTTTAGTATGAAGTATTGTGCGAGGCCTTCGGCCGTGTATTGCTTTAGTTCTTTTTAAATTTTACATAAAGGCCTTCAGCCGTGTTAAATTCAAATTTTGAAGATTGATTTTGTCTTAAGAAAAGGCAAACAAATTTTTTCCTTAAAATTCTTGTCTCTGAAATTATTTGTAATCCAGGCCCTAAGCTGTTAGTTGTTGTAAGTTTTATGTGTGGTCTTCAGCCGAGGATTTACGTGAACCACTATTAATAATGCCTCTATCCGTGTGTATTCTTTAAACTGGTTTATTTTAAATTGTTTGCCTGACTTGTTCAGGCCTTCAGCCATTGTTTCAAATTTGTTTGTGGCCTTCAGCCGTGCAGTGTTAATATTTCTTTAATTGGGCTTTCGGCAGTTCTGTTGTAAGTTTAAAAAGAGATTTCTTGGTTAGAAAAATTGTTTATCAATGTGTTTTAATTATAGTTACCCTTCAGATGTGTAGTGTAGGCCTTCAGCTGCTAATTGTTTTGAATTGCATGTTTTTTCTTAATTTTTACCTTCTATTTTTAATTGCTTTTGATTTCTAAGCCACGCCTTCAGCCGTTCTTGTTTTTGGTGTGATTTTGTGCCTTCAGCCCAGAAAGCATCTCAAGTTTTATTTAACTAGGCCCTCAGGCGTATTGTTTAATTGTGATCTTTTAAAGTAATATGTAAATAAGTGGTTTTTAGAAAAATAAAATTTTGTGTTCCATTGTGCAACTCACAATATATGTTTACGGCCCCATCCACAATCGTAACCCTATCCTGTGCACTCTCTGAGTACCTACCAACCAGGTTTCACAAAAATATAGTAACACCGTCTGACATTCTGCGTGGTGTCTGTTGTTCTATGTCGTGTCTCCCTACCACTTTCGCGCAACGACGCTCTGAGCGTGTTTTTTAGGGAATTGACTAGCTTGAACCTGGGAGCCGTTGCTGGTAAGGAGATGCCAGACCACACATGACATGTAGAGTTAAGAAGAGTTCAGTGAGACTAGCGATGATATAACCAAATACTTAATGATTTCAGCGTCAGCACCACTGCACTCCCTGTAAAAGAATCTTAATACTAACTCAATTTAGTGGAAGGGGTTCAAGGCTTTCCTATTTTTAGTTAGCTGGTAAAATAACGTCGAAAAAGCAGTTAAGTTTACCATTGGATATTTTATTCTACTCACAAAACATTGTTTATAAATTGCACTATTTATAAAAGGAAATGTTTTAATACGGGATGATAAAAACCAACTGCGTTCAACAAAAATGTGAACGAATATTCCCTGAATGGGTTTCCAAGTTCTACAATGGATCGAAGGATGACCTATGCCATATCACATCTATAATCTAGGTTTAAAATAAGTTTCACAAAAGGGAAAATTATCAAAATGGTCTACAGTGACCCTCAATTATCTTTAGTTACTTATCTAACTTGTCATAAATTACAGTGGCTGATGTGGCTTCTCAATAATTGTATAACAGAGAAATCATCGCGTTTCAGATTTTAACTTACGCAGCAAATGTGAATACCATGAGCTTTAATTGACGATCGACACTAGTATTACGCAAGACGGGGGTGTAACAGATGAGACTTCTGCAGTTCTGAGTGAAGGTTTATGCGCTGTTATGCGGCATCGCGTGCGTTCATTACCTTGTCGTTGGTTAGGCACTTTCAGGGGGGCGACGGGCGGCGCAGCTCCACCTTCGCTGTCTCGGAACCCACTCTTTTCTAACTTCTCCCCACTACAATTTACCGAAGTTGGTTTAAAAAACTATCTGGCTGTGTTTTCATCTGACCAATCAGGCTCTCAGTGTTAACCTTAAGCTCCGCCTACCAAAATTCTGTCCAACCAATGAGCAACGTTATACTTTTCGTGGTGGGGCAATGTTTTTAAAGTTTGCAACGTAACAGAGACGCGAAAAAGTCTCACGCTAAAACTTGCGGCTGGTGTGGCCCTTTTAGTGTTATCGTAAGATCTATACTGTTCTTCTGGAGGGCTCTAGCCTTTAACATGGGCAGGGGGGTGGTCCTGTCGGTTAGCTGGCGACGTGGGTGTCCGTCCCTTATGGTAGGGTCTTCTAGCTTAACACGGTTCTGCTCTCGGCTTCTGTTCTCGTTTCTCCCCTCGGAACTGCGTCTGTCTCACAGTGGGAAGGTATGACATGCATTTAGGCATTCTTGTGTTAGTCTGTGGTATTCCATTTGCTCACTCGTTACTCGTATTACTTTGGTTAATTTAATGTCAGAATTTATTTGGAGTTATGTGACATACTGCCGCATTTGCTTATCATGTCAGGGTTTTCATGGAAGGTCTTAGATTTGCCTGACACGTTACAACCGAAATACAAATCATTAGCGTACGTAACAGAGTGTAGTTTACCTCTTCACATTCAAAAGTGCTTCCACTCGTCCGTGAATGACTAAATACGGGTCCTGTATGGTTTCAATGGAATTTAGCACTATCCTTCCCCTCAAAATAATGGCCAGTAGAGACGGCCAAAAACGCTCTCTAATATTGAGATCTGTGATTTTGATGCCGAGTGAAGAAGTGACGATTCATCTTCGTGCTCACTTTACATGTGCTAGACGTGACACGTGAGTTATGCCAACATGGGCCCCGTCGCCTTGGAACACAGCTTCAGCATCGGGGAACAAAAATTCTACCATGGGATGGACCCGTTCATCCAAAATGGTCACATAATCCTTGGCATCACGCTACCTTGTAAAGTAACCATGCGGCCTACGGAATACAAAAATATGGCTGCCCAAATCATCACCGCCGTTTTCAGCCAGAAATTAGAAACAGCGTGGAACAAGTCTTATTTGACAATATGACCTTTCCATAGCTCCAGTTCCCAAGGTCTTATGGCTTTGGCACTACATTTTCGTGTTACTGATGTGTGACTTTGGAATTGCAGCTCGCTCATTTCATCTTCTTTTGGTACTGACATGGTTCGAGACATTCAGCTCTGCAGTGGCATTTGAAGCAGCCGTCGTCTTATTTTCTTGTCTACATCTACATCTGCATCTACATGTCTACTCTGCAATTCACATTTAAGTACTGGGCAGAGGGTTCATCGAACCACAATCACACGATCTCTCTACCATTCCACTCCCGAACAGCTCGCGGGAAAAACGAACATCTAAACGTTTCTGTTCAAGCTCTGATTTCTCTTATTTTATTTTGATGATCATTTCTACCTACGTAGGTTGGGCTCAACATAATATTTTCGCATTCGGAAGAGAAAGTTGGTGACGAAACTTCGAAAATAGATCTTGCCGCGACGAAAAAGTCTTTGCTTTAATGACTTCCATCCCAACTCGCGTATCATATCTGCCACACTCTCTCCCCTATTACGTGATAATACAAAACGAGTTGCCCTTTTTTTCACTGTTTCGAATGTCCTCCGTCAATCCCACCTGGTAAGGATCCCACATCGCGCAGCAATATTCTAACAGAGGACGAACGAGTGTAGTGTAAGCTGTCTCTTTAGTAGATTTGTTGCATCTTCTAAGTGTCCTGCCAATGAAACGCAACCTTTGGCTCGCCTTCCCCACAATATTATCTATGTTGTCTTTCCAACTGAATTTGTTTGTAATTTTAACACCAAGGTACTTAGTTGAATTGACAGCCTTGAGAATTGCACTATTTATTGAGTAATCGAATTCCAACGGATTTTTTTTGGAACTCATGTGGATCACCTCAATCTTTTCGTTATTTAGCGTCAACTGCGACCTACCACACCATACAGCAATCTTTTCTCAATCGCTTTGCAACCTATACTGGTCTTCGGATCCCTCACTAGACGGTAAATTACAGCATCATCTGCGAACAACCTAAGAGAACTGCTGAGATTGTCACCCAGGTCATTTATATAAATCAGGAACAGCAGAGGTCCCAGGACGATTCCCTGGGGAACACCTGATATCACTTCAGTTTTACTCGATGATTTGCCGTGGCACAACTGAGACGATACTCCATAGGCCTGCAGCTTGATTAGAAGTCGCTTGTGAGGAATGGTGTCAAAAGCTTTCCGGAAATCTAGAAATACGGAATCAACTTGAGATCCCCTGTCGATAGCGGCCATTACTTCGTGCGAATAAAGAGCTAGCTGCGTTGCACAAGAACGATGTTTTCTGAAACCATGCTGGTTACGTATCAATAGATCGTTCCCTTCGAGGTGATTCATAATCTTTGAATACAGTATATACTCCTAAACCCTACTGCAAACCGACGTCAACGATATAGGTCTGTAGTTCGATGGATTACTCCTTCTTAAACACTGGTGCGACCTGCGCAATTTTCCAATCTGTAGGTACAGATCTATCGGTGAGCGAGCGGTTGTATATGATTGCTAAGTAGGGAGCTACTGTATCAGCGTAATCTGAAAGGAACCTAATCGGTATACAATCTGGACCTGAAGACTTGCCCGTATCAAGCGATTTGAGTTGCTTCGCAACCCCTAAGGTATCTACTTCTAAGAAACTCATGCTAGCAGCTGTTCGTGTTTCAAATTCTGGAATATTCCATTCGTCTTCCCTGGCGAAGGAATTTCGGAAAACTGCGTTCAATAACTCCGCTTTAGCGGCACAGTCGTCGGTAACAGTACCATCGGCACTGCGCAGCGAAGGTATTGACTGCGTCTTGCCGCTTGTGTACTTTACATACGACCAGAATTTCTTCAGATTTTCTACCAAATTTCGAGACAATGTTTCGTTGTGGAACCTATTAAAGGCATCTCGCATTGAAGTCCGTGCCAAATTTCGCGCGTCTGTAAATTTTAGCCAATTTTTGGGGATTTCGCGTTCTTCTGAACTTCGCATGCTTTTTCCGTTGCCTCTGCAACAGCGTTCGGACCTGTTTTGTGTACCATGGGGGATCAGTTCCATCTCTTACCAATTTATGAGGTATGAATCTCTCAATTGCTATTGCTACTATATCTTTGAATTTTAGCCACATCTCGTCTACATTTGCATAGTCAGTTCGGAAGGAATGGAAGTTGTCTCTTAGAAAGGCTTCTAGTGACACTTTATCCGCTTTTTTAAATAAAATTATTTTGCGTTTGTTTCTGGTGGATTTGGAAGAAACGGTATTGAGCCTAGCTACAACGACCTTGTGATCACTAATCCCTGTATCAGTCATGATGCTCTATCAGCTCTGGATTGTTTGTGGCTAAGAGGTCAAGTGTGTTCTCGCAGCCATTTACAATTCGCTTGGGTTCGTGGACTAACTGCTCGAAATAATTTTCGGAGAAAGTATTTAGGACCATCTCGGAAGATGTTTTCTGCCTACCACCGGTTTTGAACAAGTATTTTTGCCAACATATTGAGGGAAGGTTGAAGTCCCCACCAACTACAACCGTATGAGTGTGGTATTTATTTGTTACGAGACACAAATTTTCTCTGAACTGTTCAGCAACTATATCATCGGAGTCTGGAGGTCGGTAGAAGGAGCCAATTATTAACTTAGTTCGGCTGTTAAGTATAACCTCCACCCATACCAATTCGCACGGAGTATCTACTTCGACTTCACTACAAGATAAATCACTACTGACAGACACAAACACTCCACCACCAATTCTGCCTAATCTATCTTTCCTGAACACCGGCTGAGACTTCGTAAAAATTTCTGCACAACTTATTTCAGGCTTTAGCCAGCTTTCTGTACCTATAACTGTTTCAGCTTCTGTGATTTTTATTAGCGCTTGAAGCTCAGGGTCTTTCCCAGCACAACTACAACAATTTACAACCACAATTCCGACTGTTCCTTGATCCAAGCACGTCCTGTATTTGCCATGCACCCTTTGAGATTGCAGCCCACCCCGTACTTTCCCGAGGACTCCTCAATGACCGTCAGTCTCGATAACTCGGCAACCGCTTTTGTCAGTGTAGTGACTTAGCAGATGGCGTATGCCGTATATATCTTCCATAAAGTGTCTCTTGAAACACCAAACTCCCCGGCTATCTTTGTTATGGAAGTACTCACAATAAAAGCATCAACAATATTCCCACGTCTAAATAAGCTTGACTCCGGCATAATGCCCTCACAACTACACGGAATTCACTAGGCTTCGAGATAATGCACGTACACAGGACACTGTTTTCACCATGACTGACACTTGTAACATACTGGGGACATTGCACATGTGCCTTTCGTGGTCAAGTACAACAGCGCAACCTGTAGACTCAGTTAGCATCTGAATTTACTGTATACTCAAGCATCCGTTTCTCCTGGTCTTTCCATATTTTTGTCCAACCGCTGAAAATGAAGGTCCGCCTCGGTAGGGAGCTAAAGGGTCATCACTGTTAACTGTCAGGTGAGGTACCCGAATTCGATTACCGGTAGTGCTAGGGATGTTTCCTTGGTCGGAGATCAGGAACGCAGTGCAGTCAGCCTTGGGAGGCAAAATGAGTAGCTACTGGAACGATTAGTGGCAGTTACAGGGTGAAGGAACTCGACAACTTCCCGCGAGAGTGTAGTACTGACCACGTGGCCCTCCGTAGCGCACCCGAAGATCCCCTTTGCAGATGATAACACGGATTTAGGGTTGGCCCATTCCGTCTACCGTCAGAATGGTGATTTTCACCTGCAGTTTGAAGCAGTTAAGCACAAGTTACTACGAGCCCTGCACGGGATACACTCGTCTGTGGAGATGCGTCTAACCATCTTCAGTGTGAATAACACAGCAACAACAACAATAGCAGTTGACTACCTTTGCATGTACTATGTCTAAATAAATATTATATCACCTAATTCAAGGAAATTAGTCAACGAGCAGGCAGAGAGACAAAAGTCGATTGATATTATCTGTGTAATTATCTCAGACTTTTATGTATAAGTATTGATGTGTCCGACACTCTCGCAATACTTAATCCTGCAAGCTCACTCAGGTACTGTGCGGCGTCAAATTAGGAAGTTTATTTGGGATGCAACGGGGTGCACATCACGTCACGTGACAAATTGGAAAACGATTTTTGCTGATATTCGTATCAGACCGTGGATTAAAGGCGCAGAGCTGCGCACCGGCCCCACCCCGTTGCGTCATGCGATGCTAGAACTCGCTGTGACGTCAGCAACGCGCTGCGTGCCTGACACGCAGCTTGACTTCCCCTTGAAGTGGCGCTCCACCGCACAGCAAAGGGCGCCCACCCAGTGCAGAGAACACTGCACTATTCTTCTCCTACTTGTGTGTCACCATTCGGACGGATTGTCAGCAAGGCTAATGGGAATTTGCAAGTCACTATCATTATATGTCCTCGAAGGATGTAAATCTATACGCGGGTCAATCAATAATTAGAAAGAGAAATTGGTCTGGAGAAAAAAGCGTTAATTTTTAGAAAACAATACTTTTTCTGCTTTTCAACATAATCCCCTTGAACATTTATGCACTTGTTCCAACGGGCTACAAGCTTTTTTATTCCGACTGCAAAGAACTCTTTATCTTGATGTTTCAACCAATATCCCAAAAACTTTTTCACGTCCTCGTTGTCCTGGTACCTCTTCCCACGTAATGCCTCCTTCAGTGCACTAAACGAATGAAAATCACTATGGTGCTAAATGAGGTCTGTAAGGCAGTGCTTCCCAGCCCAATTTGTCGATGGTTTCACGTATTAGATGAGCAATATGAGGCCATGTGTTGTTTTGCTGGAGAATCACACCTTTCCTCTGAGATCCACGACGTCTCTCCTGCCTTTATGTAGACAGGAGTGACACCACCAGCAGTGTGTAAATGCCCAGAATATGACCCCTAATCGGGTTGAAACCGGTTGGCGGTATAATATTAATAATAAATGCGATTAACACTGTTTTTGAACTATTGATCTCTCTCTCTCTCTCTCTCTCTCTCTCTCATGGCTGGCTTCACTTTGCTTAAAAGCAAATTCGATTAGTATTGACTGTTCATTGTACCCGGCTCTTCGAGATGATCACAAAAAAACTGGATCTTCAGCATCCCTAAACACAGTCAACATGACTTGTTTCATGATGCTTGGGTTTTGAATATTTTCTTGACAGGTAAGTTGGTGTACTCCCACTCCATGCTTTGTCTTTTTGATTCTGGCTCACAACAGTGAACCCAAGTTTCATAGCAAGTTAAAATTTTGTTGAGAAGTGCACACCACGTTCCTTTAGCTCTGTGCGCACTCTCAACCTTGTTTCCTTGTGTAGCCACGTCAACTCCTTTGGGACCCATCTTGCACATGTTTCGCGGTACTTCAGGTTGTTACAGATAATGTTATAAATTGTACCAGTACTAACTATCATTTCCACAGTCATACTGCGGTCGATACGAATAAACTCATCAATTCAACTTTCATGTAAGGTAATTGATACTGCAACAGGTCGGCCAGAACGGTGTTCGTCAGTCATTGAGCCGCGACCTTTCTTGAACTGCTCTACCCACTTGTAAAAATTTGCACTATTCATACAACCTTCACCATAAACTGTAGACATTCTACACTATACATTCACTGGTTTCTCCCCTTCAGCAAATAAAAAACGAATAACAGAACGTTGTTCAACTAATGTCTACGTTTCAAGCGGATTCGCCATCTTGAAATGTATTTCTGAGGTTATAAACAAAAGAATGTTGATACATCAGCTGATCAAGGCTCATCCCAGGGAAGTCAACTAAAAGCCATAAAAGTACCAAACTTGCCCAACTAACAGCTTTTTTCCCAGACCAGTTATGAGTGTAGCCCTCACAATGCAAATATGCATTCATTGTGTTGTACAGGTAGCGGAATCAGTTTTCAGGATGGAATTCCATGCCTGTTGCGTCGGTCAATACAGGCATGGTTAATGATGGTTGTGGATGTGGAGTAGTCACCCAATGATGTCCCATATGTGCTCGACCAGAGATAGATGTAGTGATTGAGTGGGAAAAGGCAACATGTCGACACACTGTCGACCATATTGGGCTCTAACAACGCTATGAGGACATGCGTTATCCTGTTGGAAAACACCCCCTGGAAAACTGCTCGTGAATGGTAGCGCAAAAGGTCGAATCACCAGACTGACGTGCGAATTTGCAGTCAGGGTGTGTGGGTAATCACGAGAGTGTCCCTGGTGTTATACGAAATCGCATCTCAGACCATACATTAACTCCAGGTGCACGTCCACTGTGCCGAGCACGCAGACAGGTTGGCAACAGGTCCACAACTGGCCTCCTTGTAACCAACTCACGGCCATAACTAGCACCGAGGCAGAATCAGGTTACAATAGAATACACAACAGACTTCCCACCCTGCACTCCAAATAGCTCTCGCTTGACACCAGTGAAGTCACAAATGACAGTGGTTTGGTGTCAGTGGAATGCACGCTACAAGGTTTTTGGTCGGAGTGATCCTCGCAGTAAGAGAGTTGTAATAGTTCGTGTGTCACTGTGGTGTCAACTGCTGCTCAAATTGCTGCTGCAGATCCGCTACGATGCACCAGAGGCATACGGCGGACACGATGGTCATCCCTGTATGTAGTGCCACCAGGCTGTCCGGAGCCTGGTTTTCTTACGACCATACCATACATTCCTGCCGAGTTCTCTGCTGTATCGCAGAAGGAACATCCAGTTTCTCATAGCCCTATAACACGATCCTACACTCCTGGAAGTGGAAAAAACAACACATTGACACCGGTGTGTCAGACCCACCATACTTGCTCCGGACACTGCGAGAGGGCTGTACAAGCAATGGTCACACGCACGGCACAGCGGACACACCAGGAACCGCGGTGTTGGCCGTCGAATGGCGCTAGCTGCGCAGCATTTGTGCACCGCCGCCGTCAGTGTCAGCCAGTTTGCCGTGGCATACGGAGCTCCATCGCAGTCTTTAACACTGGTAGCATGTCGCGACAGCGTGGACGTGAACCGTATGTGCAGTTGACGGACTTTGAGCGAGGGCGTATAGTGGGCATGCGGGAGGCCGGGTGGACGTAGCGCCGAATTGCTCAACACGTGGGGCGTGAGGTCTCCACAGTACATCGATGTTGTCGCCAGTGGTCGGCGGAAGGTGCACGTGCCCGTCGACCTGGGACCGGACCGCAGCGACGCACGGATGCACGCCAAGACCGTAGGATCCTACGGAGTGCCGTAGGGGACTGCACCGCCACTTCCCAGCAAATTAGGGACACTGTTGCTCCTGGGGTATCGGCGAGGACCATTCGCAACCGTCTCCATGAAGCTGGGCTACGGTCCCGCACACCGTTAGGCCGTCTTCCGCTCACGCCCCAACATCGTGCAGCCCGCCTCCAGTGGTGTCGCGACAGGCGTGAATGGAGGGACGAATGGAGACGTGTCGTCTTCAGCGATGAGAGTCGCTTCTGCCTTGGTGCCAATGATGGTCGTATGCGTGTTTGGCGCCGTGCAGGTGAGCGCCACAATCAGGACTGCATACGACCGAGGCACACAGGGCCAACACCCGGCATCATGGTGTGGGGAGCGATCTCCTACACTGGCCGTACACCACTGGTGATCGTCGAGGGGACACTGAATAGTGCACGGTACATCCAAACCGTCATCGAACCCATCGTTCTACCATTCCTAGACATGCAAGGGAACTTGCTGTTCCAACAGGACAATGCACGCCCGCATGTATCCCGTGCCACCCAACGTGCTCTAGAAGGTGTAAGTCAACTACCCTGGCCAGCAAGATCTCCGGATCTGTCCCCCATTGAGCATGTTTGGGACTGGATGAAGCGTCGTCTCACGCGGTCTGTACGTCCAGCACGAACGCTGGTCCAACTGAGGCGCCAGGTGGAAATGGCATGGCAAGCCGTTCCACAGGACTACATCCAGCATCTCTACGATCGTCTCCATGGGAGAACAGCAGCCTGCATTGCTGCGAAAGGTGGATATACACTGTACTAGTGCCGACATTGTGCATGCTCTGTTGCCTGTGTCTATGTGCCTGTGGTTCTGTCAGTGTGATCATGTGATGTATCTGACCCCAGGAATGTGTCAATAAAGTTTCCCCTTCCTGGGACAATGAATTCACGGTGTTCTTATTTCAATTTCCAGGAGTGTATTAAAACACAGTTGGTAATGGGTCTTTGTCACCTTAAAAGCATTCTTGACTAAAATCAACTCCGTTCTCAAAGGTAACTAACGCTCGTGATCGTTGCAGAGTGTATTTAAAGCAAAACTGATTTACATCCTCGTAAAGGCTCTACTAGCGCCACTGCTACGCGACTGGCACGAAATCTGTACAGACATCATCTTTCAGATGCAGATGTGCGCGTACCAACTTTTTATTTATGTCACACAATTCTTCTTGTTGTTGCGATTTTTTCCGATAGTGTCTGTGAAAGCTACTTGGAATAATTAAATTTACGTGGAGACTGTTACATTATACTTTCTACAGCTGTGCACTTTCTTCTACCTTGAAACTGACGGCCTTCTGCGACGAATTACGTCTCAGTAGCAAATATCTTAACAATTTTCATTGCCTTGAAAACGCAACATTTAGTTAGTGGCTAATTACTTCTGTTTCAAAATTTTTTAGACTTGGGACTGATCATTGACGATACTTATTAATTGGACTTAACTTACTATTAGTGTGTACCGGAGTAGCAATGTAACACGTGGACTAGTGAATACACAATTTTCTTGATTGCAACGCTTTTCAACTTTAGTAGAATCGTTGTACGTACGTACATGTTGTACCTCGGAAACATTAGTCACATTTGGGATGTCTTACTTTCCCCGAGTGGTTTTTGTAAATTTAGAAAAAGACCACAGCACGGGTAAATGAATGGTATCATTTCAAACCAGAATAAGATATATATTAAAAACTGTATTGCAAGTCTGACTAGCGGCGAAAGTCTGACAAGTATTCCGATTTAGAGCACTCTCCCCTACATATAGGACGAGGACAAAAATGTGGAAACACCGTGAGAAATACATGCCTCACCATAAATATGGATGCTACCCAAGTCTTCAAGTTTTACTGTTGTGTTTGAATGCGAACGGTACCTGTGCAAGGTCTTCATTCAATACATTGTGTCACTCGTGGTCTGAAAGGTGTCCTGTGTAGTTGCGAGTGCATTATGTCAGAGTTAAGTGCTTGTGCATATTGTTAGTACTAGTATGGTGGGTGCTTCCGTAACCAAGAGAGTGTCCAGACACTCTGTGACCAAAATGGTACTGAAACAGAGGATGACAGACTGAAGGTCGAAATACTAAATGTCTTTTTCCAAAGCTGTTTCACAGAGGACGACTGCACTGTAGTACCTTCTCTAGATTGTCGCACAGATGGCAAAATGGTAGATATCGAAATAGACGACAGAGGGATAGAGAAACAATTAAAATCGCTCAAAAGAGGAAAGGCCGCTGGACCTGATGGGATACCACTTCGATTTTACACAGAGTACGCGAAGGAACTTGCCACCCTTCTTGCAGCGGTGTACCGTAGGCCTCTAGAAGAGCGTAGCATTCCAAAGGATTGGAAAAGGGCACAGGTCATGCCCGTTTTCAAGAAGGGACGTCGAACCGATGTGCAGAACTGTAGACCTATATCTCTAACGTCGATCAGATGTAGAATTTTGGAACACGTATTATGTTCGAGTCTAATGACTTCTCTGAAAACTAGAAATCTACTCTGTAGGAATGAGCATGGGTTTCGAAAAAGACGATCGTGCGTAATTCAGCTCGCGCAATTCGTCCACGAGACTCAGAGGGCCATAGACACGGGTTCACAGGTAGATGCCGTGTATCTTGACTTCCGCAAGGCGTTCGATACAGTTCCCCACAGTCGTTTAATGAACAAAGTAAGAGCATATGGACTATCAGACCAATTGTGGGATGGGATTGAAGAGTTCCTAAATAACAGAACGCAGCATGTCATTGTCAATGGAGAGAAGTCATTCGAAGTAAGGTGTGCCGCAGGGGAGTGTCGCAGGACCGTTGCTATTCACATTATACATAAATGACCTTGTGGATGACATCGGAAGTTCACTGAGGCTTTTTGCGGATGATGCTGTGGTATATCGAGAGGTTTTAACACTGGAAAATTGTACTGAAATGCGGGAGGATCTGCAGCGAATTGACGCATGGTGCCGGGAATGGCAATTGAATCTCAATGTAGACAAGTGTAATGTGCTGAGAATACATATAAAGAAAGATCCCGTATCATTTAGCTACAAGATAGCAGGTCAGCAATTGGAAGCAGTTAATTCCATAAATTATCTGGGAGTAGACATTAGGAGTGATTTAAAATTGAATGATCATATAAAGTTGATCGTCGGTAAAGCAGATGCCAGACTGAGATCCACTGGAAGAATCCTAAGTAAATGCAATCCGAAAAAAAGTAAGTAGGTACCAGTATACTTGTTCTGCCACTGCTTGAATACTGCTCAGCAGTGTGGGATCCGTACCAGATAGGGTTGATAGATGAGATAAGATCCAACGGAGAGCAGCGTGCTTCGTTACAAGATCATTTAGTAATCGCGAAAGCCTTACGGAGATAAACTGCAGTGGAAGACTCTGCAGGAGAGACGCTCAGTAGCTCGGTACGGGCTTTTGTTGTAGTTTCGAGAACATACCTTCACCGAGGAGTCAAGCAGTATATTACTCTCTCCTACTTATATCTCGCGAGGAGTCCATGAGGATAAAATCAGAGAGATAAGAGCCCACACAGAGGCATACCGACATTCCTTCTTTCCACGAACAATACGAGACTGGAATAGAAGGGGGAACCGATATACTCAAGGTACCCTCCGCCACACACCGTCAGGTGGTTTGCGGAGTATGGATGTAGATGTAGATGAAAGTGTTTCGTGCTTCAAGAGGCACCGTATCGAAGATTTATACCGCATACAAGAACAGCGAAGAAAACATTATCTGCTAAATCACAACGCGAACGAAAATGTTGATTTAGTGATCGCTACGAACGGTCACTGAAGAGAATTCCGATGCAAAATCATGGAACGACAGCTGCAAAGTCAGTGTAGAATTGATTGTCGCTTTCGCGAACCCTGTCAGCACCAAAAGAAGACGATGGAAGTTCCATAAGTAGGTAATTACAAGGCGAGCTGGAATTCCAAAGCCACTAATATGTGATGTAAATGCCCATAACAGGAAAACTTGGTGCCGAAGCCATAAAACCTGGGCTTTGGAGAATTGGAAGGTAGTTATTGCGTTGAATGCGTTTCTTTTCACACTTTGAAGATCTGGACGAATTTCCATCCCAAGAGTGTAACATGACTGGGGTTCAGTGATGTTTTGGGCAGTCATATTGTGGTATTCCATAGGCCCTATGGTTACTCTGCAAGGCCACATTAGTGCCAATGATTATGTGACCATTTTGGTTAATCAGGTCCACCTCATAGCGCAATTTTTGTTCTCCAATAGTGATGCTGTGTTCCAAGAAGACAGAGAGCCTGTTCACGCAACTCGCGGACTTGTATTGTGAGTGTGGGGATGAACTGCCCCCACCAGATATAAATATTATTAAGCCTTTACGGTCTATTTGAAACAGAAGGACGCGTAATCGCTACGCACATCCATCATCTTTAGCTGAACTTGACACCATTCTATTCCTTAGTAGTGATGTGTTTCAAGGCGACAATGGCCCTATTCACACAGCCCGCATCATCCAGGGCTATTTCATGAGGACAATGATGAGTCATCCCATGCTCCACAGTCACTATATCTCAATGTTATTGTGTGCTCGCTCTCCTCCTCTATCACCGTTACCTGATTCAGGCAGGATGGTGGCGTGAACTGTCTGATTAGCAGTCTTTGTGCCAAATGTCTTGCATTCAATTCCAAACCCCTCCGTAGCGTCATATAAAGTGAGGGCTTGCAACACTGATGGTGATACGTCCGTCGGACGAGAACGTGAAGCTCGGCGGCCCCTATGGTGTTCTTTCAGAGGACCAGTTATTTGCCGGCATCGGGTTTCACCGTCTCTCCCTTCCCTCACCATCCCCTACACGAACATGGCACTACACGAAACACACAACCATTACAGTTACCTATACTTAATAGACACACTTACGCACACAGCTCTCATAGCGATGGAAAGGTGCTTGCGGAAACAAAGGATAGGGAAAACCTTCCCAATTAGGCAGCTGCACCTGCCCTTCAAGGCCTCTCAGTTGCTCAAGCCATGTGACTTTCATTTTATCGTTACCTGAACTTGCCACTATTTTTAATGAAGAATGGTAGATTCCCTAGAAAACCATACCGAACCCTTGTTTATCCATCCCTGGACGACTGGGAGCTGTTCTGAATGGCAACGGTTTTCCCACATTGTGTTAAACATTGTACTTTGTTGATAGTGTAGTATTTCCAAAATCTTTTTCGAAAATCTGTATTTCACTTCACCAATTCACAGTTTAAGTCTTGTGTCAACAATCATAAAACTACCAAACAAACTAACATAAAAATCATTTATATTCGTTGACAATGGTCATTAAACTGTCTCATACTATTTAACTACAAAGAAAATTTCATCTGGAGAAATTATTCGCCACCTGTCAATCAAATGGTTCAAATGGCTCTGAGCTCTATGGGACGTAACATCTGAGGTCGTCAGTCCCCTAGAACGTAGAAATACTTAAATCTAAGTAACCTAAGGACATCACACACATCCATGCCCGAGGCAGGATTCGAACCTGCGACCGTAGCGGTCGCGCGGTTCCAGACTGTAGCGCCTTTAACCGCGTGGCCACCCTGGCCGGCACCTGACAATCAACGGTCAGGTTGAAATGGCTCTGAGCTCTATGGGACATAACATCTGAGGTCATCAGTCCCGTAGAACTCAGTACTACTTAAACCTAAAGAACCTAAGGACATCACACACATCCATGCCCGAGGCAGGATTCGAACCTGCGACCGCAGCGGTCGCGCGGTTCCAGACTGTAGCGCCTTTAACCGCTTGGCGACCCCGGCCGGCACCTGTCAATCAAGGGTCAGGATGAAATGGTTCTGAGCTCTATGGGACGTAACATCTGAGGTCATCAGTCCCGTAGAACTCAGAACCACTTAAACCTAAATAACATAAGGGCATCACACACATCCATGCCCGAGGCCGGGCTCGAAGGACCGTAGCGGTCGCGCGGTTCCAGACTGAGGCTCCTAGAACAGCTCGGCAACACCTGCCGGCCTACGATCAGGAAACAATACTTTGACTCAGCTGGTATAGACACATTCTTCTGACAGCACGCCAACTACTTACACCTCCATACACTGATGATTCCACGACGTGGTGAGTTAAAATGGTTAATACCCCGCCGTAAGCACAGTTACTAAGTAACGTCTACGCCCAGTAAAATCGGTCCTGAACAGTTTCTGATCATGATAAGAATTATAATCTTTGCCTGCTTTATTAGTTTGAATTGCTGCGTTTTGGCACGCAACTAAGGGCATTTCCATTTTCCATTACCCTTTTACAGCAATTATCGTCTCCTTTTTAATTTATCCTTGACTTGAAATTTGCATTTTATTTCGTTAATAAACATCTCTGAATCAGGTTTTAGACATTTACACTTGCCACGGCTCCTTAGCGGTACTGATTCTCCTCCTTTCCTAGATGCATCCCTGTCTCAGTAAACCTACTGGTTCACACTTCCAAGTTGTTTTGGCTGTTCTACGTTGCATGTGCTGTAAGTAGTGCCATTGTTTCATCAATATTCCCCTCTCAGCTCCCAACTCTTCCCTTGCCTGGGGACAGCACTGTATAGTCGCGCAGGAATAACCCAACATGTATCAGACGGAATAATTTCGTTGGCTTGTACAGATGTTCTCACTCTAATACAGCAGCAATAGTACTACAACTATATTATATAATTTACGTGCTGTTTCATTTGTTATAAGTAACTGATAAAAATATCACTTCAGTCTGGAATCGCGCGTCCGCTACGGTCGCAGGTTCGAATCCTGCCTCGAGCATGGATGTGTGTGATGTCCTTAGGTTACTTAGATTTAAGTATTTCTAAGTTCTAGGGGACTGACGACCTCAGATGTTAAGTCCCATAGTGCTCAGTGGCATTTGAACCATTTTTGAAAATTATCACTGTCCGGACAAGTTATGAGAGTGGTGCAAGACTTTAGTTTACGTTAAACAGAGTTGAGTTGGTCATATTCCTTGGTATATGGTTTTTATAGAATTTAGGACCATAGCTATGGTAAATTGTTTAAATGCGTTCTTCCCGCCTTTAACAAATAAAGTTAAACAGATAATTTCAAAGGAGCAACAATTTGATACGTCTTATCAACAATTTACCAGTAATATCTATTCTTTTTCTTATACACTTGCTTGTACATTATGACTTTATTGATATTTTATATTTCCTCTTATGCCTTGCCTTGTTAATACAGAGGGTTTCTCGGAATATAAGGAATCATCTGACGCGAAATGGAATCCACAGTGGAAATTCGATGAAACTTTGCACATATGTGTTGGGTAGTGTCTCCAGTATGCTCGTACATAGCGTCACGTAGCTCTTCTCAGCTCTGAGCGCATAATGAGCGCGTAAAGATTCCTATAAAGTAATGTATCTCGCCAAGCACGGGTGCGTGCGTGAGATATCGTCTGAAGTTAAGCAGCCCGACTTAACGTAACCGTCATGGATTTCCTTCCTTCATGACAATTCTCGACCGCACACTGGAGGGGCAGTCAGTACGCTCCTGCAGAGGCTTGGATGGGAAGTGTTTGATCACCCACCACACTTCATCTCTGCTCAGATGAACCGCTGGCTATGAAGTCAACATTTTGGCACAGTTAACAAGCTGCTGTCCAGCGCAGAAAATTGTCGGAAAGTACAGGAGGCTGCCTTCTAGGAGCAGGGTATTGGAAGGTTGCTACAACCGTACGACAAATGTCCAAGTCAGAGGGGCGACTGTATAGAGAAGTAGCTGGAATGGGATGGTAACTCTTGCAGGTAAAACAGTTTTGATTTTCTCTGTGGTTTCCACTTCGCGAGCTGTCGTTCCTTACTTTCCCAATAGCCCTCATACATTACAACAGGTTTCTTCTAATCTTTTCAAAATTCTTTTTGTAATCATCAAAACAGGCTGAACTCTCTGCGCTTCTCTAGATCTGAGTAACTGTGAAGAAGTGCAAAACACATAGACGCTTTCCTTCGAAATCCACTATTGCGCTTCACATCGTAATATGCTTTACATAATAAACTTAACAGAAGTGTTACATAGTTGTTAGGCGTTGTTATTAACGATGTTCTTTTTATACTGGAGTCGACAGAAAGAGGAAGTCCAATGATAATTGCGAAAATCCGTTCATGTGAAAAGTAGGGGAAACTGGTTGCAGCGTCCATACTCTGTGTACTCTGTGTGGCTCAAGGAGCTAAATTTTCCTGCAAAAGGCTTCCCCATACATTTCTGATAAAATTATCTCATAATCTTCAAAATCAAAGTAAATCATTAGTCATTGACATAGGCTGTCTAGTTACAAAAGCTGAGCTGTTGTTCATGATCAGTAGAATATCAGTATACAAAGAAGCATATAACATGACAGAAAAAAATTAAAGAATGCTAACATCAGTGTTTCCCATTTTAGTTAGCTTCTCAGGTTTTTATCTTACATTCCTGCTTGACGCGCCTGGAACCATTAAAAGTGTGGCGACATCCCGTCTCTCCTTTATCGGTGATTTCTTCGTATTCGTTTACTCGATTATGCGGGAGGCAATCACACTCCTTATACTATCAACCCACATAATATTCAGTATCCTGTTGTAACATCACAGATCCTACACCTTGATTCTCCTCATTCCAATTCTCTCATTCTGGTATTCCAATAGTCCGTAATTCACTTTCTTATCACGTAGTAATCCAGGTCTTACGGACGTCTTGCTCCGTGTGTCGTTCGCTATTTCTTTCAAAGTCATTAGAATTCTATCACTTAGTTTACTACATGGTTCCAAATTGTGATACAAGCTTATTGCAAATGTCATTTCTGCTATGTAGTTCCCTAATTTGAAAAATTTATTGTTAGTTTCATTTCCACGGTCCCTCCCAGCTTCCGCAATTATTTCGTTTACTTTAAGTCCTTATTCTGCACTCATTGACTGTTCATCTCCATCAACAGGTCCTATAATTCTTTTACTGTTTCACCGTGGATAGCAATGTCGACAGCGAATCATATTATTGACATCATCTCACAGAGAATTTAATCTGTTTCGCGGAATCTCTGTTTCATTCCCGTGACTGATTCTTAGATTAACAGTTTTAACAGCGTAGGAGAAAGATTACATCCGAAGCTTAAACTCTTCTTAAGCCGAGCAGTTCTGTCTTGATTTTCTTTTCTTATTGTTCTCTCTTGGTGAACATGGTACAGTACTCTCTCTAAAGCTTTTACGTATTATTCTGATAACGTTAAATATGTTTCACAATTCAACGTTGTCGAAGGCTTTGTCTAGGTCAACAAATCCTTGGTCTATATGAAGGTGTTCTATAGTAACTACGTTTCCCATAATTAATACGCTAGACTGTGGTAGTAACATTTCGGATCGCCTTAAGTTTTGAGATTAACTGGCCGGTGTTTTTTATGTTACGAGAGACGTGCTCAGGCTGTCTGAATTCGCTAACATGGAGAACGAAGAGACTATGGATCTTCCTTCCGCTGCAAATTCGCGTTCATAAGCGCGGAAGATGACAGAACTTTAGCCGTTGTACGAGTAAACATGGTAGCTGTATATGTATGTGTGTGTGTGTGTGTGTGTGTGTGTGTGTGTGTGTGTGTTTGCCGCCAGCACTGCAGATGAGAGCTTATGCCAACAGTGCCTACGCGGCGAACTTCGCCGCTGAAAGTGATAACGAATTTAACTTCAACGTAGATGGCTGACGTTCACTGCCATTCCGGCCTTTAACGGAGCCTCGTACGCTGTCATCGGGCTCGTTAAAGCCAGAGAGATCGAGCGACCACCAGCGTTGCCGAACACCCGATTTAACGTTTGATCAGTGGATGAACACGGCACCCACGAAACGATGAATACCCAAGTAAATCACAGTACGTTACGGCCGTGCGTCGGCGATTCGTCACTAACAATCGCTAATGCGTTACTTTTTATCTCTCCGCTGAGCGCCTTATTTGTCAGCGGTCCATCTAGTAGTGAGACTGTTTTTATGTCCTCTGTGCTGATCATTGAAAATAGCTGATTTCGATTGTAGGTTTATCGCAAGGTGTGTGTAAATAAGTATTAATGTTATGTTCGATTCTATAGGAATGATTATGCCCCATGATCGTGATATAATCCAGGGCAAAAGGTAGGTCAGCATTGGTCGTAATGTCATCTATACTTTTATATTGCATTGCAGATGTATATTTCAACTGACAGGGCATCTGTCATCGGTGCTATAAATACAAATAACACAAGAATCAGACACAGAATCAGCATATTGATCAAACACCGTGTCAGTTCTACACAATTATAGTTCCACAATTACATACCGCTATAAGTAGTCGTGCAGTCTGAACGTAATTATAACCTAAAATTTTCCAGCTTCATTCAGGCATGTACAAGCATTAGTCCAACTGAGGCCATTGGTTTACATGGTAATGGATAGCCAACGCCCTCTGTGTATTGCCCATGTGTAAAAGATCGGTTCAAAACAAAAAATATTATACACACAAATTTCAAAAAAATCTTCATGACAAGTGCTAAATCACGTCATACTAGACACCCAACGCCCACTACTTTTGTTGCTCATATCTAAAAGAATATATATATATATAAAATACAGGGACTTCAATTAGCAATTGAAATATATTCAAAAAATTATTATGATAAATTTTACATCACGTCTTGGCCAGAGTACACTATTATTAGTGCAAATCTGTAAAAGAATGGATTAAGATAAAAAATATATGTGCATTATAAACAGTAAATTGAAATAACAATTATAATAAAAACAGGTTGGTTTGGAGGCATATAACTTCAGAAAATCTAACAAAAATTCTCACACTACTCTGAACCACATTCCATGAAGTATATCGGAATGTTAAACCTTGATAACAAAAAAAAAAAAAACACGATTAACAAATGGATGTATAAATTTTAGTATACTATTCTTTCTTTAATTGTATGGTCTAAATATAAACCATAGTCGCCACTGTACTTGTATGAAGACACTATGTGATGAAAGTTTGAAACAGGTCTCTTAGCTGCACAGCGAATGCGACATACAGTAAAATGTTTATGAGATGTTTGTAAACCAATATTAAGCAATATAAATGGAATACATGGTTGTTAAAAACTATATTGCCAAATTATAACATCTATAAATGCTGAAAAGACGGCTTAGATTTTCGGTTGTACTAGTTTGGTATACTGTCAGAACATTACTACATAGAATGGATCCGCTGTGTTTAGAATGCGTCATTCCTATTGCGAATTTTCATAACATATCGTAACATATCGTATGCGGTATATGCTTCTAGCAGTAGCTGGCTATGTGCGACAACTGCAGCCATTTTTTGACTATTCTTGCTTTTTCAATGCCGGCCGCGGTGGTCTAGCGGTTCTAGGCGCTCAGTCCGGAACCGCGCGACTGCTACAGTCGCAGGTTCGAATCCTGCCTCGGGCATTGATGTGTGTGATGTTCTTAGGTTAGTTAGGTTTAAGTAGTTCTAAGTTCTAGGGGACTGATGACCACAGATGTTAAGTCCCATAGTGCTCAGAGCCATTTTTGCTTTTTCAATGTATTCCAGTCCATTGTAAGATACAGAATGATTTGTACCCATCGTAAAATATTGAATACTAAACATCACTGGCGTATCGTGGTAAAGTCATCTTCATCATGGTATGGAGGAACGGGAGAGGGGGACCGAAGGACGGGGAGAGGGCTCGAATCATATTCAAATGAGGTTTTATATACTCAGATACAGACCATTATATTCTACCAGGTTTTCAGTGATAACAAGTGTTTCAACTGTTACCTAAGGTACGTTTCAATTTCATTCCTTGCACTGCCATATAACACATATATGGAATTGTAATCACATAACCTGTTTAGAAGTTACAATATTTTTAATTTTGGTAATCATACTACACATTTTGTACCTGTAGTTAGTATACTATTACCGCTACAATAATTGTGTACATAGTTCCGCGTAGTCAGCGCGTACACAACTTTCCCAATAGAGCGCGCCCCACTAAGCACAACAGCGCAGGCGCAGCGCTCGTCCGTCTCCGCACTACGAGATGACGCTGTCTTAGAGACGGACCAAATTCTGCTTCCGCCGATCCGCGTATTAATGTGTAACGCAGCCAATGAGATTGCTGCTAACGTAGAACCTTTTCTCCTCGCGGAACACACTCGCGCAGTGATACCTGAACGCGCGAGGTATTATAACGAGTGTACAGACCTCCGATTACTCAGTCTGCACCAGTCTGTACCAGTGCGCATTTGTCTGCACCAGTCTGCACAAGTCTGCATTTGTCTGTAGTCAAGTTTCAGTCTGCTCCTAATAAGATTATCATATTCCTGTACATAGCCATGAAGGTAAATGAATAGACACTTTGTCAAGTATCAGAGACATGTGAGATTAAGATTAATGCACCAAGACCAAAGGAACTTCTGATTGTCAATTGTAAACAGCATCCAGAATCAAGTTAAGTAATTTCTATGCTTTTTATTATTTTAATAAATTTGTGTGAAAATGAATCAAGTTCTGTTTAAAGTTGGTCACCGTCAATCTGCTACTCTAAGCGTGCAAATGGCATTTCTATCGTCTGACCTAACGGCAGAAGGTAAACACGCCACGATAAGACCACGAGACATATTGCTGACACCCCCCCCCCCCCTACTTCGTTAGAGCGACAAGTCAAATAATCTGATGGTGTGTGTACCGAAGGTCTTACAGTACGCACACCACAGTAATCTACGCTTAGTTTTTTTTTTCTTTTAATAATGGTAGCAATAAAATTATGCACAACTAGTGCGCTAATTCCCGTCTTCCTGGATTCGCTTTAGACGACCGAACAACTATCTTTCCTGCCTAGTTAATATGTATCATAGTAATCCTTCCTCTTATGCGTTAAGTTACAGCCTCCTGCTTACTTCTTACAAGCACCTCGCCACTAATTGGCTGCCACCCTGCAAACATTTCGTTTGCTTGTATACTACCAGCTAGTGTTTTTAATCCACATATCGAAGAAACATTAAAAGAAATAAAATGATAGTTTAGGAATCGAATTAAAATTCAGGACCAAAGGATACCACTGACAAGATTCGTTAAAGACATTATTATCGTCGCTGAAAATGATGAAGAATTGCAGGACCTTTTAAATGAAATGGTCTGTTGAGTGCCATTTGCAGACGGAAACTAAATCGGAGAACGACTGTAGTAAAGAGCAGTAGCGGAAGTGAGAATAATAAACTTAACATCAAAATTGCTGACCACAAAGTAGACGAAGTTAACGAATTATCATACCCTGGAAACAGAATAAATCGTGACCGACGAAGAAGCACGTGCATTAAAAGAGGTTTAGTACAGACAAAGAGGACATTCCATTGCAAAAGAAGTCTGCTAATATCAGACATAGGCATTAATTTGGGGAAGAATGTTCTGAGAATGTACGTTTGGAGCGCAGCATTGTATGAAAGTGAATCATGAACTGTGGGAAAACCGGAACACAAGTGAGTTAAAGTGTTTTTGGGATGTGTGTCTATATAAGGACGTTGAAAATTTCGTGGACTGATATGGAATGAGAAGAAATTCTGCGGAATCGGCGAGGAAAGGAACATGTGGAAAACGTCTATAAGAATAAAGGACATGAAGGCATGTGTTAAGATTTAAAGGAATAAACCCCATGGAACTATAGGTTGCTGCAGAAGATAAAAACGGCACAGAACAACATAGATCGGAATACAGCGAACAAATATATGAGGACTACGAGGTCTTCTATGAGACGAAGAGATGGGCCACCTCTTCAGAACCCGTTGTCTGCGGTTACAGCTTGCACTGCTATCTAGCTACACACAAGCCAGCTATTGTGTGGAGTGTCATAATCGTTGAACAGATATGAACTTCTCTCATTACAAGCAATGTCAAATACATCTCTCCTCGGGGTTTAATTTAATTCTTATTGGCCAGCTGGTGTAATTATTTATGTCAGCTCAAACGTTTTTATGAACTTGGTCCACTTGGCGTCTACCAATATGTTGCTGTGTAATACTCGTTTATTTCTCCCAGTTGTATTTTACCAAGATATATGTCCTTTTCTCTATGGAAAAAGAACTCACTGCCGTTTTCCTGCCTTTGCATGTAACATCACTCTCACGTGATAGAACTATACTCGCACATAAAGAAGTTTAGGGATATTTATTTACTTCCTGTATCGGTTACTTCAAACATAAAATGTTGAACAAGTGTGAGTTAGTCTAATGCCTTACTCTGGATAATAATCTTCATCCTTGACGTTCATTTGCATTCTAAAATTTACACATAAGACTCCAACAATAACTTCTGTAATCAAAAATTTTTTCTGTAATTATCCTTCTCTATTTGTCGCACTACAACATAGTCGTCAGCGTGCTGCAGCGTATTCAAGTTCAGTTGGACATATCGATAAGAATTGGGGACGCGCTGTCGCCTTGCTTAATGTTCAGTCTCTTCACTACCTTAGTAGACAGCTGTCCTTCTATATTGTGTATCACATTCACCAGATGACAGGGATACGTTATTTTCAGAAACTTTGGTCGAGGTACTCTGTCAAAAACTTTTTCTATTTCTACACATGTAAGTTGTAGTTCATTATGATTCATTATCTTACTCTTTTTTTTCGTCTACTATCGAACTGAACAGAAATTTGACATCTGTTGATGATTTTGTGCATATGAAGCCTTCTGTCTCGCAGAAAATCAACACTTTGTTACTGAATCTATTCATTCATTTACTCTGTTTGTAAACGCTGTTACAAGGGGCTCCCTTTCGTCCAAATTTTTGGTGTATGCAGAGCATTTCCAGAAACGAAAGTGACAGAAATGAGAGCTCCAGCTGGCTAAGTGTTTAGAAGAAATAGCACAACTGGACGGTTTTAGGGAGGGAAAGCTATTATTATTTCCAGGTAGTATTTGGTACAGCGGTGAGAGTGTAGATCGCCAACCCAAGGATAATGGGGTCGAAGTCGTAAGCCGAAAGATATTTCCATTTTCCTCTGTTTTTAATTTTTACGTTACGCGAAGAATCACTTTACACTTCTTCAACTTCCTCTCGATCATCAACAGACATTTTAATTTTTGCCATTTTTTCTGTTTTTAATTTTTACGTTACGCGAAGAATCAGTTTCCACGTCTTCATAATTCTCTCGATTGTCAACTTCTTTGGACCAAATCACCTCATCGTCGCACACACTCCGATGAAACTTCCACTTCTTTCTTGTCTATTTCATTTCCATGTTGCATGTGTTCTTCATTTATTTACGTGGAACTTTCAGATATGACCAAATCGGCTTCCGTCGAGAGATGAGAACCATAATCCAGCGCCGTTTGGCTTCCACGCATCGTGCGTTTCGTGGCCTTCTTCTACTGCTGTTCCAGTCATTTCAGTCTTTCAACCTGTACTATCAGATATTTTAGGTCGAGTCGATATTTTTTCACAATATTCTCATTGTGTTCTCACAATATTCTCGTGGGATTAACGTTATTGGGTTGAGAGCTAGCAACCGAATAAGTTCTGCAATCGTAGGCCGGATTTACCTGCACCAGAAACCTATTCTTCCTCTGCAGCTACTGAGGGCTACTCGAGGAGCCAAATGGAATTAACGGAATACGAAGTCCTATATGCTCTATCTCCTTCTTAGAAAGTTATTTGGGAAGTCCACATGTACTCTATATGTACAATCCCATCTTGGGAATTTATTCGCAATCCCACGTTTTCCTTTCACTTTCCTTTTCGTGCACTCTATGAAAATATTTGCAAAGACAATATAAGGAGCATTATTTCAGTTTATTTGAAATTTAGGAAACGGAATGTTGAAAATATTGAAATAAATCAGTTCCAACTTGGGACACCACCCCATGAAACTAGAACAACTGATTAGCACTCTTTCCGATGCGCCGAACGGTGCCTGCAAATATTAATCGCTCTTGCCTCGCCCGATCCACGGCACAAATGCTACGTCTTGTGAAAGCTTCGTCATCTGAACCTCCCACTTCTGTCACTTACATTTCTGGCCAAGCCCTAATTTGCCGTAAATTTTGAATAAATTATGACGAAATTTGTTATTACGAGCGTGCGCTGTCCCCTTGTTAGTCCAAGCCAAATTTTGCCTTTTCTCCTGCCTAATTTCTTAAACATGACTAGTGACTTTTACCGTTCACCTGACCATTCAACCCATTACCAAGTTGCTCTCACTGCTTACAACAAACTATCATCCATAAATAAAAACCAGGTGTCTTCATGAATCGCGAACATTACTAATTCATCTGCAAATTTACCTTCTGTGTCACAACAGTATTCATTTTTGAAAATTTATATTCCTGAGATTCAGGTCATATTGAGGTCTAGAACTGCAGACACAGAAATCTCCTACATGAAAGTTAATCTTATGCATTTTATGTCGGATTCAAATGTAGGCGTAAGTTGAGTACGCGCGAGCTTTATTCTTGGACAAAGCGTGTCTGTCGGTTCTTAACGTGAAGATGACCTGTATTTCAGATGAACTGATTATAGAAAAGAAACGCTGTAGTGATCCAGTTATTTTCTTCAGTAATCTAATTTTGATAAGTGTTTGTATTATGTGAGGCATACGCTTATCTAAAGTGTGTAAATTGCAAGGGTGATTCAATTACTGGCATTAAAAATAAGTCTCCTTTCAGCTGGCAGGTTTTGCTTGCATTTCTGTTCGTTTTTTGCATTGCATGTCTTTTGAAAAATTATTGTGGTATTTCACACAATGTCTCTAACGGTACATATGAGGTGTAGTTTAGTTTTTTCGCAATTTTCACATCATCAGCTATTATACTGGTAAGATTGTGTCAGGTACATACAACTCAGTAGACGACCATTCATGTTAAGTGCTAATATAGTCAGTTTAATTGAAGTTTCTCATAAAGAGAAATGAGAAGGAGTAAGTTGCAATAAGTATTTCGAGTGAGGAAGTTCCAGCACGTGCTTCACAAGTTATGTACATGTTAAAAATGTCATAAACGCGCACTTTTACTAACCATTTTGGATTTCAAAAATTGACAAGCATGAAGGGTATGCGACACATGTAAACATATCAAGTTCCACAAGGTGCAGTTTAGGTGTGTGTACTTGTAGTTATGACAGGCCTACTTGTAATTTTATTTTTCACAAACCTGTGTGGAGTGTGACAATTATTGTCCATTAAAACGTTAATTAACGCACAATGGGCATGAGGTCTGGAGACGACAGTTGTGCCTGTCGAAACTGGTCAGTAAAAATAGTTTTGAAATCGATTTCGGCTATAAAATTTTCTTTATAGTCAGTTTATGTTATTAAACTAAAAAGAAATCGTAAAATATTCCAGCACGATATTTTATAGTGAGTAAATTGTGTAGTAATATTAATAATGGTCAATGGACAATGTATTTTAAGGATTTATTCCAGGAGAATTGGCCTGAATTTTCCCACAAAAATGAGTTGAAGATGCAGCAGGAAGAATTATGAGGTTCGGATACAAATTACTTCAACAGGCTATGAGGAACTGTAAGATGAAGAAGGAAGCAGGATATGAATCAATATATGCAGAGTTGATAAAGTTTGATCCACCTAAATTGTTGAAGATGCTAAGGAGGCTGTTTGAAAGAATATTAAATAGAGAAGATGTTCCATCGGAACGAAAAACGTGTTACATAAGGCGAGTGCACACGAAAGGGTGGCGGAATGATCTGCATATTTATATCGGGTTGGTAGTGATGCCTTTCGCTGCAACACTGTACTCTAAGATATTAAAAGCTCTTTTAGAAAAAGAAATAGTTCACAAGCAGCAAGAAGAAAAAGCAGAATTCTAAGCTGGAACATCGGTAATGGACAACATCTGCCCAATGAAGCTAATATTTGAAAAACGCACACAGGTTGGACTGGAGACACATGTTACATTAACTGACCTCGAGGAGGCCCGCGATAATGAACCTACCAATAACTTGTGGAAAAAGGTGAGATATATAGAGGTAAATCAAAGATTGCTGAAAATTATTATGAAATTATATAAAAATAGCACAGCGATTGTTAGGATTGGGAATAGTTGGACTGAAGAATTCTATGCTAATAAGGGTCTGCGAATAACGGTCTGCGACAGAGAGAGGAGTTGTTATCGACCCTCTTTAAGCTGTTTCTAGCAGCAATCCTGCTGACTTGCACAGATAAGCCACATTATGCG
Organism: Schistocerca cancellata; assembly: GCF_023864275.1. Classification (NCBI taxonomy): domain Eukaryota; kingdom Metazoa; phylum Arthropoda; class Insecta; order Orthoptera; family Acrididae; genus Schistocerca; species Schistocerca cancellata. The sequence continues at coordinate 252,444,895 of NC_064631.1, forward strand.
ATGATAAGTAGAAAAATGAATTGAAACAATCGTGTGGCACAGATGGCCCGGAGGCCCCATCAGGGCAAGTTCGGCGGCCAGGTTGCAAGTCTTATTTCAGGTGACGCAACATTAGGCGACTAGGGTGACGGTGATAATGAAATGATGACGAAGACAGCACAACACCCAGTCCACGAGCGAAGAGAACCTCCAACCCGGCCGGGAATCGAAGCCGGGCCCGCTGGATGATAGGCGAGCACCTTACTACTAGGACAGCAAGATATGTAATATTTATTTTGCAGATGACCATATTGTACTTGCAGAAGGTGATCGGTGCTATATGATAAGAAAGGTTGAAGAGGAATACAATAAGGGTGACCTGAAACTGAACGTGAAGAAGTGTAAGTACTAGGTTTTTTCAACGGAAAAATATAGTAATTTTGGCGTACATGGAGAATTAATTGTAGGTGTGTCAAAGGCAAAATATCTTGGTATATTAATAAAGGACGAGCTGCAAGAACGGCAATTTGTGCTGTGGAACAAAACAACGAAGAAGAGTGTAGTTTTGGTTCAAATGGCTCTGAGCACTCTGGGACTTAACATCTATGGTCATCAGTCCCCTAGAACTTAGAACTACTTAAACTTAACCCAGTCATCACGAGGCAGAGAAAATCCCTGACCCCGCCGGCAATCGAACCCGGGAACCCGGCGTGGGAAGCGAGAACGCTACCGCACGACCACGAGCTGCGGACAGTGTAGTTTTGTACGGAACTGAAGCCAGGGAGTCAGAAAAAATAAAATATCTGCTTGCCACTGAGATGGATTTCTTAAGGAGAAACTCAAGCTGCACTAGGATAGACGGTTTAAAAAATGACGTAATCCGACGAAGGATGAGAATGGATAGGTATATCTGTGATGACATCCGGAAAAAGCAGCTGATCTGGTTTGTGGATATGATGAATCAAGATAGGATACCAAATTGGCTTATACGATGGATACCATCCCAGGGTAAGAAAAGGAGTCGCCCACACGCAACTAGCAGAATGATGTGGAGGAGGCGATACAGGCAAGGAATATAAACGACCACTGGGGGCGGAGAAGCTGCACTAGCGGTAGATAATCCTCAAGACGAAGAAGAAGACATTGTATATTGAGGATTAACTGGCAATTATAAGTATCTACTGGCTTCATTACAAATGCCGTGTTAGATTACATTGCTATAATTGAGGTTCAGGAGCACGAATGATTGCGGAATCTCTACATCGCTCAGAAATAGGTCCCAACTTCATGGAGAGCACACAAGCGAGAACAATTCTTCTTGTAGGTGGTGTGATTATTTACTGCTCACCTGAAGTTGTTGTTGTGGTCTTCAGTCCTGAGACTGGTTTCAAACAGCTCTCCATGCTACCCTATCCTGTGCAAGCTTCTTCATCTCCCAGTACATACTGCAGCCTACATCCTTCTGTACCCGCTTAGTGTATTCATCTCTTGGTCTCCCTCTACTATTTTTACCCTCCGCGCTGCCCTCCAATACTAAACTGCTGATCCCTCGATGTCTCAGAACATGTCCTACCAACCGATCCTTTCTTCTAGTCAAGTTGTGACACAAGATCCTCTACTCCCCAAATCAACTCAATACCTCCTCATTAGTTATGTGATCTACCCATATAATCTGGTTTCTGTACAAATTATAAATAGCTTTACGCTCCCGGTATTTTATTTCTACCACCTTCAGATTTCAATGAGAGTATTCCAGTCAACATTGTCAAAAGTTTTCTCTAAGTCTACAAATGATAGGAAGGTAGGTTTGCCTTTCCTTAATCTTTCTTCTAAGATAGTCGTAGGGTCAGTATTGCCTCACGTGGTCCAATATTTCTTCGGAATCCAAACTGATCTTCCCCGAGGTCGGCTTCTACTAGTTTTTCCATTCGCCTGTTAAGAATTCGTGTTAGTATTTTGCAGCTGTGACTTATTAAACGGATAGTTCGGTAATTTTCACATCTGTCAACACCTGCTTTCTTTGGGATTGGAATTAATATACTCTTCTTGAAGTCTGAGGGTATTTCGCCTGTCATACATCTTGCTCACCAGACGGTAGAGCTTTGTCAGGACTGGCTCTCCCAAGGCTGTCAGTTCTAATGGAATGTTGTCTACTCCCGGAGCTTTGTTGCGACTCAGGTCTTTCAGTGATCTGTCAAACTCTTCACGCAGTATCATATCTCCCATTTCATCTTCACCTACATCCTCTTCCTTTTCTATAATATTGTCCTCAAGAACATCGCCCTTGTATAGACCCTCTATATACTCCTTCCACCTTTCTGCTTTCCCTTCTTTGCTTAGAACTGTGTTTCCATCTGAGCTCTTGATATTCATACAAGTGGCTCTCTTTTATTCTAAGGTCTCTTTAATTTTCCTGTAGGCAGTATCTATCTTACCCCTAGTGAGGTAAGCCTCTACATCCTTACATTTGCCCTCTTGCCATGCCTGCTTAGCCATTTTGCACTTCCTGTCGATCTCATTTTTGAGACGTTTGTATTCCTTTTAGCCTCCTTCATTTACTGCATTTTTATATTTTCTCCTTTCATCAATTAAATTCAATATTTCTTCAGTTACCCAAGGATTTCTACTAGCCCTCGTCTTTTTACCTACTTGATCCTCTGCTGCCTTCACTACTTCATCACTCAGAGCTACCCATTCGTCTTCTACTGTATTTCTTTCCCCCATTCCTGTCAATTGTTCCCTTATGCTCTCCCTGAAACTCTGTACAACCTCTGGTTCTTTCAGTTTATCCAGGTCCCATCTCCTTAAATTCCCACCTTTTTGCAGTTTCTTCAGTTTTAATCTACGGTTCATAACCAATAGATTGTGGTCAGAATCCACATCTGCCCCAGGAAATGTGTTACAATTTAAAACCTGGTTCCTAAATCTCTGTCTTACCATTATATAATCTGTCTGATACCTTTTAGTATCTCCAGGATTCTTCCAGGTATACAACCTTCTTTTATGATTCTTGAACCAAGTGTTGGCTATGATTAAGTTATGCTCTGTGCAAAATTCTACCAGACGGCTTCCTCTTTCATTCCTCTGGACCTGATGGGATACCAGTTCAATTTTACACAGAGTACGCGAAGGAACTTGCCCCCCTTCTTGCAGCGGTGTACCGTAGGTCTCTAGAAGAGCGTAGCGTTCCAAAGGATTGGAAAAGGGCACAGGTCATCCCCGTTTTCAAGAAGGGACGTCGAACAGATGTGCAGAACTACAGACCTATATCTCTAACGTCGATCAGTTGCAGAATTTTGGAACACGTATTGTGTTCGAGTATAATGACTTTTCTGGAGACTAGAAATCTACTCTGTAGGAATCAGCATGGGTTTCGAAAAAGACGGTCATGTGAAACCCAGCTCGCGCTATTCGTCCACGAGACTCAGAGGGCCATAGACACGGGTTCACAGGTAGATGCCGTGTTTCTTGACTTCCGCAAGGCGTTCGATACAGTTCCCCACAGTCGTTTAATGAACAAAGTAAGAGCATATGGACTATCAGACCAATTGTGTGATTGGATTGAGGAGTTCCTAGATAACAGGACGCAGCATGTTATTCTCAATGGAGAGAAGTCTTCCGAAGTAAGAGTGATTTCAGGTGTGCCGCAGGGGAGTGTCATAGGACCGTTGCTATTCACAATATACATAAATGACCTGGTGGATGACATCGGAAGTTCACTGAGGCTTTTTGCAGATGATGCTGTGGTGTACCGAGAGGTTGTAACAATGGAAAATTGTACTGAAATGTAGGAGGATCTGCAGCGAATTGACGCATGGTGCAAGGAATGGCAATTGAATCTCAATGTAGACAAGTGTAATGTGCTGCAAATATACAGAAAGATAGATCCTTTATCATTTAGCTACAAAATAGCAGGTCAGCAACTGGAAGCAGTTAATACCATAAATTATCTGGGAGTACGCATTAGGAGTGATTTAAAATGGAATGATCATATAATGTTGATCGTCGGTAAAGCAGATGCCAGACTGAGATTCATTGGAAGAATCCTAAGGAAATGCAATCCGAAAACAAAGGAAGTAGGTTACAGTACGCTTGTTCGCCCACTGCTTGAATATTGCTCAGCAGTGTGGGATCCGTACCAGATAGGGTTGATAGAAGAGATAGAGAAGATCCAACGGAGAGCAGCGCGCTTCGTTACAGGATCATTTAGTAATCGCGAAAGTGTTACCGAGATGATAGATAAACTCCAGTGGAAGACTCTGCAGGAGAGACGCTCAGTAGCTCGGTACGGGCTTTTGTGGAAGTTTCGAGAACATACCTTCACCGAGGAGTCAAGCGGTATATTGCTCCCTCCTACGTATATCTCGCGAAGAGACCACGAGGACAAAATCAGAGAGATTAGAGCCCACACAGAGGCATATCGACAATCCTTCTTTCCACGAACAATACGAGACTGGAATAGAAGGGAGAACCGATAGAGGTACTCAAGGTACCCTCCGCCACGCACCGTCAGGTGGCTTGCGGAGTATGGATGTAGATGTAGATGTAGATGTATGTCAATTTGTTAGTCTAGACTAATTACCGATTATATGTGATACTTTCGTGACGGTCTTTCTGACTTTAGTAATAGCGAGAAATTGTAGGACCATGATATGTAGTTTGAGAGTATTGGCTCGAAACAGTGTTCTCGGGGTGTGTAAGTCGATTATATGAGTTGTCTGTAAAACACTTATATTAAAGTAAACGCTCTGCCCTTACGTAACAAAATAATCTCGTTCGTGTTTATGGCATGATCATGGACTCGACTTCTTGTAAGTATGGATAATCCAAAGTAATAAATCCAGACTAGCAGAGCTTTCGTAAGCGATTCCGCAGTATTTTCAGTAATAAGAAGCTACAATGATTTTGCTGGATTTGGTTAACCCTTCAATGTATTATATTCTAACTCGCGTGACTTTTTTATTCGGTTTGAAGTTTTGAAATTTAATTAAAATGTGATTTAATGTTAGCATAAATAATCTCTTGATTATATTGGCTGTATGTGCCCCTATACCTCCTACCCCTTCTTTTTAAAAAATCTGGTAAGTTGCTGGTTATTAAGATCTTAACATAACAGGGTAAATTTCAATGATTGCCTTGTCTTTCTAAAATGGACTGTGGTGTACTTGTTAATGTGATAGATTCTTGGAAGTGGTAAAGTTGCCTCGGTAAATTCTGCAAGGTTTCCTATGTTACAAAAGTATAAATGACAAGTTGGTGTTCTTTAATAAGTTGGTGGACCCTTGGTTGTGTGACTACGCTTTTTCCTATCAGAGACTGCCAATAAGGTCTTATCTCCGTATCGTCACGCTATAACTTTCAGTAAAACACGGACACACATTGTGTGCCTTTAGTAATTGGCCGTGTGCATCCTCAAATTGTAATTGGAGTCCCCGTTGCGTGTGATATATCGATCTCAATAAAGATTCATTCGAAACTGTTGTCAATGAATTTTACATGTTCTCTGCTTTATCTTCCGTAATCCTCGACCTATCTTTCCTATGTCGATAATATCGCCTGTTCGTGACAGACTGACCTATATGCCATGCTCACGTAAATACTTTTTTTTTTCCTTTCAGCGAATGAAGCAAGTTCGTCACTGTATTAGATGCGGGACAGTCACTCACAAAGATTCTGTTGCACAAATGTTTAGTGGGTGATGGTGTCGATTCATTTCACAGCTATTATCAATAGTATGTGTTGTTAATGCACATCAGTTGTGGACCAAGCCCACCGAAAGGGGCAGTGTCTAATTTCAGTAAGAGTGCGTCCCATCTATCAGCCACAAACTCACCATAAGTAAGTAAAAAACGAATGTTTAATTATACATTCGATGCCTGTAATATCTAGTAATGAATACGAAAAGTTTGAAATGTACAACGGCAAGCAATCAAAATAATTTAGAAGGCATACAATGAATCCCTTTAAAACTGCAACAGCGCGGAAATTGCCTAGTGCATTTATGAGCAATTGTTGCATGTGTTCCGCTGCGTGGATCTCAAACCGACTGCAGTATACAGGTATTGCGTCGGTATTTGCATCAGTGTTCAACTGACAGCATCTGTAATTCCATAACTTGCGAAACATTGTGAAGTGCCTATCAGAGCGTGCATGCCATAATACGCCAATTTAGGGTTTATTCCCGTTCCTCTCGCGTACGGATCCCCGTTCCTCTCGCGTACGGATCGCAGGAAAACGACTGCGCACTGTAGTAATTTTCGGGAAACACTATTGATAAATTTTAGAGAACCGGCATTTTAAGCTGACCGTCGAACGATATTGCTCCCACCAACATACATCGCGTGTAAGGACCACATAGATAAGATACGAAAAATTAGGGCTCAGACGGAGGCATATAGGCAGTTGTTTTCCTTCTCTCTATTTCCGAGTGGAACAGGAGGGTAAACGACAAGTAGTTATCTGGGGGCCTTTAGTTTATGACTGGTCACATCGCGTGTTACTGGTTTTCGGAAGTTGGTGAGATGACGTACATCTTTAAGGGTCTGCTAGTGAATGATCCAGAAATTTAATCTTAACGCCCCCTGTTACTCCTAATTGGTATGACTCCTGTATACACTATGTGACCAAAAGTATCCAGACACCTATTACTGGACATAAATGTAGAGCGCATACGCTATTGGCCTTTGTGACGTGTTGAACTCTGGTGGGGAACAATTTAAACGGGTTGTCTGAAAGTCTGTGAAGGAATGGCTGCTCATTCTCCCTCAAGAGCTGAAACCAGAGAACGTAGTTACGTCGAACGCCGGCTTCTGGAGGAAAATCGACCATCTGACTCATTCCAAAGGTATTCCATTGGGTTCTAGTCGGAAATTTGGACAGGATAGACAGTTCCGTGAAGGATATTGGCTAGGAATTGTTGTGTCAGATATTTGTGGATCAGATCGACCATGTTACCCCATTATTTTTATTTACGCAAGGTCATTGTGCTTGTTGGCTGCTGGTGGAGCTTGCAACTCACGAGTGACACCTTCCACTCATATCGTCCGATTTCTGTCAACCATTCTTGGTAATGCTCGACGGTCCCCACACAGTACATGAAGCCTATCTGGCCTTGCTTGTTTTTTCGCATTTGTGCTGTATTAGCAGCAGTCGAATTGGGCAGCCGTAGAAGGGTTGAAATGCCTTTGAGGGACTTGTTACTCAGGTGACATCTACGTTGAAAGACAATAAGTTCTCCTGATTGACCCATTATGTTTTCACTGCTTTTCTACTGACACGAAATTCTCCCCATCTCATTTTACACAGGCGGGCCCACCGCTAGCGACATTTGGTAGTCATATACGCATTACAAGGGATATTCCGGATACTTTTCATCAAATAGCGTACTTCAGTGACTGGGTGTTGTGTGATGTCCTTAGGTTAGTTAGGTTTAAGTAGTTCTAAGTTCTAGGGGACTGCTGACCATAGATGTTAAGTCCCATAGTGCTCAGAGCCATTTGAACCATTTTTGCATACTTCAGTGATATTCTAGAATGGTTTCATGGAGTATTTTGTAAGTAATTATCTTTGTAGACAGCCTACATTCTCCAAGAATCCGATCAACGAATTGATGTCTGCTACCTGCATCACGTGGCATTGGCGCATGCGATCACTGCATTGGACAGGCGGGGGACAAAAATGTGGAAACTCTACGAACACCTTATCGTGCCTGTTACCACGTGGAAACCCTTTTTCATTGAATGTGGCTTCCAGTCGCCTTGGAATGGATAAATACAGGTCCTGTACGGTTTTCAAGGGAATCCTGTACGATTCTTCCTGCAGAATGGTGGCTACTTCAGGTAACGATGATGGAGGTGAGTAGCTGTCACTTACCCTTCAGCCCGAAATAGATCACAAATGCTAAATAATACTGACACCAGTTTATCCCCTCGCCTACTACACAAGTCCTGTATCGTGCGAGTTGCGTGAACAGGTTCTCTGTTAGAACACTGCATCATCATAACCAAAGAGGTTCTGCAATGAAATAAAAGGGCACCCCAGACCATTACTCCTGGCTGTCGGGCCATATGGTGGATGACAGTCAGGTTGCTATCCCACTGTTGTCTGGGGGTTCTCCGAACATTTCTTCAGTGGTCATCGGGACTCAGTTCGAAGCAGGACACTTCACTGAAACCAATTCTACTCCTCAGAATGAGATTTTGGCTCTGCAGTGGAGTGCACGCTGATATGAAACTTCCTGGCAGATTAAAACTGTGTTGAAACACGTATATTGTGTGGCGGCGATGGTGAGGCATTGCACAATCTCTGACCAGAGAGCATAGAGTTCAGTTTTGTTGCGAGATGCAGGAGCAGTGAGTAGCGAGCCGCGAGAGGAGGCAGTCGGTTGCGAGTTTACAGTGCAGTTGCACGTAAGCCGTCAGTGCTAGTAGCGCGCGAGAGATAGTCGAGTTGTGTGACGAGTCGGCGGACGCGGACATGGCTCTGGTCAAGATTCAGGACGAGGTATATTTTTAAATAAGCTTTGCGCTCAGCGAATAATGTATTGTAATGGATCTCAAGTGTAATTAATTTCTTTAAGAATCGCCCCAATAATAATTTGATTTCAAACTAAGCATTTTTAACAAACAATCCTTTTTTGCAATAATATTTCCCTTGCATTTCCTTAAAGAAAAGTTTTCCTTAAATTAAAAAAAAATAATACTTACGATGCATTTCCTCCAAGCCGTGGCCAACAATAAGAGCAGAACTTTGACATGCAGTTTCGAATGAGGTAAGAAATTAATTATGATTTTTTTTTACACAGGGCCAAAGACCGATATTTCGCTTTAATTGAAATTTCATTATCACTGAGATTTTCTTATCACTGAATCGACTTTCATTTTTTGTGGGCAGCTTATACAGGGCTCAGATTGCTAGTTCTAACATTTAATTATTGTCTTTTCAAAATTTTCTCCGGGGAGGTTTCACTTGGCCCCATATATAATAAAAGAATTGTCTTAAGAAATTTTGTGGGGAGATTACACTTGGCGACACCCAGTCCAGGATCGTATTTCGTTGAGAATCTTCTGAAAAGTAGTCAGATATCTGCTCTTATTTGCTTAGATATAATTAGGATTTGGCGCAACGCTTTTACTAATCTTATGACTTTCTTCCTACAGGTCAACGGCAATTCGTTGCTCTGTTGTATTGGTTTGTTGCCTTTTTGCATTTGTGCTTATTTGTTTTGTGAATAATTGTGACTATTGTAAAAATGCCGCGAAAGACTGTGAATAGTGTATCGCGAGGTATTTTGAATGAAATTACCGACTTAAACAGCGTGACCGATAGTAATTGTGACACGCAGTGTAATGATGACAATCCTGCGTTCACTGACAATCAGTGCGTTCCAACTACTAGTGATGATTATTATCTTACTGATGAACAAACGAACTCGGTTATGTCCTCTGTTGATCTGACGACAACCGATGACGCGGGGCGCACTATTGTAATGAGCGCTGCCCAGCTTAATACACCCGGTTTGGAAAATTCAAGTAACGTACCGAGAAATTTTTCTAATGAAAATGGACAGTGTACTGAAAGTACGACTGATCTATTTAATTCCGAAATAGTGTCTGACAGTGTACATCCGACTGATAATCCTTTTTGTAAATTACAGAATGACCAAATGGTCACACAAAGCGCGACAATTGCAGGTACACCACTAAACAGCACAGAGAATAGATATGCTACTTTTGGCTTGGAACAAATTATGGCAAAATTGCTACAACAACAATTTAGTGAAAATTTCAAACAACTTAATGAAAAACTAGACAATAATGATGAAAATTTCAAACAACTTAGTGAACAGGTCAAACAACAGAATGAAAAACAAGACAGTCTTAAAGAAGATCTCAAACAACACTTTAATGAAAAATAAGACAACAATTCCAGACAGCTTAGCGAGCAGATTGCAGCCGTTGCCGCGCAGTGTCATGATACTAAGGAACAGTTACGCGACGAAATTGAGGCTTGTTCAAAGAAAAGTAGCGATGAAATTAGGTCTGTTGCTCAGGAATTAAGTGATATGCAAACAACTGCAACAGAATCACTTCGAAAAGAAATTAATGCAGTCGGTAAACAATGCTCCGAAAAAGCTACACAATTACGCGACGAGTTTAAAACAATGACAGCAGAACTTTCGCGCGCAATGGATGAAAAGATAGACGCGAAATTCGACCAACAGAACTCTCAAATTGACGAACGCTTTAATCTTCACATACAAAACAGTGATACGCGTTTCCGCAAATTTATTCAAGATCAAAATAAAGTCAAACGTCAAGTCATGGAAACAATCACTGCTCAAAGACAAGAAGACAAACGTAAAATGTTTGCGAAGGCAAAAACGTATGTAGACAATAATATTACTACAGTGTCCGACAAAATTAATACCATCGAACAGTTGAACGCGGAATTACGTGATGAAATTTCTGAGCTTAAATCGAAAACAGATACACACACAGTAAATATTCAAACAGTGACAGACAGATTCGAACAATTAGAACTAACACAGGATTGCGATGTCATCAAAGCTGATGTTAAAAACTGAGCGAAACTACACGTAAGTTGCAAAAACAGATTAATGCGTCCGATTCTAAAACCGATGATCAGGCAAAAATAGTGACTGAAAAATATGATGAATTAGCCAGTCGTATTGATGCTATTGAAAGTAATAATGACAATAAATCAGACGATACTGCACCAGTTTCATTTAATCAAACACCTGAATTTCAAAATTTACAGCAGACAATTAATGAGATCGACTCGTCTAACAACACGTTGCGTAGAAAACTGTCGAGTTTACAGCAAGAAGTAACAGAGATGAAAAATATTTCAGTTAATAACACATCACAGCAGGCGCCACTTTTCGAACATCTGCCAGACTCACGCAGCGCGTATAATTTGGGTAATCTACAGAGAGTACGGGACTTAGATTCCGAACAACCACAGTTTAACAGATTCTCTTACAATCATGAACCTGTTCCATCACACAGAGACGATAATTTTTATTACAAACATTTTCTGTCAGTGAGAAAATTTAAAGTGTTTAAAAATGACAGAACACAGATTCATCCACTGGATTGGATTCAACAATTTAGCTTTGCTTTTCCACCGACTTGGCCCGTAACACACAAACTTGAATTCATTTGTAGTTTTTTGGAAGGCGAACCGGCAACTCGTATGAGACCGATCGCGAGACAATGCGATTCAGTAGAAGAATTTCAGAATGCTTTTCTGTCAGCGTACTGGTCGAAGACGACACAGCGCGGAATTAAAGATCAGCTAATCAGTTTACCGAACTATGAGAATACAAACTTTCCCAGTGTCACTCAATTTTTTGAACACATGGTGCAACAAAACCAGTACCTAAGTGAACCGTACAGTGAATCAGCACTTATTCAATTATGCATCTCTAAATTACCAAGGTCATTAAGAGTGTCACTTCTGACGGGTCAACAAAAAGAAAATATTTCGGCGTTCAGGGATCTGTTGCAGCTTTTAGAAGTGCAGCAATCTGATTATTCTTTTGTAAACAAAAACTTTTCGTATAATAACCAAGGTCAACAAACTTACAGTAATTATGATCAGGGACGTAATTTCAATAGGAAAAGTAACAGACGCTTTAGGAACGACAACTACCAGAACTTAGATCACAGACAAAATTCAGATTACCAATATCGTCAAAATTTTCAGCAACAGGAAGCACATTTTGGTAACAATAGACGTTTTCCACCACAACAGCATGAAAGTCAGCCGGTTGGAATACATCACCAACAATGTAATGCACAAGGTCAACCAGGCTTTAATGTTCCGCCGCGTGCACGTATAGTCCATGATACAACAAATAGTAGCGCACGGCAGCAAGGAAATAACTATGTACAGAGAAGACAGTATTACAATTCCTATGGCAATGCACCGTACAGGAATGACTATCACGACAGACGTAAAAACGATGAGTGCAATTTTCAGCGTACATCTAACAGTCGGTCATATCAGTAGCAAAATTATCCACAAGAACATATTCTCATGAATGAACCCGACAGTAGATTTCATCCAGAGCGTAATACGTCTGGAAGAAGTAATAGAACGGTTCAAATAGTAGAAATGCCACAGAATCGTCCTGACAATAATAATACGTCAGATAGAATCTGACTAGATACAGTACAGACCGCATCTTCCAGTAACACAAGCACTACTTTAGACACGCAGAATGTTGTTCACGAAAATGTAATTAGTTTTGACGACATCCGAGACACTCTTTTACAGGAAAGACCAGTTGTTCAAAAAACTATTTCACACCCTGTCATCGAAATTAAAATTGGTTCATCGAAATTTTCAGCAGTGATCGATTCCGGATCACCTATGTCAGTAATAAATGAAGAAACTTTTAACGAGTGTAACAAAGAGAATAAGTATCCTACATTACCATTAGGCAAAATGAAAGTGAAAGGAGCAGTATCGAGTAAAGGAGTAGACGTTAAATTACAGACACATTTATCATTTTGTATTGCAGGTCACACATTTCACTCAAATTTTTGGATTGTTCCTTTATTGACAACAGACGTTATTTTAGGTACCAATTTTCTCGTACAACACGACGCAGTGGTTGATTTTCAAAATTCATATTTAATGCTAAAGGATGAGGATGCACAATTGGCTTTAGAATTTCAGTACTCACTATCTGCGGAAGAACAAACAATTAATCGCACAGAGGTCATTTCCGTATCACGTGGCATAGACTGTAATTCCACGTTGTTCACGGATACGTACGTACATAACTATAACACCCCAGACGAAGCTGACTATGATGTAATGCAGATGATTTCTGATAAGGTTAAACAGAGTTGCGCAAATACAGATGACGAACGTACGCAACTACAGAAAATTCTTTTACAGCAAGCTCCAGTTTTCGACAACATTCCTGGTACTATGTCCGGTTTTACGTATGAATTTCAATTCAAACCGCATGATACATTTAAAGCAAAGCATTATCCCATTCCATATATCCACAGAGAACAAGTTAAGAAAGAATTGCAGGATATGCTTGACCAAGGAATTATTGAACCAGCAGTTAGTCCGTACATAAACCCGTTACATATTGTTAAGAAAAAAGATGGCTCACTTCGCCTTGTACTTGATTCGCGTCACATTAATGACATAATTGTTAATGAAACAGATCGACCACAGACACTAGAGGAACTACTACAGAAATTTCACGGTACTGCAATTTATTCTACATTAGATCTGAAATCGGGATTTTGGCAAATTCAACTTCATCCGAATTGCAGAAAGTATACAGCTTTTCTTTGTTTTGGCGACTGTTATCAATTTTGCAAATTACCATTCGGCTTAACTATTTCTTCTGCAGCTTTTATTCGCGGTTTGAACACAATACTTCCGACAGAACTTAAAGACAGAATTACGACGTACGTAGATGACATTCTTATCGCAGAAGCTAACTGGTCTGAACACAATCTGATTTTAGAACGACTGTTGCAAACTTTTCATGCGCAAGGACTCACAGTTAACCTAAGTAAATCGCACTTTGGCAAAACTTCTATAAAATTTCTTGGACACGTAATTTCAGCAGAAGGCATTGCGCCTGAACCGGAAAAACTTCAAGCTCTAAGTGACATTACGGTTCCCACAACGAAGAAGCAATTACGCAGCTTTTTAGGCTTAATTAACTTTTTTCGTAAATTTATTCATTACTCTGCTTTAGACACACCTAGATTATGTCAACTGACAGGTAAAAACAGTATTTGGTCTTGGGATAAGCAAGCACATTCTGAATTTGTGAACCTGAGAGAAGCCTTGTTGAATGCTCCACTTTTATCGCACCCAGATCTTACCAGAAATTTTTCCATTGCCACTGACAGTTCCAACACAGCTTTAGGCGTACATATTTTTCAGGAAATTGAAGAAGATGGCTCTACAGTAATCAAAAACATCGCATTTGCAAGCCGCAATTTGTCACCTGCTGAACGAAATTATTCCGTTACAGAACTGGAAACATTATGTGTTGTATGGGCTTTTACGAGATTTAGACATTTTCTTTATGGCAGACATACCACCGTTTACACAGACCACAGAGCGATACAATTTTTACTTTCAGCTAAATTCACTCACGACAGGTTAAGCAGATGGAAACTTTACTTGCAGGAATTTAATTTCACAATTGTTCACATTCCCGGCACACAAAATGTTGTAGCAGACGCATTATCCCGTTCTCTTTGCAACAATCAGCAAGACATCGCAACCAACTTCTGTAAAGCAAATTTCAGCGTAATGTACATCCAACAAGTTGCATTTGAAAATTTTATTTCGTCGTCATTACAGGACATAGCAAAAGAGCAAAGTAAAGACAACGTGTGGAAAGAAATTAAACGCCTTTGGCAAGATAAGAATAATGTTACGATTAGAAACCATTACACTGTACGCAATGACATTTTGTTTCGCCGCTCTCACCCTGACACCAACAATTGGTTATTATGTATTCCTGACGAACTGGTTAACAAATTAATCTGGTACACTCATTTAAGTTACGCACATTACGGAGCAAGAAAATGTTTTCTTATACTGAGACAGAACTGTTATTTTAACAACATGAAGAAACGTATTCGACGAGTTTTAGCGTCATGTAAAATTTGCCAGAAAGCTAAGTCAGACACAACTTCACATATTCCTCCATTATATCCGATTGTACCTGTTAAATTAAGACATATGGCCGCGGTAGACATTTTTGGTCCGATTCCGAGAACTAACAGAGGTTTTTGCTACATCTTTGTCGCTGTTGAACTCACTTCAAAATTTGTTACCTTCACTCCGTTACGCAAAGCTACTGCCAAAACTGTTTCAAAAGCATTTGTAAAGCATTTTCTATTTCATGTAGGGCATGTGATGAAAGTAATTTCCGACAATGGACCACAGTTTCGATCTGCAATATGGACACGTATGTTACGAGCTAGAAACATTTCTCCGATCTATATATCCAAGTACCATGCTTCTTCGAACCCTTGTGAACGATTAATGAAAGAAATTGGTAAACTGTGCAGAATATACTGCCATAAAAGACATATTGATTGGGACACACATATACACTCATTCCAGGATGTAATTAACTCCATTCCAAATGAATCCACTATGCTATCTCCGTCTGTTATACTGAAAAACGTTGAACCACCAAACAAAATCAAAGAATTAATAAACTTTCCTAGATCTCATAGACTACGACACCGTGAAATAATTGACATTGCGCTGAACAACATCAAACGTGCCGCAGAGCGCCGGAGAAGACAGCAAAAACAGGTTTGTACACGTCGAGACTTTCACGTGGGACAGAAGATATTAATACGTACACACCTTTTATCCAGCAGAATAAAAGGTAAGTGCAGTAAATTTGAACTTCTATACGCAGGTCCATATCGGATTCGCAGCATTCCTCACCCCAATGTTGTACACGTCGAAACTTCGAGAACGAAAAAAAGTAAAGGCAATCACCACGTGTCCAACATCAAACCTTTTATTGAATGAACATACTTTATGATTTATCGCACAGTAATGCCATTTCCTAATTTTTTATGACCACTTATGCAATTATACTCACATGACTACTTACTGATGATTATCGTATTTTTTCTTGGCAAATGCCTGGCAAGGTAAGATTAGCAGGTCGCTCTTCTTGTCGATTACACATTAGACCGTGCATATTTTTCCAGACGAACTTATACATTTTATGACCACTTATGCAATTATATGACTACCTACTGATGACTATTGTATTTTTCTTGGCAAGTGCTCGGCAAGATAAGGTTAGCAGGTCGCTTTACTTGTCGTTACACATCAGACCGTGCACATTTTCCATTTTTATTGTACGTATGATTATTTTCCTGTTTTGTTTGTATGCACTGTGAAATAGTTAAGGTATAACACACCCGTTGACTTTGACATTTTTTGCCCTATGATATCTCAACATCGTGACTATTTTACATTTT
The DNA here is from genome assembly GCF_023864275.1 of Schistocerca cancellata. Taxonomy (NCBI): domain Eukaryota; kingdom Metazoa; phylum Arthropoda; class Insecta; order Orthoptera; family Acrididae; genus Schistocerca; species Schistocerca cancellata. Next base: position 252,460,905 of record NC_064631.1, read on the forward strand.
TCTTTTTTTTTTGCTGCTGCATTGTGATATTCCGTGTACATTTTTTGCCTTTGAACACTGTCTATGCTTTTGACATATTACGTTTTCTGTCATATTATGCTGTATGCTTAATTCTGTTACCGTTAATCAGTAATTATTTAGTGGGTATATGATTTGAATGCAAGACATTAATCTTTGTTCATCATTTTCAGAAAGAAATGATGCGTAAATGAAATAAATTAAACGGAAATGGGAATTTCAACTACGGAATAGACGAAAGAGGATACAAAAACCTTATGAGGAAGAGTAAATGGATCAGGATTAACAAGCGTTAACAAGAATATACTATACACATCGCAGAATAGCAGTCTTAACTAATTTTTTCTTTCAGAATACGAGGCGATTGATGCAGGCTGTCAGACAGAACTACACATCTTAGTTTTAGTGATGAAATATGATAGAAATAAGGAATAATTGTATAATGAATAATGAAGTGATATATTTTTGCAGATGATAATGAGTGATGATGAATAATGATGAAGTGTGTGCTACTATGGATAATGAAGTTTTTCTTTACAGGTGATGATAATGATGGAGTTATGGATAATGAAGTGATGAATTATGAAGTTTTTTGTTTACAGATGAGGATGATGTTGAAGTTTATGCATCTATGCTACGTAGTTGTTTAAGTATTTGTTGCAGTTTGCTTTGACAGCAGGTGTTATATTGCATAGTAGGATGACTGAAGGTTTTGGAAAGGACAGCTATGGAACATATTTTTTATATACACATTTCACTACCTGTTAATTCGAAGTTCACTACTTTTCAGCATAGTATACGTTTCTTCTTTCACCTCAATAATCCATTTGTATTTTTTTTCAGCAGAAGCTTTTCATGATACTAAACCTGTTACTTATTATACGTGTACTAGCACTTACATTTTTTTTACCCATTTGTGTCTATCATTTATAAATGTGATCACATATACTGCCTTGTTTCACAACCTTGCTACAACTGACTCATGACGAATGACATTACACACATTTCATTTACAGGAACAACCCAGAACCAATTTTTTTCCTTTCTTTTTTGTATTATTGCTTTCTCTTATAATTACCCAAAGCAATGCTTTGATAGCACAAAAACAAAAAAAAATGTATTACCAGTCCCGAATAATGACTTAAGAGATTTCTGAGTAATAATTATGCCATTAATTAGCTTCTGTTTTCAATGATAATACTGAATAATTAAAAATGTTTTGTACTATTTAATACTTGCTGGACACTGAGTGCCAATAATTAATGTAACTAAATAACAATTATGCCATTAATTAACTCCTGTTTTCAATGATTTCTCATGATTATACTGAATAATGAAAAATGTTTTGTACTATTTTATACTTGCTGACCACTGAGTGCCAATAATTAATGTAACTAAATGAATTAGCTTCTGTTTTCAATTATGACTTTTCATGTTTTAATAACTGGCCACTGAGTGCCGATAATTAATGTAACTAAATGAATTAGCTCTTGTTTTCAATTATGACTTTTCATGTTTTGGTCACTGGCCAATGAGTGCCAATAATTTGTATAACTCAATGTATTATGCTAGGCCAATAATTGACTCTCCTTTTCAATGAAGAGTTCTGATGAACATTATTCTGTCATACTAAATATGCTTTGTAACTGGCCAAGGACTGCCACTGTTTATTGTAATACGATTACCCATGATGCCAATAATTTAATTTTATGAACATTTTTCTGTAATACTACATTCATGGTACAGAAATGTTCAATAGTTGGACTATGAATGCCTCAAACTACTAATATTATTACTAATGACGAATTGTATGTGAGCTAACTACCCTGAATTACTGTAATATCCATTTGTCCTGTCCATCCTCATGATCATGGAGCACTATATTTGGTTTTGCACTATTCTACGTTGGTGTGCCTTGTAAAAGCGTGGTGTTGACACAACATGCTGTCTACCACCGTGAGCGATGAAGACGTTATTATGGTCCCACTGTTTGGTGTACCTAATGTACTACCAAAATGACAACATGAATATTACTACGACAGTTCAGTGTCTTGGTTACACTGATTAATGCTTCAAAGGAAAAGATCTTCAGATTGTCTCACATGGTGTTGTACTTCTGTGGAAAGATATGGACTTTCAGTGCAGCTGCGTGCAACCTAAGTGCTACAACCATGACGCAATCCTTCCTATTCCTTCCCTAATTATTGTGAAATGAAAAAGTCATATACAGTGCGTGTGCACTTCTTTTCTTTTGTTAATGAGATCAGTTATCCTGAAATTACTAAAGACTTCTATAGTGCATGTGCACTTTATTACACTCCGTGATTTGTTTATTTGTTGTGAAAATGCTAAAGAATTTTTCAGTGCATGTGCACATTGTTATCTATCAAATAATTTGTATATACATTTTCCTGATATGTTTTGTACTTATGTTTTGTCTTTGTCTGAAATGTTTTGTACACGGTGCATGTGCACCACATTTAATTCATGTACTACATCTGAATATTCTGTAAATTGTAAAGCTAATTAGTTAGAAAAATTTTGCCGCGATTGGCAAGTCCAAATGACTCACCATCGCTGCCAAATTTTTGCCCCCCCAGTGGAGGGTTATGAAACACGTATATTGTGTGGCGGCGATGGTGAGGCATTGCACAATCTCTGACCAGAGAGCATAGAGTTCAGTTTTGTTGCGAGATGCAGGAGCAATGAGTAGCGAGCCGCGAGAGGAGGTAGTCGGTTGCGAGTTTACAGTGCAGTTGCACGTAAGCCGTCAGTGCTAGTAGCGCGCGAGAGATAGTCGAGTTGTGTGACGAGTCGGCGGACGCGGACATGGCTCTGGTCAAGATTCAGGACGAGGTATATTTTTAAATAAGCTTTGCGCTCAGCTAATAATGTATTGTAATGGATCTCAAGTGTAATTAATTTCTTTAAGAATCGCCCCAATAATAATTTGATTTCAAACTAAGCATTTTTAACAAACAATCCTTTTTTGCAATAATATTTCCCTTGCATTTCCTTAAAGAAAAGTTTCCCTTAAATTAAAAAGAAAATAATACTTACGATGCATTTCCTCCAAGCCGTGGCCAACAATAAGAGCAGAACTTTGACATGCAGTTTCGAATGAGGTAAGAAATTAATTATGATTTTTTTTACACAGGGCCAAAGACCGATATTTCGCTTTAATTGAGATTTTCTTATCACTGAATCGACTTTCATTTTTTGTGGGCAGCTTATACATGGCTCAGATTGCTAGTTCTAACATTTAATTATTGTCTTTTCAAAATTTTCTCCGGGGAGGTTTCACTTGGCCCCATATATAATAAAAGAATTGTCTTAAGAAGTTTTGTGGGGAGATTACAGTGTGCCGGACCGAGACAAGAAATAGGGACCTTTGCCTTTCGTGGGCAAGTGCTCTTCCATCTGAGCTACCCGAGCACGATTCACCCCGCCCCCACACCTTTACTTCTGCCAGTATCTCGTCTACCTTCCAAACTTTACAGAAGCTCTCCTGTGAACCTTGCAGAACTAGCACTCCTGAAAGAAAGGATAGTGCGGAGACATGGCTTAGCCCACAGCCTGGGGGATGTTTCCAGAATGAGATTTCCACTCTGTAGCGGAGAGTGCGCTGATATGAAACTTCCTGACACATTAAAACAGTGTGCGAGACCGAGACTCGAACTCGGGACCTTTGCCTGTCGTGGGCAAGTGCTCTACCATCTGAGCTACACAAGCACGACACACGCCCCGTCCGCACAGCTTCAATTGTACACCTGTCAATGAGATTCCTGGCTCGGATGACAACCGAAGACGTGCCTAGAAACGCCCTGGGCAGCAATGGTATGCCAGCCTGACTGTCGCCCGCCATACGACCAACAACCACAAGCGATAGTCAGGGTTCCATTTCATTTCATAACAGAACCGCTTTGTTTGTCATCCTCGGCACCCTTAGAGCATAGCGGCTCCCCGACGATATTCTACGCTCCGTTACGTTGCCATTCATCGCAAACCATACTGGGCTTACATTTCACCAGGATAACACCCGCCTGCAGACTGAGAGTGTTTCTAAGCTTGTCTTCCTGCTTACCAAACCCTACCTTGGCCAGCAAGGTAGCCGGATATATCACCAACTGACAACACTTCGAGTATTGTGGACACGAGCCTACAACTAACTCAGGGTCTTGAGTATCTAACGGAACAATTAGACAGAATTTGGCTTGACATCCCTCAGAAGATCATCGAATAACTCTGTAAATCAGTAATCATCAGTCCGTCATGGCTTGTCAATACTACACAAACGAGGAAGTAAGGTAACAGTTTAACAATATCAGAAATTTCTAATGAATAAGTACTTTCGTCCATTGGAATCGTTTTCACGTTATGTAAAGGAAAGCGAATGGTGACTCATTAGCCGTTTATAACGGCCATTATGATCAACATGGTGTAGGAAAGCAGGCGGTCTGACCTATTTCACCAGAACATAGAAAACACATTTACGGCAGTAACATGAAAAGTAACTATCACCAACACACTCCACACTGTCGCATTTCTATCAGCTGCGATTAGAACTGTAAGCGTATGGAGTCTTCTTCTGTAGTGTCTCTAATACAAGGGCATTTGCTTCTACAAGTTGCGGGAGCTATTGACCGTCTCGTGATCTTATCGTTTCTGTTCTCAATGGGTTGGTCATGATATTTCTGCTAGAGGCGTTTACGACGTTGATATTAAACATTATCTAATGGCTACTGAAAATGAATGGTAAACGAAGTTATAGAGTTGCGCAATGCACAGCAATATTTAAAGACAGTGGTAATCCTCGAGCACTAGTCAGGTTCCTGGAATAAACAGCTACGAAATTTCGATAAACGATCACAGCAGCGTAATCACATGCACGGACGGTCTGAAACCGTCAAATAAGTGCTTTGCTTTCATCTGTACGGCCGGTACTACCGGCCTTCCGATGTCTGTGGCTGGTCCGTTGTAGCCTCGGGCGACGATCACACTTAAAACATGTGCGATGTATTCTTTGGTGTTTGCCTGCACCAGAAGCCACTTACAGGTTATTACAAGCTAATTCATCTCTCCAGAAACTTCATCTGACTGGGGATTCTCGTGTGTTATTGAGGCTGTAACGAGAACTGCAGCTGCTTATCTAGTCCTTCCCTTGTATGTCACTTAATTTTTTGTCACAGAGTTCCAACAGTTAATATATGCTAGACTGACTGTAAAGTTAATTTGATCTTCGCAGGTACGTATACCGCTGGTGTTCACAGAACCAGTTTTGAACTGTTCACTCCATCTTCCCTACAGACGCAAAGTCGCACTAGATTGGGCTCTGATATTCGCCGAAGGTCAGCAGCCAGAGGACGTCTTTGTCACTACAAATTAGTTACAATGTTCATGTACACTGTCAGAAAACATTCTAGTACTGTTTCCTTGTTTTCTTTTCCCAGAATAACACTCCACAGTACTAAAGAAACAGTAGCTAGCCCTTCTCATACTCACCTTCTATAGTATTTCATCCGATCTTGTTAAACGGTAGTGTTCATATTTTCTGGATGACCTTCTTTTACCGAGAACAATGCTCTCCAGGCTTTCCTGCTTCAGGGTGAGACACACTGCCCCAAACTGGGTGCAGAACCTGTGAATCAGTATTTTGAGCACTGCATTCCTGTGCGCCTCGGGGTGATAGCAATCGTCGTCCAAATACATAATGGTCAGTGTCTTATGCCAGTTCATGCTGAGCCAAGCGTATAATATGATATTCTGTTTATTGAGAAATCTAGGAAGGGGAGTCCTCCATCCACTTTCCTACTTAGAGGAAGTTTGATGATGTACTGAGTTGAGGTACATAAAAATCAAGCATGCCTCCCCCATTTTTTCATTTAATAAATCGGAAGTCACACATTGATTTTCAACAGAATGATTCTAGAATCTCCTGCTTGAAGTAGTCCACCTAAATATTAGTGCAACTAGTGACAGTCGGTTGCCTGTCAGCACCCATCAGTAAACTCAATACACATCTCGCTGAAGGGAAAGTACATTGACGTCAGGTTGTGGTCATATGTGGCCCGGAACTCTGATGTAATGGATTGATACCTGTTGACGAACTCCACTAACAACAGAATCTGAAATTATCTAGGTTGTCGAAGTTCTCTAGTCAAAGTTTGCTATGACGTTAAACAATACCCATAGAACTGCGCATACCGTTAATATCACCAAGACGAGATATAAATATTCAAGTGAGTCACAGGAAAACAGCAATATAAATTAGAAATGATATTCATGGGAAGTGTGAGCAGCCAAAGCAAAATGGCTGCGAAAAAAAGTGAAAAAGTCGAAAGAGAAATGATCGTCAAGTGGTTCAAATGGCTCTAAGCAATATGGAACTAAACATCTGAGGTCATCAGTCCCCTAAACTTTGAACTACTTATACCTAACTAACCTAAGGACATCACACACATCCGTGCCCGAGGCAGGATTCGAACCTGCGACCGTAGCAGCAGCGCGGTTCCGGACTGAAGCGCCTAGAACCGCTCGGCCACAACGGCCGGCAAATGATCGTCGTAAGGACTGACCTACCATATAGAAAAGTTGAAACATCCTTCGATGAAATTAAAAGCAAGAAAGATGAAGTTAAGACTTGAGTGGAAATTCCATGGTTAAACGAAGAGCAAAATGTGGCTTGGTAGAAAGAGTACATTGAAGGCTTACATGAGGGATAGGACGTGGCTAATGACTTGATATGAGAACACGTTGGAGTGGATACGGAAGATAGGGGATCCAGCATTAGAGTTGTGAGACTTGAGAGCAGGTAGGGCAGAAGAGATACATAACATTTCATCGGAATTTCTAAAATCACTGGGGGAAATGCAAAACAAACAACTGTCTTAGTTGGTATGTAGAATCCATGAGACTGGCAACGTAGCATCGGACTTTCGGAAAAAGATTGTCCGTGCGATTCCGAAGGATCGATAAGTGCGAGAACGATCCACAATCATCTCATGCATCTAAGTTGCTGACAAGAATAATAGACAGATGAATAGAGAAGAAAATTGGAGATCTGCTAGTTGACGATAATTTTGAGTTTCGGAAATGTAAGAGCACCAAAAAGAGTTCTGACGTTGCGGTTGATATAGGGAGCAAGACTATAGGAAAATCAAGACACGCTCATGGCATCTGTCGACCAATAAAAACCTTCTGACAGTGTAAAATGGTGCAAGATGTTCGAAATTCTGAGAAAAATATGAGTAAGTTGTAGGAAAAGACGGGTCATTAGATCTGAGTTAAGATGCATCCAGTCCTCTGACTGTCTGTAGCTTTTGTCTTCTACTAAACATCACATTTTATAGAACAAATTCTTCACTGCTAGGACTACTGTTGCTTTCCGTTTGTCGGAAGATGCAACACCGTCGTTTCTACTTCTGACTGACCCTTCCCGCCTAGAAATGTTTGGCCTCAGATGCTATGCTCACGTTAAAGAATGACAGGTTTCACCACTTTCCATTTCAGCCGCTTTATGTGAAGCAATTAATACAGCTGCCTTATCTAGCACGGTAACTAAACCCGTGAAAAGAATTCAGCTCTGAAGGGTCTCACAGTTGAGGCCATTCCTAAGAATAAAAGCTCCACTAAGTAAATGAGCCTGATCAACCGACGAAAGACTGTTTTGGGGGGGATCAAGTGATGGCAGCTCCTCAGAGAGACACTTATCTGTGGGCGGCTGAGATTCAGTGCCCTTCGTACCCACCTGGAGCCATCCATTTATTTCCACGTGCTGGGAACAACATTTAATTGTCAATTGTACATGAAGTCTGAGATAGTCTTTTGGCGTATGTCAAACATCTGTCAACCCAAAATGTATTTATGAAGTGGCTTTTTTTGTTCATCCGTGCTTAATCTTGGTGAGAACAGAAGATACAGTTCTAGACAATACTGCTTGTATACCACCAGATACGACGTATTTCAGTAAGAGACATGCGCAGACGTAACAACACAAAATTGTTATGAAGAAAAATGTGTGTGTGTGTGTGTGTGTGAAATATTACGGTACTTAACTGCCATGGTCATCAGTCCCTAAGCTTACACTCTACTTAACCAATATTATCCTAAGAACAAACACACACACACACACCCATGCCCGAGGGAGGACTCGAACCTCCGCCGGGATCAACCGCACAGGCCATGAATGCATGTTATGCAGAATACATTAGTAATGTAGGGGAGACATAACCCCAAGTCACCACCATGACATCCTTGTACACATTCAGCAAAAGAAAAGGAAGAGGAAGTGCGTACAAAATGTAGAGAGACCTCTTAAATTGGTCGCATTCGCCCGAAGTGCCCGACTTACATCAATTACACAGGTGTTTCTCCAGAATTTTTCTTCAATTTAATACCAGCGCCTTGAGAAAGTAAAGAATCAAAGTTAATATTGTAAATGAGTTATAGAACCGATTCAGTCGATTTGTTAACTTTTTCGAGTTCTGGTGTTTGGTTTAATTTATGACTATAGTAGTAAAGAAAAAAGATTCCAATTAAAAGGCGCAGAAACACAGTAAAGACTCAGGAAAACCGTGTTGTACTTTAATAACGGTTAGCACTTTAAACTTAGATCGTAAAAAGAACACCGCTACAAGACATGAATAGCATTTAATTTCTGGTTTTATATTGCTTTCCACATAATGTGCATTTAATGTCCCTCTACATCCCGCAAACTGTCTCCCCCAGCCACCCCGGTGTTTCTTAATAATCGCTGCTCGGTTTTAGATGAGGCTCGAAAGTGTTCTTTAATAACAGTGTGCAGAGGATGAAATGATTGCTTCTAAAAGTGCATGCCGGCGTGAAATTAAATTTTGTACCAGTAATCTTAACGATTCACACGAAAACACTGAACAAAGTTTCTCTTAACGCTAAAAAACTTTTCAGTTAGAAACAGGACTATAAGTCTCTTTAAATTCTTCCTGGTAGTAAAAATAATTATATTAACGGTTTGGTTCGACAATTATTGTATTTCAATTTTATATAAATTTATAAAACTCACTCTGTCTTTTACTTTAACGGTACATGTTGGCAATGAAATGGGCGTCTTTTGCAGAGCTCCATATATTTGAAATGGAATGCCTCTACATATTTGCAAACACAACAGTATCAGTTAATAGTCTCGATAACGAGGACTTAATCGTTTCATATGTCCGACGCAATGCCACTGAATGCATTATCTCTTCCTTTATTCTCTACTACGTAAGTGGATTTCTTCCTAACAAGTGTGTAAGAGGTCCGAGCAGATGTAATTTCGATGTATTGCTCATGCGCTGCCTGCAATAGGCAAGGTACAAGAGAATCTCTGACCAGAGAGCAGTGTTGACTGCAGTAGGAACTGTGTAGCTGTAGCAGTAAGTTGTTGGTAATATGGAGTCTGCCCTGGTCTGGTCTGGTATATCGCGTTGGCTGGCCCGGTCGCGATGCAGCGATTTCGGGGCCTGAGTATTAATGTATAAGGTAAAAAAAGCAGCCTCGCGCATATGTAGTAATGTTATCTCAAGTCGCATGTAAATGTTTTAAAACTCTCGTAATAATAATTTTCCTTATAAAAAGTAACTTTTAACGACCACTCATTTCAATTTAAAGGATTTACTAATTTCTCCCATCCATGATCATCCCGATTATTGCAATAGAAAAATCAGTTGCTTCCTTTCATAAATGAGAGATATATCGGCCAGCATTGCACAGAGCTGTGCCGGAAAAATTTATTTTAAGAGCAGATATATCCGGCGACTTTATTGGGGTAAGAATTTTTCCTTCTTTTATTCAGAATGATCTTTCAGGGCCATGACGCAGCACTGCTGTCGTCCAATATTTTCCAGGTTAAATTCACAGTGAATTATAGAAAAGTCATACTCATATTATTATTTATTTAAAAATTTTTGTGGGGAGGTTAGAAGTGTTTTGCCTTCCACACGTCGCTCTGACTGCCACTGAAGTGGCTTCGTTTTTTATAAGACTTGAGGTCCACACGAACTTAAAATCTTACAAATTTTATTACCTCAGGAACCAGTTCAAGCGTTGAAAAAAATGGTTCAAATGGTTCTGAGCACTATGGGACTCAACTTCTGAGGTCATTAGTCCCCTAGAACTTAGAACTAGTTATACCTAACTAACCTAAGGACATCACACACATCCATGCCCGAGGCAGGATTTGAACCTGCGACCGTAGCGGTCTCGCGATTCCAGACTGCAGCGCCTAGAACCGCACGGCCACTTCGGAGGTTCGCAACACTATTAGTATCTGTATGTTTGGATGGGACACCTTATGCGGATTTAATAGTTTGTGAGAATAAGAAATCAAAAGTAATTTCTCGTAAAAAATGGTTCCTCTTCTGACTTCTGCAGTATTACCCTCCTTTCTCCGACTCAGCGGTGTGAAGTGCAAAATAATGTTGTACAATAGTAATTACTTAAAACGATGGTTATTACCAACTGAAACTTAATAATAACCGTCTATTTAACCGTTAGGTAATTCATATTTAGTATGTTTGAATTAAAAACTACTGGAAGAAATGTCATTTTTGATTACTGACCCTTAAAACTGCAACACCGAGAAAGAGAGGCACTAATGAAATTTTAAATATTTTTCGTATACAGAATAGTAGGGAGAGTACCTTATTATAGCAACAGATGATTTAGAGGTGTACAGGTTGCGAAAATCAGTACTCAGATATGCCACCTCTGCAGCAACGAAAGCCCTAACCCGCGTGGTTGACAGAGCCTTGTACGCCGTGTAACGTAGCCTCAACTCCAGGCCAGCGATTATTAGTCAATGTGTCTCGGCAACCCGTGACCAGGTGTTTTCAGTGAGTGAGCGTGATAGCCAAGGTTATAGATAAACACCCTCCACCAGGCCGCCAAAAGCAACACTCGACTCTGCGTCGTCTTGAGAAAGATAAAGGACAACTCGAAAATGTGTCACATCCGTCAGCCTTAACATGTCAGAAATTTATCGGTTGATCTTCAAACAGTCAGTTATGTGTATCAGAGGCGATCGTAGTGTTTGTACCGAATGGCAACCGATACTATTGTGAGAGATACTTATGACGATAATTATAATATCATAGTTATGAGTTAACAAAATATTAGACTTTAGTATGAGAAAGTAAAAGGTCTACAGTTTATGGATTTGGAAGTATGCTACTATACAGAGAAAAGACGCTATGTGAATGTGATGTAGTTGTAGTATACGCACCATATACCTTTATTCCTTGAGATGAGACGGTGTCTGTTATCATAAGAAGACGATATCTGTAAGCCTATTGTTCCGTTAACTGAGCAATAAACTTGTTTTAATGTTACTTAAAATCCGACTTGATTGCAAAAGAATTTTTTATTATTCATATGACCGGTTTCGGTTCATTCAGAACCATCTTCAGATCTGTAAAAATAATTATACTAATTTACTATTTCACGGAAGCAAATGTTTTTCATCCTATATAATCAACATCAAATGTACCAGAACGTACCTGATATTTCAGTTACAGGAGTAACCCGTCCAAATCCAGCAACTTTCACATGCTACGTCACATAGAATTGGTTCGCAGAGTGCACGTCATTTATATTAATTATAACACTATAACCGACAGGTGGCATCTGGTACATTTGTTACATTCCATTTGTACATACTGTATTCAGTAGATTTTTTTATATTAAAAATATTTGGTTAAAATATGTAGATGTCAAAGTTAAAATCTGTACTTGTCAGGATTAAAAAACAGTAAAATTATCATTTTTATACGATCTAAAAGCATAGGGCGATTTATATATCTATGGTGCTGGTGTGAACTTGTTTTCCTCTACGGTCTGCTTCCGTGGTTCCCGCCATTTTGGTGTTGTGCCGCGGTGCGCTCAGTCGTCTGATGTCCATCGCCGCGGGCAAGAAGGCCGCACAGGAGGGCCCCGTCAACGACACCGGGCGCTGCACGCGTCTTCCGGCTTCTCCACCGCGCACCATCTCTCATCCCTCGGCCTGGATCTCCACACGCAACAGTTGTCATCTTAGTAGGTCGTCGTAAATGCTAAAATAGGCGTTATGATTGAATTCGTTTTGTTCGTTGAGGATTAAATCCGGATCTTTATTTTTGTGGGTGTATATTTCGATCTCTTCCAAAATGTTAAGAAACCGCCCCTTATGAGCTCTATGCAGGATTTCTAAATTGTTTTCAATATTTTTGACTGAGTGCTTTGTCGCAGCCATATGCGCCCCAAAAGCTGTTTTGTTTTGAGAGTAGGTGTGCTCCCTGAATCAGGTTTCAAAGTTCCTACCAGTCTGTCCTATATATTGTTTACAGCAGTCATTACATTTGATATTATATACACCTGAATCCTGAAATTTATTCCTACTATTACATATTCTATGCCGGAGCTTCAATTTTAACGTGTTATTTGTTCGGAACCCTATTTTAACGTCGGATTTACGAAAGCATCTTTCAATTTTGTCTGCAATTCTTCCATTGTAAGTGAGAGCTACATGTTTTTTCTTGTTGTTCCTCTTAACTGCTACTTGACTTCCTTCTGTTTGTTCCATTTGCCTCTTCTTTATCTTCCTGTAAATATTCATCACCTGTTTACACGTATATCCGTTCGCTACGGCCACTTGTTTTAAAATACTTAACTCTTTTTCTACTTCCTGTTGGCTTAGTGGCAATCTTAGTAGCCTGTATACCATCGAAGTAAAATATGCCCATTTGTATCGCGGTGGGTGACAGGAGCGCTCATTGATAACTAGATCTGTACACGTAGGTTTTCTGAATATGCTAAATTCATGCTTCCCATCTTTCTTTATTAGTGTTAAATCTAAGTAATCTATACGGTTGTTTTCTTCAAATTCCATGGTGAATCTAATTTTCGGGTGTTGAGAGCTCATTTTTGTGCTAAGTTTTCGATATCATTTTTATCTCCTTTGTATAATAAAATGGAGTCGTCAACATATCTCCTGTAATATACAATTTTCTCAGCGATATTAGGATTTTCATCAAAGAATTTGTTTTCTAAGTGATTTACAAAAATGTCAGCCAGCTTCCCAGCTAAACTGTTCCCCATTGCCAGCCCGTCTTTCTGTTGATAAATTTTACCATTGAAAGTAAAGTAATTGAACGACAAGACGTGTTCCAACATTTCCACTAGTTCAATCACTTCCCCCAGTGCCAATTTACCATAGTGAGGAGATTGTTCTTAATGATCTCAATAGTTTCTTTTACGGGAATGTTTGTGTACAGATTGGTGATATCTAATGAAGCAAGTGACGCATTCTGAGGTATAAGTACGTCTTAATTTGCTCGGCAAATTCGTAGCTGTTGCTAATGTTGAAAGTCCGACGATATGTATAAGCCGCCTTCAATCTGTTATTTAGCTCTTTATTTAATTTATAACTTGGACTGCTGGTGTTATTAACGATTGGGCGAATCGATTTTTCTACTTTATGGAGCTTTATTTGTGACCGTAATTCGGGGTTTCGCGGATTCATTACTTTCAGTTTAAACTTTTCCTCCTCTGTGAATGGAAACACACTGTTAACTATTTGTTTCCTTATTTCTGTTTGAAATTTCTTGGTTGGATCTTTCTTGACTTCTACTATTCCGTTTTCCATAAAGAACTTTTCAGGTTTCTCTATATACTCTGTATCGTGTATTAAAACCATAGTGCCGCCCTTATCTGCCTTTATAACGATAGCCTTACGTGATTCTAACTTCTTATTCAAGCCCTTAAGAGTTAGTAGATCGTTTCTGTTCTTGTGAGCAGAGTGCATTTCATCTATAATCGACTTCTTTACTTTAATTGCCGTGTTTGTCTGTTCGTATCTATTCATATTTGCGATATCACATGCAATTTTCACTTCTGCGATAGTCTTTTTTTATTGTATTTGAGTTAATTGCGGGATTTAGGTTATATTGCAGCCCTTTATTTAAAAGGTTCTGCTCATCCTTTGTTAATTCTATCTCAGTTAAGTTCACGTCCCTCTCACAAAAAGTATGCAACTTTTTATACGCCGTTTCGTTATCAATATTAAAATCCACACCTAGGTTAAAAAGCTTCTTCTGATGTCTGTTTAGAGTTAACTCTCGCTCCCTGTCAATTCTATTTTCAATATCTCTTCTTACGTATGTGAACTGTAATGGAGATAAAATGTCACCTAAAATCAAGTGAAGATTAAAAGCTTCTCTATTTAACTTGTCTTTCATTTTATATGCTTCTCGAATTTGAGTTTTAATCCATAATATTTCACTTTTAGGTTTTACTATTTGTGCTATGTTTGACATATTCCTAATTTTTACTTTTGCGTAATTAGGAGTAATCCCTGCGTCTAAGCATGTTTTGTTAAATTTTATTTTCAAGTTTTCTTTCATTATCTTTGTCCTAATACGTAAGAACTTCGTAATGTATCCCGAAGCCTGACGTGGCACAAACTTTGCAAAAACAGACATAATGTCTTATGGGATAACAGCAATCAGTGATTTTTTTAATGTTACTTAAAATCCGTCTTGATTGCAAAAGAATTTTTTATTATTCATATGACCGGTTTCGGTTCATTCAGAACCATCTTCAGATCTGTAAAAAATAATTATACTAATTTACTATTTCACGGAAGCAAATGTTTTTCATCCTATCTAATCAACATAAAATGTACCAGAACGTACCTGATATTTCAGTTACAGGAGTAACCCGTCCAAATCCAGCAACTTTCACATGCTACGTCACATACTTCGATGGTATCCAGGCTACTAAGATTGCCACTAAGCCAACAGGAAGTAGAAAAAGAGTTAAGTATTTTAAAACAAGTGGCCGTAGCGAACGGATATACGTGTAAACAGGTGATGAATATTTATAGGAAGATAAAGAAGAGGCAAATGGAACAAACAGAAGGAAGTCAAGTAGCAGTTAAGAGGAACAACAAGAAAAAACATGTAGCTCTCACTTACAATGGAAGAATTGCAGACAAAATTGAAAGATGCTTTCGTAAATCCGACGTTAAAATAGGGTTCCGAACAAATAACACGTTAAAATTGAAGCTCCGGCATAGAATATGTAATAGTGGGAATAAATTTCAGGATTCAGGTGTATATAAGATCAAATGTAATGACTGCTGTAAACAATATATAGGACAGACTGGTAGGAACTTTGAAACCTGATTCAGGGAGCACACCTACTCTCAAAACAAAACAGCTTTTGGGGCGCATATGGCTGCGACAAAGCACTCAGTCAAAAATATTGAAAACAATTTAGAAATCCTGCATAGAGCTCATAAGGGGCGGTTTCTTAACATTTTGGAAGAGATCGAAATATACACCCACAAAAATAAAGATCCGGATTTAAACCTCAACGAACAAAACGAATTCAATCATAACGCCTATTTTAGCATTTACGACGACCTACTAAGATGACAACTGTTGCGTGTGGAGATCCAGGCCGAGGGATGAGAGATGGTGCGCGGTGAAGCCGGAAGACGCGTGCAGCGCCTGGCGTCGTTGACGGGGCCCTCCTGTGCGGCCCTCTTGCCCGCGGCGATGGACATCAGACGACTGATCGCACCGCGGCACAACACCAAAATGGCGGGAACCACGGAAGCAGACCGTAGAGGAAAACAAGTTAACACCAGCATCATAGATATATAAATCGCCCTATGCTTTTAGATCGTATAAAAATGATAATTTTACTGTTTTTTAATCCTGACAAGTACAGATTTTAACTTTGACATCTACATATTTTAACCAAATATTTTTAATATAAAAAAGATCTACTGAATACAGTATGTACAAATGGAATGTAACAAATGTACCAGACGCCACCTGTCGGTTATAGTGTTATAATTAATATAAATGACGTGCACTCTGCCAACCAATTTAATGTGACGTAGCATGTGAAAGTTGCTGGATTTGGACGGGTTACTCCTGTAACTGAAATATCAGGTACGTTCTGGTACATTTAATGTTGATTAGATAGGATGAAAAACATTTGCTTCCGTGAAATAGTAAATTAGTATAATTATTTTTACAGATCTGAAGATGGTTCTGAATGAACCGAAACCGGTCATATGAATAATAAAAAATTCTTTTGCAATCAAGACGGATTTTAAGTAACATTAAAAAAATCACTGATTGCTGTTATCCCATAAGACATTATGTCTGTTTTTGCAATAAACTTGTGTTTATTCAGAAGAAGTGCAGTATGTTTACATGAAGTGACACAGTAATTCAGTGGAATATGGTGAAGATACTAGTAAAAGCTGGCTACACGAAACTGATGGTGAGTCTATTGGAATCCATTCATACCTTAATTTTCAAAGCTTGTGTAAGACATTACAGTACACCAGTATGGAGTGTGAGGAGCTTGAACATCGCGGTCGAGAGTGCAGCATACAGTCTAGAAAAGATTCTTAGCCTCCGTAATAAGCTACAAGTTCCTACACCTGGACCGCATTGCACTGAACGGAGCCCGCTTACTAATTTACTAGCTTTCTGTTTACGGACAAATGTCTATAACATCACCTCACTGTCCACAAATGCCTGCGCTCATTATGATACAGTGCGCAAAGCGGGAATGCGACTGAAAAGACTACGTGAATCCACTTCCGTGTACAGTGTTGCCGATTGGATCGCCTCTGTTAGCACAGATCTCGTTGCTACCATATCCAGCGAAGACGCTCCGACGATCGCGGCGCCGATAGTCCGTCTTCTAACATGTGATGTCGCTGTGTCCGTGTGGATAAATGTCCTGAGCAACGCCAATTGCTGACTCGATGTACGTGATGTAGCTCTACGATCCTGCACGATTGAACTACCAATATGGATGTTTCCCCTAGTGCTAGCCGAGTTATGCCGTTATAATCTTGCATGATGCGGAGTATGGCCCTCTTGTACCGATTCCACACCCGTGTGAGAGTTGCAGAATCCCGACCAATGTGGGCAACAATATTTCGGTATCATAAACCTTATTCTTCGTAGGCAATACTATACCCACAGTCTTATATAGTCGGCCTCGGTGGCCGAGTGGTTCTAGGCGCTTCAGTCCGGAACCGCTCGACTGCTACGCTCTCATCTACATCTACGTGATAACTCTGCTATTCACAATAAAGTGCCTGGCACAGGGTTCAATGAACCACCTTCAAGCTGTCTCTCTACTGTGGCACTCTCTAACGGCACGCGGGAAAAACGAGCACTTAAATTTTTCTGCGCGAGCCCTGATTCCTTTTATTTTATCGTGTTGATTATCTCTCCCTATGTAGGTGGGTGCCAACAGAATGTTTTCGCAATCGGACGTCAAACCTGGTGATTGAAATTTTATTAGAAGATCCCGTCGCAGCGAAAAACTCCTTTGTTTTAATGATTGCCACTCCAATTCATTTATCATGTCTGTGACACTGTCTCCGCTATTTCGCGATAATACGAAACGAGCTGCCCTTCTTTTTACTTTTTCGATGTCATCTGTCAGTCTCACCTGATGCGGATCCCACACCGCAGAGCAATACTCCAGAATTTGGCGGACAAGTGTGGCGTAAGCAGTCTCTTCAGCAGACCTGTTGCACCTTCTAAGTGTTCTTCCAATGAATCGCAGTGTTTGGTTTGGTCTACCCACAATATTGTCTATGTGATCGTTACTATTTAGGTTACTTGTAGTTGTAAGAATTTATTTGAATTTACAGCCTTCAGATGTGTGTGACTTATTTCGTAATCGAAATTTAGCTGGTATATTTAAGTACTCATGTGAATAACTTCACACTTTTCTTAATTCAGGGTCAATTGCCACTTTTTGTACCATACAGATATCTTATCCAAATCATTTTGCAAGTCGTTTTGATAATCTAATGACTTTACAAGACGGTAAATGACAGCATCATCTGCAAACAATCTAAGATGGCTACTCAGATTGTTTCCTATGTCGTTAAAATAGATCAGGAACAATAGAGGGCCTATAACACTTCCTTGGGGAACGCCGGATATTACTTCTATTTTACTCGATGACTTTCGGTCGATTACTACGAACTGTGACCTTTCTGACACGAAATCACGAATCCAGCCGTACAACTGAGGCGTTACTCCGTATGCACGCAGTTTGGTTAGAAGAGGCTTGTGAGGAATGGTGTCGAAAGCCTTCTGGAAATTCAAAAATATGGAATCAATTTGACATCCCCTGTCGATAGCACTTATTACTTCATGAGTATAAAGAGCTAGTTGTGTTTCACAAGAACGAAATTTTCTGAAAACGTGCTGACTATGTTTCAATAAATCGTTTTCTTGGAGGTACTTCATCATGTTCGAATCCTGCCTCGGGCACTGATGTATGTGATGTCCTTAGGTTAGTTAGGTTTAAGTAGTTCTAAGTTCTAGGCGACTGATGACCTCAGATGTTAATTCCCATAGTGCTCAAAGCCATTTGAACTATTTGAGCCTTATGTACGCATGCTGATAGACGTTTCCGCTCCTCCTCCTCCTCCGTCTTCTTCTTCGAGTTCTGACTGAGAAACACACTATGATATCTTTCCTTATATACGGAATGTAGATGACGTTACACCACTTTGTTGGTACAATTGGGCTGAACAGTTAGATATCCAAGCATAAATCACACTTCACGCCAATTTATGCATTCAGTATTATTTGAAATTATTTGTCCCAGAGTCATATTAAGTCTCAAATGTGTCTATGATAACGGATAAAGGCCGAAGCAATGAATGAAAATTTGTTTCAAGCCCGGGATTCTAACCTAGTTCTTTTGATCATTTGGCATACGCCATTGCACCGTCCTGGCACCTCAGCTAACACAGCTGCACGCATTACCCTTGTAAGTCTTCCTCCCTAATACAAATTCCATTTTATACCTCAGTTCTTCTTGATGTTCCCGTTCTTAACTGTAGCATTATTGCAGCGGCTTTCCAACATTGAATATGCCTTAACGCAGACATAGATTTAATATGTCTCAGGAACAAGTAAGTTCATACGATTAATATATCACCTAAACCAGTTGCACACAAGGATTATCTCAATGTCGTTCAATGCTCAGGTGCTATTTCAATTTTGAAGGGTCTCTAGGAGTTAAGAAGAGGAACATTGAGGTGGTCTGAGGCGTGAATTGGAATTTGTATCAGTGAGAGAGATGTAGTAGGGTAACCTCTGCAGCTGTTAGTCTCACTGACAGGGTTGCTTTGTGGTTGAGCCAAGGACCTAGTTTCAGATCCTGCTCGTGGTGCAAATTTTAACTTATTGCATCAGCCTCTGTTTATTACCATGGTGCATGAAGCTTTCATAGTGTTGCCATTTAAGTGGTCACTAATATAAATAAGCAAGTTTTCGTAAACCTGACGGAAATTGCATACCCACATAAAGAAGGTCGAATTAACGTTCAGTCGGATAATGTGTATCAACAATGTTAAGGTACCAGACACATTAAGATATCATAGAGATGACGTGCTTAGAGCAGAGGCACTATCCCTTATCGAAGAAAATTTTTGTAGCTTCGCCGAACTCATTTACTGAAGAAGCGTCAAATTAGACAGTAAAAGGAAACAGATCACTGTGTGAAAATGTTGTGTACATAGTTCTGCGTAGTCAGCGCATACACAACTTTCCCACTAGAGCGCGCCCCGCTAAGCACAACAGCGCAGGCGCAGTGCTCGTCCGTCTCCGCACTACGAGATGGCGCTGCCATAGAGACGGACCAAATTCTGTTTCTGCTGATCCATGCATTAAAATGTAACACAGCTAATTAGATTGCTGCTAACGTAGAACCTTTCTACGGTGTGTGGCGGAGGGCACTTTACGTTCCACTGTCATTACCTCCCTTTTCTGTTCCAGTCGCGTATGGTGCGTGGGAAGAACGACTGTCTGAAAGCCTCCGTGCGCGTTCGAATTTCTCTAATTTTACATTCGTGATCTCCTCGGGAGGTATAAGTAGGGGGAAGCAATATATTTGATACCTCATCCTGAAACGCCCCCTCTCGAAACCTGGCGAGCAAGCTACACCACGATGCAGAGCACCTCTCTTGCAGAGTCTGCCATTTGAGTTTGCTAAACATCTCTGTAACGCTATCACGGTTACCAAATAATCCTGTGACGAAACGTGCCGCTCTTCTTTGGATCTTCTCTATCTCCTCTGTCAACCCAATCAGGTACGGATCCCACACTGATGAGCAATACTCAAGTATAGGTTGAACGAGTGTTTTGTAAGCCACCTCCTTTGTTGATGGACTATGTTTTCTAAGGACTCTCCCAATGACTCTCAAACTGGTACCCGCCTTACCAACAATTAATTTTATATGATCATTCCACTTCAAATCGTTCCGCACGCATACTCCCAGATATTTTACAGAAGTAACTGCTACCAGTGTTTGTTCTGCTATCATATAATCATACAATAAAGGATCCTTCTTTCTATGTATCCGCAATACATTACATTTATCTATGTTAAGGGTCAGTTGCCACTCTCTGCACCAAGTGCCTATCCACTGCAAATCTTCCTGCATTTCGCTACAATTTTCTAATGCTGCAACTTCTCTGTATACTACAGCATCATCCGCGAAAAGTCGCATGGAACTTCCGACACTATCTACTAGGTCATTTATATATATTGTGAAAAGCAATGGTCCCATAACACTCCCCTGTGGCACGCCAGAGGTTACTTTAACGTCTGTAGACGTCTCTCCATTGATAACAACATGCTGCGTTCTGTTTGCTAAAAACTCTTCAATCTAGCCACACAGCTGGTCTGATATTCCGTAGGCTCTTACTTTCTTTATCAGGCGACAGTGCGGAACTGTATCGAACGCTTTCCGGAAGTTAAGGAAAATAGCATCCACCAGAGAGCCTCGCGGATCACACTAGCGCAGTGATACATGAACGCACGAGGTATTATAACGAGTGTACAGACCTCCGATTAATCAGTCTGCATTTGTCTGCACCAGTCTGTACCAGTCTGCATTAGTCTGTACCAGTCTGTGTGAGTTCTACATATGTCTGTACCAGTCTATAGTCAAGTTTCAGTCTGCGCCTAATAAGATTACCATATTCCTGTACATAGCCATGAAGATAAATGTATAGACACTTTTGTCAAGTATCACAGATATATGTGAGAATAAGATTAACGAACCAATTCCAAAGGAACGTCAGATTGTCAATTGTAAATAGCATCCAGAACCAAGTTAAGTAATTTTTATGTTTGTTATTATTTTAATAAATTTGCGTGAAAATTAAGTTCTGTTTAAAGTTGGTCACGTCAATCTGCTACTCTAAGCGTGCAAATGGCATTTCTATCGTCTGACCTAACGGCAGAAGGTAAACACGCCACGATAAGACCATGAGACATATTGCTGACACTCGCATACTTCGTTAGAACGACAGGTCAAATAATCTGATGGTGTGTGTACTGAAGGTCTCACAGTACGCACACCACAGAAAATAAATCACA
Organism: Schistocerca cancellata; assembly: GCF_023864275.1. Classification (NCBI taxonomy): domain Eukaryota; kingdom Metazoa; phylum Arthropoda; class Insecta; order Orthoptera; family Acrididae; genus Schistocerca; species Schistocerca cancellata. Next base: position 252,482,364 of record NC_064631.1, read on the forward strand.
ACAGCTACATTGGAGGCCGCTAATCTCGCTCACAACTGTCTCTGTTAACTATTGCCTGAGGTATCTGGGTCATTTGACAAGGGCACATGTGGTGCGTTACAGAAAAGTCAGGACGATACGTTCTTGTGAATAAGGGTTTCACATGGCTATTGTAAAGTAAATTTTCTGTCAGAGAACGTTCCGTGTAAAGAAAGTAGGTGGAAGATGGTTAACGCAGTTACTGAACACGAAACCTGACTATATTATATGCTTAACAGACACAAAGACTGTGTGCAGAGAAATTGATCTTTCGATCCCATCTCCCGAATGTATTTGCTATACTGTCTAGTTCGTTTTATGACAGTTGACTAGCCTTTTCTTGGATAACAGAATGCTACATTAGCGACTTTTCAGCAAAACTTGTGGATTCACGCTCTGTCGTAGACAAGCGTAAAAGGTTACTTACACACACACACACACACACACACACACTCACGAATACACACGCCATACAAGTATAAGCTCTAAATCATGCTACGTACAAAGGAGTTCAACTAGCATTTCACGGTTTGTAAGTAAAAGATACATTAAGAATAGGAAGTAAGTATAGAGGGTGTTCGGAAATTCCCGTTACAGGACTTCTAGAGAGGAGAGTCCATAATATTTTGAATAGTAACACATGTCCGAAAACACACCGTTTCCGTTCTATGACGGCTTCAGTTCAGATGTTTAACTCGTCCACTTCTAGTTGGTGAATTGAATTAAGCGTGACGCAGTGGTATTATTGGATAACAATTCGAAAGGAAACACAATGAAACAGCATTTATCACCTAAGCAAAATGGTTTGTATTAACACTGAACCACTAACTGTTTAGAGTATTCCAAAACAAAAAAGAACCCAGCATATTGTACTTACAAAACAGTACTGGTGCATTATAACAGCGGCTCGTTGTTACAGACATTTTACCTATGAAGCATGTTTTGGTACACACTCTCCATCCCACCAGGTGTCAATTCAGTTTCTAGTGCAGCGGCCAGAATTTGTCCCAGCAGACATACCTCTGTTTCTGCGGGAGTCTCGTAAATTAAACTTTGCATACGACCCCCCAAGAAGTGTCCACGTCGTTCTGTGTATCCTCTTGTATACCAGGGCAAGCAACTGAGAGACTTCTCTTTCCCTCAGAAAAAGTGGACTTGTTACACATCTGAAATGAAGCTGTCGTCGATCGGAAACGCCACATTTGTGTACATGGGTTCCTATTCAATATATTATGTACTCACTACACTCTACATATCCTAGAAATTTGTAAGGGGAATTTCAGAAAACCCTATACTGAGCTCAGGTACAAGTGTAGACAAAATAACTGTCGAGACAGCGCGGCAAATATTCGACTAATTTACGGTAGATGACAAAATATACAGAGGTCAGAGCAATGAAGTTTTCTTTTCCTTCCCTTCATGTGTCGTCCCATTCTTAGCAGTAGAAAAGGTTTATATATATCTCCGGCTCACCATAGAGTCGTGAATCTATTCTGCCTACTATCAGAACAGCCGGTAGCGGGACAGAAGCGTTCCTTATTGGAAATAAATGGGAGTGTCTGAGACCACAGGTCTGCGACATAAAAATTGTTTCAAATTTATTTAGTTACTTTTTATAGTGTTTTCAACGCTGATTACGGAAGAAATAGTGAAAAAGTGGCGTCACTTACAATTATTTCACAAATTGTTTGTCTAGTTGTAGCGTTTTTCGGTGATTCAGCACTCTAGTGAGTTTAAGTTTTGGTTTTTAGGATCTACATCAACTGTTATTTACCCGTTTTGTGCTGGATATACATAAAATAAAGAATAATTAGGAGAAACCAGCAGTATTTTCATGTCAGTGCCTGTCTGTCGCGCTGCCCCTTCCCCCGCCATCACCAAGTAGAGAACATCTGCTATTGTCCTTCAGTTCACAGTACCTCTTCACTCTGTTCTGTTCATGTGTTGTTTTGTTGTTACTAGTGCTTTAAAGTAGTGACTGTTTTCTTGTGTTGTGAAGTTGTTTTATGGACAATGGGCAATGGCTACCAGAGGATGTATAAACTTGACAGACTGCTTCTGCTACATTTGTGGTAATTATATCGTTAAAAAGGAGCAAAGACACATTTCCTATTTTGTTGAAAAACTATATTTGGCCTATTTTGGTATAAAGTTAGTCGATAAAGATATACCTTGGGCCTTACACAAAGTTTATTCAGTGTGTGTTGATGAACTGAGGCACTGATTTCAATGTAAAAAAGCAGTCCTTACGTTTTGGAATACCAATGGTTTGGAGGGAGCCCCAAAATCACAGTGATGCCTGTTATTTTTGTTCTTGCGACGTAAGAGGTTTCAGTTTGAAAAACAAAAAGAATATTTCTTTCCCTAACATTCAATCAGCCATTCACCCTGTTCCTCATTGACCTGAAGTACCAATACCCTCTCCTCCAGATTCTTTGGATGATATAGATGATCATGAGCCATTGTCTCAGCAAGGTGATAGTGATGAAGACAGAGATTGCTACGATCCTGGCACAACCGATTCCATTCTATTCTCACAATCTGAACGATTTAGTTAGAGACCTTGGCCTTTCTAAAGAATCGGCAGAGGTTTTAGGATCTAGATTGAAAGATAAATATGTGGTGGCTCCGGATACATCCTTTTCTTGGTATCGATCGAGGGAAAAGGTATTTGTATCTTTCTTCTCTCAAGAAGGTGACCTGGTGTTTTGCAGTAACGTTCCTGGACTTACATGGCACGTTTCAAAACAGAATATGCTCCTGATGAGTGCAGACTTTTTATTGATCCCTCAAAAAGAATCCTTAGAGAAGCAGTTGTACTCAATGGTAATAAGTATGCTTTTATACCAGTTGGACACTCGGTTCTCTTAAAAGAATGTTACGAAAACCTTTAACTGGTTTTAAGCAAACTCTGCTACTCAGACCACAAATGCACACTACGTGGTGATTTAAAAGTGATTTCAAGGCTGCTTGGTCAGCAAAGTGACAATACAAAGTTCCCTTGCTCTCTCTGTGAATGGGAAAGTAGTGACAGAAAGCAACACTACATAAACAAAGATTGGCCCTTGAGAGAAACGTTACAGGTGGAGGTTAAAAATGTTGGGAGGAAAAGCCTTGTGGATCCCAAAAAGGTGTTACTTCTACTACTTCACATTAAGTTGGGGCTGATGAAACAATTCGTTAAGGCGTTGCCGAAAGAAGGGGAGTGTTTCAGATAGCTTTGTGGATAGGTTCCTGGTTTATCCGAGGTAAAGCTAAAGGAAGGAATCTTTGTTGCACCAGACATTAGAAGACTAATGACAGATCCCAACTTTGTGGACAAATGGAAACAAAAGCAAAGGCAGCATGGACATCTTTTAAATTAGTTGTTACCAGTTTCCTAGGAAACAAAAGAGATCCAAACTACAAGGCAATCGTCGCAGACATGCTCGACAACTTTAAGAAGCTGTGCTCTAACATGAGCATTAAAGTTCATTTTCTTCACTCACATCTTGACTACTTCCCTGCAAACCTTAGTGATGTAAATGAAGAGCAGGGCGAAAGATTCCACCAAGACATCAAAGAAATGGAAAGAAGATATTAAGGAAGATGGAACGTCAACATGATAGCGGACTACAGCTGGATGATAAAAAGAGATGATCTTCAACGAGTCCACAGCCGGAAAAGCAATAAAAGAAGCTTCGACAGAAAGTGAAAGCGTTATTATAAGGACTTACGAGCTTGAAGAGAAATGGAAGTGTACTTGAAATGTAGTTTAGAATATGATTTATAAATAGAATAAAATTTTGTAACGTTGGAAAATTATGATAAATTGCTTAAATGTTGTTATTATACCCAAAAATACTCCCTTCTTCGCGAGAAAACCTGACGTGATAGGAAAAAAATAGATTGGAATCAGTGCTGAAAAGTACATAAAAGTCAGTTATCAAATTTCAAACAACTTACAAAAAAATCTTTTCTTGCAGACCTGTATAATCGATGAACGACTCTCGAAACCCTTAAGAAGGGCGGTCTAAACAAAGTGTAACGGTCTAAACTAATATTAGTCTCAATTTAGAGCTTAACCCTTTCAGATCTGGCGTCCAATATATGGGACACTGACTTTTATACACATTTTAAGCTAGTAAACGATTTCATTCACCATTGAAACCCAGTTGCCTGTTTACTGGACATCTCTCGCGTTAAGTTCCATACATCTTGCTTCTCTCTGTTACTGCATTACATCGAAAAACAATGAAGATGGCGGACCCGTTGCAAAATGCTCCTGGTAAGTCATATTTACGTGTTAAATACTGCAATATGTATATTTTCTGGTACTCAAAAAAATATATATTGGGTAACAGCCATCTGTAGAGATTGCGTTTAACGTAAGAGACGTGAGATTATGAATATAATTGAGCTACAATGACACCAAATTACGTCGTCTAAAATTCTGGACATCAGCATTCGGACATCAGGATTCGGCGGTAATATTTTTTTCCTAATAAGCTACAGTGAAGGCATTGATATAATGGTCGTTTTCAACCTACTACTGTCTTATAAGGTTCTTTCAATTACTGTTGCGTCCTCCTTGGATTCATAGCATAATATATTAGCTAATAAATTATTTTATCTGTGGTATCCAGTAATTAGCTTTGTATTTTATTACTTTTCATCTGTAACGTACATGGTAGTTTGCTAAAACTAAGTTTTTGTTTGTAGATCACAGAAAGATATACGACACAACAAATACAGGCCACATCGAGGAGATCCTGGACCTCTTAGCAGCAGGAGATGTTTCTGATATTGATATCGATACTTCAGATGACAAAGATCACCTTGGAAATATTCCAGGCGCTGTTTCCACAACTCCAAGGACAGGTAGTGAGAAATGCCAGAGAAAGATGATTCGTTGGTGACACAATTTGAATTCACAGACTATGTAGTGGAGGTAGCGTCAGTTCATAATGATCTAGAAGGTGACGAAGAGCCACATGAGCTATCTGTACCTGCAGGTACTGTATGTAATAGTGAACGAGAATATGACTATCTCATTAATAAAGAAGAAATAAAGTATAGACGTCATCCTTGGTCACCTCCTCCTACTCATTTTGAGAATCAGTGCTTTGTTGATCAAGAAATTGAAGAAGAACCTGTCTGTTACTTTACGAAATATGTAACTGAACAAGAATGGGAAATGTTTTCGAGAAACACAAGTATAGTCTTGTTATACAAATTTCAAACCAACTAACCCAGATGAAATAAAAGCACTAACTGGCCTGCTTATAGCTATAGGAATCTTGAAATTTACTTGAGTGAGACTTTACTGGGACACGTTTGTTGGAATAGGCTTATTCTTAGATTCTATGGCTAGAGATAGGTTTTCCCCAGTTGCGAAATGCTCTGCATATTGTCGACAATTTGGAATGCCCTGAAAACTCAAATGATAAATTGTATAAACTTCGACCTTTGTACAATGCCATCAGAAGAAGATATTTAGAACTCTTCCTTGAAGAACTCTCCCTTGAAGAATCTTTATGTATTGATGAACAGATGGTTCTATTCAAAGGTTTGCTTTCAATCAAGCAGTATGTGAAAGGCAAACCGTGTCCTTGGGGTATTAAAATATTTGTTTTGGTTGGAAGATCTGGTGTTGCTTATGACTTCGTATTATATCAGGGTAGTGCGACTGAGCTTGATGAACAGAACAAGAAACAATTCGGTTTAGGTGCATCTGTTGTTTTCCATTTGTGTGACAGAAAAAAAGTGAAGGACACAAGCTATATTTTGACAATTGTTTCTCTTCTTATCATGTTCTTCAAGTACTAAAACTCAGATGAAATGATAATATTTTGATACATAAAATATATCCCTCAATGGGCCATCACATTGCCATATATACACAATAATAATATAATAATATTATGATTAGAACCTATACAATATTTACACCTGTAGAAATATAATAAAACTCTACGGTTTATAATAAGACATACAATATCTAACTGACGGATAACAAATAGCAACACTGTGACCTGGAAGTCAGGGAGATGCAGGATAAGGTAACGATTGTGGATGAGGCTGTAATCAGCTACCTTTGGCTACAGTAAATACATTTTATTTGAGGAAATTATTTTCAACAATCATTTTAAAGGAATATACTACAGTGAGGGCTGAAGGCCTTACTAAAAAAGAATTCAAAATTATATGTCGGCTGAAGGCCACAAGCAACTTCAGAATACTCAACAGCTGAAGGCCTGAATTACAAGTGAGGAAGGCAGTTACACGTTAACAAATACTAAGGTATTTTCTTCTTAAATAATAAAAAATCTGTAACAAGCTATAGTAACGGCTGAAGGCCTTATTAAGAAAGAATTCAAAATTAATTGTCAGCTGAAGGCCACAAGCAATTTCAGGATGCTCAACGACTGAAGGACCAAATTACAAATAATGTAGGCAATTACACATTAAAAATACAAAAAAACCTTTTTAAACAATCTCAGTAAACTATAACAAGCTATAGTGATGGCTAAAGGTCTTACTAAGACAGAATTGAAAATTATTTGTCGGCTGAAGGCCGCAAGCAATGTTACAAACAATTAATGGCTGAAGGCCTAATTAAGAAAGAATTCAAAATTATTTGTTGGCTGAAGGCCACAAGCAATTTCAGGATGCTCAACGACTGAAGGCCTGAATTACAAGTAAGGAAGGCAATTACATGTTAAAAATACTAAAACCTTTTTAAACAATATTAAGAAACTGTAACAAGCTATAGCGACTGCTGAAGGCCTTATCAAGACAGCATTGAAAATTATTTGTTGGCTGAAGGCCACAAGCAACGTTAAAAACAATTAACGGCTGAAGGCCTGAATTACAAGTAAGGAAGGCAATTATACAGTAAGACATTAAGGTAAATTTCAAACAATTATGACAACTTCACCAAGTAAGACGGAGTGATCCACAGACAGTACTCCACCGATGGACCTGAGGAAGGTCACTACAGCTGTGCGAGCGGTGAGACTGGCAGCCAAGAATAATGTTCACCTAAGGAGGGCAGCTCAAACTAGAGACTGTTTAAACGCCGACCCTCTTACCAAATCCACATAAAGCCAGATAACCAGTACAACGATGGAATAATTCAGGGGAGGGTGAAGTGACAGATACCACTAAAGCTCCAGAATCTGGTGTTTAAAACACTAAAAGGCAGAAGGAACCGTTATAACCATGGTAGACAATGAAAACAATTATCCCTACTCAAATCAAGGGAGCTGTCAAATTACATGCCATGCTGGACAGCATTGGCAAGACGAGGAAAAGTACACTGCTGCAAACTACGCTAACCTCCAGGGCAGGTAACTGAGGCGTAAGTGGCCATTAGGCAGTAAGATACCGCTGGTTGCACTTCACCAATAACAACACCAAATTCAAACTAATATCAAGCAGTACAAGGCGGCTACTAGTTTCCGCCAACCTGACGGCCTCCACTTGTTGCGGTTGGTCTCACCGACCCTGGGAGTAGCAACACGAAAACAACAGAGAGATCTCAAACAGTGGATGTTTCCCTACAGGATAAGGTTCACTCAACTTTCCGTCTTGTGTTCGTCGGCTACAGCCCCTCGATCCGACAGTGCCTTCACGCCACCAGCGGTCCTGGCCTGCCCTCGCGATGCAGACCTCCTCGCTGCTCCGTCAGAAGCCGAACTGCCTGACACACACGACGACCAGGAAATACAAGCGGTCTCATCAAAGATAGTACCACAGTACTTGCTATCGATAACCGCTGCTGCTGCCACTCGCGGACAAACAATACTAGGAAACTCAGTGCCGCCATTAACACAAGAAGGAAAGGACCTCTATTACAAGATGCCAAGAACACGAGCCACACACGGCTCAAACACCAAAAAAATAATTAATGTAGAGTAATGAAATTAAGGGAATATATTCGTCTAGGTAACACAGTTTAATATAGGCGCTAGATTAACCTTTGAAAATTGAAATGCCGGTACATTAATGACCTGTGTAGCTGCAAGAATGTCGCATGCAAGCATTCATTGTGTTGTATAGGTACCGGATGCCAGTTTGTGGGACAGAGTTCCATGCCTGTTGCGCTCAGTCGGTCAGTATGGGGAAGGTTCATGCTGCTTGTGGATGACGCCAGAGCTGTCATCCGATGATGACCCATACGTGTTCGATTGGAGACAGAATTGGTGATCGAGCACGCCAAGACAACATGTCGATACTCTTTAGAGCATGTTGGGTTTCAACAACGGTATGGGCTCGAGCATTATCGTGGTGGAAAACACTCCCCGAAATGTTGTTCATGAATGGCAGCATAACAGGTCGATTCACCAGACTGATGTATAAATTTGCAGTAAGGGTGCGTGGAATTACCACGATAGTGCTCCTGCTGTCTTACAAATCACATTCCAGACCATAACTACTAGTTTGGTACAGCGTGTCTACTCACATACAGGTTGGTTGTAGGACCTCAAATGGCCTCCTTCTAACAAAGACACTGCCATCATCGGAACCGTGATACAACCTGCTGTCATCAGAAGGCAAAACAGACCTCCACCCTGCCCTCCAATGTTTCGCGCTTGACGCCACTGACGTCGCAAATGGAGGTGGCTTGGGATCAGTGGAATGCACAGTACAGCGCGTCTAGCTCGGAGCTGCACTTCAAGTGACCAATTTGTAACAGTTCGTTGTGTCACTGTGGTGCAGCTGCTGCTAGAATTGCTGCTGTAGATGCCTTATAGTGCGCCAGAACCAAGTGCCGAACGTGCTGGTCTTTCCTCTCGGTAGTGTCACATGGCCTTCCCGAACCCGGTTTTCTTGCGACCGTACGTTCTTGTGGCCACCGCTGCCAGCAATCACGTAAAACGGCTACACAGCTGCCACGTCTCCTGCATTATCGCAGAAGGAGCATACGTCGTCTCGCAGTCCTATTACACAATAAAAAAAAAATGATTCAAGTGGCTCTGAGCACTATGGAACTTAACATCTGTGGTCACCAGTCCCCTAGAACTTAGAACTAATTAAACCTAACTAACCTAAGGACATCACACAACACCCAGTCATCACGAGGCAGAGAAAATCCCTGACCCCGTCGGGAATCGAACCCGGGAACCCGGGCGCGGAAAGCGAGAACGCTACCGAACGACCACGAGCTGCGGACGTTACACGATCTTATTCAAACTCAGTGAGGTGTTCGTATCGTCACCTTAAAGGCATTCTTGACTAACATCAACTCACCATGTCCATTCTCAAAGGTGACCAATGCTCACGACCGTCACCCCGTGCACTTAAAGCAAACCTGATTTGCGCACTAGCGCCACTTTTGTGGCAATAGGAAGAAATTTGAACAGACTCCATGTTTCAGATCTAGAAACTTGCCTAACAACTTTCGTTTATATCGCACTACTCCTCTGTACTGCGATTCTTTTTCCCTCAATGTACATAAGGATACTTTACACAACAAAACTGGAGAATGAACAAATGATTAAATATACAGATTAATGTGTACATATTAACAGAAGAAGTTTTTTCATTTCAGTTTGGGGAGAGGAATGTACCGAAAACAGGGGAATAACAACCCATATTTGCCAAGAAACAACATTTACAGTTTTGCTAACATTGAATGTGGTGCATTATAATCTCCTCCCACAAAGAGCAAGTTTAGAAATGTCCTCAACTAGGTCTCAAAACGAAGACAACGAAAATGGAATTAAAAGCTATATACCCGGAAAGTATAAGTACTGGAATCCTTGACTGACAAGTCATGTCGTGAGTGCAAACTGAGGTGTGTCTAGGAGAGCTGTCTATGTTTTCCTGTAACGGAATTGCCTTACAAGCTCTCGAATTAGCCTCTTTCGAAGAAATTAAATAGATAACTGTAGGGGAGTGTGGCAAAAGGGCGTGGCTTAGGAGAGGAGTAGGCCATAATAATGTCATGTGGCTGTCCTTGCATGTAGGCAATGCAAAGCACATGCACCAAGTTTATCTGGCAACCGCTCTATGTGGGAAGCATTCGAGGCAGGAGTTCTGCTTCTCCTGCAGGCAGTTCCTCTTTTTATGTATGCTGAAACAGCACAGTGCAGTCAGCTATTGACAGAATATGCCTTCCTAGAAGGACTTAGGAGAAGCTAATACATTGGAAATAACAGCAAAGCATTTGCAGAATACAGATTTATTAAAACATGATCGTGATTTCGATGGTCTTAAACCCGTCTTCTTCAGATGAGGGAATCGTTGGCTCCAGCGCAAGCCATCCCTCTAATCGCCATGTAAATATGTTATATAAAACAGTAGCTGTCTCCTGTAGGGCTTTGTCTTAAGACAATTTCTTCAAATACCACAAATCTGACGCAGGATACAACAACATATAGTATGCCACTCTAAAGATTTGTACAAAACTGATATTTAAATGTAAAACGTGGCCTAAGGCTCTATAGTAAAGAGTCACTGTCACCTTCAGAACCAGTGACATGCGAGTTCCAATGTGGAAACGCAGCAGGAAGGCAGAGCTATTACAGTGTCAATGGCCCAGTTACTTCATACCTAAGCCACGAAAGTGTTGGGGCTTACGAGATAAAAACCGACGCTGCAGCAAGACAAGGATGGGCGAAGACCGCATAAATACTCGTAATTTTTAGTCATATGTATCGCAGTCTGCCAGCCGCCAGTACCGAGGAGGCACCTACGTCGCCCCACGAGTCCATGAGTCTACAAGCCATGCGTCTACTAGCCTACGTGGCTCTAATAGATAACCCTCTCCACACTTTAGCGCTGCTGCCTGTCGTCCTGCTGCTGATACACTCATTAGAGATCTGGGTCTTGTTCAAAAATGGTTCAAATGGCTCTGAGCACTATGCGACTTGATTTCTGAGGTCATCAGTCGCCTACAACTTAGAACTAATTAAACCTAACTAACCTAAGACATCCATGCCCGAGGCAGGATTCGAACCTGCGACCGTAGCGGCCTCATGGTTCCAAACTGAAGCACCTAGAACCTCACGGCCACACCGGCCGGCCCTGGGTCTTGTCCATGAGTAATGGCGGGTACGAATCGGCGGATGTAGCAGCCAGGGAGGCGTGTAGTGATCCTCGGTTAGTTCAGTGTGTCATCCCCCTACATGCTATCTCCACCCTGTCGAAATGCAGTCAGAGTGGCTGGAAGTGACAGACAATGTACTGCGCCTACAAAAGTCCAAGTTGTATCTCTGGTCTAGAGTTGGCGTCTTTGGCTAGCACTCAAAACGTCCTGAGTTCTAGGTTAGAACCTCGCCAGTGCTTAAATTTTGAATAAATATCATCAGCAATGGTGCTCGAAGACTTCTGGCATACGTAGTCATCCTTGTCCTGCCAATTACCTTATCAAAGAGGGCAGAGAATCGGACAGAAGTTAAGTGCACACCCTTGTATCCGGTGGAAAACTGCATCTAAAATGCGAAATAATGAGCTACAACTGGCAGAATGGGCATTATTGGCAAGACAAGTCTACTAGTACCAGAAATAAGCCTTAATTTAAGGAAGAGACCTCTAAAAAAATGTACGTGCAGAGCACAGAATTGTGTGGTAGTGAATAACGGACCTTAGGAAAACTGGAACAGAAGAGAATCGCAGCTTTTGAGAAGTCGTGATATAGAAGAATGTTGAAGTAGATAGAGTAGATAGAGTGATAGCGAATGAGGAGGTTCTCTACAGAAACGGCGAAGAGAGGAATATGTGGAAAACGTTTACTAGAAGAAGGTACTGGATGACAGGCCACCTATTAACACATCGGGGAATAATTTCCAGCCGGCAGGTGTGGCCAATCGGTTAAAGGCGCTACAGTCTGGAACCGCGTGACCGCTACGGTCGCAGGTTCGAATCCTGCCTCGGGCATGGATGTGTGTGATGTCCTTAGGTTAGTTAGGTTTAAGTAGTTCTAAGTTCTAGGGGACTGATGACCTTAGAAGTTAAGTCCCATAGTGCTCAGAGCCATTTGAACCATTTTTGAACCAATAATTCCCATGGTACTAGAGAGAGCTGTAGAGAGTAAAGCCTGTAGAGAATATACGCTACTGGCCATTAAAATTGTTACACCACGAAGATGACGTGCTACAGACGCGAAATTTTACCGACAGGAAGAAGATGCTGGTGGCGACACCTACAAAGTGCTGACATGAGGAAAGTGACCACCCGATTTCTCATACACAAACAGCCGTTGACAGGCATTGCCTGGTGAAATGTTGTTGTGATGCCTCGTGTAAGGAGGAGAAATGCGTACCATCCTGTTTCCGACTTTGATAAAGATCGGATTGTAGCCTATTGTAATCGCTGTTTGAGCGGACAATTTGGATGGGATTCGGTTAATGAAAAGGGGACATACAATTCAAGATTTATTTCCCCAAAACAATTAATTGTAATAAATTACACTGTGGCTTACAAATTACAGTGACACAAACAAATCAAGCTGCTTAGAATATGAGGTGGTAAACATGTTATACACCACGGGTAAACAAACAAACTTCAAAATTGTTTACAATTTGATACACTAACAAACAATCGTTGTGCATTAAACTACATACTTTCACCCAATACAGTTAAATTTTTAAATGTGAAGCACAAATGTGTAAATTACAATTAAATTTTCAGTTGAAGTTACTCTTTCCTATACCTTCTTTAAAAGAGTGATAAAATTTTCAACAGGTATCTCAGTTAAAAATGCCTTAAAATCCTTAACACAACAACACGTACGTGACTAAATATATGTACGGCAAGCCCAACATCAACAGCGCAAAACACATTCAAACTTTCGCCAACATGGGCCGCTTGCCGGTCAAAACATGTTACGACTACAGCAGCGGGCGAACTTACATAGGTAATAACACACGCCACCTAGCAATCTTGCCAAAATCAGTTTACACGAAGGCGGAAGAAGGTGGGAGGAAGGGGTGAACACAATAAATACCATACGGAGGTCACTTGCCAAACCTACTACAAAAAATACAGTATAAAAAGCTCTCAATGACAAATCCGGGATAGACCCGGCAATATTGCACCTGAGCGCTAGCAGCCAAAATAAGGTTGACGGATACCAAGGTCTGACATCACCTTAGGGCTAACTGGCACAACAAATAAATAAGAGTAAAAGAACAAGCAAATGCCAATGCACAAGAATTTAAACAGGATTAAGTACACACGAGGCCAAAATCAATTGCTAGCTCCTTGGACATCGTCTTAGGCTTAATTGACACTACAAATAAATAAAGGTAAAAGAACAGACAAATGACAATGCCCAGCAATTTAAATAAAATAAGTAAGCACAAGGCTGAAAGCAATTGCTAGCAACTTAACAAGCACACATAAAAATATCAGACTGCTGCCACATCACAAACGGAAGAGGCGCGCGCGCAATCCCCAGCAAGCCAGAAAACCAATAACACACTCCAGCAACCGAGCCATCCTGACCACAGTAATTTAAACTCAGAATCAGGGCGCGTGAGCACACCGGGTCCATGCAAAACACACACTGCTAAATAATTCCCACCAACAGATGCGGTTACCCTCCCCCCCCCCCCCACGGGCGGGCGGGAAAACAGAGGCGACAACTGGGTACACACCAGCAGAAAACTCGACACCCAGACTCCGGCTAAAACGGAATCACGGAGAAAATATAAACAACAGCTGAAGTAAGGCGAAGTACTGTGAAACGAACCCCGCCACGCAGACCAGACAGAGCAAACACCCAGGAAACCTACCCTGCAGTCCTCAAAACTCGTGGGTGCGGAAACCCAAGCGATATGGCGGCACCCTTTTTAGAGGCTGATACCTCGAGCGATCTCGTGCGGGAATCCATCAGTTGTTCACTACACCACATCATGAACACGGCACACAGACCAATGCCCAAACCAACGAGGCCGCCAACAACGAGACCACACCTCCGTGCCGGGGCGGAAGGCAAAATACCACCAGCTCGGTGCGAATCCAATTGCCGAGCCGAGCGTGTGCGGCTCATCTGCGAAAAACGCTCCAGAGGGCAGCAGCCGCCTCAGCGCCTGCGCAGACCGAACCAGACGGAAACAGAAACACAAGTCGCTATCGATAGTGCCGGATACGCAACGCGCCAGAGAAATGGCACACGGTTTATCGTGTTGCGACGTTGCTGCTCGCGTTGGTCGAGATCCAATGACTGTTAGCAGAATATGGAATCGGTGGGTTCAGGAGGGTAATATGGAACGCCGTGCTGGATCCCAACGGCTTCTTATCACTAACAGTCGAGATGACAGTCATCTTATCCGCATGGCTGTAACGGATCGTGGAGCCACGTCTCGATCCCTGAGTCAACATATGGGGACGTTTGCAAGACAACTACCATCTAAACGAACAGTTCGATGACGTTTGTAGCAGCATGGATTATTAGCTCGGAGACCATGGCTGCGGTTACCCTTACGCTGCAACTCAGACAGGAGCGCCTGCGATGGTGTACTCAACGACATACCTGGCTGCACGAATGGCAAAACGCAATTTTTTCGGATGAATCCAGGTTCAGTTTACAGCATCATGATGGTCGCATCCGTGTTTGGCGACATCGCGGTGAACGAACATTGGAGGCGTGTGTTCGTCATCGCCATACCGGCGTATCACCCGGCGTGATGGTATGAGGTGCCATTGGATACAGGTCTCGGTCACCTCTTGTTCGCACTGCCGGCACTTTGAACAGAGGACGTTACATTTCAGATACGTTACGACCCTTGGCTCTACCCTTCGTTTGATTCCTGCGAAACCCTACATTTCAGTAGGATAATGCACGACCGCATGTTGCAGGTCCTGTACGGGCCTTTCTGGATTCAGAAAATGTTCGACTGCTGCCGTGTCCAGCACATTCTCCAGATCTCTCACGAACTGAAATCGTCTGGTCAATGGTGGGCGAGCAACTGGCTCGTCACAATACGCCAGTCACTACTCTTGATGAACTGTGGTATGGTGTTGAAGCTGCATGGGCAGCTGTACCTGTACACGCCATCCAAGCGTATTAAGGCCGTTATTACGGCCAGAGGTGGT
The DNA here is from genome assembly GCF_023864275.1 of Schistocerca cancellata. Taxonomy (NCBI): domain Eukaryota; kingdom Metazoa; phylum Arthropoda; class Insecta; order Orthoptera; family Acrididae; genus Schistocerca; species Schistocerca cancellata. The sequence goes on from NC_064631.1 coordinate 252,497,409, forward strand.
TGTTCTGGGTACTGATTTCTCAGGATCTATGCGCCCAAACTGCGTAAAAATGTAATCACATGACAGTTCTGGTATATTTGTCCAATGAATACCTGTTTATCGTCTGTATTTCCTCTTGGTGTAGCTATTTTAATGGCCAATAGTGTAGAATACACTGAGCAAGTAACTGAGGACATAGGTTGCAAGGGCTACTCTGACATGAAAATTTGGCTAAGGCGAGGAATTCGTGGCGGGCCGCATAGCATCTGTCGGGAGACTGATGCCTGAAAAAAAAAGAGTGTCGTGTTCTTCCTGCAAAGCACACAGGCAGAATGAGGTCCTACAAACTCGCCTTCGCATGGACCACAGCACTATGACGCGTAGTTTCTTGCACCGGCGAAAGGGCCCTTCCATGTGTGGTGCTTGAGGCGCGGAGATCACAGTACGCCACATTTTAGGCGACGGCGTTTTATATTCTGGCCTAAGGGCGCCAGCTCGCTTCCCGACAGACTTGCCCTCTGTTTTAATTGACAAATGAATGTAGTGTGACTAGATGAAGAGAACTGCCTGACTCGTTTTTTAAGTTTTAGGGCAATGTTGTTGGTGTATCTTGGTTGCTAACTCATCCGTGTTACTTGTGTGATCAGCCACATATTCGTGAATCTTTTCGGTTTTCCTCTTGCCTTAATACGATTTTCTTACAGTGTCAGAACTTATGAACAATTTTAACTCTATTTTCCGTTGCGTGTGCTAGGGACATTGCGCGGATGATCATGAGTGAGAATGGATGAGAGGAAGTGCGATATTATATTAGATTTATTTTTATCTATTTTCTCGAATTTTCTTCATTTCAACCTTATTTGTTTCTGCTGAAATCGTATGGGTGCTGATAAAATCGTCCTTGAGTGCCCCTAACACACAAACATGCACAGCCTTGCCGCCGCTCATCTTCTGCCGCTCGCGCATGCGAAGTCCTGGCTGTTCCGGGAAGACATAGTTGTGGTACTCTTCCCTTTCTACACTGGATCCACGAAGCGCCTCATCTGGCTTTACTTGGTCGCCTCTGGGCAGTGCGGTTGTAGCAGTGGGACGCCGGCTTGCCGGTGTTTGCGGCCTTGTCTTGCCGGTGGCGTCATCCCTTCCCCGCCTGGAGGACACCGCCGAGTTTGGGGGTGACCATAGTGCCTCCCCGTCCGCTGTGAGGCAGCGTACGGTCCCATGAATGTTCACCTTTTTTTGAAATTTGGTTGGAAAGTTAGCTATTCATCCTGCTGTTGTGTACATACACGAAGTTTGAGTCTCAGATATTATTATCGCGAGTGGTAGCGAGTGGACTGTTGTTGAGAGTGGTCGGACGCAGCCTGGAGAATAGCCGCGCGACAGGAGAAGTTGCAGCCTTCCCTGACTGTGCTAGTGGCGCCAGAGGAGATTTTTGTATTAACAGTAGATTATTGGTAATTTATCTTTTTGCTACTCATAGTTGTTGCTTTCTTGCGCACTAGAGGAATTTTGTCACATATGTGTATGCATACATTGAAAGTAATATTCGTATCGTTGTTGTGACCTGATATGTGATACGTTTGATAATCAAACGGTCCAAGGAAAAGAAAGGTCTGAATAAGATTTGCCAGTGTACGAATCGTGTTTTCACAATATAGTGAATCAAATGTTTTTATTGGTTTTAATTTTTTACCCCACTTGAGGCCTGTTGACAAACCCATCCTGATCACCTAATTTCTGTAAAAAAGGAAAAGGGGAGTAGTAGCATCAGTAGTTGTGACCATGCATTCCACGCTGCATCTATAACAATATTTCTTTAGAATTATTTTAGCATGTTGCTGGATGTAGACTATTCATGCAGCTGCAGCGGAAAGACGTGGTAAGTTGGATTACAGTATAATTGTTGGGAGATGTTAGAGAATATTTTAAAAACTGCGTCAGATACACTGACTCTTCATGATTCATATGAAGAGTAATTAATTTCTGTTTTTTATTCTCTATCAGAATACTAACATGTCCGGTAGTAGGAATACTAACACGTCGTAATAAGGGTTTTCATAACAGAAGCTTTACGCCTACATTTCTGATTTTATGTTAACGGTAATAAAGTTTCACTTGCCTACTACAGTTCCGTAGTAAACATATGTAATGGCGAGCATATATATCTTCCGCTGTCAATCTGTTTGGTAGGAAGTAATAGTAAATAGTGACTGCCAACGATTTGTGCTGTCTGAAGAAAAGTACTTTGAATTTGTTAAGCGTACTCTGGCAAAGTGAAAATAAAGCGGAATCAGACTTTTTTTCTTGCATCTATATTTCCTATATGAGAATATGGAATGCTAAGCCATTATTGAACAATTTGTATTAAGCTTGAATCATTCTAAGTCTGCTGGAGAAGTATCTGATTAAAATGTAACACTTTTCTCTTATTTCATGAGTTTGGAAGTTTTCTTTCGAGATCTTGGTATAGCAGAGCAGACTTGGTTTTGAGGCTCTAAGATAACAATATGTCTTTTCAGGAAGATGGTTTGCACATGTAATGAAGTATCTTGTGACTTGCAGTAAGTTGTGAAATAGGTCATGAATTGTAGAGGTGTACGTAACTACTAAATTTATTTTTAAAGAAAGATTGTGTATGTGAGGTTCTGAATTGAGAAAGGTATTTCTGGTGGGCAGTAGTTTAACTAGGAACATTTCTGACTGATATTTCTTCTGCTATCTAGGAAGTATCTTGAAGAGAGATAATTTCAGAGTCGTATGCATATACATGATGGATCTTGGGAATAATGACCGATGTAGAGTAGAATATGATGAGGAAGTTTAATTGAGGATTGCCTTGTGTGGCTTATGATGCAACTATGGGTACATTACGTGAAGCGGATTATAATCTGTAGCACACTGTGCTGAAGGTTAATGAAATGTGTTCTTTTGAGGAAGACACACGAAGCATTACGTAAGATCTCGTAAGGAAGCATTTTTTGGAGCTGTTTATGGAACGGGAAAGGGTGAGGAATGTACACTCCTTAAACAAAGTAACCCGCAGCTTTACTAGATATATGTTCGTGCTGTTTGTACACACCTTGTTGGAAGGTAGAGTCACAGTGATATTTTAAAGAGAGATTTATTTTGTCATGTCAGAATTTCTAAAAGGACTGTACTATTGAAGTTTTGTTGCTGCTGCCGAGAAGTATTATGACATGTAAGAGCTATCGATGATGGAAAGTAGACGAATTACAGTTTGAGCTACCAGTCGTACCCCTATATACTTTGTAAGCTACAGAAAATACGAAACTTTTGCCTGTATGAAACACCAGCGCTTGCAGATGACTCATTTTCCTTTCACCTATTTGGAGATGAGAGTGAATATGTCGATGATTCTATCGAGTAATGAGCATGAATGGTTTTATAAACATTTTTTTTCTCTACTGCTGAATTACATGACGTACGTGTGAGATGAATTTTCAACCTTCGCGGAGTTGTGGAATGGAACTGTCGCAGTGAAAAATTTTTTTTTCTCTGCTTGTTGCTGTTTATTCTTACAGTACATAATTTTTCGTATGTGACATGAAAATAATTGAATTTTTCTCTATTGCAGACCTGTATGCATCTGCACGAATTAAATAATATTTTAAGGTCGGAGTGTGGCATACGTAACGAGCAAGATACATTACAACAATGTGAATGTTGCTGTGGTCTGTTACGGAGAACCAGACATTCCAGAACTACCTGGTTGTATTAAAAAGTTCATCGATGACTTGGATATAAATATGTTATGCATTTTTACAACTTTATTTTCAGTTTGTAGTACTTTTACACTTTGATGCAAGTTTATCTACTACATCTTTACGCATGTTGTAAATATTCGTGTAAAGGTAGTTACTTCAGTACTATTGTGTCTTTCAATTTAAACCATTTTATTTCAGAACTACTCCTATAGTGATGAATCAAGATGCAGGTTCTCCTACAGTAGTGATGCAGTGCCGATTCTAGGACGTCAAGTTATTGATTGTAAGATGATAATTTTTTTGTCATTCAGTACTTCTGAAGCTCAAGACAAATTGTTTATTTCATTTTGGTGTAATAAAGGTAGGGCAGAGAGTGTGTTACTGTCAACAGTTCAGTGATAGGGTTATTCTTGTAAGAATCTACAGCAAACCAACACCAACAACGATAGTGCTGGTATACACTCCTATGTAACAAGCTGAAGATGAAGAGATAGAAAAAGTATATCAGGATATTGAAAGAGTAATAAATTATGTAAATGGAGATGAAAATCTAATAGTTGGGGGAGACTGGAATGCAATTGTAGCGGAAGGAGTAGAAGAAAAGGTTACAGGAGAATATGGGCTTGGGACAAGGAATGAAAGAGCAGTAAGACTAATTCAGTACTGTGTAAAATTTCAGAATGTAATTGGGGAATACTCTGTTCAAGTATCACAAGAGGAGGAGGTATACTGGGAAAAGGCCATGTGATGTGGGAGATTTCAGTTAGATTACATTGTGGCCAGACAGAGATTCCGAAATCATATACTGGATTGTAAAGGGTACCCAGGAGCATGTGTAGACTAAGATCACAATATAGTAGTGATGAAGAGTACGCTGAAGTTTAAGACATTAGTCAGGAAGAATCAATAAGCTAAGAAGTGGGATACAGAAGTACTAAGACATGACGAGATACGCTTGAAGTTCTCTAAGACTATACATACAGCAATAAAGAGTAGCTCAGTAGGCAGTACAGTTGAAGAGGAATGGGCATATCTGAAAAAGGCCATCACAGAAGTTGGGAAGAGAAACACAGGCACAAAGAAAGTCACTGCGAAGACACTGTGGTTAAAGGAACAAACACTTTAGTTGATCAATGAAAGAAGGAAGTACAAAAATGTTCCAAGAAACTCAGGAGTACAGAGATAAAAGTCGCTGAGGAATGAAGTAAATAGAACGTACAGGGAAGCAGACTAGAACCGCTCGGCCACAACGGCCGGCTGTTGCATCTTAAAATAAATTATGTCGTCATTAGTTGCTTTACAAGATATGTCTTGTGAATGTTGTGTTTATTTTGCTGTTCTCACTAATTATGTATGGCTATATAGCTGTAACTAGACACGCAGACAAGTTGACGTTCGACATCTGACGGTATTGACTTTTCTGTTAGGTGATCATCACATAAACATCAGTGACATATTTTAGTATGCCCTGGATCTTCACATCTAGTTCATGGTATGCTGTATACTGTACCATCAGAAAATGTATTTACATTGAACAGGTTTGCCACTGTGTGGTTTGTCTGGACTTGATATTTACAAATGTATTTCAAGAAACTTACCACACTTACGTAATAATCTGTGGCCACACACATTTTGAGTCTTTTACTGAGCACTGGGCTTATGTGCCTACTCAAGTGATATAGATTTTATGTTCAAATGTATGTAACTTACTATTATTCATTTGTACACTATAATTCATTTCTGTTATTTTCTCATACATGAGACTTTTGAACATCTATGTCAGTTACGAGAGCCTGTTTTCTCAAAGAGATACTTCAGTGCTTTTATGATCTTATAATCAATTTTTTGTGCTTAACAAGGCATACTTGTGCTTTATACAATCAGTACTGATTCTGTGCAGTATCTTTATCAGGGAACTGATGACCTCAGATGCTAAGTCCCATAGTGCTTATAGCTATTTGAACCATCTTTATTAGAATATGAAAAGGAGTGACACACTAAAACATTTGGGTGTGGCTGTCAGTGGACATACCGTAAGCAATCGGTCTCTCAGTCTGCTTATACCTCAAACGTGTTTGTCCTCAAATTAATATGTTATCATTTCGATGTGGTTGATAGTGGACATGGTGTATGTAACTAGTCCCGAGTCTTCTTACACCTCAGACTCGTGTATCCTCACCTGAACGTATCAGATTTTCGGTGTGGATCTCAGTATACTTAGTGTGAGTAGTCTCTGAGACTGCTGCACCTAAAACATGTCTTTGTTTACCTGCCAGATGATGTTTATACTCTTGACGAGTTATAAATAACATTTTTTGTTATAATGAACCATCTCTAATGTCATGTGGATATGGGTGCTTGCATACACAGTATAATACTTGTATATTATTTTCCTTAACTACATTGTGCGGGTTATCATTTTCCTGTTATGAAGATAACTTAACGTGGTCTTATGCTTCTCTTTATGAATTTTACCGCTTTGGGAAGACATCTGATGCTATTCTTCTCAGTTTTGTTACACAAGAATTTTGTGTTTGTTCCTTGCCAACATGTTAGGCAAGAATCAACCACACAAAGTTGGACGTCTGATTCTGCTGTTGCGTGCATACACAAAGTCTGAGTGTTATTATTACGAGTGCTAGCAGGCCAACAATTGTGGAGAGAAGCCATGTGTCAGGAGAAGTGATAGCCTGAGCTGAGTGTGCTATTAGTGCTGGAGGAGATTTTTGTGTTAATCGATGATTTTTGGTACATTGCCTTTTTGCTGCGTGTAGCTTTTGCTTGCTTGCACACTGGACGGATTTGGTCAGATTCGTGTATGCATACACTGAAAGTAGTATTTGTATCATTATTGTGACTATATATCGGACTATTGATTGAAGAGATTCTGGAGTAACTGAAGTTTGTGCTAATCAAACCGTCGAAGGAAAAGAAAAGTCTGAGTAAAGTTTGTGAATGGACAATTTTCAGAATACAGTACATTAAAAGGCTTTTTGGTTCCTTCCATTTTACACATCGTTTAAGGCTTGTTGACTAAAACCCTCCTGATCATTTAATGTCTTTAAAAAAAGGAAGAGGGGCGTAGTCTCATCAGTATTTGTGACCATGCATTCTGGAAGCAGAATATTCATGCAGATGTAGTGGGAAAACGAGCTAAGCTGTCTGTTGCATACAGGAGCATCGCAGTATTATTATTAGGAGATGAGAGAGAAGATTTTAAAAATCACAGTCAGATCAAGATTCATGGTTTAGAAAATTTTTGAAAAGTGGCATGTCAAAGTAAGGGTCTTTACAACGCAAGTTGTACAGCTACATATAAGTTTTATGATAGGAATAATATAGTTTCACTAGTAATTTTGAGAGAAAAACATACATCATGATATATTATCATAGATAGATTTCCGTATGTCTGTCGCCATAATAATATTACTTTTTGATAATAAAACTTTCATCAGGCAAGTATCAGTAACAGCTTTTGGTAACAAAAGAATACTGTTTTGTAGATGACATGTCGGATGTCTGCTAGGCATCCACTCACTGCCTCACTGTTTTCACGCCGAGGTGACGGTCTAGAGGTATCCCGATCTCCAGTTACCCAGTTCCATCACCCACTATAACAGCCAACATCCCCGGTCACAATGCTACCCAAGTAGCAGCCAGGAGCTGTGATCGCAGCCTGCCTGTGGGTTGTATTAGTTGGTGTGCCGTGGCGAAGATGGAAATTCCCTGAATTTTTCCTTCACGACTTCTCTGAGTTGTTTAAACCCCTGTACTTTATTCTGTTTGATGTTTCACGATAACATTTCATTTGAGTATTCACCACATTTGTCATTAGCCTGATATAGGAGACCACGTCTTTTCTTCGTCCTTTCTAAAGATTAATTTTTCCGTGACTGGATTTTCTTTTATGTAGCTATAATTCATGCAACGCAAGTAATGTACTCCAGCGGTAAGTTCTGCTTACCAGTAATCGAGACACCTGCGGGTGTTGGCAGTACTGATTTATAGTCATAAAGTATACCCCACCGTGGTGGCTGGAGCGGCGCGGCGCGGATCCGCAGCGCTGGATGGGGGTCGCCTCCCCTGGGAGGGTCAGCTGATAATGATGCACGGCCGCCTGCTGGACCGCACTGCGCTCTCTCTGACGGCACTTCCCTGCTGCGGACGTCCGCCACAAGCCGATATCATATTTCAGAAGACAACCAGCAACACTAATCCCAATTCTTTAAAGAATCGAACATGCCATTTTAAGACAAATGTAAGTTGAAACGTCACACGTGATGCTGAACTTTTACTGCATGAAGAACTAAAATGCATTAAATGATAAACTTTTCTCCTTTCATCATTTTTGAGGCATGTCACCGATGAAAACTTACAAAAGATTTCAAGTTACGTGCAAACTTTGTTCAAAGTTGCTAAGTGCTCTCATTCTCAAATACTGGCTGCACATAGTTGGGGTAATGTTCTGGCCACTGCACTGCTTCTTCATGTATATTCAGTTTCTAAGTTAAATAGCTGACTTCCGCTAAACCTATCATGAGCCGATTATAAGATCTTATTTACACTACTGGCCATTAAAATTGCTACACCACGAAGATGACGTTCTAGAGACGCAAAATTTAACCGACAGGATGAAGATGCTGTGATATGCAAATGATTAGCTTTTCAGAGCATTCACACAAGGTTGGCGCCGGTGGCGACACCTACAACGTGTTGACATGAGGAAAGTTTCCAACCTATTTCTCATACACAAACAGCAGTTGACCGGCGTTGCCTGGTGAAACGTTCTTGTAATGCCTCTTGTAAGGAGGAGAAATGCGTACCAACACGATTCCGGCCTTGATAAAGATCGGATTGTAGCCTATCGCGATTGCGGTTTATCGTATCGCGACATTGCTCCTCGCATTGGTCGATATCCAATGACTGTTAGCAGAGTATGGAATCGGTGGGTTCAGGAGGGTAATACGGAACGCCGTGCTGGATCCCAACGGCCTCGTGTCACTAGCAGTCGAGATTACAGGCATCTTATCCGCATGGCTGTAACGGACCGTGCAGACACGTCTCGATCCGTCAGTCAACAGACGGGGACGTTTGCAAGAAAACAACCACCTGCACTGACAGTTCGACGACGTTTGCAGCAGCATGGACTATCAGCTCGGAGACCATGGCTGAGGTACCCTTGACGCTGCATCACAGACAGGAGCGCCTGCGATGGTGTACTCAACGACGAACCTGGGTGCACGAATGGAAAAACGTCATTTTTTCGGATGAATTCAGGTCCTGTTTACGGCATCATGATGGTCGCATCCGTGTTTGGCGACGTCGCGGTGAACGCACATTGGAAGCGTGTATTCGTCATCGCCATACTGGCGTATCACCCGGCGTGATGGTATGAGGTGCCACTGGTTACACGTCTCGCTCACCTGTTGTTCGCATTGACCGCACTCTGAACAGTGGACGTTACATTTTAGATGTGTTACGACCCGTGGCTCTACTCATCATTCGATTTCTGCGAAATCCTACATTTCAGCAGGATAATGCACGACCGCATGTTGCAGGTCCTGTACGGGCCTCTCTGGACACAGAAAATGTTCGACTGCTGCCCTGGCCAGCACATTCACCAGATGTCTCACCAATTGAAAACATCTGGTCAATGGTGGCCTGGCAACTGGCTTGTCACAATACGCCAGTCACTACTCATGATGAACTGTGGTATCATGTTGAAGCTGCATGGACAGCTCTACCTGTAAGCGCAAACCAAGCTCTGTTTGACTCAATGCCAAGGCGTATCAATGCCGTTATTACGGTCAGAGGTGGGTGATGGCTCTGAGCACTATGGGACTGAACATCTATGGTCATCAGTCCCCTAGAACTTAGAACTACTTAAACCTAACTAACCTAAGGACAGCACACAACACCCAGCCATCACGAGGCAGAGAAAATCCCTGACCCCGCCGGGAATCTAACCCGGGAACCCGGGCGTGGGAAGCGAGAACGCTACCGCAAGACCACGAGATGCGGGCATCAGAGGTGGGTGTTCTGGATACTGATTTCTCAGGATCTATGCACCCAAATTCCGTGAAAATGTAATCACATGTCAGTTCTAGTATAATATATTTGTCCAATGAGTACCCGTTCATCATCTGCATTTCCTCTTGGTGTATCAATTTTAATGGCCAGTAGTGTATTACTGACAGTTCATTTTTATGTCGCAGTTATTTCAGATGCTATGGGCAGCATTTCGTGAATAAATATTCGTGAATTGTAGATTAAGACATCATTCTAATTTTTTAAATGTAGTTCATAATTATATGAAAGACTGAAAAACTAATTTTGGTTGTCCCTGGAAACAGTTAGACAGGCAACCAGCAACTGTGACCGGGTGACCAAACGTGCATTTTAGCCTCCTTGTAAAATAGACCGAAAGGTCTACGAGTGAGCCGGCCGCTGTGGCCGAGCGGTTCTAGGCGCTTCAGTCCGGAACCGCGTTGCTGTTACGGTCGCAGGTTCGAACCCTGCCTCGGGCATGGATGGATGTGTGTGATGTCCTTAGATTAGTTAGGTTTAACTAGTTCTAAACGTAGGGGACTGATGACCTCAGATGTTAAGTCCCGTTTTTGAGTCTACGAGTGAATTATTAGTAGGCAAAACGAACAGATTACTCTTATCGTAGGGGAACTGACATGGGCATGTAACTAAGTAAAATCACATCGGAGTTGGAAGTAGCACGTGATGACAGCCTGTAATAAGAGCACGAAATTGATTACGCAAAATAACTGTGTGATAAGCTGTCACAGCTTGCTGTTAACGTCATTAATTTTACTGACAACAAGAGCGAGAAGCATGTGATAGTGCTGACAGAGAAGATGACGGAAGGTGAAAGCAAATGTTGACATGCAAAAGCTAAGTTAGTCAGTGGTGTGCAAATTGCAGATTCGAATACTTGCCTAAAGGAGAATAAGTGTAATAAACACTAATAGTATTTTGCTGATGAAGTAGGTAAATGTGTTATTAGACACCATTATCAGCGACATTACTGTTACGTCCATATTTTATTGCTCTGCCGAAAGACTCATCAAACTAGAAGACCAGAAATACTTGTTCACTTGGTTACATAGATCAATGAAAATCGACTTAACCTTGACACAGCCTTTTGCCACAGGGTTGCTTGATGATTTATAACTGTCATTGACTATGAAAGCATCACTTTGAGGTCTGACGCCTCATATCGCTCCTATCTAGAGTTTGTGTATCGGGAGAATGACGCATGCACGCACAGTGACAGATGGTCTGAAGCGGGTTCAGTCGAGTACGTAGTTCTAATTTTCAGCTGCTAGAGGACAGTAGCGCACAGAGACATTCAAGAAACAGGTCAAGAGAATGGTTTTGTGAATCGTTCTGATTATTTGTTCAAGGATTTTGTGTTTATTTATGTTTGTACAGTTTTTATACGCTTTTAGTTGTATGAATGATGCGTGAATGTGATCTAAAGTAAATATGTAGATAATTGTTCTACTGATGAACGTTGTACGACGGGGAATTTTGTATCACGGTATGTTAAGTAAGTTTATGGTAAAAGGGTAGCTAATTCGAGTGCAAATGAAAATAGTCGATGACGTAAAGTATAAACAAAATATCAGAATGTTAAAAATTTACTTCGGGAAAAAGTCAGTTCGAAAGTTTGTTATTTGTGCATTGGTGTATCATGAAAAGCGCGGACTAACGCAGGAGAATAATGTTTTTCTATTTGCCTTAAAGAAAACTGAAAGGAGTGTTCTTCGCGTGTATTTTCTCTTGGAGATATAGAATGCTTACGGAGTCTAAGAGTCGGAGCCGAGCCTTTCAATGGTACGGCCGTTTGTAGTATGAGCTCCGAAGGAAGTTATAATTTGCCGGTTTTGGTTGTGCTATATGCCTCAAAAGTGCTTTAAAGTGAAGGCATATTTATTCCGGTGTGTTTTCTTTAGAAAGTGCGGATTTTTTAAAGTAATTTTGTGTATCAGAAAAGACAGTAAATCTGCGTGGCATATTGAGCAGATCGGTGACTAAAAGATTGAGTGTATTGGACACCGATAAACTTCATAGCATGGCGAGCATTTTCATATTCGTAGCTGTTCAGATTTCAGGAAATACGTTACCATAATCTTGCTAACCTGCATGAAAGGGTTTGTGCATGACTGTGTTAAAATTAGCACGGGCTTGGCAGTGAACTTGTACAATATCAGTGTTCAGAATATACGAAAGTTTTGCCAGTACTTCCACCTAGCATTCAAAATTAAGACCTTTCCCGATTCATTGACTAGTTACGTTGTATGCATCCTGGTGCGACTTGCAGTACGGCTTTCCTACCGGCGATCTGCTGCAACGAGTTAACAGGTAGGTACAGGTAATGGACGAAAGGAACCGCGCCGCACAGATATATTAATGTACATTTCATCAGAAACTGTAACTGTCACTGTCCTACACAATGATGCTGATTGCCGTAGCTGAGGTCTCGAACTGGAGCAGAGCTCTTTGATACTCAACACTATATTGATCTTAATGTGATGGCGCTGTTGTGCCGAGAGCAAGGCCTGGCTTCCTTCAATGACTCCCCTGGTTCTTGCGGGCTGCTGCGAGACGAGACGTCGCTAATGTCTGAGATATCGATTCGAGTTGCCGACTTTTGTGTGGCGCTGTCATCTCTGGACAATACCACAGTTCTGAACACGATCATGAAATACCAACTTTCCAAAAACTTCACAGCTTCTGTTGTACAGAACTCGACTTCCATACTGGCAATGGAACACTGAGATAAACTATTCCGGAATTTGATTTCACTAAGTGAATTGTGAACAGCGACCTGCAACTTCGATTGAAATACATTGGGTATAATGTTTAAACTGTCTTTTTTATATTGTTGGTAAGATTTATTTTGTTGTGGTATTAATTAATTTTAAAGCCACTGCAGCCTTATCATAAACAATGTTCAAGGTATATTATCTATTCTGCAGGTAGACGGTGTGGTCGTAGACCACTGCACTGCTTCGTGGTACCCATGTCCGTTCTGATAAATTTGCAATATGGAGCTTATATACACAAGCACACAGTATTTAGCTGCACTTAGTTTCACTCTCACTCTCACTCACAGTGTGAATTCTCGTCCTGGTTTAAAACGTTCTGGAAACTGTGGACTTCAGGATATGGGGAAGTGTAATCGTAACACGGGGCATTTCCATTATACACCCGCGACTTGCTACACAAACGTGATTGAAACTAGAAAATAGAGACCATAAATTGTAGGATTATATTAGTTTATTTGCAGTTGTCTTTTAGTCTCTTACCTACATAAAAAACAGGCCGAATGTTGCACATGAATTGGCATGAATAAAGCACATAATATTTCAACGTGATTTCTGTTTCAGGTGTTTTAGTAATAACTAGGCATGAAGCTGTTTAAGGGGGGAAAATCTACTACTTCCATTAAAACAAAAAAATAATTATGATAATGAAAAAAAGAAGTCTGCGTCCGAGCTGGTCTGTTATCCAATGCAGCATTGGTTGACCACAAATTTTGTAATTCATAATTCTGGACTTCACTACTACAACACTGTGCTACACAAACCTACACTATAGAACGCTATACTACATTGCTGTACTTGTATTATGTCAAAGTTGGATGTCTCATCTGCCTGGATGACATGTCCTGGCACGCTGGGGCGCAACTCAGGATTCACCACGGCTGTGCTGCTTTGCGAACTGGGCCGTGCGCCTGCCTTTAATTTCGCGTAATTCCCGCGGATTTGGAATTCCTCTGGCCGCAAGGGCGCGTGGAGCGTTACTGTCGCCGGTAGAGGACAGGTCGGAGGAGAAGGAAGTTAAGAACAGCGACGACCTAGAGGAAAGGGGGAGTGTGACTCGGGCGACGAAGACAGCAAGTCAGGTGGTGTGCTGGTGTGGCCGAGCGTCTGCCTTGGTCCGTTGGCAAGAATGGTGCCTTTTCTGACGGTGGGTTTGGCGGGGCCGAGTGTTGATGGCAGCCGTGAACATGGCTCATTGAAAGCTACTTCGGCAGGACGTACAATATTTGGCGTGTCCTCTGCTACTGAAGTTGCTAGCAGTTTGCGTCCATTGTGGTGCCGGGCTGGAGGCCGATGTGACCTTTGCAAGTACTGGACGAGGTAGCCTCTGCTGGATGATATCCATGGGTTTCCTACCACGAGTAATCTTCGTTACATCTTCTCTCGGAGCTTTCCAAGCAAACGTTTGCCAATGGGCGCTGGATCTTACGAGAAATCGCGGTGGGCATCCGATTAGTGTCCACGTCACTTGGTGTCGTGTGGTGGCTATTTTGGCTACGTATCCTGGTTTCCCGTTGTTATGCAGAGCAGTGTGCTATTTATGAAGGTTTTGCCTGGTACTACGTGAGTCCAGTTCTGTCAGTGTGTTTGGCTTGTGGCTGTCAATAGCCCAAAATTATTTGAGAATCTAACGGTATAGAATGCAGATGTAATTCGTCTCATTTAGAAATTGTACTTTATAGTCAGGCAGTAACAAGTTGTCTCGGTGTTACAGGGTAGGTGATTGTATCTCCTGTTAACTGTGACATTGTTAAAAATTTCTGTGACCCATCTCTTGTATTGTATGGACCTGGGAACCTAGAAACGACGGAGGGGCTTCGTGCCCGCCGTAGCCCTGAATGGTTCACAACCCCACAGCAGGCTACAGCAGTCCTGTCAGCCCACCGCTGCCCCACACCGAACCCAGAGTTATTGTGGTGTTCGGCCCCCAGTGGACCACCCCCGGGAACGTCTCACACCAGACGAGTGTAACCTCAATGTTTGCTTGGTAGAGTAATTGTGGTGTATGCGTTCGTGGAGAAAGTGTTTGCACAGTAATCGCCGACATAGTGGAACTGGAGCGGAATAAGGGGAACCAGCCTGCATTCGCCGAGGTAGATGGAAAACCGCCTTAAAAACCGTACACACACTGGCCGGCACAACAGACCTCGACAGTCATCCGCCGGGCGGATTCGTGTCGGGGACCGGCACGCCTTCCCACCCGGAAAGCAGTGCGTTAATCTTAGTCTTTCTTCCTGTGTTATTGACTGTAGTAGTTTGTTATTCGTGAGTGTGCTCACGTCATTCGTCTAAGCCTCACGCCTCAGTAGTCTGTTTACATTTTGCGGAGTGCACTGCAGTTGTAGCGGTTATAAAGCTAAGTACTGACAAACTTATTTGTGCACTGTTATACAGTTATTAAATTTAATACTTTTCAGCGGTGTTTCGTGCCGTTTGTGGCGAAATAACGATTTAATAAACTTTTGGAAACGTTCGCTCGCTGTGTTTTCTAGAGTTTTCTGTGCGTTGAAGTCTTTTAGTAAATTTCATGCATTAGTTTTCAACTGACGTTTCTTATTGTTTCTAGTGAAATATTTCAGTAAAATTTTCATTCAGTTTTTAACTTCGTTCAGTGTTCCAGTGGCAGTTTGAATGTTTTGGTTTTAGCTAATAATTTTGTGAAGTTTGGTTGGTACTGGTATTAGCCGTCGTGTAGTAGTATTAATACAAGTAGTTGCTTTCTTAGCAGACAGAGAATTTCGAGACTGATATTTTCATTGGTCGGGGGGGGGGGGGGGCGGGATGCAGTGGGGAAGCCAGTGGGCATTCTAGTGAGATCCTCTCCTGGGAATGCAGAATCTATTGTAGAAATAAGTTGATAGAGGAGCAGGAGCGTAAGATCTCTGCCCTTCAGGAGCAGTTACAACGCGCAAAGGAAGAACTAGATAGGTTGAGGAGGGTGAAGGGTGGTGGGGAATGGGAACTGATAGTTGGCAAGAAGGCAGCTAGGAAGAGGAGGTATTCAGACAGTTTTACTTTGCGTATATGGAATATATTTGACCTACTGTCAGAGTTGAGTGGAGAGGAGCCTCGTATAGCTGTAGATGCAGGGAACATGC
Source organism: Schistocerca cancellata (assembly GCF_023864275.1). NCBI lineage: Eukaryota > Metazoa > Arthropoda > Insecta > Orthoptera > Acrididae > Schistocerca > Schistocerca cancellata. The sequence goes on from NC_064631.1 coordinate 252,513,051, forward strand.
AGCAGTCCTCAGCAGTTAGGTGGCCTATGTTAGCTGCAAAGTCTAACATAAAGAAGAAGGTTCTACAGCTAGGTAGTTCTCATGATAGAGGTGTGGGCCAGCAGTTGCAGGAAGTGTTGGGGGGAGAGTACCAGGTCACCAGCATTGTAAAGCCTAGTGCAGGGTTGGCTCAAGTGACTGACAGCATAGCGGAGTTATGAAGGAATTTTACGAAGGAGGATGAGGTCGTGATAGTGCTTGGGGCAGGGAACAAATTGTTCAAATGGCTCTGAGCACTATGGGACTTAACATCTATGGCTATTAGTCCCCTAGAACTTAGAACTACTTAAACCTAACTAACCTAAGGACAGCACACAACATCCAGCCATCACGAGGCAGAGAAAATCCCTGACCCCGCCGGGAATCGAAACCGGGAACCCGGGCGGGCAGGGAACAGTCTTGATAGGGACGGGGAATATGATGTAAGTGGTGACCTGGTAAAGATAGCTACTCGAACTGGTGGCACTAATGTGCATTTCATGCAACTATTTCAGCGTCATGATCGGCCTTAATGCGGCTGTTAGGAGCGTTATCATGGAGCTGTGGAGGGCGCTGATGGCAGAGGGCATGGGTCACATCTCAGTGGTGCCAGTTGGGTCTATCAGTAGATCGGGTTTCACTAGGCATGGCCTGCGTCTCAATAGGTATGGGAAGAGGAGGCTGGCTAAGCTTATAGGTGACAGTGTAGTGGGTGGTGGTGGTGGTGGTGGTGGGGTCACTCATGGAAAAATTCCATTGATCTTCTTCTGTGCGAATGCGCAGGCTTTGCCCGAACTCTTACGCGACTCGTCAGCTTAGTCTGGCTCGAGTAATGAGTGAATGGGCAAATATCTATTAGGAACACTACGAATGTATGTTGTGAACAGTTGGGAATGTGGGTCTCACGGGAAGCGTGCAAGGGATAATTCCCTGTAGTCGCACTATTCTCTGGTCCTCGGTGGCCCGGATGGATAGAGTGTCTGCCATGTAAGCAGGAGACCCTGGGTTCGATTCCCGGTCAGGGCACACATTTTCAGCTGTCCCCATTAATGTATATCAACAACACCTGTCAGGAGCTAAGGGTTTAGATTTGATTTTCAATTATTTATATTTCGAAGAAGCTGGTGGGTTCTCCTCCCTGTTTCTGCTCTGTCCCAGATTTCTTGCCATTCTCTATCAATGTGTGCTTTTGTTTCCCTATTCAATGCGGCTCCTCTTCCCAGTATCTCCTTTGCCTCAACGTATTCGCGCTTTTTGAGCCATTATTGTGCACCTCACTTTCTTACTGCTAGTTCAGAGGTAGTAAGCCTAATATCACCAGTAATGCCCAGCTGTTGCAATTTTATTTGGGATTTTAATACGATTTCTATATGTGCGTTAATTCCAATGTACCTATATACTTTTCTTTTCACAGTTAGCCATCGTTCTCCTTGAGGGATTTCTAGTTCTCCGTAAAGTCCCTTTAAGTAACATGTAGACCATCGTGTTGGCTGCTATTGCTAGTTTTTACGCATCAGTTGCTTAGTCTTTCGCGAACTACCCTTGTTTTTCTGTAGGATTCTTAGGATCGGAAATAGGTACTGGAACTGGATGTGGAATGGAATAACATCAAGCTGTGCGCAGAACGTAATAATCAGATATAACCATAGCCAGGATATCTTTTACTATAGTGAAAAAGCCCACAACTGGCACTCACTAGGATCGTAGATAAGAAAATTAGAGATGTAAGTGTAAATACTAAAGTAATCTTAAAAGAAATGCAAGAGCGGAGATAAATAAAATATCCTCATAGGAAAGATTATGAGTCACTCTCCAACAACATCACATTCTGATGTAGATGTAGAGCGTTGAGAAGTTTCCGAAGAAATATTGCATAGAAATAATACGCACTATAGAATAGCAAGGGGGGACTAGATGCAAAAGGGGGAAAAGAGCTACGAAATTGTTACCTTGAGAACCTTAGATTCGATATTGTGAAAGATCGAGGAAGGAGATTAGTAGAATTCTCTGATACAAATCGGTTTAAATCTACTTTTCAAGGAAATTCCAAGGGTCGAATAGACACTGAATGAACCAATCGGAATTAAAAATTACATTAACTACGAGTTGTCAAATAACAAACATATAGTGCAGGATGTGTTGGTCTAATACCAGTGCAGAATTTCTAGTTACTAGAAGCTAGTAAGAAACTAAATTAGACTAAATACTAAATTAGGAAAGGCATGGGTCATTAAGCAGTATCAGTTCCATTGACGAACAAAACTTAAGTGAAAAAGTCTCTCTTTAAAGATTCTGGATAACTGTTGACTTAAATATTTGAAGTGATATTTTAACAAATGTTATACAGTGAACGGCGAGACTTGTTGAAAGAGCGAATAAGAACAATAATACAAAACTTCACAGAACAAGACAGTTTATGAAAAATGGAAAGGAATTAAAGGTAAATGATGACCAACATCATACAGAATTACCTGAAAAAAAAATTCAAAAATTTGTGCTGTGGAAAGATTAACAGTGAAACAATCCAGAGTAACCGAAGTCTCAAGCATATGAAACAGTAGTCTAATAGTAGATATGAAAAAAGGAGGGGGAGAAGTAGAAGACAAAATTTATAAAATGTTTGCGAGCGAGGACGATAACAGATAGCTGTAACAGGGTGCTAAGAAAGGGAGCAGAAAAAATGAGAAGAACTTTAGGCCTTTTGACCATTGTCTCTGTTATACAAGGTTAGTCCTAAAAGTCCTTAGTAATCACCTACCAAATGCTTTAGACGTTAGGAAGGAAAGAGCAAGCTGGGATTAAATGTGCGTAGTAATCCGTTTACAGGCTGTCAGTGGTTTTATATAAAGAAACAATAAATATCAGCTGAAGTCTGTAATGGCACAAATTGAAAAACACGGAGGCAATCTACCTAAATCAATTTATTGAAAAATATGCACGATAAGGTTGTACACAATTTTTTGGATTATATTAAAACAGACGTTCAGACGTTAGACAGGAAAGAGGACTTCATCCGGCTACAACAATTTTCTGCAGCCTTGGACGAGTTCTTCAACTTAGTAAACTGGGCTGAAGGATGAAGATCAACAAACGGATGTTGCGTGAACCACCGATTTAGAGTGAGTTGGTTGTAAGTGCTTCGTATTTATAAGAAATTGAGCAAAGGAACACAGCGGAATACAGTAAGTATGACAGTCAGCCTGAATATCAGTTACTGCAGCACGAACTCAGTGTACAAAATGGTTCAAATGGCTATATGCACTATGAGATTTAACATCTGAGGTCATCAGTCCGCTAGACTTAGAACTACTAAAACCTAACTAACCTAAGGACATCACATACATCCATGCCCGAGGCAGGATTCTAACCTGCGACCGTAGCGGAAGCGCGGTTCCAGACTGAAGCGCCTAGAACCGCTCGGCCACATCGGCCGGCGAACTCAGTGTACAATGAGAGGCAAAAAAATTTTCCTAACCGAACAATTTAGTGTACAAGAACAGAGCAGTGCTCATGGCCAATTCAAAAGTGTCAGTGTTCACAACTCCAGCGGTCTGTGGAGCTTCAGCCTGCTGTTTACACCGTCAAATAAAAGCAATACAATAGGATTTCATAAATATCGAGATTCCCTTCAATTTAACTCATTATATAATTTCTTTTGAAAATAATTATTCGAGCACGTAGAAACTGTTGAAATTAAGAACACCATGTCGGTAGAATTACTACAACGATGAGAATTTTACATCTATTTCAGCTGTTAAGTGTTTAGACTGATGGTTTACGAACGCAATGGACGAGCGTTCCAATCTTAGTGGAATCAATTGCCATTTTTATCATTAAGTCCTGTGGAGGTAATATTTTAACCCTTACTCCGCAAAAATGTGTTGCGAAAGGCTTTGCTAGGTTTCACGCCCTATCAAAAGATTTCATTTCATAATAGTCTAATCTTTGAACAAAATGACAAACGATCATAGAAAAATGTTGAAAATGGAAGTATGTATCTGTAATTACTTCGACCGCCACGTGGTGTCTCTATAGTTTACTGCTAAGAGAAACGTATCAGCTGACTGCCACATTTTTCTAAGTCGTTACAGGCGGTTTACACGAGCGACTGGATGCGCCTTTCAGTATCTGTTGTTTCCATTTTAATATTCATTCTTGAGATACGGTAGGTCTACTCGACTATTACCCTCAAAGGAAGAAGTTCTTGATAGCGTGTCAGCGTAGTATACTGTTAGCTGTAGTATGTGTCTGATAGAATCTCTCATCAGCGTCTAGTTTTTCTTTTTAATCGCGTTACAAATGTTTCGCACTTCATTTACTTTTTATTGTTAAACAATATTTTCTTTTTTAAATTTATTCAGTATTGTCTTCAGTAAATAACTAGTTATTGTTTGTGAAATTGATGGCTCAGATTAATCTCTCTTGGAAGGTAATATTTGTCTGACCTCCTATAAAAGTAATTATCCTTGGATGTTTATATTCACCTCACCTCCCATAAAAACACAGATATATTTTTTGGAAGGTGATATTAATAGATATTATACTAGCAAATAGATTTGTATTATAAATTTAGTATTGTAGGTCTAATAACCATGTACGAGCTGTAGAGAAAAATTAAAGAAAATGAATATCAGGCTACATATAGCTTCTGTATTTTGTCCGTATGCCATTGCATCCATAACAGCTTGGATCTTTGAGGCATAGAACTTACAAGTCTATGGAAAAAGTCATCATCCATGGCAGTCTCTCCCATTAAGAATGATCCAAATCCCGTAGGGCATTCATAGCTCTGCCAATTGTTCCGCAGAATCTTATTCAGTTGAGCCCATACATGCACTATGGGGTTGAAATGGGGTGACTTTGGAGGCCACAGAAGGCACTGAATAATATTCTGCTTCCTTTAAATCCAGCTCTGAATCCTAATGCTACTCTGTGAGGGATGATTATTATTTTGGTAAATGAGACGTCATTTGGGGTACCAAAATCGAGCTCCAGGGATGATTACATTTTCAAGGAAACATCCATAGCATACTGAATTGAACTCGCTTTGGATACGTTCTGAAGTCCATGCACCCATGTAAGACAGTGAGTCCCAATGTTTCACACTTATGCGTCCACTTCTAGCGCGTGTAGTCACGAAACGGGCGTCATATCGTTGTCCATCTGTGCGGTATACAAGAGCAGGACCTCTATTCGTTGAATGAATTTAGTACTCGTTGGAGAAAATAGCTTTTCTCCAGTCGACATCTTCCCAGGAACTCACGATTGCTAGTCTATGCATGGCTTGTTCGTCAGATAACGGTTCTTTAATAAGACCACAACGGGACCTGAGTCCATTGTCCTTCAATCCTCTGAGAGCAGTTCTCGACGAGCACGGGAAATGTGAAGTTGTCCTTCGTGTACAGTCTCGTGCTCGTTCGGGCATTGGACGTCTAGCTATCGCACCATTATTTCTAAATCGTTTAATCCATCTCCTTGCTGTGAAAGCATCTACACCATAACAATGTCCTAACATCGTTTTCAAATGGAGCAATCAGTCGTTCGCGAACATTCACATCAGCCATTTTGAAGCAGACCTGTGACGCCTACCAGTCAGCTGATACGTTTCTTCTTGCGGAAAACTATATAGATACCTGGCGACGGTCAAAGAAATTACAAATTAATACGATCATTTTGAGTACATTTACTATGACGGTTTTCCTGTGTGTTTAATGACTGGGCTATTATAAAATGGAATCTTTTGAAAAAAATATGAACTTAGAAAATCCTACAACTGCACAACTTTTAGCGAATTAAGGTTTAAAATATAACGTGCACAGGACTAAATTAAAAAAAAAGACTCCAGTTAGATTCGAACGCTCGTCTGTTACGTTCGTAAGCCGTCAGCACATCCACTCATCCATTGACACAAACAAAGCTACACGGTGTAGTAATTTTACCTACGTGCAGTTCTTATATTTCAATCGTTTCTACGTGGTCGAGTAATGAATTGCAAACAAAATGATACGATGTGTTAAACTGCAATGAATCTCGACGTATACTGTATCTTAACTACTATAATACTTCTATTTGACAATGTAAACTCTATGCTGGAGCTCTACAGATCGCCAGAGTTATGAACACTGGTACTTCTGAACTTGGGCATGCGCAGTGCTCTCTTTCTCGACTCTAAATTATTCGAGCCGGGCAATCTTTGTGCCTTTTACTGCTCATTAAAAATGACACTACGGGAAATGTAAAGTTTAGTCATGGAATAGGTGAGGCATACGTCCAACTGGAAACAATAAGCGGATGGATAGTTAAGTATTAAATAATGGGCAGTAATTTGGAGTTCATGTTGTAACTTGAACACTGTAGTCAAAACAACATTAACAGTTTGGTTTAAACGGAAAATATACCACAAGAGTATGCCGATTCTAATTTATGAAATACAAACGTCGCTGTTAAAGGAGAAAAATGTTCGAAATTGATGAGTATCCAACTGGAATGTAAATATGTATGTTAAGATTACAAGAAATAGTACGAATCCAAATAAAGCATTAACAGAAAGGACGAAAGTTGAAGACCTGATCGTGACATTTTAGAAATTTTAAGTGAAAGTCGTCGGCAACATAGAGTGACGAAATGATGGGAGAAGTGGCAAAGGAGTTTGATATATTACCATCCTTAAGAATTGAGAAGACCATTTAGTGTATGAATCGCTAGTATAAAGAAACATCACTAACCTAGATCCGGTAAGAAGCAGATCGTACAGTATTGTGAAGTTGATGATAGATGCCTGATGATGATGAAGACAACTGAACAGGTGTACTCATTTGTTGGGTGAATAAGAGAAGACGACGGTGTGTATGTTGAGTAATTCTCACGTCGTTCCAACTGTTAAAGACACAGCATCACTGCAATTTCCATAATCTCCCATTTAGTCTCTGTATTATTACGGAATATATTCAATTGTAAATTATTTCTATTCATTGAGAAACCAATATACTGTCCTCTATTGTTGAATAACTAATTTTAGCAATTACTGATGTCGTAAATTACTCTAGAATCAATTACGGTTTGTTAATGCACGTGTCAGAATGTACCATCGGAATAATAATGCAATTGCGGCGTTGCACTTACAAAACATTTCGTACAGTTAACCGTTGTTTAATGTAGTTATATTACACAACTGTGGTCAGTTCATTAGCTTCTATTGAAAGCGCTGTTCTGCTAAAATTTACTGCAGTGTTAATACTTACATGTGCTTTGTGTAATGTGCACGCTAATGCGTGTCTGTGATTTAATGAACTACATTCATTTTAGCTTCTATGTCATCGGTTAACTTGCCTATGCAGAAGTTGCTTTGTTCTGTTCCACCGATGAGAGCACTATAACATTGTTCTCTGTGATATATTAATAGATGAACTGTCGCTGTTGTACTTGAATATTATTGGTACCAATTAATGGTAAAAGATCTGGACTTCGTTGTTTAACTGAGGCAAGTCAAGTGTCCCATTACAGTATCTACAACCTCTTCAATAACAATCCCCTTCCCACTGAACTAGAAAACTATACTTACATTTTGGTTGAGACTGCCACATATGCATGACTGTTCATTATAGACGTTGTGCGGCAAACGCTTTTTCCAGTATGCAGACAGTATTACAATATGCGTGCGGTTTTAGAAGATCGCGCTTGTAATAATTCTCAATTTGGTGCACGTATTGAACTGTTTCAAAATAACAGCAGGCGGCAGAGCAGAACTGATGTTGGTCAAGGTATCCATCCATAGCCGGTAAATTCACCATACAGAAACTTGAAAAATCACAACTAGTTAAAGAACAATGCTCCGCTTAGCCTTTGGGCATATGAAACAGTTCCACAAACACTGATTGTGTACATACTTCTTAAGTTCAGGCTCATCCAACACGGATATTAAACGTGTACAGCAAATTTAGACACCTTTGCATGTTGTTGTTGTTGTTGTTGTCTTCAGTCCTGAGACTGGTTTGATGTAGCTTTCCATGCTACTCTATCCTGTCCAAGCTTCATCATCTCCCCATACTTACTGCAACCTACATCCTTTTGAATCTGCTTAGTGTATTCATCTCTTGGTCTCCCTCTACGATTTTTACCCCCCACGCTGCCCTCCAATGCTAAATTTGTGATTCCTTGATGCCTCAGAACATGTTCTACCAACCGGTCACTTCTTCATGTCTAGTTGTGCCACAAACTCCTCTTCACCCCAATTCTATTCAATACCTCCTCATTAGTTATGTGATCTACCCACCTAATCTTCAGCATTCTTCTGTAGCACCACATTTAGAAAGCTTCTATTCTCGTCTTGTCCAAACTATTTATCGTCCATGTCTCACTTCCATACATGGCTACACTCCATACAAATACTTTCAGAAACGACTTTCTGACACTTAAATCTATACTCGATGTTAACAAATTTCTCTTCTTCAGTAACGCTATCCTTGCCATTGCCAGTCTACATTTTATATCCTCTCTACTTCGACCATCGTCAGTTATTTTGCTCCCCAAATAGCAAAACTCCTTTAAATGTCTCATTTCCTAATCTAATACCCTCAGCATCACCCGACTTAATTCGACTACATTCCATTATCCAAGTTTTGCTTTTGTTGATGTACATCTTATATCCTCCTTTCAAGACACTGTCCATTCCGTTCAACAGCTCTTCCAAGTCCTTTGCTGTCTCTGACAGGATTACAATGTCATCGGCGAACCTCAACGTCTTTATTTCTTCTCCGTGGACTTTAATACCTACTCCTAATGTTTTTTGTTTCCTTTATTGCTTGTTCAATATACAGATTGAACAACATCGGGGAGAGGCTACAACCCTGACTCACTCCCTTCCCAACCGCTGCTTCCCTTTCATGCCCCTCGACTCTTATAACTGCCATCTGGTTTCTGTACAAATTGTAAATAGCCTTTCGCTTCCTGTATTTTACCCCTGCCACCTTTAGAATTTGAAAGAGAATATTCCAGTCAACTTTGTCAAAAGCTTTCTCTAAGTTTATAAATGCTAGAAATGTAGGTTTGCCTTTCCTTAATTTATTTTCTAAGATACGTCGTAGGGTCAGTATTGCCTCACGTGTTCCAACATTTCTGCGGAACCCAAACTGATCTTCGCCGAGGTCGGCTTCTACCAGTTATTCCATTCGTCTGTAAATAATTCGCGTTAGTATTTTGCAGCTGTGACTTATTAAACTGATAGTTCGGTAATTTTCACATCTAACAACACCTGCTTTTTTGGGATTGGAATTATTATATTCTTCTTGAAGTCTGAGGGTATTTCGCCTGTATCATACATCTTGCTCACCAGTTGGTAGAGTTTTGTCAGGAGTGGCTCTCCCAAGGCCGTCAGTAGTTCTAATGGAATGTTGTCTACTCTCAGGGCTTAGTTTCGACTCAGATCTTTCAGTGCTCTGTCAAACTCTTCACGCAGTATCGTATATCCCATTTCATCTTCATCTACATCCTCTTCCATTTCCATAATATTGTCCTCAAGTACATCGCCCTTGTATAGACCCTCTATATACTCCTTCCACCTTTCTGCTTTCCCTTCTTTGGCTAGGACTGGGTTTCCATCTGAGCTCTTGATATTCATACAAGTGGTTCTATTTTCTCCAGTGGTCTCTTTAATCTTCCAGTAGGCAGTATCTATCTTAACCCTAGTGACATAAGGCTCTAAATCCTTACATTTGTCCTCTAGCCATCCCTGCTTAGCCATTTTGGACTTCCTGTCGATCTCATTTTTGAGACGTTTGTATTCATTTTTTCCTGCTTCATTTACTGCGTTTTTATATATTCTCCTTTCATCAATTAAATTCAATATTTCTTCTGTTACCCAAAGATTTCTACTAGCCCTCGTCTTTTTAACTACTTGATCCTCTGCTGCCATCACCACTTCATCCCTCAAAGCTCCCCTTTCTTCTTCTACTGTATTTCTTTCCCCCATTACTGTAAATTTTTCGCTTATGCTCTCCCTGAAGCTCAATACAACCTCTGGATCTTTCAGGTTATCCAGGTCCCATCTCCTCAAATTCCCACCTCTTTGTAGTTTCTTCAGTTTTTATCTACAGTTCATAACCAATAGATTGTGGTCAGAGTCCAAATCTGCCCCTGGAAATGTCTTACAATTTAAAACCTGGTTCCTAAATCTCTGTCTTACCATTATATAATCTATCTGATACCTTCAAGTATCTCCAGGATTCTTCCATGTATACAACCTTCTTTTATGATTATTGAACCAAGTGTTAGCTCTTATTTAGTTATGCTCTGTGCAAAATTCTACCAGACGCCTTCCTCTTTCATTTCTGTCCCCCAATCAATATTCACCCACTATGTTTCCTTCTCTCCCTTTTCTTACTCTCGAATTCCAGTCACCCATGACTATTAAATCTTCGTCTCCCTTCACTACCTGAATAATTTATTTTATCTCATCATACATTTCATGAATTTCTTCATGTGCAGAGCTAGTTGGCATATAAACTTGTACTACTGTAGTAGGCATGGGCTTCGTGTCTATCTTGGCCACAATAATGCGTTCACTATGCTGTTGGTAGTAGCTTACCCGCAATCCAATTTTTTTTTATTCATTATTAATCCTACTCCTGCATTACCCCTATTTGATTTTGTATTTATAACCCTGTATTCACCTGACCAAAAGTATTGTTCCCTCCTGCCACCGAACTTCACTAATTCCCACTATATCTAATTTCAACATATCCATTTCCGTTTTTAAATTTGATAACCTACCTGCCCGATTAAGGGATCCAACATTCCGCGCTCCGATCCGTAGAACGCCAGTTTTCTTTCTCCTGATAACGACGTCCTCTTGAGTAGTCCCCGCCCGGAGATCCGAATGGGGACTATTTTACCTCCGGAATATTTTACCCAAGAGGACGCCATCATCATTAATCATACAGTAAAGCTGCATGCCCTCTGGAAAAATTACGGCTGTAGTTTCCCCTTACTTTCAGACGATCGCAGTACCAACACAGCAAGGCCGTTTTGGTTAGTGTTACTAGGCCAGATCAGTCAATCATCCAGACTGTTGCCCCTGCAACTACTGAAAAGGCTGCTGCCCCTCTTCAGGAACCACACGTTTGTCTGGCCTCTCAAGAGATACCCCTCCTTTGTGGTTGCACCTACAGTACGGCCATCTGTATCGCTGAGGCACGCAAGCCTCCCCACCAACGGCAAGGTCCATGGTTCATGGGGGTATAGCAATACAGAAAATCTCAGTTTCAAAGAGACTTCTATGTGATCATATGACTTCGTGGTTTTCTTAGAGTAAGCCTTTAAAAATGAAGGAAGCAGTGTGCTTGGTTATGAGGGACGTAACTTTCTATGTCCTTCTCGCTAGGAGGCTGTTGTTGTCAGGGATAAGAAATATCCAAACCAAATAATGTAATTTAGAGAGGAGAAGAAAAACAACACAGAAACAATTAAAGTTAACCCGTTTGTGGGCTGTAAAGGAAATGATTGATTGAGAACCTAATAGGGTCGTACACAATAATAGTTACCTTGACAGGGTTGTACACAATGAAAGTTATCCTAGCAAGATAGAACAGAACGAAAGTTATTCTGGCATGGGGCGCCACAATGAAAGTTAACTCGTGGGGTGACTGTATAAAGGTGATGATTTGATTGAGAATGTAAGCAAACTTTAGTTTACTGACAACATTCATTTTCCCAAAAATAAAAACAAAGACAGACATTATTAAAGTTAAACAAATTCTGGTAGAATATCGTAAACAAGTAACAGGTGGTTTAAGACCACAATGTACAAGGATCCTGGGTGCAGAAGTGAGTCAAGTACTCTGGCCCAAAAATCTGTACAACGCAATCTGAATTGTTCAGACGCTGAGCAGACCTTAATTGATGATCTACAGAAGACTCGATAGGTGCAGCTGAGAGCAAGTGGCGATTGGGATTTGTACGCCCAGACAAGACCGGAGCAGCAGTACTTGACACTGTTTGCTTCGTGCAGCGATGTAACTTGCAGCTGTCGTTTGCGGCATAGGTGGGGCGTAAGGCGGCACCTGTGAATCGATCGCGGCCCCGAAAGAAAGGCAAAATCTCACGTTCTAGCGATAAGGCAGACGGACCGCAATTTACTCTGTACCAGAGCCCTGAAATCACGGTAGATTTCAGTGTGTGACACACCCCTTAGCTGGTCGTACCAAGGATCAATCTGGCTCACTTATATAACAGAACACACAAGGATGCCAAATGTCAAGACTGGTAAAAAACAGACCAATAAGTGTGCCCTCGGCAAACGAGTAGTCCAAGGCGTTTGAAGTCACACTGTCGGTACAGTAACAACTTCACCAAAGGCTCCCCGGTCTAACTACTCCCAAGTGAAGTCAGGACAGGTACCAAGTACCAACCGCACATGCCAGAGCTTCGACCAGAAGTTGCTTCCAGACAGAAGTCCAGAACCCGAGTGCCTCGCACCTGTCCCAGAGAAAAAAATTTCGGTTTTTCCGCAAAGTGCACGAACAACATGCCTTCCTCCTGTCTTGAGCTAATCACAGGGCCTTAGAGGCGCTAAACCTCCCCTTCTATACGACAGCACAGTCATGTCGAACCAGAACAAGAGTTAAAAAACCTGCGTCTCTGGAAAAAAAAGAAACCGCCAATCACTGGTCTTTTTAAGTTTTCGCAGAGGGAGAAGAAGTTTTTCTCCGAAGTCGCATCATTTCCCACGGCAAAAAGCGAACAGATACAATTTTAAAGATCTTTATCTAAATAGCCTGTGCCTTGGAGCATGTTAGTTCTAGCTGTGGGGTGTTATAAAGATTCTGTCTCTCAATGCAGGCGCCAATGCAGGCATAGCTCTGCATTGTCCTGATGGAGAACTGTCTCGAGTAGGGGGTGCTATCTCTGCCCTCTACGGCCGTTGGCCTGTCCAGCAAGATTTACTGAGGGACGGGCTCGCCACCACTTGTTTTGAACTTCCAACATGCCGTTTCTGGGAACTAAGAACCACAAAAATACCTTATGCTTATAGCGCTCTGCCAGGCTCCATCGACGCCTGCTCAAGCCGTTAACTTTCTAGAGTCGCACTCAAGTTGCGTAACGTTGTAACAAAATCTGTATGAAAGATAGGTGAGAGAGTAACTTGTCCTCTCTCAATAAAAGCTAAATCTTCTGACAAAAATAAGTAAATAAATAAATCTTGTGATACGCCGAACTCAGGTGACTCAAAATGTTTCAGTACATTCGAATAGCCGGAATTATTACAAACATTTAGTAGAAATATAGTCACTGTGAACAACAGAAGATATCAACTTCAGAGATGGACTAACTCGTTTATCTTTCGGAGCTAGTTCATCCGTGATCGTTCCTCATTTCCAAACAGTTCATTTGTACTCGTTCACAAGTCGTTCTTTATCTAATTGTGAACGTTTCATGGATTTTAGATAAATTTTCTGAAAAATATCAAGTAGGCCTACACACAGATATTACTTTTGCGTGATAAATCACTGATTATCTAATGTAGAAAAGTCGTTTATTTCGATTATCTTAGTCGAATGCTTTCTCAGAAAGCTTCGCATTAGTCGGCTGACACGATCGCCCGGTGACAGGTAGGGCGACGGCAGAGCAGGCTGCTCGGAAGTACGGACTACGAAACCTGTTTTCGACCTAGCACAGACCGCCAGAGTTGTCATTCACTTGCATTCTGTGCTTCCGAGTGAAAGTCATAACGACAACAAGTACAAGTCTTCGTTTTCAGTTTCTTTTTGTAGAGAATAATATGTACTTGCATGTACATTACTAGCTCGAAAAAACTAGAAGTAAATAGTCATCCGTCAAACTAACAGTATCGCTTTCTCTTTCTATGTGCCGATGTGTAAATTAACTACGCATCAGAGTGCCGTATAGTCTGTCTGGGAAGTAAAGAGTTAGTTGGAAAAATCACGACTTCCAAAACAGGACCTCAGAAACCGCGTGTTAAAATTAGAAGCTTTTTATCAGAAACGGGGGTAATTGCATAGATGTGCGGTGAGATAGTCGGAATTTCATAAGCGAAAAGAAACAGGGCATTTTTCGAAACTTTAAAGACAAATCACTCATCATTGCTCTGAAACCTCTGCAATCGAAAAAAATAAACAGTTTCGTATCAGTCGTCTGTTGAAAGGGGTCCCAAGGTACGTGCGTGCATTTAATCACCAATTACTTGAGATAAAGAGCTTTAGAACGAACAAAGGCAACCATTAACAGACGACAATGAAAACACTGTTATATTCACAAACTGATTTAATACGTGTAAGTGTACTTAAATACCCTGTTTGGGACTTTCCAAAACTAAGAGATCATTTATGGTTCCCGGGCCCTGTTCTCTGGCTTTAATGTTCTGAAGAACAGTCGAGACACTGCACCGAGAAGCAGAACCGACAGAAGAAAATATGAGGATTCAAGAGGGAATTTATCGAATCGTAAAAATCATGACTAAATGGACTGAAAAGTTCGTTTCTAATAAAATGAAAGTATCTGTAAACAGATTTGATTTAATTCAGAATTTCCTTATGATAGATTGTTCAGAGTGGCATGAAAATGAAAATGTCGCTAACACTGTACACCTAGTGACTAAACTGAAAGTTGTTGATTATCCGACTGAGATGGGCGTCAGGCTCACTGAACGCTGTAACAAATAATTTACAAAAAGAAAAAAGAATAAAAGCTATATATACTTCAGGCTGTGTCTGCATGTTCCCATGTTTCCAGAGCAAAAATAGAGACTTCATGAAAGAACAAGTTTTCTGAATGTAAAATTCCATTTTCTTGTTATGCTTGCCACACGCTTAGAAAACAATAAGTTTATAAGTTATATTCTTAAAGCTACTGCAACAATTCCGTATTAACAATTTAAGGTGAAGGTACCAAAATATTTCGCTTACTAGCTACTTCTGAATAACATTTTTGAGATGAAAAGTAAACATGATTTCACTTGATTCTACGATTGTTGTAATGGAGAGATGCCGTTTCCTCCTTTCATACTGAGTCGAAAAAAACGCTAAACTCATTTATTTGTCCAAAGAGATCAAACTAGGGATAGCGAAACAACCAAACATAAAAAAAGAGCCCCCTAAGTACCATATTTTATTTTTGGACGAAATGTGGAAATCGCGTTTTATGTAATCGTTTGTACACTAGAATTTAAAAAATCATTAAGAATTATCAAGGGGCACAGATACAGCTTAAGACCTTCAAAGACTCCATTTTTTCCAATATTATGAAAGGGCAGGGCACAGATGCAGCTTAAAAACTTCAAAGAGTCCATTTTTCGGAGTTATCTTTTCCTCATATTGTAAATTTTTAGGAACATTTTGATGAAATTATTGCAACATCTGTATTAGTTTTAGAGTTATCGATTAAATAGTAAAGCAGTGTCTTCCGATTTTTTCCCATAGACATGCACTTTAAATTTTTCTTGAGTTTAATTTTTCGTTTAATATAGTTTCTCGTATTATTGTGTGCAGTTTCGAAACCAAATTTCTTATCCTTGTAGTCATTAGTTTCGAAGCTGAAATGCTCATAAATGTAGACATCTTGTGTGAAAAAATTGTAGATATATGCTTATGGTTTTGAACTGGTCCGCTTAGAAATAGCTATGTGGCAAAAAGAGACTGCAGACGCTTCCATAAACGCAAGAATCTCATATTGTGGGAATGCAAGTAGAGAAACTTATGATTCTGTGAGGGGAGATATACGGGCTATATGGGATCACAAATACTGTTATGATGCCATTTTGATGTGTTGTTCCAAGAGAAAC
This sequence comes from Schistocerca cancellata, assembly GCF_023864275.1. NCBI lineage: Eukaryota > Metazoa > Arthropoda > Insecta > Orthoptera > Acrididae > Schistocerca > Schistocerca cancellata. The sequence continues at coordinate 252,528,862 of NC_064631.1, forward strand.
GAGTAAAGATGTCCATATCAACGTGCAGTGTCTGAAGAAGACACACATGTCAATGAGTCACCGAACAGCAAAATTTGGGAAGTCTGTACCAAAACTGGATTTTGTGGGAAAATTATTACTAAAATTTGAAGTAATGATGAATTAATTACATTCAAATAAGACTTAAAAGGTAGATTGGAAGTAATTAATCAGTTAGGAATTGAGCCTGGAAAGTTTTATAAGCTTCCATTGGACCAAGTGGATACAGTGCATATAAGTCAACACAGAAAAGAAAGCTAGGAACAACGGAAGAAGCAAGAAAAAGAAGGAACGTGGACCACCAGTCATGATTTGGAGGAACAACCTACTCTGCTGATGGCGTTTGATTTACATTAATGCAATTAATGCTCTATCAAATGTATGAAAAATGCGTTAGCCATGTTTACGGTAAAACAATTTAAAGTCAACCTGGCTCGAAAGGAGATTACATTTCTGGGTTATGTAGTGTCTGGCGAAAGTGTGACAATTGATCATGATCAAACCAACACCCTTCACCAGTTCCCAAACATAAGGACAACCAGCATATTTCTAGATTCATGGGCATAATAAACATTTTTCTCAAATCCAATCCCAATTCTTCCAACCCAACTGTAGCCTTAACCAGATGTACTTCATAGTCATGGTAAACGTATTTTGATGTAAATTCGTTCCAAATTTTGCCCAGGTGGCTGCCACCCATAACCAGCTGTCGTGGAAGGGAGAATATTTCCCATGGATTCAAAATCAATAGGCGTCCCTCAGTGTCTTGAAGACGCCGTTCCTGGCCATGCCAGAATTGAGGGAGAATTTATTCTACCGAGGGAAACGTGTCCATCGTGTGCTTCTCCAAGAGAGAAAGGATATCGGATATGCCTCTAGCTCGTTGCCAGGGTCGGAGAGAAGTGCTCTGTGCAAGAGTCAGAAGCGCAGGACTTGTTATTTGGCTTGGGACGTTTGAAGTTTTATCTTGAGCATAAGTCGTTCCATTCACCGACGGACATCCAGAAAGTGACATGGGTGTTAGCTAAACTGCGGAAGACAGAATAGGCAGGCGCGGAGTGAGGATCTACGTCTTCCATTTTGACGTGTGACAGGTAAAGAGTGTGTCTACCTAGGACATCTACCCCACAATAAATCAGAAAACAGGTGCGCGTTAGAGATGCAGACGCCATTACGGTTCGTTTGGCTGCTGCCAAGCAGATCAGGTACCTTTATCGAAACTATTAAACATTTAAGTCATATTTTTCCAAGGTTTGGGATCCCGAGAGTTCTGGTTATGTGTAACGCGCCAGCTTTTGTATCCTGGGAATTTAAGTACTTCAGTTTTGACTGTGCCATACCCCACGTAATCACCAACGGTATTACCTGCAACTTTTCTTAGCGAAGAGAGAGTTAAGTGTAGTTTAAGGTCAGCTTTGACCATTGCTGCAAGAATTTGGAGATGAAATGGAATTGCTATCAACACTACCGTATATGAATCTTATAGGTCCACTCCCACCAAGTTAACGTTTGTCTCCCCTGTTAATTTGCCACTGTCGAACTTGTAGTTCATCAATTACCTCTTGGCTGCCTTTGTTGGCTGACGCTGCTTATGGTGGACTTCTTTTCCGTAGGATGAGAGAGTTAGAGTGACGCAAAAGTCGAGATGGGATTCTCGATCCGAGGCTGGAGTAGTATGGATGCGGTCTGGTCCTGCGCCTGTGAAGATTGCCAAGTGTTCTCGTTTGGATTTAACCGAGAATGGCAGGGTGTGAATTTTACAACCTCCATTATAATGATAATACTGCATTAAGCCGTATTAATAACTCTTATTATAAGTATTTGTATCGTTTACCATTTCACGAGTAGATGATCATTACAGTGAATCTTGGATTTTTAGTTTGGTTTGTTGAGAGAATATGGGAAAGTGTGGTTGATCTATAAAGGAGACTTCATACAAGACCCTTGTGCGACCTATTCTTGAGTATGCTCGACTGCTATGCTCGAGTGTTTGGGAGCCATGCCAGGTCCGATTGAGGGAAGACATCGAAGCAATTCAAATGGGTGCTGCTAGATTTTTTACTGGTAGGTACGAACAACATGCAAGTGCTACGAAGACGCTTCGAGAACTCCAATGGGAAACACTTGGACACGGAAGGGGGGGGGGGGGAGGGAGGGAGGGAAGGTATAACTCTTTTCTTGGAATACTGCTGACAAAATTTAGAAAACCGGCATTTTGCAGCTGAATACAGAACTAATCTACTGCCGAAACAAAATTTTGGAAACATCACCCGGGCTTTGGCCAAGCCATCTCTCCGCAATATCCTTTCTTCCAGAAGTGTTACTTTCACAAGGTTCGCAGGAGAGCTTCTGTGAAGTTGGGAAAATAGGAGACGAGGTACTGGCAGAAGTGAATCTGTGAGGGAGACTCTTGAGTCGTGCTTGGGTATCTCAGATGGTAGAGCACTTGTCCGCGAAAGGCAAAGGTCCCGAGTTCGAGTAGCGATCCGGCACACAGTTTTAATCTGCCAGGAAGTTTCATGTTCAACTGCCGCCCACAAAGATATCACGTAAGGAGCACGAAAATAAACTATGAGAAACTAGGGCTCGTACGAAGTCGTATAGGCAGTCGTCCTTCCGTCGCTCTTTTTTTTCTGCTGGAACAGGAAAGGAAATGATTATTAGTTGTAATTCTCTATGTCTCGCACGTTGACTTGCCAAGTGCACGTATTAGCTCCTGTGCATGCCTGGAAATACTCTAACCATGGGTAAATCAATTACTTCTGCCACATAATTTAATGTTGATTCAGTCTCCCTCTGGAGGTAACATCTCCTTTAGATTATGTTTCGCATTACCTTGGGGCAGTAGTTTGTGTTAAGTGTAACTAATGAAACGGTACAGTAGTCTCCGCTCTATAAGCAGCAGGTTTCGCTGCTCGCTCACACCAGGAAATACAAACAGAAGCGGCTCCGCCGCCAATTTTACTTCACGACGCGGGCGGCCGCAGGTGCAACAGAACCCATGTGGACGGGTGGAGAGAAATGTGTCACGCTTCATAATACGTATTTATATGTGTCGTGTATTATGCATTTCTTGTACGTGATTGTGAATCTGCACATGAACTTTCCCAATCCTCCTCACAACTTTCCGTAAAGCGTGGCCAAATCTCAGTTCTGTAGAATGGTGGTGCCAACCTCACTCCTGGGTAGGGGATCGGAGAGACAGCACAGGCAGGTAAAAGTCAAAGACGTTGCAGTGTCACAAGATTGTGGGTGGAGAGATTGGTCACGGCGAAGTGGTTCGACCAGCCCCTCCACCGGGGCCCAGGAAGACTTCCGGGTGCCCGCCATTATCGTGGAGTGTTACAGAAGACGGGTACGTGAGCACACGTGCTCTCAGTTCGTCTGCCTCAATGTTCACGCATGGGAGAGAGGTATTTGAATATTTGTACCACTTCTTTTATTTCCTGCTTTGGATTGTGTAAGGAAATGAATGTTCTCGTTTAATTTCGGAAATATAACCCACTTTGTTAATGTATCTGGTTTCCAGTTTGCCCGTTATCCTCCTCACATAGTGGATGTCCTATGTAAAATATTGAGAGACTTTGGTGGTATACATTTGGCCAACGCAATTCCGTCTTGCCCGTAGAAATGTGCTTGCAGATTAGTATATAACTATATAGCTATAAGTTGTAAATAGTAATATCTGTAAACTGGAACAATTGCTGTAAAGTCGAGGGATAATGTTTAAAATAAATATGTAATCAATTGTCATCAATCTTTAACATACCTTAAAAATCACAAAGAAGTCAAGTTAAAGGAATTCATTTAAAATAAAAGATATAGAATGCAGGGACCCACACATCAGCGTGTGAGCCCTCAAGCCCCTTGCCTAGTATCGTACAGAAAGGACACGCTCTCTAGGTAGCGCTCTCAAGCTCTCCTCCCCAGTTATCCGTTGCGCAATTTTCATTCAGGGCTTGACGACATCAACTTTCATCGGGCGTCCCTAGGCTAGGAGGTTAGATGAGGAACTTTCACTGAGACATTTTAATGCTTCGGTTACCTTTTGTTGTTTGGAAACAAGACATACGTCCTGATTATTTTTTCCCCATGTGTGTAGATTATAGTGAAATAAATGTGCAGTACTGAATTCCCTTTAATATTATTTCGGTAGTTAGTGAATCCTGTCACTCTTTGATTATGGATTAATAAGGAATATCAGCCATAATTGTGTATGCGGTATTTCATTTTCAACAAATAAGTTGCATAAATTTCTGTTCATCTTATGGACACACACTAGCTTTCCCTACCAAGGCAGATAACTTGAGGGATTCCTGCCAATAGTTGGTACTTACAACTTCAAAGTGTTTTAGTGATATCAGTGCATTACTTACGGGCGAGAGAGACTGCTGATTTCGTTCATTCATGGTAATTACAATCAAAGTTATCGCAAAGTACGTCACAAACTTCTAGGATCCACATACGGTGTTCACCAGTCGTGACACAGTCAGGCAATAACCAGAAATAAGAGCAGAGTGGTTGTGACCGTTTTAATATCAGCGTGCTGGCCATCCAGGGCCAGGTCACATCTGAAACCATAAACTTTCAATTACGGTGTTTGACCAAAGTAACGAAAAATTATTAAATGAAGAAAATAAACTAAATTGCGTTTTATATAAATTTTACTAGCAATTTCTAAAATGCAGGACATTTCCAGGTAAAGTTATTCATCATCTAATAGACCCCTAAAACTAGGTAACTGCCATTTCCGGCGACGGAATGCAGTAGTTTTGAAAAATTATTTTATTGTAGCCCAATGGACATATGTGTTTATTAAATTGAAATATGAAGATACATTTCGAATTACGTAAACACGCATTTGCATCTCGATCACTCAGTGCTGAAATAAACTAATTAGCTGCTATTGAAGGCTGTAGCTCACATAACTGAAAATCCCTTGTTAAGGGATTTATGCATTTAATGTATTGACGTACAACGGAATTAATTTTCATATTAACTGGATAGTCCGCAAGTGCATGACAGGACATGACCACAATACCAAATAAGAAAGACATTCCAAGTGTCTGGTCAGCTGTTATTTATTTGGACAACGAAAGTGCTATCGGCTTCTTAGGCCAGCGTCAGACAACAGCTGAATGTTGCAGATGCAGAAAATCACATCTGACTTACTAAAATATTACTTATACAAAAGATACTAAAAAATGATGGCATATGGTTTTAACAGAGAAAATTATTACATTTTAGTGCCATACTGGAACACTTAAATATAACCAAACACAGCACAGATTTGTAGTTAACGCTACATTTAACAACAAATGGAAAATGGAATTGAATTTAGAGTTGCAATGTATTATTTGCATAAGTGAAACTTTATGTAAGAAAAAATGAAGCTTTTTTGTTAATTTACACAGTACCGAAAAAAAATTAGTGTACCATTTTAGAGATATTGAATTCATTCAACTTTTACAGCTGCAAAAGTTCATATGGATTACATGAAATGATAACACTTACATATCAATAGCACAAACGGTTCTGCGGTATTAGTTATCGACCCAGGCTGAAACGCCCCTGCCACGCGGGATTAGCCGAGCGGTTTGGGGCACTGCAGTCATGGACTGTGCGGCTAGTCCCGGCGGAGGTTCGAGTCCTCCCTCGGGCATGGGTGTTTGTGTTTGTCCTTAGGATAATTTAGGTTAAGTAGTGTGTAAGCTTAGGGACTGATGACCTAAGTAGTTAAGTCCCATAAGATTTCACACACATTTTAACATTTTTTTTTAAACGCCAATTGTGCTACACCGGCGGCAATGCAGTCGTTGACTCTGGCACTAAGTCAATCGTACAGATGGCGAATACTGTTCTGGGATACGTTATGCCACGCCCGCTAGACCTGTTCATGTTTTTCTCTAAGAGTTTGTTGGGTGACTAGTCACATGAGTCACTTCTAATCCCATCGTATCCCACAAGGGCTCGGTTGGAGACAAGGCCAGAGATCGTGCTGGCCAGGGAAATTGCTGCGCGTTGACTTTCACGGACTGTATGTGAGCGAGTATTATCCTGTTGAAACATCTCATCACCTTCCTGCTGTAAAAAACGGCGAAGGAACGGACTACCAAAATTCTAGACGCACAGAGCGCTGGTTAGCATCCTCTCCAGAAACACGAGAGGTGAACGAGAGCTGTAACTAGTCGTAGTACCACAGACCAATAGCCTGATATGGGGCCAGTGTGTCTTGGACAGGCCGGCCGGAGTGGCCGAGCGGTTCTAGGCGCTACAGTCTGGAACCGCGCGACCGCTACTGTCGCAGGTTCGAATCCTGCCTCGGGTATGGATGTGTGTGATGTCCTTAGGTTTTTGTAGTTCTAAGTTCTAGGGGACTGATGACCTCAGAAGTTAAGTCTCATAGTGCTCAGAGCCATTTGAACTATTTGAACCATTCTGTGACATTTTCGAGTATTTCCAGTAGCGTCATCTTTCTGCATTTCTCAATGGTATGTAAAACTTAAAAATCTATATTGTATGGGTCGATTTGTTTTAAAAGGTGTTCTTCAAATGCAGCATTTCTCTTTCCCAGTCTCCAACTTCGTCCATGCCCCGCTGAATTAATTGCCAGAGCTCTGCCTGACTGACCAACATACATTATTCTACAGACCTTGATGGGAATTGGGCTCAGAGTGGACTGTATGAAAAAGCTTCTGGTTCGGATGTTAACTTATTCCACCAAGACTTTTAAATTTTATTTAATGTTGTCTTGAAAACGGTACTGCCAACTGAACTAATCGTCAATAAAGCATATTAATCACTAGCTGAGGTACCTGGAATCACTTAGAGACTTGATATAATGTTATGTGGCAGTTGTAATAGAAGGATAAACTTTAATGTCTAAGAAGTAAAAAATTTTATTCAAAGCACACTTTAACTATTTACAGTATTTGTTTATAAACAACAGTTTTCATTTTCTTATTGCGTATATATATAATTTTTCGAATTTCCTAGTCGATAACAAGCTATATATACACACCTGGAAATTGAAATAAGAACACCGTGAATTCATTGTCCCAGGAAGGGGAAACTTTATTGACACATTCCTGGGGTCAGATACATCACATGATCACACTGACAGAACCACAGGCGCATAGACACAGGCAACAGAGCATGCACAATGTCGGCACTAGTACAGTGTATATCCACCTTTCGCAGCAATGCAGGCTGCTATTTTCCCATGGAGACGATCGTAGAGATGCTGGATGTAGTCCTGTGGAACGGCTTGCCATGCCATTTCCACCTGGCGCCTCAGTTGGACCAGCGTTCGTGCTGGACGTGCAGACCGCGTGAGACGACGCTTCATCCAGTCCAAAACATGCTCAATGGGGGACAGATCCGGAGATCTTGCTGGCCAGGGTAGTTGACTTACACCTTCTAGAGCACGTTGGTGGCACGGGATACATGCGGACGTGCATTGTCCTGTTGGAACAGCAAGTTCCCTTGTCGGTCTAGGAATGGTAGAACGATGGGTTCGATGACGGTTTGGATGTACCGTGCACTATTCAGTGTCCCCTCGACGATCACCAGTGGTGTACGGCCAGTGTAGGAGATCGCTCCCCACACCATGATGCCGGGTGTTGGCCCTGTGTGCCTCGGTCGTATGCAGTCCTGATTGTGGCGCTCACCTGCACGGCGCCAAACACGCATACGACCATCATTGGCACCAAGGCAGAAGCGACTCTCATCGCTGAAGACGACACGTCTCCATTCGTGCCTCCATTCACGCCTGTCGCGACACCACTGGAGGCGGGCTGCACGATGTTGGGGCGTGAGCGGAAGACGGCCTAACGGTGTGCGGGACCGTAGCCCAGCTTCATGGAGACGGTTGCGAATGGTCCTCGCCGATACCCCAGGAGCAACAGTGTCCCTAATTTGCTGGCAAGTGGCGGTGCGGTCCCCTACGGCACTGCGTAGGATCCTACGGTCTTGGCGTGCATCCGTGCGTCGCTGCGGTCTGGTCCCAGGTCGACGGGCACGTGCACCTTCCGCCGACCACTGGTGACAACATCGATGTACTGTGGAGACCTCACGCCTCACGTGTTGAGCAATTCGGCGGTACGTCCACCCGGCCTCCCGCATGCCCACTATATGCCCTCGCTCAAAGTCCGTCAACTGCACATACGGTTCACGTCCACGCTGTCGCGGCATGCTACCAGTGTTAAAGACTGCGATGGAGCTCCGTATGCCACGGCAAACTGGCTGATACTGACGGCGGCGGTGCACAAATGCTGCGCAGCTAGCGCCATTCGACGGCCAACACCGCGGTTCCTGGTGTGTCCGCTGTGCCGTGCGTGTGATCATTGCTTGTACAGCCCTCTCGCAGTGTCCGGAGCAAGTATGGTGGGTCTGACACACCGGTGTCAATGTGTTCTTTTTTCCATTTCCAGGAGTGTAGATGAGTGCGAGAGAAGCAGGAGTCTTCGATGTCATTCCACAATATTTTAAAGTTTGACCTTGCTCTTTGTTAATTGTAAAATTGTAGCCCAATGTGATTGGAAATTGCAGTCTTCTAAATTGCAATGACAGTTCACACAGATTAGTGGCATTCTGGGGTAAACAGAGTGTATGCTTTGCACTTTCTAGTCATATGTTCCATAAGTTCGACTTCGATGATGTTATTCGATACCTGTTTGACGATCATCCTTGTCCCGTTACATACTTTTCTTGAGTTGAGATTTCTGGGTAGTATGATCGGAGATCCAGTTTTCAGTCTAATGGTATTTCTGGTACTTGCAACGAGCATAGAAATTCTGTAGGCAAGTTAACACTTTCTTCAACATTTACCTTCGTGTCGATCGATTTGTGTATACTCTTTTCATCTGGAATTTCCGTCTGAGTATTAAAGTTGACATATAAAAATGGGCGCAGATGTAATTATGAGCACCCCTCAGGAAGAGGGTATGATAAGCGCTGCAGTCCGGCTACCAGGACTGAAAATAGTGCCTGTTGTTGATAGACGGTAGCAGTAAACCGTAGGAAGAGTTGCTTCAAGCAGTGTAGTTACAGCGTCGGCTATTGTGTGAATTGGTGTTTGTTCAGGACTGCAAACGTCTGGCAGGTATGTGAAATCTTTTTCTTTTTACATCCTTTTGATTAGTTTAAAACCATTTCTCAGTGATATCGGGAATAACGGAATCCTAAGATACTTTTAGAAGCACGTTTTACGTTACACTCGCTTTTAGGTTAGACGTGATAGTGACCATGTTGCTTTAAAATGTTTGACGTAAATATGAGCCCATTCCGTTGGTGTAAAAATAGGCCCCTATATAAAGAGGGCTCATAATTACACAATTGGTTCTATTAAACAATGTAAAACATTTAAATAAGTTTATGGGGATATGGTTAGTCGAATTTTGTTTAAAGTTCATATGTACAAATCTCATAGCAAAAAAAAAAAAAATTAATTTACAAATTGCGATAAGAGACCCTAGTGCTTTTGTTCGTCCTTGCAGAATGCCGAAAACGAAGAAGCGCTGTGAAACTAAGGACCAGAGGCATCAGTGGGATGAATCTCAGATGGTAAGTGGCATAGCAGCAGTGATAGGAAAAGAAGCATCTGTGAAAGGTTTTGCAAGAACATTCGAAGTGCCTTGTACCAATTTGCAGAGATTTCGTAAGCTTGATAAAATCCCTGAGTAAGCGGTTGAAGTGACAAAACTTGGAAGGAAATCGATTTTAAATGCAGACCTCGAAAAACAGTTTATCTCCTTCAGGTGGAGCAAAAATTCTATGGCTGCACTTCGGCAGATCTGAGAAGAATGGCATTTTTACTTTCCCAGAAGAATAGTTTGACAATACCATTCAAAGGAGGAAAAACAGGACGAGCTTGGGTTGACCTTTTTTTCAGAGAGACAAGGATCAGCTGTCAATTTGCAAACCTTGTAGAACTTCATATTCCAGAGCCTTAGGGTTTAATAAACAGAATGTGATGGATTTCTTTGATTTGTTGGCAGACGCTTTCAAAAATCACTCATATCCAGTAGACAGAGTGTATAACGTGGACGAGACAGGCCTGCCCATTGTCCAAATTTAATTCCAGAAGTGATAGGAATGAAAGGGGAGAAACAAATTGCAGTTCTAAAGTCTGCAGAAAGAGGGGCTACAATCACAGTTAACGCATGCATGAGCGATTCGGGATATTATGTCCCGCCAATGATAATTTTCCCTAGAACCAACATGTCCCATAGTCTAACGAGAGCTTGCCCCCCCCCCCCCCCCCTTCCTCCGGTGCAATTGGAAGAGCCCCAGGCTAGGTTCAACACAATTTGTTTACCGAATGGTTAGTTCACTTCATTGAGAAAACACGTCGGTCTGAACAAAGTCCTGTCTCCGCATTTTGATTATTCATTATAGCCACGTTCGAAATCCAGATGTGACTGACTTGGCGAAAGAACACCACGCGACTATCGTCTCGCTTCCTCCACATTGTACCCACAAACTGCAGCCTCTAGATAAGATGTTCATGGGATCTCTGAAAGCGTACTACAGAGAGGCAGTGAGAGTACGGTTGCATCACAATTGGCATCGCGTCACGCCTTAGGATGTTGTGGACGTTTTTTCCCAAGCTCACCTTCGTATCCAATCAGCTGAGATAGCAATAAACGGATTCAAAGTAACCTGGTTATACCCTATGGAACGTTACATCTTCACCGACGCTGATTTCATAGCTGCTGAGTTGGTTGCAAAAAAAACTTGCTCCACTGTGGAACACAGATATAATGTTTCTGAATGGCATGCTACTCTACTTGCTATCTCTGGACCATCGACATCATCTGCTTCCTCTTCGATTTATCCTGATGTACAGTCACATCAAGCTCTACCTATGCCAGTTGATCAAACCATTAAACACTAGGAAGTTCTCCAGGGACTTCAGCAAATGCATTTTCCCCATTCAACATATCTCCTGTCCCCAGCATTAAGAAGAGAACCGCAACGCGGGGACGAAAAGCAGCAACTGCCTGCCACATCGCTGGAACGGCATACAAAATCAGTTGACAAAGTCGCTTGACAAAAGTGCTGTCGAGAAGAGTCTCTCTGGGACTACAGGCCACCCTGCGGACAAAGGTGAAAAATCCAAAGGCCTTCAAAAAAAGAAAATTTGTTCCACGAAACTGTCTGATTCATCATCGGGCTCTTCAGGCTCCTGAAGCCCTCACCTTGTGGACAGCCATAATGACCTTAATGTGAACGTTGTGGATACACCAGACCCAAGTGATGCAAGTTGTATCTTTTGTGATGAAAAGTTCTCTCAAGGCAGGAGAGGTGTGGATTAAATGTGTTGTGGGCACACTTAGATTGTGCTGGCGCTGAAGGAGTTACTTACATTTACGACTGGTGTAAATACTTTCGGATCTCACTCATAAATGTACCAAAATTACTTTTTGTAGACTATTCTACCATTTGGTATTGTTTTAACCCATTTCATTAAAATATTTCAAAAGATTTCTTGGACCTTTTTGTGGATGCCCATATTTGCACCCCTTTGTTTCAGGTTCCATTTTAAAAACTTTTTGTAAATTTTTGTTTTCGAGTAGAAGTAATGGATACTAATCATTGTTTCGCCTCTCATCATTTCTTAAACTTGTTATAGTTCTTAATGAAGGTATAAAGTCTAGAACTGTTACAAAATAAGGTACCTTTAAGTCAAAAACCAAAGAAAGTGTCCATATTTACACCTTTTCCTCTATTGTAAGAAAATGAAACGCCAACAGCCGTCCTTATGATCTTATTTATTGTGTGGCTTATATTATTTTTAGCTGCCGAAATTGCCCTTTCTAGTAGCCAGTCCGGATTGGTATAGTTTCGAAAAATGTTTGGATAAATTTGACCCCAATGAGTTCGTTTTTAACAGTGGTTTCGTTGCAGGTATCACTGTTGAGATTAGTGAGGCCAGTTGTCTGGTCAGCAGGATACGTACCTTCTTCGCCTGTTTGTAAAAGTGATTGAGAAAAATTTGCTTTTGTTTCGTCTCACATTTTTGGTTAGTCGCAGTATTTGGACATGTGGCCAGAGATAGGAATATCTTAAGCACGCACTGATCTCGTGTGCTAGCGTTGACTTGGAGATAACTGGATGTGTTTGTCGAATATCTTCTGAGAGTATGAGCAGAGCTCTTCTCATCACTTCAGAGTTTCCTCGCAAGTTTTATAATGTCCCCATCCATGGCTTCGAATGATTTTTTATGTGCTGTTGGGCATTAGTCCCAGAGGACAATTTTAGCTTGCCTTAGAAGCTCACCTCGTCCAGATGCTCTTCAGATTTTACATACTGGGAATTGTTGTTCTGCTATATTCAGCGGTAATTTCAGGGCGGAATGGGAAGTTCGTCTTCCTTCCAGAAGTGTGCTGCAATGCTGGATGATGCCAGTACAAGTGCGATGTGTTGTTCAGCACGTATTTTCGCCAGCAACAGATTTATTAGAAATGTTTTCCCGTTGCTACCTGGTGCGTAAAAACTTCCGCCAGTGCTTTTTTCGATCCGGTCCATGTTAACCTTGTAAATTTCCTTTTGATTGTCATTGAGGCATGGTTTGTGTAAGCAATGTATTGAAGTCCCTAGTTGAGGCTGTAGCTTTTCGCCTTCGTAATTTCAAGTTTGGCTCACTGATAAGACGTTTTCGTGGTGCTTGCATCCCTAGGTTTACTAAGGTCTGATTGTTTATTGGCAAACATTTATCTTCCAGACAAATGTGTGTTTCATTGAAGATATTGTCACTGAATTCGATGGTCAGTTCAGGATGAGCTTGTCGGACTTGATACAGTATGTCATCGCTGACACTCTCTTTGAAGGAGTCCCACAGGTGTTTTTGATTGGATGGGTTACATATTGTTATAATTACGGCGAATAAGTCTCCCATTTGTTCAGCTGACGCTGTGAGTTAGGTTTGTTGTAGTGTTAATACCCAACGGATGTCATTTTCCAGTACTCCAAAGTGGTGGCATGCTTTTCTGTACTTCTGGTATAGGTAACAGTCAACAGTCTTGAGATCTGTTAAACTTGTTGCTAACCCTATTTTGTGTAGCAATATCCGGAGGGAGAAACATTTGGCGTTGTTCGGATGTACAGTGTGTACCCAGCCTAAAAGCAAGTTTCCATGATTTAAGGATCATCTTATACTGGAATTCCTTGTTTTCGCCGTTGAGAGATTTTTCTTGCTGTGCCCCACGTATAGTAAGTATGGACGTCGGCATATACTAATGTCTCCGCCAATGGATCCGTTTGGCACAGTTGATAAAAAGCTGTTAATGTTGTTTCCTGAAGTGATTTGCTTGCAGTTTTTCTGGCGGTGTCTTTTCGGATTCAAACTTTCTATTCATTCTGCAAATGTACTGATAGATGTTGCACAGTCGATTCGCGTTCGTTTTTGGGAAACCAAGAATCCGCTAGGCTGTTCTGTTACTGTAGATGTATCTTCGCAATCGGTACATCAGGATCTCGTCGTTTCTGATTGGCTGTTTGATCACTACCATGTCACTGTCGTTGTTCTCATTCTCCAGACATGTTTGATGGATTCCATTGAATTCCAGTATCCTAAGGCTCTGTGTGCTCGGAACATTACGGAAAACAGTGTGTGAAACATAAAATTATGAATAAAGAGATACAAGACAAAAGATTAGGTTCCATGTACCTTCATGTGTCATTTCCCGTTACTACCTTATTGACACAAATACTTCTGAAATCTTCGGTAATCACACTTCCCATTTTTTACAACACAGATTAAGTAAAGAATCAAATCTCGGCAACAGGGCAATAAAAACAGGTAGGCCTTGGTGAATGAGAGTTTTAGCTAACCCAGACTATGAAGTACCTCTTCATTTAATTAAAAGGCAACAGGCAGGCCCTCAATAATAACAACTTCAGTTAAGTAAAATTACTAAATAGGAAACAGGCAGGCCTTCAGCGGTAACAGCCTCTGTTACATAAAATTACCAATACCAACATGCAGGATTTCAATAATAACAGCTTCAGTTAAGCAAAATTACCAAAATAGGGAACAGACAGGCCTTATTTAATAACAGTTTCAGTTCAATAAAATTACCATGCCTTCATTAATAACAGCTTCAATTAAGTAAAATTACCACATAGAGATCAGGCAGGCCTCCAGCGATAACAGCCTTAGTTAAGCAAAATTACCAAATGCAAGAAGACAGGCTGTCAATAATAACAACTTTAGTCAAATAAAATTATCAAACAGAAACAGGCAGGCCTTCTTTAATAACAATGTCAGTTAAATAAAATTAATAAATAGAATACTGGCAAGCCTTCATTAATAAAAGATTCAGTTAAGTAAAATTACCAGATAGAAAACAGGTAGGCCTTCAATGATAACAGCTTTAGTTAAGTGAAATTACCAAATAGAAAACAAGCAGGTTTCAGTTAAGTAAGACTAACAAGTGGAAAAATAGGTAAGCCTCCTTGAATAACTGCTTCAGTCAAGTAATCAAGATTTAGAATTGCCACCTCAGACGGGTGCTCCTGAAGGCTTATACGTAGGGAGTATAAGACTACACGAAATATGAAGGCCAAGAAAGGTTACAGCTAGAGGACCCTTTTCGTTGGGTACAGGACCGGCTAAGACGAATTACATGAAAACAACAATAAATAGCCAAGCTGTGTACCCGCATGCCGCGCGGGATTAGCCGAGCGGTCTTAGGCGTTGCAGTAATGGACTGTGCGGCTGGTCCCGGCGGAGGTTCGAGTCCTCCCTCGGGCATGGGTGTGTGTGTTTGGGCCTTAGGATAATTTAGGTTAAGTAGTGTGTACGCTTAGCGACTGATGACCTTAGCAGATTCACACACATTTGAACATGCCCGCATCACTGTAAGATACCGCCCCTACAACGACGGCGAAACGCCCGAATATAAAACTAGGCTGTTACACACAATTACGAAGCCTCAGTAATGGCAAACCTTAAGACCCAGGCACCTCCTAAGCCAATATAATTAACAGAGCGATGACATCTGCGCTGTCCGAAGGTATCTGGAAATCGGCACCCGGTCATATTGCAAGAGAAAGCCACTTATCTGGTGCTGGAAGACTTATGGCAGGGAGGTCGGCTAAAACCCAACCATCTAGGTAGTGTGTGATGACGTTGGGTCCTGCCACAGCATAGAAGAAACATGTTATCGCTCCTGCTCGAGAAACACCATCGGCTTACACAGTTTAAGATATCTTGTTGACAACCAACCTAGGCCAGTATCGACTCAGGAAAAGTAAACAACAGTCACAATTCAAGATTATCAAGGTAATCTTATGACTGCGTCTCGAAGGTCGATGTATTCTTCCGTGTGTAATTTCTTCTCATTCAGTCTATATAAAGCATCCGTTACACATCTGTTTTTGCATACGTCTCTATCAGGATTTGTCGGAATAAACGGCGAGTGAGAGAATGTGATTGTATGTTTCGTTGTCTCTGATCATAAAGCGATAAGCATTGAACTCCTTGAAGTGATTTTTTTTGTTTGTTTCTACGCGTGTTTAAGGTTGGATTTGTTCCACAATAACATATCTGTCCTCTCAAAGCAGAAATGAAGAGTACAGGGAAAAAAGGTGATGGCCCAGTAAACAAAGTTTTGAGAAAACAGCAGTTTTAATTTTGAAACGAAATTACTAAATCCTAAAAAAACAATAATTATTATGATGTTACATTGATAAATAACATATCTGGCACGTTTTTATTATGTAGATGGACTTTTTACATCAATGTAAAAACTGTCGAATTATAAAAATAACACTATAATTGATTCATGTGACAAAACTGTAGCCAAAAAGGAAGACTGTCCATTCATTTGTAGAGAAATCTATGAATATATTGTTTGTGTGGTAGTCACTTGATAAAAATTAGCCTATATCATTACCTGAAACTAATACTAATCTTCTTAAATACACAGTACACTTTACAAATGACGGAGTGTTGTATAAAATTTTTGGGCTTTGGCAGAACAAAATTTTTTCAGGTCTGAAGATCGCAAAACTTTGCTTTTGGAAGGTAAAGGTCCATGGTATGCTAGTTCAGAAAGGTGAAAGCAGCCATCAGATAGAAGTAAGATTTTTCCTCTTCGGTTTGGTGATAACACTTTCATCATCCATGCCATTGTAGGTTTGCTGATGTAAGATCATTCTAGGATACTGACGGACGATCTTCAGGTTCCTCAGTGGACGTAATTTAAAGGGACGCTATTTTACATATAGTGGAGAATGAAGGGTGATCCACGATCTGAATATTTCTTGATTCTCACAAGAATTGATTTTAAATGGTCTATGTTTGTTTCTCTAGTTTCGGAGAACTTCGTTCCACTCAGACAGAAGTTCAGCCACACACTTCTGGTTAACTAAACCCATGTCTTCATCGCATTCTAAATAGGAATGTCCTCTTATTGAAAGAATCATTTGTATTGTATCTAGTCATTTGGTGTTATGAACAATGTAGTGCAGCACTCTAAACGCAGAGTAGTTCTTGTTTTGACCACTACACGAATCGCAAAAAATTGAAAGTTACTTTACCTCAGGGTCAAGATGATGAAAAATGAAATCCCACGGCATGGAACAAACCTCATCTCCTTCTTTTTTGCCGCAGGTTTGAGGATACGTGTAGCAAATAGCTTCAGAATCTGATAATTAGTGTACGTTAAACATGTAGAATGATAGTTGCCGTTGATAGTAAACATCATTTGTGCTGATATTTGGAAGAGGCAGGTTTTTCTGAAAGTCCCTGGCGATTGCTACTTTGGTCTTGTCTTTTTGTGCTGCAAGTCTAACATTTTTCTTTAGTTTGTAAAAAGATCCAACTCGCTTGAAGCGTAATTTTTTAGTAGGTTCTTTAGTTCATGGTTAAGTTTTAAAATTTCATTCTGAGTAGTAGTAGTAGGTAGGCTTAGTTTCGAATGAATATATTCTATTTTAACAGTAAAGTCGTCACGAGTGCTACAGATGTCACACCTTGGACAGCCAAAGGGCAAACTAAATTCGGTGTTAAATATTTCTCTGTAATTTTCCAGTGATATTTTATGTCTGGGAAAACTTTTGGAAGAACCAAAACATTTTACTCGCGTTAAGTTCTTCTTGTAAGCAGCGGTTTTGAGACTTAGCTTAACCATAATGTGGCTTCCTGCTTTTAGGGACTAAATGTGTTCAGTTACAGAATTTACAATATCGTCAGGAAGCTTGTTAGGCCTGGAGCTGTGTTTTCCTCGCATATCCAATGGTGGTGAACTTTTTGTTTTAAGACTGTGTTATAGATTTTGCAGCCTTTTAGCTGTAACTTCATGAAGTGAAAAGAATGATCTGTAACATACAGGGATCTCACAAACCTGTTCATTCCTTATCACTCTCACCTTACAACGGTATGGATATATGTGAAAGTCAGCCTCAGATTATGGTTTCCTAGGCTGATGACGAGTGACAGGAGAGCACTGTATTAATCCACAAAGATACATCGACTGTTTTTCATGTGATTCAATCTGATTAAACATTGGAATAATATCCCTTCTTTCACTCTCACTTATGTATTTAAACACTCTAGTTTTAAGCACTTAGTCTGGTCCTGTATCATGGCTACTTAACTTCAACTTTTTCATTACATCTTGTATATGGCCAAAGGATTTTTTTTTCCTTGTACTATTTTCAAAGGTTGTATCCTCTTCATTTTCACACATTTTCATTAATATGTTACAGACCAAACAAGGCACAACAACCAATAAACTAACACTAGGGTAACACACTTCAACAGTTAAAACAAATTAAACCACCAACATCTGGGTGAACTGAAAGCAGAGCACTCTGCAATCAGCACAGCCAACTAAGTGGATCGTCATCCTTGTAGCACACATAAAATGGCACCCCCGTCTTTCTTGCCTGAAACACATATTTTTATTGACTGTGTATCCACAGACTTTCATCTTTTTAGGCTTCCGGGAGTAGTTCAACACGTTCTGTTGAGGTTTAACTATACAAATTCACTGCAAGCTCATTTTTCATAAAAAGAGGACCCTCATCCTTTTTCCCTGGGCTCTTTAAATGTTAATTGCTATTGTAGGGCACCATTTCAACGGCGTGTCCCAGCAATGCGTTGCAGTCCTTCCACTTCTTGTTCTACAATTACGTCATGGCTTGTTTTCATTGTCCATAATTACGATGGTGACTTTGTCTATCTGAGGTGCATTAAATCGACGTTCGTGTGCTCCATGTAGTCATTTGTCGACTCAAATTATAAATTTATATGTATCAAAATCATTCAGTCTAGTCCCGTTTTGAATATGCAAATCACTTGATCGTATTCGTGTTTCTTCATTTGTGATGAAATGTGCTCTCAGAAATTTATGGTCTTCGTGTTGGTAATGATCCCATGTTGTGATAGGTTTATTGTTACGTGGAGAAAATGAAGTGACACCGCAAGAAGTCATTTGGAAACAGCCGTTGTATGGTTTCATATTTTGAAGAAAGTGTTTTGATTCTGGAGTTTCCCCTGTCATGTAATGTAAAAATTCTTGCATAGGTGCTTCCAGTGGTAGTAATTCAAAAAATGGTTCAAATGGTCCTTGGCACTATGGGACTTAACTACTGAGGTCATCAGTCCCCTAGAACTTAGAACTACTTAAACATAACTAACCTAAGAACATCACACACATCCATGCCCGAGGCAGGATTCGAACCTGCGACCGTGATAGTAATTGAATTTTTCCATTCATGTAACAGAATACTGGTATTCCTCTACTTAGCGTTTGATAATTAGCAGATCTCATGTATTTTTCGATTTTGACGTGTTTGTGTTTGTTATATTCCTTCCTCGGGTCGTAGTGGAATGCTAATTTGTTTGGTTGTTCTGTTTGCAAGTCCTCGTTCGCACTTCTCGTAGGGTGATATTTTCATCACTTCCTTGATTAGCAGTATTATATTATAAGTTCTTTTGTTTTTGCCGTATTGCTCCAGAACTGGCAAGATCTGCACCTATTTTACGTTTGGATACTGTCTTATACACAAATTAAATAATATTTTTATCAACAAATACACTATGTACACTTTACACATTTTTTTACGCATTGTTTCCGATTTATATTCACTCACAGCATCACTTTTAGAACTCACACTTGACTGTTTGTTTTTATTCACTTACTGCACTACTTTTTCGGTCCCTCCCTTCGTCACTAATAAGAAATTTATCTTCGAAACAACGAAGAGTCTTGCTTTATATACGCTTACCAATGTGTAGCCGCACCAATGGCGAATTCAGCATCATACCAAAAGGCTTCGAATGGTCCACAATGTTGAAAATGATCTGTGATGTGTCGTGATGTTCCTGAATATTGTGGAATGTTCCCGAATTTTCCAGACAATTCCCTACATTGCAGAACATCCCCGATCATTGTGGAACATGCCTGAACATTCAGGAATGTTGTGGAATGCTCTCCAATACTGTAGAATGTTCTGATATGTTCTTGAATACTCTAGAATGTTCAGGAATATTCTAGAAATTTCTTGAGTGTGAAACTCCCCAGCCCTTATAGCTTCAAACCCACGCCCTTCAGGTGAAAACTGGAACCTTCTTCATGGGTGGGGGCAGAGGGATGCCACACCAAATAACTTCCTTGATCGTACCGGGATTCTTTCCTGAGTTTTAGCTGCACGCACATTGTACACTTACTTTTATAATATATAGTGATTAAAAGCTGCTTATCGTGGTAACACGAATGTCTCAGAACACACACACTCCAAGAAAACTTGTGCATCATCTCGGTTCGGAGAATTCCCGAAACTTTACAGAAAATAGAAAACGAGATAAACATAAACATAATTTCCACGCTTTTTATTGCCCATGGAAACCACAAATTGCATATTTTAGCACGATACAGCGAAACCTTCAGAGGTGGTGTTCCAGACTGCTGTACACTCCGGTACCTCTAATACCCAGCTGCACGTCCTCTTGCATTCATGCATGCCTGTATTCGTCGTGAAACAAAATCCGCAAGTTCATCAAGGCACTGTTGGTTCATATTGTCCCACTACTCAACAGCGATTCGGCGTAGATCCTTCAGAGTGTTTGGTGGGTCACGTGGTCCATAAAAAGCCTTTTGAAGTCTGTCCCAGGCATGTTCGATAGGGCTCATGTCTGGAGACGATTCTGGACACTCTAGTCGAGTGATGTCGTTACGCCGGCCAGAGTGGCCGTGCGGTTCTGGGAGCTACAGTCTGGAACCGAGCGTCCGCTACGGTCGCAGGTTCGAATCCTGCCTCGGGCATGGATGTGTGTGATGTCCTTAGGTTATTTAGGTTTAATTAGTTCTAAGTTCTAGGCGACTGATGACCTCGGAAGTAAAGTCGCATAGTGCTCAGAGCCATTTTTGATGTCGTTACCCTGAAGGAAGTCATTCACAAGATGTGCACGATGGGGACGCGAATTGTCGTCCATGAAGACGAATGCCTTCGCAATACGATGCCGATATGGTTGCATTATATGTCGGAAGATGGTATCGTATCGTACGTATCGTACAGCCGTTACGGCGCCTTCCATGACCACCAGCGGCGTATGTCAGCCCGACATAATGCCACCCCAAAACAGCAGATAACCTCCACCTTGCTGCACTCGGATCAGTGTGTGTAAGGCCTTCAGCTTGGCCGGGTTGCCTCCAAACGCGTCTCCGACGATTGTCTGGTTGGAGGCATATGCGACACTCATCGGTGAAGAGAACGTGATGCCAATCCTGAGCAGTCCATTCGGCATGTTGTTGGGCCCATCTGTGCTGCGCTGCATGAAGCCGTGGTTGCAAGGATGGACCTCGCCATGGACGTCGGGGGTGAAGTTGAGCATCAAGCAGCCTATTGTGCCCCAGGGAAGTGTAATAGAACCACTGTACTCCTTTACGTACATAAATAATTTGGTGGGAAGGATGGACAGCAATTTACTGTTGTTTGCTGATGATGCCGTGGTGTACGGTAAGGTGTCAAAGTTGAATGATTGTGAGATTATACAAGAAGACTTAGACAAAATTTCCAGTTGGTGTGATAAATGGCAGCCAGCACTTAATGAGATGAGGAACAATGTAAGTTAATGCCGATGAGCAGGAAGGTCGAACCTGCAATGTTGACACAGTCAAACGTTTAAATATCTGAACGTAGTGTTGAAGGGTGATGTGAGGTGGAACGAACATGTCAGAAGTGTGGCAGCGAAGGTGAATGGTCGACTTCGGTTTATTGGGGGAAGTTTAGAAAAGAGTGGTTCACCAGTAAGAGAAATCGCATGTAGAACGCTGGTGAGAACTAATCTTGAGCACTGGTCGAGTTTTTGGGATCCGTACCAGGTCTAACTGAAGTAAGACATCGAAGCAATACAGAGGCGGGCTGTTAGGTTTGTTACCGGTAGTTTCAACCAACACGTAAGTGTTATAGAGATGCTTGGGGAACTCAAATGGGAATCCCAGGAGGGAAAACTACGTTCTTTTCGAACTACACTACTGAGAAAATTTAGAGAATCGGCAGTAGAAGCCGAACGTTTCTACTGCCGGCAACAAACACTACTGGCATTAAAATTGCTACACCACGAAGATGACGTGCTACAGAGTCGAAATTTAACCGACAGCATGAAGATGCTGTGATATGCAAATGATTAGCTTTTCAGAGCATTCACGCAAGGTTGGCGCCGGTGGCGACACCTACAGCGTGCCGACATGAGGAAAGTTTCCAGCCGATTTCTCATACACAAACAGCAGTTGACCGTCGTTGCCTGGTGAAACGTCGTTGTGATGCCTCGTGTAAGGAAGAGAAATGCGTACCATCACGTTTCCGGCTTTGATAAAGGTCGGATTGTAGCCTATCGCGATGCGGTTTATCGTATCGCGACATTACTGCTCGCGTTGGTGGAGATCCAATCACTGTTAACAGAATATGGAATCGGTGGGTTCAGGAGGGTAATACGGAACGCCGTGCTGGATCCCAACGGCCTCGTATCACTAGCAGTCGAGATGACAGGCATCTTAACCGCATGGCTGTAACGGGTCGTGCAGCCACGTCTCAATCACTGAGTCAGCAGATGGGAACGTTTGCAAGACAACAACCATTTGTACGAACAGTTAGACGACGTTTGCAGCAGCATGGACTATCAGCTCGGAGACCACGGCTGCGGATACCAATGACGCTGCATCACAGATAGGAGCGCCTGGGATGGTGTACTCAACGACGAACATTGGTGCACGAATGGCAAAACGTCATTTTTTCGGATGAATCCAGGTTCTGTTTACAGCATCATGATGGACGCATCCGTGTTTGGCGACATCGCGGTGAACGCATATTGGAAGCGTATATTCGCCACCGCCCTACTGGCGTATCACTGGCGTGATGGTATGGGGTGCCATTGGGTACACGTGTCGGTTACCTCTTGCTCGCATTGAAGGCACTTTGAACAGTGGACGTTACATTTCAGAAGTGTTACGACCCGTGGCTCTACCCTTCTTTCGATACCTGCGAAACCCTACATTTCAGCAGGATAATGCATGATCGCATGTTGCAGATCCTGTACGTGCCTTTCTGGACACAGAAAATGTTCGACTGCTGCCCTGGCCAGCACATTTTCCAGATCTCTCACCAATTGAAAACGTCTAGTCAATGGTGGCCGAGCAACTGGCTCGTCAAAATAAGCCTGTCATTACTCTTGATGAACTGTGGTATCGTGTTCAGGCTGCATGGGCAGCTGTACCTGTACACACCATCCAAGCTCTGTTTGACTCAATGCCCAGGCGTATCAAGGCCGTTATTACGGCCAGAGGTGGTTGTTCTTATGTGCTGATTTCTCAGGATCTATGCACCCAAATTGCGTGAAAATATAATCACTTGTCAGTTCTAGTATAATATATTTGTCCAATGAATACTCGTTTACCATCTGGATTTGTTGTTGGTGTATCAATTTTAATGGCCAGTAGTGTATATTGCGCGTAACGACCACGAAGATAAGGTACGAGAAATTAGGGCTCATACCCTCTGTCACTCACCGAACGGTTTGTTGAGATGGCTCGATGTAGATGTAGATGCAGGTGAAGCCAGATACAATTAACGAACAGGGTACATCTTTTAACCTATAAATTATGATACAATGAAATGTGTTACTTTCACACATATAGAATATATTCTCTTCAAATGTGACGAAGCCTACCTTTTTGAAACGTATCCTACAAAAAATTCAGTGTGGCATCGTCAAGAGATCCATACAAAATCAGCAAGGCGACATCGATTGCAACGTAAAATTGGCACGCAATAGGCTGCAGTGAAGGTAGAATCAAAACGTGAACCTGCTGTTCACAGCAAGCTGGGGTACAGCTTTAAAAAACTGTGTTTCTGTCTTAAACTCGTTAGATGACGCTGCTGTACAGATATTTCACAAATATACGTTTATACAAAAGGCCGTTAAATAAAAATGTGTAACTGTACGAAAATGTTCTCGAATTGTAAGGTGTTATAAGTTTTTACGGCAAACAAAGGAAATATATTAAAAACGAATAGTAATTAAATTTAACATTATTAATGAGGCAATGAGTAAGTGGCTACGTGTGATTCCGAAACACTGTTGTGGTAATTTTAAAATATGCAAGCACAACTGAAGAAGCTAACAAAATTACTACGAAATGATAAAAGGGCTACTGAAAAGAAGGCAGAAATATATAGCTTAAGATTGTGAGATTGACTGCATTGAAGCCCATATAAACGTAGATACTATTAAGTAGAAAAACTTCTGAATTATATTTGTAGCTAAGTAACGTACTATTTATCATTCAGCTTCAACTTGCCTGGCAAGGGATTTCAAATAAGTAATGCTGAAAAAATCGAAAGATGGCATAATATAAAGTTAGGTAAATTGGTCGAACCTTAGGCTGCAGAAAATTTTAAAAGTAAGTTTTGCATTCTACGAAATCGCCTTAATGATACAGTAAAAAATATTGAACAGAATGATAATAATAATAGAGGTTCGTAGACTTCCATGGACACTGGGATGTTCGGGGACGTTCCTGAACATTGCTGAATGTTCCCCAATGTTTCAGACTATTCCCGAACATTCTAGAACATCCTGGTCCATTGTGGGACATTCCATAACATTCAGGAATGTCTTGGAATGCTCTACAATACTGTAGAATGTTATTACGATGTATTTAAGCAACTAACGCCCCAAAGTTTCGACTGATCTTGCAGCGGTCCTATTCAGGGTGACCGTTTGATTCTTCACCTATATATGGTCTTCTTTCTGTTTTAGGTGGCTACCAACGTCACTCTCTGGGTTTCTATTGAACAACTCAGAACTAAAATTGTTGTGAAGGGGTGGTTGTACGGTAGCTTATTGCTCGTTACACACTTTCAGGTGGTTGGTAAGCAACAGCGAGTCGGTAGCTTGTACGCAGTGCTAGTGTTCCTGAAGCAAGATGTTGATGCTGCTAGACAGATCTCTCGTAGCCCCTTGTTTATTTTGTTGAACCAGGGTCATGTGGAGCTGCTGGTTGGTGAACACACACTGTTTGCTATACTGGTACAACTCGCACCTGGGTCTACCGTAAGCTACAGCTACCCTCCCTGTTAATGTTTGCAGGAGGTGTAATTAATTCAGTGCCCTCTTTTATTTTTCACTGATAAATCCACGGCGATGGAGTGAGCATTCGAGCTTCTTAAAATTTAATGGATCGGCAAGAGACCTGGTGGTGTTCAGACATAAATGATTTTTTCTAGAGTTCTTCCAGTCGTACGCAGCTGTTCATGCTCCGATACGCGAATGTTGATCGGCCTCACCAACGTAGACTTGGCTTCACTCGCATCGAAGTTCGTAGATGCCTGCAGTGTGGAGGGCATCTGCAGAAAACTTCGATTGCCTCAGTAGATCTCAGATCGTGCAGCCACTATAGAATATTGGTTTAATTTCTCCACGGCGCACCGCCTTGTGTACACGGTCGCTAAAGCCTGTCACATGAGATAAGCGAGCAACAGGAAGATGCTATTCTCTTCCTTTGTCAGTAGTAGTTGTCTTTCTGTTCGTACGAAATGTTGTGCGGAGCTCTTCCAGATCATTGTGGAGGTTGTCAACTTTGCTAATGCGCGTAACTCTGGCTGTGAGCATACATAGCACAGCATTCTTTTGTGATGGATTGTGGTGCGACTCCGAATGCAGATATGTGCTGCTCTGCGCCGTTTACCTGTACACTTTATGTCCTAGTTTGCCGCTACTCAGTTACTTTCTGTTGCTAGCGTGAACTGTATGTTTTCTTTACGTAAATTGTTGAGGTGCTGATGAAATATGCGTAGTTCTGCTTCCGCATGCGACCATACGATGAACGTGTCCTCCACATACCTCAGACAATAACGTGAGCGTAGCGATGAGGAACTTAGCGCTGCCTGTTCTAATGATCCACAGCTACAGGTGAAAGGGGAAGTGTCAATGGGGTCATTGCAAGGGGAAGCATGAGCTATAAATGCAGCTGCTTGAAGCTAGCACCGAACCGCATGTCCCTAACGTTGATTTTTGAAACGATATGGGTATATATTAGTGGAAATGCTGCATCGACGCCATCTTCGCAAGCACTTCGGCACCAAAATTTCCACGTGCCACTGCATAAAGTGCTACTTCAGCTCATTTTATGCGAGAGAATTAGAGCGTACCGTCGCACAGCTTGTTATTTGATGAACACAATAACACAGTAAACAATGATCTCAAGATCCGGGTACAGATGCGGTAAGTCACAAACCCTGCATGTTTTCTGGAATGAAGCTATGAGTGACACGTATTCCAAAAGGAGGTTGGGCTCCCAGTGTCAATCACATATTTCCATCTCAGGAAGGCTTTGCACATCCGCTTTCTAGTTAGCCAGTATTCTTCTTCTTTCTGTTACTTTCTTCTTTTTGGGTTAAAACCTCTCGTTTTATTAGCTGTCATGAGAATAACGATTGCTACATTCTGAAACAGAATCAAGATATCATATATTATGGAGGCAAATGTGATTTATGAACAATCTAGCATAAATACATCATTGTTTACATCACGTGTACTGAAACAAAGTCGTAATGCATTTTCCATAATCATTGACATTCATCTCAATGGGCGGTTATTTATAAAATGGAAATTCCTGCTTCATAATTTATCCAATAAGTTCAAACATTCTGTAATATCAATATTTCATTCTGATGAAATGCGGCTCACCAACGGTTATAAATCGTCGATAATGGCATGTCATGGTACACAAAGCTTTAGCAGTAAAAATCTGGACGTGGGAGCATACGGCTGATTTAAATTTACAGCAATTTCACCAGACTAGTAGCGAGCATTGCAAAATCCGCCTTTTAAAGCCTCTGAGATCTCCCTTACTTACAGTTAGGGTTACGAGCTTTACGGAACTGGGGTAATGCAAATGAGCGGACTGTGGAGCAATTGTAAGACCCCTATGCTGTCTATGGAGTGAACTGTTACATTAATTTTCTTTTATGTAGAAAATGCGATTCCTACCCAATGCAAACACAGCCCCTTTCCTTTAAGATAGCTACATAATATTTTATAGTAATGGTATTGGTTGCTGCACACAAATATGACATGGCACAGGTTGCGCAAAGATATGAGAGGCACCAATAAGATGTAATTCTGGTCTTTGATGAAAGAGCTGCTAAGATTCAATGGTAAGTGTAAAAATACAAAAGGATATTGACCTCGTGATTTTCTACTGAAATATCAGTTGGTTGTCAATTCTAATCTCTGAATCTCATCTTACTCTTCAATGCCTTGCAAGAAAACGAAACATCTAGAACACATGGTAGGAAGTAATTGTAGCTTCGTACACATACACACCGCTGGCGGGTAGGCAAAATAATAGAGTTCCATTTCACTGTGACTGGTAGAAAGGCCACAAGGATGCATTAGTGCTGTTCGTATTTAGTCTTGTTACCATGCCTCGTAGTGTTTATAAGGAGCGTGATCAGGGTCAGAAGTTGACTGATTACGGCCAAGGGCACGAAATCCCAAGCACTCGGGTGAGACTCGCCATTTAACGCAGTTCGAATGCGTCCTTATTCCGGGTACCCATTCGGCCGGTTTTTCGAATGGTGCAGTAACCATATTTGTGGGGCATTCAAATGCGTCAGTCGTCACACCATGCATTCGAACGTTATTGTTGAGCTTGCCCATTTATGGCGTCATATCGTGGAGAAAGCACGCTGAGGAGTCTTCGAGAACGTGTGCAGCATATCAAGTTCGTTAGTAATTCTGAAAGTGCACCAGAGCGTAGACCAATGAGATGAAGAACCCTCGGTACTTCGCCGGCCGCGGTGGTCGTGCGGTTCTAGGCGCTCCAGTCCGGAGCCGCGCTGCTACTACGGTCGCAGGTTCGAATCCTGCCTCGGGCATGGATGTGTGTGATGTCCTTAGGTTAGTTAGGTTTAAATAGTTCTAAGTTTAGGGGACTAATGACCTTAGCTCTTAAGTCCCATAGTGCTTAGAGCCATTTGAACCATTTGAACCTCGGTACTTCTTATGTGTTAGGTTTTATACGCACATTAAAAAAAAGTTTTCCATCACCCCAGTCCCCAGAAATCCTGAAGACAGACGTTGACTGTGGATATTGTATCACAGACACAGTCACTTGGCTTCAGAGATGTCACAAAACCCGCCCAAAGATGTAAACAACCACGCACGAGCAGCGCCTATTAGACGGAAGGGGTCCGACAGCCGAGCAGTTCCAGTATTCCACCACGAAGGAGGTACACGGCTCGTGTTGTCTGTAGTTCAACGATGCCTAGATGGTCAATACCGCGGTTCGATCGCGTCCGCATTGTTACTTTGTGCCAGGAAGGTCTCTCAACAAGGAAAGTGCCCAGGCGTCTCGGAGTGAACCAAAGGATGTTTTTCGGACATGGAGGAGATACAGAGAGACAGGAGCTGTCGATGACATGCCTCGCTCAGGACGCCCGAGGGCTACTACTGCAGCGGATGGCCGATAGCTACGGATTATTTTTATGGCTCGGAGGAACCCTGAAGCAACGCCACCGTGTTGAATAATGCTTTTTGTGCAGCCACAGGATGTCGTGTTACGACTCAAACTGTGCGCAATGGGTTGCATGATGAACAACATCATTCCTGACGTCTATGGCGAGGCCCAAAATTGCAACCACGACACCATGCAATGCCGTACAGATGGGCCCAACAATATGTCCAATGGACCGCTCAGGATTGCCATTACGTTCTCTTCACCGATGAGTGGCGCATATGCCATCAACCAGAGAATCGTCGGAGACTAGTATGGAGGCAACCCGGTCAGCTTGAACGCCTTCAGCACACTGCGTAGCACATGCAGCTAGGTGGAGGTTCCTGGCGGTTTTGGGGTGGCATTATGGTGGGCCGACGTACGCCGCTGGTGGTCATGTAAGGCACCGTAACGACTGAACGATAGGCGAATGCCATCCTTTGACCGATAGTGCAACCATATCGGCAGCATATTGGCGAGGCATTCGTCTTCATGGACGACAGTTCGCGCCCCCATCGTGCACATCTTATGAATGACTTCCTTCAGATAACGACATCGCTCGACTAGAGTTGCCAGCATCTCCAGACAAAAACCCTATCGAACATGCCTGGGATAGGGAGGTTTATGGACGACGTGACCCACAACCATTCTGAGGGATCTACACCGAATCGCCGTTGAAGATTGGGACAATCTGGACCAGCAGTGTCTTGATGAACTTGCTGATAGTATGCTGCGACAAATACAGCTATGCATCAGTGCAAGAGGACGTGCTACTGGGTGTTAGAAGTACTGGTGTGTACAGCAGTCGTAACCATCACCTCTGAAGGACCCGTTGTATAGTGGTACAACATGCAATGTGTGGTTTTCATGAGCAATAAAAAGGGCGGAAGTGATGTTTACGTAGATGTCTATTCCAATTTTCTATACAGGCTCCGGAACTCTTGGAACCGAGGTGATGCGAAACTTTTGTGATGTGTGTATTAAAACTTACGCCTATGAATACACACTATTTCAAAGCATCTGAACTTTGAGGTTTGTTATTTTTAAGTTGTAATAAAATAACTACAAATGTCAAATTTGTAGTCAAAGAATTTCCGTAGTATAGCCTGTGTGTTATGAATGTTCCAGGCAATGTCACATTCAAGATCCATGAGAAACGCGTTGTTCATCATACGATTAGCTACAATGAAATATAGCTTACTGTCATTTCGGCAACTGAAGCCTTCAGGAAAGATGCGAAACTTGGCCATATGTTACGGATGTTCAGTCTAGCGTAGCAGATAGAGCTACGGAAGTGAGAAATCATGAAGCGGTATGTAGTTGATTTGCGTCTCACTAATTTCTTTTATTAAAATGAATGTTTTTTACAAGATTCTGGGGCATTCTTATTAATTTAATAACATCATGTCCTGTAATATTCAATATTATGTACTCTCAGGAGTGAGTTTGTTTCGATTACCTATCTACAAAAGTGTTTGCACTACTTATAGTTAGCAATTTTGCATTTTCCTCTTTCGGGTATGCCACTCAGAGGAAACAATAATCAAGTGAGAATTATCTTAGGGTTTTCCCAAAAAGTGCGAATTATAAAATAATATTTTTCTTATAAGGAAGACTTCTGTAAATTTGTATTTAAAAGCCTTACTGACTCGAGATTGAACACTCATTTTGCCTTATAACGTGTTCATGGATACTGAAGTTTGAATTTATGTTTAATACTGCTATACCAACACAGGTAACATATAGACAAGGGACAATATTGCATTTTAATACAGATGACGTAGAAATTTTACTCCTGTCCGTTTTCGTGAACAAACTATTTGATTTGCCAGCCAAATACAGCCGACAACTGCCACGGGATAGCCATGTTGTCGCTTGTCCACTTCGAGAACTCGTGTGTACTGAGTGGTTGGCACCGCTAATGGCCGCTGAAGCCTGCTGCGGTCGCACATACCACTTGAGCACGCAGGTGCTGTGTGCGGCAAGCCGAGTCGTTTCTGAGCGTTCCGGAGGGCGGTAGAGATGAAATCGGTGTGTTGTTCGTTCAATGGCACAGCCCGTGTGACGACGATTTAGCCCCCTTCATATCGGCACCTTCCATCTGTGAACAAGTAATGGACTAGAATGAAATTTTCACTCTACAGCGGAGTGTGCGCTGATATGAAACTTCCTGGCACATTAAAACTGTGTGACGGACCGAAACTCGAACCTTTGCCTTGAAAGGCAAAGGTCCCGAGTTCGAGTCTCCGTCGGGCACACAGTTTTAATCTGACAGGAAGTTTCAAGTAATGGACTCCCTGCAACATTCTGTGTCTTCTCGCACAATATTGTCGGAAAGAAGCAACAGCCGGACAAGAGATTTTACAAGTTTTTAACACAATGCAGCGCTTCAGCGACCGTGAATTGTTCAGACAATAAGAAATTCAGCCTTCAGTTGCAAGGTAAAATTTTCTTGTTTACTTAGGCTTCGATGCCAATAATGATATCTTCTTCAGAACAAATTTTATATTCAGGATGGTCCGTTCATCGTGACCGGGCCAAATATCTCACGAAATACGCGTCAAACGGAAAAACTACAAAGAACGAAACTTTTCTAGCTTGAAGGGGGAAACCAGATGGCGCTATGGTTGGCACTCTAGATTGCGCTGTTACAGGTCAAGCGGAAATCAACTGCCTTTTTTAAAATACGATCCCCCATTTTTTATTACATATTCGTGTAGTACGTAAAGAAACATCAATGTTTTAGTTGTATTACTTTTTTCGCTTTGTGATAGATGGCGCTGTAATAGTCACAAACATATGGCTCACAATTTTAGAGAACAGTTGGTAACAGGTAGGTTTTTAAAATTAAAATACAGAACGTAGGTAAATTTGAACATTTTATTTCGGTTGTTCCAATGTGTACATGTACCTATGTGAACTTAACATTTCTGAGAACGCATGCTCTTACAGCGTGATTACTTGTGAATACCACATTAATGCAATAAATGCTCAAAATTATGTCCGTCAACCACAATGCATTTGGCAATACGTGTAACGAAATTCCTCTCAACAACGAGTAGTTCACCTTCCGTAATGTTCGCACATGCGTTGACAATGCGCTGACGCATGTTGTCAGGCGTCGCTGGTGCATCACGATAGCAAATATCCTTCAACCCTCCTCACAGAAAGAAATCCGGGAACGTCAGATCCGGTGAACGTGCGGGCCAATCCACTTGTCATGAAATATGCTATTCAATACCGCTTCAACCGCACGTGAGCTATTTGCCGGACATCCATCATGTTGGAAGTACATGGCCATTCTGTCATGCAGTGAAACATCTTGTAGTAAAAACGGTACAACATTACGTAGGAAATCAGCATACATCGCACCATTTCGATTGCCATCGATAAAATGGAGGCTAATTATCCTTCCTCCCATAATGCCGCACCATGCATTAACCCGCCAAGGTCGCTGATATTGCACTTGTCGCAACCATTGTGGATTTTCCGTTGCCCATTAGTGCTTATTATGCCGGTTTACGTACCGCTGTTGGTGAATGACGCTTCGTCGCTAAATATAACGCGTCCAAAATATCTGTCATTCTCCCGTAATTTCTCTTGTGCCCAGTGGCAGAACTGTACACGACGTTCAAAGTCGTCGCCATGCAGTTCCTGGTGCACAGATATATTGTACGGGTGCAATCGATGTTGATGTAGCTTTCTCAACTCCGCCGCTTTTGGAAATTCATGGTTCTCGCGTAGTTTGTTTGCTACTGATGTGCGGATTAGCCGTGACAGCATCTAAAACACCTACTTGGGCATCATCATTCGTTTCAGGTCGTGGTTGACGTTTTACATGTGGCTGAACACTTCCTGTTTCCTTAAATAACGTAACTATCCGGCGAACGGTCCGGACACTTGGATGATGTCGCCCAGGATACCGAGCAGCACACATAGCACACGCCCGCTGGCCATTTTGATAACAATAGTCAGACATCAACAGGATACCGACCTTTTTCTCAATTGGTAAACGGTCCGTTTTAACATGGGTAATGTATCACGAAGCCAATACCGTGATCACTGGCGGAATGTTACGTGATACAAAGTACTTATACGTTTGTGTCTATTACAGTGCCATTTATCACAAAGCGAAACAAGTGGTCCAACTAAAACATCCATATTTCTTTACGTAGTACACGAATATGTAATAAAAAATGGGGGTTCCTATTTTAAAAATCGCTGTTGATATCCGTTTGACCTATGGCAGCGCAATCTAGCGGTTCAGCCATAAGGCCATTTGGTTTCCCCCTTCAAGCCAGACGAGTTTCGTTCTTTGTAGTTTCTTCGTTTGATGCTTATTTCGTGAGATATTTGGCCCGGTCACTATCAATGGAGCACCCTGTATATTTTTAATACCTTTATTTGCATCGAAACCTAGGTAAACTAAAAGACTCTTACCTTGCAACTGAAGGCTGAATTTCTTATTGTCTGGACTAGAGAATTATCATCGGATGCCTAAGCTGCCGTTAACACCACGACACAGACGGCTGCTTGTGGAGTGATACAGTGACCAGACACAATAGGCTGCTGGTGGATGGCTTTGTATGGTATTCAGCAATTAATTACTGTTCAGTATAACTCCGGACGGCCATGGCTCACATTGCGTTCAGGATAAGAAAGAAATGGCTCTGAGAACTATGGGACTTAACTGCTGTGGTCATCAGTCCCCTAGAATTTAGAACTACTTAAACCTAACTAACCTAAGGACATCACACACATTCATGCCCGAGGCGGGATTCGAACCTGTGACCGCAGCGGTCGCGTGATTCCAGACTGTAGCGCCTATAACCGCTCGGCTACCGCGGCTGGCTGAGAAAGAAAATTGAGGATGTCTTAGACGACGATCAGTTTGGCTTAAGGAAAGGTAAAGGCACCAGGGAGGCAGGTACGACGTTATGACTGACCACCGAAGCAAAGCTGAAGAAAAATCGGGGCACAGTCACAGAATTGGTCGACCTGCGAAAAGTGTTCGCAAACCCCAAATAGTGCAAGATGTTCGAAATTATGAGAAAAAAAATCGTAAGCCAGAGGGAAAGACGGGCAATATACGCTGTTAGTTTGGAGCACAGGATTGTATGCCAGAGGCATGGTTTTGCGGGGAACTCGGAACACAACAGAATCGAAGCTTTTGAGGTGTGGTGCCAAGACGGAGGTTGAAAACTTTTTGGACTGGTATGGTAACGAAAGGGGAGTTTGACAGCAGAATCGGTGAGGTAAGGAATATATGGAGAGCACTGACAAGAAGAAGGGACATGATGATAGTATATCTGTTAATTTAGGCATGGTACTAGAGGGAGCAGTGGTACTGCAGAGAGCGGTAGAAAGTAAAAAAAACTGATGTGCATCCAGAAAATAATTTAGGACGTAGATTGCAAGTGCTACTGTGAGATGAAAAGGCTGGCACAGTAGATGAATTCGTGGAGGGCCACATCAAACCAATCAGAGGGCTGATAACTCAAAAAGCATGGTATTCCCTTGGGGCCATGGTGATTCTGCAAGGTCGCATTAGTGCCTAAGATTGCGTGCATTTTGACTGAGCAGGTCCTTCCCATGATACAACATGTTTCCAATGCTGATGCTACGCACACGAAGTTCGCATGGTACAGGGTTGGTTTTGCGAACACGACGACGTATTGTCGCATCTCCCCTCGTCACCACAGTCATCCGAAGTCAATATTTTTTAACCTTAAAGGTCTGCTATGAGGAGTGGACTAGGGTTGCTGCCACGAATGCTCAGCGTGTTCGAATCCGGGTTCGTGCCCGCCACCGCTTAAATTATGATTAATAATCAACATTGGCCGCCGAACGCTTCCGGCATAAGAAGTCATCCTCATTCTGCCAACGGCCTTGTCAAAGGGGAGGGGGGGGGGGGAACAGCGGACAGAGGTACAGAGCACACTCTTGTCCTTTGGATGGAATACTACCCCAAAAGGTGGAAGACTCAGAAATAATGAACAACATGAGGATGAAGAAGGCAATGAAAATCACTACATTAAAGACACATGATGTGCAGCCACAGAACATGTGACCTGTTGTTGAAAAAATATCATGATGGTCTGTTCATGAGCAAAAGATTCCGGAATAGTCCACATTCGGACTCTGGGAGGGGACTGCCAAGGGGGAGGTGACTATGAGAAAAAGATTGAATAACCAGAGAAAGGATAACGTTCTACGATTCGACGAGTCGGGGAGCTGAATGTCAGAAGCCTGAACCTGATAAGGAAGCTAGAAAATCTGAATAGAGAAATGCAAAGGCTTAATCTACATACAGTACGTCCCAGTGAAGTGAAATGGAAAGAAGGCAAGGATTTTTTATAGATGAGTATTAGGTAATATGAACAGCAGCAAAAGATGGTATAACGGGAGTAGGATTCATTATGAACAGAAAGGTAGGCCAAAGAGTGAGTCATCTGAACTGGTCACTGCTACGTCTCTTCTCATTAGGAACGACAGCAAACCAACATTGACAAGTGTATAAGCCGACGGAGCAAGAAGAAGAGGTAGGGGGAAGGCAATACAGTATGTGAAAGCAGATTGAAATCGAATAGTCATGGGGGACTGAAATGCAGTTGTAGGTAAAGGAGTAGAAGAAGAGTTACAGGAGAATATGAGTTTCGGACAAGGAGTGATAGAGGAGAAAGGCTAATTGAGTTCTGAAATAAATTTCAGATATTAATAGCGAATAACCTGTTCAAAAGTCACAAGAGGAGGAAGTGTATTTGGAACATGTCTGCTGACAGGGGGAGATTTCAGTTAGATTACATCATGGTCGGACAGAGAATCCGAAATCAGATACTGGATTGTAAGGCGTACCTAGGAGCAGATATAGACTCAGATCTCAATGTATAGTGATGAATAGTAGGCTGAAGTTTAAGAGGTTAGTCAGGAAGAATCAATACGCTAAGAAGTGGGCTACAGAAGTACCATGGAATGACTAGATACGCTTGAAGCTCTCTTAGGCTATAGATACAGCAATGTGGAATAGTTCAGTAGGCAGTACAGTGGAGGAGGAATGGACGTCTCTAAAAAGCAATCACAGAAGTTGGAAAGTGGAACATAGCTACAAACAAGATAACTGTGAAGAAACCATGGGTAACAGAATAAATGCTTCAGCTGGTCGATGAAAGAACGGAGTGCAACAATGTCCAGGGGAATTCACGAATACAAAAATACAAGTCGCTGAAGAATAAAATAAATAGGAAGTGCAAGAAAGCTAAGACGAAATGGCTGGAAGGAAAATGTGAAGAAATCAAAAAAAGAAATGATTGGTGGAAGGACTGACTCAGCACATAATAAAGTTAAAACAACTTTCAGTGGAATTAAAAGCAAGAGTTGAAACATTAAGAGTTCGACGGGAATATACATTGTACATCTGAGGCCTCTACGAGAGGAAACATTTGTCTGACGTGATAGAAGAAGAAACAGGAGTCGATACGGAAGGATGAGGAATCTAGTATTAGAATCAGAATTTAAGAGAGCTTTAGAGGACTTAAGATCAAGAAAGCAGGAGGGAAAGAAAACATTCCATCGGAATTTCTAAAATCATTGAAGGAAGTGGCAACAAAGCAGACAAAGCATCTGACTTTAGAAAAATCATCATCCACACAATGTCGAAGACTGCAAGAACTGACAAGTGCGAGAATTATTTCACAGTCATCTTAACAGCTCAGGCCTCCAGAGAAATGGAAAATAAAATTGAGGATATGTTTGACGCAGGCCAGTTTCACTTTAACAATGGTAGAGGCACCAGAGAGGCAAATCTCACGTTGTCGTTGGTAGTGGAAGCAAGACTAAAGAAAATTCAAGACATGTTCATAATATTTGCCGATCTGGAAAAATAAATAGTGGAAGATGTTCTCGTTTTAACTAAAATATGTGCTAATATGTGCCGTACAGGTTCTACAGGAATATGTACAATAAACTGTCATGGCTTGTATATTCGGTGATTTCGTCAAGGAAGTTGTTATCGTCGTCTGTATTGTTTCTTGGGTCAGATTCACCATCTTCCACTGAAGCGTATGCCTGGTCCTTGATTTCATGTCATGTCTGTCTTGTCGTTCATTTACATACTGAAGGTTCAAGGCCTTTGAGACTGATTCTACGTGATGTTGATTTATTTCCCTAATCTTTCGTCTCTAATTGCTTTGTACAAGTCGTCATTTGTGTATTCTAGTCATCTAGCCTTTGTGAGAAGTGTGCAGTATATAATGATGTGCTCTGGGGAACGTCTCTCCCCACAAGTACAATCTTCCCTTTTACTGTGACGCATGTGGGGTAAATTCATTGGGTAAGGACCATGTCTAGTCAGGGAATGGACCATGCCATCTCAGATAATTCTTCAGCGTATAAAGTGTAAAATGTTGTATTCCATGAAACAAGAAGCAAGAAATAAATAAAATATGTTATAAAGCATTGAAATACATCTTACTAATGTAAACCTATGGGGTGTTGGCTGGTGTATGTCGTGTATATGGTCTACTTGTAACACGGACTGCCATACTTGGGGAATTCTACATCTACCCATTGAGGGCGAGTGTTCTCTTCAGTAGCAAATCTTGCTCCCTGTGGAGTTTAAGTAGCATCTTATATGCAACCGCTCCTTCACGTTGTTCAAAGTTTTTAAAAAACTCTCTGGACCTGCTTCCAGGTTTCCTGTCGTTTAGACAAGACGCATCCTTAAGAAATACTTTCTCATGATGAAGATTTCTTTCATACGAATGAAAGTGAAACAACCTTAATATAATGGATATTAGAAATAAAGCAGCTGTTACAAAGACAACAGACGGAGTTTCTTACTCTTTTCTGTTTCATACATGGTCTCTGTTTGCCAAGAACAGTTAACTATGGATTCCAAGGAAACTGAGACGCATAATAACGGTTTCGAGAGCCCGAAAACATCAACAACGAGTTCGCTGCCATCTCGTCGGCACGAATTTCTGCATGTTAGCCCTGAATTGCTGCCATTGCTAGGTTCCCACAAATATTGGCAATAACTGTAACGACTAACTTATTCTATATGATATTTTGGGGTAACTGTATACAAATACGTAATCAAACATTTTCAAAATGTCTACTACCTTCAGTCATTCTCTGCAGCAATGCTTTTTAATGCAAATTTCTGTTGGCTGGACGTAAGTTCTCCTAGTACCCCAGTTCTCCATTACTCTACCTCTACTGGCTCACTACTTGTCGTGGCCGTCTGTATCGAATCGCCTGCCGGGGTAGCCGAGAGGTTCTAGACGCTACAGTCTGGAACCGCGTGACCGCTACGGTTGCAGGTTCGAATCCTGCTTCGGGCATGGATGTGTGTGATGTCCTTAGGTTAGTTAGGTTTAATTAGTTCTAAGTTCTAGGGGACTGATGACCTCAGCAGTTAAGTCTCATAGTGCTCAGAGCCATTTGAACCATTTTTGTATCGAATCATGTATCTGACTTCACGCTTCTGTCGCTGGAGAACTGCGGCGTCAGCACAGAACTCGGGCCGTAATGGAAAGAGTTGCCAAGCCCATTCATTGTTCTGTGGTGCACACCATTTTCTGTTTCACTGTCTAAACCTACTGACTCACTCCATCCACGTTCTTACTAAGCTCTTTTCCTGGAAGACTAGGCATTTTTTAACCAAATTCACTGAGATATAATACTACTTTCGTGAGATACTTCGTGGAAAGTTTCAAACTGAATTAAGACCGCGTGTTAGATCAAACAGCTAACAGCGTAGATACATTACAAGTAGGAATTACATTTACTTATTTGTTTGAATATTTAGGATACTGGATATTCCTGGTCGTTTATTTCCTGGGATAAGTCGCACCCAATAGCAGAAGTGACTCTCATGATATGACAAAATATAAGGCTATTCATAAGACAGATATGGGAGCACATGACAGAACGAAAACTATTTATTCAGCAGCACATATATTTCTTTACTTTCCAAGGTATGTAACGATCCTTCCTTATGAAGCTGAGTTAGTGACTTTGAGAATTTGTTGAAGTTAGGCACAAACAACAGATGGTAACGGATCTCGTACAGTAAAGGTTACATCATTTTCTCTATTCTACATGCCTTGCATGATGCAGCAGTCTGTTTCTAGTCCACCACAGCTTGAGACGTGACTGAGGTAAGACACTACATGTCAGAAGACCTAATGAAACTTACCTTGACTCTTCATACGGCGTGTTGCACTTATTCACCCAAGTACGTTCTGCAACCATTTCTTAATGTGTCTGCAGAAAATTATGATGTCATCCAAATAAAATATGTACTGATTTTGTTTAGGCCTAGTAACCCTTGTAGCACCATGGTACGTGGTACGTTTATATCTATGAAAACTGGTATTTGACTTCTCTGTTGGAAATAAAAAAAAATTTTGTTGAGTATTTTTGGAAACTCAACCACTAATGGGGTGAAACAGAGGATGAAAGCTTTTATTGAAGTATTTCATCATGAAAGCAAAGTCGAAGCTAAATCTAAGTGTTTCCCTTCTCAGTTAGAAATAAAAAATGACGTTTTCCAGTTTTTTTTTAATTTAACACCCAAGTGCGGTGAAACAGAGCCCTACTGATTTATTGACTAGTCATTGCCCTGCCCAAACTGCTAAGGATAGAAATTTGAAATCTAAAGTGGGAGCTGGCCTTGTACTGTACGCATCGTCTGCTAAAGCTTGTTCGCAACTCCACTCCGAAGGAGATGAAGAAGGGAATGAAAGATGTTATGAAAATATGTCACTATTAAGACAATTTTAAAGCTCGAGGAACTAAAAGTGGTCTTTGGTTTCTCGGTCAGAGATAAAAGAAACACAAGCTTCAGCATGATTGAAAATTCAAATACTAAGGGGTGAAACCATAGGTGAAAGATTCTTAAAATAAATAATTATTAAAGTACTAATAAAGCATCTCTAAAGCTACAGATATGAAAATTGTTATTTGATTTCTCGGTTATATATATACATAGTGTTTCTGGGAATTCAATCCTTAATGGTGTGGGAAGAGGATCAAAATTTTAAGGAAACATTTCATTACGGAAGCATTTTTAATCCAAATAAGAAAATTCTTATATGGCTTCCTGATCAGAACATGTGTTTCAGTGTTTTTGGGAAATCAAACCTTAAGGGGAAAATTTTAACGAAAATGCTTTGCTATATTAAAATATTTTTAAAGCTAAATCTACGAAAATTCGTACTGCCAGAACCACTTTTCCGACAGATGTAGTTTCGGAAAAGAACATGCTTCTATGGCCTTAATTATTGTGCAAAGCTTGAAAGATGTAGTTTTTGAACAACATAAAAACATAATTAAAAGTAATCAGATGAAAAACAGCCGACCAGTTGCAAAGGATAAAGTAAACTTTACCTAGGTTTCAATAGGTTTAAACCTATCTTCTTCAGAAGACGGCAGTATTACATTAACATGGCATGATACGTCGTTGCAATTTTTACAAACATCTCCATAGCTCCATTAGTTCAAATACAATATAGCCCTACGAGTAGGGTTCGTCAAATAAATAAAATTAAGTACATGGAGGTCGGAGCGCGTATAAGCTTATACGCGCTCCGACCTCCATGTACTTAATTTTATTTATTTGACGAACCCTACTCGTAGGGCTATATTGTATTTGAACTAATGGAGCTATGGAGATGTTTGTAAAAATTGCAACGACGTATCATGCCATGTTAATGTAATACTGCCGTCTTCTGAAGAAGATAGGTTTAAACCTATTGAAACCTAGGTAAAGTTTACTTTATCCTTTGCAACTGGTCGGCTGTTTTTCATCTGATTACGTGGAACCGTTGCTGTTACGCAGCTATGTTTAAAATAATTAAAAGTAAACAAAGGAGTTCTACGCAGACCATACGTCTAATGTGAACCAAATATATATTACTCATGACAGATTTCATCAACTAATGAATATGCATACTTAGAAGCAATACTGAGTGTCCCCAATTCCTTGATCCGGTCTGTGCAGCTCATTCGCATCCCAAATAATCTGTAATACGCCCTTATGGATTTCGAAGGCGTAAAACTTGTTACCAACCCAAATTTCGACATTAAGATAAGTGAAGTCTTTGAGAAACGTGCTGAGATGTCACCGACGCTTTCACGTGATTAGATGAAAAATATTTGTATTCCGACAGACATCCTGTTCTAAAAACACATTTTTGTTCAAAGTCACAAGCAGATTCGTGTCCTAAGTTATTGTTCATTCCTCTCGGTAATTGTCCATCTAGCGTTTCACTTACATTCAGCCTGTCAATGACAAGCAACTAAAAGCCAAACAGAGGGAAATGACTTCAACCTAGATATAAATTTACCGCAAAAATTACACCTATACATATACATCTACATTTATATTCTACAAATCACATTTAAGTGCCTGGTAGACGGTTCATCGAACCACCTTCACAATTCTCTATTATTCCAATCTCGTATAGCGCCCGGAAAGAACGAACACGCATATCATACCGTACGAGCTCCGAATTCCTTTATTTTATCGTGGTGATTATATCTCCCTATGTAGGTTGGTGTCAGTAAAATATTGACCCTTTCGGAGGAGAAAGTTGGTTATTGGAATTTCGTGAGAAGATTTCGTCGCAACGAAAAACGCCTATCTTTTAATGATGGCGAGCCCAAATCCTGTATCAATTCAGTGTCACTCTCTCCCATATTTCGCGATAATACAAAACGTGCTGCCCTTCTTTGAACTTTTTCGATGTACTCCTTAAGCCCAATCTGGTAAGGATGCCACACCGCGCAGCAGTATTCTATGAGAGGACGGACAAGCTTAGTGTAGACAG
Source organism: Schistocerca cancellata (assembly GCF_023864275.1). NCBI lineage: Eukaryota > Metazoa > Arthropoda > Insecta > Orthoptera > Acrididae > Schistocerca > Schistocerca cancellata. Next base: position 252,569,726 of record NC_064631.1, read on the forward strand.
TCACCTCAGTAGCTCTGTTACATTCTCTAAGTGTCCTGCCAATAAAACGCAGTCTTCGGTAAGCCTTCTCCATGACATTTTCTATGTGTTCCTTCCTATTTAAGTTGTTCGTAATCATATTTCCTAGGTATTTAGTTGAATTTACGGATTTTAGATTTGACTAATTTATCGTGTAACCTAAGTTTAACGAATTCCTTTTAGCACTCACGTGGATGACCTCACACTTTTCGTTTTTAGGGTCAACTGCCAATTTTCGCACCATTCAGGTATCGTTTCTAAATTGTTTTGAAATTTGTTTTGATCTTCTGATGACGTTATAGTCAAATGGTTCAAATGGCTCTGAGCACTATGGGACTTAACATCTTAGGTCATAAGTGTGTAACTGGTCCTCCTGGATGCCGTGAAGAGCATAGGGTGCAGACAACTGCAGGTTGTTGCTCACATCAGTACCAATGATGAGTGTCACTTTGGAAAAATATTATAAAAAGGTAGTAAAAGTAGTCCCATATCGTTAACGTCGATATGCAGCAGGATTTTGGAACATATATTGTGCACGAACGTTATGAATTACATCGAAGAAAACTGTCGACTGGCACACAAAATGGCTCTGACCACTATGGGACTTCTGAGGTCATCAGTCCCCTAGAACTTAGAACTACTTAAACCTAACTAACCTAAGGACATCACACACACCCATGCCCGAGGCAGGATTCGAACCTGCGACCGTAGCAGTCCCGCGGTTCCGGACTGCAGCGCCAGAACCGCTAGACCACCGCGGCCGGCGACGTTATAGTCGATAAACGACAGCGTAACATGCAAAAAACCTAAGACGGATGCTCAGATTGTGTCTCATATCGAATATGTAGATAAGGGACAGCAAAGGGCCTATAACACCTTGGGAAACGCCAGAAATCACTTCTAATTTACTCGATTACTTTCCGTTAATTACTATGAACTGTGACCTCTCCGATAGGAAATCACAAATCCAGTCACATAACTGAGACGATATTCCATAAGGACGCAATTTCACTGCCAGCCGCTTGTGTGGTACAGTATCAAAAGCCTTGCGGAAATCCCGAAATACGGAATCGATCTGAAATCCCTTGTCAAGCGCATCGACACTGCATGCGAATAAAGAGCTAGCTCTGTTTCACAAGAACGATGTTTTCTAAACCCATGTTGACTGTGTGCCATTCGAGCCGGCCGGGGTGCCCGAGCGGTTCTAGGCGCTACAGTCTGGAACTGCGCGACCGCTACGGTCGCCGGCTCGAATCCTGCCTCGGGCATGGGTGTGTGTGATGTCCTTAGGTTAGTTAGGTTTAAGTAGTTCTAAGTTCTAGGGGACTGATGACCTCAGAAGTCCCATAGTGGTCAGAGCCATTTTGTGTGCCAGTCGACAGTTTTCTTCGATGTAATTCATAACGTTCGTGCACAATATATGTTCCAAAATCCTGCTGCATATCGACGTTAACGATATGGGACTACTTTTACTACCTTTTTATAATATTTTTCCAAAGTGACACTCATCATTGGTACTGATGTGAGCAACAACCTGCAGTTGTCTGCACCCTATGCTCTTCACGGCATCCAGGAGGACCAGTTACACATCTGGACTGACTCTGCTTGGTATGCACTCTGAGTGCACATTGTTTTCTTACCGTTCTTGTCAGCCAAGTCCATAAGGAGCTCCATAACGCGCCTTACGATGGAGCTCCCATCTATCATTAATCCCACCCTTTGTGATTGTCGGGATGTAGCAGGCTGAGTGGTTTCCTCTGAAACAGGACAGGCAACAGCATGTTACTCAGTGTCAGCCACAGACAGAACCTGGAACCTGTTTGTCAGGCAAAGCGGGGATGACTCACGTGCGGCCGCCTGGAAAGTCTTTCGCCACCTGCTACGCTCTGGGGCGACCTCCCACTCTACCACAGGTGTGGAGTCAACCTCACAGCGAGCATTAACTGGGCTGTCCGTCGGTGAGGACCGATGGAGGACTCGGACGTGCTGGACGTCCGTTGGATCCACACGGCCGGCCCTCAACAGTGATGCCCATCCACTGCAACCTCAAGCTGTGTAACCGAAGCCATCACAGCCTGAAGCTGAGAGCGAAGTGTCACCAACTCTACTCGCATCCGCACACAACAATCGCTGTGCCTGTCCATACTAAAGACCGTGGGAAACTAAACTATGCAGATAAACGGACTATCGGCAGGTGCTGCGCAACTCTACTGTAGATGCTGAAGAAAACGCAGGGACTGTGTCTAATAAATTAGATTAATGCGCAGACATTCTAAAACCTTAGAACCGAAGCACTCAGGTGAAACTAAATAATTCTTCCAACATTGGGAACTTGTAGTATGTTAAATGGTTCAAATGGCTCTGAGCACTATGGGACTCAACATCTTAGGTCATAAGTCCCCTAGAACTTAGAACTACTTAAACCTAACTAACCTAAGGACATCACACACACCCATGCCCGAGGCAGGATTCGAACCTGCGACCGTAGCAGTCCCGCGGTTCCGGACTGCAGCGCCAGAACCGCTAGACCACCGCGGCCGGCCTGTAGTATGTCACAAAATTGGTTTACTTTCCGACGCAAACGAAAACGCGAGAACTGCGGCTATTAGATATTAAATTAACACGCAAAAACTCAAGAAATTGAACTATTAAAGCACGCAGATGATATAAAATTCGCTCCTGGTTAGGAACTCGTAAAAGTCACAATATCGGTTACTTCCCTGCTGCTGCTTATGTCTCGGCGGGCTACTGCTGCATTACGTACTGTAAGTGTTACAAGAAAACTCAAGATATTTGTCTCCAATAAGACCAAAATACTTTTACTGAATTAACAGTTTATGCAAGTCACGCAGTAGAGCCAAAGACTAACTTCATACGGTTCTGTGGTACTGACTGCACACTGATACATAAGCAAGCAAGCAAACACTCCGTCTTCGGGCCACAGTGGCCCATTGGGACCATGCGACCGCCGTGTCATCCTCAGTTGAGGATGCGGATATGTGGGGCGTGTGGTCAGCACACCGCTCTCCCGGACGTTATGATGGTTTTCTGTGACCGGAGCCGCTACTATTCGGTCGAGTAGCTCCTCAATTGGCATCACGAGGCTGAGTGCACCCCCAAAAATGGCAACAGCGCATGGCGGCCTGGACGGTTACCCATCCATGTGCCAGCCACTCCCAACAGCGCTTAACTTCGTGATCTCACGAGAACCGGTGTATCCACTGCGTCAAGGCCGTTGCCGCACTGATGCGTGGTATGTACTTTATTCACTGAAGTACGCACTTCGGCCATTTATCAAGTGAGAAAATGTCACACGAGTCTTATTAGCACCACATCTAAGAGTGGAGAAGATCTATAAAGCCGACAGACACGAAAAAATATATCAAATAAGACGCGACAACTGGACTTGACCTGAATGACTTTCTGTAAGGATCATGAAGGTCTTATATCGTGATTTTATAGAGCAGTTTTTCAGCTATTCTCTCAGAAAATTATATGAAGAGAAATTTATTGTTTATTTCGTACAACGTTCCCCGAGGTTTAAGGCGTGGCTGGCACATCCGATAGCGTCTTAACGTGTGTGTTTGTTAATTGCGATGTCCTGTAGTTTGCAGCGTCACAAGGAACAGAAAAAGAACCGTTGATGGTCTCACTACAGATGTACGTGTCAGTTGGGATCAACAGTACAGTCAGGTTATACGAAGAGGTGTTCACTGTGACGAAGTAATATCGCTAGATCAGAGAGTATAGGCAAACGAAAAACGTTGTGTGAATTGTGTGCTGAATGCAAGTTCCCTTTAAACGTCAACAATTGCCTGAAAATTAGCTTAAATGAGACAAAGAACAGTTTACTATCACAATAACACATTAGTAGTAAAGTTTGGGAAGCAGTAAAAGTTTAAACACCGTAGGGAAGTATTGTGAGGAGATAAGATGTAGAAAGAACATGTGAAATAAATTCTGGTAGGAATGATGGAAACAGTGTAAGCAGAAATCTGGAAAATGGTAGTGAATCTGATAGACGAGTATTTAAGATGGATACTGAAGAACACTTTTTCAAGAACAGGGAGAATAATATAGCATCATCTTCATTGTAAACAAGAAAATTAAATACAGATACTGAGGGTTCTGCTAGAGTATCAGGTCTTTATTAAAATGTAAATATATTCTATTGAAACCGTTCGATTCAGTTGATGAACATGCAACATGATGAGGACAAAAAATTATAAATGAAGTCCCTGTATACTACAACAATGAGTGGTTGTATCATAGAAGGAGAAAAGCAAAGGAACCGTTTTCAGTGGAGAAATTTATTAACCGAGACATGACAGAAGTAGAACTTCAGCAAAATTTACAACGAACATTTTGTGCATTAATGCAATTTGCAGAAGAAAACAAATAGCAGAACCCCTTGGTATTGGAAAATGCAACTTAAAATCTACGTGTGTTATTGTGAATGTCTTATATTGACGGGATATGAAATTAACGTCGAATCGTACTTATTCTGACGACTAATTTAACTGAGCTCCAATGATTAGATCTCATTTTAAAATACGATTTACGATAAACATTGGACATCTTTGCAAATCAAGGGTTAAGGGCTGGATGTAGTACGTACGTCTAGTGCTTTAATGGGATTAAAGTCGTGAAGGTGTTATGGCAGTTCATCAGCCTGATGCAGCCATATACATTTTATCACGCAGTCTCTCGGGCCATTAAAAAGCCTCGAAAGAAATGAGTTCTCAGAAAGGCTAAGTCATATTCCAGGGCTTCTTTAATATCTTTATTTCATGAGACGCCGGATGACATACTTAGCTCGTCCTAGAGTAACTGTCCATACATTCATACACTGTATTTGAATTTGGCAGCATAGAGAAGAAAGTCTCCGCAAATCAAAAAGTGTTCCATCATAAAGTGAGCTATTCTTATCGCATTGCTGAATTTGTTAGGCAAGTTGAGTAAAGGATTAACCAAAGTAATACAACATACAGCAGGTGAGAAAAGTCATGAGATAGCGATGACGCTAGTATCGCGTACATAAAGCATAAAACGGTGTTGCTGTGGTGGAGCTGTCATTTTTACTCAGGTGACTCATGTGAAAAGATTACCGTCATGATTACGGCTGCACGACGGCAACTGACAGACTTTGGACACAGAAGAGTAGTTGGAGCTAGACTATGGGACATTCCATTACGAAAATCGTTAGGGAAATCTGTATTCCAAGATCTACTGTGTCAAGAGTGTGCAGAGAATGTCACATTTCGGGAATTAACTCTCACTACGGACAACGCAGTGGCCGGCAGTCTTCACTTGACGACAGAGAGAAACGGCGTTTCCATAGAGTTGTGCTAACAGACAAGCAAACTGCGTGAAATAACAACAGATATCAATGTGGAACGTGCGACGAACGTATCCGTTATGACAGTTCGGCGAAATTTCCAGTAATGGGCTATGGCAGCAGACGACCGACGCGAGTGCCTTTGCCGACAGCATGACTTCACCTGATGCGCTCGTGACCATATCGGGTGGACTCTAGACAACTGGAAAACCGTGGCGTGGTCAGATGAGTCTCGGTGTCAGTTGCTAAGAGATGATGGTAGGATTCGAGTGTGACGTAGAACCCACGAAGGCAAGGATACAGTTAGCCAACAAGGCACTGTGAAAGCTAGTGATGGCTCCGTAATAGTTCGGGCTGTGATATGCTTACATGAAACTGAACGGATCAAATGGTTTTGCTCGGCTACTGGGAAACTATTTGCAGCCATTCATGGACTTAATGTTTCCAAACAACAGGAATTTTTACAGATAACAAAGCGTCAGTTCACCGGGCCCAATTATTAGCAATTGGTTTGAACATCTTTCTGGACAGTTTAAGTGAAAAATTTGGTTACCAAGATCACAAAACATAAATTCCATAGAACAATGTCGGGACATAGTCAAGAATTCAGATCGTGCACAAAACTCTGCAACGGCAACAATTCCGCAATTATGGACTGCTTTTGAGGCAGCATGGCTCGATATTTCTGCAGGGAACTTAAAAAACCTTGTTGACTCCATGTCACGTCGAGCTGCTGCACAACATCGGGTAAAAGGTCCCGATGTCAGTAGGTGTCCATGACTTTTGTCACCTCAGTGTATGTGAGGAAAGTTTCCCTGTTGTGGAAGAGAAAACATGTGTAGACAGTCAGCAACAGAATTCTCATCAATTGAAGTTTCTGCTTATGTGTACCAGAAAATTACTAACATCGTCTTAGAGTATTTAGCCGTCGTTTACCCAAATCTTCTCTGAAGATGAAACAAAACTTACAGATTAACCCTCACATGAGATTATTTTCTACTAAGGCCCTTTATTAACACGATCCCATCTTGTCCCATATGTTACTACCGATACTTCTATAAAATTCTACTTCGAAAGAGTATTTGTTAACATTTGCCTCCAAAAAATAAGAAACGTAACTAGCACTTTTGCAAAGCGCTGAAAATGTTCTATATCAGTTTTCAAATTCTTCACTTTGCAATAATGTTGCAACTGATAGGTAGGGAGTTTTCCTAAGTGTATAACTATCACGCTTGCGGATTGTTGGTGTTAATATATTGGGTTGGTATACAAGTTCGCAGAGCTTTTTCGTAAGCTTAATAAATTCAACCGACTCACAAAACAGAGAATAATAATCTGAATTGGTGGCTAAGTAACCCTCATTCTTCCAACTGCCTTTTCAAGGGGGTGGAGGAGCGAACATAGGCTCAGTGTATTCTCTTGCCCTTGGTGTGGGAAACTGCTCTTAAACGCGGAAGAATCACCACTGATCAAAGGCATGAGGATGCAGAAGGCAATGGCAACCACTGTGTATCCACAGGACATGTGGCCTGTAATGAAAAAAGTATCACAATGATCTCCCCATTGGTAAAAGATTCCAGAATAGCCCCCATACAGATCTCCGGGAGAGGACTGCAAAGTTAGAGGTGACCACGAGAAAAAGATTGAACAACCAACAAAAGGATTACATTTTACGTGTCGGGGGCGTGGAATGTTAGAAATTTAACAGTGTTAGGGAAGATAGAAAATCAGAAAAGGGAAATGAAAACTCACAGTCGAGATATAGTAGGAGTCAGTGAAGTGAAATGAAAAGAAGACAGGGATTTCTAGTCAGATGGCTAGAGGGTAATATCAACAGTAACAGAAAGTGATATAACCGGAGTAGGAATCGTTATGAATAGGAAGGTAGGGCAGACAGTGTGTTACTGTGAACATTTCAGTGACAGGGTTGTTCTTCTCAGGGTCGACAGCAAACACCAACAACGATGGTTCAGGTATACATGTCAACGTCACAAGCTGAAGATGAAGAGAAAGTATATGATGATGCGACTGGAATTCAGTTGTAGCGGAAAAAGTAGAAAAAAAGAGTTACAGAAGAATATGAGCCTGGTACTAGGTATGAGAGAGGAGAGATACTAACGTTGTTCTGTAATAAAATTCACCTAGTTGTAGAGAATGTTTAAGAATCACACAAGGAGACGGTATACTTGAAAAAGGCTGCGAGGTACGGGAAGATATCAGTCGGATTCCATTGTGGTCAGGCAGAGATTCCGTAATCCGATATTGGATTGTAAGGAGCACCCAGTAGCAGACAGACTAAGATCACAATTTATCAGTCATGAAGAGTAATTTGAAGTTTAAGAGATTAGAAAGAATGAATACGCAAAGAAGTGGGATATAGAAGTACTGAGGAGTTACGAGATACGCTTAAAGTTCACTAAGGCTGCAGATACTGCAATAAGGAATAGCTCAGTAAGCTGTAAAGTTGAAGTTGAATCACAGAAGTGGGAAAAAGAAACATATGTACAAATAAGGTAGCTGCGAAGAAGCCTTGGGTAGCTGAAGAAGGACTTTAGCTGATTGATGAAAGTAGGAAGTACAAACAGTTCAGGGTAATTCAGGATTAGAGAAATAAAAGTCGCTGAGGAACGAAATAACCACGAAGTGCAGGGAAGCTCAGACGAAATCCCTGCATGAAAAAGTGAAGAATTGATCGTCGGAAGGACTGAACCTGCATATAGAAAAGTCAAAACAACCTTCGGTGAAATTAAAAGCAAGAGTGGTAACATTAAGAGTGGAACGTGAATTCCACTGTTAAATGCGGAGGAGAGAGAGGACGGATGGAAAGAGTACATTGAAGGCCACTATGAAGGGAGAGGTCTGTCTGATGTGACAGAAGAAGATGCACGAATGGATTTTCAGGAGGTGGGGGATCCGGTATTATAGTCGAAGAGCTTTGGAAGACTTAAGATCAAATAAGGAAGAAGAGATAGACAACATTCCATCAGAATCTCTAAATTCATTGGGAGAAGTGGCAATAAAACGACTATTCACGTTGGTGTGTAGAGTGTATTAGTCCGAAGGTGCACCATCTGACTTCCGTTGAAACATCATCCACAGAATTCCGAAGGCTGCAAGAACTGACAAGTGCCATTATTATTGACAACCAGCTTAACAGCACATGCTTCCAAGTTGTTGACAAGAATAATATACAGACGAATGTAAAAGAAAACTGAGGATCTATTGGAAGACAAACAGCTTGGCTTGAGGTAAGAGACGATTCTTACGTTACGGTTGATAATATAGAGACTAAAGGAAAATCAAGGCGCCGTCATACAACCTGTCGACCTGAAAAGAGCTTTTGACAATGTCAAGTGGTGCAAAACGTCCGAAATTCTGAGGGAAATAGGGGTAAGCCATAGGGAAAGACGGGTAATATTCATTGTGTCCCATTTATCTTGACCACCCTAAGTAACTGTTTGTCCAGATTCAAATTACAAAATGTTTCAAGCAAATGTTCTTTAGCCGTCAGGCGAACGTCAATCAGCATGATTTCCTTCGTTCTAGCTTTGTTTTTTAAAAAGTTATTAACAGCGGTATGACTTTTAAATGGCACCCTGTATTTTTTTCGGTAATTCGTTTCCTCTCCTAAAGACATACACGAAAATCTAGCACAGTGTACCATTCACTGAAACAACGTTATTAATTACATAACTCAACACTGACGTTGACGCTCCCAGCGCTTAGTGCTGGTACTCGGGGTAATGGAACACATCCACGTGGTGATGTTGACAGATGACAAACGTAAACACAAGCGGAATGCACACCAGTCGTTTCATCAACCATCGTCAGTTGAAGAGTTGTGTGAGCAGAATGTACACCAACGAAGAGGAGGTAGATATGCTGCTCATCTATGGTGAATGTAAGTTAGCAGAACAGTAATTGCAATACTGTTTTCTTATGTAAGGGTACATTTAGTAAAGTAGTTTAGTCATTTTAAATACTATTGATTGGCGACTCCATACAGTGCTGTGTGCACAACGACCATTTGATAAGTAAAATTAGAAGGAAGGTCAGCGTTGGCCGTAATTTGGTGATTTATGAACAGCAATATCGATTTTCGATCACATAATGATCATCTTCAGTGCTGGAAGTTAAAAATTTCCACATAGCGATCAGTAAATAAGAAACAGACCACAATACACCTGAGTATAAACCAACTGTTGGCAAGACCATACCTTTAGCGTACAAATTAAAGCTTGTAGGTATTGGTGTCTAGTTATTATCAGTAACAAAAGCTATGAAACGATCACAGTAACTGAAGCCGCAGTTTACATTCGCCTATACAACAGTTCTCCGTGTAAGAGGGGCTTGCAACGCCCTCTATGTGACATGTGTCACGTGAAGACATAACATTACTTTATTTGGCAAGAGATTAGCACAAAATACCAAATGTGCACTTGCAAATCATTAGTTGAATATTTAAAATTTAAAATTGTACATTAAAAACGCATAGCAAAAAGGAAGGGGGAAATGCACATTTTGCCAAGATAAACTGGCGTATTTTTTCAAAACAACTTAAGAAAACATGCAAGAATAAAAATCAACAGGTAAAATTACAAGGTCTCAGATTACAGGACTAGTAAAGAAGAAAAAATGTACAAATAATGTTGTATAGCTAGAGAAGGCCGAAATGCACGCGTTTAATTACACGCTGACTGGCGTGACGTCTGAAACAGGATACGTAATGAATGCTATAAAGAAAAGTACGTAGCTTCTGGAATACTTAACTTTAATCCACATTTGTAGAACATCTCTCGTTATGGTACAACTGGCTTCACAATAATAATTATCAAATGCTATGGCGCCTTGCTAGGTCGTAGCAAATGTAGCTGAAGGCTATGCTAAATATCGTCTCGGCAAATGAGAGCGTAATTCTCAGTGAACCATGGCTAGCAACGTCGGCTGTACAACTCGGGGCGAGTGCTAGTACGTCTCTCTAGACCTGCCGTGTGGTGGCGCTCGGTCTGCAATTACTGACAGTGGCGACACGCGGGTCCGACGTATACTAATGGACCTCGGCCGATTTAAAAGCTACCACCTAGCAAGTGTGGTGTCTGGCGGTGACACCACAAATAACATGACATCAAATATAGCAGAATTTGTTATAGCACGGTAACTGCCATCTGGCATGGGAAGTCAGAGTTACAAAGTTCTTAATTTACGTAAAGTATTACGTTGAAACCAAGACGTCAAATACATAAATAGTGGTAATTGTACAATATATGTCACGATGTAACAGTCAAAATGTCATGAAACACATTATGTGTTATAAAAATTTTTTAGGGTGCAGACTAAGAATTTTTTTTCGTATATAACGACATGATGATACACACATCCCATTCGTCCAGTTGGGACATGTTAACACATTATTACTATTTATGAGGCTTAATTACAAGAAATCGTCGTAATTACGAATGTAGAATGTGTTTTTAAGTCATTCTGATTTAATAAATACGATGATTTTTTGTAATTAAGCCTCAGAAATAGTTATAACGTGTTAACATGTCTCCAGTGTTCTAATTACCGATGAATGTTCCTTGTCAACAAAGGACAGGTAAATACAAGGAACATGCATTATTGGTCCAGTGACAACCCACGATGGCTTAGACAGGTGGAACATCAGCGTCAATGTAGAGTTAACGTCTGGTGTGGGATGCTTGATACTACAATTATTGGTCCTTATGTCATCAATGGTAGTCTAAACGGCACAGTGTATGCCAACTTCCTCAGATGAATTCTTCCTCCTCTTCTGGATGAAGTGCCGCTAAGAACCAGAATGCGTAGGTGACATCAACACGATGGGTGTCCAGCACATAATGCTTTGCGTGAGCGTCGTGTTCTCAACCGAAGGTATCCTGCCAGATGGATTGGTCGAGGAGGATAAGTTACTCGGCCTGCTAGGACTCCTGATTTAAATTTTCTGGACTTTTTTCTTTGGAAATGCATTAAAGACGTCGTCTATCGCGATATTCCAACAACTGCAGAGGACATGCAGGAACGTATCGTGCTTGTTTGTAATTCTCTTCAGCAGGCAACGCTGGAAGCAGTAAATAATTCGTTCGTTCAACGAGCGCACCAGTGTATCGGTGTCCAGGCTCACTACTTTGAGCACCGTTGAATGTTCTACTCCTGGACAATGGTACAGGAGAGTCAAAGTCAATTTTGTGTTATGTTTTTATTTGGTTTTCATTTGTTTTCTGACAACTCCAGTAAATGGACCAGTTTGTGATCCTGAGTTCAAAGTCAGTGTTGAGTTATGTAATTAATAACGTTGTGTTTCAGTGAATGGTACACTGTGATACATTTTTGAATAGGTGTTTAGGAGAGGAAATGAATTACCGAAGATAAAATATAGGGTGACATTTAAAAAGTCATACCGCTCTTCGTATCTTTGTAAAAAAAAGAAAGAAAAAAAAAAAGCTACAACGAAGGCAATCATGATGATTGATGTCCGCCTGACGGCTAAAGAACATTTTCATGAAACATTTTGTAATTTGAATATGGACAAACAGTTATTTAGAGTGGTCACGATAAATGGGACACCCTGTATAACATCTACGATAGACAAAACGTAATAACAAGAGTGGACGACCAAGAACGGTGTGCTCGGATTAAAAAGGGTGTAAGACAGGGATGTAGTCTTTCATCCTTACTGTTCAATCTATACATCGAAGAAACAAACATGGAATTAAAAGTAAGATTATGGAGTGGAATTAAAACAAAATGTGAAAGGATATCAAATATACGATTCGCAGATACATTGCTGGCCCCCGTGAGAGTGAAGAAGAATTACATGATGCGCTGTATGGGAAGAATAATCTAATGAGTACAGAATAAGGACTGAGAGTGAATCGAAAAAATTCGAAAACAATGTGAAGTTGCAGAAATCACAACAGCGAGAAATGTAACATCAGGATTGAGGGTGGCGAAGTAGATTAAGTTAAGGAACTCTACTACCCAGACAGAAAAATAGCCAATGACGGACGGAGCAAATAGGACATTAAAAGCAGACTAGCAGTGGCAAAAACTGTATTCCCGTCCAAGAGAATTCATATGCCTTAAGTTGAAGATGAAATTTCTTAGCATGTACGTTTGCAGGACAGCTCTGTACGGTAGTGAAACACAGGCTGCGGGAAAGACAAGCAGAAATGAATCGAAGCATTTGAGATGTGGTGCTACAGATGAATGTTGAAAATTAAGTGGACTAGTACGGTAAGGACTAAGGACATTCCTCACAGAACTGGAGAGGAAAGGACTATGAGGAACACACTGACAAGGGGCAGGATGACAGGATATCTATTAAGACATCGGGGAGTGACTTCCATGGTACTAGAGTGAGTTGTAGAGGGTAAATACAGTAGAGGATGACAGAAATTGGAATACATCCAGCAAAAAAATTGAGGATGTAGACTGCAAGTGCTACGCTGAGAAGAAGAAGTTGACACGGGTGAGAAATTGTGAAGAGCCGCAGCAAACCAGTCGGAATACTGATGATTAAAAAAAAGAGAGACTTTAGTCGCCAATAATATATTCTCCTTCACCATCTACAACCACCTGAAAACGCTGGGGCAACTATTCGATTCCGTGACGTTGGAAATCACTTGGTTATGAGGCGAAGAACTCGGGTTTATTCGAAAAGGAAGTTCTTTGAAGGTTGTCTGATGGAGAACGGAAAATGAAAACCTGAGTTCGGAAGATCAGTTAAATAAGGTGTTTGCGAAGTACTTCCCAACCCAGCTGTCAGTCTAGCAAACTGCGGGCGGGCGTTATTGTAAAGTAGCATCACTCCACGCAGTCTTTCTGGTGGTTGTTCTTGAATTCGTCTGCAAGATGTTTCATTTGCTGACAGTAAATCAAAAGTGATTATTACGCACTGGGGAACCAATTCGTGGTATACCACACCGTTGCTGATCCACTAGATGCATAACATTACCTTTTGTGGATGTGCACAGTTCTTTTAATGGGTAGTTGCTGTTTTGTTGGGGTCAACTGATGCTTTCCTTTCCTTATAATAGCATAAAGACACGATTTCGCTTCGTCGGTAATGGTACAGGGTGGGACTGGCTGGTGTGGTTCATGAGCCAACTGATGACGACCAAGGAGGGATGCACAGATGGACGCCAGCAGGTTTATGTGATTTTGGATTACTGCTTGCGACAGCCTCATACATGGTTTTTGAACCTTTCCCTCTGTAGGAAACTGTCGCACGATTGTGGAACTGTCGTAGTTTATGACCTTAGCTAGTTCTCGAGTACACTGGAGTCGATCATTGTGGATCAATGCCTTTAAACGATCTTCATCAAACGCCGCATCTCCTCCTGAACGTTGAGAGTCACTAATGTCAAAACGATTCTCCTCCAAACGAGAAAAGCATATTATTGCCGTGCTCTATCCGATGGCATTATTCCCATACATGACACAACTGTTTCTGGCTGCCTCCGCTCCTGTCACCCCTGCACTGCTCTCGAACGGAAGAATATGTCGGCAATGTTCCGATCTCTCCAGCTGACAGTCTATTTGCTGCCAACCACAACTCCACTCACAATGTCCAAATGAAAAAAATGATAACATGTAAACTCAAAGAGCAAATGAGAATCGATAGGTAAACCCGTAGCAACTGAAATACTTACGTGCAAAAAAACTCTGCGTGCATATGCACCAACCTAATACAGTGAAGCACGAAAGAAACTGGTATAGGCGTGGGTATTCAAATAAAGAGATCTGTAAACAGGCAGAATACTGCGCTGCGGTCGGAAACGCCTATATAAGACAAGAAGTGTCCAGCGCAGATGTTATATCAGTTACTGCTGCTGCAAAGACGAGTTATCAGGATTTAAGTGAGTTTAAACGTGATGTTAAGGCCGGCGCACGAGCGATTGGACACAGCATATCCAAGGTAGCGATGAAATGGGGATTTTCGCGTACGACCATTTCACGAGTGTATCATGAATATCAGGAATACGGTAAAACATCAAATCTCAGAAAAAGATCCTGCAAGAACGGAACCAACGACGACTGAAGAGAATCGTTAACGTGACGAAAGTGCAACCCTTCCGCAAATTGCTGCAGATATCAATGCTGGGCCATGAACAAGTGTCAATGTGCGAACCATTCAACGAAACATCAGAGGACTGCTCATGCCTGTAGAGGCTCTATAATGGTGTGGGACGCTTGCATTTGGAGTGACATGTGACCCCTGATACGTCTAGATACGACAATGACAGGCGACACGTACGTAATAATCCTGTCTGATCACTCTCATCCATTCATTGCGACGACTTGGGCAATTCGAGCAGGGCACTGCGACACGTCACACGTCCAGAATTGCTACAGGGTGGCTCCAGAAACATTCTTCTTAGTTTAAACACTTCCGCTGTTTACCAGTCTCCCCATACATGAACATTATAGAGCATATCTTGGATGCCCTGCAACGTGCTATTCTCCACTCCCTCGTACTCTTGCTGATTTATGGTCAGCCCTGCAGGATTCATGGTGGAGCTTCCTCCAGCACTTCTTCAGACACAAGTCGAGTCCATGCCACCTCGTGTTGCGGCACTGCTGCGTGCTCGACGGGGCTCTACAAGATATTAGGCACGTGTACCAGTTCATTGGCTCTTCAGCGTATACTGGTTTGGCAGCAATACAGCCAGGGTTTAGGTGTCATTAGAAACTTTTCAAGTGAGTTGATGAACATTTTCTGAATGTGATGAAGAAAGAAAAATAAATGAAGTATTTCTACAATATAACAATGAGTGGTTGTAAAACAAGAGGAGGAAAACAAATTAACGATTTTTAGAAGAGAATGTGGCTCTTTGATAATCAGTCCTAAAAGGAGCAATAGTAAAACACGCACACACCAAAAACTAAAATCATGTTTATAGCAAATATTAAAAATTTATAATAATAAGAAGAAATCCATTTTGAACATAATAACATAATAGATAAATACGGCTGGAGGATCAAAATGGTTCAAATGGCTCTGAGCACTATGGGACTGAGGTCATCAGTCCCCTAGAACTTAGAACTACTTAAAATTAACTAACCTAAGGACATCACACACATCCACGCCCGAGGCAGGATTCGAACCTGCGATCGTAGCAATCTCGCGGCTCCGGACTGAAGTGCCTAGAAACGCACGGCCACCGCGGCCGGCGGCTGGACGATCATCTGACTAAAAATGGGTGTACAAGTCGACCTATAACACATTAGAACGACGAATGTAAAACATTATTTTGGTAGCGAGAGACTACATTAAGTTCAAAAATTTTACTGCACTAATTAGGGAAAATATAGAGTGTTTCCCACATAACTTTACTTCTGCAATTTCGCCAAAATACAAAATGTGTAGCTGACTGTGGTATGTACGCTGTAGGCAATGAAGATACCCACTGGAGATCAAGCAATGAGCAAATGAGTTGTATCCTATTCCAAGTTCAACGAATATTACTCATCCCACTTAAATGAATGACTTGAGGTGGCGGTGGATGTGGAGGAGTGAGGGGCAGGAGGGGACAAGTCCTCACGTCCGTGTCTTTCGACATACCACACTTGGCGCGTGGATAGTGTCAAATAGCAAGCACCTCCCGGAGCTCAGTCTTCATAGGCTGGGTACTGGTGAGTGCCGCAAGTCCACTATACTCGAAACGCTTCAGCGGCCAACGAGCACCGCCACTTTGTAACGTTGCTTGGCATAGGAATTGCGCCTCTTGGTTTAAACTTTTATATCGCAATGATGATACAAACCTGTGTAAAGAGAAAGTGTTACCTTAAGGGCTGCTAAGTGCCGATGGGATGGATGGAGGTTGATCAAAGCAGGTAACTTCCAAGGCAACAGTCGCATCCTGTTGTATCAGTCTTACGGGCGCAAACACAACTCTGGATCCACAGTTAGTTCACTAGCTACTCATGGAACAAATATGAAACTACCGAACTCTTCCCTTTCAACTCACAGTGGGATTTCTGTACCGACAGTGAACTCGTTTAATCAATTCCAAAAGAGCGATAGTAAAAAACCACTTCAAGATCCTTTTTCTGGTCGGAATGTGTTTTAATCATTAAGAGGGAAGAGACAAATTCAAAAAGGTTCACCAGTTTACGTTCAACAGCTTCTAGAGAGTATTCATTATCTCCAAATTCTGTGGAGTTGGTGATAAATGGAACTCTGCTTGTTGAAACATCCAGTTCCATAATTCTGGAAATCTTTATGTTCTCCAATGTTTTTGATTGCTTCCCAATAGTAAAAAACAATGTAGAAGATTAAGAACTTAAAACAAGAGATACAGTTCTTGAAAAAGTTCTTCAGTACCTGGTTACTTTGAGTAAAGCTGTTAATCAGTACTTTCTAAAAGAAAATCAGATTAAATATTAATATGATATCGCTTTTATCATCAACGCACACCTTTTAAACACATCAGCAGAAGAATATGAAACTTCTATTGTACTGACACCTGACCCTTCGTCGAAGGAAAACTCTAAATGGATGCCTTTAGCGCAATTAAATTACAGACTAAAAAAATGAATGTCATCAACTGTCGCAAAAGTCCACGTTGATGATATTACCATTTATAACACTTTTTTTCAGTCATCACTACCCTAACTGGTTTCATGCCGCCCACCACGAATTCCCCTCCTGTGCTAATCTTTTCATCTCACAGTTGCGCTTTCAACCTATGTCTTCAACTATTTGCTGGATGTATTCATATTTCTTTATTCCTCTACTGTTTTCGCCTTCTACAGCTACCTGTAGTACCATGGAAGTCATTCCCTGATGTCTTATAGATGTCCTATCATCCTGTCAATTCTTCTTGTCAATGTTTTCCACAAATTCTTCTCCTCTCCGACTCTAAGCAAAAACCTCCTCATTCCTTTCTTTACCGGACCCGTCTGTAGCACCACATCTCAAGTTCTATGATTCTCTTCTGTTCAGGCGTTCCCACAGTCCATGTTTCATTAATATACAGTGTTGTGCTCCAAAATCTTCTCAGAAATTTCTTCCTCATATTAAGGCCTACTTTTGATACTAGTAGACTTCCCTTTGCTAGAAATGCCCTTTTGGCCAGTGCTAGTCTGCTTTTGATGTCCTCCTTGTTCTGTCCATCATTGGTTATTCTTCTGCCTAGGTAGTAGAATTCCTTAACTTCATCTACTTCATGACCATCAGTCCTGATGTTAAGTTTATCAGTGTTCTCATTTCTGCAACTTAGCGTTACTTTCATATTTCTTCGAGTTATTCTCAATCTATATTCAGTAATCATTAGAATGTTCATTCCATTCAGCAGATCCAGTAATTCTTCTACAGATTCATTGAAGATAGCAATTTCATAAGCGAATCGTGTCATTGATATCCTTTCACCTTGAATTTTAATCCCAGTCCTGAAGCTTTCATTTATTGCAGTCGTTGCTCTTCCTGTCTTACACCCTTTTTAATCCGAGCACCTCGTTCTTGGTCGTCCACTCTTACCTTATTATTCACTCTTGCCTCTAGTGCGTATTGTATATTACCCGTCTCTCCCTACAGCTTACGCCTATTTCTCTCAAAGTGTCCATCTTGAACGGTCTTATTTTTTTTCTTTCGTTTTTTCTATTTGTGGTAAATTCCTGGGGACCAGACTGCTGAGGTCATCGGCCCCTAGGCTTACACAGTATTTAACCTAACTTAACTTACGCTATGGACAACACACACACCCATGCCCGAGGGAGGATTCGAAGGTCCGACGAGGTGAGTCGTTCGAACCGTGGCAATGCTTCTGAGACCACGCGGATACTTTGCGTGGCTCTGGCGTTGTCGAACGCTTTTTCCAGGTCGACAACTCATATGCACGTCTCTTGTATTTCGTTACTCTTGCTTCCATCATCAACCGCTACGTCACAACTGCTTCTTTGGTGCCTTTACATTACCTAAAGCTGAAGTGATCGTTATATAATGCATCCTCAATTTTCTTATCCATTCGTCTGTATATTTTCCCTGTCAGCGTCTAGGATGCATGAGCTGTTAAAGCTGATTGTGCCATAATTCTAGCTCTTGTCAGCTCTTACAGTCTTCGGAACTGTGTGGAAGCTATTCTTTCGCAAGTCAGATGGTATGTTGCAGACTCAAACATTCTACACACCAACGTGAATAGTCTTTCTGTTGCCTCTTCCTCTAATGATTTTAGAAATTCTGATGAAATATTGTTGATCCCTTCTGCCTTATTTAATCTTAAGTTCTCCGAAGCTCTTTTAAATTCTGATTCTAAGAGTGAATCCCATATCTCTTCTAAATCGACTCCTGCTTCATCTAGAATCACATCAGACAATCTCCCCTTACAGAGGCCTTCAATGTACTCTTTCCATCTATCCGCTCTCTCGTCTGCATTTAACAGTGGAATTCCCGTTGCACTCTTAATGTTACCAGTCTTAATGTTGCTTTTTTTCACGGAAGGTGTTTTGACTTTCCTGTGTACTGAATCAGCCCTTCCGACTATCATTTCTGTTTGATTTCTTTACATTTTCATACAGCCATTCCGTCTTAGCTTCCCTGCACTTAATATTTATTACACTCCTCAATGACTGGTATTTCTGTATTCCTGTATTTCGATGAGAATTTTTGTACTTTCTTCTTTCATTGATCAACTGAAGTATTTCTTCTCTTACCCATGGTTTCTTGGCAGTTACCATCTGTGTACCTTTCCAACTTCTGTGAGTGCTTTTTCTAAAGATGTCCATTCCGCTACAACTGCACTGGCTACTGAGGTATTCCTTATTGCTTCATCTATAGTCTTAGAGAGCCTTAAGCATATGTCGTCATTCCTTAGCACTGTTATATCCAACTTCTTGGGGTACTGATTCTTCCTGACCAATCTCTCAAACATCACCCTCTTCTTCATCACTAGCACATTGTGATATGAGCCTATATCTTCTCCTGGGTACGCCTTACAATCCAGTATCTGATTTCGAAATGAAACATTATGTAAATTCACATACACACACACGCACACACAACCTTCCACATAGAATTAATTAACTTCAGGTTTAGCCATAACAATTTGCAAGTGGTAATTTTCGCTTAAATAAAGTGTCTATATTTAGTTGTATATGGGTGCACATGACAAACTGTGAAAGAAAACAGGCACTATAAAAACATAATACCTCAGGAAAATCACATCATGTGGTAAATAGGTATGATTACATAACTTTATGTGTTCTTCAGATATTTGTAATTAAGATTTAAAACTAATATTTACATGTATACAAACATTAAAGAACATTCTTTATTTTTAACAGTCATAAAATAAAAGCCCACTGATGATGCTGCAACTGCAGTGAAACATTTTTGGGATATAAAACAAAACTGTCTTTTGCTAAACGCAGACCCCATCCAAAAACATATGTATTCGAAGTCTCTGTCTGACCATGAGTAGTATAACTGAAATCTTACCGTAATACCCGTCCTTTTCCAAGTATACCTCTTCCTCTATTGGTTCTTGAACAGAGTATTCGTTACTACTTGCTCAAATTTATTACATAACACAATTAGTCTTTTCCTCTCTCATTCGTTGCTTGCCCCAAGCCCGTTACCTCCTGTAACCATTTCTTCTGCTCCTTCCCCTACAACTGCATTCAAGTCCCCCAACGGCTATTAGACTTTCATCTCCCTTTACGTACTGTATTATTCTCTCAGTATGTCCATATACCTTATCCCTTCATTTTCACCTTGCGAAGTCGGTATGTATAGCTCAACTATCGTTGTTGGTGTTGGTTTACTGTTGATTCTGACAAGAACGACCCTATCATTGAAATGTTCACAGTAACACTCTGTCTGCCCTACCCTGTTTATAACGAATGCTACTCCCGTGATTGCATTTTCTGTTGCTTTTGGTATAAAACTATAGTCATCTGACCAGAAATCGATGTCTTCTTTCAGTTTCATTTCACTGACTCCTGTTCTATCTAGGCTGTGTCATTGCATTTCCCTTTTCTGATGTTCTAATTTCACTACCAGGTTAAAACTGCTGACATTCCACGGCCCGACTCGTAGAAGGATGTTCTTTCGTTAGTTGTTCAATCTCTTTCTCATGGTAACCTCTACCTTTGCAGTCCCCTACCGGAGATTCGAACGGGGCCTATTCAGAAATATTTTGACAATGGAGAGATCACCACGACACTTTTTCAATTACAGGCCACGTGTCCTGCGGATACACGTTATGCGCCTTTAATTCAGTGGTTTCCATCGCCTTTTGCATCCTCATGCTATTGATCATTGCTGATTCTTCCGCCATTTGAGGCAGTTTCTCACTCCACGGGCAAGAGAGTGCCCTGAATCTGCGCCCGCCAATCCGCTCTCTTTGACAATGCCTTTGGCAGAATGGGGGTGATTTCTTATGCAGGAAACCTTCCGTCTCCAAAGCTGATTATTAATTAAAATTTAAGCAGCAGTGAGCCTCGAACACAGGGGCGGGGATGTTTTGATTACTAATCGAAAACGATACCAGTATGCCACATCTTTTAACTGTGAATTTCAATATTTACACTACAAACCAAAAATGCAGCTTGTCTTCTGACACTATTAGACCGAAAATCTGACTGTTACATAAGTTATGTACATTAGCTTATAAAATATCAAAAGCTGCTTTCTGAAAAAGATAAAGCACACACCAAAATTTTACAGTAAAGATTTAAATAATATCCCTAAGGCATCTACAATACATCCCTGTCAACACAGTCTACTTTTTTATATTAACCAATGTCTATTCTTTTTTAATATAATTTTTAACATATTACCGAATGTTTTCTTGTGATTCGAATACCTTATAATTTTGTGGTATTCACACACCATGTGTACCTTGAACCCCATGTTGCTGTCGGATCCCAGTTTGTTAATGACGTAATTAATAAACTGTCCCAGCAACCAGTACATAGCGTTATTTTTTGCCTTTGGGAAATAGCGTGCTTCAGGCCTGTGTATCAATGACGGCGATATACTCTCAGCGGATGACCTTGTAATCACAGCTATTTGTTTTCGGATCCACCTCCAACTATTGATGTCACTGCTGCAAGTGTACCTATGATTTATTGTGTCAACTAGACCGTACTGACGACTTAAATTTCTTTCACAGAGTCTGATTTCGTAGAGTATTCAATTGGTGCTAATTATGTTGTTAACTGTCTCGTACCATGGCGTTTTTATTGAGACGTGAGCACATTAGAACTAATGTTTTTCCAAATCTCAGTCCACTCAATGTTGGGATACTGTCGTTCTATTTTGTTTCTTCCTTCGATTTTCTTTCAATCCCGCATTATGGCTCTTGATGTTAAGTGTCATGACTATCTGATTTCGGTACTTACATAATTGAACTCTACATAGAAAACCCTCACAGGCTGTAAACGACTGTTGATATTCTGCACGTCAATCGGGGAAAGCAGGCTTCGAGGTTTAATGATGCGAGGAAGAATAACCAGTCAACTTTTCTGGTTATTCTTTCTCGCGAGTCTCTTATCAAATTAGTTTCCATTTTGATAAAAAATGCAGAGGCTTTATCCGTTACATCAGTTAATCCCAGTCCACCATTTTTAGGATCTGGAGTCGCTACTTTAACAGGTACTTTGTACACTTCACATTTCCACAAAACGTTAGTGATTTTGGACATTATTTTCCTCGCTATCATTCTTGGTATTGAAAACAGCTGGACAGTATAATAAGCTTTAGCAAGGATGCATGAGTTTATATAATTTGTTCTTTGAATTTGGTTCATATATCGAGTTCAATTCTTTATAATGGCTCCTTGCACTATATCTGTTGCAACTTTCCAATTTAAAGCCGTCATTTTCATGGGGCTTGCTGTCATGGTGATCCCAAGCGTTTTATGTTGTCTGACTAATTTTGCCCCACTCGACGTCGATATCATCAAAACCTCTGAGACTTAACATCTTACCTTTTTTTCCTTTGCACTGGCTCCAGATGCTCTACAATACGTATCAATCACTGTTGCTAGCGTGGTTACCTCTTCATTCCGTTTAATGACCCCCATATCGTCAACCTAGGCTCTTATCACTGTTTTATTTCCTGCTAATGATAAGCCTTTTAATCTAGCATGGACATGTCAGAGGAAAGGTTCCAGTGAAATGGTGAAGAGCGACGTGGACAGAGGACTTCCTTGAGGAATACCTCGACTTATTTGTATCGGCCTGGATTGTTGACAATTCACCGCTATTTTTGCATTTATTCCTGTTGCTATGTCCTTTATCAACTTTATGACCCTGTCGTTGAAACACATTTTCTTAAACGTCTGTATGAGATATTCATGATTTACTACATCGGGGCTTTATAAAAATCTAAATGAAATAAAGCACACTTCACGATTGTTACAGAACTTATTGCAACGATATACCTGAATTCTGCTAGATTTTGAAAAATGGTTCTTCTTTGCGCTCACTTCTGATGTTTACTAATAATTTTATCTGTAACGCATGAAATTCTTTTGTTTACTATTCTAACTATTAATCTATAATCAGAATTCAGCAGTGAAATTGAACGGAAATTATTTAAATCTTTGTTTCCATTATTTTTTGGCACAACAACAATTTTACTATCCCTAAACTCAGCCGGAATCAATTTCCCCTTGTTAATCTCATTTACAACGTCCGTGATTTTCGCATCCACTATTGGCCAGTAACGGATGTGAAACTCTGCTGGCAGACCATCCGCTCCTGGGTATTTTTTTGTTGGTGAGACGCACAGAGTCTCACATACTTCCTCTTCACTGGCCACCTCAAGAAAATTTTCGTTGTCATCTTCTGTCAGCTGTGGGGTTAGAATGTCAAGGAATTCTTCAAAAATGGTTCTGAGCACTATACGACTTAACTTCTGAGGTAATCAGTCCCCTAGAACTTAGAACTAATTAAACCTAACTAACCTAAGGACATGACACACATCCATGCCCGAGGAAGGATTCGAACCTGTGACCGTAGCGGTCGCTCGGTTCCAGACTGTAGCGCCTAGAACCGCACGGCCACTCCGTCCGGCTCAAGGAATTCTTCCAAGCCAGCCGTTGTGGAAGTGCGGTTCTAGGCGCATCATTCCGGAACCGCGCTGCTCCTACGGTCACAGGTTCGAATCCTGCCTCGGGCATGGATGTGTGTGCTGTCCTTGGGTTAGTTAAGTTTAAGTAGTTCTAAGCATAGGGGACTGATGACCTCAGATGTTGAGTCCCATAGTGCTCAGAGCCATTTGAACCAATTCTTCCAAAGATGCATCACTACTTTGATTAACATAACATAGCTCGCAATAATCTCGTACATGATATCCTGCTGGGTACTGAGAAACGTAAGGCTTTTTTTTTTAATTCATCAATAAAAGTCCTTCTTCCGTTTTTCGTATGCTTCACTAAATGATACAGGGAAGTAGTTTCGCCTTCTGACACCGAATTTGCCTCCGATTTTATTTTTCCTTCCATTTGATTTCTCTTGATATTAAGTAAGCATATCCTAAGCGAGGGACCTGCTGAGACCTGATCATACGGATCTTTAAAAACGGAGTATTAGTATTCTATAGTGCATTTCATTTCTCTTGCGCTCTGGGCAGTGTATTAAGTAAGAACCTTCCTCTACTTTGGCTTCGCCATTTTAACCCACCAGTCGATAGCAGTGGCATATCTACTACGAGCACGCAGGCATATCGCCCATAATTCTTTAATCAGGTCTTCTAAACCATGATTTACTAACAAGGAAATGTTCAGATTCCACTGATTCGTGAATCGGAGAACTGGTTGTCTTGTTAGATTTATGCATGCTGAGACACTTGAGTGGTCTGAAATTACTTAGAAATGGTTTCTACTTTTGTCACGAAAGTTTCGAGATTTTTAGAAATATATAATGTATCAATCTTGCTACGAGATATTTTCGTGACATAAGTGAACTCAAAAATGGAGCGGTATTTAATTTTCCGTATGTCCTTTAGTTCTAAACCAGTAACTAGTTGATTTAGTTCACTTGAGAAATTAAAGTTAAGTAACTGACCTTTTCGATTTAAAACACAATTAAAATCACCTCCAAGTAATAACTGTGTTGGATTTTTCCTTAAGAAGTATATCAGTTCATCTTTGAAGAAACATGCCCTGTCAGCTCGGTGAGAACTTCCTGAAGGGGCATACAAGTTGATGTAGTCACACCGTCGATATTTAGTCCTATTTCCCTTCCGAATTGCAGCCGTTCTACCTCACTTACTGGAATCCATTCCCTCACCAAAACAGCTGATCCAACACTTCTTTCGTGAGACACATTTGTGTAACTGACATATTCGGGAATTGCTAAATCTGACATTAGAACTTCTTGTAACAGGGCAATATCAATCGCGGATTCGTCCAAAAATTCCTTAAGTGCCGATAATTTCAAACCGGACGTAATTTTATTTATCTTTATAGTGGTGACATAATAAGATTGCGTCATTGCACTGGAACTATGGAGTTGTTTTGATGAACTGATTTAGTTTCCTGTGGTTCAGGGTTCAGTTAAAAAATTAACTGCTTTCTCGAAAGGCCAAACAAGGAATAACACTTCAGTCTGTCCCTTCTTTTTCTACTTCTGAGATTTTCTCTTGTACCGCTAGCCGACTGATTCCCTTGTAAACTTTCTGATTTTTCCTCCAGTGATTTGTGTAGGACCGTTTCGTACCGAACATTCTTTGGGCTGTGATCGCAGTTTCCAGATTATCTCTTCCCTTGGTTACGAGCTACATTCACATTTGGTTGCGTTTTTATTTTACTTCAAGGCTCAACCTAAGCAGCAGCAGACGCCTTCGCAGTTTCAGTTGCTGGCGCCTGCCCTGCGGTGTTGGCCGTGATTTCATTTTGACCATCACTTTCTTGTTCTTTATTGATATTACTTACGTCCTGATCGAGGGAAACAAATGAAGACGGCAGTTTGGCAACGTCTCCCTGAATTTGTTTACTTAGCTGCTGATCTTTGCAATCAGCTACTTCACCTGTTGTTTCTTGCAAATTAATACTGACTACTCTCCCTTCATTTTCTGCTACAGTATGTTTATTATCTTTCTTACAGACCTAATAATTAATGGCCCGGGTTCGAGTCCCGGCCTCAGCAAAAATTTTAATTCATTTCTTCTGCTTCGATCATTATCGCATTATCTTTCTGTTCATCCCATTCGCATTGTGACTTCCGGTTCCTCTACCTCCTCGTCGCACTGTTTTTGATTGAGAACGGAGTTGTACAAGGTATCTCGTCCTCTCAACAACTATCAGTTGTCTCCAAGGGCCGTTTTTTCGGTTACATTTCAATTCCATGAGTAGTGGTAACAGGATTTCCCTTTGTTGTTAACTGGGAATATTGACTGCTATCGTGAAGGGGGACATCACCTTGGCCCACTGCGTTGACATCCTCAACCAGTTGATCCGGGCTATTCTTTGGTAACAGATCATTTAAGGTAAGTTTCTGACGCTGTATCAAATTACTTTTAGGAACAAGATTTCGCCGCGGACATTGTTGTCTGAAGTGGCCAGTTTCGTCATATATACGAGGGTTGACTGAAAAGCAATGCCTCCACCTTCGTAACTCTTCAACAGTTGACAGCATTGGTATGCGGCAGGTATTGGCTTGTTCCCTAGTCTCTTCTCTACAGCTCCAGTTGGCGGGAAGCCTCTGCATTGAACGGTTGTATTGTTACAGCGCTAAGTATGGAACGCAGACTGTCGGTCAACGCGATCGTGCTGTCATTGAATTCTTGACAGCAGAAGGTGTCACCCCAAAGGAGAGTCATCAGGGAATGAAAGCTGTTTATGGTGTTTGTGTTGATGTGAGTACTGTGTGTCGTTGGGAGAGTAAGTTTAAAGATGTTGAGGCGGAAACTTCTGACCTGCGTGACAAACAAAGAGTTGGAAGTCTTGTGACAGCAAGCACAGAATTTCACAAGCAAAATGTTGACAGATTGATTCAGGACGATCGTCGTATCACTCAGAGAGAAATTTCAAGCAGAATCGGAATTTCACAAGGACGAGTGGGTCACATTATTGCTTTGGTTGGCTATCGGAAGATCTGTGCACGATGATGACTCCTGAAATGAAAGGGCACGGACTTGAAATTTGCCAGGAACTCCTCTCGCGTTACGGGAATGAAGGTGACGTCTTTCTCCATTCAGCCATTCAGTTGTGACAGGAGACGAAACGTGGCTACGGCCCAGAGACGAAACGTCAGTCTATGGAATATCGACGCAAAGACTCGCCCCAGGAAAAGAAATTCAAGACGCAACCCTCAGCTGGAAAAATCATGACCACAGTGTTCTGGGACGCAGATACTGTTACCCATGTTCATTTCTTGATCATTGACAACAATAAATTCAGAACGTTACATCACAGCTCTGCTAACTCTGAATCGACGTCTAACAAGGGTCCGAAAGGGAAAGGGAAATTTTTTCCTGCAGCGTGACAATGCCAAACCACACATTTCACGTGCCATCACAGCAGAACTTCAAAGACTTAATCTCATCAGCAACCCAGATTTAGCACCGTCTTACTGCCATCTGTTCTCGATAATGAATGACGAGCTGCGCGGACATCATTATGCTTCTGATGCAGGCGTTGAGAGAACTGTGAGACTGTGGTTGCAGAAACAGAGTGTCGACTCCTTCCGTCACGGCTTCAGAAAACTTGTTCATCGTTGGCAGAAGTGTATCCAGTTGGCTGGTGATTATGTGGTAGAGTGAATATTGGTAATCAAAGATCACATTCTAAAGATTATATCTGCGTCTGATTTATTAATATGTTCCCTACCAAACCCAATTCACGAAGGTGGAGGCATTACTTTTCATTCAATCCTCGTATGACATGTAGCTTCCTGACGTGTATACACAATTTGTGCCTGATACCCGCAAACAGTCACGTGAGACGGAATATTTGTTTTAGCGTCCATCCACAGCGGTCCCCATTGATACATTGCAGATTAAAGCGAGGCGACCATCTCTTGTTTGCAACTGATTTAACGTCTCCAAAATTAGACAGAGCTTCCTTAATCTTATCATTTTCAATTTCAATGGGGAGATTCAAGACACGAACTGTTTTGTAATTAATGTCAGCTCTAGACTTGAAAACCTTATTTTTATTACGATTTCTGTGCACAAAATCTACTTCATAGCTCCACTTTCGTGACACTTTATCAACAGTCGCAACACTAAAAACACAGCATTTTTCCTGATCGAGTTACCAGGTATGGACGGTTACAGAATTGGGACCAATTATCTGTGTAATCCAGTCATCTATTTCCAGGGATGTCTGCTGAAAAGGACGCGATTCCTTGCCAGAAGCAAATACCAGAGTATTCTTCCTGAGGTGTGTAGCCATGGTTAATCCAGCGACGAAATTTCGGTTAAGCAACCAAATTCCAATTAGCAGCAGCTCTACCAAAAGGAGCGATCAGATCACAAGGAATATGAACAAACACGGATTTTAACGGACGGACAGCCCTAAGCGAAGCACGAGTACAGAGATGTAAAGACACAAGAACAGCGCAGCAGTAAACAAGGTCCACGCGCTAGTGCGACAGAAACGGAACTGACTTGTCGTGACAATCTGGCTTTCACCATTAAAGTATATAGTATTAAGTATATCAGCGGAAATGCAAACCAGATCACTGGTGTCACTAAAATTTAAATTGGAAAGTACTCTTTGAAGAACAGTTGAAATAATAATACGACCAATGGTGAACTGCATCTCGTTATATGTTAAAGATCGATTCGGTAGCGACTGCGGCTCGTGATACTTTTTCGCGATAAAGCATGTTATGACACTTCACAGGTAGCAGCAGAGGAATTCTACTTTCCTTTTCCGTTTTTATCAGGGAACTTGAGCAGTTTACCGACTTGTTAATGACAGCTTTGTTAACTCCCTCTTGTGAGCTGGGCGGGGCAGCAGATAGATACTCGAATAGGTATCGTAGTGCTGCCCTCTCTAACTGTGTGGGAAAGTAAAATTAGCAAAAAGTAGTAAAAAATAGTCTCTATCACGCAGTCATTTATTACAATGCAGCAGTCCGTCTTCAGATAACGCACTGAAAAGATAAAAATTAAAAGTGTTGAATTACACAGTGAGATCAGAAAACATTAAAAAGAATGCTCACTTAGATCATGTACCGCTACCCATTAGGCTGACATTGATAACTCTTGGAACAACTGTGCTGACGCCAGTCGCAAGATTGTTGCTGGGGGCTGAGTAGCCACGGGTTAAATAGAGCGAATTTTACTTAACAGACAGATTTCTATTCTTAGTAACGTCATCTAAAATCATGAAGGCGGAGGAAAGACGTTATCTAGATTTTGGAATCAAGATGGTTCTCTAGTGACTTGTTAAGGAGATATTGGTCAGTCATCCGTGGTTTTACCCTCCTGGAGATTTTCCTTCTCAGGCATCACTTAATAGATGGTTTCTTCGACCCTGAAAAAGAGTACCACTCCGAAGCATAATGTCATCGAACAGCTCCATGAACGGGGCTTTCTTGGACTTTTACAAGTCCTGCGGTCCTTTCTGGCTAAACTTATTTAAAACATAATGTTTACAGTGTATGGTCGATCGATTTGAAAGTGAGAACGATATAGCACAAGGTAGTATTTCAGGTGTGACAGTGTAAGCAGTTGTTGTTAAATACACGAGAAATATACGGTAAGAGATCCCATCCAGTATTCCCTAAAGGTAGACATCTTCTAGAGCTATAGCTAGCCTTCCAGGCCTACAGGTAGAAAAAGCTGAAAATTAGACTACAGGGTAGTTCAATATTGTTAGTTTTATTCACTTGCATTCGGTTTCGAGTATTTAACCAGGATCAACCACCTCAATGGGTCAAGCTTGAACTGAAGGAAATTTAGCAACTATGTATGTTCACCTTAGTTGCCATTAAGTATCTCATAGCCTCCACAAAGCTCATTTATGCAGTACCTCCTGCCAAGTGACGTTAACCTGCTCGTTTGCCTTTAATCGATTATGGCCGTATCTGAGAGCCTGATGATAGTTAAATGACAGAATTAGAATGTCAGTGAATAGAAATAATTGTGACTCTAGAGCTTTAACTACCTCGTATGGCAAACCATAGTCGCTTATTCCAATGGAGTATACGTCATAATCGACAATCGGAAGCTGGATAGATGGACAAATACACTTGGTTTTAGAATTTAGATTGAGAAATTTTTGTTTTTCCTTACCCTGGAAGCTCAGTTTTTAATTTTCTTGTATTCACAATAAGGGAGACCATTTTAAATTTTACAGAATCAGTCTGACTTATGTCACCTTTGATGACAAAAGCCTTTATCTACCGTACACGACAGATATGAAGTGGAGGAGTCACAGAGCGTCAAATATATTAAAGTGTGCTGATAAGCCAGAATGTTTTGGCCACCTTCCAAGGCGCGCTGCGGTCACGTGACACTTTAAGGGACATACAAATGGGAATTCAATAAATATAGAACACATTTTCCCCGGCTAATTTTGGGTGAAAGAAATCAGTATTTGTTCTGGGTCATCGTGGAATACTCCCGCTTCATCCCCTGTGGTTTCATCTTGTTGCGATGGGTGGCGCCGCTTTCAGTAGCCTTCAAAATGGCATCTGTAACGGAGGCGCGTTACAAGCAGACCTTTAGCCGTAAACCAGAGCATCGCGGATATTCAGAGGCTTGCAGAATGTCTACGGAGATCTGGCAATAAACAAAAGCACCATGAGTCATTGGGAGAAAGTTGTGTGCCCGGTGGGTTCCACGCCGCCTAACACAAGGCGATAGAGATGGTCCATCTGTTCGGCCGAATGAAGGATGCACTCCGCCGGAGACAGTACGTGCGTGATGGAGAGGTTGTTGATGCAGAAAGACGATGGCTGCGACATAGACCAGTCGACTGGTACTGTGCGGGCGTACGGGTTCTTTCAGTAAGGTAGCGTAGGGCCGTCGCACTCAAAGGAGGTAGTGAAGAAAAACAGTTTTGAAACCAAAATAGTGGGGAACAATATGGTATATTCAAATTCTGAATAAAACCAACCTGCTTTCAG
Organism: Schistocerca cancellata; assembly: GCF_023864275.1. Lineage (NCBI taxonomy): Eukaryota > Metazoa > Arthropoda > Insecta > Orthoptera > Acrididae > Schistocerca > Schistocerca cancellata. The sequence goes on from NC_064631.1 coordinate 252,600,135, forward strand.
GAAAAAACATGTGGTGTTAGTTATTTAGCCCCTCGTACATTACGGGAGTTCCCAGGTTCGATTCCCGGCAGGGTCAGGGATTTTCTCTGCCTCGTGATGACTGGGTGTTGTGTGATGTCCTTAGGTTACTTAGGTTTAAGTAGTTCTAAGTTCTAGGGGACTGATGACCATAGATGTTAAGTCCCATAGTGCTCACAGCCATTTGAACATTACAGGAGTATAGACGAATGGAGATTCTTTATAGCGACAATTCGGTCTGAAAATGACATAAACAACTTTTGTACAGGGCAGATGTTTATGGCCCTGCAAATGGGAACGAGTGTTTCGGAAACGACAAAGCTGTTCACATGTAGACGTGCAGCCCCATGACAGAATATGGAGATCGGATGCTTCAGCGTTCTGTAAATCAGGATAGAATGCTGTCAGTGGTGGATGTGACTGTGGTATCGATGGCTACGATCCCACAGCGTAGTTGCCCGTTCTGAGGTTGGCACTGCGAGAGCGTAAGATTTTCGCCGACAGCAGCTCCCTCTAGCTGGCGCTGTGCAGCTGTTCGAGCGCCGCTCCAGATTCAGCCCATTTGATCACGAGTAAACGACCAAGCAACACTGTTTCTATTTCATATTGGGCGAGCCGCTACAGATTTTGCGTTTGTAACTTCCAGTAGCTGTTAGCTCTGATGCCTGTACGGCTTCGCACCTACGTGCTCATCTCAGCCAAAGTTAACTAACCATTCATGTATTCATAATTTTGACTATAGTAAACTTGTAAAATCTACAGGCAGTACCGAAGTTCTTCACCTTTTCCTGCTGCTACTCGCGTCCTGCTCTCTCGGCCTATTTTGCAGAAGCAGTTCGCAGGAGCGGATCCACGCGCCGCCTATCCAGGAGGGATACAAAAGTGACGATTGAATACAATACAACACTTGTGCAGCCTCAAAGACTTTGGAGCACACCAATGAGCAACAGGCTCAGCAGTAGACGACCCATACATGTTCTCATGTCGATGCTGCTTTCGTCGCCGATTACGATTGCAAATGCGAAAGGGATCATCAAGAAAGATCGTGGATCAGTCGACAGGTATCATCCGGACGGATAAATCACGCTTTGTGCCACACCAGGTCGGCGGTATCACGATGCAATGGAAACTTTTGCGATAAATAAGTTAGAGAATGAAGAGAAGATTAACCAGGAGCTAGAGACAGGGAGGCAATAATGTCCATAGCAATCAACACAGATGACACACTGGAAGAAGGCGACATCTAACCGCCAGGAACAGTAGTTTACTAATTTTGTCATCCAAAGACGTTCTGTAGTAATTAGTTATATAATTCAAAGATTTTGCAATATATATATATATAATCGGACAGAACAGATACCATCTTCATATATATACGAGGTGCATTCAAGTTTTAAGGCCTCCGATTTTTTTTTCTCCGGACTGGAAAGAGATAGAAACATGCGCATTGTTTTGAAATGAGGCCGCGTTCATTGTCAATACGTCCCAGAGTTGGCAACACCGTACGGCAGATGGAATTTTACCGCCAGCGGCGAGAATGAGAACTGTTTTAAATACTTAAAATGACGACTTTTTCCTTACTTGAACAGCGTGCAATCATTCGTTTTCAGAATTTGCGTGGTGTGAAACCAATTGAAATTCATCGACAGTTGAAGGAGACATGTGGTGATAGAGTTATGGATGTATCGAAAGTGCGTTCGTGGGTGCGACAGTTTAATGAAGGCAGAACATCGTGTGACAACAAACCGAAACAACCTCGGGCTCGCACAAGCCGGTCTGACATGATCGAGAAAGTGGAGAGAATTGTTTTGGGGGATCGCCGAATGACTGTTGAACAGATCGCCTCCAGAGTTGACATTTCTGTGGGTTCTGTGCACACAATCCTGCATGACGACCTGAAAATGCGAAAAGTGTCATCCAGGTGGGTGCCACGAATGCTGACGGACGACCACATGGCTGCCTGTGTGGCATGTTGCCAAGTATGTTGACGTGCAACGACAGCATGAAAGAGACTTTCTTTTCGTCGGTTGTGACAATGGATGAGACGTGGATGCCATTTTTCAATCCAGAAACAAAGCGCCAGTCAGCTCAATGGAAGCACACAGATTCACCGCCACCAAAAAAAATTTCGGATAACCACCAGTGCTGAAAAAATGATGGTGTCCATGTTCTGGGACAGCGAGGGCGTAATCCTTACCCATTGCGTTCCAAAGGGCACTACGGTAACAGGTGAATCCTACGAAAATGTTTTGAAGAACAAATTCCTTCCTGTACTGCAACAAAAACGTCCGGGAAGGGCTGGGCGTGTGCTGTTTCACCAAGACAACGCACCCGCACATCGAGCTAACGTTACGCAACAGTTTCTTCGTGATAACAACTTTGAAGTGATTCCTCATGCTCCCTACTCACTTGACCTGGCTTCTAATGACTTTTGGCTTTTTCCAACAATGAAAGACACTCTCCGTGGCCGCACATTCACCAGCCGTGCTGCTATTGCCTCAGCGATTTTCCAGTGGTCAAAACAGACTCCTAAAGAAGCCTTCGCCGCTGCCATGGAATCATGGCGTTGCGTTGTGAAAAATGTGTACGTCTGCAGGGCGATTACGTCGAGAAGTAACGCCAGTTTAATCGATTTCGGCTGAGTAGTTAATTAGAAAAAAAATTGAGGGCCTTATAACTTGAATGCACCTCGTATAGTTCAGGCTCACCGGCCATTTGACCATCTTCTTCTGTGCGGATGCACAAACAGTGCCCGAACTCTTACGGCAATCGGCGGTAAAGCCACAAGTCATGAGTATGATGAGTAGGGGCACTATGAGTGTAGTAGTAGTTGCGAATGTGCAGTCGCACTGTCCTCTGTGTCCTCGGCGGCTCAGGTGGATAGAACGTCTGCTATGTAAACAGGAAATCCCGGGTTCGAGTCCCGGTCGGGGCACACATTTTCAACTGTCCCCGTTGACTTACATCAACGCCTGTATGCGCAGCTAAGGGTATTCATTTCACTGAAATATATTAATTGTTGGGTGCTACTCTACTATCCCTGGCAGGTAGGCCTCCCATCCATCTTAGCGCCGTTTACGTAGCATCCATCGCGGCGAGGCCAGGAGCAGCGCTAGCTTCAGTGGTTAAACACAGAGGCTGCGCGCAGTGGGTGGACTACTTTGTCATGCCCATTAACATCGGCAACCAGATACAGCGCTGACATCATTCCATGGTGGAGCAATGGCTGAGGAGCGCGTGATATTCAATCACTCGGATTCGTTGTAGCAATATTCACAGCGATATAATCCGCTGCCCGGAATTTTCACACGATAGTCTTCAGCGAGCAGAATTCGGTGAACAGTCTTCAACGTCCAATCTTCGGTGAATAATCCTTGTTCTTCAGCTAGTTCAGTCCGTGGTTAATTTTGAGTTGTCTTTGAAGCAGTCCTTGGCAGAGTTCGTCTGGAGTTAGGGACCACCATATTGGAAAATTTCAGTACTGTAAATAACCTACACCACACCCCGTACTGCACTGATGTGGCTATGGAATGAATCTCTGGGCAGGTGTTTATTACTGAAAGTGACTATCAATTTTGCAACTCAGAGTTAGATGCTGAGGTATTTTTATAATTATGGTAAATAAGTGGTCTTCTACTTGACCAATTTATTTTGTTTAGCAGTTACATACCTCATACACTGGCACAGTCCATGGTTCGATCGATGGTGTAACTGGTACAACATTAATAACAATGCAACATTATAAAATAGGAACACTCAGCATCATTGCCATACCACATATTTGCATCAGAAATAAACGTAGCTCCCTTACTAGAGTGTGCACTCACATTAATGAGACATGCAGCCAGAAAGAAGTAATTAATGTAAACTAGGTGTCAGGAATAACCACGAACTTTATTTTTTTTAAAAAAAAAGAGAAAATAAAAGCAGCGGTGATCGCGTGGTCTAGTGGTAGCTTCAGAGATAAGTAATAAAAACATCGATTCTGGGTTCGAAACCCCAACTACTTAAATTTTGATTAATAAACAACATTGGCTGCCGAGACTTCCGGCATAGGAAGTCATCCTCATTCTGCCAATGGCCTTGTCAAGGAGGGCGGAGGAATAGACTGAGCTTCAGGGCACTCTCTTGTCCTTTGGGTGGGAAAACTGCCCCTAAAGGCAGAAGAATCATCCGTGATCAATGACATGAAGATGCAGAAGGCAATGGAAACCACTGCATTAAAGACACATAACGTGTCTCCACACATGTGGCCTGTAATTGAAGAAGTATCATGATGTTCTCCACATCGGTAAAAGACTCCGGAATTGTCCCGCATTCAGATCACTGGGAGGGGATTGCCAAGGAGGAGGTGACCATGAGAAAAAGACTGAATAACCAACGAAAAGATAATGTTAAACGTTTCGAGGCGTGGTATGTCAGAAGCTTGGACGTGGTAGGAAAGCTAGAAAATCAGAAAAGGGAAATGCAAAGGCTCAATCTACGGGTAGTAGTCAGTGAACTGTAATCGAAAGATGGGCTTTCTGGTCGGATGACTGTAGGGTAATATCAACAGTAACAGAAAGTGGCGTAACAGGAATAAGATTAGTTATGAATTGGAAAGTAGGGCAGAGAATATGTACTGTGAACAGTTCATTAATAGGGTAGGCATGTACGTTTGGAGCACAGCATTGTTTGATAGTGAAACATGGACAGTGCGAAAACAGGAACAGAAGAGAATCGAAGCATTTGAAATGTGGTGCTACAGACGAATGTTGAAAATTAGGTGGACTGATAAGATAAGAAATGAGGAGGTTCTGCGGAGAATCGAGAGGAAAGGAATGTATGGAAAACACTGACATGGAGAAGGAACCGGATGGTAGGACATCTATTATGACATCAGGCGATAGCTTCCATGGTACTAGAGGGATCTGTAGAGGGAAAAATTGTAGTAGAGGAAGACATAAATTGAAATACATCCAGCAAATAATGGAGGACGAATGTGACAAGTGGTACCCTGAGATGAAGACTTCGGCACTGGAGAGGAATTTGTGGTAGATTGTACCAAACCAGCCAGAAGACTGATGATAAAAAAAAGAACGCACTAACTAAATGAGGTTAATAGCAGCACATTACAAGAAGCGTTATTACCATCTCCGCGCCATCGTGCTCTAAAAACAGAACATTGGGTGGACAATTTTTGCGGAAATGATACTTCCGTTTCTAACAACCACACAGTTCCTAATTATTTGTGGGAAGAAGGTTCAACAGGTTAATGTATAAAGAGGATTAAGTCAAAGATTTCAGTTACATTGAAGATCTAAGTAACTGAGTCAAGAGACTGGACATGGAAGATACATGAACAGTATTGAGACAAAAATAACGCAGCCGTTACCTTCGTAACGCATACGTCAGCAAGCTGATTGTGAATATTTAACAACCCTAAATACTTAAATTGTAGGTGCCAAATCACGAATAGTTACAGGTATGACTATGCTTACCATATGTGGTAAAAATGCACCACTACCACTGTAGGACTGTGTCTCATACAATACGCTGATCCTAGAAACGAAATTAAATGAAGCCTCAATTAACCAGTTGAATGAATCTGTATCAAAAACCGTTAATTTTAGGAACTATATTGGTGGTTACAGCACGTTAAACCAAAATTTATAGTAATAACACTAAAAATAATAAAGGAAACATTAAACAGCAACGGCGCTAGGAATAAGAGAATCAGTGAATACGATTTCAAGTACTTTCGGAAACCATAATGCTACCATTAGAACTTCCCAGCTCTACAAACTCTGCAGGGAAGACGAAAAAGAATGCATAACTATTACGAACTAGCTGATGAACATACTTTCTTTTCAGAGGCAACGGAAAAAGCGTGCGAAGTTCAGAAGAACGCGAAATCCCGAAGATTGACTAAAATTTACAGACGCACGAAATTTGGCACGGACTTCAATGAGAGATGCCCTTAATAAGTTCCACAACGAAACATTGTCTCGAAATTAGGTAGAAAATACGAAGAAATTCTGGTCGTATGTAAAGTATACAAGCGGAAAGGCGCAGTCAATACCTTTGCTGCGCAGTGCCGATGGCACTCTTACCGACGATTGTGCCGCTAAAGCGGAGTTATTGAACGCACTTTTCCGAAATTCCTTCACCACGGAAGACGAATGGAATATTCCAGAATTTGAAACACGAACAGCTGCTAGCATGAGTTTCTTAGAAGTAGATACCTTAGGGGTTGCGAAGCAACTCAAATCTCTTGATACGGGCAAGTCTTCAGGTCCAGATTGTATACCGATTAGGTTCCTTTCAGATTACGCTGATACAATAGCTCCCCACTTAGCAATCATATACAACCGCTCGCTCACCGATAGATCTATACCTATAGATTGGAAAATTGCGCACGTCGCACCAGTGTTTAAGAAGGGTAGTAAGAGTAATCCATCGAACTACAGACCTATATCATTGACGTCGATTTGCAGTAGGGTTTTGGAGCATACAATGTATTCAAACATTATGAATCACTTCGATGGGAACGATCTATTGATACGCAATCACCATGGTTTCAGAAAACATCGTTCTTGTGCAACGCAGCTAGCTCTTTATTCGCACGAAGTAATGGCCGCTATCGACATGGGATCTCCGTATTTCTAGATTTCCGGAAAGCTTTTGACACCGTTCCTCACAAGCGACTTCTAACCGCGCTGCGGGACTATGGGGTATCGTCTCAGTTGTGCGACTGGATTCGTGATTTCCTGTCAGGAAGGACCCAGTTCGTAGTAATAGACGGCAAATCATCGGGTAAAACTGAAGTGATATCAGGTGTTCCCCAGGGAAGCGTCCTGGGACCTCTGCTGTTCCTGATCTATATAAATGACCTGGGTGACAATTTGAACAGTTCTTTTAGGTTGTTCGCAGATGATGCTGTGATTTACCGCCTAGTAAGGTCATCCGAAGACCAGTATCAGTTGCAAAGCCATTTAGAAAAGATTGCTGTTGGTGTGGCAGGTGGCAGTTGACCCTAAATAACGAAAAGTGTGAGGTGATCCACATGAGTTCCAAAAGATATCCGTTGGAATTCGATTACTCGATAAATAGTACAATTCTCAAGGCTGTCACTTCACTTAAGTACCTGGGTGTTAAAATTACGAACAACTTCAGTTGGAAAGACCACACAGATAATATTGTGGGGAAGGTTAGCCAAAGGTTGCGTTTCATTGGCAGGACACTTAGAAGATGCAACAAGTCTACTAAAGAGACAGCTTACACTACACTCGTTCGTCCTATATTAGAATATTGCTGCGCGGTGTGGGGTCCTTACCATGTGGGATTGACGGAGGACATCGAAAGGGTGCAAAAAAGGGCAGCTTGTTTTGTATTATCACGTAATAGGGGAGAGAGTGTGGCAGATATGATACGCGAGTTGGGATGGAAGTCATTAAAGCAAAGACGTTTGTCGTCGCGGCGAGATCTATTTACGAAATTTCAGTCACCAACTTTCTCTTCCGAATGCGAAAATATTTTGTTGAGCCCAACCTACATAGGTAGGAATGATCATCAAAATAAATTAAGAGGAATCAAAGCTCGAACAGAAAGGTTTAGGTGTTCGTTTTTCCCGCGCGCTGTTCGGGAGTGGAATGGTAGAGTGATAGTATGATTGTGGTTCGATGAACCCTCTGCCAATCACTTAAATGTGAATTGCAGAGTAATCATGTAGATGCAGATGTACATAATGCAACAATATAAACGTGCCAAATAAATACTGACTCCAAACTAATTGACGATCAATGAGATTCGCAAAAGATATAGCTGGACATAAAGAATTAGATTCCAATCGTTTTGTTAGAGAACATCCCAACTGTTTTCGAAAAATGCAATGTAGAAACTACTGCAACCAACCACAAGTTTTGCGAATGATTTTATTGTACCCGAGGCGATTCAGTCTGGAGCCGGGCGACCGCTACGGTCGCAGGTTCGAATCCTGCCTTGGGTATGGATGTGTGTGATGTCCCTAGTTTAGTTAGGTTTAAATAGTTCTAAGTTCTAGGGGACTGATGACCGCGGACGTTAAGTCCCATAGTGCTCAAAGCCATTTTTTTGTACCAATACTAGCTTCCGGTCTGAGTCCGTTGTCAAATTGTAGCGTTGACTTCTTTGCAAGTTTATAGAAAGAGACAAATCAAAAACTAGGAAAGAAGTCAACGGAAGCATTAGACGATGGATTCAGGCCCGAAACTCGTAATGGTACAATAAAATCATTCGAAGAAACGTGTAGCTAGCTGCAGTATTTTGTACAGTGTATGATACCTACATATTCTTCATGTACGCAGAGGTACCATCGAATACTGAACTGAAAAGTGAGATCCTTCGGTTTATAAACAATAACTTTCATCCATAAGACGGGAAAACGCTCTTACAGGGAGACCATACGGCAGTCCCATTTTTGCAATTTTTGATGGTAAGCAATGTTCAGAACCCAAATATCATTCAGCCGAAGCAGGTAAATACAACTTTTTCCGCGCGTTCTTAATTCCCTGAAACAACGTAGTTCTTCCACTAGTCACCTGGCTCTGTGGAAGAATGCGTGCTGGTTGCGCAAGTTGCATTGCTTTTATTCTCAGCGGATCAATTTTTAGCAAATTTTCATGTTCTACGAGAATGTCCGTGAAATGTAAAATACATGGAGATGAATGAACACAAAATCGCAATCGTTCGAAACCATTACCTGATTTTTTGCTCCAAAAATACAATTTATAATTTTTTCTAAGTTTAATTATCTACAATATAAATCTTTCATAAAAGTTTCGTATTTATGTAATTGTATTTATAGTTAAAACTAGAATGTACATGTAATATGTAACTAGAAATTAAATCGTTATTTTTCATGAAATTAGATCATTTTTAACTAGCATATATTTGATTCATTTTATGTTTTAATGATGTAGTTATTTTAATTGAACGAAAAAATTAATGTCCGAATCGAGAGCCAGCAATTATCGGTCTTGAACGCTATCGATTTTTCTCATGTTTGTATATGTTACGCTTCACGCAAATGCATGCAGAATGCATCCCTGATTATTGGATTGGAACCTGGAGCGTTCACAGGGCACGCAAGCATTCTGCCACGCTCAGAAAACTAAAGACGATTTCCTCGAAGATTTTTGATTGTTGCATTGAACTGCTTCGTGGATACACATTTTTTCTCTGAACATTTGGTATTAACACAAACAATTACAAATAATCCGATTGCCGTTTAGTCCCCTTGATAGGCTCTTTCACCAAACAAGAGATAAGTGACACCATTAAGATAACTCCGAAAAATAAAACGCCGAAATCAGACTACCAATCAAATTCTACGCCTCAATATGGGGTATAATAGTCACCGAATTCACCAACATGTATACCGAACTGTTGAAGACTACCAAAAGGTCTCATTGACGATCTTTTGGCACTAAATCCTGAGTAACGAAGGCTCAAGTTTCTGAAAGAGTATCGGTCCTCAACGTTACTAAACGCTGACTGTAAAATCTACTAGCCTCTTCTGAACACAACGTTAAAAATTTCTGTGAGTGAAAACACGTGAAGGGAGTCACAGGCCGCTACATGGTAGGTATATTAATCGAATAAAAAGATATTGTACATGTGTTTGCGATATACCGAGTCCACCTGGGCAAGATTTCTTTCAATAATGCAAGAATTTGGGATTAGAAGGAAATGTTTTGTCAGCACAATGAGAGATGGAGTTCATGGGACATTTTATCCTAATAATCAACACACTCTTTCTCAAGGCCACATCTGAAACCGAAAGAAGGGGCGCCTTATGTATTCATAGTTGATCGGACACTTTCTTGAGACGATGATGGAAGATATCAGCACTGCTGTATGCCATAATTGCCAAGATACTACTTTAGAACCCTACACAATGTTTTCCAGGTTTACTAATTTGTGGCACCAAATCTGTCTGCCAGGCGTACACGGACGACGTCAGTTACATCGTTAACGACGCAAATGATACAAAGCCAGACAGACAGTTAGCAGATATATTAGTGAAACAGAAGCTGAAAATAATTCTAAGGGAATCTCATTGCTGGAACTGTGGACATAACCAGAGCATTACAGTAAAACTGGATTATGAATACGGAGCAAAAGGAGAAATCTGGGTTAAAAATCGCTGCAAATCCCACAGATTTGAGGGATACACTTCAAGAACACATTCAAAGAATTCTGAATCGGTACATGGTGAGTCACATAACACTTGACACCCATTTTATATCGTGAACGATTACACACACCGAAAGACGGTTTTTGGCAACGCAGAGTGGCATGTATTTTTTCGATTAATGGTTTTAGCGCTGGTATTAATGGACATACTGAAGCAAGTATTTTTTTAATCAGAACCGTATACTTTTTATAACTGTATTCGATAGCTCTTGAGACGACAATTACAGTAAAATAGCGTCTGTTAATGTTGACGTTGGAACCTGTCGTAAAAAAAATTTGGGAATTACCCTAGAATGCAAGAGCACGATGACTGGAATCGGAACTATCGGTGCAAACAGCGCCAGGCAGAGCTCTTGTGCTGCGCTGTGTCAGAATGTCAATACATTTGTCTGTTAACTTCTCTGAACTGTATGCCGCTGATTTTTGCTTTATAATTCGTTGCCTGCAGACATGTACACCAGTGAGAAGAAGTTGGGTACGCTACTTTTGTACGGTGAATGTAAATGAAATGCAGCAAAAACATTGTAGCGGTATAGGGCTATCTATCCGGATCGCCAATGCACGACGAGCCAGACAACTGCAAGAATTTTTATGATGCTAGTACGGAAAGCCTGCTTGAACGTCAAAAAGAGGGCAAGAGAGAAGACTGCAGCTGACAGAGACCACGAAGGAGCTCATCTGGCTACGACACTAATGAATCCGCACAGTGACACGAGACGTATTACCAAGGAATATGGAATCAGCCAGACGACTGTAGTTCGCATCCGCTATCATAGCTCACTACATCAGGCAATCGACGACCATGATTTTGAACGTTGTACAGAATCGTATCGGTTTACTCTTTGGCATCTGAGAGACGACCCCTACGTCTTTTCGATGTGTGCCGTATACCGATGAAGTAACGTTTGCTAACCATGCTAATGTAAATTTGGATAACATGCACTATGGGCAGTCGAAAATCCATACTGACTTCGTCAGGTGCAACATCAACGGCCGTGCAACATAAACGTATGGAACGGCATCATACGAGATTACAGTGTAGGACTTTGCTTCCTCTCAGACGCTTTAAATGGACATTCGTATTCACACTTTCTGACGAATATTCTGCTATTTGCTCTTGAAGAGGTACCACAGGATATTAGACAGTGCATATGATTGCAACTTTGTGGCTGTTCAGCTCACTTGTCCCGTTATGCATCGAAAATACTGATTGAGGACTTTCCTGAACGTTGGTTAGGACGAAATTCTGTTATCAAGTGGCATGCGAACTTCCCAGATTTGACGCCGCTCATTTTCTTTCTTTGAGGAGCTCTCAGAGATGTAGTCTATTACGAAACCTCAGCTATGCCAGACAATATGTGCCTTCGAATCACTAGTGTGTGCTGTATCGTCTTATCCACTGTAATTTGATCTGTTCATTGTTCTTTCGAGCGGCGTTTGTAAATGTCCGTGGCCAAAAGTTTGAACACATAATGAAAGAACGAGTAAAGTTTTTTTTTTTTTTGAACAAAAAATTTATGTCATATGATTTGGGTAGTTATCAAATCATTATTAATAAATAGTTTATTTCATTTATGTGTATACGATATTGGAATGTAGTGTCAATTAAGTCGACAGCCTGTATTGCACTTAGCTGGTTGCACTGTCACTACACGTTGAGGTTCAATGTGAAACGACGTTTTGTTAAGAGAAATATTTATTTGGCGGTATGTTGGTGATAATAGTATTTTTAATAATATGTTTAGTTTAACGAAAGTATCCCATATGATATAATTTAGAGCACTGTAGGTAGAGCCACAGCTCTAAGAAGCACACAGCCAACAGGAACAGATAGGTCAAATCTTCCTTCTAAGATTTAGATATGTAATAGAGTAGCTGCATTTTGCAGCATATAAGATCTTTTTTTTTAAAAAATGAACAGTTGATTTCTCTGTTTCATCTGAATACACAAGTGTGAAATAATTTTCCTAAGCCCTTTGTGATACGCCAGATTTTTGCGTAGGTCGTATTTCTGTATACAACATTCGTTAAGTGAACCTGGATGTACGTCGTAAGTTGGTTCAAGGGGAAAGAAAGCTTTGTTCTCGTAGAGCAGACTTACCTTACGGTATATAACTATGCAGCCTTGTCTGAGACACCTATTTCGCATTGTTTACGCTGCAAATGCCGTTTCCGGCCAGCATGCTCTGTCATTATAAGACCTTTCTCAAATTTTTGTACAACAGGTTTCAACGTCAATATTAACAAACGCTATACAAATATCACTGTAATTGTCTTCTCGAGAGCTATCGAGTGCAGTTGTAAAAAGTATAGGGTTCCATTGAAAAAAACCTACTTGCTCCAATATCACTATTGATAGGAGCGCTAGAAACTTTAACCAAATTCGTCGAAAACCACTTTTCGTTACGTGTAACCGTTCACGAAATTAATGGGATGTTATGTCTTTCGTGACTCATTATGTACATTCTAGTGAAATAAGCAGTCAAACTTAAGAAACTCTGCTACCTTGGAGACAATAGCACACAGTGGGTGGAAGAAAGAGTGCATAAAACGATTAGCACAGGCAAAGAGTGCATTTCTGGCCTGGAAAAGTCTACTATTATCAAACAGTTCCCTTTATCGAGGAAGGCATTTCTGATGTACTTTTGCATCAGCCGTATATGGGACTGAATGATGGACTGTAGGAAACCAGAAAGCAAGGGAATTGAAGTGTTTCATATGTGATACTATAGAAATATGATAAAATTAGGTGTACTGATAAGGAATGAGGAGATTGTTAGCAGAGTTTTGAATTATATGAAAAATTGGGTGGACCGATAGCATAAGCGATGAGGAGGTTCTCTGCAGAATCGGCAAAGAAAAGAACATATGGAAATCTCTTAAAGGAATGGAAAAGGATTGCAGAATATTTACAAAGACATGACGGAGCATTAAAAGGTAAAAGTAGCGGGGGAAGGCAGAGATTGAAATAATTCCCACAACAACTGAGGACGCTACTTTAAGATGAAAAAGTGACACGTGACAGGAATTGGAGGGAGGTTGATAACACAAGAGAGGAATTCGAAGAAGGCTGGCGACCCCAAATGGAGTAAAACAATGTGGGACGGGTGTATTTTTGAAATAAATTTCAAGGTGAAGTCGCTAGAAGAAATCGAATGTGAATTGGTAGTAAATATGATACATCACAAACGACGGACTTACTCGTCAAAATATCTACAGGACAGTACAAAGAAACGATGAGGCCTTAACTAAAGGGCTTTTGAAGAAACTTCAGTTGACAAGCTGCGTGCTACCAATCGTTATATAACTCATACATCAGGTTTCATTTTATGCAAGGCAGTGGACTGTAGTTACCAACAGTACTAAACGAAACAAAATTCTAAGAGAAAAAATTATATCGAATTAGTGATAAATTCACCATTCAACCGTATTAAACAAAAAGATGCTAGCACTGAACGAAAATCCATGCGGGACATTAACCTTGTGGGGGCAATATGGTACGATGTGGTTTGTGATACCACACCCTCTAAAGGAAAATCTCGTAGGATATATCGGCCAGAAACACCGTCATGCAACGAATGTCAAATTACGGACTCCAGTTCCACAAGTTTATTTGCAGTGCACAATTGAAAACATGTTACAGGAATACAATAAATGTGTCTAATGTTGTTGACACAAACCGTTCATTAATTACCTCAAAGTGAGTTGAAAGTGGCACCGTACAAACATAAATAACTGGGGACTAGGACAATTCGTGCGGTGTAGAATAGGAAACAAGCTGTACTCAGACTATATACAAGTTATACTCATACAATATTCCAACTTCATAAGCTTACAGCTTTTCTAAACAGATAATTTAACATTGGAAAATAATAATCTAACCAATGGAAGGATGCTGTATAGGAAAACAAAAACTGGGTTTTAAGCCCTGAATCGCTTGAAACCACCATGGATTCAACAATTTAACAACCACCTCCTATTCTGTGAATGATTCTCGGTAATAAGTAAAGCAATTTTTTCCGTTTTTCGACCTTTTTTAGAAGGTTGTATTGGTTTAACTGTTTTGGCACAAATTTTGTTACCCCAGTTGGCTTTCTAGTTGTTTGCAAGAAAGTATTTTCTCCAAAATCATTTTACTTGCGGATAAGACTCTGCGGCCGTAAGGACAAGTTACATGAAAATTTATTGCTTCTCCACGAACTAGGTTTAGGCATCAGTCTTAGGTTTGTTCACAAAGAACTAATTTTTCCAGGAATTTTTCACTAATAATTATTTTCACAAGAAGACTCATTGCATTAAGGAATGTGGGTTAATACGATGATAGGTTAGCGAAAAGAGGGCTGTAGAGGAAGAGTTTTCAGCAGATAAGAGCACTGTCTGTAGGTACAGCTTTTTGAGGTCGAATCCTGCTCCGGCAGACAGTTTTAGTGTGGCAATAAGTTACAAAACAGGGCACTCTCCACTACAGAGTGAAAAATTCATTCTGGAAAACATGCATAATGATATGTATGCAGCACAGTCACAAGAGTATCGCAAATTACACAGTTTTAATTAACAGTGTTCAGCTTTTTTCACTCAATGGCTAACCCGATTGAACAAGGGCTGTGGTTTAAACACGTCTGGTAATTGAGTTCGTTCGATTAAAACTGCGGCCATCCTCTGCGACAGTGAGTGATGAGACCAATGGCATTTTGAAATTGATGTAACGAAGTGCGTTCAGTAGAGAATGCAGGGTGGTATCCTACATCACCAAAAATAAAAGTTGTGCCTTACCTATTAATGAAGGATGTGGCTGATTACCAATTGCAGCATTCACCTCACGTCTGAGACATATTTTCGTATCTGATAAACAACTGCAAGGGTGGTGGCGACAATTGCTCAGGAATCTCGTTTCCGCCGTATTTTATCGTCCTCCTTCATGTAAAAAACTATACTTTTCACTTCAAGAACACTTCATTACAACAGTATTCATTCGAAAAATTATCACATTTTCCGACTTATAGACAGTCCAAAGTACTAAAACGTCGATGCCCCCTCCCTTGACGAAAATAACAGTATATGAGTGAAAGACGTAGAAGAACATCATGACATCAGAAAAAAATATATATTTGTGAGTAGCAAGTGGTCTTGGAATGCAAATGATTTATTTTTGTCCCCAGTCTACTGACTGGATTGAAACGGACCTAACAAGAATTCATCTCCTGCGTTAACCTATGTACCAATTAATATGGATGTTACTTACCAATGTAACATGCGTCATATCCCTGTTAATACATATAAACCGAATACTAATGTGGGATCGCTCTATCGAATTGGTATGTGAAATTCCGCTTTAAAATTCATTCCTTTCCGTCGACAATGGGCGTCGAATGAAATGCGTGATAAACAGTATTTGTTTGTGCTGATTAAATTTAAGCAGTGGAAAGACGAAACTGAAAACACCTGCTGAAACACCAGAAAAAATGCATTCGACGAAATTTAGGAGAGTCAACCTGTATGTGCCTTCCTAGATTTCCGTCTCAATTCTACACAAAATAATAGCGTATATTTTAAGCCTGTGTTTAATTGCGTGTTGCATCCTCTATAGTACTGGTCACAGTTATCTGGCACGTAGTTACTGTTGTTCTGAGGGTTTTGCTGGTCGGCCATTCAACCGCTGTTAATCTAATGCTACTAGAGCGGATAAGCTCAAGAAAGCTATTGCCCGGAAGTCGGGTAGTCTACTGTAAATTTTAATTGTCAACAATAAGCGAAGCAATCTATGGTGACTGGATCCTGAACCTCTTTGCAGTAGAAATAAAATTACTTTTACTATCTGCCCTTGTTTATGTAACGCGTTTAAGATCCACGTCGGTGAAGCCTGGCTTTTCCCTAGCTTCGATACTTCTTATGTTCATAAAACAATTTCGACACGCTGTAAGCTGGATTCTGCGCAATTCAAATAATAATCTCGCCATTCAGCGAAATTGCCTTGCATGAGTATTTGCTTTAAAATAGTATTCGCTGCATAGTTGTAATTGAATAACACTGCCCTCCACTAAATTAAGAGCCTTCAGCTGACAGTCCTGGTATTTCCTGTTGATATGCTTGTATGCTTGTTAAATTGTTTTCTTATTGTGAATTCACTTGCACTGAACTTTTTATAAGTGTATTTTTCTCTAAATGCAAGAAGTCACCTTCTGCGCTATCTTGAGCCAAAGAGTGATTGTACATAAGTTGCATTGTCTTTTGGTTCGTGATAGCCTTCCGTGAATTCTGTTATACTGTTTTGAAGTTTCTTAAATAATTTTGAAGAGATTAACTGATAACCTCACGGCTAAAACTTTTTTGGTACCTGTTTGACAAAGCGCCTTTTGCGTTTCCTGTCATAATTTTGGAAATACCTTTAATAACTTTAAAAAGGCTATCCGTTGAATTTCTGGTTTAAACTTTTCGTAATTGCATGTTCAAATCTTGAACGGCAATCAGTCTCGAAGACGTGATGGAGTCGTGTCGGAGCGTACTCTACGGTCCACTGGGAAATACTCTTCCACTCTTGACTGGTGGACACAGCTAGCCAAACCGAGGCTCAGGCAAACGCTGATACGTTTCTGTGCCGCCAATGAGCGAGACTTTCGGAGAACTTATGAATATTAGTAATCCATCCTGCGTGAACTTTATGCTGCTTAGGATCACGCTCCTCTGCGAATTGCGGGTGTTAGGGGTCTAAAGGCAACTTATTTTTTTTACCTTGAAGAGAATACGAATGGAAGGTTTGAAAATACGATAGAAACCGCGTTCCTTGGTGACAGAAGAAGTGACTTCTATGTCCTATGAACGCACGAGGATTCTGGTACAGACGTCGAGATACTGGGACAGCGTTGTTAGAGAGGCCATCGAAATTCGCACCAATGACGACCTCATAAACCGTGACTGTGGCTACAATCTTAGCAAGGCTTGGGAACCAGCGATTGGGTTAATCAAGAGTAAATCGAGCAAACGTATAGTTGTGATGACCACGGTGGACAGAGCCATCACACCGACGTCACCTCAGATGCCGTCGCAATCTGTTCCACCGCGCGACCGTGGCGCGGGGCGCGGACGGCGGAGGGAGCGCGCCGCGGGCGGAGGGTATTTAAATCGGCCGCAGCCGCGACCGAACCCCGGACATTCCCGCTCACGCCGCGGTGAGTTACGCATAGCTGATTGTCGCTGTTGCTAGTCGAGATGTCGGGACGAGGAAGGGGACGTAAATCTGCTGCCTTGGCGGAGTTGCTGCTCACGTTAGCAGGAACATCCGGTAAGAAGAAGAGGAAGACTGCAGCGCAGTGCTTTCGCTGCCAAAAGCTTGGCCACGTCGCCAAGCACTGCAGCGGAGCAGTTGCGTGCTTGAAGTGTGCGCAAGCACACGACACACGTGACTGCAAGAAGCAGAGGGACGCCCCCTGCACCTGCGACACGCGGCCAACGCCCGTTCCTGCGCCTACAGAAGAAATTGGCGCGGACCGGAGAAGAAGACGCAGAAGCAAGTGACCACCACACACGAAGAGGTGGTCACTTGCACTGAAGACGTCGTCACCAGGCGCCTTAACGACGCCGTACGAGAAGCCATGACCGCCTTCAAATCCGCCATGGCGGACGAGAGGGCGGCCATGCTGGTGGAACTGGGCGAGGCTCGGCGACAGATTGCTGTGCTGACGTAGGAGCTTCGCTCAGCCAAAGCAGCTTCCGCCGCAACAGTCGACACCGCCACCCGGGCGACTCCTCCACGCGTGGAGTTCGCGACGGTGGCCACGCAGACCGACGTGCCTGCCGAAGGGGAGGCAACACAGCACACGACGGACACCGAAGCAGCAGCGCAAGAAGAAGAGTGGGAAGAAGTCCCATTCCTCCCGCTTCCAGATATGTACAGCGCAAGCGCTGTAACGCAGAAGATAGCTGCATCGCTTCGCGATGGTACGTACCCCCACCACGACAACCCTTATCCTTTCGTTCCACCTAACCATCCTAAACCTCAACTCCCACATCGCCCAGTTGGGTATCCAGAAGGCCTTCTTGGTCTTTCTAGGGAGGAGTTCAATCTGATTGACTCCTACCCTATCTTCACAGAGTGGCAAATGCGCTGTATCATCATCGCTCTGGTCAACGGAGAATACGATAAAGCGGGATGCATTTTGCACAATATCCCAACCGAGGGAGAGCCCTCAGCAACAAGTAAGAAGAAGAAAAAAAATCGTCATATCGACAAGCCCAGGAAATAGGTCACCGGCACTCCTTGCCAGTCCAGAAAAACCTACCAGTACAGAAAGAAGATTCGTGAAGATTCCCAGGGGAGTAAAGGCCAACAGGCCACAAACTTCCAACCGAACCTCCTCACATTGAGGAAGTCATAAAAGGAGCAGCAGCAGCAGCGACCGAACCCAGTTTCTCCTGAGCACCCATAGCGTACGGATCTCCGTGCCGGCACGTTCACAGGAGCTCAGTCTGTCAGTTCACCTGATAATGGTGACATGTATGATCGACGAAATATTGTGCCCGTTGGACACTGTAGACCGGCAGTACACCCGTGGATATTTTGATTGTTAACAAAAAAATTGTGGCCATAGATGTAAAGTAAAGGAAACTTATTGTATTCATTATCTCACGACACATGATGAACATATTGTAATGGTGCAAGCTGATCTACTGAGTACTTTACACCAGTACTACGATATCGATGAAACCTTTTACGACTCAGTTATCAGCTTCTTGGATACGACACTGACACCTGATCATAATGAAATGCTCTTAGCTGCCTTTCAGCCTGAGAAAGTTTACAACATTATTTTGGGATAGCCTTCTCAAAAGTCCCCTGGTCTAGATGGCCTTCGAAGGGAATTTTACGTGCGCTATTGGCCGTTGTTGGGTGATACTTTTACCTCCCTTTTGCATGAAGTATAGCAGTGCCGCCCTCGTTCAAAGTGGGAAAAATTGTTTAAATCCCGAGACGCGCTGGATTGGCTGCTCCTGATCACCTTCGCCCACTTACTTTGTTAAGCTTTGATTATAAGGCTGTGGTGAGGGCAGTTAATTGTAGGATGTCGCCTCTGATGGATGCGATTCTTGCACAACATCAAAGCTGCGTACCTGGTCGTACAATTCTTACCGCCACAGTCGAGTGCCGTGACGTGGTTTCGGTTGCTGCTGTAGCGTCTGTTCCCTGTGCCGTTGCTTTTCAAGACTTCTATAAGGCATATATTCGTGTTAATCACAAATTTCTGCTTCGGATTCTGGAGGCAGTTGGTTTCATTAGTGACACATGGGGAGTGCTCTCAAATCTGTTTACGGGTATTTCGGCTTCGGTGGTTGTTAATGACCAATTGACGACCCCCAATAAATTTCCGTAGAGGAATGTCTCAAGGAAGCCTGCTGTCAATGACTTTGTGTTGTCTGTGGAGCCCCTACTTCGGATGCTAGCATCCCAGCTGACAAGTTGGACGCCTTCCGGAGGGACTATAACTGTTCGTGCATACCCCGATGACGTGATAGTTCTACTTTGCAGTCCTGCTGAGATACCTCGACTGAAGGCTGTCATCGATGATTTTTGTCAGATTTCAGGTGCAAAACTTAATAAAGGTAAATGCAAGCTTTTTCCCTTGCGAGGTTTTGATGACGCGGTTGTTCCATGGTCTACTGCGGTGGATCGGCACACTTCTCTCGGTATGATCGTTGATCGCTGTCCACTCAAAATATCGGCGCTCAACTGGAAGCCTGTTAAGGAAGAAAATCAAGTAGTGATATTAGAGCATGAAAGGCATTCCCTTACTCTGCTCCAGAAAGTCCGAATACTGGATACATATGTCTTATGCAAAGCTTATTACGTGACCCAAGTTTATCCGCTTCCCTCGATGATGGCGAAGAAACTACAATTGTCTGGTCGTTTCTTATGGAAAAGACATATCTTTCGCTTACGGTATGAGGTGATCACGAAACCTCGATCCTTTGATATCGCTGGACTTGACTGATATAGGAAGGAAGCCATAGATGCTATATGTGCGTCGTACTATTTTGACGATGACTCAAGAAACTCACACATTCACGTCTCATTTATTTCTCTGTGATCGTCCTGCTAGTCTTGAACCACCTATTGATGTAGGTCGCATAAATTATAAGTTAAAACACATTTGTGACTTCTATCTTGCGGTGAGCTATTTCGGGGCTGACATCTTATGAAGACCTGTCCTCACCACGAAATTCCTACAGACTCGTGGGGAAGCAGTCCCTTGCCCGAACCTCGTTGAAAGAGACTCGCCCCAAACACCCGGACGACAGTTTGGTTCAATATCAGTCTTCCGTATTTGCCGATGTGCGTAGCGTCCTCGTGTTGTAAGGTAGTAAATAACTTGATTCCAACGAACGAGCGACTTTTCCGTATTTGTCTTAGTGACACGGAATTATGTAGTCGTTGTACGTCTCCCGATACGATACGACATCGCTTTGCTTGTGGTGGTCATATAACGAATTGGTCTTGGATCAGGACACAATTGGCCTTACTTACTCGATCATCTGAGACTGCCCACACTACGGACATCATGTTATACCCAGATTCTTCTTTCTTTTCACGGTCGAAAACCCATACCGTTATGTAGTCGCTGGGATACTTCGTTCTTTATGTTGTAGAAGGCGATGGGGACGATCACATGGACTTCATGCACTACATGATCATGGCCTATTTGAACATGCTTGCGAATGCCTCGATATGGAGATCTCTTCGCCAACATATTGAATCTTATTTTCCGTCGGCAAGGTGTTGGTTAATTTAATTTATTACGACATTGTTTTTCTTTGTTATGTATGTTCCCATCTGATCTGCTTCGGCTTGCCCAGTCCTAGTTTCCCTGTTCGTTTTGTTTTGTGTTTTGACTCAGCATTGCTCCAGTTCTATTGTCAAATGTGTATCGATGATGTATAGATATATGTGAGCGTATACAATCCTTGCACTCAACTTGGGATTTTTCTTAGTTTGCATATTTCAAATGTTATCTTGTTTCGTTTTCCTTCTACTTTTAAATTCAATAACAAACTATAAAAATATATAAAGAAACACAAAATAAAACATCAGTTGAAAAACTACTAAAAAACTAAATGAAAATAATTGTTGATACATATCTTGTGAGCTTGGTGGTGGTTTGTCGGCTACGTTTTTTTCTCTTTTATTTCTTATTCTGTTATCATAATTAACTTTTTATCCCTTTTGCAGCCTTTATTACTTGATGATTTGACTATGGTTTACTGAAGTGTCATGATAGTACCAGGTCATTCTGACAAAAAATTAAAATAAAGAAATGGCTAGCATTGTAGCCTATATTTCACGGAGATCCGGGTTCCATTCAAAAGATAAAAATAAATAAATAAATAAATAAATAAATTGAAATGCGACCGCCCGCGATAAGCGGGAAATCCGGGTTCGAGTCCCAATGCGGCACAAATTTTTATTGCAGCACATGATCAGCACTCTTCTTTATCCATAGCCTGCCGATGTGGCCGTGCGGTTCTAGGCGCTTCAGTCTGGAACCGCGTGACCGCTACGGTCGCAGGTTCGAATCCTGCCTCGGGCATGGATGTGTGTGATGTCCTTAGGTTAGTTAGGTTAAGTAGTTCTAAGTTCTAGGGGACTGATGACCACAGATGTTAAGTCCCATAGTGCTCAGAGCCATTTGAACCATTATTTTTATTTATCCATACAACCAGAATATCACTTTTTAAAGTCACATGGCGAATTTGCCACGGCGTACTTGAACTACGCAGGCCATGTTTACGATATCTCGTACATACATAGTAATACAAATTATAAACACATACGGTATCATATTCGGAAGCCATAACTTACTGAAACTCCCTTAAGATCTTGTCTGCAGCTGCGAAGATGCTAGGCACTGTTCACCATCCGCAACCTCAAGTTAACTCAATAATATACCTATACGAGGGCCATTCGGAAAGTGAAGGACGATCGGTCGCGAAATGGTACCCAAAGTGAAAATCAAAACTGTTTCATTTACAACAATTACCTACACCTGCCAGCTACTTCTCTATGTAGTCGCCGCTCGGACTTGTCTGTCGCGGCGTTATAATAACTTTACAGTGCTCTCGTCATAGAAGGCAGCTTCCTGTGCCTTCCGACAGTTTTCTACGCTGAACTGCAGCTTGTTGTCTGCACCAAAATGTTGGATTCATAGCCAGCGGTTCATATGAGCCAAGTCCGGATTCTATGGTGTGTGATCAAACACTTCACATCGAAAATGCTGCCGGGGTATCCTCGTTGCCCTGAGAACTGTCATGAACAAGGAAATTCATGAGCGTTACGTTATGTGGGGTTTCATTAATTCGGGCAAAATCTCTGGCCACGCATTCATACTTGGCGGAGACTCTATTTTCTAAGTATCTTTACGGGCACACTGTGAGCTCAGAAGTGAGAAGAGTGATGTTTCACCATGTACGGGCGTACCAGAGACATACCCAACACATTTGAGCAAAGCTGCATCGAATTTTCACCGTGGTTTCCATTTCGCGACCGTTCGTTTTTTACTTTCCGAACAGCCCTTGTAACTTGTGGGAAAGCAGCGGTGACGTCGTCGACAATCGCGATAGTCGATGACGTCACCCGGTAGCATTCCCGTTAGTTATTCTACACACCAGGGAAACTCAGGTCTCTTAATTCACCAATAATCCGCAAAAAATGATGTCCGTTGTTACCGGGAACTGTGTCCCATGCCCTTCAACTACAGAAGTAGGGCCCGCCGTTGACATCCGAGTATCAGATGATTAACATATTTTCTCTCTCCATATTCAGACGAGCGGAAGTCTGGCGCCACTGAGTCAAAGCATATGTCTTTTACAGACTCCATGGTTAAA
Source organism: Schistocerca cancellata (assembly GCF_023864275.1). Lineage (NCBI taxonomy): Eukaryota > Metazoa > Arthropoda > Insecta > Orthoptera > Acrididae > Schistocerca > Schistocerca cancellata. Next base: position 252,623,238 of record NC_064631.1, read on the forward strand.
TTTCAGGCATGTCATTACGTGGTATATATTATAAGGGTTACCACTGTGTGGAAGGGATGTACGTATGTAACTGACTATAGGACCACCCCCTACAGGCGCCAGAGGTTATCCATTCATTGTCCCACTCTTTTGATGCTTTCAAAGTTGCAACAAGGTCTGAGTTCGGGGTCTTGTCTCACCGAATATTTCCAGTAACCGTTTTAACCTCGAACGCTAGGAGATAACTGTACCGTGTACGATGGTAGTGTGATGTTAGCGTTGCTGCTATTAATCAGATAGCGTTACAGTCAAAGAAGCGGTGTTTTGGGATGTATAGTTCGGCGCCGCCATCGGGACTATTAATTCCGCCGTTACGATAGCGGCTTCATGACACACAAGCTGGTAAACGCACGGTCGGCAGCATTACTACTTTTCGATCCATCACTACGATACAACAGTGAAGATTTCGGCTTAGTCGTACATAATTATACTTTCTCCTCTTCTGCTTTGTAGTTAATTTTGCTGACTGCAGTCCAATAAATCTGAAACTTCTTTTCTTTTTGCTTGTCCCACAGTTTGCGCAGGGTCTGCGTGGTTAAATCGGATTTGGCATGTTAATTTGAAGGGGTGGCCGAATGCCCTTCCTGCCGCCACCCTGTACCCCCTCGGGACGGAATCAGTGTATCTCATCTCTCTGCGTCTAGTGTAAATCGTGAAATAGTGCAAACGTGTTTCAAATGTCTGCAACGCGTGTAACTGAGGCGGAACATGGGGACCAGCCCGGTATTCACCTAGCAGGATGTGGAAAACACACACTTGCCCTCGTCGTTAATCCACCGGGCGGATTCGATCTGGGGCCGGCGCGCCTACCCGAGTTCTGGAAGCAGAGCGTTAGTGCTCTCGGCTAACCTGGCGGGTTCCAATAAGTCTGAACCTGTCTCCGTCTATATTATTGTAATTGCTATACCATAATCGCAGCTGACATTGTAGGCCAAATATGTTCAACTCGAAACTTCTTTGATTATTTTGCAATTATTTATTATTATTACTTGGCATTTATCTTGAAATGCTGTAACTTTTTTCTTTGTGAAAGGGAAATTTAATAAAAGAAGCACGCATTTCGACTAGACAGTGAATTGCTACCAGCAGCCGATTTTCACTTTCTTGTATTATTACTTTATGATCGACAAATAATGAAATAAATAAATTACTAATTCAATACAATTTAATTTTATGACAATCATCTCATTTTCACTTCTAAAGTACATCACCAGTATCAGTAAAAGAAATGGTCAGACCCTTCAATTATATTTTTCTTTTCTCTTTTTTAAAAAAAGAACTTCGTCTTCAGACCACAAGTAGCCCATTGGGACCATCCGACCGCCGTGTCATCTTCAGCTGAGGATGCGGATAGTAGTGGCGTGTGGTCAGCACACCGCTCTTCCGGTCGTTATGATGGTTTTTTTTTTAACCAGAGCCGCTACTGTTTTGTCTAGTAGCTCCTCAATTGGCATCACCAGGCTGAGTACACCCTGATTATCTTTTACCTCATCTGGATTTGCTGGGCTTTACTTTGACGATATGAGCTTTTGATCGTCATTTTTATATGTTACATATAGCCATTCTCACTCATTATTGGGACAATTTGTACTGAGATACTAAACTCAAAGCCTTTTTTAAAACCTGTAACAGCAGTTTCGTCGACAATTATTTATTTCTTTATTGTAAATATGTCGCTGCAGTAGTTTCGTTTCCTAAAATCATCCTGATGATCTCATAGGAGTACTTCAGCTAGAATTTTTATCCTGCTGTTAAAGATTTTTGATTACCTACTACACATGATATTCAAGAAGGTAACTTCCTTTTTCCTTCTCGAACAGTAACAGTGATGCACTAGTCCGGAATTCCATACCTTTGCCAGCAAACCTATTCCTCAAGGTCTCTAGTAATAGGATTATAAACCAATTGAGTGTTTGCGTGACCACCTTCGTGATCATGTTTGCTGTGTGAATCCAAATTCTTAAGAAACTTTAGGACACCACTGCATACACAGGACTCCACATCCTAGACACCTGTCAGCTCTGAAGCCAATGTTTCTTATCCTTATTTTTTTTTATTCCAGTAAACGCAGATGACAGTGACAAAGTATCGCAGTCTGTATAACACATTGGTACAAAAAAGGAAACAAACTCAGATTATTAAACACTGAATCACACAATTACATAATTCAAATAATATCGTTATTGTTAACAGTAGTGATAATAATAACAGTAACATCGATGATAACAATAACTATAAATTAAAGAAATTGTAGTTATTTAAGGGGACTGTATCGGCCACTACTTATTAGACATAATTATCACAGTATTCACCTACAACGACTTGGAGAAAACCAGTTTCAGCTGGTCTGCAGAGAATGGAATGTCTAGACACCAGACAATCACTTTAATAAGGTTAATAACATGATCCGACATGGCCTGTAGCGCAGCAGAACTCTCGTGAAGACCAGTAAGGAAGTAAAAATTTGCCATTGTCTCGGAGACGTGACTTGGTTGGCAACTCTGTGCTTTTAGGGTTACGGCCTATGTTGCTGCTTAGACCCAGTCTGTGACTCAAGTCACGCAGCGCAACCTCAGCGGAAAATCACGGCGCACCAATATCTGGTGACGTGGGCTTCCTTCAATCTCGTTAATGGCGCATCCAATGAAGTTAGCCCGCGCAACAGTATTTCCTGTGGGAGAGTACTGTATCTTTGACGCCCTGAGTCCGGCAAAACCACTAGGCCTGCAATATATCAACGGTAACCAGCAGGCACTGCAATGTGCGGACTGCAGGGACAAAGCCGTCGATAGCTCTGATTACCGTTGATTGTGCTGCTTAACGCTACTGCGAGAAGACAATGCAGGATAGCTACGGTGACGACGTTAATGAATTATTCCTGTCACATTCACTATACAGTTAAGCGGAAGCCCACAGTGGTCCTCCACGAAAAAGTAATGAATTCCGCTAATGTTCATTCATAACTGAATGTAAATTGCCCTCTTTTTATATCTGTTTGCTGGAAATATTTCAGTCTGGCTGTTTGATATTTTAAAAGACATCGGACATCTGGATTAGCGAGTTTTTTGAGGGGCAAACTTTCTCTTATGCTAGACGCGTCTATAATTAGAGTCTCAACCATGCAGGCTACGAAAACATGCCCTACCTAAGACGTTCACATTATCACAAAACAGTCTCATCCAAAAGCTATTAAATTAGATAACATATTTGTGCGGAACCTTCGATTTTATTCGTTTCTTGACTGCAATTCACTTTAACACGTTTCTAGTCGCACTCACACTACTCTTGCAGGTACTCATCATTCACTGTATATCATGGGTTAGCCATTATCATTCTTTTCCTGCACGATCGTCTGTTCAATGTTAAACGTCTCATAATCGACAAATTAATAAGTTTCCTTTAATTTACGTCTATGGTCACAAACTTGTTGTTAACAGATTACCGGTTTCCGTCTTTAATGACCATCAGATCTTTTTCATAAAAACAAAGTCCTATGGTACAAAAAGTTTGTGACAATATACGTAAAAAAAAGGAAACTTATTAGGACTTTGTTTTTATGAAACAGATCTGATAATGGTCATTAAGAACCGAAACCGGTAATCTGTTAACAAAAAGTTTGTGACCACATAGATAAATTAAAGGAAACTTACTGTATATACGGGTCACTGTACTTTAGCGACAATGTCGCAGCTTCGACAAATCAATATTTCTTGCACAATTCTCAGGATCACGCACTCAGACATATTCGCGTCCTGCGCACATGATAGCTCCGGATATGACTCTAGTGCGACTGACTCACTTGCACCAACCAACTGACCTCTAGGCACCGATTCATACCACTCAGAACTATGGAGCATTCTCTCAGTGATACCTCCGCGCCGTAGCAAAGACGTGCGCTGTACTGCAGCAAGGAAGTGCAAGGGACAGATTCGATCCGTCGAATGCCGGACCCACAACTGTACCCCAACACGAATTATTAAGTCAGTGAAGTACATTGCACAGCACAATCGTAGACTTCTCCCTTGAAAGTACAATATTGTGGTCGTGTATGACAATCTAGTCTAGTTACATGTGCATCAGTGTTACACTCTGGTACTAGTATTCAGTGATGTTGTAAAACAGTAAGACTCTTTGAAGAGATGCAGCTACGCTTTTAGACCAATTCTGCAGTAAGGTGACAAAAGTATTGTTATCCTTCTAATAGCGTGTCTGGCTTCCTTTCGCCCTTCTTACTCCAGCAGTTGCACGTGGAATGGCCTCAAAAGGTTATACGAAGCTCTAGGCAGAAAAGTTGAGCCATGCTGCCTCTATAGCCGTCGATCACTGCGAAAGGCTTTCCGGTGCAGAATTTTGTATACGAAGTGACCTCTTGTTTATGTCCCATAAATGATCGATGGGATTCACGCCGAGTGATTTGGGCGGCCAAATCATTCGCTCGAATTGTCGTGAATGTCAGTCCAAACCAGTCACAAACAATTATGGCCTGGTGAAGTGGCGCATTATGATCCATAAAAATCTCATGTTGCTTGGGAATATGAAGTCCATGAATAGCTAGAAATGGCCTCCAAGCAGCAGTTCGTCCAGAGGACCCAATCAACACATGTAAACACAGCCGGAACCACTATGGAACCACCACCAGCTTTTACAGTGCTTAATTCACAACTTGGGTCCAGGGCTTCGCCGGATCTGCGCCACACTCGAACCCTATTATTAGTTCTTACTAACTGAAATGGGGATTCATCTGTCCACGACATGGTTTTACAGTCGACTAGGTTCCAACTGCTGTGGTCACGAGCCCAGGAGAGGCTGTTAATAAACGTACTCACTACGGTCGTCTGTTGCCGTAGCCCATTAGCGCCATATTTCGTCGCACTGTCCTAACGGATACGTTCGTCGTATGCCCTGCATTGATTTCTGTGGATATTTCACGTAATGTTGCTTCTCTGCTAGCACTCCCAGATCTATGCTGGGCTGTGGTGAGATGTGATGCTTGAAATGTGGTCATCTCGGCACATTCTTGACACTGTCGATCTCGGAATACTGAATTCCCTAACGATTTCCGACATGGAATGTTCCATACGTCTGCCTCCGACTACCATTTTGTGTTCAAAGTCTGTTAATCCGTGCAGCTATAATCACGTCAGACCCTTTTCACATGAATCACCTGAGAACAAATGACAGCTCCATCAACCAGCTCCCAACCAAAAAAAAAAAAAAAAAATCATAAAACTATATGAAATCTACCTAGCTATCATTCTCATCATACTGAACTCTCTCATCAGCATCCTACATCAAATTTTAGTTTGATATTTGTCTGTTTAATACACATAAATGTTTTAAGCTAACAGTTTAAACAGATTTTCTGTATGAGAATTGAGTGCCTCAGTTCATGACGCACGTAACATGTTTTACACCAACTAATGCTACAAAATAATAGTTTTTATTTTCCATTTAGGGACAGTAATCACTTTATATTCACAACTGGGAGAAATATATCACCTGTTGTTCTTAAATAAAGTATTTTCGGTGACTTCTTATTCTTCTGAAGAAGTAAAGCTTGCGGTATCGCAAGCTGGGTCAAGTCTAAAAGTAAATAAAAATTAGTAGCTGATTGCGTGGGTACTTCATTAGTTAGAAACATACTCAGAGCAGCCATGCTCAAGGTTGTGGAATTCTGCTTCAAGTTAAGATTTCTTTCACTTACTCAAAAATGCATATCTGTACCTCCCTCATATCTCGGCGAACTCGTGCCCCACTTCCATAACCCTCTACTGACAACTCGCTTAAATCAGCCCATCACATCTTTGTTTCAAGTGCACATTCTTTTCCAGTGCAGTTCCAATTACCCCTTTCTTCCATTCCACTAGATAGTGCCTGAGAAATGTTCTTCTTGATCTTTAAAAAAACTAAGTGACAATTCTTCTTTAAGAATAAGCTTTGATAAAAGACTTTCTGTCAGAGACAGAAACGACCTTGCACGGGAAATGCAAAAGAGAGAGTGTTGGAAAAACGTTATGAAGAAAAACAAAAAATGTATACAAGAAAGTGAATTTTCATATCTGGGCACCAGTGTAATTGATGATGGCCTGAGTAAAGAGGGTATAATGCCGAACGGCAAAAGTAAGAAAACTATTTGTTAAAAATATGAGTTTAATAAAATCCAATATATATTTGTATTGGAGGTATACAGAAATGAAAAATACATGGTAAACAGTTCAACTAGAAAGAGAATTAAGTTCCTTGGCAAAGCATCAGTAAGTTAATTAGTGATATGTAGCAACGCTACATTCATTCTCATTACGTTAAGTGTTCACGGGTGCCTATTTCTACTTTCTAACGTCCAAACGAACTGTGAGGGCATCGAAATTTTTGAGAACATCTTATGGATGGACATGAACGAAACGCTCGTAAGTGCAGTAAAATTAATCGTAATACACTTTGTACCTATTTTCCTTCCTCGCTTTTCTGTACCTGAAACTTGTAACTGATGATGCAAAATGACAGTGCCGGATAAATCCATAATTCCTTTATCTAATTATTCATGTGGATAGCTGGGTATACGGAGACACATTCCGCCGTAAATCATTTCCGTTACCTGCAAGAGTAGAGCGAAATTTGATCACATGAAATGTAGCTCAGCTAATTCCATACAGCAAGGACTTTGTGTCCGTTCAGCGCGTAAATCCAACTGTCAGAAAGTTTTATCGTTATCATTTATACTAACTGTAATACAATTTTTTCTACGAGATAAACTTAGCTTCAATGTGCAGTAGAAGAGAAGAATTATCGTTTATCACTGTCAAGTATTATAGAATACCGTGAAATAGGAGCCAAATAAACGAATTTCCACTGATTAAGGAGTTATTGGACTCTCTTTAGAAGGATTTGGAAGCTTCATATCCTCAGAAAAAAGACGTACGGCCACAAATAAAGTGCGATGAATCTGGTTAGTTGTTAAGAAGAGCGTTACTTAAGAGCCATCTGCTAAATAAGGGGAAGTTTGATAAAAGTCGCCGGCCGCTGTGACAGAGCGGTTCTAGGCGCTTCAGTCCGGAACCGCGCTGCTGCTACGGTCGCAGGTTTGAATCCTGCCTCGGGCATGGATGTGTGTGATGTCCTTACGTTAGTTAGGTTTAAGTTGTTCTGAGTCTAGGGGACTGATGACCTCATATGCTAAGTCCCATAGTGCTTAGTGCCATTTGCAACATTTGATAAAAGTCACTGCTTATGTTCGCTGGTGTTGTCCTTTCCTATGAAATTGTTTTATCTGCTACCGTGTTTTCTAAGTTTAATAAAGTTGTTAGTATAATTTTTATGTTTTGAGTCGGTTTGTCATTATGAATTTTGTGTGGATATTTGAGTGTGTATGTAGGTTTTCGTTGGTTTTAAAAAATTTATTACTAGGACTTGGTGTTTTGTCCAGAATCTGCATCGCATTTTCGATCTGTTTTACATTGTGGTTTGCTGGTTGAATGAAGATGAAGGCAGTGGACGGGTTTGTGGTATGTTCTCGGTATCTGATTTTGAAATCTCTGCATATTTGACATTTTTGAAATTTTGCTGACATTAAAATAACTTTTACATACGCCAGGTTAGGTGTGCACAGGTAGTTTCGTTTCTCCGGAAGGGATATTTCTTCTTAGCTTCTCTACAAAACGGTATACAATATTCTTGTGGTTTTATTTTGTATTAAAACTGAAGAAACTGCGAAAGGTGGGAATTTAAGGAGATAGGACCTGGATAATCTGACTAAATCAGAGGCTGTAAAGAGTTTAGGGAGAGCATAAGGGAAGAACTGAGAGAATGGGTGAAAGAAATACTGTAGAAGAAGGATGGGTAGCTCTAAGGGATGAAGTAGTGAAGGCAGCAGACGATCACGTAGGTAAAACGACGAGGGCTAGTAGAAATCCTTGGGTAACAGAAGAAATAATGAATTTAATTGATGAAAGGAGAAAATATAAAAATGCAGTAAATGAAGCAGCCATAAAGCTAGAGGAAAATATAAGGATGTAGAAGCTTATCTTACTAGGGACAAGATAGGTACTGCCTACAGGAAAATTAAAGAGACCTTTGGAGAAAAAAGAGACACTTGTTTGAATATCAAGAGCTCAGATGGAAACCCAGTTCTAAGCAAAGAAGGGAAAGGAGAAAGGTGGAAGGTGGATCTATACAAGGGTGATGTACTTGAGGACGATATTATGGAAATGGAAAGGAACGTAGATGAAGATGAAACGGGAGATACGATACTGCGTGAAGAGTTTGACAGAGCACTGACAGACCTGAGTCGAAACAAGGCCCCGGGAGTAGACAACATTCCATTAGAACTACTGACGGCCTAGGGAGAGCCAGACCTGATAGAACTCTACCAACTGGTAAGCAAGATGTATGAGACAGGCGTAATACCCTCAGACTTCAAGAAGAATATAATAATTCCAATCCCACGCAAAGCAGGTGTTGACAGATGTGAAAATTACCGAACTATCAGTTTAATAAGTCACAGCTGCAAAATACTAACGCGAATTCTTTACAGACGAATAGAAAAGCTGGTAAAAGCCGACCTCGGGGAAGATCAGTTTGGATTCCGTAGATATTGTGGAACACTTGAGGCAATACTGTCCCTACGACATATCTTAGAAGAAAGATTAAGGAAATGCAAATCTACTTTTCTAGCATTTTTAGACTTAGAGAAAGCTTTTGACAATGTTGATTGGAATACTCTCTTTCAAATTCTAAAGGTGGGAGGGGTAAAATACAGGGAGCGAAAGGCTATTTACAATTTGTACAGAACCAGATGGCAGTTATAAGAGTCGAGGTGCACGAAAGGGAAGCAGTGGTTGGCAAGGGTGTGAGACAGGGTTGTAGTCTCTCCCGATGTTATTGTGTATACTGAGGAAGCAGTAAAGGAAACGAAAGAAAAATTCGGAGTAGGTATTAAAATCTATGGAGAAGAAATAAAAACTTTGAGGTTGGCCGATGACGATCTAATTCTGTGAGACAGCAAAAGACTTGGAAGAGCAGTTGAACGGAATGGACAGTGTCTTGAAAGGAGGATTTAACATGAACATCAACAACAGCGACACGAGGATAATGGAATGTATTCGAATTTAGTCGGGTGATGCTGAGGGAATTATATTAGGAAATGAGACATTTAAAGTAGTAAAGGAGTTTTACTGTTTGTGGAGCAAAATAACTGATGATGGTCGAAGTAGAGAGGGTATAAAATGTAGACTGGCAGTGGCAAGGAAAGCTTTTCTGAAGAAGAGAAATTTGTTTACATCGAGTATAGATTTAAGTGTCCGGAAGTCGTTTTTGAAGGTATTTGTAATGAGTGTAGCCATGTATGGAAGTGAAACATAGACGATAAATAGTTTGGACAAGAAGAGAATAGAAGCTTTCGAAATGTGGTGCTACAGAAGAATGCTGAAGATTAGATGTGTAGGTCACATAACTAATGAGGAGGTATTGAATAGAATTGGGGAGAAGAGTAGTTTGTGGCACAACCTGACAAGTAGAAGGGACCGGTTGGTAGGACATGTTTTAAGGCATCAGGGGATCACAAATTTAGCATTGGAGGGCAGCGTGGAGGGTAAAAATCGTAGAGGGAGATCAAGGGATGAATACACTAAGCAGATTCAGAAGGATGTTGGTAGCAGTAAGTACTGGGAGATGAAGAAGCTAGCACATGATAGAGTAGCATGGAGAGCTGCATCAAATCAGTCTCAGGACTGAAGACCACAAAAACAACAACATTTATTTCGTACTGTGTTAAGTTTGTTTCGTATGCTTACTATATATGTCCGTGATATGTATGTTTTTTTATATTTTTTTTACTTCGTCTTGTAAAATTCATCTACCTAATAATCATAATTATTTATTGTGCCTTCAGACTATTGACTGGGTTGACGAAGCCCGCTACGAATTCCTAAGAATAATAACTGTGACCTACATTCTCAGTTATTTCTTGCACGTTTCCCTCTGTATCTTCCTCTACAGTTTTTATCCTGTAGAGCTCCCTCTAGTACCACGGACGTTATTCCTTAATGCCTTTAACAGATGTCTCATCATCCTGTTTCTTCTCCATTTCAATGTTTTTCTTATGTTCGTACCCCGCCGGTTCTGCGGAGAACATCTTGTTTCCTTATCATGTTCACATATGTTATTTTCAACATTCCTGTGTTGCACCACGTCCCAAATTCTTCCGTTCTCTTTTGTTCTGGTTTCCCATAGTGCCTGTTTCACTACCCTACCCAGCTGTGCTCCAAACGTACATTCTCTGAAATTTCTTCCTGACTTTAAGGCCTATCTTTGATACTAGTAGACTTCCCTTGGGGTCAAATGCCAATTTTTCCAGTGCAAGTCTGATCTTGACTGTCCTCCTTGCTCCGTCCATAATGGGTCATTTTTTCTGCCTACGTAGCAGAATTCCTGAACTGTTTCTGCTTTGGCATCACCAATTCTGATGTTCTCTGCTCTCATTTCTGCTGTACCTCCTAACTTTCGTCTTTAAAATGTTTATTTGACGCTACAAACGGTCGTCAAGCTACAGTCACTAAAACAATGAAATTCTTAGTGAATGTGTCTTGACGACAGTTTTTGGTGTCAAAGATTTTAAATTTCATTGTCACATTCCTTGATGATATTTATGTCGAAATAGTAAAACTTTCGTCTTTCTTCGATTAACTCTAAGTCCACATCTTGTACTCGCTAGGCTGTTCATTCCACTCAGTAGCTCCCGTTATTTTTCTTCACTTTCATTGAGAATAGCAAGTCATCAACAAATCTTCTCATTGATACTGTTTCACCCCGAATTTTAATCCCCGTATTGAACCTTCCTTTTATTTTCATCATTGTTTATTCGATTCATAGAGTGAATAGTAGTGGTGAAACACTACATCCCTTTCTTACAACATTTTTAAACCGAGCACTTCGTTCTTGGTCTTCCGGCATTATTGTTCCCTCTTTTTTCTTGTAAATATTGTATATTACCCGTCCTCCCCTCTGACTTACCTCAATTTTCCTCAGAATTTCGAAGACCTAGCACCATCTTACATTATTGAAATCTTTTCCAGGTCAACTGATCGTATAAACGTGTCCTGATTTTCCTTCAGCCTAGCTTATACACTCCTGGAAATGGAAAAAAGAACACATTGACACCGGTGTGTCAGACCCACCATACTTGCTCCGGACACTGCGAGAGGGCTGTACAAGCAATGATCACACGCACGGCACAGCGGACACACCAGGAACCGCGGTGTTGGCCGTCGAATGGCGCTAGCTGCGCAGCATTTGTGCACCGCCGCCGTCAGTGTCAGCCAGTTTTCCGTGGCATACGGAGCTCCATCGCAGTCTTTAACACTGGTAGCATGCCGCGACAGCGTGGACGTGAACCGTATGTGCAGTTGACGGACTTTGAGCGATGGCGTATAGTGGGCATGCGGGAGGCCGGGTGGACGTACCGCCGAATTGCTCAACACGAGGGGCGTGAGGTCTCCACAGTACATCGATGTTGTCGCCAGTGGTCGGCGGAAGGTGCACGTGCCCGTCGACCTGGGACCGGACCGCAGCGACGCACGGATGCACGCCAAGACCGTAGGATCCTAAGCAGTGCCGTAGGGGACCGCACCGCCACTTCCCAGCAAATTAGGGACACTGTTGCTCCTGGGGTATCGGCGAGGACCATTCGCAACCGTCTCCATGAAGTTGGGCTACGGTCCCGCACACCGTTAGGCCGTCTTCCGCTCACGCCCCAACATCGTGCAGCCCGCCTCCAGTGGTGTCGCGACAGGCGTGAATGGAAGGACGAATGGAGACGTGTCGTCTTCAGCGATGAGAGTCGCTTCTGCCTTGGTGCCAATGATGGTCGTATGCGTGTTTGGCGCCGTGCAGGTGAGCGCCACAATCAGGACTGCATACGACCGAGGCACACAGGGCCAACACCCGGCATCATGGTGTGGGGAGCGATCTCCTACACTGGCCGTACACCACTGGTGATCGTCGAGGGGACACTGAATAGTGCACGGTACATCCAAACCGTCATCGAACCCATCGTTCTACCATTCCTAGACCGGCAAGGGAACTTGCTGTTCCAACAGGACAATGCACGTCCGCATGTATCCCGTGCCACCCAACGTGCTCTAGAAGGTGTAAGTCAACTACCCTGGCCAGCAAGATCTCCGGATCTGTCCCCCATTGAGCATGTTTGGGACTGGATGAAGCGTCGTCTCACGCGGTCTGCACGTCCAGCACGAACGCTGGTCCAACTGAGGCGCCAGGTGGAAATGGCATGGCAAACCGTTCCACAGGACTACATCCAGCATCTCTACGATCGTCTCCATGGGAGAATAGCAGCCTGCATTGCTGCGAAAGGTGGATATACACTGTACTAGTGCCGACATTGTGCATGCTCTGTTGCCTGTGTTTATGTGCCTGTGGTTCTGTCAGTGTGATCATGTGATGTATCTGACCCCAGGAATGTGTCAGTAAAGTTTCCCCTTCCTGGGACAATGAATTCACGGTGTTCTTATTTCAATTTCCAGGAGTGTATTAATTTTCATAACAGCAAAAAATCTCTCACAAACGTATGTCGAGCCAAGCATTGACAGAATCTTCGTGGCTTCACGATGGAGACGAGGAAACTCTTGCTGTGGAAAGTCCTGATAAGAGTCTATTACACGTCTTGGCAAAGCAACTTGTCTGTACTTCTAATAATTCCATGTGCCAGTAGGGATGAATATCATCTACAGAAATAGCAAATGGTCTCGAGAACCATTCAAAACCTTTGGAGGAATATGATATATCCCCAAATCGCTTGAGAAACTCCTCTTTTATTGCTCTAAGTAAGGAAACATATTCTTTGCAATTCTGTTCTCGTACAGTAGACAGAGTAGTGAAATGCAGTGCGTTCCCTGACGAGAGCTGTCGTTCCCACAGCTCAAGCGTGCTAGTGAAAGCTTGTACCTTTTCAGCCATTTCACAAATTAGCTGATTTTCTCCCTGCAACTTGTGTTCGGTGCATTCATGTGTCCGGTAATGACCACTAAAAATGCAAGGTCGGCAACCTACTCTGGATCTTCTGACTTGGGATCGTACCTTCCTTCGTCCTATAAAAACTGATTTATTGGTACCAAAATGGTTCAAATGGCACTGAGCACAATGGGACTTAACTTCTGAGGTCATCAGTCACCTAGAGCTTAGAACTACTTAAACATAACTAACCTAAGGACATCACACACATCCATGCCCGAGGCAGGATTCGAACCTGTGACCGTAGCGGTCGCGCGGTTGCAGACTGTAGCGCCTAGAACCGCTCGGCCACCCCGGCCGGCTATTGGTACTCTCAGTTCAAAAAATCCTGGGCTAAGCCAGCGGCCTTCACTGTGGTATTGTATGTCACCGTGCTCTTCCAAAATTTCAGCTAAATATGTGTGAAACTATGTGTAAGCCCGTGGAATCTCAAATAAGTAACTGCCCGTATAACCACTTCAATGACGTCCCCCAGTTTTGTTGCTTTTGCACAGAGTACTTCTTGGTGCAAAATGCAGAGGACGCTGTACAATGATTCTTCTGTATGCTGAGGCTTTTTTCTTAGTAATCCAACAAATCCCATTTGTTCCCCTTTCATTGCAGGTGCTCCGTCTGTTGTCACTGACACCAAACGTTCCCAGTTTAAGCCAGATGAATCGACAGCTTCTTCAACGACTTTTTGGATGTGCGCGCCGGTGGTCGTGCTTTTTAAAGATATCGTATCTAAAAAAAAAAAAATCCTCTGTTATGTGCAGAGCAGTGTCCACGCCGCGGACATAAATCATTATTTGCGCGTTGTCTGAAATGTATGTCGACTCATCAAATGCGATGGAAAATGCAATATACTCCTGCACTGCACTCCGTAATTGACGGTAAACGTCACCTGCCATGGCACTTAGGCGACGACTTACAGTTCGCCGAGAAAGACTGATAGCTCGAAACTGATTTGCATTCAGAGGGCAAAGTAAATCAGCAGCGTCATTAATGCACTCCTTTATAAACTCACCTTCAGCAAATGGTTTTCCAGCTCTCACTATATTAAGCGCAACCTTATAACTTGCACATACCGCTGGGCTATCATTGTTGTCGTCCTGAAAAATTGAAAACAGTGGTCCATAAAATGTTAAATCAGTTAGATGAGAGACGTGACGAAAGGAAGTCGCAGATCTCTCGTGACAACAGCAATTTATGTCAGATTCATCTAGTCTCGTCAGATCGCTCTTCTTAATGTCAGTCACTTTCCCCATCCGCTCAGAATCCGACAATAAATTGTACTCGTGAAATTTATTGTAATGGCGTTCAATACCAATTTTCCGCTGACCAGCGAGAATACTGCCACATATTAAACATTTCTAATTTTCAGGTTTTTGCACAAAGAAAAATGATTCTCCCATTCCTTTTTAAAAGATAGCAAATCTCCACTTCTCCGTTTCCTTGATTCGCACTGCATTTTCCGGTTCTCGAAATACAACGTTCACTACGCAGTGGTCGCTTCGCATTAACGTCTGCAGCTAAGCCTGGTACTACACTCCTGGAAATTGAAATAAGAACACCGTGAATTCATTGTCCCAGGAAGGGGAAACTTTACTGACACATTCCTGGGGTCAGATACATCACATGATCACACTGACAGAACCACAGGCACATAAACACAGGCAACAGAGCATGCAAAATGTCGGCACTAGTACAGTGTATATCCACCTTTCGCAGCAATGAAGGCTGCTATTCTCCCATGGAGACGATCGTAGAGATGCTGGATGTAGTCCTGTGGAACGGCTTGCCATGCCATTTCCACCTGGCGCCTCAGTTGGACCAGCGTTCGTGCTGGACGTGCAGACCGCGTGAGACGACGCTTCATCCAGTCCCAAACATGCTCAATGGGGGACAGATCCGGAGATTTTGCTGGCCAGGGTAGTTGACTTACACCTTCTAGAGCACGTTGGGTGGCACGGGATACATGCGGACGTGCATTGTCCTGTTGGAACAGCAAGTTCCCTTGCCGGTCTAGGAATGGTAGAACGATGGGTTCGATGACGGTTTGGATGTACCGTGCACTATTCGGTGTCCCCTCGACGATCACCAGTGGTGTACGGCCAGTGTAGGAGATCGCTCCCCACACCATGATGCCGGGTGTTGGCCCTGTGTGCCTCGGTCGTATGCAGTCCTGATTGTGGCGCTCACCTGCACGGCGCCAAACACGCATACGACCATCATTGGCACCAAGGCAGAAGCGACTCTCATCGCTGAAGACGACACGTCTCCATTCGTCCTTCCATTCACGCCTGTCGCGACACCACTGGAGGCGGGCTGCACGATGTTGGGGCGTGAGCGGAAGACGGCCTAACGGTGTGCGGGACCGTAGCCCAGCTTCATGGAGACGGTTGCGAATGGTCCTCGCCGATACCCCAGGAGCAACAGTGTCCCTAATTTGCTGGGAAGTGGCGGTGCGGTCCCCTACGGCACTGCTTAGGATCCTACGGTCTTGGCGTGCATCCGTGCGTCGCTGCGGTCCGGTCCCAGGTCGACGGGCACGTGCACCTTCCGCCGACCACTGGCGACAACATCGATGTACTGTGGAGACCTCACGCCCCTCGTGTTGAGCAATTCGGCGGTACGTCCACCCGGCCTCCCGCATGCCCACTATACGCCCTCGCTCAAAGTCCGTCAACTGCACATACGGTTCACGTCCACGCTGTCGCGGCATGCTACCAGTGTTAAAGACTGCGATGGAGCTCCGTATGCCACGGAAAACTGGCTGACACTGACGGCGGCGGTGCACAAATGCTGCGCAGCTAGCGCCATTCGACGGCCAACACCGCGGTTCCTGGTGTGTCCGCTGTGCCGTGCGTGTGATCATTGCTTGTACAGCCCTCTCGCAGTGTCCGGAGCAAGTATGGTGGGTCTGACACACCGGTGTCAATGTGTTCTTTTTTCCATTTCCAGGAGTGTAGATTGCCGCAACCTGCCAGCTGTCGCCACTGTCCCGGTCGACGACTGCACGCGAGCGGTACACGTGCAGCGCTGTGCGCTCATGAGCCGCGTGCTACGTTTGCCCGCCCCTAGCTTAGGTCATCTCGTCTAAACCCAGTCCCCGGTCACAACGTAACAATATTAGTGTCCGCCTGCTTTGCTGGGTGGTAACCTGCTCGCCTCCCACGCAAGCGGGCCCGGATTCGGTTCCCGGTGGGGTTGGAGATTTTCTCCGCTCGGGGACTGGGTGTTTTGTTGTCCTCATCATCGTTCCATTCCCATCACCAGCCCGCAAGTCGCCCAGTATTGTGTCGACTGAAATAAGACTTGCACTTGGCCGCCGAAATTTCCCGGATAGGGGCCTTCCGGCCAACGATGCCATACGTTCATTTCCTTTTTTCCATATTAGTTCCTGTACATGTAGTCCTCTTGAGTTTCGAAATAAATCACGAATAAGAATGATGTCCAATACTATGACATTTTATTTCATTCCGAACTACTATTATCACTTCTTGTCTTCTATAAATTAGATTCTGTATAATAACGTTAGCAAATCAGTTACAGTCGTTGAAAATGATCTGCTTCCTAGATTTGTTACAGAGGAGCAATATTCTTTTGAATATTATTTTCTGCATAAAACCTAGTAACATTTCTTTGTAAACTCTACGTACCATTGATGTGATACGCCCTTGGTAAGTTTCCCGAAGCTGGTGACACAAGATGTTTACTCACAGATAACGCAATACCCTTAAATAATGCCCGTGTTTTGTAAAAGCTGAATTGTCGCCCGATAGCGTCTCAGAGGTGTTACATCATGTTAATATTAGACGAAGCAGGTGACGGAGACATTAACGTGAGTCCACTATCGGGCTTCTCAAACCATTCTAACACGATCCTGGTCTTGTGACACGGACATTATACCACGTATACGCCATTGCCGTAGGGGAAGAGGATTAGCACGTACGTGGTCCGCAACAATGTCATGGTGTCCTCGATTTCTACTACAGGTCCCATGGAAGCTCCCATGGAAGCCAACATGAATGCACCCCATAGCACATACCAACCAAACTAGCCGGCGTCCATGGCGCAGTGCATGTTTCGAGCAACCGATCTCCTGAACGACGGCATATCCGTACACGACCATCAATCCGCATTAAGAGACGTCTACTCTGGCGCCCAATGTGCAACGTTCACTGAACGACGTGCTTCGAGACACATGAGCCTGCACCATCGTTTTATTCTGATCTGCTGATCTGCAACAAATGATCGCCTAAGGTGTTGTACAGAGCTCATAAGCTATCGATCTCCATGTTATATTAGGAGTGGTGAACCTCCAACATCTTTCCATGTAATCGTGGTTTCACTGTACTTCAGCCGTTCTTTAGACATACAAAAACACGAGCAACCTTGTCGTTTCCGAGATGCTCGTTCCCAGGCGCCGGGCCATAACAAGCTGCCCTTTATCAATGTCGATGGATTTGTCCATTTGCAGTCCATATCGTTGGTATAGGTAAATGGAAATAAAGTCCCATGCTTCCTGACAGAGCGTAGGGGAACGATTCGGGTGACCCGCACTGCCGTACTGTGCAAGGTCATAATGGAGGTGGTTTATCGTTGGTACAAGACAAGCAAAGAGGAGGTTCTCCGCTGGATAGGTGAAAATCGGGACTCATATGAAATACTGATCAGAGTGAGGGACAAGATAAGACATTTGCTATGACGTCAGGGAATAATTTTTATGGTATCATAAGGAGCTATACAGGGTAAATACCGTGGAGTAAGGCAATGACTGGTACACACCAAACGAATAATTGAGGGATTAGCCTGATATAAGAGTGGAATTCGTGGCGGGCCGCATCATTACAGTCAGAAGAAGACTGGAAGAAAGAGCAATAAAACTGAACGTCTCCAGATGGCACTTTTCATCGTGACGATCAGTTGTTAGAATGTTTTCGTTCACCAGAGTATATTAACATTCTATAATGCTACTGCCAGTAGTTTATGGCGCTGATTTTCTTTGCTCTTGAAATCAGAACATGTCTTAAAGGGTCTCTGTTCTACCACATGTATCCCGCTACCCTAGTAGTCGCACTTCTGACCGGAGAGTCTCCGACAATTCTTCACTCTTAATGGAGGACTAGAAATCCGTATCCAAAATCGTCACAGAATTATATCAGAAAAATACCACCTCGACTTTCACCCTACAATCAATATTCAAAAAACTAGCCAGCTGCCTGTAGAAACCTATCCCCTTAAGACAGTTGGCAAGCATCATTCGTCTCAATCTGAGCCACGATTTGTAGCCTGCTGCATCCTGTACGCTCAAAATTTCCACGAGCAGAGCCTTCTCCATATCTCGGATGATACTGTGTGTCAACCACACAGAGTGGACACTGTTCTTCTTTCCTAAACAACCAACTGTTTACCAATAGGGCTCCGTCACCAGCCTAAAGTTGGAAGTCCTGCATACTCACTCTCTGCGACTGTCCAGATATTCCAGGAAATCCATCACCCATAGCATGATTTTGATGGGTTCCATCATTCCTTAATTGATTCTAACTTACCTATAGTTAACTTACCTATAGTTAATACTTTCTCTGTGACAGTAGTCACATTCATACAAACATGAGTAAAATTTTACTTGTATTGGACCATTTCTCACCAGCTCAATATTAGATATGAATGAAGTTCCACACTTTCAAAGTGATTCTATTTTCATCGGTAATATTAGCCGCAGAAGAATACATGTAATGTAACGTAACCACATTACCACGGTTGCTGAAAAAAAGAGCGGTGAGTAATAATTATTGGTTTTGAAAATAAAAGGGACTTTTGAAGACAAGCGAAACAGTTGTATGAATATCAATCAATATCTCAGGTGACAATCCATCACTAAACGAAAAATGGAAAGCTAAAAGTCGGGAGGAATTTACAAAAGGGCTCAGTCAAGGAAATAGACTCAAAGGTATTTGTATAGGGGGTACAGGAAGTCGATGAAAATGAGTTGCGAGATATGGCATTTCGAGAATAATTTGACGGGATGCATTCTGTCTTGAAAAGAAGATATAAAATGAACATCTGAAAAAGGAATACAAGGGTAATGGAATGAAGTCAAATTGAGTATGCGAACAGCATAAATAGCATATGAATTTCACGATTTGGGCAGAAAATACCTGATAATTACCGAAGATGCAAATTGAGAGAAAAAGAAAATTTGTGAAACAGAAAATTTATTAAAATCATGTAGATATAAATATTAGGATGCATTTTCTGAAGGTATATGTCTGCATTGAAGTTGCTGCGCAAGTGAAACATGGGTAGTAAGAAGGACAGACATGAAAACAATGTGTTGCAAAGTGAGATGAGCTGGTCAGATCAAAAATTAATGTTCGTAATTTGAGAAAATTTTATAGTATAACTTGAGTAAATGAAGCGATCGTTTGACAATTTTTGAGGCATCACAGAATGGTCGGTTTGGTTAATGTGGGAAGAATTAAAAGTAAGACTGTAGGCGTATGCCAAGACTTGAATACAAAATACAGTAAAGAGGTTCAAATAGATGTAGGCTACAGTACTTATATAGGGATAAAGAGGCTTGTACAGGATAGATTATCACGGAAGACTGTAGCAAACCAGTCTTCACACCGGAAACGACAGCTACAACATTAAAACCTAAGTAAGCAATGATTAAAGATGCACAAAAATATGCATGATTTTGCTGGACACACGTGAATTACTTTGAGAAGTACCACCACATTAATCAACTGTCTATAATTACAACGTTTTCGCTGCATTAAATTTTTGGTTTCTTGTAGTGTATCTGGACCCTAAAATGACTTTCAATGAACGCCGGAAAGCATTTCTTGTGCGAGTCAATATTAGCAATTTTACATTATTACGATAATTCTATAGATAATGAGATGGTGAAGAAATCAGTGTTTGTGTATGTCTTGTATAAGAGTGTGAGACGATTCGATCTCATTACCTCTATTCCGAAATTGGGTGAATGTCAGTGATTGATTCCCTATACAGTCCGGTTACCCAGATTTCCAGAAGCTAGCCTAAATAGATTTCGTTCAGATACTACGCTTACAGCCCCGATAGAAAAAAAGTGAAAGATGTGTCTCGAATTATCTGTGTTCCGAAAAGTCACCATTTTCCTTCAGACGGAAATTAGTACAGTCAATATGTGGTTATTCTTCGGAGTACCAGGACAGCCATATTTATCTTGAAGTGAAGTCCTCCCGGTGGAGAGAAAACAGTGCTGTATGAGTATATTGCGTTTTAGATGTGAGACATTTATAAGACGAGAGTGACGTTATGTTTTGTGTGTTGTGGACGGTGTGCAGCATGCGGCTTCTGCTTGCTGTCCGTGTTGCTGAGTGTGCGGTCCGGTGGACGAACATCGCGCCCAAGCAGCGCGGCCAGCGGCGTTGGTGTTGCAGCTTTCGTCGGCAATATCACCGGGTTCTGTTTTCTGCTGACTACGCTGTTCACTTTTTTCTTTCTTTGCTTCCACATAGGTAGTTACAGTGGCGCTCACGACCCTTACTTTTTCATCTAGTCTGCAGGGCAGTAAATGCAGTAAAAAGAGTTCGTTTGGAACATTCAAGTTGGCAGTTTCTTTCTTTAGCGCCATACCTCTGGCCTACTAACGAAGAATCCCATGCAATGTCAATGGAAGGTATAATTCATTCTTAGGCAAGAATATATACTGACGTAGTCACTCACTGAAATTTTCTATCAGATTAAAACTATGTGGTGAGCCGGTGTTGGAACATGGCTTTAACGGCATCTCTTTCGCCGACTAAGTTATCCAGGCGCGAATAATCACCTCTCCTCACAACTTTACTTCTGCTTTTACCTCATATCGTACCTTCCCAGGTTCGAGTCTCGGTCCGGCACGCAGTTTGTTCAGCCAGTAAGTTTCAAAACGCTTCACAAATTGCGCTACAAAACAAACTTTCTTTCATTCGTTAAATGCGTATTTCCTACTCTTTTTAGCGATTTATGTCTCGTCCTTAACAGTATTTTACCTCAATCTCATTTTTCCGCTATCTTGTAACTTCAATTGATTCAGGTGGTGTGTTTCTCAAATGTCGAAATTCATATGCATGCAGAAAAATATATAATTAAAATATGCTATGGAAGTAGATAGTACCAGTAAGATTGGGCGATATGATCCTTGGAGTTAGCAAGATTTAATGTTAGTGCGCCAGTGGTCTAGCGTTTGCCTGCCGCAGTCGCAGTGTGAGGACGTACAGTATTTACGTCCTAGCGGCGCAGCGACGGTCGGGCGAGACAATTACACGACAGGAGAGTACTGTCGGTAACTCATTCAACGGCAGAAGCACTTAGTATGCGAACGCCAAGAACATAGGAAACATGGAAGAGCTTCAGAAGAAAATGATCAGCTGTAGCTTCCCTTATGGTTGCACCAAAGTGTGGCGGGTGAGTTTGATAACTGGCTTCTTGTGAAACTAGGGTCACCTGCCGAAGATTTATATGGATATTAATGTCATTTAATTCAGAACGCAATTTTGCCAACGATTCACGGGTAAGACTAAAGGTGGGCTTGATTTTGTGACACCCTCGGGTGAAATGATCAAGGCACTGATATCAGTGGATGGATTTGAATCACACACTATTAGCGTATATGACGTATATGCCGGACGAACACATTCAGTTAGTATTGACGGATTACGGCAGTGTTGTCCGAACCAAACAACAGAAATGGCCAACGAACACCCACTAGAATGTTTTACTGGTGTTCGAGTGATCTGCACTGATAAAAACATATCCTGTTGTTACTTGGCAGGTTTTCTCTTTAACTGTCACCCAACGTATTTCAGACTATTATATGCACATCCATTTGATCAATGTAGTCATTCTCTTACGCTAATTCGTAATTTCACACTATATTCAGTACCATCAGTAACTGTCCTATTTATTGGCTTCTTATCACTTCTCTTTTATTATCTTAAAGGACAGAAGAACTGAAAGCCTACGAGCTGGCTGGCAAAAGATACGAGTTTATGTAAAAGGAACAAGGAGGACCATCAACTTGTCACCAAGGACTGAATCTTAGCCTCAGGCAGTTACCACACATTCACGTGCCCCCCCCCCCCCCCCACACACACACACACAAACACACTCTTCGGCTGGCAGGATTATTCGAAGAATTCTTGTACAACCAAAAAAAAAAAAAAAAAAGAAATTAGGCAGGAGCCAGCGTGAGAACCACCATTCACTCAGCTGTCACGCTTCAGAATAACATTATGTTTTCCGAAACAAGAGTTTCTATTGGCCACAAGGCTATTTTCCGTTGAGGTGTCCTTCTTCATGTGTGCTCATGCAAGAGCTCTTTTTTTTTGTCGGCTAGAGATTCATATCAAGCAGTGAAAGAAGTCTCCTGGAGTCTTCTTCACATCACAACGCTACTGGTTTACAGTATCGAAATCTGCAAGAATGGAAGATTGTTTTACATTATCACTTTAAAAAATGAAATGATCGTACGTCATCGTTGGCTGGGAGACCTCGCCCGGCGAAATTCGGCCGCCGTGTTGCAAGTGTTAATTCAGGTGACGCCACATTTGGCGACTTGCACGTCGATGATGATGAGTACAACACAACACACAGTCCGAGGCCTGAGAAAATCCCCAACCCGGTCGGGAATCGAACGCGGGCCCGCTGCATGGGAGGCTATCACGTTATCACTCAGCTACGCAGGCGGACATTATCACTAAAATTTTATTCTACTGAAGTCGCAAGCTCTGCTTCTATTGGCTGGTGAGATTCCTGCTCCGACTGAAACCACCAAGTTGCAGAGAATTAACACAGAGACTCTTGCAGCTAGGGTATGGAGGAGTAATTACTTGCTGCTAGGATACAGAATGGATGTCTCCACCTCAGCACTTAGCAAAGAGAGCGAATTGCACTCAGTGTCTACATCCAGTACCACCGCTGCCTTGCACATTGACAGTGTGTGAGTTTACTGAGATAGGCCAGCTTAGCAAAGACCAATATGGTAGTTAGGTTAAGTTACTTCTCCTCCATCAGTTCTAACGTTTCACAGCCAACTATTTTCTCTCATTATGCCTGTCGTTGACCATTATGGTGTTCATACCTATTTTTCTGTGTTCTTTCTGCAAGCAATGAAGCATTCTTGCAATCACTCCATCACATCCGTGAAATATTCCCATAGCAATACAATTACCGCGAACACCCACCTGTGACATAATTAGATTTTGCAAATATAATTTTTTGTCCGGTTACTAAATGTTTATTGAATTATATCACTGAGTAAGCCATATGTTAATGTTTAAGATAATGAAACTGATTGTTTTACTAACCACTTTTTTCTGTGGTAGATAGATTACCTCTCCTCTCATTAACGTATCTATGCGTGTGGTATGATATGCATATTTTCGAGTTTGATTGGGCCACCCTATCAGTTATCATCTCAGTAAGACGTTCTTTTTGCGTGACATTAACGTGAGTTCTAAATTCATTTTCTTGATCACGTGGGTTGGTTCCTTTTTCTGTAGGTCACCAGAGATCAGACTATAGTATCGAGGGGTGTACTAAACACCACAACTGACACCCCACACGATCTTACAGTAATATGAAAAGTTTTCGACCTAGGCCATGTACCAAGGTCAACCCAAAACGTCTGCTGTATGTAGGAAAATTGCTCATTTTCAGGCACAGTGTGCTCTCATTCGAAGACCCTTTCAACTAAAGATGGAACACAGCCTTTCGAAACTGCGTTGTAACAGGATGTAATCATAATATTATTTTTGGACGGGACTTTTAGCAGACATCACATGGAGATCAGACGTCGTAGTGACGAACAAGAACTCATAACAAAGATTGCTCTAAGCGGATGTTTACCACTGAAGACGCCCTTATCCTGGTATCATCAATGATGCTAGTTCCACGTGTCATTCTAGATGCTCAGTTTAACTGTGAAGCTTTTGAACAAATGCTTCATGGATTTTTTGGCCCTGCTTCATTTGTCAATCTTCAACTTTCGGTGACATGCTCTGACGTCATCATCAGAAGACCAGATTTCAATAGGTCATGAGGTACTTAAGTTGCCCGAAATAAGTCACAGAGATATGACGAAGACTCAGAACCTCCATGTACTATGAGAAATTATGTCACTATCTATTAATCAAGAATACTGGTGGAAATAAAAATTTCGGTAGATTATGGAAGACTCAATTTATTCTGTGCTGACTTTCAGAATCAAATGCCCATTTCTACGCACCACTAAGGCTGTAGCCAGTGTTTCAGTTAAAGCTATTGTTACACATTCTGGTTTCAATAGTTTCTTTGATGACAGAATCCCAGTAAGTTTACATGTGCGATAATATTTATGTTTAATCAACAAAGTCGTATGTTTGTTCTTGAAGCTGTGTCTCGTTCTCCATTGACCACCATTATCCATTGATCATCATTATTCATTTACTTTCATTCGCTACCTAACACCATACAGGGTAACGATGATAAGATATTTTCACATCTCACTCATGTAGTGTACTGCCTCGTCCTTAATTTTAGTGACAAATGCGTGCACATAACATTAAAAACACCTGTAGTAAATTACTTCTCTCTGTAAAGGGTACTTTAATGAGGCAATAATATTATAATATGCCTTACAGAGGGATTATTGTTATTCAATGTGTAACAGCAGAAGATGATATTGTTTTGTTTTGTGCTATTCGTAGCTTTTCTGATCATATTGATATGGTCAGTTCATTCCAAGATCTATGATGAACTGCGTTTTGCCTTGTCATTGTTTAACTTGATAATTCTCAGTGTACTTGAGACATGTAAGTTAAATCTGGAGTGGTGCACTAGATGAATTTAGTGTTATCAATAAGCGAACTGTTTCTATTTTAACAAGTCATACAGACAACTTAGGTGCGAAATATTTAATTTGAGCGTTCTTCGCATATACAATGTGTGGTAGGAATATCGCTCTTTCAGATTTAGACACAAACTTAAGACTTGAAGGTAACATTGGTATTTTTCTGCGCGTTTTATGCTAAAAGTTAGGTGTGTAGCTGTGCTCATGTGTGTCTTTATGCAAAGAAATTTTAGAGTTTTAGATGAATTTAATATGTGGTACAAAGATCGAACTACAGCCCTCTATAGACCTATAATGCATTTAAGTAGTGCCAATACGCGAGCTACGTGTATTTTAATAAGCAATACGGACAAAGGAGATGAGGAAGAATTTAATTTGAAGCCTTATTGTGCTTTCGAAGTGAGTGGAACCTTACATTTACAGAGAAATAATACAATTTTATTTTCCTGCAAAGTTTTAGTTTTTGTAAAGATCAGTTACACAAAATAAATTTTATTCCTTTACCAATTTCGGGCGTCTAGTGCCCTTCTTCAGAAGGTTATAATTATCGAACTACTTGCAAGCATCGAATGTAAGATGTAAGCAATCATGTTGTTCATAGTGCCTGTACAAAAGTGATATACAATTTTTGTAGAGGTACTATGAACCACATGACCACTTCAATATACTACATACAAGGAACGTCTTATACTAAAGAGCCAAAGAAACTGGTACACCAGCCTAATATCGAGCAGGGATTCCGCGAGCACGCAGAAGTGCCCCAACACGACGTAACATGGACTCGACTAATGTCTGAAATAGTGCTGGAGGAAACTAACACTACAAATCCTGCAGAGCTGTACATAAATGCATAAGAGTACGAGGGGGTAGAGATCTCTTCTGAACAACATATCAAGGCTTCCCAAATATGCCCAATAATGTTCATGTCTGGGAGTTTGGTGTCCGGAGGGAGTGTTTAAATTCAGAATAGTGCTCCTGGTACCACTCAGTAGCATTTCTGCAGAAATTGCCCAGATTTCTTGGAATGCATAATGGACATGAATGGCTGCAGGTGATCAGTTAGGACGCATACTTGTGAAGGCCCAATTTATGATGATTTGTTGAATGGTTCCCACGCTGACATTTGTTAATGGCCCAGCATTCAAATCTGCAACAATTTGCGGAAAGGTTGCACTTCCGTCGCTCTGAACGATTCTCTTCAGTCGTCGTTGGGCTCGTTCTTTCTGGGTCTTTTTCCGACCACTGCCATGTTGGAGGATTGATGTTTTACCAGATTCCTGACATTCACGGTACACTCGTGAAACGGTCGTACGGGAAAATCCCCACACCTGCCTCGCTACCTCGGAGATGCCGTGTCTCTTCGCTCGTGCGCCGACTATATCATCACGTTCATACTCACTCACATCTTGATAACCTGTCATTTTAGCAGGAGTAACCGATCTAACCACTGCGCCAGACTCTTGTTGTCTTACGTAGGCGTTACCGACGGCAGCGTCGTATTTTGCCTGTTTACATATCTCTGTATTTGGATACGCCTGCCTATACCAGTCTTTGGCGGTTCGGTGTACATTTGATTCTCCCACATAATGCGATGATTCATGTGGTTCATAGTGCCTGTAGATAAATGGTATATCACTTTGGTACAGGCACTATGAACCACATGACCACAGCAAATATGTTACTATCGGTTCCGCAAATAGGACGGTAATTATAACCTTCAGGACAACGGCAGTAGATCCCTGTAACGAATAAAGGAATATATATATATATCGTGCGACTAGTTGCTATATATTTCAGCAAATACAAATACGGTTGCTGCTGATGGATAAAATACTAGATCCGTAATTACACCTGTATATTTCGATGAGTAACCTGCATGTTTCAAAAGTAGGAGATGAGTTACTGGTGGAAATAAAGCTGTGATGGCTAGACGTGACTCAGTCAGTAGAGCACTAGCCCGGAAAAGTCGCAAGGTAGCGTCTCTGTCTGGCACACAATTTTAATCCGGCAGGAAGTTTAAAATCTTCATGTACGTACGTTTTTCCACTCAATAAACGATAAATAATTTCTTCAAAAACTTTAATTTCGAGTTATC
The DNA here is from genome assembly GCF_023864275.1 of Schistocerca cancellata. Classification (NCBI taxonomy): domain Eukaryota; kingdom Metazoa; phylum Arthropoda; class Insecta; order Orthoptera; family Acrididae; genus Schistocerca; species Schistocerca cancellata. Next base: position 252,650,240 of record NC_064631.1, read on the forward strand.
GACTATATCATTATCTTTTGAGACGTTTCATCTCTGTCACCGTCTTTGGCTGTGTTGTACATACACGTATGATCAGTTTCATAGTTTTAGTAACACATCGTAAAAACAAAACATCTTACACCTTATTGCTAAACGATGTGTGTGTGTGTGTGTGTGTGTGTGTGTGTGTGTGTGTGTGTGTGTGTGTGTGTGAATGAAAGTATTTTCATCAGATGTTGGCATTATTTGTTTGTTGAGTACAGTTTTATAGTTTATAGTTTAGATTTCAGCAGTCTCATTTCGTAATTAACTCGAACTAGGTCTCACAGTTTGTAATAACATCCGATATACACTCCTGGAAATTGAAATAAGAACACCGTGAATTCATTGTCCCAGGAAGGGGAAACTTTATTGACACATTCCTGGGGTCAGATACATCACATGATCACACTGACAGAACCACAGGCACATATACACAGGCAACAGAGCATGCACAATGTCGGCATTAGTACAGTGTATATCCACCTTTCGCAGCAATGCAGGCTGCTATTCTCCCATGGAGACGATCGTAGAGATGTTGGATGTAGTCCTGTGGAACGGCTTGCCATGCCATTTCCACCTGGCGCCTCAGTTGGACCAGCGTTCGTGCTGGACGTGCAGACCGCGTGAGACGAAGCTTCATCCAGTCCCAAACATGCTCAATGGGGGACAGATCCGGAGATCTTGCTGGCCAGGATAGTTAACTTACACCTTCTAGAGCACGTTGGGTGGCACGGGATACATGCGGACGTGCATTGTCTTGTTGGAACAGTAAGTTCCCTTGCCGGTCTAGGAATGGTAGAACGATGGGTTCGATGACGGTTTGGATGTACCGTGCAGTATTCAGTGTCCCCTCGACGATCACCAGTGGTGTACGGCCAGTGTAGGAGATCGCTCCCCACACCATGATGCCGGGTATTGGCCCTGTGTGCCTCGGTCGTATGCAGTTCTGATTGTGGCGCTCACCTGCACGGCGCCAAACACGCATACGACCATCATTGGCACCAAGGCAGAAGCGACTCTCATCGCTGAAGACGACACGTCTCCATTCGTCCCTCCATTCACGCCTGTCGCGGCACCACTGGAGGCGGGCTGCACGATGTTGGGGTGTGAGCGGAAGACGGCCTAACGGTGTGCGGGACCGTAGCCCAGCTTCATGGAGACGGTTGCGAATGGTCCTCGCCGATACCCCAGGAGCAACAGTGTCCCTAATTTGCTGGGAAGTGGCGGTGCGGTCCCCTACGGCACTGCGTAGGATCCTACGGTCTTGGCGTGCATCCGTGCGTCGCTGCGGTCCGGTCCCAGGTCGACGGGCACGTGCACCTTCCGCCGACCACTGGCGACAACATCGATGTACTGTGGAGACCTCACGCCCCACGTGTTGAGCAATTCGGCGGTACGTCCACCCGGCCTCCCGCATGCCCACTATACGCCCTCGCTCGAAGTCCGTCAACTACACATACGGTTCACGTCCACGCTGTCGCGGCATGCTACCAGTGTTAAAGACTGCGATGGAGCTCCGTATGCCACGGCAAACTGGCTGACACTGACGGCGGCGGTGCACAAATGCTGCGCAGCTAGCGCCATTCGACGGCCAACACCGCGGTTCCTGGTGTGTCCGCTTTGCCGTGCGTGTGATCATTGCTTGTACAGCCCTCTCGCAGTGTCTGGAGCAAGTATGGTGGGTCTGACACACCGGTGTCAATGTGTTCTTTTTTCCATTTCCAGGAGTGTATATTATAGATTACATTTTGCTAATGGCACGGTATCTTTGTCCTCCTAAATTTGTGGTAAAGAGACTAAGATGATGACAATAAGCACGAGCAGATAGAACATCCTTTCAATGATTAGATGTCGTTGTAACAATAGAGGTAGTTAATTCGAGGGTGTTTCATCTAGAGTAGACATAAATAATTACATTGAAAAAGCCTATTCGTTTGAGTTTAGGCCCAGTATTTTTGCTCATCATTTTTGTTTCTGTCCTTTACTCCTATCTTTAGGGAGGAGTTGCTTATTCTTTGTAGCTATCGGAATAGCTGTGTTTGCACATGGAAGTAGCATGGAGGCACTTAATTTGGGTGTGCACAGAGATGTCTCTGTGTGTTTTCCTAGTATTTTAGGTAACATGTATTTTCTGCAGTTATAAACCAGGTTGGTTTCGACTTTTTAGGCCTAACCTTAGATGTCGCCTATCTGTTGTTTGTAACAGTGGAAATGGTATTGGGGATGGCAAGTACTTTCATTTTTACGAGCAAGTTTTATAGACATCAACATGACAGATTCGTGTGGAAAAATAACTCCGTCATACTTGATATAAACATTGCACTTTTTGCATTGCTGGTGCATTTCTGCAGACATATAAAACTTGGAAATATAGTTTGTAAATACAGCAAGTGAGAAAGCCCATAAAAGTGTGTATTAAGTAATGCAAATGTGGTTGAGAATACTTTTTTATCCTGGCTTAAGTTTATGCAATTCAGGTATTTTTTAAGCATGCATGTAATTCCCAGGCAAAAATATTTGATCTTATTACTGTGAAGGTTATGTAATAACTTCAAACTAAACGAAGTAATGTATCCTAATTCCTGGAGGGGGCAGTGGGTAGGGGGAAAGATCATGGCATGTTTTGTTATAAATTGCCTGCTAGGACAATTGCGCTAGTTCCACCATCTTGAATTTTGTTTGTTTCATATTATTACTCCACGGTGGTACATTGGAAGTGTGGGGGAGCAGGATGGCAGGGGAAGATGAGATGGAGGGGGGATAAGTGCAACTGAATTATTTCTACCAACTTGGATTTCTAAGAAATTATTTTCGATTTGCCACTATCACGCAATTTTTGCAGTTTATCGCCAGAGTTAGTTTACATTTTTAAATTTCTCAGCACTGTCCCAATTGCAGCGCCAACTATCAATGGAAATTTGAATCATACACCAGAATATGTATAGCCACATTTCTGCCACAACAAATGGAACAGCTGCTAAGCAGAGGAAATACCCAACATTGCTTAATACACTTTTGAAGAAGGAGGATTTGACCAGAGGAGAACTGCAATTAATAAATGGAACGCTGTATGAGATTATCTGCGATACAACAGGCGGAAAAGGTCACTCATCATCATGGCGCATCTATGGTCAGCTATCGTGAAGTACTTCCACGGTCCGCCAAGATCTGATAACCTGGGATTCATGAAGACTCTAGACAGAATAAGGTGCAGGTTTCACTGGCCGGGTCTCTACTGATCCATCAGACACTACGTGAGCCAATGTAACATACGCCGTCGATGAAAGCATGGGCCGCAATTATCTCTGGACAATATGATAACAAACCACTTCCAGCAACACCATTCCACTCGATTGGAATCGACCTCTTGGGACAAAGAGAATAGTATAGACTGTACTCTGCACTGACCACCCCACCCACCACACTATCACCAATCCTTGTAGAAGATATCACTTTGAAGTATGGAGCATCCTAGATTATGATATCTAATAGTGGACTCATATTTGATACTAGAAGACTAGTATCAGAGGCAGTTCACACTACGACGTCACCCACATGATGAAACTACTTACCATCCACAGATGAGTGGTCTCACAGAACGCATTAACAAGACACTGATGGCGAACTGACAGTTTGGGATACAATTTTGCCTGTCTTAACATCCCCATATAAGGCAATGGAACAAGGCACCACAGGCTCTACATTGCTCTGTCTGTAGCATGGTCTCGAGGCCGAAATGATAATGGATACACCGTTCCCGTTTAAAGTGGGCGATACTCAGGATGAATGTATGAACCACCACATCACCAGGATCGAAGAAGCAACACACCAGGTTTGCATATGTTCGTTGGATGCCCAAGTAAAGGTCTAAGAGCGATGTAACGCCGAGAACTGGCCACAGACTGGGAGACTTGGTACGGATATTTATTCTGGTGTCCAAAATGGTACTATCGAAAAGTTAACTAAAACGCTAGTTTGAGCCGTGTCGGGGACCTCAGTCGATTTGAAAATAAACAAGATGCTTCGTAGAAGCGAGGAGTAGGAAACGATTCTGACTGAGACGACTCAAGATCTCAGACTTAAAACACACAGTTGAAGACTACAATCCTTTATCAAGAAGACAAAGTCGCAGTTCCATTTTCTCCAAACGGCCAATTGCAGTCCTGGTGCGCCAATCGACAATGAGGGTTCTTCGAGCAAGAAAGCTAAAGACCCACTCAGTGCTCCATCATTGCCATAATGACCACTGACAAGATCTGGATCTAGTCTGCTGTAGTGGGTTTTAATGAAAACCTCCTAAACAATGGGTCAGTGTTTCACGTGGAGAGAGAGCATTGTCGCAAATTGTACGTTATATTATGGAGTATCGGTGAGCGTGGTTGGTCGGCGTGCTGCAGGGCGCCAGTTGAAATCCGACCGCCGGAAATGCTATCGATTCTATAATGTTCTAGAAAATTATTATGTTTATAATGTTGCCATATTCTGGAATATAGGATATGTGTGTGACTAACAGCACTCTCATCAAGTAGGAATTTTGTCTCTGTTTTTATGTTAGTGTTAGTAATAATAAATGTGCTTTCAAGCGTAGTACTTTATTCATGACTGCATTGTAAGATATGAACTTGATTGTGGTTACGATATGACTATACGTCATGAGAAACACAACGAATATACACTCCTGGAAATGGAAAAAAGAACACATTGACACCGGTGTGTCAGACCCACCATACTTGCTCCGGACACTGCGAGAGGGCTGTACAAGCAATGATCACACGCAAGGCACAGCGGACACACCAGCAAACGCGGTGTTGGCCGTCGAATGGCGCTAGCTGCGCAGCATTTGTGCACCGCCGCCGTCAGTGCATCCAGTTTGCCGTGGCATACGGAGCTCCATCGCAGTCTTTAACACTGGTAGCATGCCGCGACAGCGTGGACGTGAACCGTATGTGCAGTTGACGGACTTTGAGCGAGGGCGTATAGTGGGCATGCGGGAGGCCGGGTGGACGTACCGCCGAATTGCTCAACACGTGGGGCGTGAGGTCTCCACAGTACATCGATGTTGTCGCCAGTGGTCAGCGGAAGGTGCACGTGCCTGTCGACCTGGGACCGGACCGCAGCGACGCACGGATGCACGCCAAGACCGTAGGATCCTACGCAGTGCCGTAGGGGACCGCACCGCCACTTCCCAGCAAATTAGGGACACTGTTGCTCCTGGGGTATCGGCGAGGACCATTCGCAACCGTCTCCATGAAGCTGGGCTACGGTCCCGCACACCGTTAGGCCGTCTTCCGCGCACGCCCCAACATCGTGCAGCCCGCCTCCAGTGGTGTCGCGACAGGCGTGAATGGAGGGACGAATGGAGACGTGTCGTCTTCAGCGATGAGAGTCGCTTCTGCCTTGGTGCCAATGATGGTCGTATGCGTGTTTGGCGCCGTGCAGGTGAGCGCCACAATCAGGACTGCATACGACCGAGGCACACAGGGCAAACACCCGGCATCATGGTGTGGGGAGCGATCTCCTACACTGGCCGTACACCACTGGTGATCGTCGAGGGGACACTGAATAGTGCACGGTACATCCAAACCGTCATCGAACCCATCGTCTCCATGGGAGAATAGCAGCCTGCATTGCTGCGAAAACTGGATATACACTGTACTAGTGCTGACATTGTGCATGCTCTGTTGCCTGTGTCTATGTGCCTGTGGTTCTGTCAGTGTGATCATGTGATGTATCTGACCCCAGGAATGTGTCAATAAAGTTTCCCCTTCCTGGGACAATGAATTCACGGTGTTCTTATTTCAATTTCCAGGAGTGTACATATGTTAATTGCGTTGGAGCAGTAAGGAATAGGAAGAGATACAGACTCGGTTCTAAAATACATCACTGTGCAACTATTTACTAAAACATAAACAAACATAACTTTTCTGTTTATCTATCTAGGTTGTGGGAGCAGACGAAGTGGTTGCATCAAAGTGCAAGCACAACTTTCACACACACACACACACACACACACACACACACACACACACACACACACATACACACACTTACACACACACAGGTTGTAATTGGTATAAGTGCCGATATTTCTGTTGGTGACTGAAGATGGTATACAGAACGACATTAAGCAGTATTTACGACATTTGTAGACTAATAATTACAGCTATTACATGTTGCATGTTTTTAGGTTTGTACTACCTCCAAGTGCAATTGGCTTGCGCCAGCCATTAACGCTTATTTTCCTCAGGGGAGCAGGTCAGGTGTTGAAATGTGTATGTGGGGATGCAAACTTGTGGGTCTATATTGACAGGCGTAGTCCACTTAGTGGTGCAGTTAAAAATGTCTAGAAAATATCAGGTCATAATGCTTGTGATCCCCGTCAGTGGGGTGGCTTGCGTGCGTCAGTGATGACAGACTTACCAATGGTACTACCATTATTGGTGGGGGGGGGGGGGGGCTGTATCTGTTGTGAAGCCAGACCAAGGTGTGGTTCCTGAAGAGGGGCAGCATATATAAAAATATTTGCACTTACACCGGTCAAACCCAAGTAGAGAGAAATGTCCGAATTTCCGAACAGCCAGCAGTTCCACAGCAACACCATCTTCACCAGCCCATTTCATGTCGATAGGTAGAGGAGCGTTTCTTTAGTCAGGATTGCGTAGTTCCTCTCCAACTTGGGCCTTGGTATTTATACGGCTTGCGGGCAGCCTTAGAGACCTGGATCCAGACAGTAAACCACCAGTCATAGAGAAATAGTCTTCACTTACAAGCGAACACTCAGACTATCGAAGACAGATATGCTCTCCTGTTCATTGAAGGTTTACAGGTGTCGAACTCCGGGTGCTACGACCTATCGTCTGGGCGACAGCGGGGTGGCTTCGTATACGTATCTGATGCAGCCATGTGCCAAGACGGCGCTCCTCCCGCGACCCTGTTGGCATTTGCAGGCGTTGACCACAGTACTGGGCAGCAAGAACAGATATTCAGTAAGTAGTGTGGCACACATTTGCTGTGATGCTTTCCTTTGGGAATCAGTGAAAGGAAGAAAGTAACCACCTGTTTCTTCCGTACAGACAGCAGTATAAGTTTATTCCCTTTGCTGCCCTATTCCCCCAGTAACGAACCGACCATCAATGCTTTACCTACATATCTCGACTTTGGTTGTCTCCCTCTCTCAAGCTGACAGTAACAACGTATCCAGAAGCAGCATTCCATATCGAATCACTTTTTTCCAACATTCTTGAGCTGCCATCTGACTCACTGACCACATAGTACTGTGGTCTAACCGTAGGTGGTCGGACGATCACGAGATGTGTAATTCCTGCAAAGTGCAGCTCATTTTTTCAACTGCTGATGTGGGTGGAAATCATCAAGCGTGTACATCAAGGACAGCGCGGGACAACATAATTTCTGTGGGAGGTGTGTATAAACACTGCAGACATTCACTTGCCATTGGTGGCAGTGTGTGAAGAAAGTGCACACTCACCACAAGTGCTCTTGCAACAGGACAACTCGCGTCGCCATACGAGTCATAAAACCACGACTGCAACGCTAAAATAGAGCTCCAGGTAGAGACGTAACCAGTGCATTCTCCTGATTTAGCCCTTTCTCATTACCACCTATTGGGGGCTATGAACAAACCTCTTTATGGGTACGATTTAGCGATTTCCAGACTTCGTTTTTGATCCATCTGACTTCCCATTTGCTTTTGGCTGACTGAGCTGATGTACTCTGGTCATTGTTTACAACTTTGCCATAATTAGGAGTAATGTTTTCTAATATGCACTGCTTATTGAATTTAATAAGCCAAACACTGCATAATAATGAGCTCAACAGAAGCTCAGATCACAACCCTAGGTTCAAATACAACGCCACCCACTATGTCCAATATACAGCTCAATAAACAGTCCTGAATACATAATAACTAAAGAACTTCAAGAAATGATCAGTAAATCCTACACATTTACAAACAACTACTCCATAAAGAACAGCTCTGAACTAACGGACAGCATAAAAGATATCACTACTTCCATAACAGCTCAATCTACATCCCTCGAAACAGTAAACCTGTGTACCAACATACCTATAACAGAAACACTCCACATAATCAAAAACAACTTATTACATCATAAAAAGGTAAGTAACATAGAAATTTATAGTCTGATGGATTTGCTTGAGTTAGTGTTGTCTCACAACTACTTCTCCTTTAAGAACAAAATCCGTATTCAGACCACACAAAGTCAAAATCAGTTTCCACACAAACAACAAAAAACTAAATAAAATAATTCACAACATTAAAACAGCCCACTATATCACAAATTAGATATATACAAATTAACTTGTGACAGCTGTTCTTGCTACTACATAGGGCAGACCGGAAGAAATTTTGAAATCTGATACAAAGAGCACCCTGACGCACTCCGTTTAAATAATTTACATAATTCCACTTTTGCAGCCCATCTAGCCCAAAGTACTCATTTAATCACAGATACAAAAACCAACCTCCACATTTTACACATTGTAGGCAAAGGAATAAAAATGGATCTCTTGGAACAACTAGAAATTTTCATGCATAACAATAAAAGACCCCACACCATCTTAAATGAAAAAAGCTGATTTAGCAAATAACCCATTCTTTCAAAATTTTAAAGAGTCATTACATTAGAAATACTGTACTCATCATACTGTACCTATTCCCCATCTCGCTCATACCACACCTTACCGCCAATTTCTCTACCTCTTTTTTACACACACACACACACACACACACACACACACACACACACAGAATCTCCCTCTCTCCCTCCCTCCCTCCCTCTTTCTCTCTCCCCTCCCTCCCTCCCTCCGTCCTTTCCCCCTCCCATCCGTCCCTCCCTCCCCACCCTTCCCCCCTCTCCTTTCCTCATATGTTTACTGTCCTCTTTATTGAGCAATGAGAAACATGCCAAACATAACTTTACTTCCAGAAATATTGTCCTAAGCACTTCGTTGTAGATTTTGTAAATAGCACTAAAAATTTGCAATATAAAAACAAAATACTAGTTCTTATAATGAAAGTAATGTAATAAATATTTTTTTTTATTATGAATGCCACACAAAACGAAAAATGAGCAAAGAAAATCTCTGCCTCCACAAAACTCCTTATAGACAACAACAGTCTCACTCTTAGGTCTGTTTATATTTTGTAAAGTATGTGGGAGTCGTCATCTGTGGAAAAGTGCCTTTCATCTGATATTAACGATACTGGAAAGCATACATTATGTTTTCCAAAGCAGTGCTTGCCACAAAAATAAAAGCAGTCAGTAATACCATCCATCTTAATATTCTTCCAACATACAGTGCTCACTTTTTCGTCTCTATATTTGCCACAGGTGCACAACTCCCACAATAATCCATACTAAATTGCATCATCTGATGATGAATCGTAATGCGATTCGAAACCGGTCACGAATAAATAAAAATTGAAGAAAGAAAAAACGGCGATTGGTTGTTGTAATTCCTGAAACCTTTAACAAGACTGTCGCAGTGTTCCAACTCCAGAGTGGATAAAAGTTTTATAGAAGTTTATTATTTGTGGACAAAATGGCATTCGATGTACTGTACAAAAAACGATGTTTTTTTATTTTGCTAATCTCGTGCCCAAAGTTGCCAAACAACGCAGAAGATGGTCACTGGTAGTACTGTTACACGCTGATATTTGACACAGTGCCTAAATTCTGTGCTGAAAGCAGGTCACGTAACCCTGCGCTGAAGGTGTTAGCACATTTTACGACACCTGGGGCAATTCTGGAGTTCCCGGTGTGTGGAAACGTAATTTAGGGTGATTTTCGTTTTACGACTGTTGGCGAGTAGGGACAGGCTGGGAGATGGATGGGAGGGGAGGGTGGCAGTTTTCAAGGGCCGCAGAGTAGCTGTGTTCTCTGACGATATCAGGTCTCTTTCTCTCGCTGTCTCTTTCTTTCGGTCATTCTTACTCTCTTAATATGGCAGACAATTTGGGGAAGAACGAGGAGCTAGTATTGATGGCTATGTTATTAAGATACTTTACGATAATTACCCAGCTAACGATACTAATAGTTTCTGTTCTCTGCACTTCATGTACAAGATTATGCTGCAGTTTCTGTACAGTTGGCAATGAAACGTCAGGAGGAAGAATTTCTACCGTTTGACGCAACCTCTTAGCGCGAAAGTTTTAATTAATTATACAAAGACCCGTTTTACACGTTTTCCGTGGCAATTACCTGCCTGATTTACTTGCATAGTATAACGTGCAGACCTAGTGCTTGGGGTGAAACCTGGTTAGAGTCAGGAAATCTGATTTGTTACTAGTGCCCTGAGCAATGGATAGTCCGAGTGAAGATGCTGGTCATTTTCCCACATTTGAGTGAACTATGTCGTTGTGGCCCCTTTGTTGAAATAAGGTAATGGCAAATCGTGGATGGCAGTTGCCTAGCCTATCACGCTCGTTCACAGTGCAGGGGGAACAAAGAGGACAAAGAAGGAGTATGGGAAATGTGAATCACTTAGCTCCGCAGAAAATACTTTCGTAGATTCTACTGTGGCAATTTTCGACTTTGAGGTAGCCGGTTCGGCGTCTAGCAGCTTCAGTGACGTCTCTTAGAAGGAGTCTGTAATGCTACAGATCGAATGGGCTTATTAATTAACTTTGAAGGGTGTAGGTAATGGCCAGCCGAAATGGCCGAGTGGTTCAAGGCGCTATAGTCTGGAACCGCGCGGCCTCTACGGTCGCAGGTTCGAATCCTGCCTCGGGCATGGATGTGTGAGTTGTCCTTGGGTTAGTTAGGTTTAAGTAGTTCTAAGTTCTAGGGGACTGATGACCTCAGGTGTTAAGTCCCATAGTGCTCAGAGCCACTTGAACCACTTGAGCTGTGACTGTGTCTGACGGCGTCTCCTGGGCGTTTTCGAAGGCATGTCGTGCATGAGGTGGTTTGGTGTGGCTTTCTGTGGTGCCATATGCTAGCTTCGAGTAAGGAGTGGTGTGTCTTGACATCTCAGAGCTATTCATGTCGCTGGTGGTCACAGCATCAGGCAAGACTAGCATCGACTTAGTTTATGCAGGTCTTCTTCATTTTTCTCTTCTGCGCTTCGTTCCAGCAGTTCAGTTGACGATTTCTTCCGGTCATTCGGCAGACTATTGTTGGACGATGACGATCGCCAAAATGGCCCGACGGATAACACGGAATGTTTCAGGAGGACTCATGCGATTTCATAACCTGTTACTTGAGTCAGCATGTAAGTGGCGGTGAAATCAAAACGATACAGGTGGGAAAAAGGTAAGTAAACTGTTTATTGCTTCATAAGGAATAGTCGTAATTGTTAGTAACATACAGACACATTCCACCACGATTTGTTCGACTACGCCACAGAAGTTTTGCTGGGAAGCCCTTAAGCATCCTCCTTATAGCCCCGAACACTCCCCACGCCATTTCCATATTTTTGGTGCTCCAAGGAAAGACTTTTGTGGAAAAAGATTTGCTTCGTACCAAGAGGTGCACACCTGGGTAAAATTATGGTTCCATAAGCAACCTCAACATTTTTCCATGAGGTCATTAACCAACTTGCTTCACACTGAGATAAATGTATTAACGGTTATGGCGAATACTATTATTTGAATGACTCTTATAGAACCATCCCATTTTTACAATGTACGTCCTTCAGATAATTTCAAAAACTATGTTTAGGTTCAAAGTTTACATTCACCTTTTAATAAATGTTAAATTGTCAACCCCACCTGCAGAACCTGCTGTAGTGCTCGTTAAAAGTTGAGGCCCGCGTTGAGAGACGTCGTTCCGGCCGATATTAAACACCAGTCACCCGTTTGTAAGATAACTATTAGGCGAAATTTTATGACTCTTGCTCATCTTACAGTCTGATATGTCCGACTGATAAAATAATTGATCTCTTTTTGATATATATCATAGTTACTGTGCTGCACCAAATTAAGTCAAACATTGCACGAAATTTTAAAGATTTTGCTGAGGTAAAAACTCATGGCGTAAACTTAGCATATGGTAGATTTTAGCTCATACATGGCACCGAGTGAAATGTAGATAAGACATCGAATTTTGTTAAAAATTCAGAGCAGAACGATATGTTTCGTTCTCGAGTTATTCGATTTTATATCTGAAAGATGGTCGCACGCTACACGTCCATTCATGTCCTTGCGCATCGCCAACCATGTGGTCATAACAATCGTCATATGTCATATATGACTGAAGATATTGAAACAAGTTTTTCTGCGAAAGATACCATGTAATGAGACATGTAGATTGCATCATAAGTTCTCTAACATTTTTTATTCATCGAGATACAGAAGTAACTCGTCCGCAGCCGTGATAGGTCGGCGTCTCAGGAGGCATTTAGATATCCACAGCACTGTGGGAAAATCCATCCTGTGCACGTATATACGTCCTAAACATCTGGGGAACGGCGTAGGAGGACGTGTACATACGCCCACAACAGTGAAAGTTTGCAAATTTCTATATGTATATGAAGAGCGATATACCAAATGGTTCAAATTGCTCTGAGCACTATGCGACTTAACTTCTGAGGTCATCAGTCGCCTAGAACTAACTAAACCTAACTAACCTAGGGACACCACACGCATCTACGCCCGAGGCAGCATTCGAACCTGCGACCGTAGCGGTCGCTCGGCGCCAGACTGTAGCGCCTAGAACAGCACGGCCACTCCGGCCGGCAGCGATATACCATTTGTAATTCACAAAACGTTGCACATGTAATGAAATATCTAAGAGTGCCTGAGAATAGTCTACTAATTTCGTATGTTATAGCAAATATGTACACAAATATACCAGTAACTGAAACCATTGAGTTGATACGGGGGAATTTAATTAAACAGAAGAAAATTGTCATTGGCTAAAATCAGCGAAATCGTTGAGCTGCCAGATTTGATGAAGTCCCATAACTGTTTCACTTTCCAAGGGGATATTTACACCGAAGAGGGTGGACTAGCTATGGATAGCTGTCTGTCAGAGACACTGACACTTTTATAAACAATCAGGAACTACGGTTTTTCAAAGAACCTTAAAGAAGCTGGTTATTATAAAAGATGTGTTAACGACTGAATAGTTCTGTTTGCTGGCACCCTGTCTGAAATATAGTCCATGCATAATGACGTAAATAGCCATCATTCTAATATTCAGTTTATCAAAGAGACTGACGATAACACGACATTCAATTTCCTTACCTTCAAAATTACTGATACAGTAGTAACAACGGATGCGCATTCAAAATATTCTGAAAACAAACAACTGCAGACTGAATAATTAAAAACTACGAGTAGTCATGTCATCCAGCTAACCCCAAAAGTGCTTACTTCAACCCTTGTTACATCGGCTAGTTGATGTTACATTGAACAGGGAGGAGACAGTCAAAGATTTACAGTTGGTCTAAGTAAAGGATACAGGACAAATTTAGTCCCAGATCTGTATGAATAGAAAATCTGGGATAACGGTAGCCTTGATATTACGAAACTACCCTAATTAGAGAAGAGGAGAAACTGAAAAAAAAAAAACAGATTTGGAATTTTCTGGAAATTTGTGGTAAGATCATATGGGACCAAACTACTTAGGTCATCGGTCCCTAAGCCTACACACTACTTAATCTAACTTAAACTAACTTACGCTATTGACAACACACACACACCCATGCCCGAGGGAGGACTCGAACCACCCACAGGGGGAGCCGCACGGACCGTGACAAGGCTCCCCAGACCGCATGGCTACCCCGCGCGTCGAACATATTTGCTACCATTCCATATTCAGGTACTGTCTCAGACAAACCGCTAAAGTGTTCGACAAAACCGATGTTCAGGAAGGTTTCTACACCAGTAATAAATTAGGCAACATCCTCAGACATACGACAAATAATACACACATGTAAGAAGTACTTTATAGGACAGACTGTGCGCTCCTTTCACAAGACGTTTAACGAACACGTTAGGAAAACAAAGAGTTGCACTTTTACTTTCGGCAAGTATTCAAGAGAGAAAAATCAGCAAGTGAAAGCGATTAATGAGGCTTCGCAAATTATGCATATACTATTCAGAAACAAGGAAATGAATACATTAGAGGAAATGGAGGTGTACAGGGTGTTTCACAACTCATGTTACACACTTCTAGGGGTTGCAGAGGGGACTTAGTAGATCATGTTTTGCATAGGAGCCCATGTCCGAAAACGACATCCAGCGATACTACAGAGCGTCAGAGTTATGAGCACCAACCGCTGTATGTTTATGTGTATGTACAGGGGGAATCCGTGATGATGTTACCAAGTATCTAGGTTGATAAAGAAGGATAAATGTATCACTTTAAGGCAAGCGTCCCTGTACCGGAAACTAACGAGTCGAAAGTTATAAGCGTGTAATGTCTCTTGCAGCGGTCTCTCCGCTATATTTTCAGAAATTTTATAAATTATATAACTCAGTACATATCTCGAAATATCTCCTCTTATCTTACCGATTCCTAAACTTTAATATACGATGATTATCTATGCAAAGTAGTTTCAAGCCCTATTATTCCTTGGAGCGTGCATTTACTCCATGGAATAGCTTCTCTGCTATCTATGTTTTCTCTTATGTAAAGAATGAAGCAGATCTTGCCGATTAGCCGTGAAAGAACGAAGATGTATATGTATGTATTGTTGAGCTAGTCGCCATCTTGATGAGATTCTGTATGAGGAGGAATTTAATACATGAACTAAACTAAAGTAAGTGTGTTCGCGTATTATTTAACTGATTATTATTGACAGTGTCTGCTTACTACGCTGTGTTGGACGGGCTCAGTGGGGAACGTCTGATTTACATTGGACGAACCTGCCGTTTTGTATGCTCAAGATATCAAGCTTATTACTTTCAATACATAGGCTAACACGGTCTTACCAGCAGATCTCCGGTCTTCCCCATGTGATCACCGAACGTTAATAATTATTACAAATGTTTTCAGGAGATCGACTGACAATTTTCGTCGCACCGAGACTTCGACATTGCTTCACTGCCTTATGGAATTTAAGTTAAGCTCAATTTAATCAGGATATAACAGTATTGAACTGTGTGAATGTGATAAGCCTGCTTTGTGAATGAAAATTCCCTTAATATACGCATGTTTTTACCATCCTGATCAGTGAAGCTAAAACAGGCTGGTGTGAGAGAGGTTTTTAAATTTTAGATCTCACAAAAAATATAAAAAGCGGACCGTTATGATACCAACGACATTGGAGTACATCCTCTAGTACCGTTATTGATAAGACTGTCGGGAAGGCATCTTTCAGAGATGGTAGTATGGACCAAAACAAGAAGAAAAAGTCCAGTACTACTGTACCAGTCTCATAATGCACGCATGTGTCATAAGCGAACTTTTAATCTCGTAGTATTTTTATAGCTTTGTAATCCACAAATAATTTTAATACCTATTTAATTCAGTGTTAGTAAGATGAATGTATTCAAATGTATTTCCAAAAGAATTTAAGACATTTATGGAAAAATTTCGTATGCCTCAGATCTCTACACCTTATCATTATTAAGGGCTCATCAATGTAAAATCGGATAATAATCGTTATTTTTGCGACACTGCAATATATGATGATTTCCATAGTGTAGAATGTCAATGTGTCATCTTGTTTATGGAACAAACTTGTGTGCTTTAGATATCCTTTTCATGGAGGCATTAACGCCACATTAATAGGAAAATGAATGATTATCTAATATTGCCATGTATCGGTACACTCAAGTATACCAATGTACCACCCCTCACCATGCCTTCTACTACAGCTGCACCCTCACATCTCTTAACCCTAATCTTCTTTCTTAGGCAGTTGGGTTATACACACCATTTACACACCACTTAGTTGTTATATCTAGACCATGTTTCCTTTAGAGAGCAATACTGAAATTTTGCCACATACCGTAAGTGTCTACTTCACAGTAGACTTATATAACACTTCAGCAACAGATGGTAATTTCAGAATTTTAATAACTCCTAATAATTTTTTATGGACTCCAAATTTTACTATCTGTAAAAGGAATATATTGGTATGTAACCCTAAAAATGTATATAGGACCCATTAGGTTTGGTTCAAATCTTCACATGCTTTAAGTAGTGAGACTACATTAATACATCATTAATAATATTCATGTGATATCGCAGCGTGTGGTTTAGGTACATAATACAGCATACTGGTGTGCCATCTTGGAAATGTATAAAAAATCTGTGGCCTTTGGTCAGGTCTTCATGTGCTATAAGTAGTTAGAGTACATCAAAATGAATATAATGGACAATCATGTAATAATAAAGTATTGGCCAGGTATATCATATAATTCACAGGTGTACAATGCAGCCAACCCCCCTCTACCTCCCCCAGGCACACCTCATAGTCTGTTCGAGTTCTCAGCCACTGCAACACTCCCTACTCCCCCTCAACTGTTATCTTCTACCCCCTTTCCTCAACCCTCACACTCTGCCAGCAGCCTTCACCTTGCCTCACACTCACCTCACCCCCCCCCCCTCTCTCCCTCCACTAAACTGTATTGTCTGTTGTGGGGACTTTCCTATTTTAGGAATCTGTAGCGAATGTCACTGAACGGTTCTGGATCAAGAGCTTTCAAATTCGGAGTTGTGAGGCATTACCACCATTTCACGTGGGTCGTGCAGCAGATACCTTTAAAATGCTGTTTTAAAGGTGTATTACAAGGACATGTTAGGTATTTAGCTAAACAAATATCCACCTTCCCTTTCCATGTAATACCTCCGGTAAAGTAAAAATCCTGTGACTCACAGCTGCTTTGGTAGGATCTCTGCCCCTGTTTTGACTTATACGAGGTTTGGAACTTAAATAGTGGCAACTATTAATTTACAGCTCGAACAAAATAGATACGTGTTTCAAAGTCTTTCTGACCTTCAAAGGAGTCACCAGCATTGTGTACAGCCCGTTGCCAGCGATGTGGAAGTCCTAGGATACTCTTAGCAGTGCCACTTGTGTTGACAATTCGTCGGCGCGGTCTATTGCGCGACAAATTTGTAGGAGTTCTGAAGCGAATGCCGTGAAGTGTTTCCTTCAGTTTAGAAATCGAGTTGAACTTTCAAGGGCTTACGTCAGGGGAATGCAGTAGGTCGTATGACACTTAGCAGTCCCATTAGTCAAACAAATCAGTAACAGCTTGCACTGTACGTGCTTGAGAATGTCCTGAAAAATGACGGTCAGGTCCTGCAGAAAGTATCATCACTTCTGCCTCTAGGTTCTGTTCCAAAAATGAACAGCATTAAGAGCGAAGTGATGACACTCTCTGCAAGACCTGACCATCATTTTGCAGGACAATGCTCAAGCACGTACAGTGCAAGCTGTCACTGAAGGAAACACTTTACGGCATTCGCTTCAGAACTGCTACAAATTCGTCGGGCAATAGACCGCGCCGTTCGAACTGTCAACACAACTGGCACTGTTAAGAGTATCCTACGACTTCCACATCGCTGGCAACGCGTTATACACAATGCTGGTGACTACTCAGAAGGTAAGTAAAACTGTGAAACACGTATCTATTTTGTACGAGCTGTTAATAAATAGTTGCCACTATTAAACTTCCAACCCTCGTGTTTAAGTCCGTTGATGAACAGAAGTAACAGATGCAGCTCAAAGCAATGTATTGGCTGTTAAATACGCCATAATGTGTGTTAATGGTTTTTCACTGTGCCCCATGTCGCCCATATTATATATCTTCGTTATGTGCTTATATCCTGTAACACGACAACTGAAGTCCAAAAATACGTTTTCTCGAGATATGCCACAGATAGGTCAGACGTATTTTAACATGTACGTAATGTCTTCAGCCACGTAAAATACGCTTTTTTCAATGCCCTGCACTATATGATACGTACACTTTGAAAATGTTCATTTCGACATGCATCTGAGAATGACAATAAAGCGGAAATAATGACTGTGAAAAATAAACGAACTGTGAATAGTCAAACAGCGGAGATTTGTTTAAAAAATGATGACTTCAAGCCAACAACAAAGCCGGATTTTTGAAACACATTATGTAATAATCAAGAACCACTTACACTACACAATCCCGCAAATTACAGAATACGATCCCCTATTTCTTAAACAGGATTTTAACCCCTGTCGCTTCTTCACTTCTTCACCGTCGGAGCCACAAGCATTTACCAATTCTCTGGTGTTCGTATAAAGTAATCCGTATTTCTCAGTTGTTGTGACAACCGACAAGATGTTATACGTCCACATCACATCAATTAATGTGGTAGATGGAAGCTGGCCTGCTCCATAAGGGAGAATATTTGGCAGGGTGACGACAGAGGTCAATGTTGGTGCAGGTAGAAATGTTATTTTAAATAGCGGGCAACTTTAATAAAAAAAGTGTCTTAGCACCATTGCGGTTCATTTGGCTCAAAATGCAGACACAAATTCTTCGGAGCATACTGTTCAGAGCACATTTTTGAACATAGAGCTCCCCATTAGACGACACTCTATGTGCTACAAGGTTGACCCAGCGACATCTTCACTTACAATTTTAGTAAGTCCGAGATCGTAGAGATGTAATCGTTAATCGGTGGGAAGGGTTCCCTTGTCAGACGAATCACGTATTTTGTTACATTGGGTCAGTAGTCGTATCATGATACGACGTCATCCAGTGGCGAACGGCTACTCGAAATATGCACGGCACCACGACGCAAGGCGGTGAAGGCAGTATTGTGCTTTAAGGAACACTGACCTAGACTTGCGTCAGACCTGTTGTTCTAGTATAGGGCAACATAGCAGCTGTGGACTACGTGAACAACATTGCGGACCATTTAGATAATCCTTGATGTCCTATCCGACACTGACTGCAGGGTAACTGCCCGCCAGAAGGCCAGAATCATGACTTAAGAAGCATTACAGTGTACTCACGTTGATGTTTTGGCACCAAATTTGCTTAACTGAACCAGACGGAATACGTCTTAGACGCTGTCGGACACGGTCCCTCGGCCACAATTAACGGGAATTACATGTCCCATAAGATCGGAGAGATCCGATATCGAGCAAATCCCATGGCAGTCCTGTAGCAATAAGAATCCGGATTTAGTATGTTTTCAAATTGTTTGATGAACTAGACATTGTCAGCAATTTTTTTTTGATCGGTCTCACACGAAAACAGTAGGTGGCATAACGAGTGGGCTAGGACGTCAGCAAAACATTATTTGTGTTTTATAATTGTGGTATTTTAGGTTTGACATGTTAATGTTCCTTGCTACTTTTTATTGTAAATGACGCAACGTCAATTTGTGGCTTGCAAGCTGGTAAGAGTCGTGAACTAATGTTAATGCGTTAAAAGATCTTATGCTGACAACACAGATCTGTCCAAACCGACCATAAGTGGAAAATAGTTACAGTGTATCATGGTGGACCTGATTTTTTAAGAATAATTTAATAACATACAACTGGTACAAGATCTGCGTCCTATTCAGCAAATATAATAGAGAGTTGGCAGGTACCTCACGCCATCAGTTATTAACACGCGTTTATCGACGCATTGCCTGTGATTAGTTGTTAGATAATGCCGATTTTAGCAGATTACAGTACCTGTTAAGTCTGTCATGCTGACTGGCAGAGAGAAGTGTATACACATCATGGACTTAGTATAACTCGGTGTATCTGACAGTCAAGGAACACCGACACACTGGAGACATGACAGGAAGCTAGGCGGTGAAGTGGTAAGTTGTTGGGCTACAATAAAATCCATAACATTTCAAACAAATTTATTGAAATACTCAAAACCCCACACTGTGGAAACAACTTTAATCTTTTCTTTTACAATATGTCACGTTCGAAATATACGACAGGAAATAGTAATAATTTTATTCAGGATGATTTTAATTTGAAACAGCTCCAACTATAAGAAGTTATTAACTTTCTATTGAAAACATTATTCAAATTAAAAAAATAGTCAACCAATTACTCGTCAGTCTTATTAATGATGCATAAACTTTAAGAAAATAAACCTTCAATGTTCAAAAGATGTTCTTTAAAAAACAATACCTGGTTTACAACTGTTATTTCCAGGACAGATAGCAGGCCGGGGTGACCAAGCAGTTCTAGGCGCTACAGTCTGGAACCGCGCGACCGCTGCGGTCGCAGGTTCGAATCCTGCCTCGGGCATGGATGTTTGTGATGTCCTTAGGTTAGTTAGGTTTAAGTAGTTTTAAGTTCTAGGGGACTGATGACCTCAGCAGTTAATTCCCATAGTGCTCAGAGCCAACCATTTCCAGGACCCCTGACCACGGAAGCTCTGCTGTACAAAGTGAAGACGCCAGTTGCAACCACCTTTGTTCACTATAGCGTGCGCCAAGGCCCCCACGTAAACACTTAACAGTTTTGAGTCTTTTGCAGTAAATTAAATAAGCCTCTTGTAAAACATGCAAGCATATATACAGTTAACAGACATATACAAAAATATGAACAGTCCTAACTTCAACAACCAAAAGTACTTAAAACTTGAGGACAATTTTAAATATATTACACAACGACCAAAGCAGAACGAGCCACTAACTTTGAAGTATTTTTCTTGCAACAATTTACCAACGACTCAAGAAATATACAAATCAGAAACAAGGAAGAGCTGATTAATCTTTACTATAGCAATGGTATCAGCACTCGCCCGTCACTCCGGTCACAATTACACACCAACTTTTGTCCAATAGCAACAGTTTGAGACGTGCAAGGCAGTGGAACTCACATTACTTGATGTTAGACACTGTTCAAAATACAACTTAGATTACAAAAAGCTCACAGTCTACTCTCATTACGACATCAGGCAACAGACTGAAAACCAGATGATATAGACTAGTAGGCTTCCTTAGACGAAGTGGGAACCTCTTGGAAGAACTTAATAAAGGCAGATGCTCGCCATTCTAACACAGGCCCACTTGCTCAAAGTAAGCTGTTGGAATACTGTAGTAGGAACCACAGCGTGACCAAGTGCAGGTTTGAATATACGGCCAAACTGCCAAGCCGTTCTCGCAAAGGCTCCTCCCAAGGCACATCCATGTAAAGCTAAATCCGTCCGCTATACCCCTGGTTAACGAACCCTACTGCAGAATATACGCTTCCTGACGAGAGACGGAGCCCTGTTGGTTGCTGCCGACAATCAGCTGCACTCCATGCTGCACTAGCCTCTCCTGCGCTAGGCCCCACCCAGAAACACAGCTAAGCGTTCTTGTAGAGAACACCACGCTCACAATGCCTGCACAGAAAAATACTAATCATTTGTTACCGCTCTAAGAGCATTGTCGCCAGAGAGCTCTAACCACGCGTGCGCCCCGCTATATCCCAGCGTCTTCCGCTTGCACCCTTGTGGCAACGACCGAAGACACCACCTATCGACCAAGGCATGATCGATAAATCGTGCCATTCGGCTCAATTAAAAGCAATATCCAAGACCAACAGATTCCAGAGCCTGAAGTGCGCTCAGCTCAGTAGACCCACAGTAAGTGACGCACTTTCAAGTCCACTCTCGACTTGCGGCCAAACATTTACATGTGGCCGAGCAGCGTCATCAACACACGTCGCTTTGCCCACAGTCGTCTCACTCAGCTCTCTACACTGGCAGATAGATGCTCCCCAGCCGGATAGTAAAGCTTTGTTAGCCAACAGCATACCGCAGGAAGCAGTGCCAACCTAGGAAACACAGGCAAAAAGTGCCGCACTTGGCGTAGTGCGGACACAATATAGTAGAACGAATAAAGTGTCAATTTTGTAGGTGATATGTCGTTACGCGGGGAACAAAATGTAGTATACAGAACTGCCACCTTTGGCTGCAACGATGTCTCTAATTACGCTGCACTTCGAATCGAACAGAGTTTGAATGACAGACAGGGGTAAGTCATACTTGAATTACAGATACGGCTACTTTAAAGTCAGTACCACCATTAGACTGTTGTTTAATTACATGTTACATTTACACTTACACAATCATGATTTAGACTTCGAAGTGCCATTATCAAGTGTTTTAAATGTTATAAATTGTCTAAGATGGCAATTTGTAACACTTAAAACACTTGATAGTGGCACTTTGAAGCCGAAATCATGATAGTGCAATTGTAAATAAAAACACTGAAAATAACCAACAGTATAATGGCGGTACCGACTTTAAAGAAATCTATTATGACTGTGGCCCCGCATTATGAGAAAATTATTAGATACGGTTACGTCTTTCCATACCATTCCAACTTTATGGGATAATTAATTAACAGTTGTCACTGCCGAGTGGTGGAACAATTTGTCTCTCGGCAACCCATGAAATGACAACAGTTGAACAGCCCCTGTATCGAAGTAGGTCAAGACATCAATGGCAACGTATGATCTTTTATATCGTCGAAACGTAACGTCACAAAGATATCGAAGACAGAAACAACTATCAGCCTTAAAACGTTACAAATGAAACAGCTGTTCTCCAAATTGTCGGCTTTCCGAACCAAAGGTGGTTCCCTTGTGCATACGTCGGCATTACATACAATCACAGGAGGTGCTGTGCCCTCATGACGACGGACGAATGCATCCTGAAAACGCTCCTTCAGCTCGTATATTCCACTCACGGTTAAATCCAGCTTCATTCAATACGCAGAACTAGTACTGCTTTGACGTGCAGCTGTTGTGTACAGTGTTGTCGCTGAGCATACAGTTTCACACGCATCTCTACTACAACGTCGAGGATAGCTCCAGCATTGGTCGCCGTGCTCAGAGTGTGGATACATGTCTCGCTGCAGATTTTCCCACTCCCTGACTGATGGTATGTTATGTGACTGTATGATCCTGCGCGTTCGTGTGAACAATACGGATATGCTGTCGGGCGCTAGTAACGTGGGGTCGCGGAGGACTTACGAGACATTTGAATATCGCCTTTTGAATCCACCGATTCGATACACATCATCGACAATCACGGAATCCCGGGGAAAGCTGGCAGCAACGTCACGTAACTATAAACCGCAGACTGAGTATCCCACGACCGTGATGCTGTCGCTGTACTGGTAGACATGTCTGCTCTTTCAAGCTTCATCAATAACCAGCGTTGAAATGCTATTTCTAAATGAGAAACGTACATTCAAAATGTGGAAAGCGTTACTCGCATCTATTTAGTGCAATAGCACCTGTGATGATACAGCGCTGTAACATAGACAATCCTTATAAGATTGGTGTTAACTTATTTACAAATGAATGTATTTCTTTCTTTCTTGTGTTTCATTAGGGGCGCAGCAGCTAAGCGGCAGCCGAAAGGTTCTTCAATCTTACCTGGAATATTGACGACCTAACAATAATCCCGGGTCGCCAGTCACTAGGATAAACTAATAAAGGGTATCTTTGATTCAAGTCACGTAATTACGTTTTGAAGATAAGTCTTTTAAGTATTAATATTATTCAGTGTCCACAATTATGTTGCTGGCGCAGGAAAGAAACTGTCTGCTTAATAATAATATTAGTAATATTCGGATATGTATGTGTGGTTAAACACAATCTCTGGGAAGAAAGTAGCGGGAATTTGTACTGCAAAATGAGCTACGTAACATATGCTCAGACACAAGATTGCGTAAGCTTCTCTTTTAAAGGACCACTATAAAGAGAATCCAACGCAAATACCATCTGGTAACATCTCAGTGACATCCAGTGCGACATGACGTCAATGGCAACTCACGCTAAAACGCTAACTGTTTGAACAACTACGCATTGACTACAATTCACGAAAATGTGACTTTATTTGCATGCCGCTTCTTTTCTGTAGTTTTAATGGCCAATTTCTTAAGAAACAAACTGTAAGAGGAAATAATTAAGATGCTATTCATCACATTACGATGATTTAAATAGCCAAATCATTAATACCACATATACTAAAAAGCATTGCTTACAATAATAAATTCTGCTTTACGTATTCGTTACGCAATTTCAGAAGTCAAGGTTACAACGTCGCTGCATCTTCATTCATGTTGGAATGAATGGCCGCGTCGAGTGATTGCTGTACCAGTATCATCAGACATGGGCATTTGTTTCCATCCGACCTTCTCGTGGAAGTCAAAACACAATGGAACCTGTCCTGTTGCTTTCATTACAGTACAGCTTGAGATGGAAGTGCTTTCTGCGATGCTTATTTTCCTGAATATTCAGCCGACGAGATTCAGAAAGATGACTGAATTGAAAAACATATCCACAATATTATTATCAGAAGACTGTGTAAACAATAATAATAACTGTAACAGTAATAAAAGCAACTTATCCCCAGCATTATAACAAATCTGAGACTATTGCTTAACATTTGAATAGGTTGTTTCCAACTTCAATAAAATATTTTCTCCGAATTTTGATGCAAATTATTAACACGATATTGATCAAAATATACCACCTCAGGACAAAATCACTGTCTTTGTTTCCGCACTTCTTTTTCTTTGTTTCCAAGTCATAAATGTTCATTTTTGTTAAATAAAGCACAATAAAATTAAAAATAACACTACAGCACAGTCTTGCGATTTCTGTTATAAATATTCTAAAACTGTCTCACTTTTAAGGAGGGTATGACGTCGATGTTGGATAGAGTACAACAATATATTGGTAACCGAAATCACTAACAAGTCAGCTACAGATTCTCGAAATAATCATTAGAGTATCACAAATATAGTACGATGTTGGAAGGAAGGATTAGTTGTACTAAACCTGAATCTGCTGGCAATATTAAGGAGCAACGGTCGGATAATACAGGCAGCTTTGGAGTGCTTATTAAACAGTTTCCCAAATTCATTAGGCGAACCCATTTGTGTTCCCCCTCCAACTCATCACACACACACACACACACACACACACACACACACACACACACACAATTCAAACACAACGACACGCATAACAGAATACGTACGATTTGCTGATTTCACACAAGAGTTACTTAGTTACTTTCCTTAAAGTGAATGTTCGGATGACGGATGCATTTGTGAAGTGAGATGCATTTGTGAAGTGACCCTGTTCATACATGAGTAAAAGGAAAAGATATTATAAATGTTACTTATTTCAGATCCGTGAAGACATGAAGACATGTAATGTTAATTATTCTCAACAAGAAGAAGAGATTATTCGAGAACTACAGTGAGGTGATGGAAGACATGGGATAGCGAAATACACGTATACAGGTGGCGGTAGTATCGCACACACGAGGTGTAAAACGACAGTGCATTGACGAAGCGGTTTTCTTTACTTAGTTGATTAATGTGAAACGATTTCCGAAGTTACTACGCCCGTGCGACGGGCTTGACGGACTTATAAGGGGGAATGGTAATTGGACCTAGACGCAATGGGACATTCCATTTCGAAAACTGTTAAATAACTTAACATTGCGAGATAGTCATTGACAAGAATGTGCAGAGAACACCAAATTTCAGGTGTTACTTCTCACCACGAATAGGGGTCGACGGCCTTACTTAACGACAGAGGACAGCTTCGTATGCGAAGAGATTTCAGTGCTAACAGACAAACAACACTGAGTGCAATAACTGCAGAAATCAATGTGGAACTTACGACGAACGTATCCGTTAGGACAGGGCGGCTTAATTAGGCGTTAACGGGGTTGGTTCAAATGGCTCTGAGCACTATAGCACTTAACTGCTGAGGTCATCAGTCCCCTAGAACTTAGAACTACTTAAACCTAAATAACCTAAGGACATCACACACATCCATGCCCGAGGCAGGATTCGAACCTGCGACCGCAGTGGTCACGCGGTTCCAGACTGTAGGGCCTAGAACTGCTCGGCCACTCAGGCCGACGTTAACGGGATGTAGCAGCAAATAACCGACGGGAGTACCATTGCTAACGGCACGACATCGCCTGCAACCGCCTACCTGGGCCCTTGACCATATCAACTAGACCTTAGACACCTGGAAAACCGTGGCCTTGTGAGATGATTCCCGATTTCAGTTGATAATAGCTGATGATAGCGCTGAAGTGTCGCGCAGACACCAGAAAGCCAGGGATCTAGGTTGTCTAAGAGGCACTGTGCAAGCTGGTGGCGGCTCCATAATAGTGTGCGCTATATTTACATGCAATGGAGGGGGTGCTCCGGTCCAACTGAAACGAACATTGGTTGGAAATGGTTATGTTCGGCTACTTGGAGGCCATTTGTAGCTATTTATATACGTCATGCTCCTTAACAACGATGGAACTTTTTATGGATGACAATGAGGATGATTTTGTCACCCACATCGCCCGACATGAATCCCATCGAATGCTTATGGGACGTAATCGAGAGGTCAGTTTGCGCTCATAATCCTGCACCAGCAAAACTTTTGCAATTGTGGACGGCTATAGAGTCAGCATGGCTCAATATCTCTGCAGGGGACGTTTACAGACTCGTTGAATGTTTGCCCCGTCAAGTTGCTGCACTTTTCCGGTCTTACTACTGTCTGTGATGATGATAAATAGGATTAAGAAAATACTGTATGAAATTACCAGCCGACACCGAGTACACGAACGCCTATCCAGACGTTAACACGTCTGCTCCCAGCTCTCACTTGGTAAATGAGTATCTCATTTATTGATATACCTCCTTTTCAGACTCATTTTCCTCTCTCTTAATAAGTATGTCACGAGGTGTTTGAAAGGATTTCGTTGCGAAAAATCTATAAAAGGAATTCATTCTATCGGATCATCGTAGTGGGTGGGCTTTTTTGTTATAAAAGGCTCAAGACATTTGTGTAATACTCTACACCATTTAATATCTGTCTACACGGTTTTGGATGTCAAACTATTACGAGATAGAAACATAAAACAAGTGCGGTTGTGAAATTTGTGGAATCAAATATTTTAAATTAAGTCCATCCAAGGAGTCGCACAATTAGCTGTTAAAGGTGACAATTAGTAACGTTCGATAAAAGCTTTGACAGCTAACCGCGAGCGAAACCCACCACTCTTCTAGACTGCATCTGGTATAAAATCTCTATTCCTACAAACTACAGTTACACATATTTATTTTTGTACCTGACGATGGTCTAAGACCCGAAAATTGGTTAGCTGGATAATAAATATTGTAGATTAGTACACAAATATTTTGTGTTTTATCATTTATAATGTACAAAATTATTATACTAAGAACCAACGGAAATTAACTAACGCAACACGTAAGATGTATTTCCAGCTCTAAAATAATTATGAATCTAGAATGAGATTTTCATTCTGCAGCGGAGTGTGCGCTGATATGAAACTTCCTGGCAGATTAAAACTGTGTGCCGGACCGGGACTCGAATTCGGGACCTTGCCTTTCGCGGGCAAGTGCTCTACCAACTGAGCACTACCAAGCTTGGGTAGCTCAGTTGGTACAGCACTTGCCCGCGAAAGGCAAGGTCCGAAGTTCGAGTCTCGGTGCGGCACACAGTTTTAATCTGCCAGGAAGTTTCGTTATGAATCTGTCAGTATGTATCGAGGAATTATCTAAATGTTGCTGAAACAGTACATTACCATACCTATAGTCGCCTGTGAAAATGTAAATAGGCATGTTCACATTAAAAATAAGAATTTCGCAAGTAAAGCTTGCCAGTGTAAAATGAATAATAATAAAAATTGGAACACGAGGACGTATTTCCGACAGTTCAGACGGACAGAATGGTAGAAACGTTGCTGTTCTTAGTACTCTTTCCCTAACCATACCCGTGATGAGGGCAGCTCTGTAAGAATAGTGGCTTTCGCTTCTAGTGGAGCTCACTTCCATTAAATTTCACACTTCACATCTCTAAAACATAAAATAATTCATCTCGCCAAGCAATAATATCCCAGGTGAGTATTGCTGAGTGGGAGGAGCGACCACAGTTTTAACGCTGTTGTGCAGATCAGCGATTCTGTAACCACAAATCTGTTCAGAGGCCTTACAGTTTTGTGTTTCGAATATTTTCTCTTCCTTCTAACTAATGTTAGGGGTAGCAATGGTCGGGCAGCAATGGTATCTTTATCCACTTCTTTAAGGAAACCTCTTTTCACCACAGATACGAAGTTTTATTTCTTCCGTAATCAAATCATCATATTTAAAAAAACTTCTCATCGTTAATAATCTTCATTGGTGCTGCTGCCGAAATTACTTAGCAGTTATCCAGACAACCACACTCTCACGAAGCCACGGCGGGTAGCCTAAGACGCAGGCAAACGCTAAGATTCCGAGAGAACGTCTGTCACGACAAACATTTAGTTCCCCATTGGTCATTCGACCAACCTTCTCAGCCTGCTTATTCACAAACTTGCTTTGAAACGTTCTTCATCGTGTCCATCCTTCAATGGTCGTTGATACCGCATAATCTTGGGGGAGGATGTATGCAATTTGAACTGCACAACTAAAGCAGCCGTGGATTGGGGCTTCGGGATAGACTGCAAATAATTTGAGAATACCAAGACTCAGAGAAAATTTCAGTTTGTGTTCAATACAGATGTCGTTTTCAATAAGGGTCAGCAGTAGACAGGTACTAGGATACAGGTAAACTGAGAATTGTCAACCTAAGAACTTACTACGAGTCTTACGAAAGTTGGAGACGCTGAAATTTTGCTTATAAAAAATTGGACAGTGGTTTTTTACTATTAATAGACACTCATAAGCTTCCTGGCACTGGTAAAAACATATAATATGTGCGGTTGTGAAATTTGTGGAAACAAAAATTTTAAGCTACGTGAATCTAAGGAGTCGCTGAATTAGATGTTAGTCCTCATAGACCCTCATGAACCTAGCACCCAAAAAGATTTCGTTCAAGTCTTTTACACTGTTTGTGAACAATTCGATTTATTTTAAGCCTTATCAACTATGGTAATCACGATGTAGTTTACCCACTATGTTTCGTTGAACGTACAAGTCAGGCTGTACCGATGAGAACCGCAGTTTCAAATGATGGTAACCCAGGATTGTGTGGACCCGTTTGGTGACGTGTATCATGATAACATGTTTTTGCCTGTCTTGTAGCATTGCACTGTAACACTTCTTATTGCCTGTTCCGTTCTGTTCACAGTATTTCAGAAATCTTTGTTGTTAATTCTTTTATCGGAAGTTGAGGCAGAATGTTAACCACGTCTTGCTACACAACATCCTCCACTACCCAGTCACTGCTTAAATTGTGCATGAAGATAATCTGTAACGATAGCCAAAGAAACCTAGAACTAGGAGTCACTCCGGTTCCCGTGACGGCCTTGTTAACGAGGGCGGAGGAACAGAGAAGTTTTCCGTGCAACTTTTGTTCTTGGAATGAGAGTGGTCAGTGCGAAGGACTGTCAATCATAAGGGTTCGCGTTCGATTCCCGGCTGGGTCGGGGATTTTCTCTGCTCAGGGAGTGGGTGTTGTGTTGTCCTAATCATCATCATTTCATCCCCATCGACGCGCAAGTCGCCGAAGTGGCGTCAAATCGAAAGACTTGCACCTGGCGAGCGGTCTACCCGAAGGAAGGCCCTCGTCACACGCCATTATTATTATTATTATTACTGCCCCTAAAAGACGGAAGAATCATTCATGAATGAGAATATCACTCTGCAGCGGGGTGTGCGCTGATATGAAACTTCCTGGCAGATTAAAACTGTGTGGCGGACCAAGACTCAAACTCGGGACCTTTGACTTTTGCGGGCAAGTGCTCTACCAACTGAGCTACCCAAGCACGACTCACGCCCCGTCCTCACAGCCTTAAATCTGCCAGTACGTCGTCTCCTACCTTCAAAACTTTACAGAAGCTTCCTGCGAACCTCGCAGAAATGAACAACGTAAGAGCATATGGACTATCAGACCAATTGTGTGATTGGATTGAAGAGTTCCTAGATAACAGAACGCAGCATGTCATTCTAAATGGAGAGAAGTCTTCCGAAGTAAGAGTGATTTCAGGTGTGCCTCAGGGGATTGTCATAAGACCGTTGCTATTCACAATATACATAAATGACCTTTTGGATGACATCGGAAGTTCACTGAGGCTTTTTGCAGATGATGCTGTGGTGTATCGAGAGGTTGTAAAATGGAAAATTGTACTGAAATGCAGGAGGATCTGCAGCGAATTGACGCATGGTGCAGGGAATGGCAATTGAATCTTAATGTAGACAAGTGTAATGTGGTGCAAATACATAGAAAGATAGATCCCTCATCATTTAGCTACAAAATAGCAGGTCAGCAACTGTAAGCAGTTAATTCCATAAATTATCTGGGAGTACGCATTAAGAGTGATTTAAAATGGAATGATCATATAAAGTTGATCGTCGGTAAAGCAGATGCCAGACTGAGATTCATTGGAAGAATCCTAAGGAAATGCAATTCGAAAACAAAGGAAGTAGGTTACAGCACGCTTGTTCGCACACTGCTTGAATACTGCTCAGCAGTGTGGGATCCGTACCAGATAGGGTTGATAGAAGAGATAGAGAATATCCAACGGAGAGCAGCGCGCTTCGTTACAGGATCATTTAGTAATCGCGAAAGCGTTACGGAGATGATAGATAAACTCCAGTGGAAGACTCTGCAGGAGAGACGCTCAGTAGCTCGGTACGGGCTTTTGTTAAAGTTTCGAGAAAATACCTTCACCGAAGAGTCAAGCAGTATATTGCTCCCTCCTACGTATATCTCGCGAAGAGACCATGATGATAAAATCAGAGAGATTAGAGCCCACACAGAAGCATACAGACAGTCCTTCTTTTCACGAACAATACGATACTGGTGTAGAAGGGAGAACCGATAGAGGAACTCAGGGTAGCCTCCGCCACACACTGTCAGGTGGCTTGCGGAGTATGTATGTAGACATAGATGTAGAAATGGCACTAGCCCTCGAAAGGCAAATGTCCCGAGTTCGAGTCTCGGTCCGCACACAGTTTAAATCTGCCAGGAAGTTTCAGAATCATTCTTGATCAACGGCTTGAGGATGCAGACAACTTTATAAACAATGCATTAAAAATACAACGTGTACCCACAAGCGTGTGTTCTGTAATTGAAAAGGATTTTCTTTTACGCCCAGTGACAAAAGATTCCGGGTTGGTCCCCCATTCGAATCTCCGGGAGGGGACGGCCAGTGTGAAAGTAAACATGATAAAGAACTGAATACCAAACAAAGGGGTAACTTTCTACAAGTAGAAGCGTAGGCTGTCAGATGTTTGAACGTGATAAGGAAGGTAAGGAATCTGAAAAGGGAAATTCAAACGTTGAACGTAGACATATTTGTGGGGGAGGGGGAGGTCAGTACAGCAAAATCGAAAGAATAAAAGGATTCCTTGTTAGACGAATGTAAGACAATATCTCCAGCAGCAGAAAACGATATAAAGGGAGTAGGATTCGTTATCAGTAGGTACGAAGGGCAGAGAGGGTGTTATTACGAACAGTTCAGTGATAGAGTTCCTCTCATCAGAATAAACCAATGGTTCAAATGGCTGTGAGCACAATGGGACTAAACATCGGAGGTCATCAGTCCCCTAGAACTTAGAACTACTTAAACGTAACTAACCTAAGGACATCACAAACATCCATGCCCGAGGCAGGATTCGAACCTGCGACCGTAGCAGTCGCGCGGTTCCAGACTGAAGCGCCTAGAACCGCTCGGCCACTCGGCCGGCTCAGAATAAACACCAGATATACACCATTAGCCCTAGTTGAGGTATACATGCCAACGTCAACAGCAGCAGAGGTAGAGAATGTATATAATGGCACCTTAGTATGTGAAGAGAGATTATAATCTTACAATCATAAGGAACTGGAACGCCATGTTAGGGGATGGAATAGAGGACGGTCCTTGGTAGTAGGAGTAACAGTGGGTGATTACTACTTGAGTTCGGCAATAAATTTCACGTCAAATAAATAGAAAATACACTGTTAAAAATCACAACAGGAGGAAGAGTACTTGTCAGAGAGCAGGCGACGAAGCTAGATTCCAAATGGATTACACTGCGGTAAAACAGAGATTCCGAAATAAGATATTATATTATAAGGCCTACACTGGAGCCGATAAAGGCTCGCAGTTTAACAATGTTGAAGAGTTGTTTCAAAATTAAGAAAATCTCACAGAAATGAAATACTAAACTACTGAGGAGTGATGAGACGCGTTTGAACTTCTCTAAGGCTTACTAAGATAGTAAATGGTACATAATGATAAGAATAATAAATAATGTAGATATCGTGTTTCAGTCTCTACCCACAATAAGCATTACGTACATCTCATTGTTTGAAGATATCCTGGGAATAAATTTATGGAATGTTTGCATCTGTTCTCGAACGACATGCAGCTGAGTGTCATAAAATATAAGGCAGACCTGACAAGTATTCGTTTATCAATAACTATTTCCGTGTATCTGTTTACAGTGGCTATGCATCCTACTGCATTCGCATATCGAATGACTAACACACTGAAGAGATCTTTCACCGTTCAAACTCCAATGGAGTCATTCAACGAAGGAAAATACGCACAGAAAATTTATGTAGTCCAAAATTTTGTGCAGTGGTAGAAGGGAATGACCTGAGCAACATATAGAAAGTCCCTGTTAGGTAAGAAAGGAGGAAATGTTCATAACTTTTACTTATCTCAGACCATTCTCCGAGGAAGTTAGTACAATCCTTAATTTTAAGTAAGGAAATAAAAGGCTGGAAATTGGATTTATCAGAAGAACTTGAAATTTATAAACATCTTGCTAATAGACATGGCTAGATTTTGAACGATAAGTTGCAACACGCGAGTAAGCACTTCCTTGATAGCTTTAAAGCGCCGTTCATGGTCACATAACACGTGTTTACCGACCATTTCCTCAAAATACTTCCTCTGCTGAGCTACTTCATGTCATATGACTGAGTTTTACTTTTCGTGGCCTTTACAGCACGTGTTTCTACAGTTTGTATTCCCAAAAAATTTGTAACTCAAGTAATATTTTGTAATGAAATTATCTTCTGCACGCTAAATCTATGTGCAGTACCACTCTGCTACATAAATGTTTTCTAAAATCATTTTATACTTAATGTATACCTCTGAAATTATTTCATTTATTACTGGCTTTCTATCAGAGATTTTTATTTTGCTTTCATATAAAATTACGTTACTTAACATTAGCAAGGCGCAGCGCTTTCGCGCATGCATATAGCGCCTACTGCATTCCGGCTTCCGTAGTGTTAAGAGGAAGTTTCTCTTTTTAGTGACGTTGTTTTTAGCTCATTCTTTCCCCATGTATCTGTGACAGTGGTCCTTTGTAAATAGAACTTTGGCTTCTACACGCGTATTATTATTATTAGTGTCCTTGTAGAAGAAACTGTCATTCCTGCTTCAATGAAAAAAAAATTGTTACTTAACACGAAGAAGGCGTAGTTTTTTCACGCATATATTAAGCTCCCTGTGCATCCCAATTTTTCCTTACCGTTTGAGCCTGTATCTTTTAACAGTTGGCCTTTGTCTCTGGGATGGTGAATACTTACATTATTCTAATATTTTATTCTTTGGACTGCTGTTATATTTTTATGTAGACAAGATCATTTACTAGTGGGCGGATACGTTTGTGCATTTATTCTGACGCATGAAGGATGTAATTTGGCTGCTGTCTTAAGCCAAGGCATGTGATGTTTCTGATTTTTGTAACAATTTCATATACGACACTAGCTGCTCGGCATCAGCTAATGTAGTTTACCACCACCATGTGATGTAACAAGTGAGTACGCGTACCTCACAAATATTTTTCTGTTATTAATATTTTGTTATGTATTTAAAATAGTTTGTAACCGTTCATACACAATTTTAGGGCACCACGCTTTCTGAAAAAGATATTTTTATGAATATTGACACCTAGGTCAAGGGATAAGTTAACTGATTTGCCGATAGTTTTCAGCGTCTTCAAATTTTTTCAGCTACTCAATGGCAGCTATGTTTAAGATATTAGAAAACCTGTTAGGGCTTGAGTGCGGGAGTTGGGGTGGGGCTCCTTAAAGGTCATGTTTTAAATTCTTTCTTGAATAACCCGAAAACCGCTGCTTCCAGGAAAAATGTTTCCCGCAGAAGAATAAAATTACATTGGAATCACACGAAAAAGACGCCATTCATTTTTTCTCTAGGACTAATAATTATCACGTTACAAGGTATGCAGAATCACAATTATTAATAGCAATGTTTCAATACTGTAAAATTAATGTTTATTCTTAAATAAAGTGTGTGGGTGCTGATATTAAAAGTGCGTGCCAGATTTAAATGCAGTAGAGCTGTATTAAAGGAGAAATTGAGTTCCGATATCGTAACAGTGTTGGTGGAGTGCGGGGGCGGGAGGGGAAGTGGGAGAGATTTTGAGTGTAGAAACGTTATTGGAGGCAGATTGCCGGATTGTGTTTACGCAGCTACCTCCTCCGTAGGTCTGCAAACTGGAAGTAAATCCACACTACGTCGCAAGAAGCAACCACATGGCATTTCAGAGAGTTGTACCGATGCGCCTACTGCGTGCCTTATGACTCACTAGTGAGGACGTACGCAGACACTCTGGGAGAATGTTTATTTTTTGCAAAGCCTATTAACGCTACAATCACTAAAGATCTGAGTTACTTATCATATTAACTTAAGGAACGCATATGTACAAAATCTACCTAAACATCTGCATATTGTTCTGCACTGCTAATGAGGTAACTGATTCTTAGTGATCCTTTGCGGCAGATGTTCCTTCTTCCGGGATAGGTAACTTTCACAAGCGCTGCTCGCTTTTCAGTTTACAGACAGACTAGACCTATCCAGCATTTTCTGTCCATTTCTCTAGTGCCAGTGGATAAAATAACTAGACAAGGCTCGGGTTCATGCAGTGGAGCTACTTTTAGTTTGTTGAGTACTCATTTTTAGAAGTTAAGTGACCTATTATGTAATAAAGGGCACCAACTGGAGCTGTCAATTGTCTATCAGACTAAATAGCTCTGTCCCATCCTGTGAAAACGTATTAGGCGACTTGTGTTACATTGTCCTCGCATTCAATGGCTGGAATACTTTTCACAGAAAGGCAGAATGAGAGATATCAAATGCATCACCGAAGCTTCAGCTCTCTTAACATCTGAGAATGTCCAGAGGCTTAAATTGGGTGCCTCTGTAACGGAAGTCGATCACCTAGGTGTTATGAGTATTTAGGTATTTCAACAAATATGAAGAAATTGTTACATCAGGTTACAGTTCTATACTTGAGCATGATAAGACCGATTCTATGAGAGATATTCACAGCCACCTTGCAAGATATACTGCGGATGAGCGGTAAGTGGCTCCACGCAGTGCACCACAATATGTAAGAGGCAGCAATGCGTGATTAAAAGAAAATCATACAGTCTTCCAGTAACACATTTAATGGTGAGAGATGCGCAGTAACCCTCTGGTCATTTATTGTATCACCGCCAATCGTCTACAACACGGATGCATATCTTTACAATATGGTGTCAACGATAGACAGCAGCTGGGTGCCACGTTTACCAGTGAAATTCCTTTACCACCAACAATACATAGGGCTCTGAGATCATCAAATTTGCAAATTAAACCCCTCTCAGCAACTGTTTAGAGAAATGTAATGCACCTGACAAGTGCAATTAAGTGCTCAGTTAATAAGCTCCAAATGACTCTACTATTAAACATGAAGGCAGCGAAGTTCTTTGTCTACTTATGAGGGAAAACTGGTCCTGAAATTCTGGAGAGGTATAGTCCTTTCTGTAAACTGAAGAGTGAGCAGTGCTTATGGTGCGATAAATCGCCTTTCCTGGAAGAACTCTGCTACTGTTGTCCAGGGCGGCGAATAATCAATTTCTGCTCTAGCTGTGCCGAACAGTGCCAAGAGATTTTCGTACAATACGTCCATAAACGTTTCTCGCGTTAATAATATTAGTAACTGGTTTCTGAATTCCATGTACTGATAACGCACCTTCTGAAAATTAAACATCTTTTTCGTGATTCATAAGGCGAGCTGCGGAGGAGACGGTGCTACTTTGTGGAACAGTCTGGACTTGCATCTTGTGACGCATTGGTGCGGAGATGATAGAGGCTCGCTTGTTTGTTCTTCAGTATACATACCTGTGACGGAGGGAAGTGCACGACCACAATCCGGCAATCTATTTTTTCTCACAGTGTGCCCTCCACCTTCCCCCGTCTCTTCAAGCAGTTACACACACAGAATAGAATTTTCCCCCTAATACGGCTCTACTGTTCTTAGATGTGACACAGACATTTAATATTTTTTCTTAACTCACCTCGTTTATAAATAAATTATAAATTTATAAATAAATTTTGTGCCAATAAAGCCTATTTATATAATCTGCAACGCATAAATTATTAGTCCTAGAGAAAAAAATAAACTCTGACATTTTTGTAGAATATATTACGTTCTTCTTTTTTCGTACTGGGAATATACCTTCGCCAGAAGACGCTGTTTTTGAGTTACTCAAGAAAATCATATGAATCTGATCTTCCAACATCCTAGCCTTACTAGCCTCCCACGCCAAGCTCAGAACCCCCCTCCCCCGTCCCCATCCCCGGGTCAGTATTTCTAATTTGTGGTTCACAGCACTCTCTCCTACCACTGTACAAAAATTTTCGACGTAACGAATTCTTTTCCTTATTCGACCTGTCTTGGTCTTCGCTGGCTTGGCTGGAGTATAGTTTCGTCCTGATGGTATAATGTCGTTAGTGTAAATTTCGACAGAAAGTATACCTCACCGTTTCAGGGATTCATACATCATTGTTGTCCAACATTTTCAACTTCCTGTTACTCGCATTAAAGTCGTATTAGACATGAAATTGATATGTGGAAAGATATTAGCCTGCCATGGAACAATGTTTCGTGTAACAACAATCAAATACATGTGTCCACAATATAGAACCTTATGTTCTTTGAGAGCCCGAAGGGGCTGTGGATATGAGACACCCCAGACGCGTATGGTCAAAATTACACAAACGGTTGATATTGTGCTGTGGCCTTCAGTACGAAGACTGGTATGCTGCAGCAATGCATGCTACTCCACCCGGTGCCAACCTCTTCATCTCCGAATAACTACTGCTACCTGCGTTCTGAATCTGCTGTATTCATCTTCTGGTCTCCCTCTACGATAGTGACCCTATACAGTTCTCTCCAATACTACACTAGTGATCCCTTAATATCTCAAAATTTATCAGACCAAGCGATCCCTTCTTATGGTCAAGTTGT
Organism: Schistocerca cancellata; assembly: GCF_023864275.1. Classification (NCBI taxonomy): domain Eukaryota; kingdom Metazoa; phylum Arthropoda; class Insecta; order Orthoptera; family Acrididae; genus Schistocerca; species Schistocerca cancellata. The sequence continues at coordinate 252,687,430 of NC_064631.1, forward strand.
GCCACAAATTTCTTATCTCCCCATTTCCATTCAGTACATTCCCATTAGTTACGTGATGGATCCATCTAATCCTCAACATTTTCTGTAGTGCCACTTTTCAAATTTTCTATTGTATTTTTGTCAAAACAGTTTATCATCCATGTTTCACCTACATGTATGGCTACACTCCAGACAAATCATCATCTTCATCATCATCATCATCATTTAAGACTGATTATGCCTTTCAGCATTCAGTCTGGAGCATAGTCCCCCGTATAAAATTCCTCCATGACCCCCTATTCAGTGCTAACATTGGTGCCTCTTCTCATGTTAAGTCTATTACTTCAAAATCATTCTTAACTGAATCCATGTACCTTCTCCTTGGTCTACCCCGACTCCTCCTACCCTCTACTGCTGAACCCATGAGTCTCTTGGGTAACCTTGCTTCTCCCATGCGTGTAACATGACCCCAACATCTAATCATGTTCGCCCTGACTGCTACATCTATAGTGTTCATTCCCAGTTTTTCTTTGATTTCCTCATTGTGGACACCCTCCTGCCATTGCTCCCATCTACTAGTATCTGCAATCATCCTAGCTACTTTCATATCCGTATTCTCAACCTTATTGGTAAGGTAACCTGAATCTACCTAGCTTTCACTCCCATACAACAAAGTTGGTGGAAAGATTGAACGGTGTACAGATAACTTAGTCTCGGTACTGACTTCCTTCCTGAAGAAGAGAGTAGATCGTAGCTGAGCGCTCACTGCATTAACTTTGCTACACCTCGCTTCCAGTTGTTTCACTATGTTGCCACCCTGTGAGAATATGCATCCTAAGTACTTGAAACCGTCCACCTGTTCTAACTTTGATCCTCCTATTTGGCACTCAGTCCGTTTATATCTCATTCCCACTGACATTACTTTCGTTTTGGAGATGCTAATTTCATACCATAGTCCTTGCATTTCCGATCTAGCTCTGAATTATTACTTTGCAAACTTTCAGTCGAATCTGCCATCACAACTAAGTCATCCGCATATGCGAGACTGCTTATTTTGTGTTCACATATCTTAATCTCACCCAGGCAGTCTATTGTTTTCAACATATGAACCATAAATAATATGAACAACAGTGGAGACAGATTGCAGCCTTGTCCTACTCCTGAAACTACTCTGAACCATGAACTGAGTTCACCGTCAATTCTAACTGCTGTCTGACTATCTACGTAAAGACCTTTAATTGCTTGCAAAAGTTTGCCTCCTATTCCATAATCTCGTAGAACAGACAATAACTTCCTTCTAGGAACCCGGTCATATGCCTTTTCTAGATCTATAGAGCATAGATACAATTCCCTGTTCCACTCGTAACACTTCTCCATTATTTGCCGTAAGCTTAAGATCTGGTCCTGACAACCTCTAAGAGGCCTAAACACACACTGATTTTCATCCAATTTGTCCTCAACTAATACTCGCACTTTCCATTCAACAATACCTGTGAAGATTTTACCCACGGCGCTGATTAAAGAGATACCTCTGTAGTTCTTACAATCTTTTCTGGTTCCATGTTTAAAGATTGGTGTGATTACTGCTTTCGTCCAGTCTGACGGAACCTGTCCCGACTCCCACGCCATTTCAATTATCTTGTGTAGCCATTTAAGACCTGACATTCCACTGCATTTGATGAGTTCCGACTTAATTTCATCCACCCCAACCGCTTTACTGCACTGCAATCTATTGACCATTTTCTCCACTTCCTCAAATGAGATCCTATTTTCGTCATCATCCCTATCCCATTGTACATCGAAATCTGAAACATTACTTATCGTATTTTCACCCACATTGAGCAACTCTTCAAAAAATTCCCCCCATCTTCCTAAGGCATCAATAGGATTTACCAGCAGTTTTCCTGACCTCTCCAAAATACTTGTCATTTCCTTCTTACCCCCCTTTCGAAGACTGCTAATTATACTCCAGAATGGTGTTACAGCAGCTTGACCCAAAGTCTCCAACCTGTTTTCAAAGTCTTCCAAAGATTTCTTCTTGGATGCTGCAATTATCTGTTTGGCTTTGTTTCTTTCTTCAACATAACTTTCTCTGTCTCCCTGTGTTCTAGTATGTAGCCATTTTTGATACGCCTTCTTTTTCGTTTTACGGGCTGTCTTGACTGTGTCATTCCACTAAGCTGCTTGCTTCATCCTACCCTTACACACTACTGTTCCAAGACATTCTTTATCCACTTCTAGTACTGTGTCCCTGTACCTTGTTCATTCTTTTCCAATGACTGTAATTGACTACATTCAACTAACTGGTACCTTTCTGAGATCACTGTTATGTACTTGTGCCTGATTTCCTTATCCTGAAGTTTCTCCACTCTTGTCCTCCTACATATGGACCTGACCTCCTGCACTTTCGGCCTCATAATACCAATTTCACTGCAGATTAAATAGTGATCAGTGTCATCAAAGAATCCCCTAAATACACGTGTGTCCCTCACAGCCTTCCTGAATTCCTGATGTGTTATTATATAGTCAATGACAGATCTGGTTCACCTGCCTTCCCAAGTACACCGGTGAATGTTCTTATGTTTAAAAAAGAGGTTGGTGATTACTAAGCGCATACAGGCACAGAAATCCAAGAGTTGTTTCCCGTTCCTGTTGGCCTCCATATCCCCTCCAAATTTACCCATAACCTTTTCATACCCTTCTGTTCAATTTCCAATCCTGGCATTAAAATCACCCATGAGAAGATCACTGTCCTTGTTCTTTATCTAACAACTACATCACTGAGTGCGTCATAAAAACTATCGTTCTTATCTAGATCTGTCCCATCACAATGCGAATATACTGACACAATCCTAATTTTCTAGCTAGACACTGTCAAATCTATCCACATCAGTCGTTCGTTTACATACCTTATTGCAACTACGATGGGTTCCATTTCTTTCCTGATGTAAAGCCCTACGCCCCATTCCCCTATTCCTGCTTTGACTCCTGACAGGTAGACTTTGTATTCTCACACTTCCTCTTCTTTCTCACCCCTTACTCGAATGTCACTAACAGCTGAAACGTCCAACCCCATCTTTCTTGCAGCCTCTGTCAGCTCTACCTTCTTCCCAGAGTAGCCCCCATTGATATTAATAGCTCCCCATCTCGTTACCATTCGTTTGCCGAGTCGTATCTTAGGAGTCTCTTGGTTGTCAATTAGAGGTGGGATTCCGTCACCTCCAAAGGTCCGAGGCATTTTGCTCTGATTGTTGCCAGCATCACATTTAAAGTACCAGGGAAGTAGGTTGCTAGCCTTACTTGCCCCGGGTCCCTCTGAGTTTTACCCCTAACGGTTGAGGGACGAAGGGTGGATTTGGTAGTCTTTGCCGTCTGAGCACAAAGCTGACCATGACTCAGAATATGTCCGAGATGCCCAGCCTTATTCCAAAGTAACTGGTATCCCGACTGTCGGGACCACTTACTTGGAGGTGGCGCTGTGGTTAGCACACTGGACTCGTATTCGGAAGGAAGACGGTTTAAACCCGCGTCCGGCCATCCTGATTTAGGTTTTCCCTAAATCTCTTCAAGCAAATTCCGGGATGGTTCCTAGGAAAGGAGACGGCCGATTTCCTTCCGTATCCTTCCCTAATCCGAGCTTGTGCTCCGTCTCTAATGACCCCGTTGTCGAGACGTTATACACTAATCTCCTCCTCCTCCTCCTCCTCCTCCTCCTCCACCACTTACTTGGCCACTCATACGTTGCCCGTGGTTCATGAACTAGGACATGACAACAGGAACCCACACCATGAACCAGACAGATACCTTCAGAAAAATTTCCTAACATAATCTATTCTCTTCTTGAAAAATGCTTTTTGGCCATTGCCAGACTACGGTTATCTCTACTTCGAACATCGTCATTTATTTAGCGGCCCAAAAGTAGCGAAGTTCATCTACTAGTTTAAGTGTATCGTTTCCTACTCTAATACCTATAGCATCACCTGATTTCATTAGACTACAGGCCATTATCCTTGCTTTGCTTTTGTTAATCTTAATCTTATATGCTACTTTCAAGAGACGGCCCATTCCTTTCAACTGCTCTGCCAGGTCCTTCGCTGTCTCCGACAGAATTACAATGTCGTCGACTAACCTCAGAGTATTTATTTCTTTTCACTGAACTTTAATTCCTACTCCAAATTTTTACTACATTCCTTTACTGCTTGTTCAAGCGTAGGCTGTAGCGTTGTCACTGCCTTTTCAATCACTGCCTCTCATGCTGCTCAACCCTCATAACCGACGTCTGGTTTCTGTACAAACTGTAAGTAGCCTTTCACTCCCCGTATTTTAGCCCTGCTACCTTCATAATTTCAAAGAGAGTTACGTTTGCCTTTCCTTAACCTATCTAGGATAAGTCATAGGATCAGTATTGCATCGCGTTTTCCTACATTTCTCCGGAATCGTGACTGATCTTCCCCGAGATCAGCTTTTACCAGTTTTTTCCATTCTTCTACAAGGAATTCATGTTAATGCTTTGCTACCATGACTTATTAAACACATAGTTCGGTAATTTTCACAACTGTCAGCAACTTCTTTTTTTAGAATTTGAATTACTACATCCTTCTTGAAGTCTCGGGATATTTCGCCTATCTCATACATCTTGTGCACCAGAAGGAAGAGCTTTGTCGTGGCTGGCTCGCCCGATGCTATCAGCTGTTCTTACGAAATATCTTCTACACCCGGGGCCTTCTCGGCTTAGATCGTTCAGAGCTCTGTGAAATTCTTCTCGCAGTATCGTAACTCCCCCCCCCCCCCCCTCTTCTTCATCTACATCCTATTCCCTTTCTGTAATACTGCCTTCAAGTTCATCATTCTTATATAGACCATCTATATATTCTTCCACCTTCCAGCACTCCCCTCTTTGCTTAGGACTGGTTTTTCACCTGAGCCCTTGATAGTCATAGAGGTGCTCCCCATTTTTTTCCTCCAAGGGCCTATTTGGTTTTCCTGTATGCGGTATCTACCTTTCCTCTAGTGAAACATGCTTCTAAACCCTTACATTTGTCCTCCAGCCATTCCTGCCTAGCCATTTTTAGTCTTCCTCTCAGTCTCGTTTTTAGGCGTTTGTACTCCTATTCCCTTTCGCCTGTTTTATTTGATAAATTTTTAAATATTCTTCGTTCATCATTTTATTTCAATACCTCTTGTGGTTTCCAAGAATTTCTACTAGGTCTTGTCTTTTTACTTACATAATCCACTGCTGCCTTCACTATTTCATCGGTTAAAGCAACCCATTCATCTTCATGCCTGTATTGGCTACGACAGTACTTTCAGTATGATGTTCATAGTAGCTTACCGACATCATTACTTTCTTATTTGCTACTGAACCCTGTTTGACTTTGTATTTACAACCCGGTATTTAGCTGTTCCTCCCACCGCCGAAATTCACTAATTCCCACAATACCTAAATTAAACATATCAATTTCCATTTTTAAATTTTCTTAGTAACCTACACGATTAAGGGAGGTAACATTCCACGTTACGATCCGTAGAATTCTAGTTTTGTTTCTCCTGCTGACGACATCGTCCTGAGTAGTCCCCATACAGATACCTAATGGGGATTTATTTATGTTCGGAATATTGTACCTAAGAGAATGCCATAGTTATTTAACCATACAGGAGAGCGGCATGAGGTCAGGAATAATTACCGCTGTGGTTTCCCTTTGCTTCCAACCGTTCGCAGTACCAGCACAATGAAGCATTTTGGTTGACGACAAGGCCAGATCAGCCCATCATTCAGACTGTTGCCCCTACAACTACTGTAAAGGCTGCTGCCTCTCTTCAGGAACCACACGTTGGTCTGGCCTCTCACCGACATCCCTCCGTCGTGGTTGCTCGATGAACCTGCTGACTTTTATCTCGCGAAGCTTTCAGCAGGATGTAGCGCTCAGAGAGGCGAACGAATGCGCAGAACAAAGTACTACAGTTGGGATCACGTTAATCACAAGAGCTGTATTGAACTGGATCAGAACATTCGAACAACAGAGTTTTTCCATTCAATAAGAGTGATTCACGTTTCTTGATAAGGGATTGCTGGCCACATTAGAATATGGTATGGAGATTGATATTTTGGGAGTACTTTTATCGTAAGCACTAGTTTACCTGGAGGCTGTCACTTTTGAACAGATCCCATGAATTTAGATTGTTAATGTGAAAGCTGTACACATGTAGTGAAAAAGTAAATATTCCCTTGCAACAATTAGTTGCTTAATGCAAGGCTGTTTGGGATCCTCTACCACATGTATCATTTTTAGACCGATGATTTTAGAAACACTGTACGAAGCCGTTCCGACGACTGGGTGGGATCAAACACTAGAAATACTACGTGGGTCATTTTTGACCCATGAGGGTACTTTGAGCGCCCTACCCCGCTCCGTAATCATTGCAGGACCAAACCCTGTTGTGACTTTTCGTCATTAATGGGATTGTGTAATTCATCAAAATTTCCTCTCCCGAACTCACCAAGAAGTGTGAAACATTTACCTGTTATTCCTGCAGTACCATGTGGGTCACTTTTGACCCATACTCATTTCAACGCAATTCGATATCAGTAACACCGGTTTTCAGACACTAAATAGTTTCTGGATGTGAATCGACGTTATTCAAGAGGTGTTGGAGTATATTACGGCACTCTGGGCCATAAATAACGTGAAATACGAAGAATTTCAGAGGTCAGGCGATACTTTTATATCAGAGAGGCTTTACGTTTTGTAAGGACTGCCGACATGCAGACCTAACAAGTGACACTGGGAGGCGACAGAATAACATACTATACAGCGGGGAAGTCATCCCTCCTCAAACGCTCTTCGGGCACTGCTAATAGTTCTCGTAACAGCAGACATCACGCCCGTCGTCCTTATGGAAGTTTCCTGTTTCTATATCTCTATCTGTGGTCGAGCCAAGCCGGCTGAGACAGACCTGATGACAGTGAAGTAAGCTTACAGTTCATTTTCGCGACTTAGCATCATTGAAGCTACGATGGAAAGATGACGTGGCTTTACAGTAGCAGGGGTTCTATAATATATGGAGAACATTTCTCAGACCCCGTCGGGTGATGAATACGGTAGTGAAACAAGTGCGTAGGAAGAAGAGGATTTTATTCCAACGGAAACTGCTGACTCAAGTGATTCAGATGCGTGAAATGAACAGCTTGCAGAATATGACCCATCTGACGATGACCTCTCTCTTGCACAATGTAAGCATGAACCATTCTGCCTGTGTTTATGAACCAATGAGAGCACAGTTACTTCACGGCTTTCTTTATTCTATTCTTTAGGTGTCGGATTTGCAGATTCTACCATGGAGCATGGACATCCTTCCCAGAGACGCACCAAACGTGTGTCCAATGCAGGACGGAGCCTTCGACCAGGACGAGGACGGTGCGGTAGAGGAGTCATCGGTCAGCTAACTGATGGAGTCGGTAAGTCACTGATAAATAAATCCTTAGTCGAAACTCGAACGCAATAGCAGTGTAAGTCAAACTGCGTCATGGCTGGCTTTTTGTCGTCGTTCTCTTTCTCTCAATAGTTACAAATTATTTTGACATATGATTCAATTTACAGCTCACAATGGCGATGATCCAGTTGTTGTGGACCACTCACAAGAAGGCGATATCAAGGCAATCGATGCAGTTGACGAAGTGGGAGAGGTGGATGTGGCCGCGGTAGATTGCGTGCAAGACGTGGTGCGGCAGCTTATCATGGACGAGGAAGAGGAAACACCGTGCGGTATCTTCTCGCTGGTGAGTAAGTGGAGACTACCAATGACACCAATTGGACACGAATTCACCCACGCGACGTGGCAGGTAGGCACAGCGCTCAGAATGTCTTGCAGGAGATAATCGGGCCGACGGGTTGTAGACGACGAGTTGTAGACGACTCACCACTCACTATATTTCGGCTATATGTCAGAGACACAATCCTGAAACTAATAAAGAAAGTACAGTGAAGAAAAGTTTCATAGCATACTTGTTAATAATGAGTGGTTCCTACGGCTGGAAGAAGTTGATTACTCTACACTCGTGTAGCATATGGCGCTCGGGTTATGGAGCAGTAAGTTAGGACCTTCTTTTTTTCAAAGCACCATCGACCCTGCAAGTGGCCATTCATACAGTACAGACCGAGTAAACCTGTTAAGTATGAGATAAAATACTGACGTCTGTCTGATGCTGACAAGTGCTACATCCTGAATGGATTCCCTTACCGCGGCAAACACAAAACTCGTGATCAAAGCAAGGATCTAGGTCACCATGTCGTTACGAAGCTGGCACAGCCGTTGCTCAGCTGTGGTCGTTACGTCACGACTGGCAACTTCTTCATCTCCGTGAAACTGGCGGATGAACTGGAAAAAAACGGAACCCAATTAGTTGCCACTCTTTGGAGATTACTCAAAGAGTGGCGCTAAGTAGAGCAACGTACTGTATGCGCTGTGAAATTCACGTTTCCTGCAAACAATGAAACGGGAATAAAACATCTAAACTATACTTGAAGTGCAAAAAATAAGTGTGCAAAAGCTGGCTTGTAAAAACTGTTGTCGAATATCTGAACTTTGAGCCATCCAGGCTTATGCAGTTCTGTCAAGTCTTTGTTGCTAAATATTTCCAAATATATATAATCATAGCCTGAAGTTGTTTGTTCTTATGTTTCAGTACCTTGATTGCAATAAGTAAGAAAACAGTCACACCATTTTAGTCACCTGCTACGCTTTAGAATCCATGACAAATACAATCTTTTAAAAATACTTGGTACTTCTTTTATTTATCTGTAAAAGCAAAAATACTATCTGTACTCAAATAAAGAGTATGTTTTGACTCTGTTTCAATCTTCTGACTAAGAAAAACTGTGTAATAATGTTTTCCTTATTTGTTTTTACGATGATTGATGAAAGTCTGTGGAATCTCTTCAGTAAAATTTAAAATGATAATGTTTATTTCCGAAATTTTATGTTTGACAGTGTACTATTTACTTGAGAGACCAAATTACCCTTTGCTTACTCTTTACACATTTACTGAAAGTATTGTCAACATGGCGACACTCAATACACCACACGAATACGAATAAAACGGTGCGAAGTTCCCAGATGTCAGTGACCAGATAATTCATCTTCAACGTCTGCTGTAGAAATTGACTGAACGTGCTGCCTAGAGTGCTGAGTATTATCCTATATAATGGAGAGGAATGTTATACTGTATGGTGAAACAAAGCTGATTAAGTATACAGTTTTTAATTTTCTAATGTTGACTGTCTGATCGCAGAACTACACTTCAACTGCGCTACTACAGCAGGGCCAACAACAGGAAACCTGGAGATCACGTGAGCCGCGTGACAAGCACTCAGCTTTTACCCGCGCTGGTGGACCGCCTATAATCAATCTCTTTCCGTTCTTAATGTCGTTTACCATCCGACTGTGATTTCCAGGAATGTATTACTGTCTACTGAAATCGGATGCCTTATACCGGGTAAGCTATCGTCCGGTAAACCAGGCGTGTGTCCAAAAAGTCACATATCCGTCAATTTTATCGGTAATTATACAGACCAGTTATTAATTACGTGAAGTGTTCGAAACCTTCTTTCTTTTGTGGAAACTAACTCTGTTGACAAGTTGCTTCAGCGCATTTACTGAATTAATGGATCACAGCAAGGAATGGTAAACCATTTAATATGGTTGGGAGCAGGATACGGGGGCTGCTGGAGTGGAATGCTGAGCAACGAATTGAGGATAGAATATAAATTGTAATTTATTGCCCAAGAAAAGTCATGCGAGGTACTGGTAACAACATATTGACATATAACTTTTTCGATTTAAATGTACAGTACATCAGCTGATTTAACGGGAATCATCAGCAAGGTATCTAACATCAAACAATCTGCACATATGAGATTTAAACCTTTCTCAAAATTGTAATGCTTGTAAAATGTTATTACGAAATACAGAAAATTACTTAACTGGTCACTGTATTTAAGCCTTACGCAACCTAATGGGCATAATGGCTTACAGGAAATAATATCACAGACGTATAGCAATATCTGCCCACTACAGCACTGTCTTACGTGACCTTGTGTGCCACGATGATTCACAGAATCAATTCATATAGTTAAATGGTAAATATTACCCACAATGGCGCTTGCGTTATAATCTTACGTAGCACACCGATTTACCAAGACAATGCAATTAATGCCAAGTACAGTCTGGTCCAGAATAACGAGTGCCCTACCACTGATTAAACTACTCAGAACCAGTAATGAACTGTTTTACAAGGCAAGCACATTCATTTCAGTCAAGTTAACAAGGCAGTGCCTCCATTTCAGTTTTAGCACAAATATCCATCAATAGTCGTAGGCTAACAGGTAAACAGTGGTGTCACAGTAGACTTAAATTTTACTTGACTAGCATGACAGTTTGGACGCCCCTTAACTGACATAAGTTCAGTAACGAAATGAAAAGCAATTTAAAGACACTCAAGTAAAGGTATTGTGAAACACTTCAACAATTTAAGCAAACACGCCCACATAGGCACTCCAATTCATACGTAAGTCCATCAGGGCACAAGTCAGTATTTCGACACGCGACGTGGGAACACTCACTGCTCAGCAGCGCAAGCCAGAATACGACGGAAAGAAGTCTCGCTGTAACTCCACCAGATGAAGATGCACCAAAATAACAGCTCACCTTTAACAATATTAATCTAAATGCAGCTAATAAGGCAATGGCCAGAATGACACCAGCCCGTAGCCAAAGCGTGAGGAAGGTTGAACTCGTAAACAGAACGAACGACAGTTAGTCACGGCAGCACCCCCAGTTCCACTGCTCGACCGACTCCAATGCAACTGCCAGACTCACACCACTTGCAGAATCGTCTTCCGCGATCTTCCGGCGTCGCTCCGCCCAGGGCCCGCTCGTCTCACTCTCTCTCTCTCTCTCTCTCTCTCTCTCTCTCCCTCTCTCTCTCTCTCTCTCTCTGCCCGAGACTCCCTTTCGGCTTCCCGCTCGGAATCCCAGAGGGCGCACCAACTCGCGCACCGCAAGGCGAATCGAAAGAGATAGAACACACTACACCGGAACAATCAAATCGCAGGAGCACACGGTACACCATTGTATAAATTCTAACGGATAAATAACTCATTTAGATACACAGAATCTTATAATTTTCGTGCCGACAAAGATTACTTAAAAGGGACTGTACGAGTAAAAAATATCTTTTATCTACTCTTGATCAGCACGTAATGTAATAACATAATTATGTGTCGGTTATGAAGCAGTCCAGACATTCCGATGCTTCAATACGGATATCTGGTAAATACAAACTTTCCTTGAATATTCTTTTTAATCTTAATCGATACGCTGTTAAGCTAGTCACTTGGACCCATGAGGTCGATATAAACCGGAAAGTAAATAACCTAACGCCTGCATAAAAAAACTGGACCATCGTTTCTTCATCAAACTTTCCACCTAATACAAATCTTTCTCTTCGAATTCATCTGCCTCCCTACTTTGAACTTCCCGCTTTACGCGATTAAAAATTGCAACAAGTTGATAAAAAACAACTAAATTTGCTGAAATGAAGTAATTCAGACATCTATTGAATCGGTGTTGTATCAAGAACTGGTCGAGGTCTCCACCAAAAGAAACAGAGACAGTACCACCTATTAATTCGACTTCGAGTAAGTGTTTAAAAAGCGAATAATCGAATGAATAGAAAGATTAACACGCCATGTTTATACTAAGCGTGACTGTTAGAGAAAGTATCAGAAATGCCAAAATAATTTTCCAATCCCGACTTTACGTGTCCGATAACGCTGTGACAATTTGTGACATAACATACAGGTTTACTTTGCGAGATTGTATTACACACGTCACACGCTAAATGTGACACTCAGGTAAACAGACACCGCTTTCACTCGCTAACGAGAAAACGTAGCTGGTGCGGACGTAAAAATTTTAATTTTTGCACATCATTTTCAGACTTTTGAAATCTTTCATCATTCACGTCGAATTCTGCGTTATAAATTTGATACCACGAGTGCGTGGCCTCGATCCGTCACAAGTCGTGGAGAAATATAAATGAATGCATTTTCGTGACATTCTCGGACACTCGAGAGCTGATTTGGCTGCCATTTTTTTCATTTAACACTGGCAAAGTTACATATAAACATCAGTTATTCTTCAGACAACAGGATTTAAGGAAATACTTCCACAATTTCTTGCGTTCTAGTTCCTTAACGCTTCAGGAAATTTCGTATAATTTACTATGATTTGTTCGTGTTATTATTTTCCTTGAATCATGAGACGATAATAGGCATACTATTTAACGACATACACGGCTCATCCGAAACATTGTGACCACTGCCGACTACTACGTTGGATGCCGTTGGTGGCGTTACGTGCACATGACGCGGTAAAATTTCCATGTAAGTGGGGAAGACACGGCTGGGGGATCACACTACCGAAGACATAGGCTGCAAGTGGGGATGTCCATTGATATAAACGTCTTTGGGAAACGGCAGATTATTATATTACGCATAGCCTGTGAACGAGTATCTCGAAAACGGCGAAGCTTGTCGAAAGTTCCCGTGTTACTGTCGCGAGCGCTTACGGGAAAGGTAGAACAAGTGTGAAACTACCACTAGGCGCTAGATGGTTGAACGACCACGACTCTTCACAGGACGTGAGGTTCAGAGGCTTGTCGGCTCCGCAGAGTAGTATAGAGCCCAACGCTGGCGAACGCGCAAGTGTTTCAGAGCACACCTTGCAGCGCATATTGTTGAATATGGAGCTGCGCAGCAAAAAATGGTTCAAATGGCTCTGAGCACTATGGGACTTAACATCTGTGGTCATCAGTCCCCTATAACTTAGAACTACTTAAACCTAACTAACCTAAGGACATCACACACATCCATGCCCGAGGCAGGATTCGAACCTGCGACCGTAGCAGCCTCGTGGTTCCGGACTGAGCGCCTAGAACCGCTATACCACCGCGGCCGGCTGCTGCGCAGCAGACTACAGCTACGTGTTCCCATTGTGATGCAACGGCGTCGTCAGTGACGATTGCAGTGGGCATGGAGCCAAAGGGATTCGACCGCCGGTCAGTGGAAACGTGTCAGCTCTTCGGGTGAATCACATTTGTGCTACGCAAGGTCGATGGTCGTCACCACAGATGCCGTCATCGAGGTGAACGGCAGCTCGAAACGAGCAACGCGCTAGAGACGCAGACTTGTGGGAGCAGTGTTGTGCTATGGGAGGCCTTATCTTGCATGGAACCTGTTGTAGTAATCGAAGACGCGCTGACAGCTGTGTACTAGCTGCATCCCTTCATACCTGATGTCTGTCCCGACGGAGATGACTTTCAGCAGTACAGCTGTCCGACCCTCGGAGCCAGAACAGTGTTACATTCGTTTAAGGAGCATCATAGTGAACTAATGTTGTTGTCTCGGCGACCAAATTCACATGATGCAAATCATATGGAACCCATCTAGATCGCCATCGGGTGCCAGCACAGAGTACGCAAATGAGTGGCCCGTTATTCACGCGATTTACATGACATTTGCGAAGACACTTATTGCCACATACCCTCACAAAGCTACCAACAAACTGTTGGATTCCCACTACGCAGAATCAGTGATGTATGCTGTTCCAAAGACAGACAAACAAACTGTTAAGCTGATGGTCATAATGTTTTGGCCCATTGGTGTATATCGACGTAGATGCACTTAATGTCCTTAAAATTCCGCGCTCTAATGAATAACACGAATTAGTGATGTCACCTGTCATCCTTAGCATACACTTCTAAATGAAAGAGTATACTAAAGCGTGACACGTTACACAACAATTGTGATTCACGGTATCCAGTTTTATGGCGCTATACGATAAGTCCGGTGATTCGAAAAAGCCTATGGGGCCTGAAGGTGACAAAATGAATTTCCGAAACTGGTTGCGTTCGAAATAAAATAAAGTAACTTAAAGTACACGGCTTTTGGTAAAGTTTATTGAATTGGAAAGTACGTACGAGCCGATGTCCCCTGTCCATAATGGACCGACAGAGACTATATTGAATTGGTCAGTAATGCTCTTCAGCAAAGCAGTTGTGCACGGCAAGATCATAAACCCAAAAAGAAAAGATGGTGCAACATGTATCGATGTTTCCAGACGAGTGAAACTCTGACACGCCCGCATCTCGTGGTCGTGCGGTAGCGTTCTCGCTTCCCACGCCCGGGTTCCCGGGTTCGATTCCCGGCGGGGTCAGGGATTTTCTCTGCCTCGTGATGGCTGGGTGTTGTGTGCTGTCCTTAGGTTAGTTAGGTTTAAGTAGTTCTAAGTTCTAGGGGACTTATGACCACAGCAGTAGAGTCCCATAGTGCTCAGAGCCATTTTCGAAACTCTGACAAATTTTAATATAGAAAAAATAGCCTAGTCACCTGAAACAAAAAAGTAAAACAAAATCACTGGCATAAAAATAATGCAGCTTCGTAAAAAACTAATGTGGATGCGAAACACGAAATTAAGATACAACCATACAATTTGTAGTCTCCGAAAAACGGCGCTGTTTTTTCTATGCTGATGCTGTAACATTTTAAAGTAGGTTTTCATTGTATTCTGGTTATGAGATTATATTTCCTGATGAGATTTATAATTCTTACAAAATTCTAGAATATGACATACATTTCATCAAACAGATAGTGACTACTATTGTTAGACTCGAAGGGCACAGTTGGTACTAAAAGGATTTATTATTTTGATTAACTATTTGTTATGTAATTTACATGTATTCCAAATTTAAACCTTATGCTTCGGAAAGCATACAGTCTCCTGTTTGAGAACTTAAGATGAGTCACATGTGCGTCAATCTCTTGTGCTCACCGAAAGACTTTCCATTGATGTGTCTCTAAGTAAGGGCATTTATATACAATTAAGGTAGCGTAGGTAGTAGCAGTAGCTAGATTCACTCATTTCAAAACTTTCTGAAGGAACAGACTTCTGAACAACAACCTTTATGAGCCTATTGTAAACTGTTAGGGCATTTGTATTAATTTGTGACCAATTTCTTCCCTTGTGATAAATTTTATTTCGGCTGAAGCCCAAAATACAAATTTTGCTTCACGCCCAGAAGTTGCTCGTGACACGGAA
This sequence comes from Schistocerca cancellata, assembly GCF_023864275.1. Taxonomy (NCBI): domain Eukaryota; kingdom Metazoa; phylum Arthropoda; class Insecta; order Orthoptera; family Acrididae; genus Schistocerca; species Schistocerca cancellata. Next base: position 252,702,565 of record NC_064631.1, read on the forward strand.
ACCCAGAAATCAACACATCTTCCTGGTTGGACAATGACATTCATTTGTAATAAGCATCTGATTGCTATGAATCAGCGTATCTGCATTTTGATATTAAAGATCATTAATGCAATAGATATGTTAGTACATGATGCTTATGTATTAACTCAGATAAAACCTGTACGACAGAGAAAATTAATTCTTCTACAGAAGCCTTCATTTTGCTGCACTATATTAAACTACGCCACTTGTCTCTCCATTAAACTGTACTCCTTTAAATCCATAACAGGACAATGATAGTAAGGCATTGGCTTAGAAAATTTTCTCTTGGTTCACGTCCGTCAAATGACTTCATGACCACATGCCCTCAGACAAATTAGTGTAAGTAGCGTAAGTGTAAGTAAATGTTAGTGTAAGTAAGAACGCATTCATGACAAAACTCTGTTGATTGACTACGACTGTTGGTTATCACATTCTAGAGATTTCAGTGCTCTAGGAATATTTCCGGCAGTGGTGGCCGAGCGGTTCTAGGCACTTCAGTCTGGAACCGCGCGACCGCTACGGTCGCAGGTTGGAATCCTGCCTCGGGCATAGATGTGTGTGATGTCCTTAGGTTAGTAGATTTAAATAGTTCTAAGTTATAGGGGACTGATGACCTCAGAAGTTAAGTCACATAGTGCTCAGAGCCATTTGAACCATTTGAACCAGGAATATTACGAGAGAGGTATGTCTGCTGTCTCCGTTGACACCTAATGTCATTTTTCGAAGCTTAAGAAGGTCAATAATAATATCAATAGTTTCCATTGAAAGAAATCCTCCAATAAAAATTGCAGTATTGTAGCGCCATATGGGTAAGCTACAAATATTTGCCATTGTACTTCTTGATTCTATGAAGTATCTACATAGACAGTGTTTAGTGAAAGGTTAGTCTCTTGGAAGGTTGTTCTCCTGTTTTCCTTCCAGTTATGGGATAATTTGAGTACATATGACCCTTCAGTTTGCCCCAGAGGTAAAAATCACAGGCACAGAATTCATGTGATCAAGGTTGACAAGAGATTTCACTACCTCTGCTGATTGTTCTCTCCTCACTGAAAGTCTCATACACTCGTGACGAGGTTGCCATTGCGATGTGTGCTGTTACTCCTTCTAGTTGAAAATAACCATAGAGCCGTTCATCAGTATTCTCTCTAATCAGCATCATTATATTATTACACATGTATTGTCCATAAACAGAATATAACGCTAATCACGTTTAGAATATAGTAGTACATTATACCAGTACTACTATTTTCTAAAGCTAATTAGCGTTATGTTCTGTTTATTAACATTACACTAGTAATACTGTAAAAAGAAAGTAACGCATTATTAGCTATAGAAAAAAGTAGTACAATATACTAGTATTACTATTTTCTAAAGGTAATTAGCATTATATTCTGTTTATTGACATTACATATGTGATAATATGATAATACTGAATAGAGAGATGAGTGATGAACGGCTGTGTGGGTATATTCAATAAGACGAACTAACGGCCACACCGCATTTGCAACCTCGTCACGAGTGAATGAGAGTTTCAGTGACGGGAGGACAGTCAGCAGAGGCAGTGAAATCTCCCGTCAACCTCGATCATGTGATATCTGTGCCTGCGATTTTTAACTCTGGGCAAACTTAAGGTTGAAGTGTATTCAAATTGTCTCCTCACTGGGAGGTAAACTGGAGAACACTGGAAACGCTCTTGCTGCTACCACTCGAGTAGAGTGATACACATGCAGGGTGTTACAGAAAGGTACGGCCAAACTTTCAGGAAACATTCCTCACACACAAATAAAGAAAAGATGTTATGTGGACATGTCTCCGGAAACGCTTAATTTCCATGTTATAGCTCATTTTAGTTTCGCCAGTATGTACTGTACTTCCTCGATTCACTAGCAGTTGGCCCAATTGAAGGAAGGTAATGTTGACTTCTGTGCTTGTGTTGACATGCGACTTATTGCTCTACAGTACTAGCATCAAGCACATCAGTACGTAGCATCAACAGGTTAGTGTTCATCACGAACGTGGTTTTGCAGTCAGTGCAATGTTTACACATGCGGAGTTGGCAGATGCCCATTTGATGTATGGATTAGCACGGGGCAATAGCCGTGGCGCGGTACGTTTGTATCGAGAGAGATTTCCAGAACGAAGGTGTCCCGACAGGAAGACGTTCGAAGCAATTAATCGGCGTCTTAGGGAGCACGAAACATTCCAGCCTATGATTCGCGACTGAGGTAGACCTAGAACGACGAGGACACCTGCAATGGTCGAGGCAATTCTTCGTGCAGTTGACGATGACCCTAATGTCAGCGTCAGAGAAGTTGCTACAGTACAAGGTAACGTTGACCACGTCACTGTATGGAGAGTGCTACGGGAGAACCAGTTGTTTCCGTACCATGTACAGCGTGTGCAGGCACTATCAGCAGCTGATTGGCCTCCACGGGTACACTTCTGCGAATGGTTCATCCAACAATGTGTCAATTCTCATTTCAGTGCAAACGTTCTCTTTACGGATGAGGCTTCATTCCAACGTGATCAAATTGTAAATTTTCACAATCAACATGTGTGGGCTGACGAGAATCCGCACGCAATTGTGCAATCACTTCATCAACACAGATTTTCTGTGAACGTTTGGGCAGGCATCGTTGGTGGTGTCTTGATTGGGCCCCATGTTCTTCCACCTACGCTCAATGGTGCACGTTATCATGATTTCATACGGGATACTCTACCTGTGCTGCTAGAACATGTGCCTTTACAAGTACGACACAACATGTGGTTCATGCACGATGGAGCTCCTGCACATTTCAGTCGAAGTGTTCGTACGCTTCTCAACAACAGAGTCGGTGACGGATGGATTGGTAGAGGCGGACCAATTCCATGGCCTCCTCGCTCTCCTGACCTCAACCCTCTTGACTTTCATTTATGGGGGCATTTGGAAGCTCTTGTCTACGCAACCCCGGTACCAAATGTAGAGACTCTTCGTGCTCGTATTGTGGACAGCTGTGATACAATACGCCATTCTCCAGGGCTGCATCAGCGCATCAGGGATTCCTTGCGACGGAGGGTGGATGCGTGTATCCTCGCTAACGGAGGACATTTTGAACATTTCCTGTAACAAAGTGTTTGAAGTCACGCTGGTACGTCTGTTGCTGTGTGTTTCCATTCCATGATTAATGTAATTGGAAGAGAAGTAATGAAATGAGCTCTAACATGGAAAGTAAGCGTTTCCGGACACATGTCCACATAACATATTTTCTTTCTTTGTGTGTGAGGAATGTTTCCTGAAAGTTTGGCCGTACCTTTTTGTAACACCCTGTATATTACAGTTTGATGCATCGAGCACAGTGCTATTTTTGTGTGGTGTTCATTAACAAGTATAAAAATCCCGTGAGTCTTAGTGTACATACACTGATGGAAAGAAAATCGCAACACCAAAAAAATAAAAAGAATTGTGCGACATAAACTAAACCTGGTCAGTACATTGCTACATCTGAAAGATAATGTCTCTTAAATTTCTCGTCAGTCCCGTAACTGTGGAGCTAGATGTACCACTATGAGAATACAAATAATGTTTGTTTTGGATATACGCTGATACAATCTTGAGCGTTAGTTATAAGTTTGGAAACGGTGAGTTGATCTTAGTTAGGAAATCCTTTACGGTGACAAAGCCGCCATTATCATCACCTCACTGAGTAAGAAGAAGTTCGTGTGATATGTCTAAGAGAATCTGGATTTCCTTCAACGATATTGCAGAAATACTTGGCAGAAATGTAGTTACTGTACATAATTGTGGGGAACTGTGATCGGAAGAATGTACGGTCACAAGAATACCAAGCTTGGGACGGCCACGTGAAAGACCCTAGTATTCGGTGTACGGCTCTGGCGCATCGTACTGCGTCTGCAGTTGCAATTTGAACAGTAGTTGCTATCGTTGTGACAAAACGAACTGTTACAAATCCGATACTTCAAGGACAGCTCCGAGCTAGACTCCCTGTAGCCTGCATTCCTCGGACACCAAAGCACAGCCATTTCCGACTCCAATGGTGTCAAGCAAGAGCTCAGTTGAGTGCAGGTTGTACGTCTGTTCTGTTTTCTGATGAAAACTCGTTCTACCTCGAGACCAGTGATGGCCGAGTGTTGCTCAGAAGGATGCCAGTTAAGGGCAAGCAACCAACCTGCCTACACGCTAAACACTCTCGCTATACATCTGGAGTTGTGGTGTAAGGTGTGATTTTTGTATGACAGTAGGAGGATTCTCATGGTTATCCACGCACCCTGACTGAAAATTTGTTCTTATGGTGGTTGGATCCGCTGTGCTGCCATTCATGAACAGCTTGCCAGTGGGTGTTATCCAAGAGAATAATGCTCGTCCACATACCTCTGATGGAATCCGACATGCTCTGAGAGTGTCGACACATCGTCTTGGCCTACTCGATCACCAGATGTGACTCCTGTCGAGCGCACTTGGGACATCATCGGGCGACAACTCCGGCATCATCCATAACGATCGTTTAACGTTCCTGCAGACCGACCAAGAGCAACAGGCGTGGAACTCCATCCCATAAACTGACATTCGGCACCTGTTTAATACAAAGCATGTACGTTGCATGCTTGCATTCAACATTGTGGCCGTAACTCTGGTTATTACTGTACCAGCATTTCATTTTCGTATTTGTTACCTCGTGCGCACATTAATCTGTGATCCTTCAGTGTTAGTCACTTACATATGTTACCTAGATAAATGTATTCCGAAAATATTATAACTCTACGTTACTTACTGTTTCGGTGTTGCGATTTTTTTCTGTCTTTGTAAATTCAGGGCCATTTTACATTGCCTACCCTCCGTTGACTCTGTGTTTGACCATTGATTTTGTGATGATGACATGTTGCATCTAAGTGCCACCCCAGAAACATTGATTCTGTTGTATTAATAGCGATCGCTGTTCAGTATCACAATGTGCACAAAACCTGTGTCTTAACATGAAGAAACCATAGGTCATCCTATATCACACCGAAGCTTGTATAGCGGACATTTTTTTTTAAACAGTTCCTCTAATACCTCGAAAAGGTTGCCATTCAGAAACAATAGTAAGAGACGTCAGGTAATTCTTTGACGAGCATCCAAACTGGGAATAACGAAGTGTTGCATCATCCAATAACCCTCTACCTACATGAAATACATACGTTTAGAAAAATATTTCCGACTCTAACTAAATAAAAATTAGTCCAGTCTTCAATATTTCCAAATATTTACTACCGTAATGCAGCGTAACACGGCACGTGTTGCGAATGCCTCTAACGACTCGCGCTAGCTACGGAAGCTTCCGTAAGATACGTACGTGTGCAACATCCGGATGTTTCAGCTCATCAGTTCCTCCTACAATCAGTGAGGTAGGATGCGAACGGAAACGCAGCTCGATTTCCATACGCTCTGTTTAGTTCTTAGGTTTCTTAGTCACTTGCGTCCTCCACAGTTCTCCTCACTTATTAAACACAAAGTATCATTAAATAACTACAATACCTGATCGAATATGACGTATCTTTGCGTAACACTAAATATTACTCCATGCCATTTTTTCTTCAGCTATACGACTGTGAAAACAATTTCATGGAATCCTACATCTTATCCAAAACCAATCCGGAGTCGAGAGGCGATGAAAGCTGTGTCTGTTATCATCGGCGAGGATTTCCCCTCGGCAATTTACAGCTATTTTTTCTTTTATTTAGAGCTGTCGAAGATAATCAGTATCTCTGTAACACAGTTTGCTATCTGCGCAGATCTCATTGCGTTCTGTGGGTGTTATTACCCTTCCATCTCATCTTTTAAACTTATCCTATTATTTATTGCTCTTTCTCAAACCAGTCAAGTACTTCACATTGCTTTCTTCTGTACTGTCGCCACAGCTTTCTCTTGGATGCCACTGCTAATGATCTACAGAAATGTAATTAGCAAAATCTTTAATGTCAATATGACGCAGCCTATACATACTTTGTCATAATTATTATAATTATTATTTTTGTTGTTGTCATTATTACATATTCACCATACACGATAAAAATCGTAATATACACTCACTAAGGTCGTCTTGTCGGATTTAAGAAAGACCTGAACCCCCTAATGTATCCATACGACAGAAATACGTAAGGAAAAAAAATGTATTGTGTTTTAAAAGGAAAATACTCAAAAGAAACATAACTAATATAAATGGTTGAAAATTTTCGCTGAATACGATCAGGTGTAATGAACAATATACAATACTTATGGCAGTATACCATTAAAATGAGAAATGATAACACCAATAAATGTCAGTGCAATTTAAGACACTCTTTCACTTGACTAATATACGTTGTCAGACTCGAAATATACATTCTGCTGCTTTTGCTACTGCTTTCATTTTAGATAAAATATTCTTAATGTTTCGATTTCTTCGTGTTCCCCACTGATTTATTCTACTCACATAAATACTAGTAGTGGCAGTTACACCCAAATCTTTGAGCAAGAAGAACAAGGGCGCATACAAAATTTGAAAGCCAGGAAACAGTAAGCTAAAAGCAAAGCTCCGCGTAAGTCTCTCTTTTCGTCAACGGCCAACTACATGACAAGACTATGAAAAGTTAATTCGAATGTAAGACCATTTTAAGATATTTTTGTCCAAAGAGTTGAAGCAGAAAGACGAGTATGAGCTTTAAAAAAATGTTCAAATGTGTGTGAAATCTTATGGGACTTAACTGCTAAGGTCATCAGCCCCTTAGCTTACACACTACTTAAGCTCAATTATCCTAAGGACAAACATACACACCCATGCCCGAGAGAGGACTCGAACCTCCGCTTGGACAGTATGAGCTTTAGATTGAGCGGGATCTGTATACAGGAACCACATTTTCTTGGGAGAAGAGAAAGAAAGGATAAACATAATGTTATGGAGACATATACTCATCAGTTATTGGAGTAGAGACGTAACTTAAGAAACAAGTCTGTTCTCAGTAATTAACTTGGATCTAGGAACGGGAATGCAAGCACAGTCACAGTTTGCCAGGGGGTTGTTGCACATTCGTGGAAACAGAATGACGCGGATGGAGATAACACGTTAGACAGACCACCAACATATACCTGCGGTTGTTTCTATATGGTTTGGGCATGTGTACCAATGTAATCCTCACATGCCCCTCAAAAAAGTTTTTGTTTTCAACTTAGGCGTGCTGAAAGTAATTCATTATTTTTTTAATAAAAACTTTTATTGCTTCTTCATTGAATCAAAGGTTACTCTACGTATTTTCCTTCCTGTGTACATATCTACAGACCTCTCCTGCTACAGGGCTTCGAATTGTAGAGTGTAACATGGTAATGTGTAACGTAAATAAGTTGGTGCTTGAGAACCACCGTGCTGTAAACGAATTTCGAATTCGCAGAGCTAGACCACACGCGAGCGCTCCGTCTTCAGCAGTCCGTCGCCGTGGGTTGACTGTCACAGATCATTCCCCATGCAGTCTCGACTTGGCCCCATCCGATTTTCATCTGCTTCCTAAACTTAAGGAGGACTTCACTTTCACAGTGATGAAGCGGTGCAGACAGAGGTAAGGTTGTGGCTCCGTCAACAAAGTCAAACAATCTACAGTGATGGTATCAACAAACTGGTCTATCGTTCCGAGAAATGTGTTCGTCGTCTCGGTGACATGCTGATAAATAACTATATAGACATGAAAAATAAAGTTATAGGATGTTAATAATACATGTTTTTTATAAAAAAAGCTTTAGGAATTTTCACATAAAAAGTTCGAGGCATTACTTTTCAGCACATCCTTGTTAGGAGAAAGACTCGAGACAAGTCGATTATAAAGGGTCACCATGAAGGTATAAGGAGAGCTAAGAAAACAAGTGGTTAGAAGGAATGGAGTATTTGAAGCTTAATTACACCAGTAGAATGTGAAGTTTTGAATTTTAGTCATCAAATATGAGTGAGAATATCATAATTCCACCTACCACCACAATAAAGTTACGAATTTCAATTGTACCTACGTTCACGCGTGGGCTTATGCAACCCAAACAACCCCGCAGCGCGGCTGGTTGCAGAGTCGTATGGCTACACCGTACGAGTGTTGGGTGGGGCTATTTGGAAAGTAAGCTCTGATCAGGCGCGAAATGGAAAGCACTGTGAAAATTCGATAAATCGTTGCACATATGTGTTGGGCAGTGTCTCTAGTACGTCCGTCGATCGCATCGTGTCGCTCTTTTCAGTTCTGACCGTACAGTGAGTACATGAAGACGCTTAGCTAAACACTGTCTCCCGCAAAGTGTGAAGGCCAAGTGAGAGATTTCTCCTGATGTCACGCAGCCTCATAATACAATTGTCGTGCTGTTCCTTCTTCATGACAATTCTCGGTCGCACTCTGCAGGGGCAATGAAGATGCTCCTGCAGTGTTTTCGATGGGAGATGTTTGTTCATCCACAATACAGTACGTAAAGGGACGCCTCTAGTGTCATCTCTGCTCAGATGAACCGCTGGCTTTGAATGCAACTTTTCGGCACAGTCAACGAGCTGTAGACAAGCGTAGAGAGTTGGTGGAAATCACAGGCGGCTGCCTTCTATGACAAGGATACTGGAAAGGTGGTACAACGCTACGAAAAATGTGTAAGTCGGAGCGGTGACTACGCAGAGAAGCAGCTGGAAGGTGTAGGTAACTGTATCAAATAAAACATTTTTGATTCTTACAGTGGTTTCCATTTCGTGACAGATCGGACCTTGCTTTCGGAATAGCCCTCGTACTAGGTCTGATGGAATGATTCTCTGGAGGTGCGTAGTGTTCACTAGAAGAGTAACGATTTTGCTAGTTGGAGTTAATAACTGGCGCATGGGATTCTAACTATCAAACAAGGTAGGATTTTTGGTTTGGATCATCAGCCTTCTGACTGGTTGGATGCGGCCCGCCACGAATTCATCTCCTGTGCCAATTCGCCAATTTCTTCATCTCAGAGCAGCACTTGCAATCTAAGTCATCAGTTATTTTCTGGATGCATTTCAATTGCTGTCTTTGACCACAGTTCTTCCTTCTGCGGCTCCGTCTACGATCATGGAAGCCATTTCCTGATGTCTTAAAAGACTTCCTGCCATTCTGTCCCTTACCCTTGTCAGTGTTTTCTATACTTCGTCCCCTCATCGATTCTCTAGAGGACCTCCTCACTCTTTACCTTATCCACAGCTCACGCTAGTGCCATGGAAGGACAGGGTGTAAGTGCTATACGTGCACCGGGTGGTTGCAACCATTCCATTTCATCTCAGGCATTGTGCGGCTGCAACTGTCCCATGACATCTCAGGCACCACATTCATTGTAACGACAAACATTCACACATCATAGATGGAAGAAATATTGAGATGCAGTCATTTGATAAACTAATGCACTTGTCATGGAAATTTAGAAACTGTGTGATTGCTGCCTGATGGCACAGTTCTGATAATTACACAGTAGTTTACTTTAACCATAAGGTAGGTTTACAAGAGACACTAGATACACTTACCGTTTATGGTTGGATAAGTAAACGCTCGGATTTAAATTAATTGCATGTTCCACTAATGAAAATAGAAAAAAATAAAGATAATTCTTTGTATTAAAGCTTAGGGAATAGGTCTTCGTAATACCACACTTTCATTAGGAATTCATGCAAGTTTTCATGACTGAAGAAGACATTATGGAAATTTCTATAAGAACAAAATGACTTCAGTATTCACTCTAGAATATTTCGCTTCCTCACCTGATTTTTTACACAGCCATATTGTAACTGATGCTCGCCTAACAAATTAAACCTCCTACATAACATATTGAAGTGATATACAACTTAGAAAATCCGTTTTTTTTAATAAGAATATTCTGTTGCTACTCTTATCACTGCCGAATCTGTTCCTCTAGTCGGGAAAGCTAGTATCTGAAGAGGTATATCAACTTTACCGGACAGTAATTACATCGAACTACATTATGTCTACCCATAAACTCGTATCTTACAACTTCGAATAATCTATGAACATTACCTTTTAATTATCTTCCCTCATTTCGCTTTGTTTCCGCTTCTTGATTGTTTAAAAATACATTTCAGAAACTCTCCAGCAATTGTTCCGGCCAGAAGAATCCTCTCACTATCCATTTAACGAAATAAAAAACCATCTGAGGGGCAGAGAGGAAGGTCAGAATTGTTGTGGATCCTATTATTCACCGTGAAATCGTAACATCATAACATTTTCTTATAGTCTATGTGGAAAAGAATAAATTAAGTACTAGTGGCCAGTTAGTCCGTTGCAACTAACAACTGATACGCCCAGAACGTTACGCAGTGGAAGTCGAAATAGTAAAACAGAGTATTGCCTTTCCACGCAAGAATTTCAATAACCTAATTTAAGAGCGTATCCGTGACAAAAAAGATAATTGTAATCCGAGCAACAGAGATACCTATTATGTTAATCTGCAGCGACAAAACACGCCGTAGTCTAAGATATTTCCTACGATTTCTAACCTTGTGTTGACTTAAGAATCGGAGGAAGCTTGTAAAGAACAAACACAGACTGTAAAATAGGATAAGAGGCAAACCATAACGTTAACAATTAAACGAGATGCATTAAGGGTCGCAAAGAAATAACCATGACTTATATCTTACTAGAGATTCTATGGGTAATTATAGAGAATAAATAAAAAAGAAATTATCCTCGCCTTGAGAGATCACAATACCGTCTCTCCTAAGTCGTGCTACTCAGAAAAGAAGTAAAGGATAAATTAAATCAGTACTTATTTTTATACTCTGCATACTGTCGCTTGACGTAGTAAACGACATAATATTTACAACTGTTGCCACTTGCATACTAATTCGTTCAGCAAGAACAGTAGAGTTCTGTCGAAAAGGAGCTGTCGTACTTCATGATAGTATTATTATACATTAGAGTGGCCAATGATTTAAGGTATCTCGCTTCGTGAGAAGAAAGTTTCTAACAAATAAGGTCGGCCTTTTTCTGCGGACCATAAGTTGACATAAAGTTATTTAAATATGCGTATTCTATTCGCGTGATATTCAAGAAAATGACTAACGGATACAATAATTATAAAAAGGACAACAATAATGAATCTAAATTTATGTCACTACCTGTAAGATTAAGCACATTCAGCAAAAGGTTTGCAAGCTGGTGAGAAGTACTGTGCGGGTGGGTAGGACAGCTGCTGCTAAGCGCTGGCGTCAAGACCATTAAATGCACGCGCCTCAGGTGGGCGAGATGTGCGATAATACCTCACGTGGGCGGCAAAACAACAAAATCTGGCCACCTCCCTTACCTCTACACGGAAACCCACACAAAAACTTAGGGAGAGAGAGAGAGAGAGAGAGAGAGAGAGAGAGAGAGAGAAATGAAACGAGGAGGAGGGACAAGAGAGAGAAGGAAGGACTTCCCAGAAACACCACAGTATGGTGGGTAGAGTTGGTCGGTGGTTTACGGGAGGAGTTAATATGGAGGAGTGCTCAGTAATGCACTGCTTCCGGTTATCTCAGGTACTGTACTAGGGTGGAGGAGAGAGCGGGGGTTAAAATTTGACAAGATTATAGGTAGTTAGTTGGCAAGTGAATAGGTTGTTTCTAACAGTATGCACCCTCCGGAAATCTTCTGTCCCGTATTACGAGGTAATGCATAAACGGAGATGATTTGTTTACGTTAATCATTGGAAAGGAATATGTCTGTTGTATGCCCAAAGGACGCATTTGCGTGGCAGTTTTTTTTAAGAGCGAGGCACGAAAACGTGCAATATACACCTTTTTTTGGGCAGTCCTATTCCACAGTTGAAGGAACATTTAATAATATTATATACATTGTTGTAATGAAGAAACACCAGTACTGAAATAAGTCTTTAAATACGATATTGACTATATGAATATTTGCCGTCTCGTACTTAAAGACATGTCGGTAAAAAATATGTATTATATGCCGAAAATTACACTTTTCTCCAAAACTTAGGGACGAAAGAGATAAAGTGTCGTAGTATATTAATAACTCTTTGGAAGTGTGTTAAAGTGCTGGATCATGCTGTCAGCGGCCTTCTAGTCGCGCGAGGAAAGCTAGACGTAACGAGAGGTCAATTAGAGTGACTACAGCCCAAACATTGTAAGACGTGTATATTTCTGTTGTCTATTGTCAAACCACAATTTATGAAAAATGTTTATATTTTATTAATAGGATTAACCCCCCATAAATCATGGACCTTGCCGTTGGTGGAGAGGCTTGCGTGCCTCAACGATACAGATAGCCGTGCCGTAGGTGCAACCACAACGGAGGGATATCTGTTGAGAGGCCAGACAAACATGTGGTTCCTGAAGAGGGCCTTTTCAGTAGTTGCAGGGGCAACAGTCTGGGTGATTGACTGATCTGGCCTTGTAACACTAACCAAAATGGCCATGCTGTTATGGTACTGCGAACGGCTGAAAGCAAGGGGAAACTAGAGCCGTAATTTTTCCCGAGGGCATGAAGCTTTACGGTATGATTAAATGATGATGACGTCCTCTTGGGTAAAATATTCCGGAGGTAAAATAGTCCCCCATTCGGATCTCCGGGCGGGGACTACACAGGAGGACGCTGTTATCAGGAGAAAGAATACTGGCGTTCTACGGATCGGAGCAAAAAATGTCAGATCCCTTAATCGGGCAGGTAGGTTAGAAATTTTTAAAAAGGGAAATGTATAGGTTAAAGTTAGATATAGTGGGAATTAGTGAATTTCGGTGGCAGAAGGAACAAGACTTCTGATGAGGTGACTACAGGGTTGTAAACACAAATTCAAATAGGGGTAATGCAGGAGTAGGTTTAATAATGAATAAAAACATAGGTGTACAGGTAAGCTGCTACAAAAAGCATAGTGAACGCATTATTGTGGCCAAGATAGACACGAAGCCTACGCCTACTACAGTAGTACACATTTATATGCCAACTAGATCTGCACATGACGAAGAAATTGATGAAATGTATGATGAGATAAAAGAAATTATTCGGGTAGTGAAGGGAGACGAAAATTTAATAGTCATGGGTGATTGAAATTCGTCAGTGGGAAAAGGGAGAGAATGAAACATAGCAGGTGAATATGGATTGGGGCTAAGAAATGAAAGAGGAAGCCGCCTGGTAGAATTTTGCGCATAGCATAACTTAATTATAGCAAATACTTGGTTTAAGAATCGTGAAAGAACGTTGTATACATGGAAGAACCCTGGAGATACTAAAAGGTATCAGATAGATTATATAATGGTAAGACAGAGATTTAGGAACCAGGTTTTAAATTGTAAGACATTTCCAGGGGCAGATGTGGACTCTGACCACAATCTATTGGTTATGAACTGTAGATTAAAACTGAAGAAACTGCAAAAAGGTGGTAATTTAAAGAGATGGGACCTGGATAAACTGACTAAACCAGAGATTGTGCAGAGTTTCAGGGAGAGCATAAGGGAACAATTAACTGGAATGAGGGAAAGAGATACAGTAGAAGAAGGATGGGTAGCTTTGAGGAATGAAATAGTCAAGGCAGCAGAGGATCAAATAGGTAAAAAGACGAGGACTAGTAGAAACCCTTGGGTAACAGAAGAAATATTGAATTTAATTGATGAAAGGAGAAAATATAAAAATGCAGTAAATGAAGCTGGCAAAAAGGAATAAAAACGTCTCAAAAATGATAGCGACAGGAAGTGCAAAATGGCTTAGCAGAGGACAAATGAGCCTTATCTCACTAGGGGTAAGATAGATACTGCCTACAGGAAAGTGAAAGAGACGTTTGGAGAAAGGAGAACCACTTGCATGAATACCAAGAGCTTTGATGGAAACCCAGTTCTAAACAAAGAAGGAAAGCAGAAAGATGGAAGGAGTATATAGAGGGCCTGTAAAAGGGCGCTGTACTTGAGGGTAATATTATGGAAATGGAAGAGGATGTAGATGAAGATGAAATGGGAGATAAGATTTTGCGTGAAGAGTTTGACAGAGCTCTGAAAGACCTGAGTCGAAACAAGGCCCCCGTATTAGACAAAATTCCATTAGAACTACTGACAACCTTGGGAGAGCCAGTCCTGACAAAACTCTACCATCTGGTGAGAAAGATGTATGAGACAGGCGAAATACCCTCAGACTTCAAGAAGAATATAATAATTCCAATCCCAAAGAAAGCAGGTGTTGACAGATGTGAAAATTACCGAACTATCAGTTTAATAAATCACAGCTGCAAAATACTAACGCGAATTCTTTACAGACGAATGGAAAAACTGGTAGAAGTCAACCTCGTGGAAGATCAGTTTGGATTCCGTAGATATGTTGGAACCAGTGAGGCAATACTGACCCTACGACTTATCTTAGAAGAAAGATTAAGGAAAGGCAAACCTACGTTTGTAGCATTTCTAGACTTAGAGAAAGCTTTTGACAAATTCTGAAGGTGGCAGGGGTAAAATCCAGAGAACGAAAGGCCATTTACAATTTGTACAGAAAGCAGATGGCAGTTATTAGAGTCGAGGGGTATGAAAGGGAAGCAATGGTTGGGAAGGGAAGGAGACAGGGTTGTAGCCTATCCCCGATGTAATTCAATCTGTATATTGAGCAAGCAGTAAAGGAAACAAAAGAAAAGTTCGGAGTATGTATTAAAATCCATGGAGAAGATATAAAAACTTTGAGGTCCGCCGATGACATTGTAGTTCTGTCAGAGACAGCAAAGGACTTGGAAGAGCAGTTGAACGAAATGGACAGTGTCTTGAAAGGAGGGTATAAGATGAACATCAACAAAAGCAAAACGAGGATAATGGAATGTAGTCGAATTAAGTCGGGTGATGCTGAGGGAATTGAATTAGGAAATGAGACACTTAAAGTAGTAAAGGAGTTTCGCTATTAGGGGAGCAAAATAACTGATGATGGTCTAAGTAGAGAAGATGTAAAACGTAGACTGGCAATGGCAAGGAAGGCGTTTCTGAAGAAGAAAACTTTGTTAACATCGACTATAGATTTAAATGTCAGGAAGTCGTTTCTGAAAGTATTTGTATGGAGTCTGGCCATGTATAGAAATGTGGTGCTACAGAAGAATGCTGAAGATAAGGTGGGTAGATCACATAACTAATGAGGAGGTATTGAATAGAATTGGAGAGAAGAGGAGCTTGTGGCACAACTTGAGTAGAAGAAGGGATCGGTTGGTAGGACATGTTCTGCGACATCGAGGGATCACCAATTTAGTATTCGAGGGCAGCGTGGAGGGTCAAAATCGTAGAGGGAGACCAAGAGATGAATACACTAAGCAGATTGAGAAGGATGTAGGCTGCAGTAGGTACTGGGAGATGAAGAAGCTTGCACAGGATAGAGTAGCATGGAGTGCTGCATCAAACCAGTCTCAGGACTGAAGACCACAACAACAATAGGATTAAGTAGGAATAATTGATATTTCTCATGTTGGAAATAATTGTGGTAGCAAGGATTGTCTGCACCAAAGTATTGTGGGCAAGAGAGACCGCACATTGATATAATTATAAAAAGGCGGGAGAGACCGCGTATGGATACATTTTAAGAAAAGAGCGGGAAAGACCGCGCATTGATACATTTTGTAATGGGAGCAGGGACTGTCTGCACCTGAAAGCATTGTTGGAAGGAGCGACCGCAATTTAGCGTTCGTAGGAAGTCAGTAGTAAGCGAGATGTGAAGCGAGTCGCTAGCAGGTCCGAAGAGAGAGGTTGAGAGGAGCGGTGTGTCAGCCAGTCACCAGCTACGATTTACAAGAGGTTATAGAAGGATGTACAGAGACATCAGCTAACTATTGTCATAAGAGGAACTAATGTTATTGAATTATTTTTGTGAGAAACTAAAGACGACTGAAGGTATGTTTTCTCAATGCTAGTTGCAAGATTATAGTAAAAAGTCAGTCCCATTTGAACGTTTGTAAAATCATTTCATTCACAATATAATTAATTTTCCTAGCAATATTGCATTAGTGATTCTAATCCATCCCAAAAACCATCTACGTAAAACTTTGTAAAATTTTATTGTTGTCAAGAAAAAGTTTAACTATGAATTACGTAACTTCAGTGAAATTAATTAAAGAATAACGTCAGCTTTGCTGTTAAAGAATAACGTCAGCTTTGGCAATAAATACAGCCACTTATTATGCCAGCCCACCAGCAGCCAATAGAGTATAGTAAAACAGATTAAGTATATTCATGTTGCAATTCGATGGAGCAGTCAGATGGCGATCCAGTAACAGTAAAAAGGTAAGGAACAGTTTTGGGTTATTGCAGGTTACGACTGAGGGCAACGACGACGGCCGGCCGGAGAGGCCGTGCGGTTCTAGGCGCTACAGTCTGGAACCACCCGACCGCTACGGTCGCGGGTTCGAATCCTCCCTCGGGCATCGATGTTTGTGATGTCCTTAGGTTAGTTAGGTTTAAGTAGTTCTAAGTTCTGGTGGACTGATGACCTCAGAAGTTAAGTCCCATAGTGCTCAGAGCCATTTGAACCACGACGACGACACATTCTATGTTTCGTCGAAATAATCAAAAAATAACTTTTAATAAGCAGCATTTAAGTTTGTATGCGAAGATTGAGAAGGAGAATTAATTTCAAGGGGAAGATTTCATTTGTTATTATTAAGCAAGAGGTAGAAATCCTAAGGGAAGGTTTCGTAGGTTATTGTAGAAGGGAAGGTTGCGTAACAAAAAAGAGATATAGAGGAGACGGGATGGTTTCACTTGGCGACATCCAAACAGTAAGACTCTTTAGTCAATCTACTGTGAAGCTGAATATACTGACTCTGAAAATTGTATGAATAAGGTAGTGTTAAGTGACGCAACCCTTATACTAAACTGTATACCTTTAATTCACAGCCCATCGGCAATACTGTTTGCTCTATTGATTCTGCGTTGAAAAGTGTTTGTTCAGTGTTGAATCCGCTTTGAACAGTGATTTATTTTGCTGCATGTGTTAATTATAGACAATGTCCCGCAGAATAATTACTCGTTCTCAAAGCGATAAAAGTGTAGAAAATACTGACGAGAAATTCTTTTCAGGAATAGACAGGAATAATATGTGTGAAAAGCCCGATAGTGAAACGTTAGGTGAACAGACATTCGAGAGTAGTAATAATATGGAATCTTTTGACGAACAATCAACTTCAGAAATGCCAACGGATAGTAAGACATTAGTGCCAAATAATTTGTTTTTAAATACAACAGACGCTACACAGCCACAAATTACGCGTAGCAGCCATAATAGTTTCACTAACGAAACCACTATAATGCAGTTAAACAGTGTGACTCCATCACGTGCCGAAACAGATTCAAGCGGTACACAGCTACACAATCTGCGTAGAAGATTCAACAGTTTTATGGATGGAAATTTCGAAACAACGGAAGAGGTGACACGATGACAATCATCTGAGGATGTTCAAATGAACACAGATGTACAACCTTTAACAGCGAATACAAATACACACAGAAGTCAATCCGAAACGGATCCAATAATGGCATTTTTGCTACAAATGAGACAAGACATGAATAAAAACTTTAACAGAGGGTCACAAGAATCAGAAGACCTAAAAATCGAAATCAAGACAGAACGCACACACACAGATCAGAAATTAGACGAAATGTACCAAAATCTAAAATACGAAATCAAAGTAGAAATTCAAGCAGTCGCTGAAAAATGTTCACAATCAAACCAAGAATTACACGCCAAGATTCAAGAAATAACAGGAAAACAAGAAGCATTCACGGATAGAATACGAGAAACAATGAAAGAGAACTTTTCTAAACAAAACACTCACATTGCTGAACGTTTTAAAAATCACACAGAAAACTGTGGATGAAAACAGAGAAAAGATAACGATAGAGAATGCCATTACATTCGACGAAGTGCGAGACACATTGTTACATGAAAAACCGATCATGCAGAAAACTATATGACACCCAATAATCCAGATAAATTTAAGGTCACAAAATATTTTAGCAATAATTGATTCAGGATCACCATTGTGCGCAATTAACGAAGACACATTTAACAGATGCAATAGCAATAATGATTACCCAGTATTCCCGTTAAACAAAACTAAAGTTAAGGGAGCATTTCCAGGAAAAAGCATTGAAGTCGAAAGACAGACACAATTAATGTTTGTTTTTGCAGGGCAAACTTTCTACAGCAATTGTTGGATAGTTCCACATTTCACAACTGATATAATATTAGGAATGGATTTTCTTGTACAGTACGACGCAAAGATTGACTTTAAATACCTCACATTGAAGAAGGAAGACAGTAAAGATATAGTGAGATTTCAAAACACAGTATCCTCAGAAGAACAAAATATGCACAGGATCGAGATTATTGCAGATTCTAAAGATAACTATTCTTATCTCACACTATACATGAATACACATAATAACGACATGGTAGAGGAACAGGACGATAATGTATTAGAGACAATTACACGCAAGGTTGGAGACAGAATAGCAAAAGACGACACAGAACGCGCAGAATTAGAAAATATTCTTGTACAACATAAAACAGTTTCTAACAATGTTCCAGGAACGTTGACAGGATTTATGTTCGAATTTCATGTGAAACCACACGAGACTTTCAAAGCAAAACACTATCCAATCCCGCATATACACACAGAAGCAGTTAAGAAAGAGTTACGAGCGATGGTTGATCCGGTTATAATTGAACCAGCAGCAAGCCAATATATAAATCCATTACACATCTTTGAAAAGGAGGATGGATCGCTCCGTTTAGTTTTAGATTCCCGTCAGGTTAATAAAATAATCATTACAAAAGCTGACCGACCACAGACGTTACAAGAGTTACTGCAAAAGTTTCATGGCACCTCTATATATACCACCCTCGATCTGAAATCAGGATTTTGGCAAGTCCAATTGCATCCAAATTGCCGAAAGTATACGGCATTCCTTTGCTTTGGTGAATGTTACCAATTTTGTAAACTTCCGTTTGGACTAACGATTTCGTCTGCAGCCTTTACACGAGGCATGAATGCAATTCTCCCACAAGATCTTAAAAGCAAAATTACCACATATGTAGATGACATTCTAATCGCAGCAGAAAACTGGGAACAGCACAACCACACTCTTCAACAATTACTAAATACATTCGAGCAGAACGGTGTAACCATAAACCTCCGTAAATCTTAATTTTGAAGAGCCTCAATAAAATTTCTAGGTCATATCATTTCACAAACAGGTATTGCACCAGACTCCGACAAATTGCAAGCATTGAAATATATCGGCCTGACAACAAATAAGAAGGAACTACGGAGCTTTTTAGGACTTATTAATTATGTTAGAAAATTCATTCATTATGAAGCATTAGACACAGACTTGCTATACAAGCTCACAAGTAAAAACACAATTTGCTCATGGAATGAAGACGTTGAAGCTGAATTCGAGAATTTGAAAGAAGCGTTACTAAATGAATCTTTGTTATCACATCCTGACCATACACAAAACTTTTCCATTGCAACAGATGGTTCAACTACAGCACGAGGAGTACATATTTTCCAGGAAGTAGAGGAGGAAGGTAAGACAATCGTTAAACATATTGCGTTTGCAAGCAGGATACTTTCTCCAGCAGAGGGCAATTATTTTGTAACAGAATTAGAGACGCTATGCGTAGTATGGGCATTTAAGAGATTCCGTCATTATCTATATTGAAGACACACCACAGTATGTTCCGATCACCGAGAAATCCAGTTTTTATTATCAGCAAAATTTATGCATGATAGATTAAGCGGTTGGTAATTATATCTACAAGAGTTCGACTTTACTATTGTACACATTCCAGGCACGCAGAATATTGTTACCGACGCACTATCGAGATCGATACAGCATAAACGACTAGAGAAAGAAAATACCTTCTGCCACAACAACCATAGTATTATGTAAATCAGACAAGTAGCTTTCGAAAACTTTATATCATCAGCATTACAGGACATAGAGATGGAACAGCAGGAAGATGAAACACTAAAAGAGATTGTAACGCTTTGGCGGGACAAGAGCAACGCAAAAATCACACATAAGTACACTATACATCAGAATATTCTGTTTATTTGCTCATACCCAGACGGCAACAATTGGCTTTTATGCATTCCAGAAGGGATCAGAAACAAACTGATGTGTTATACGCACCTAAGCTATGCACATTACGGAGCTAGGAAATGCTTCCAATTCTTCGACAAAATTGTCACTTCAACAATATGGAAAAACACATTCGCAAAGTTATAGCATCCTGCAAGATATGTCAGAAAGTTGTATCATCAACAGTATCACATATTCCACCACTGTATCCCATCATACCGGTTCAGTTAAGACACATGGCAGCAGTAGATCTTTTCGGTCAAATCCCCAGTAGCCGTAGAACTGACATCCAGATTTGTAACATTTTCTCCACTAAGGAAAGCAACGGCCATATAAGTATCAAGAGCATTTGTAAGAGATATTCTATCAATACTAGGACATGTACATAGGGTTATTTCAGATAACGAGCCGCAGTTTAGGTCAGACATATGGAAACAAATGTTAGACAGTAAGAGCATAACATCAGTTTACGCATCAAGATATCACAGTTCTTCTAACCGGTCAGAAAGAATCATGACAGAGATCGGGAAACTATGTAGAATTTATTGCCACAGAAAGCATACAACATGGGACGAATACATTTCACAATTTCAGGAAGTAATAAATGCAATACCTAGTGAGTCAACGATGCTCCCACCAACTGTAATACTGACGAATAAAGACCCACCGAATAAACTTACTGAAATGATTCCTTTTCCAAAGAAGCGTAGGCTTCGTCATTGTGAGATAACAGCCATGGCACTAGCGAACATTAGACGAGCTGCAGATCGTCGGAAGAGACAGCAGAAGCAGGCAAGTAGATTACGCAAGTACGAGATTGGCGATAAGGTACTAGTCCGTACCCATTATCTGTCACATAAAGGGAAGAACCGATGCAAAAAATTTGAACAATGTTCATTATAAAACGCTATTTACTACAGTTAGCTGTGTACTTCAACTTAAACACAAGTACACAAGAACATTAAATAGTTACGTTCATTAAATATTAGTAGAGGTTACAAAGGAATTAAAATAACAGCACCTTGGCAAAAGTCGGATAATGAGATTGAGCTGAGTACGTCAAAGTCAACATAACACGCGGGGAGACGACTAAGTTCACGGAAATCACACAATGATTTCCGAAGGTTAACCAAGGAGGAGACAAAACCACAGAAAGAATCACCCATGCGTTCACTATCTTCACTGAGCGCATGAGGTGGTTTACAAACACTGCAGTTGCTCACCCTGCTTAGCATTACTGTGAGTGACGACTGTGGACGCTAAAAGTTCTATCAACTCGCCCTGCAACAAACGATACTCTCCTTCAGAGCCTGGAACTAAGTCCCTCTCTTGGCTCAATCGTCCCCTGGTGGAAGTAATTTCCGCAGAACGCTTCCAGCAAGAAGCAGAAGTTTTACTCATCTTTCCACAAATGAGCCTTATGCACCAATGATAGTGATTCTTCGGGTTGACGACCAATAAGGTCCACTCTAACAATGTAAATATCTGCCTTCAATATTCTGTTTAAAAGTAATAAGTCAGTCGTACGGTGTTTTCGTGCAAGAGTTCATAAACAAGCAGATCCGGACTCCCACTATCTGTCCTATCGCTCGTTTTAGCCAACCAGGCCTTTTCCAAGTAGGGGCACACGCACAATGATTTCTTTTCTCTCGCTTTAGTCTTTATTTTCATTATCCAATGGCAGCTGCTAACTGCTCTTATTATGTCTTAGCAGAGTTAACAACATGGCAGTTACCTTGGCACCAGTCTCATGGCTGTGGGTACTTTTCTAACAATGAGAAGACTTGCACTCCACTCCTAATGGCCGTATGTTAACTGTTTCCTCAGATCGGCGCGCGTCTGTTGAACTTGCACTCAACATGATACGCTGATACATTTAAACATGCCACAAGTAGAAAAACTTAATTTGGTATTACAGTAATTAGCTACGCAACCACTGACAATAACTTTAAGCATACTTGCGCCGGCCGGTGTGGCCAAGCGGTTAAAGGCGCTACAGTCTGGAACCGCGTGACCGATACGGTCGCAGGTTCGAATCCTGCCTCGGGCATGGATGTGTGTGATGCCTTAGGTTAGTTAGGTTTAAGTAGTTCTAAGTTCTAGGGGACTGATGACCTTAGAAGTTAAGTCCCATAGTGCTCAGAGCCATTTGAACCATTTTTAAGCATACTTGCACACTCATTTCCTCATTGGATTTTATTTGCATTGGTTGGACGCATTAATTTATTGGAGTCTAATTATAGTACAGGCAGTTTGATGAAAATGGTCGTGTAACACAACTGCACACGACGGGGCATGGAGTCGATTAATGTATGGGCCTCTGGGGTGTCGCATAGTCCTGCTGGAATTGCCTAAGTCCGTCGGAATGCACAATGGACATAAATGGATGCAGGTGATGAGACAGGATGCTTAAGTACGTGTCACCGGTCATAGTCTTATCTAGACGTATCAAGGGTCCCATATCACTCGAACTGCACACTCCACACACCATTACAGAGCCTCCACCAGCTTGAAAAGACCCCTGCCAACCTGCAGGGGCCACGGATTCATGAGGTTGTCTCCATATCTGTACACTTCCATTCGTTCGATATAATTTGAAACGAGACTCGTCCGACCAAGCAACATGTTTCCAGTCATCAGCAGTCCAATGTCGGTGTTGACGGTCCCAGGCGAGGCGTAAAGCTTTGTTTCAAGCAGTCATCATGGATACACGAGTCGGCCTTCGGCTCCGAAAGCCCATATCGATGATGTTTCGTTGAATGGTCCGCACGCTGACACTTGTTAATGACCCAGCATTGAAATCTGCAGCAATTAGAGAAAGGGTTGCACTTCTGTCACGCTGAAAAATTATCTTCAGTCGTCGTTAGTCCCATTCTTGCAGGATCTTTCGCTGGCCACCGCGATGTCGGAGATTTGATGTTTTACCGGATTCCTGACGTTCACGGCACACTCGTGAAATGATAGTACGGAAAAATCCCCACGTAATCGCTACTTCGGAGATCCTGTGTCCCATCACTCCTGCGCTGATTATAATACCACTTTCAAACTCACTTAAACCTGATAATCTGCCATTGTAGCAGCATCAACCGATGTAACAACTGCGCCAGACACTTGTCTTATATAGGCGTCGCCAGTCGTGGCGCCGTGTTTTGCCTCTTTACAAGTCTCTGTATTTGAATATGGATGCCTATACCAGTTTTTTTGGCGTTTCAGTTTTTGTTCCAAAACTTAGAATGTAAGTGTCCGAAGAGCGTACCAGTCAGTTCCTGTCTTAGTTTGTGGTGGTGTGGGGTTCTTCCACTATGTCAACTGCCGACTTTTTCGGTCATGTTTTTGTGTTTAAACACAAAAGATAACTGTTTGGTGCTTAATCATTGCATGATATTACCGCACGTTTTCTTTTTTACTCGAAGCAACACTTTTTCTGCTATTTTTTTCATAGTCGTACTTAATGTTTATGCCACTTCGTGAAAACGTCCGTTAATATTTCCAATGCACCGATTCACGGGAATACTCTAGTGTCGAAATTTCCTTATTAATTTTCAGAAGAATTTTGGTTCCTGGACAGTCGTATTTGTAAATTGTTGTAGAAATTCCGGAAACACTGTTGTTTACCATGGTTTCGGTGACACTATGCATCAGAATCCCTCACAAACAATGCTCATGCAAATACGAATACGTGTCAAAGAGAGGTAATTAGAAAACGACACTAAGTAATCAGGTGAGACAGCTACACGTATTAGCAAGTCAGCAATTTTGTAAAGTACATCCTACGCGATTTATTTGTTTATTTTTCTTTAATTTATGTTTGCACCATCAATAGAAATTCTGTTGAATTTATGAAAAAACAAATCTATTTTTAGTTAGTTATTATTAGTTCAAAAGCGAGGAAGTTTTCTACAAGGCCGACGTGTCACACCGCGCGGAGTGGAAGCGCAGTTTGGGGCGCCATGTCACGGACTGCCCCTTCTGCCGGAGGTTCGAGTCCTCCCTCGGGCATGGGCGTGTGTGTTGTGCTTAGCATAAGTTAGTTTAAGTAGTGTGTAAGACTAGGGACTGATGACTTCAGCAGTTTAGTCCCTTAGAAATTCACAGACATTTGAACACTTGACGTGTCACTTTCTTCCTTCTTAACAAACGTAACAATGTTAAAACGAGCAATCCCACGAACTATTATTTGTTCGTCATTGTCAATGAAATTCACCGACAGCCGGGTAACTTAAGATATTATTTTATTTTGAAGGCTACCAGTCTCAGCAGTTCATTATGACACTGATATTGAAAATTACTTAACCATCCGATGTCTCCTGTCCGTGATGGACCAAAAGAGATATTACTGAAACTTCCTGGCCGATTAAAACTGTGTGCCGGACCGAGACTCGAACCTGGGACCCTTTAATCTGCCAGGAACTTTCATATCAGCGCACAATCCGCTGCAGAGTGAAAACTTCATTCTAGAGATATTATTTTTTGTGAGCGTGTTGTTTTACTTAAAGTCGATTGCAGCACATGAATCAGCACAAAAATCGGGCACTTCCTGTGTAATTAGATTTCTCTTACAATTAAGGAAGTCTAAACTGTAAACTCCAAGTCTAAAGATATATAAACACTAGACATCCCATATGAGGGATAAATGCACTCACTAGACGCTTTGATGACGCATTTAACATACGAATCGCTCTATGCGTGGTGTATTAGCTGATCCTTTAGGCTAGAACTTAGCTTTCTGAGTGCAGTGCCCCTGCACTTTTCGGAGTTGATCCGCGATTTTATAATATGTGTCGCATGTTTAAGGGCCCTTTTTGTGTAGTCTCCAAAAACCTTATGGTTTCAAGGGACAACGCTCATCGACATTTTGAATTATTCGTTTGTATCCCACAATGGGGACATATGTTTATTTATGTCTTGTTGGACAATGATTTCCTGTGACCATCAGTGTTCGAAACACAGAAATTTTACAGTGTTTTCTAAAATGTGTGACGTCTCACGGGCCGATCTGCAGATTTTTATTTATTTTCATAGATTCTTCATGCAGGTTAGTACTTGACTTGCGTGTAACAGCTGACGCTATGCCGAGTTAGTACTAAACACAAGCTCACAGCTATGTTGAGTCACTGAATCATGTAATATTTATTTGAATACACTTTCCATTATAGCGTAAAGAATACTTAGCAACCTGAGTAGTAGTTAGGCACATCAATACCCCAGCATTTAAGAACTACTGGGTGAGACTGTTTAACATTAAAAGTGACAGTGAGAGATATGACCACATTCCAGGTAGGGGAGGGCCTACACCACTAGTGGGCGCATTTTTTATACAGATAGTAGCTGTATGATAACATCTCACTCCATTTGCCTGAACTGTGGCGTGTAGCATTTTAATATTGTTAAGGGACGTTGCAATACCGAACTACATTACATATTTTCATAGTCCCACTGAGCGATGATCAGTTTTTTCCTGCGATTCCCCTTCCTAGTTTATAAATACCCAAATGAAATCTAAGAAATTTTGTGAAACAATTGGCTCCTGCAGCACTTTCACATTCCAGTTCCTTCAAATCTTTTTTTTGACTCAGCATATCAGGAAACGTATCGTCACTGCACGTATTCTTCCTTCGATGAGTGGCTTGACGACTAATACAACGTTTTCAGTGCTGCAGAGTCCGTCTGTCACCTAGTCATCATAAAGAATAGTCATAACAAAACTAATGAAAGTAGTATAATCTGCACAGTAATACTTCGCTGGTAGATCCGTCGATTGAACCGAGCTCAGGACTGAAAATCATTGTCGCGCGGGTTAGCCGGTCTAGGCGATGCAGTCATGGACTGTGCGGCTGGTCCCGGCGGAGGTTCGAGTCCTCCCTCGTGCATGGGCATGGGTGTGTGTGTCTGTTCTTAGGATAATTTAGGTTACGTAGTGTGTAAGCTTAGGGACTGATGACCTTAGCAGTTATGTCCCATAAGTTTTCACACACATTTGAACATTGAAAATCATTTGGCCCGATTGACTCCACATTTTGTTTAACACAGGGGTACACTCGCCGAAGCGCTGACAGGTGCTTCTCCCATGTGATCCAAAACATCTCCACAAGTTGCAGTGTCGAGAAGCTAGGCCGTCTCCGTATGGATTCAAAGGCACCGTTTCTCCATCTACCTTGGTCACAAACATAGGGTCTTACACGTGTAGTCCGAAGCTAAGACCATCGCGCAACAAGAGTGGCGCATTATCAGAAGGGAGGACACGTGTGCGCGTTTCCTGCTGACACAGTTCTGCTGTGATGCGAATAACAGGAGCACCAACTGCGTGTTACTGAAATGGCACGGCATCTGTAATTATACTCCAAAGTCGCGGCACACGGGGCAGTATGACTTTGGTGGGCGAATCGTCTAAACTGCACACTGATTCTCCACGACATTCAGAACTTCAATGGCCCAAATGCAGTGTTGCGTTCAATCGTAGCGAAATGGTGTCAACAATTTCACCAATCCTGCATAGAACTGGGTGAAGCTGATCGAAGTGAAGGCCATCGACATCGACCACAGACAATAGTGACCCTGCAATCGAGGAAGAGCGTCTAGGGCATGGGGTAGGGGTCGGTTTTCCAACAATTACATCATTCACACAGACTTGGTTACTATACTGATAAAGTGTCATGAATCTGTGTCAGTTTCAAGTGTAGTGCAGCACTCAATAAAGTTTGCTCCTGCCTGGTGCAGTAATGTATTACTTACGTTTTGAAGTCCCCTCGTAATATACGCGGCCTAGTCGCATTAATGTGACCAACACCTGTGTTTGATGTAAACGTTCAATAACCACTCACATTTTGCAGGTGGGAGCATTAGGAGCCTAGCAGCGGTGGGTGTATGATGCCTGACGGTGACGGCAATGGGAGGCGGAGGGGGAAGCGGAAAAATTTTGTAGTCGTTCTCGTAATGCCAAAACTGACCGATTTATCTGACTTCCAAAAGGGCGTAGTCGATAGCCTTCCGGGCACAGGTAGAAGCATTTCTGAAACGGCTAGTTTTGTTGACTGTTCATATGCCACTGTGGAAAACCTGCGCGAAGGCAACTGTGGTGCACCGCGGGCCGCAGATGACAGGTGTGAACGATGACGGAGAAGTCTAAGGGCGAATCAACGTTAAAATGCTGAGAAACTAAGCTCGCAGATGAACGAAGAAGCAACTATCAGCGTCTCCTAAAGTACCGTTCAGCAAACGTTGCTGTGTATGGGTCTATGCCAGGCTGTTCCAACCGAGCTCCAGGGAGCAGGAGCGCTCCGCAGCGCTCACTGCGGCAGCTCGGAGCCCGCGTGGAGGGGAAAAGCGAACTCACTGCCCCCTGGCCGCATACAGCCGCAACTGACGCAATAATCCGTGTTCAATGACAGCTATGACTAGCCGCGGGAGCCCTGTACTTCCATTGGAGGATACCTTTCTATTCATTGAGAGGGATGGTCGTCGACAGTGTCTTGTATCTCATAAAGTATTTAATTCTGCGAAGAGGTACAATATACAACGACATTATACGCGTCTTCACGCAGCGCACTACGATCAGGTAGAAGGCGTTTCAC
Organism: Schistocerca cancellata; assembly: GCF_023864275.1. Lineage (NCBI taxonomy): Eukaryota > Metazoa > Arthropoda > Insecta > Orthoptera > Acrididae > Schistocerca > Schistocerca cancellata. Next base: position 252,730,250 of record NC_064631.1, read on the forward strand.
GCAGCGAACTTGTAGCCAGGCTTAATAACGACATACCAGGAGACGTAAGTTTAAAACGGTTTCGTAATACGGAAAGTATCAAAATATGCAACATAGTTCGTGTTCTGTAATGCGTGTATAATTTTCAGGTGAATGAGAGCGGAGAAAACACTACTGAATCTGCAGTTCGAGCAAGCTGCAGGATCGCTCACCTCATTGCGACGAGCGGCAAGCCGTTTTCGGTGGGACAACTCGTAAAATCGTGCATGGTAGCAGTTGCAGAATGTTTGTTTCCAAGGGAGGTGCAGGCAATCGATGGGGTTTGCCTGTCGAAGCAGACAATGTCTCGTCGAATCCTGGACATGGCAGCGGATTATGAAACACAGATCAGGAAAAAGGCGGAGAGCTTTGTTCAATTTTCGCTAGCGCTTGACGAAAGCAAAGACATATCGGACTGTGCTCAGCTTGCAGTCTTTGTGCGTGGTGTTGACATGGAGCTGAAAGTAACTGAAGAACTCTTGGATGTGGTACCACTCGATGACACCGCAACAGGACGTGACAATTTTGAAGCTGTTTGTGAATCAGTGGACAATATGAATTTGCCGTGGGATAAGCTCCATTCTGTAGCGACATACGGTGCACCACAAATGATTGGGCGTCACCAAGGATTTGCTTCTCGTTTGAAAAATAAACTCAGGGATGAATTCGGGAAAAACATTCTGACTCTTCATTGTTTTATTCACCAAGAGGCACTGTGTGCTGCAACAGTAGAGCTAGGTGGCGTAATGAAAGATGTCGTGAAATGCGTGAATTTTGTGCGGCGTCACGGTATGAATCACCACCAATTCAAATGATTCCTGAAAGATATGGAAGCGGAGTATGGGGATATACCTTACCACAGTGCAGTTCGTTGGCTAAGTCGGGGAAAAGTTCTTGATGTTTTCTTTGCCATTCGTGAGGAAATATCCCATTTTCTCGAAATGAAAGGGGAAGAAATGCGTTGTCTGAAAGATATAAAATGGATATCTGACCTAGCGTTCCTATCTGACATAACTATGCATCTGAATAAATTAAATCTGTCATTGCAGGGCAAAGGGCAGCTAATCGTTGACATGCACGACGAGATCGAAGCGTTCATGGAAAAGTTACGTTTATTTGAGAGGCAGATGAGTAATGGACATTTAACGTTCTTCAATCGTCTTGCTTCTTTAAAAATACCTGAAGGTACTACTTTCGGCGATTACCAAGCAAAGTTAAAGCAGCTCATCACGTCGTTTGAAACACGATTCCGAGACCTCACTAGTTTGGAAATGGAACTTAAGGTGTTCAGCACTCGTTTTTCAGTTTCCCCCCATGCTTGTCACTGTCACTTCAATTAGAGATTATTGATTTGCAAAGTTCAACTTTGTTGAAAGAGAGGTACTACAACACGTCGGATCTGTCACGATCGTATCGTTCATTACAGCAAAAAACATTTCCCAAGCTTCACAACAATGCCACTCAGATCATGTGCATGTTGGCACGTATTGTTGTGAGCAGCTTTACTCAGCAATGAAAAGAGTAAATAGTAAGGAACGATCGTTTCTTCAGGATGTAACAATGAAGCTCATCCTCCGCATTAACGCTGCGAACACTTTGACGTCTGATATTTCCGATCTTGTAATGAAAAGAAAGTATCAAGCTACAGAGGCCCAATAAATTTAGTATGCAATTTCTTATAAAACAGTTGTTTCTTATTTATTTCCCGAACATCGTATTTCCTGGTGTAGCATGTCATCACGTCTTATCAGCTAAGAGTATGAGGTTGTCGATCTTGTAAGACGCAGCTGGCACATCAAAACGCATGCCTTGCCGCCTGCCTCAGCCAGCCGTGCCACGCGCCGGCGTGCCGGCACACTCGAGTGGCCACAGCGAGCGACGCGGCTCCCTGGAGCAGGGAGCGCTCCGCGGCTCACACCGGAGCCGACCAGCTGGAACAGCCTGGTCTATGCAGTACGTGCCTGTCTCACGAACACCCGCTAACTGCTTTTCATCGGCCACGAAAGGTAGCATTTGTACGCCAACCTGAGATTCACTGTGTGGCAATAGATGGCCTTCTCACAAGAATCAAGTTTGATTCTCAGTCGGAAAGATGGTCGTTGGTGTGTACGGCGTGAAAAGTCTGAAAGAAAACACCATCTACTTAGGAGCGTTATGTTCGAGGAAAGTATTCATGGCATTCAGTGAGTGATCTAGTCTTTCTAGAAGACACAATGGATCAACGCAGATATGCATCTATCCTCCGTCCACTCCTACATGTAGTTTGTTTTCCGACGGTACGATGGCGTCTACCAGCCATAAAATGCATTGTATCACGCAGCTCACGCTGAATGTACGCGTTTCGAAGACTACAAGCGTGAGATTACCGTACTTGCCTGGCCACCAAATTCCCCGGATTTAAAACCAATCGATAAAATGTGCGACCAAATCTATTGAACAGTTCGTGCCATGGATCCTCAACCGAAAAATCTGGCACTTCTGACCACGGCACTGAAGAGGGCACGGCTTTACATAAGTATCTTTCAGAACCCCAGTGACGCTCTTCCTGCACGTCTAGCAACGTTCGGCGCTGCAAGAAACTTTTAACAGGTGGTCACTTTAATGTGACTGGAGACTATGACTGTGTATTACAGGGCTTGTATCCTGAATACAGCAACCGGCCACAATTATGTTATAAAATACTTATTTACGTTTAACCATCACCGTTCTCCTTCTTTTTAAAAAGTCGAACATCAGATAGCTTTTACAAGTTCCGTCGAGACTTCGAGTTTTGTGTTCGATAACTATCAGGTGTGGAAGTATGAAACCGGAATTTGGTTGCAATAATTACAGGTCTGTTGTTGATAAAGAATATTTTATTCAAAGTAATCTCCATTGCTATTTATACATTTCTCCTACCTCTCCTGCAAGCTATGAATGCCACTCCAAAGAAACAGTTCTTCTTAGAATCGAACCTGTCAGCTTGCCATTTTCGTACATTTTATACAAATTGAAGTGTTGTTCAGCGAAAGAGTGTCCCAGTGATGCAAATAGATGATAGTCGGATGGATGGAAGTCTGTAGAATAAGTCGCATGCCCTAGTATTTCCCAACTGAGAGCCTCGATCATTTCCCCGACCCGTTTTGCTGTTAATAGAGGGGCGTTATCATGGAGCAACATTACTTTCTGTTGCCTTTTTCCATATTCCGGTCGTTTTTTACATAATTCTCGATTTAAATCGATCATTTGCTATTGGTAGCGATCAGTGTTAACGGTTTCACCAGGTTCTACCAGCTCATAATTGATGACACCCTCATGATCCTATCAAATACAGAGAATTGTCTTCTTTCCAAAGCGATTTAATCTTGCAGTGGATGTCGATCGTTGGCCTAGATTCACACATGATTCACGACGCTTAGGCATCTCAAAATCTATCAACTTTTCATCACTTGTAACTATTCTATGGAGAAACGATTTTCTTCTGTATCTGGCGAGTATCATTTCACACGTGGTTGTTCGGTTTGCTTGCTGTCCTTCATTCAGTTCATGCGAAACCCATTTTCCCACTTCTGCACCTTTCTCATAGCTATCAACCGAAGAGAGACGGCTTTTTGCGTTACATTCAATTGTTCCGCGAGTTTCTGTGTGGTTTTGAGTATAATCTTCTTCTAATAATGGCAGCAATTCATTGCCTTCGAACTTTTCCGATGGTTTCCAGCGCTCTCCGTTTCTTATGTCAAATTCACTACTTTTGAATTGTTTGAACCACTGGAAACACTATGCTTTCCCAAGAGCATGTTCCTCCGGAAGCTTCGACGAACATTCTATGCGATTCTGCAGCATTTTTCTTCAAATAATGACAGAAAACCAATGTCGTCCGCAAATCGTAGTTCTTGGGCACAAAACTCGACATGTTAACGGGTTTGAAACCGATACAAATGTATGGAACTTGGGTTACTGTGTGCTGATATTCGTCGTCAGCCGTTACAGGAAGCAGATGGCGCTGAAGACACGGTCTCAAGGGTCCTACAATAACGGCTATCTCCACCTAAAGGGAAACTCCGGTTTCATACTTCTACGCCTGGTGTATGACGCTGTAGTGTAATTTCCTTGGGTGACGTATCTGTCTCATACCGTTTTGAATTACGCTGTATTTTACGTGATCTGTCTATATACTATCGGTTAATAAACACAATTGTTTTATGGCACCACAAACTACGACTGCCATTCATAAAATGTGGCTCAAATTCACGTGGAATGACGAAAACGACACTCACTCCAAGATTTTGAAACACTGGAAGAGTGGAGCTTATTAAACGAAATATACGTGAATTCTATAGTGGCCACGCAACAGAATATCTAGCGAATGCATCGCTCAGCAATGTACGCCACAGAATGAAGCAAGTAACGATAGCAAAGTAAGGTCTCAGCGTCAAGCTACGTCGATGTATTTTTTTTAAGAATTTCCGACATATCTAATAAATAAATCAGGTTACAATACCATACATGTCACTCTTCGCTGTATTCGAGTTACAATTTTACTACATAAACGTTTCTCAAAATGCCTGTTATCTGTTATGCATTGTTCTCCACGTTCGTGCCTCCAACATCGATGAAACAGTTTGTGACGAAACATTAACAATTTACAAACAAGTGTCTCATAAACAATGATCATGAGATACCACCTAATATATTGACTTCCGGCAATTAGCTCCTCGTCTAAAAATAGTTTTAGAATCATATACAATCAATACAGTATTGTGCCTAATCATTTAGAACTTGATGTATAATGGACGCCATCATTGTCGGTGCGAATCCAGAAAGGATAAACTGTTAGCACTGACGCCGTGTCCTAATTACCACCTCAGGCGAGAACAGCAAGGAAACAAGACTCGGGAGGCGCATCTTTGCCTCCGCTGTCGTGTGCTCATTCCACCCCCCCCCACCCCCCCGCACCGCCCTTTACCTACACCTGTGGTAGCTGCGCTTAGAGTGTAGCAGTGAGTGTATGGTTTCCGCTCTGCTGAACTTTATTTTCTGAGTCCGGGAAATTGTACCTTAGCAAAAACCGCCAGAGAAAGAAATTTCTGGAGTCAACTTCTGTTTCTTCTTCCCTATTCCCTTTCTTTCTGCTTTTGCCTCCCGCCAGATATTGCTGTTAAATCTTAGCATTTCCTTGTCGCCTAAATTGCATTTTTATGTTGTTGCATACCAGAAGACCTCTTTACAATTCCTTATCATTGTGCCTACAGAAAAATGCTTCCAAATTTCCACTAGAAATGCATGTCGAAAATGTTTGTGTGTTGGTTCCGAGTGATAAATAGGCAGAATAAATAAAAACTGTAATATTCATGATAGTTCACCCTTGGATTCCCAGTTTCATTTCGTATAAAATGTTGACACTTTGGATAATGACGTTCGTAGTTGAATAATTCGCGGTAGCTGCATTTACTAAAAATGTCTTGACGTTGAACCCTGCTTAGTAAAGCTTTCCTTGACTTCTCTCTTTCACATTCTTTAAGGCCACTGAATTCCCTTGACAAACAATATTCATGCTGTACAAACTGTTGAAATGTAATCTGAAATGACTTCCGAACATGAATCAGAATCAGAAGCTTTTGATAATTACAAACATATTACGAGACCAAATCATTTCCTAGATACAAACGTGAGACAAAATTTCGAATTATTATGCGCAAAATCGATTTGTAATACAATGTGCGATCTGTGATGTTAACGGTGTCAATTGAAGCAGTTGGTATAATCTTTGTCCCCTTATGCGTAAGGTCCAGGTTAAAATTAGCACGTAGCATAAAGGAGAATTTAAATTTCGTTTAGATTTATCGCACGTCACACGTACCTCCCTTAAATTAAACAGTAGATTTCTGATGTTATTCTGCTTCCATCCACTCGTTGCCTCATTTGTCTGGAGATCATAATATACTCAAAATCAGTGTTTCTACAAGTTCTGAGCATTTTCATTTATATACTCTAATTTTCTTGTACTTTAATGTAGACGTGTCCCATCGACTTTTTATGATGGATTGCGATGGAGCAGAAGGCGCTTGTAGTGTGTGGATCATGCACTGTTCTTTCGACTCAGACATCGCTGTAATTATCTCGCTACGGTTCCAGATTACAAAGATCGGCCTCGTCATCATACATCATAACGAATATTTTGCTGGAGGATAATTTTCGGGATTTAAAACAATTTACAGTATTTATCAGAATCAAACATGTGAAACGGTCTACGCTTTCGTTTTCCTTTATTCATTTTTACCGTTTCCGTATTTTGTATTACACTTTAAATTTAAGCTCTTATGTCGTTCAGTATGTTTTTATTTCGACTGCGACCCAAAAAACATAAATTTTTGTGCGTTAGATTGCATTTATATCTAAACATTGAGAGTTTATCAATTTAGTTCATTTATTTCTTCTGAAATATTCTTACGTCCGAACGATAAAAATAACACTACTGAAGAATATTATCACTACTAATATTTGCCAGTGGTTTCGAACATATACAATAGTTTAGTTGTAAAATAATAATAGACTTTTAAGTGAATCACTTACACTCTTTGTTCATGAATCCGTTCTATAATGAGCAAAATTTCTTGCTGGTAGCCTGTTATTAGTAATTTCCTCCACAGAGTTTCTGTAGAGGTAACAGAATTTCAATTAATTTGACGTTCTTCACTTTCTATTTCTTTTTTCCTCTTCACTTATAACCGTACCTTACTCTTTTAATAATTGCGTCTATCCTACACCATTGATATGAGCCGATACTTGATGACCACTGTCTCTTTACTCCCCCCCCCCCCCCCCCCCCGCCTCTCCAGCAAGATCGAATACCGACTCGTGGTGGTGCGGACACATGAGACATGAGGCGGTAAGGAAAGCATATCAGGGCACAGAGACGAATGGAGGATCACTCAAGCAAATATACGGACCGCAAATGGAGGAATCTGCTGTCACACAAGGCTTTGACAAACAGCTGTTTGTTTCGTACCGGCGCCAAGGAACGAGCAACACGGAGACAGAAAAGCTGGCCAACAGTAGGCATGCAGCTGCGGCAGGATTTATGGAAAGTATTTGGAGGACGACAGAATCAAGCTTTGCGACATGGTGTTGGCGTCCACCTCTCATCACAGAATGTGGCAGTCGGTGGCTTGCCAGTACTGCAAAGTAGGATAGACCGCAGTCTGTGCACATCTGACGACAGAGAACAATGTTGCTGCAAGCACATTACTGAACATGGTGCTCTGCAGAAGTCGATCGCTACATATTCTCAAGTTGACTCAACGACATTGTCACTCACTACCAACAGCGTTTGCTTGATTTACCCTGTACAGCAAACAATTTCAGGCAGTTTCATATCAGCGTACACTCCGCCTCAGAGTGAAAAATTCATTTTGGATACTTCAGGATGCTTCAGCAGTCGTCACATTTACTTAATCCTCGTTCTGGTAAGAAAAATCCTCGTCACCTAGTTATCTCTCTACCAATCTCTGTCCATATCAATATGAAATCTGCCTGTAGAAACCAGAAAAAGGGTTCTCTATTTTGAGTTTACCCCCTGAATCATAGTGGACTGAGTATTAATACAAATAAATGCCTGAGAACCTTTCGTTTCATCTGCATGAGTATAACATCTGTTCCAAAGAACAGTTCTTCTTCCACTAGTCCAAATACGGACTTCTTTATCTTGATGTAACTCATCCACTAATGGAATAACTGTGTCCGTTGTTCTCATTTTCATTTGAGAATATTCCAGCTGAGAATTTTTTTTAATATTGTTTTATTGTTTACACAATTATTATCTTGTCTAATTGAAAACAAGATCGAACTCATGTGTAACTAAAGGATTAGTCTTGCAGTAATCTTCCATTTTAGTAGCCTGTGTCGTTGACAGTTGAAGCGTTCCGTAACAGGTGGAAATTAAACTGGAATACTGTCAGAGAACTGAGAACTCAACTCAGCCATCTGACAAAATTCTCCCACCTCTCCCCCCCCCCTTTTTTTCTTTTTTTGGGAGTCGTCAGTCTTCTGACTGGTTCAATGCAGTCTGCCGCGTCCTATCTTATGAGAACCTCTTCATTTCTGCATTTCGGAGTAGCATTGGGACCCTACATCCTAAATTACTAGATGGATGTATTCCTGTCTCTGATTTCCGCGAAAGTTTATTTATTTATAGCATGAAAATACATATACAATGTCTACTAAACTGCTACATTTCAACGTCAAATACGGTCCTTCAGAAAAAAAAAACACAAATGACAATAGCTGTAGATGGATATCAAAGTCTTTTATGTACTTTGTCGCAACAATCGTAATTGTCAGGGAATCTTCGAAATAAAGCTGTAGGCACACCGAAACACGTTGATACAACGTGAAAAATTGTCTATCGTTCTGCGCCACAGTCACAAGAATTTGATGAAGACTTGCCTCGCTCGTGGAGACTGTCTGCCTATATGCCGCGGCCCTTTCGGATGCGGCTCAGGGTAGTCCAAATTTCCCAGGTGGGTCTAGCCCAGGGAGTTTATTTCTGGTTACAAGGCTGCTTTAAGCATTGTGGAGGACAGTTTTGTTCCAGCAGTGTTTCCATTCATCGATGGCACTGAATTCAGTTTCCATCAGAGTCCTGGCTGTGATATGAGTAGGATGGCTTGATTTCAATCTTTTTCGCTTTGCAGGGGTTTCATCGTTGGATATTGGAAGGTTTGATTTAACAGAAATCTTTTGGTATTCATGTAGTAGCTCGCGCTTCTGTCTGCAGTTAGAAGGTGGAATGTTGCTCAGCATGGGTAACCAATATATGAGACTAGATCGTAATGAACCAATAACCGTGTACATTGTTTCGTTGAACGTCTATCTTTTTTACTTATGGACCACTGAATCAGACAAACATGTGTGCTGTTGAGAATACCAATCCGAGTGTCGATACTCGATGACTTTTCGTGCTCTACAGGTCCCTCTACTAGCGTGAAAGTCTTGTTGTTTCACCTTGGCCCACTTTCTTGTCAACATTTCCAATAAGTATCTTTCTTCGCCGATCCTGTGAAAAACTTCTTCATTCCTAATGTTATCAGTCACCTAACTTTCAAAGACCTTCTTGTGCGTCAAAACTCAGTTACTTTGATTTCATACATTTCCATTTTCCACTGTCCATGATTTACTACTGTATAATGGTATACTGTAAATGTACATTATCAGATACTTCTTAATGGGTTTAAGGCCGATGTTTGATACTAGCATCTTTTCCTTAGTCAGGAGTGTCCTTTTTGCTCGTACTAGGTAACTTTTTTGTGTCCGTTTTGGCTCGTCCATCATGTATTATTTCACTTCCAATGTAGGAAAATTCCTTAAATTCACATATTTCGTGGCTCCCAATTTTGATATTAAGTTTTTTGCTAATCTCTTTTCTGGTACTCCCCATTACTTCCGTCTTTCAATCCACATTCTGTACTCATTTGACTCTTCACTCCACCAAGATGTTTGTAGTCGTTCGTGACTTTTATTAAGGATAGCACTACTATCAACAAATTTTGTCGTTGATACCCTTTCACCCAGAATTTCAATCCTACACTTCAAACATTGTTTCTTCTGTGTATAAACTGAACAGTACAGGCGAAAAGCTACATACGTGCTTACAACATTTTTAAACTGATCTCTTGTTTCTTAGTCTTCACCTCTTATTGTTCACTCTTGGTTCTTGTGAATTTTGTGTATTACTCGTCTTTCCCTGTAGCTTACTTCTAATTTTCTCAGAATTTCGAAAATCTTAAACAATTTTACACTGCCGAACGCTGTTTCCAGGTCGACAGATAATATAAACATGTCTTGATTTTTCTTAAGTCTTGCTTCGATGCGATGTCAAAAGTTCCTCATAGCCTCAGACTACAACGTGACAGGTACCGACAAAAAATGACAATATACAGATGAACACGGACAGAATAACTAACGGAGCTACTCTACAGTATAAAACCCTTAAACACATGTAGAAGCCCTCACGACACTTTAGTTAGTGTCTCAGATGCATTGCGAGCAATCGGCAACATCAAGTGGCTTGCATGACCATCTGATCTAAAGGCTCGGTAAATGCTGTTCCACAACGCAATCTCACAGTCTTGTCCGATGTATATTTTTTTATATTTTTGTTTATTTACCTTCGGTTGCACTCATACAGCCAGTTCTAACACAGAATGACTTAAAAAGTCATCTGAATGATACAGAAATCCAAACAAACTGTGTTACGGATAGTTAAACAAACAAATTCTATCAGATTTCAGACAGCCACACGTGCTCATCCACTCCACTACCAAACACTCAGGCACACACACACACACACACACACACACACACACACACATACACGGCACATGCCCTAACTTTAAGTTAGAATTTCATTCCAACCTTTGCCACAAATTGCACTATGAAATTATAAATGTCTAAATTCTTCATAAGTAAGAGCATTAACATATGAGGAGTAAGTGCTTGATGCATGCAGACCAATTCCTTAATCAGCTATTCGGTTTTCCTTCTGTATCACGGGCAGCCGAAGAAGATTTCATTAATGTCCTGCAGCTCCCCACAGTTGCAATAAGGCGGTGGTACCGGGTAGAGTGTATAAAGGTGTCGTCTGTGACAGTCGTAGTTTAATTTAGCTAGGCAATGATCCATGCAAACAGTCTCCTATTACCTCGGCCAGTTAAGCTGCATACCAGAACCCATGTTTCAGCTTACTATTCGGACTTCAGTCACTGCGGATGGATTTGTTTGTACCCCATACCCTTGCGCAGATCTTCGGTCTCTCAAGCCTTGTTCCACACGTGTTTGACCATGTCATTAACTACTGCAATGAGATCATCTGCTGGGACGAAATGCTGTTCTACGCTAATCATCGTTGCCACCTCATCCAGCTAGTCAGCTCTCTCACTACCCACAATCCCAACACTTCCTTTCGTCCACACAAATGACACCTCCTTACAGAAGCTGTGTATCTCTGATAGAGCAGCAACTATTTGGTATGGTGGATAACGACTACCTTTGTCCTTACCAACAAATGTAGTGTTTGCACCGTGGAGAGCGATTGTGTGAGTATTATGATACAACTAATTGCTGTGGCTATGCCGAATGTTAATGTCTGCTCAACGGCTAAGAGTCCGGCCGTATTAAGTGACGCTTTTGGTTGGCACAATAATTCACTATTTTTTATCATTAACATCTACATAGGCAAATCCGACAGAGTCCCTGTATTTAGAGCCGACGGTCTACACACACGTTGCACCTAACCATTGCTCGGGGTGGCTTTCTAAATTACTGTTGTTGGTTACAGACTTCTCAGAGCAGTCCAGATTAATACGTGCATCTACGAGGGTCACTCAAAAGGAAATGCACACTATTTTTGTAAAAATACAGTTTTCATTCAGCATCTGTGGAAGTCTTACACTGTGTAGATACATCCTTCCCGCTTGTTTTCAAACTTAGTTCAACCTGTTCCCGTGAGTGACGCCATCACAGCATGTCTTCAAGGTGGCTGCTACACTTGACGTTCGTCAGAAGCAACGTGCTGCCATAGAATTCCTGTGCTGTGTAAATGAGACAGTGGGAAACATCCACAAGAGGTTGAAAAAGGTGTATGGAGATGCTGCTGTCGATCGCAGTACAGTTAGTCGGTGGGCAAGCAGGTTATGTGATCAAATCGGGCACGGCAATATCGAGGATTGTCCTCGAAGTGGCAGGCCTCGTACCGCTCACACTCCAGACAATTGGCACAGAGTTAACGAAACTTCAAGCTTGACTGAGTCGTGTTCGACCACATCGGAAAAAGCACGATGTTTTGTTGTTGCACGACAATGCAAGGCCACATGTCAGTCAAAAAACCGTGGAGCGATCACAAAACTCGGATGGACAACGCCGAAACACCCGCCTTACACTCCTGACCTGGCTCCATGTGACTATCATCTCTTTGGGAAACTGAAAGACTCTCTCCGTGGAACAAGGTTTGAAGATGATGACTCCCTTGTACACGATGCCAAACAGTGGCTCCAACAGGTTGGTCCAGAATTTTACCGTGCGGGTATACAGCCGCTGGTTCCAAGATGGCGTAAGGCAGTTGAGAGGGGTGGAAATTATGTGGAGGAATGAAAATATTGTTCCTAAAGGATGTATCTACACACTGTAAGACTTTCTAACATGTAGAATAAAATATGGATTTTTTTTTTAAATAGTGTGCATTTCTTTTGGAGTGACACTCGTAGTACCTAGTTAATGAGTTCTTTGTTTTGCTCACTGCAGCGTAGCAGTCACATTCTTTGAATGATATTCTAAGCATTGAAAATGCCTCCTCAAGTGGTGGTATGGTTTTATGGATTTAATGGTTGTCGGTCTAATACTGCACTGTAAGCTCGCAAATTTTTTATGTCAGTATATCCCTAGAGCTCTGAAAGTGTTTGGGAATAAATATTCTGCTGAGGTACAGCGCACGTACTGAAAAGAGTGCTTCCATGGTTGAGGTGGGAATATTGACAGTTCGCCAAATCTATGTTTCAATCTAGATACTGCCTACAGGAAAATTAAAGAGACCTTTGGAGAAAAGAGAACCACTTGCATGAATATCAAGAGCTGAGATGGAAACCCAGTTCTAAGCAAAGAAGGGAAAGCAGAGAGGTGGAAGGAGTATATAGAAGGTCTATACAGGGGCGATGTTCTTGAAGACAATACTATGGAAATGGAAGAGGAGGTAGATGAAGATGAAATGGGAGATATGATACTGAGTGAAGAGTTTGACAGAGCTCTGAAAGACCTAAGTCGAAACAAGGCCCCGGGAGTAGACAACATTCCATTACAACTACTGACAGTCTTGGGGGAGCCAGGCCTAACAAAACTCTACCATCTGGTGAGTAAGATGTATGAGACAGGCGAAATTCCCTCAGACTTCTATAAGAATTTAGTAATTCCAATTCCAAAGAAAGCAGATGTTGACAGATGTGAAAATTGCCGAACTATCAGTTTAATAAGCTGCAAAATACTAACACGAATTCTTTACAGACGAATGGAGAAACTGGTAGAAGCTGGCCTCGGGAAAGATCAGTTTGGATTCCGTAGAAACATTGGAACACGTGAGGAAATACTGACCCTACGACTTATCTTAGAAAATAGAATAAGGAAAGGCAAACCTACGTTCCTAGCATTTGTAGACTTAGAGAAAGCGTTTGATAATGTTGACTGGAATACTCTCTTTCCAATTCTGAAGGTGGCAGGGGTAAAATACAGGGAGCGAAAGGCTATTTACAATTTGTACAGAAACCAGATGGCAGTTACAAGAGTAGAGGGACATGAAAGGGAAGCAGTGGTTGGGAAGGGTTGTAGCCTCTCCCCGTTGCTATTCAATCTGTATATTGAGCAAGCAGTAAAGTAAAAAAAAGAAAAGTTCGGAGTAGGTATTAAAATCCATGGAGAAGAAATAAAAACTTTGAGGTTTGCCGATGACATTGTAATTCTGTCAGAGACAGCAAAGGACTTGGAAGAGCAGTTGAACGGAATGGACAGTATCTTGAAAGGAGGGTATAAGATGAACATCAACAAAAGCAAAACGAGGATAATGGAATGTAGTCGAATTAAGTCGGGTGATGCTGAGGGAATTAGATTACGAAATGAGACACTTAAAGTAGTAAAGGAGTTTTGCTATTTGGGGAGCAAAATAACTGATGATGGTCGAAGTAGAGAGGATATAAAATGTAGACTGGCAATGGCAAGGAAAGTGTTTCTGAAGAAGAGAAATTTGTTAACTTCGAGTTTAGATTTAAGTGTCAGGAAGTCGTTTCTGAAAGTATTTGCATGGAGTGTAGCCATGTACGGAAGTGAAGCAAGGACGATAAATAGTTTAGACAAGAAGAGAATAGAAGATTTTGAAATGTGGTGCTACAGAAGAATGCTAAAGATTTGATGGGTAGATAACATAACTAATGAGGAGGTATTGAACAGATTTGGGGAGAAGAGGAGTTTGTGGCACAACTTGACTAGAAGAAGGGATCGGTTGGTAGGACATTCGGGAGGACGACGGTTCAATCCCGTCTCCGGCCATCCTGATTTAGGTTTTCCGTGATTTCCCTAAATCGCTTCAGGCAAATGCCGGGATGGTTCCTTTAAAAGGGCACGGCCGATTTCCTTCCCCATCCTTCCCTCACCCGAGCTTGCGCTCCGTCTCTAATGACCTCGTTGTCGACGGGACGTTAAACACTAATCTCCTCCTCCTCCTCCGGTTGGTAGGACATGTTCTGAGGCATCAAGGGATCACCAATTTGGTACTGAAGGGCAGCGTGGAGGATAAAAATCGTAGAGGGAGACCAAGAGATGAATACACTAAGCAGATTCAGAAGGATGTAGGCTGCAGTAGGAACTGGGCGATGAAGAAACTTGCGCAGGATAGAGTAGCATGGAGAGCTGTATCAAACCAGTCTCAGGACTGAAGACCACAACAGCAATAACATGTTTCAATCGGTTTATTATCTATGTCTCCAATGTGTCACTATACATGTGAGCCGTAAAGAGTACGAGCTACCTTCGTGACCATTTCTGTACCTATCATGCCGCACTGCATGCAGGTGTTGCTGCCTCCACCATAGAACTGCTCTGTATGATAGGTCGCATAGGTAGCAGATATTTGGAAATCATACTTACGTGTACTGAAAATTAAGATACCGTCGTCATATCTCAAAGACATACGCAACGCTTCGTTTTTTTCCCCACGTGTACCTCACAGATGTAGAGTTGTAGGGAAACATATTTCATTGCATCATCACTCCATCACTCCGGATATATATATATATATATATATTACAAAACATCGCAACTAAGGCGGTGTGATTCCCAAACACCTCTCCTCTCTTAAGCATCAAATAAGTAAATGGCACAGAAATATCAAAGTTTAACTACATGTAGTATTTCCCAGGCCAAATCTGATGCATGACCGCTTTCCTAGTGCGCTAAGTTTCAGAATTAGAGTTTCGATAAATGTCGAAAAATGTTACTTAAAACTTCTAATTTCAGTTAAAAAGGCGATTAATACAGGAAATTTGTAAGTCATTTCTGTGGCCTTTCCCTGTTTTGTTTTTGCTGCTTACTATCATAATATCGGTCTCTGGAACGTAAACTGTTGGTGTTTTTTTTTCTTGCTTGTTACTAGCTTCAACTGGACATCTCCTCACAAAAATGCTCCGCTACCACAATATCTGTTGTAGCAGGTAACTTGTGCGTCTGACTGCCAATTGGGAGTGACCACTTGCTGCGTCTCATTGCAGCCCTTTTCTGTTCTCTTCCAACTTAAGATTATAAAAATCACGTCGAAATTTAACATAACGTGTAACTAAGGGATTTAAATGAGTAAAATGTCAGGCACAGTGCGACGAGAACCGCCTCAACATGTTGCCAACGGAATGCAGTTGACATAGGAGCAGTAGGCCAAGGTTACAATCTAATATAAATAAGAAGTTTTTGTGGTTGGTTTCTCACGACGTTCTTACTTGAAACTGGCTAATACCATTGTCACCTTTTCTTTATGACTGGTTTGCTATATATTAATCGGGACTAAAAAATTCGTTTTGGAGTCACTGTCGGGCGCCAAGTGACCAATATTGTGCCAAGAATACCTGTTCAAATTGTACATACGTAGTACATTTTCCCGCAATTTCCGTTGCCCAGAGACAACATAGACGCAATACCCATTGCACAAGCTCAATTTCTGGGAGATGGACTAAATTGTTCTGCATTGTGTCTATATACCCTATCATACGGACTTATGGCCATGTACGTGTCAGTTGTTTAGGAACTAATGGTGGTGTGCTATACACTACTTTTAACTGTTGACAATTCCCTTCATACGTTATTTATTTGTGCGGTTAAGTCAGCCCGCCCCTCAAGGAGCTGTTGAGTTAGGGTAGTTTTTAATTGATTACAGTCATCATTAAATTCTCTTCTGATAGTTACGTGGCCAGATAACATTTGCATTCTAGTGATTTGTTCCATAACTGCTCATTTGCTTCCGGTATATTTTTGTTCGCTTCTGTTAATTCCCATACTTCGGTGGAAATACTTGAAAGATTACTTTTTATTTTAGTGGGTAATCCTTTACTACACTCATTAACTGCTTATCGTGTGTATATAGCATAGTTGCTAGTTTTTCGAATAATTTAGGGTGTGATTTAAGCCTTCAGGTGTTTGATGGGTACTAGCAATGAGCTGTAACTGGGATTCTGGTTCAGTTTGTATGAAATTTGTACTGTGTCGTCTATAGTCGGATAAGCCATATTGCTATTTCATCATGAAATTCTTCTTCACTGTTATTTTCTAATTTCATTATTTGTAGGTTTACCAGATACTAAAATAGCTATTATCGCCTTAAAAAGGTTCTGCACTTCTATTTATCTACCAAGAATAAGCAGTGATTTGTAAATTTAAAGAAAATTTATCTACGTGATGGAATGTGTACGTTTGTAAAAACAATCTAACATCGGAAATCCATTTTAGCTTTGGCCGTCTTTTACGTAACTCATAAACACAACGTAATTTACAAATCAAAAAATTTAAAAAAATAAAAATCACAAATAAATTTCAGGACTGGTCACGAAGCATCTGCAGAAAGTGCTAGGATATGGAAGCCAGTCGATATGAGCCCTCCCGATAGAGGAAGTTCTATAAAGCTACAACCCTCCAGTTAAGCTAGAAAATGTGAATGAATCAAAAATATCACATGCATATTGTATCGTGTGAACAAGACACATCCCAACACCAGTTGTATTACGTATCGAGCATATGATCAACATTAATCTCTCTCATAAGCAATTATTGTTGCGCTTACAGAATAAAAGATATTATTAAACATATCCATCGTTTAACCAGAAAATAATTCTGTGTCAAGCCAACGCGTTTTGGTTGACTGCCATCATTGTTCGAACTCTTACACTGACGAAAATGGGTTTTCTCGCTATTGAATTACTGTCGAAACAGCACAAATGAAGCTCGAATCGTTTGATGATTGAACAAACTGGCTTCTTTTCTTTTGGTGAAAGCCTATGATAAATACCTGTGTAATCCAAACTGTTATTCACAAGAAATATTTCACTTAATACAATCAAATAAAAAACAGCTGTACAATTAAATTTTACACTGTTATTGCATCAGCAGACAATAACGTAGACTAATATGATATTTCTAACACGTTCAGACAGAAAAAGGCAAGCAAGAAGTGACGAAATAAACGAACATGGAAAATCAGTTTTATAAAATAACGAACGTGGAAGATGTGTAACCTCTCAGATTCCTTTTAGTCATAATACGCTTGGTCCTTGGAGTTCATAGGGTTGAAGTTTCTTTCGTGCTTTTGATTTTAATTGCTTCGTCTGCAGAAAAAAATTGTGATTAATACTTAATACATTACTTCTCCTGATTGTGCCCTCTAATCTTTTACATTCTTTCTTCTCCATGCCCACAGTCTTATATTTATCCAGCTACAATACTGATTTCGCCAATCCCTCTCGAATTACACCTAATCTCACATCACAGACCATCTGGTCTTTTATTGTTGCCTTAAGCTAAAGTTCACCAAAATCATGCAACTTCCACTCCTACAATATTTACTCGGAGGAGAACTTTTAGCCTACTACACGTATTTTTAATATAATCTGCATTACGAATTGAACAGCATTATTTACATGGACCTTGTCGTTGGTGGGAGGCTTCCGTGCCTCAGCGATACAGACAGCCGTACCGTACGTGCAACCACAACGGAGGGTTAACTGTCGAGAGGCCAGACAAACGTGTGGTTCCTGAAGAGGGGCAGCAGCCTTTTCAGTATTTGTAGGGCCAACACGCTCGATCATTGACTGATCTGGCCTTGTAACACTAACCAAAACTGCCTTGCTGTGCTGGTACTGTGAACGTCTGAAAGCAAAAGGGAAACTACAGCCGTAATTTTTCCCGAGAGCATGTCGTTTTAGTGTGTGATTAAATGATGATTGACTCCTCGTGGGTAAAATACTTGTATTGTGGAGGGAAAATAGTCCCCCATTCGGGTCTCCGGGCGGGGGCTACGCAGGAGGACGTCGTTATCAAGACAAAAAGCGTTCAAATGGCTCTGAGCACTATGGGACTCAATATCTTACGGCATAAGTCCCCTAGAACTTACAACTACTTAAACCTAACTAACCTAAGGACATCACACACACCCATGCCCGAGGCAGGATTCGAACCGGCGATGTAGCAGTCCCGCGGTTCCGGACTGCAGCGCCAGAACCGCTAGACCACCGCGGCCGGCCGTTATCAAGAGATAGAAAACTGGCGTTCTACGGATCGGAACGTGGAATGCCAGATGCCTTAATCGGGCAGGTAGGTTAGAAAATTTAAAAAGGGAAATTGATAGGTTAAAGTTAGATATAGTGGGAATTAGTGAAGTTCGGTGGCAGGAGGAACAAGACTTGTGTTCAGGTGAGCTCGGGTAAGTTACTACAAACAGCATAATGAACGCATTATTGTGGCCAAGATACACACGAAGCCCACGCCTACCACAGTAGTACAAACTTACATGCACACTAGCTCCGGAGATGATGTAAGGATTGATAAAATGTATGATGAGATAAAAGAAGTTATTCAGATAGTGAAGGGAGGTAAAAATTTAATAGTCGTGGGTGACTGGAATTCGATAACAGAAAAAGAAAGAGAAGTTAACGTATTAGGTGAATTTGAAAGGGGGTAAGGAATGAAAGAGGAAGCCGCCTGGTAGAATTTTGCACGGAGCATAATTTAATCATAGCTAACATTTGGTCGAAGAATCATTAAGAAATAAGGTTTTATGCATGGAAGAGGCCTGGCGATACTGGAACGTTTCAGGTAGATTATATAATGATAAAATTAGGAACCGGGTTTTAAACTGTAAGACATTTTCAGGGGCAGATGTAGACTCTGACCACAATTCATTGGTTATTAACTATTGATTAAAACTGAAGAGACTGCAAAAAGGTGAGATGGGACCTGGATAAACTGACATAACGAGAGGTTGTAGAGAGTTTCAGGGAGAGCAATAGGGAATGATTGATAAGAATGGAGGGAAAGGAATGCAGTAGATGAAGAATGGCTAGCTTTGAGAGATGAAATAGTAAAAGCAGCTGAGAATCGAGGAGGTAAAATGTCGAGGGCTCATAGAAATCTCTAGGCAACAGAAGAAATATTGCGTTTAATTGATTAAAGGAGAAAATATAAAAATGCAGTAAATGAAGCAGGCAAAAAGGAATACAAACGTCTCAAACATGAGATCGACAGGAAGTGGATAATGGCTAAATAGGGGTGGCCAGAGGACAAATGTAAGGATGTACAAGCATATATCACTAGGGGTAAGATAGATACTGCCTACTTGACAATTACAGGGACCTCTGTATGAATATCGAGAGCTCAGATGGAAACCCAGTTCTAAGCAAAGAAGGGAAAGCAGAAAGGTGGAAGGAGTAGATAGAGGGTCTATAAAAGGGCGATGTACTTCATGACAATGTAATGGGAGTGGAAGAGCATGTGGATTAAGATGAAATGGGAGATATGCTACTGCGTGAAGAGTTTGACAGAGAGAATCTAAGTCCAAATAAGGCCCCGGGTGTAGACAACATTCCATTACAACTACTGATGGCCTTGGGAGAGCCAGCCCTGACAAAACTCTACCATCTGGTGAGAAAGATGTATGAGACAGGCGAATTACCCTCAGACCTCAAGAAGAATATAATCATTCCAATCCCAAAGAAAGCGAATGTGAAAATTGCTGAACTGTCAGTTTCATAAGTCACGACTGCATAATACTAACAAGACTTATTTTCAGTCGAATGGAACAACTGCGAGAAGCCGACCTCGGAGAAGATCAGTTTGTATTCCGTAGAAATGTTGGAACACTTGAGGCAATACTGACCTTACGACGTATCTTAGAAGATAGAATAAGGAAAAGCAAACCTCCGTTTCTAGAATTTGTAGATTTAGAGAAAGCTTTCGACAATGTTGACTGGAATATTCTCTTTCAAATTCTGAATGTGGGAAGTGGTAAGATAGAGGGAGCGAAAGGCTATTTACAATTTGTACAGAAGCCTGATGGCAGTTGTAAGAGTCGAGGGGCATGGAAGGGAAGTAGTGGTTGGGAAGGGAGTGAGACAGGGTTGTAGACTATCCCCGGTGTTATTCAATCTGTATGTTGAGCAAGCAGTAAAGGAAACAAAAGAAGAATTCGGAGTAGGAATTAAAATCCATGGAGAAGAAATAAGACTTTGAGGTTCGCCGATGACATTGTAATTTTGTCACAGACAGCAAAAGACCCGGAAGAGCAGTTGATCGGAATCGACAGTGTCTTGAAAGTATGATATAAGGTGAAAGTCATCAAAAGCAATACGAGGGTTATGGAATGTAATCGAATTAAATGCGGTGACGCAGAGAGAATTAGATTACGAAATTAGACACTTTAAGTGGTAAATGTGTTTTGCTATTTGGGGAGAAAAATAACTGATTATGGTCGAAGTAGAGAGTATATAAAATGTAGACTGGCAATGACAAGGAAAGCGTTTCTGAAGAAGAGAAATCTGTTAACCTAGAGTATAGATTTAAATGTCAGGAAGTCGTTTCTGAAAGGATCTGTGTGGAGTGTAGGCATGTATGGATGTGAAACGTGGATGTTAAATAGTTTAGACAAGAAGAGAATAGAAGCCTTCGAAATGTGGTGCTAGAGAAGAATGCTGAAAATTAGATGGGTAGACCACATAACTAATGAGGAAGTACTGAATAGAATTGGGGACAAGTGGAATTTATGGCACAACTTGACTAGGGGGAGGGATCGGTTGGCAGGACATGTTCTGAGGCATCAAGGGACCACCAATTTAGTATTGGAGGGAAGCGTGGAGCGTAAAAACCATAGGAGGAGACCAAGAGATGAATACATTAAGCAGATTCAAAAGGATGTAGGTTGTAATAAGTAGTGGGAGATAAAGAAGCTAGCACAGGATAGGGTAGCATGGAGAGCTGCATCAAACCAGTTTCTGGACTGAAGAGCAGAACAACAACAGCGATTTACACTGAACTGTAGCATCACGCAGTGTTATTGTTATGACTGTCAGCCATTGTTCTAATAATATTAAAATGGTAAGAATGCTTAAGAACTGTTTTAATCTGTTTTATTTCGAAAATTATATAGAATGCAGAGGGGATAACCCTAAAGAACCGAGTCATCCGATCCTTAAGGAGCAGGTGAACGCAACGACAAGTATGCCTACTTTCATGTTCGTGGCCAATCAACATACGAAGAGTGCTCAGTACTGAGTACGATTATTTGCCTGTCGCTTTCATAGGTTTCTGTTATACGGGCTCGAAGTAGCTAGCAAGTACTGACCAATCATTCACAATCCTTAAATGTTAATGTATATAACGAAGATAGTTTTATTTCACGACTGGTAAAGGTACAAAACAAGATTGGAGACAGTGACAGTACGGGTGTAATTTATTTCTTTCTTTCACTGAACATGGTTTTAAAGAAGTCTAAATCAGGTGGCAGGAAGAGATAATTGACATAGCACATATTTCCCAGTGTGACTGGACAACAAAATAGTCAAAACGTAAGTTACCTTATTACTTTAGTCTCATCTATACTGCAAATACATATGACATAACACAAACTAAACTGTGTCATCGATATTCAGGCTCACATTTTCCACGTTTACCAGTTGTTCCCAGATAGAATTTTCACTGGGCGCATTCAGATGAGTTATACGACGACATTGCTATGTGTACAAACTTTGCAACATCGTTCTTTTAAAAAAAAATACTTAGTTTCAGTCAAAAAGTCATAATCCCTGCTATGCATTTTTAAATAAGATGTATTAATCATAATCCTGGGGCGGTACTTTTTTCGTAATGTAGAGACTCTTTCGAAATACAGGAATTGTGGTGCTCTGTATAGCAGAGTGCACGACGAAATGACTGCACTAATATTAGTTCGAAAATTAATTAGGTTTGGTGGAATTAATACAAATTATAGTGTTCTTCTATCACAGTGGATGCCACGAAATACTAAATCTTAGCTAAAGGTGCGAGTCTGCAGAATTTAAGTCCAGGCGACAGACAGCCGGCTTTCGCCGAGCTGTTTCCACCGACGGCCTACAGATGGCGTCGGACTCCTCTGCTTCGACACTTCGGTAGACACCGCTAAGCCCCTCACGTCGGCGGATTCTGTTCTTAGAGCCGCGCTCAAGTTGCAGACGGAAATGGAAGCTCTTTTCCAGGCTTCCGGAAGATTTTAAGCCCTAGAGGAACGTTGGTGCATCGATATAAGTCGCGCGTTTCTAGCCACGGCTGCTTTTACGATTCATTTTGCTGCACCGGACGCTGTGTTTTTCCTTTTCGCTTTAGGTAAACAAACGACTACTTCGATTTGCTCAATATTTAACTTTGCATCTTCTCTGTATTATACTTTTTGCGCGATGCTATATCAGCAAATTTTACGACTTTTTTCTTTTTTTTCTGAAGTTTAGACATCCAACTTCAAGAATGAACGTGAATACCGTATTAAAATACATTTTTTCCACCAGTTTACTCGATTTGTAAGGGGCGATCTGTATTAATTGCTTGAGAGAAGGTGAATTTCTTAGCTAAGATCGCTTGTAAACAACCTTTACTGTCGATTACCGGTTCCAGTAAATATGGTAACCATCTTCAGACCTCGATAAAAGGTTATTACGTGTCTCCTATACGAGCTGTACAAGCACTCTTTTTGAAACATGCGATGTATGTGAGGGAACAGATGAACGATGCATCGACAGGTTAAAACCACAGCATACACAGTAATTCGCCAAATGCTTGTGTCCCGTATCACACACTCCTGTGTCCTGCATTGCAGTGTAGCTGTGGCCTGGGTGCAATTTAATACACAGTAGTGTGTAGTTTGGGACACAGATCTGAAGAGACCATTCTTACCGGGACCGGTAATCGACAGTAAACGTTATTAACAAGCGACCTTGATTAAGAAGTTCGCCTTCACTCGAGTAATTTATTTTTTCGAAACATTCTGGCAGATTAAAACTCTGTGCCGCGCCAAGACTCGGGACCTTTCTTTTTAACGGACAACTGCCCTACCATCAGAGCTACCCAAGCATTACTGACGGTCCCTACTGCAAGAAGTAAAGTTGTGAGGGCGGGTCATGAGTCTTGAGGTATATAGTGGACCATTTGAAGTAAAGTTTCGGTTAAAAGTGGTTTCATATGAAGCTATAAGTTTGCACATCGTCTGAGGGAAGACCTGAACACAAAAAAATGGGTGAAAATAAAACATACCTAATATTCCCTCAGACTTATTTGCCTTTAGTTTTACGGTGAATTTTCTGTTGTCTTCCGTTGTTTCCAATAATATTACGTGTTTTTATCTTGGAGCATTTTGATCACTGTATCACTCTACTAGACAGCCTGACAAAAAAAGTGAAGCATCCAGAGGAAATTGTCAGGTGTCAGTGTAACTTCTCATATGTAAACACCATCGGCGGATATGTAAATGATTAGAGTTGCAAATCTCTGTGAGAGATAGAACGACCACGAGAACTTATTACTTTGGTTCATGTTGTTGCCTGGCCTGGTAGGGGATATAGGGGGCGTGGACAACTTTTCATGTTGCGAACCTATGAGGGAAAGCTTTATCAGCAACTGGAATAGTTTTAAAGAGGCCCCATTACGGGTTTCCTTGAGACCGGATGGTTGAAACGTGCAATACCCATATTTGCGGGCGGTGTAAGTGTGACAGCGGCCCGATGTTGGACAACATGGGAACATGACAGCTCTGTTACGCGTCTTCAAAGTTCTGGTCGATTACTTCTTCCCACCACAAGGCAGTGTCGCCGTACTGAGCACGAAGCAAATCGCAACCCCTTCACGTCCGCGCCTGCTGTCCGAGAACAAGAAGTGGACTCCCTGCAAAATTTGGTATCACCCCGCACTATTGGTCGCAGAACAGCAGCTACTGGACTCGGGAATTACCCTCCCATTGTTGGTTGCCGTTAACACGACAACATAGATATTTACGTTTGGAATGATGCCGTGACGGATAGGCATGGATTGCTGATGTATGACGTCGCATAGTGTTCAACAACGACTCTCTAATCTGCAGTAACTTAGAAGACCATCGTCGGCAAGCATGGTGTTGACATGGGAAAAAGTCCCATTCTCCCAATGCTTTGGAGAGGCACAGCGGTGCTACTGGTGGCGTCATTGTGTGTATATGCATCCGTCGGGTATCTCTTCAGGTCACAGTTTGAGGTGATGGATGGAAATCAGGGGGAGGAGGGGGGGAGTAGTAGATATGCGTCCTCGTGTGTTACCTCTCACTTGACACTATTGTCATGCAATTTTCCAACAGGACACTGCCCGTCCAGACTCGTTACGTGTCTCTGTGGACTGTTTCTACGTTGATCAGGTATTCCCGTCGCCATCAAAATCTCCTGACATTTTCCTGAGAGAACATGTGTAGGACCATCTCGTACATCAATTCCACCCGAATACTGGATCCAGGTTACTAAGTATCAATTACAACAGCTGTGGGCCGGCTTCCTCAGCAGCAGATTTAACTGCTTTATGACACTCTTCTCAACCGAATCAGGGTACGCAGAACAGATACAACGTTATATTGGCAGGTGGGATCACACTGCCAAGATCTTCATCAACTTAATTCGCTTTGTTAACAGTGAAATAACGATACGTACCATCTCAACCAGCAAAGATTCACTTCGTTCTTCCGCCGTTTCTGGGCGTTACATTCCTTTTTTATTTCTTCCATTTACAGCTTGTTCCTATGCCAAGCTAACTATCCCTGGTTATGAAACTACATAATTAATTGTAACCTTTATGGCCAAGCACCATGCTTTATGATATCTCAATAGTATTACTGATAGAAAAACATTCCGAGAATTCTTTGGAGATAGGAATGTGCAGATACTTGATAATAATTATATATAAAAACATGCTAAAACGGCTGTGGTTCGGCACATTGTTTCAGTTCGTCATACGTCTCACGTTTTGATTCTCAGTTCTTTATTTACAAGTGTTCGAAACTTACATTCAAAATCGGAAATGGGAGGATGCTTGGATTATTAAATACTCTGGATAAAGATTTGAAAGATGGAATAATCCATAGGAAAGGGAATTTATGTGGATCTGTTTAAGGAACCATTCCGCTGTACACTTTAACCACTACAGATAAAAGTAACTGACGTAGCTGGACGAGGTACTGAATTTTCTGGTGGCAGATCTGGGCTTTAACCACTGAAACACACTTTGTGACAGGTTGCTTGCCTGAACTGCCTAACTAGCAGGAGATGTGTCTTCTGTTATCTGCTCATATTTGCTTCAACATTCCTTTCGTACAGACATGCAGAACATCGAGAAGAAGCTACACACGGTATTTGAGAAATGATAAATATCAAGAAAATATTGTCACATCGGTATGGACGTACAGGGAAACATATCCAGATTTCCTATCGCTTACATAACAGCTGCTGTGTGATGTTTAACAACGATCAGCAGTTTGCCTACTGGTGTAGCAAAAATACCAGAAAACTGACCGGTCTGCTAGTAAGTCTGCCTGAGCCTCAAGGCCGAGAAAAGCTTATATGTTATGTTCTGTCTGCATGCATTTTCAATTAACCACCTGTAAACCACCTGTAAACTACATGGAGATTCTTAACACTGACTCCAATAAAGTCAGTATTAGTATTACACAGCAGTTTTATGTTAAAACATGAGAAACATAATTCTCTCAATCCCTGGCTCCGTTCCCCACAATACCGTTAGATACAATATCGCCGAATTAAGCTTCGTTCCGACAAACAGTGTTGTTCCACAAGTTCTAAGGAAAAGAACCAATGTGTTGAACGGACATACTCCCTATTAAGGAAATTACGCTCCTAAGTACAGCTACTGTGTTGCGTTTACGAAAAAATATGAAAATGGCAGAAATCAAAGCCAAAAAAAAAAAAAAACGAAAACTGGAGTGTGCCGAAGACAACTGCCATAAAGAAGGAATACAAACTGTAACTAAACCAAGAAGAAGTTACCGCAGATGTGCAGGCAAGGCTTACATATTTTTTTAAACAAATTGTGTCCCTAAATCTCACTACCTCTGGGTATTATAAAATATCAACTTTTAGTGTTAATAGCCATGGTAAGAGGCTATATGTTAGAGTCGTGGTTGAAAATGATGGATTACACCACGACATTAAAGGGCACACAAAACGTCTGTGCCCGCATCTCGTGGTCGTGCGGTAGCGTTCTCGCTTCCCACGCCCGGGTTCCCGGGTTCGATTCCCGGCGGGGTCAGGGATTTTCTCTGCCTCGTGCTGGCTGGGTGTTGTGTGCTGTCCTTAGGTTAGTTAGGTTTAAGTAGTTCTAAGTTCTAGGGGACTTATGACCACAGCAGTTGAGTCCCATAGTGCTCAGAGCCATTTAGCCAAAACGTCTGTTTATAAAGCTCCTTTCCCACCTGCACTATCTTAAAAAGAATGTTTACATTGTACCTAAGGGCCCTGGAGTGGACGTTAAGCACCTAACAACAGAACAACCGTTCTCCAAACTTAACACCAACGGAATAACAACCTTAAATGACCACTCATTTGCAAAAGTTGTAAGCATAATAAAATTCTTACGGAAATTCCCCAAGAATGTGCAGCTGAAGAGCTGGTAGCGTACACCCAGGAAGATGTAGAATATTGTAACAACTGTGTTATACAAGAAATAGGAGGTAATATTTAAATCACCGACTGCTCTCGTCTAGAAGAACTACCGGAAGGAACAGAGTTACAATGTGCATTTTATTAAGACCTCACCAAACAAAAATAGTTGATTTCTGTATGTAAATGAATATGTGGAATTAAAAATGTTATCTACAGGAATATTTGTCTTCAGATTTTCTCTACCCTGCCAAAAGAATAACATGAAGTGATTGAGGCAACTTGCTGCTGTTGTGGCATTCTACACATTGTACTGAAGACTACTGTCGGCGAATAGCCAGTAATTCCAATTAAGCAACAATATAATGACAGGTAAGGAAAACCAACACATGGTTTGTGTTAACGTACATTTTATTCAGCAGTCATACATGGGATGCCCTATATCATCATAAAGAAGAATTTCACTGGTTCATTTTTCACAGACCGTTTACAAGAAAAAGATTAGATATGGTCTGGAATTCGGCAACATAGCATCTTCGTATCTGTCAAATTACTGGCTGGAGAAAGAATTAGAAGAGTCCAGTGTTGATTTAAATTATAAGATAAAAATTAATGTGCATTTTATTAAAACCTTAATGTCAAATTAAACATTTTATTAATGGTTTTATGCAAATTTCTATTGCTTTTTTTTTTTTTTTTTTAAATACAAGAGAATGGGTGTGCTGGAACTAAAACATTTTGTCCAACTTCGAATTTCCTAGAGTGCCTTACCTTCTTTTGTAGCATTTTCTTCTTCCTAGTTGCCTTTTTATATTAGTAATTGCAGTATCAATAAGTTCACAATAACGTAAACAATGTGACTTGGAGAAAGAATCAAGTGCTTTTATTTTGTCTGGAGGACTTTTATTCTTGAAAATCTAATGTGGCGAGAGCAAAGTTCAATCATTAGATATTAAATTAATGGTGTCCCGAAAATATAAATATATGTATCCCAACCAGTGAGCTGTTTGTGGCAATAAAGTCTGTAAGTAGGCTGTCTAACTATGATGACTTGCAAGAAATGTGTTGAGAAGCTATATGAAAATGGTTTGGGCAAAACAAAAAAGGATACTGTACAGTGGAGAAAAACTATTTTTGCCAGAGGATGTGAACAGAATACAGAAAGCAGGCTTAGATAGGACTTTTGGGAATAATGATGAACGAAGGGAGATCTCCATGCAAAATACTGCAGTAAAACAAACCCTGTCCTTTCCTTTTGTGTCATCCCTCTATATGTTTGTGTACCCTTGTGTATTTGTGTTTTCCTGTCTTTATGTGTTTAGCTGATGAGAGCTATGTTGTAGAATTTTTCTAATACTCTGTTATTTACTTTGTAAAGATGTTTAGACATTATTTATTCTGTTTTGTTGCTCACATGTGAAGGTGATGTTTCAAACGTTCTTCTGATCTTTTATGTATTTACTTATGTCATAATTCTTGTAACACTGATGTATATGTTTATTTCTATTGTTTTGTAGAGCCTATATTACTACAAATGTTATCTGTATTGTTATGTTTTTAATGATGTATTTTGTACCTTTGTAATTGTATTCTTACGTCATAAAATTGTAATTGACACCAGTTCATCTAATTAAGTAACTTGTAAGTTCCATTTCACTGCACACGTTCTGTTGGTCACAGTATATGGACAATATGTGAGAAGTAGGGACTGTTAGCGTTTGCACAGGTGTTAATAATTCAGCAAGGGACTGGATAACAGCATTGCTGGTTCTAAGGACAATTCCAAAAAATTTCTTGAGTAGACGAGTGGTGGTTTATGGACTTGCTATCTTCTCTGCAAGACTCTTCGATGGTGTTTATGCACCTGCACAGTCGCAGCAGATGGCTGCTGGCCATCTCTACAAGGACTACAGTGGGTCTACACCTCTGGTGGCCCACCAATACTGTAATCTCTACCAGGACTACAGTGGGTCTGCTCTGTGATGACCTACCTACCAATATTCGTCAGAACTTCGAATAACTCTACTGTGGGTTTGCTCCATTGTGGCCCATTACCTGTCTGCATGTCAAGAGTCAGCACTGTCTTTCTGTTGGAAGGAGATCACCACTTCTTCAAGACTGCATGGAAATCCACTACTTCTGTGTGCAATTTCTTTTACTAATGAGACTTTGTGAAAAAAACCTGTAATTACTATTATGATGAATGATCTGGACTATCTTTATGGACTGTGAGAAAATTTTAGCTTTTGACCAACATTGTATCAATAAGTATGTGCATTTTATATCATTGTTACTGTAATTGTGAAAAATTTTTTCAAATATGTATTGGCCAGTGCCCAACACCATTTGTAAAATTTTTTGTGGGGAGCATGGGGGCTATGTAAGTAGTTTATGTTTTCTTTATGTAAGTAGGGTGTTTATGTTTTCTCTATGTAAGTAGGCTGTTTATGTTTTCTTTATGTAAGTTTACTGTTTATGTTTTCTTATTGGCAACGTTACGTAGCGCTCTGTATGAAAATCACTGGCTGTGCTGTGTGCAGTCTGTGGCTAGTTTGCATTGTTGTCTGCCATTGTAGAGCGGCAGCTGGATGTGAACAGCGCGTAGCGTTGCGCAGTTAGAGGTGAGCCGCCAGCAGTGGTAGATGTGAGGAGAGAGATGGCGGAGTTTTGAAATTACATATATTATGACTTGTGATGATATTAAGGTAAATACATTGTTTGTTCTCTATTAATATCTTTCATTTGCTAACTATCTCTATCAGTAGTTAGTGCCTTCCGTAGTTTGAATCTTTTATTTAGCTGGCAGCAGTGGCGCTCGTCGTATTGCAGTAGTTCGAGTAACGGAGATTTTTGTGAGGTAAGTGATTTGTGAAAGGTATAGGTTAATGTTAGTCAGGGCCATTCTTTTGCAGGGATCTTTGATAGTCAGATTGCGTTGCGCTAAAAATATTGTGTGTCACTTTAGTGAATGTTTGAGTACGTTCAGTTTTGCTCAGCTGTTTGAAAAACATATTGTGTGTCAGTTTAAGCACAGTCGTGTATAAATTGTTCAAAGGGGACGTTTCAAGTCTACATACTGTAGTTTTCGCATCCCTTTGTTTGACAAGGGTTGGAGGAAGCGTGATAACTGTTGTGCAACGTAACTGTCACAGTAGGAGAACAAAACTGTGGCCCGTTGTCAGATACAACCTTTCTTCATGTCCTACGTGTGGTACAAAATTCTTACTGAATGCAGCTGGAACAGTTTTAACTGTAACTCTGCGAAGTTACGTAAAGGAAACAAACTTAGATGTTAGCTCAACTGCAACAAATGTGTACGGCATTTCTTCATAGGTCTTTGGTATATGCCCATAGGGGTAGACCGCCGCTAAACGATTTAATTGAAAATGGAAATGACATTTGGCGTCATTGGCCGGGAGGCCACTTGCGGGGAAAGTCCGGACGCCGTGGTGCAGGTCTTATTACATTCGACGCCACATTGGGCGACCAGCGCGCCGGATGGGGATGAAATGATGATGAAGACAACATTCAGTCCCTGAGGGGAGAAAATCCCCGACCCAGCCGGGAACCGAGCCCGGGCTCCTTAGGACCGCAGTCCGTCACGCTGACCTATCAGATATCGGGGCCGACAATGATTTGATTTAATGGGCACAATTGGCAAAACTGGAGCCCAATGTGATGTAGTGGGAGATTTTGCTAGCTGGCAGAGTCTGAATTTCGTCAGAACACACCTAATACTTTTCTCGATGTTCATGAGATAGGATGTTTGACGAAGTATGAAGAGACACTTTCTTGATCCATAATGGGCATAGCTCAGATGCATGTGCCATATCATTTTGTTGACAGCATCATCAGGAATAGGTGTAGTCGGGTATCGGGTTTTATCCTGGCGGGTCGCCAAGGGGAGGTTTCCTGCGGAAAATGGTTTCCGTTTGACTTTGAACTCGTACTTGCTTCGTTGGCTGGCTCTAACATTTCTGTCGTTTAGCTTTTGATGACTGCGTGCATTTTCAACTGCGAGAGAAATAAAATATATCTGCATGCGAGAATACAATATGAATTTGGCCCTGTTTTATCATCTTTCTAAGAATGTGCAAACTGATTAACTCCGGAACTTTACTATTAAGCTGTTTAGTTAAATAAAGTAGTCGTTTTGCGTTGATGATCTGCCTGATAATGCTGTTCATGAAATCGTTACTGTGCTTTGATAATTTTCCTGTCAAACTGATCCTGAAACGCAAACATCTTATTGGAATTCCGTGGAAACATGATGCTTGCTGTTATCTCTGTGCCAGCTGCAAATTTCCAAAAAGTTAGAGCAATGCTCCAGACAACAAGTAAACTATTTCATACATATCACTGAGTGAGACACTCTTCAAATAAAAGTGACTTGGACCAAGTATGTGAACAATACTCTTGTGTGAAACATTTCTTTAACGAACTGTTTTTAAAGTATCTGGTATATTATTACTTGTGTGAAATTCATGTTAAATCACTCATTAACATTGATCAATGGCGAGAGTGATATCAAACACTTACTCTTACAAATGTTAGACAAATAATTATAGAAAGTCAAAAATACTTTACAGTGAAAATTGTTTAATCTTGAACTGAAAATGTAAAGTTCCCTGAGGTGGATATCTCACTCAACAATGGTTTCGAACTACACACAACTACAAAGAAACTAAATAAAAAACATTACCTTCATTCCCTTTCATATACTTTTCTAATCTCATTTAATTCTAAATCACTTACCGAATCTCTTCCCTCCGTTTCACAACATTCAAACAAATGATTTTACTTAAACACAGATGCACTACATTTATCTCTACATTGCCGCGAGTCCTCTGCTGTGAATCTGTCCCACTACTCCCCTAACGATAGAACTCCCAGGCTCCTCGCTGCCAAACAGCGATATCAGGTTGGTGGAGAACCACTTCCCAATGGCCTTCTAGCTCTCTTGTTCAGTTTTCACGACAGAAACAGAAACTAAGTGACCTCAAAAGGAGATTTCATGATGTGCCAGACGAGTTAACAGTTACGCCCGCTGCTGACTGAGTTAATTGGTCTACATTCTAATGAAACGTTTTGCCTCATACACTGGTGAGTCATGGGATATCTCCTAATAGCTTGTCAGATCTATCCGTGCTCATAGTACCCGTAGTGCAGCAAGTCGATGTGGCGTGGACTTAAGTCGTTTGTCGCCTGCAGAAATAATGAAGCATGCTGCCTCTACAGCCGTCTATAATTTCAATTGTGTTGCTAGCGCAGGATTTTGTGTACAAACTAATCTCTTAAATTATGACCCCTGAATGTTCGATGGGATTCATGTTGGGTGGTCTGAGTGGCCAAATTATTCGCTAAAATTGTCCAGAATGTTCTTCAGACCAATCGCGAACAGTCGTGGCCATGTAACATATTGCATTGTCATCGGCAAAAATTCTGTCGTTGTTCGACTCAAATGGCCTCAGAGTAGCAGAACATAAACATTTCCAGTCAATTATCGGTTTAGTTTGACCAGAGGACCTAGTCAATTCCACGTAAACGGAGCCCATACATTTATGAAGCTACAACCAGCTTGCACGTGGCCTTGTTGACAAGTTGGGTCATGGATTCGTGGAGTCTACGTCACATTTGAACCCTATCATTAGCTCCTACTAACTAAAATTGGGACTCATCTGACGGGGCCACGTTTTTCCAGCCGTCTAGGGTCCAAGCGATATGGTCGAGGCCCATGGGTGATGCAGTAAATGTGTTCAAATGTGTATGAATTCCTATGGGACCAAACTGCTTAGGTCATCGGTCCCTAGACCTACACACTACTTAAAGTAACTTAACCTAAGAACAACACACACACCCATGTCCGAGGGAGAACTCGAACCTCCGGCGGGAGGGGTCACACGGTCCGTGACATGATGCCTCAAACAGTGCGGCCACTCCGCGCGGTTGGTGATGTAGCAGGCCATGTTGTGCTGTTAGCAAAGACACTCGAGTCGGTCGTCTGTTGCCTTTACCATTAACGCCAAATTTCGTCGCACTGTCCTACCAGATATGTTCGTCGTAGGGCCCACATTGATTTCTGTGGTTATTTCACGCAATCTTCATTGTCCACAAACAAAGACATCTCTACGCAAACGCCAGTGCCCTCGGTAGTTAAATGAAGGCCGTGGGCTACTGCATTGTACTTGATGAGAAGTCATGACTGAAATTTGGTACGCTCGGCTCACTCTTGACGCTGTAGATCTCGGAATAATAAATTCCCTGACGATTTCCTAAATTCAATTTCCCATGCTTCTAGTTCCACTACCATCCCGCGTTCGAAGTCTATTGATTCCCATTGTGCGGCCATAATCACGGTGGAAACCATTTCACATAATTTACCTCAGTACAATAACAGCTTCGCCAATGCACTGCCATTTCACACCTTGCCATCTGTGTATGTGCCCAAGATTTTCGTGTTTTACTACATCGTCAAGTTAACTGCAAACGCGCCTAAACTCAAGCTCGTCAGGAACTGAGTGCAGTAAAGGGGAAGGAGCCGCTGCATCTCTTGGTGAAGCAAATGGAATGTGACTGAATTCAAACTAATTCCAGTCGGTACAGATCGCTGTGTGAGGTTTGAATTCTTCCGTTAAGATCATCTGTTGATATGCTTCGTTACTTTCTAACACTACAAAAGACTGCTTCCCAACAAGGCGCATGAAGCAACTGAGTAAACCAAGTAAAGGAACTGACTGGAAGATAAATATGAGTGGCCTGTAGCCCATGTCTGGGGTTATTAGAAGGATAATAATTTTTTTAACGAAATAAGTTTAAAAGTGAATCATGCACGTTTTCGATTCCTAATCTCTCTGCTGGTTGCCAAGCAACGTCCTGGTTGGCGTCCCACGAGAGGTCGCGCATGTGGTATGGCGCATTCATTTAACGGCCCTGTGAATTGGCTCTCACTGCTAAACGGAGGAAGGCCATCGGGCAGGTGCGAGTGGCGTTTATGTTAGGTTTGGAAGGCAACAAGCACCTACTAGAATTCGTCTGTATTTTGGACCAACCTCTGTATTGCAAAATGGGAGCTGGTGGGAAACACAGCACTTGATCTCGGGATGCAGTGGTTCGACCATGCTACTTTGTGAAGGCCGGAGCAGCGGACACATGTGGATACTTTATGTGAGCGTTTTACTGTGTGCTGTCAGGATCCTACACTCTGGGCCTCACTTAACCTACTTGCCAAGAAGTGTTTATGAGTAGTTATGTTCACGTATGTGTGTCACTGCCATTTGCGTCTTGTGTTTTGTTGACAATTTTTCAAAGAGTGTTACTCAGCTGCAACACATGTTAGCGTGCAGACAAAGGAAACTTTCTTACTTTGAGCCCACTGAGATGTTCTTTTGGTTTTATTCCTTCTATCTAATCAAAACTGTGTGGAGTGCAAGTACATTGTATTTATCTGGTTGTGTTTTACATATTTTTCTTTATCGGTGTTGGAGCCTGATGTCTAGTTCGTAGTATTAGCTGTACTGGCTTGGTTAAAAATATTCTATTAACGGAAGCGAGCTCGCGCTTTGGGTTTCATTACTCACTAGTTTAACGTTTAAAAAAAAATTGGAGAGTTAGTTGCTAGTTTAGACGTAAATCTTACAGACATTTCTGAGTTGGGCGGCACCTTTTGGACATCTTGTACATGCTGTATCAGAGTGGGCTGCTGGCCTAAGTCAATTGTTTGTGCCCGTATTTGTTACTGCATTCAGTGGGATCGAATTTCTTGAATTTCACCTGTATGTATTTTTTATTTTCCCTCTGTTCTCGTAGTATTTTGTAGCAAAGAGCACTGCCTGATCTGAAGCGAAGGTTGCACTTTCTTTTGCGTTGTTATTATTAGCAAGTAATTTGCCTGATCAAGATTCTTTTCTTTTTTTAGCGTAAATGTTTTTGTCCAGTACAGCTGGTAGCATAGATACTGGAAAGCTTACAGTGAACCGATTCTATATTATACTGCTTCATTATCGTTCTCATTTCCATTACTGTACTGATTAATTATAATAGTCAGACTGAAGCTCCTACATTTTTCATATCCACTAAACTTATGCTAAACAAGAAAATATATTGGTACGGTACAACACTCATCTATGTTCATAATGAAATGTATTTTCTGGTACATATCGTATTTAATTACACGGTACCTTACCGCTAGAAGATTCTCGCTAGATATAATGTTTCGAAAAGTATATTCGCGAACTTAATCACCTGCATCATGTTTTTCATCACTCTCTATAACTGAAGAAAACGTGTCGAGATCAGCAAGAATACCTAGTTTATCTGTAATCAGTATACGTGAATGATCTTAAGGTCACATTCCCTCCAAAATATTAGTGATAGCTTCTGGTTAAGTCATCTTTAAGCAAAATGCCGAGACAGAGGATCTAATTTGTTCCATATATTGGGCAACAGTCTCATCATGGACCTGCATCTGGAGAAAAATGTTGGCTAGCGAGCTCGTTCCGACTCTTGCAGTATAAGTGCTTCTGAACATATTTCTCAAGTATATTTCTCAATGTGTCCTTAATGTGCTAAGCCTTGGGAACAGCTCAAGCGACCTAGAATTAATGGATATATTAATACTTGAAGAATATGAGAATGAGAAATATCAGTACGTCGGCATTGTGTTCTAATCGAAAGAAGAACCCGAAGAGTTTAAGTTCTTGACCCAATTTCAAGAGATAAACTACCAATACGTCGAATCATGGACAAAACAAAGTTAGGTAATTTGTTAACCTGGCTAGACATCTCTATGCGACCATCATTCAACAACCCGTCAGCCGACTCTTGACTATCCGTTAGAAATTGATCCTTACTATGCCACTGCATATCCTTATATAGAAACTCACAATTACTGGAATACATTTCAGATTTACATTTACTGACTTTACATCTTGGACTTAATTAGATATGTGGTTAAGCGAAACTTCCATTTGGTACACTTGACCTCGAAATGAGCTACTGCACCGCAATAACTCAATGTTTTCCTACACTCCTGCAAGTAAGGCGCCACGAACACACACAGCGGCAACTGCTTCTCCAGCGTTGTCACTGTGCCTTACAGCAAACTGCGCAACGTGCCTCCGAGCTGCACAAATAGCTCCCCAACACTACCTTCCGTCGCCTGACCGCGAATCTTCAACTCATACTGCGATCGTTCTTTTTTATGTCACGAGACCTCCGGATACCTCTTGGCTCCTGTGACATAAACCAGAAGTAGACATCAAATATAATCAAATATAGCAAAACAAAAAAGTTTTTCTTCTGTTTTTCCAAAACACACAATACGGTGTTTTTAACGGTTTTTGAATGCAGCCCCACGCAACCATACTCAGTTGCCACTGGAAAGGTAGAAGTAACTGTCATTGAAAACATCTTTACCACCAAAGTACTAAATTACGTTACTTGAGGGCAGGCCAGTGAAACTCGCTAAAATAAAGATAAAAATTACACATGTTTATTTTCCCAAGTTAACCTAAGTACATAAGAACTAGGATCACGTGCTCCACAATCACTAAGTGAATTTATGAAACACGCAGTAAGGCACCCAGTTTATAAAAAGCAGCTACCATCTGTACCAACATCCTT
Organism: Schistocerca cancellata; assembly: GCF_023864275.1. Classification (NCBI taxonomy): domain Eukaryota; kingdom Metazoa; phylum Arthropoda; class Insecta; order Orthoptera; family Acrididae; genus Schistocerca; species Schistocerca cancellata. The sequence goes on from NC_064631.1 coordinate 252,766,588, forward strand.
CACGTGCATATCGCCTGGTGAGATGATGCAATTTTAATATTTTTACAAGGCGTTAAACAAGCAACTAACACATGTGAAAAAGTATAACAAATCACGGAGGAAGATAAAACTTACACAGCGAAAAATATGAAAACAGACAATTCGAGGCTAACACATAATAGAGCTTATCTGTAAATACAAGAAAATCTTTGAAAAGTATTGATAGATAGCTGATAACATTAAACGGAAAGACTAATAACATTATAGATACCCAATCTGAAAACCTGTAGTCACAAGTCGATAAAGTACCACAAGAGGTACCTATAGTAATTAGTGCCAACACAATCAAAACTTCGCACAAGCTAGTGTGCATGCACGTTTGTACATACAAGATGTTTCAAAAATGACCGGTATATTTGAAACGGCAATAAAAACTAAACGAGCAGCGATAGAAATACACCGTTTGTTGCAATATGCTTGGGACAACAGTACATTTTCAGGCGGACAAACTTTCGAAATTACAATAGATACAATTTTCAACAACAGATGGCGCTGCAAGTGATGTGAAAGATATAGAAGACAACGCAGTCTGTGGGTGCGCCATTCTGTACGTCGTCTTTCTGCTGTAAGCGTGTGCTGTTCACAACGTGCAAGTGTGCTGCAGACAACATGGTTTATTCCTTAGAACAGAGGATTTTTCTGGTGTTGGAATTCCACCGCCTAGAACACAGTGTTGTTGCAACAAGACGAAGTTTTCAACGGAGGTTTAATGTAACCAAAGGACCGAAAAGCGATACAATAAAGGATCTGTTTGAAAAATTTCAACGGACTGGGAACGTGACGGATGAACGTTCTGGAAAGGTAGGGCGACCGCGTACGGCAACCACAGAGGGCAACGCGCAGCTAGTGCAGCAGGTGATCCAACATTCTTCGTGAATTTGTGGCGGTACAAACTGCCTTAGACGACACTGCGAACACCTCGTGGTTTATGCAAGATGGTGCCCGGCCACATCGCACGGCCGACGTCTTTAATTTCCTGAATGAATATTTCGATGATCGTGTGATTGCTTTGGGCTATCCGAAACATACAGGAGGCGGCGTGGATTGGCCTCCCTATTCGCCAGACATGAACCCCTGTGACTTCTTTCTGTGTGGACACTTGAAAGACCAGGTGTACCGCCAGAATCCAGAAACAATTGAACAGCTGAAGCAGTACATCTCATCTGCATGTGAAGCCATTCCGCCAGACACGTTGTCAAAGGTTTCGGGTAATTTCATTCAGAGACTACGCCATATTATTGCTACGCATGGTGGATATGTGGAAAATATCGCACTATAGAGTTTCCCAGACCGCAGCGCCATCTGTTGTTGAAAATTGTAACTACTGTAATTTCGAAAGTTTGTCTGCCTGAAAATGTACTGTTGTCCCAAGCATATTGCAACAAACGGTGTATTTCTATCGCTGCTCGTTTAGTTTTTATTGCCATTTCAAATATACCAGTCATTTTTGAAACACCCTGTATGTACACTAGGTTATGCTCTATTTCAATACTCTTCAAAGAACTGGTACAAAATTTCTTAAAATGTTCATGAAAATTTCATTTGCAACATTTTCTAAAACTAAATTTGGTACAATTTTTATAACAATGTTTGTATCATACAAAACAAACTTAGAATTTAACTTTAACGTCACTGAAAATATTTCTAAATACATAAGAAAAAGTAAGGGCTCTAAGATGTATCCTTATTGAAGACTGTACACAATTAGTACCCAGGTGGATGTTGAGTGATAGCTCAATGTAGTGCTTTTTGCTGTGACACCCTTTGTTTCCTGTTACAGAAATATTATTTAAAGAGTTCTGCAGCACTTCAAATGGTTGATATGGCTCTGAGCACTATGGGACTTAACATCTGAGGTCATCAGTCCCCTAGAACTTCGAACTACTTCTACCTAATTAACCTAAGTACATCTCTCCCATCCCTGCCCGAGGTAGGATTCGTACCTGCGACCGTAGCGGTCGCGTGGCTCTACATTGAAGCGCCTAGAACCGCTCGGCCACTCCAGCCGGCCTGCACCATTTCAAGAGCACAATCCTACCAGTGCTATTCTGTAATTTACAGTACTTATTTCAGTGTATAAGCATTATGCACTGAAGCACCAATCAATCTGGTAGAGGCATACATATTCAAATACAGAGAAATGTGACAGGCAGAATATGTTGTGGCGGTCGGCAACGCCTATATAAGACAACAAGGTCAGGAGCAGTTGTTAGAAGACAGGATATCAAGATTTGAGTATGAAAGTGATGTTGTAGCGGCGCACAAGCGATGGGACACAGCATCGCTTAGGTAGCGGTTATGTGGAGATACGACCATTTCAAGAGTGTACCGTGAATATTGGGAAGCACGTAAAACATCAAATCTCCGACATCGCTGCGGTCGGAAAAAAATTCTGCAAGAACGGGTCCAACGACAACTGAAGAGAATCGTTCCACGCCACAGAAGCGCAATCCTTCGGAAAATTGCTGCAAATTTCATCGCTGGGGGATCAAAAAATGTCAGCGTGCGATCCATTCAACGGAACGTCACCGATATGGGCTTTCAAACCCGAGGGCATATTCGTGTACCCTTGATGACAGCTTTACGCCTCGCCTTAGCCCGTCAACACTGGCATTGGACTGTTGATGAATGGAAACGTGTTTCGTGATCGGACGAGTCTCGTTTCAAATTACGTCGAGAGGATGGACTTGTACGGGTATTGAGACCACCTCATGAATCCATGGATCCTGCAAGTCAGCAGAGGACTTTTCAAGCTGGTGGGGGTTCTGTAATGGTGCGGGGCGTGTGGAGCTTGATATGGAACCCCTGGTATGTCTAGATACACGTGAAAAACATTGACGAGAAGAATGGATATGATGATAGGACGTGTGTTAAAAATCAAGGACTACCTAATATGGTAGTAGAGCAGCTGTAGAGGTTAAACTGTAGGGGAGGGCACCAGAAAACATATCATGAAGTCCGAACGAGTTAATGGGCCGATAAATTGTTACAACTTACACAGCCAGATCATCTGGTGATCAATTTCTCCAACAGTAATATAATTTCTGCCTTGCAGTCTGTTATATAAGAAACTCTTTGAACACAAGCTTAAGTAAAACGTAAGCCTATGATTTGCTGAAAAAATATTTGTTTCGTAGAGGATGGGCACTGATCAAATCATTCTGTATAAAACCTTTAGCTGAGTGACTTGCGTATACAATTTCATTACGGTAACGAGTAGTGTACGTCGTCACAGAAATTCGGTAAAAAATGGTTTACTTGTAAGAAGCGTTCAGAGCATCTCCGGATGTAGACAGATCACACAACCTTTTCGCAAATAGAATGTCACACAGTAGATCCTGTCATGTGTAAAAAACGATCCTTTTCACTAGGGAGAGCGGACTGGTGACTTAATTACTTCAGTCGTGACAGGTAGGCTTCGATGGACAGCGATGGGACGAAAACGCGTCTGTTTCCATCAAAGCTGTTCGCTTGAACATGGCGACGCACATAAATTTGAATTTGTTTTTCCAAGCTTCTTCTAACATGCTGGGACCTGGCACGGAGTTACATTTACAAAAGTCGTTGCTGACACCATTTGTTTCAGGTCCAAAACCACATACATTTTGCCTTATTTGTCAGTTTCTGCACATGACGACGTAGGCTAACATACAAAAACCTTAATGGCGGCTTTTACCCATGGTTGCAATTTGAAACCGCCTTGCCATTCAGTTTCAGTATATTTGTCAAAGCCAAATTTAACAAGCATTATATCACTGTACTCGTCTTTCCCAGAGTTCTCGAAAGGCGGTAATGAAGTAGATTTTTTTCATTTAAATCAGCCATATTTGCGTGCTATCATTTGCAGAAAATGCCGTTTCAATATCTTGAACTCATTAAAAAGTAAAAGGCGGGTTGCTTTTTACACAAATCAACGTAGGTACACAGGTTTTGTTTGGTATGACTCATAAATTCAGTATGAAATATTATTAGGAGAATATAAGTGCATGGATATTTGTGACTACGCAACATACAACTGTTCCTTTCATATGTAAGTAAGGCTGTCTAGCATAGCCTTTCAGGACAGACATGGAGATAGCTTTGTAGCACTCCATAAGCATTATAGAACAATTCGGGTGTGGAAATAATTGTGGGCGCATTGTGTCTTACAACAAGAGTAGGTCTAAAAAATCTGACAGTAATTCAGACTAGCTGTACGTTTGTCCGCTTTGCCTACTTAGCATAGTATTTTAGCGGACATGTTTTTTCTGCACTTACTAGCTTGGTCAGGTCAGCTTTGCTATATTGCATTATTTAAGTCTAAAGTGAAAATGCCAGTTGTTTGTTTAGCTTGTTATTTGTAATGTCAGTCATTTCTTTGTGTCCTGGTTCACAATGTCTGCGAGATCAAAACGTGTCTGTTCTTTCGGACCTTTGGACTTGTCCAAAAGAACAGTCACCACATACACAACGAAGGTGATGACGACCAACTGATGTCTTCGGTGCAGATGCACGGCACACTCAGACTCTTACGGGAATTAGCGAAATGCCGCGAGTACGGAGGATAATTGGCAAGGGGCACTACATCAGTAGTGTGTGGATAAGCTGAGCTTTTGGGACTTACATGGGTCATGCTAGGACAGTCCGTGCACTCGCGATGACCAGTGGGTCCAGATAGGGCAGTGATCAGCGCAACTACCTACTAAAGAGGAGCCCAGGGTTCGAATCCCAGTCCAGCACAAATTTTCAACTTTCCCCATTTACTTGAATCAATGCCCACTAGCAGGTAACGTCAGCCATTTTCGTATGTCTTGATTTATAATAGCTGCGGGATCAAAATGTGTCTATTTTTTCGGACATGTCTGAAAGAACAGACACCACGTATACAGAAAAACGACTTATTTTGATGATTGTCACCCCGCCTCGTGTATCATATCTGCAGTACTCTCTCCCACATTCTTTTGAAATTTTTCGATATCCTTTATCAATCGTATCTGATACAGATCCCATACTAAGCAGCAATATTCCACAAACTTAATGTAGGCAGTCTCTTTCGATGGATTGTTGCATATTGTAAGTGTTCTGCCAGTAAAACGTAGACTTCGGTTCGCCTCTCCCACACCATGTCCTGATTAGTAATTTGCCATTATTGCCTTTATTAAAGGAACCAACTCAATAAATGAACGTTAACAATGTTTCAGGAAGTATGCAGTACTTCCAGATTAGAAGTATGTTGCATAAGTTTTCTAAAACTGTATTTCAAGTATTAAGTAACACCAAAAATCTAACCACAATACTTGATGCAAAAACACTCCCTCCCACACAGCATAGCCAAAACACAAGCTGAACAAATACAATTTTAGTGCAGTGTACCATATAAATTGCATATTTTCGTTATACGAAAATGTAATAAAGCATCTAAACATGCAATGCAACCAAGGACAGTGGCAGTGGAACACGACAGAGACGAAACATAATCAGAGGTAAAGGTGTAAGAAGACTGAGATGAGACGTCTACATCTTACCAAAACTCATACACATAGATGCGCGCACGCACACGCACACACACACACACACACACACACACACACACACACACACACACACACACACAAAGAGAGAGAGAGAGAGAGAGAGAGAGAGAGAGAAGTTGCTCATCATTTCATCACTAATATGCAAGTGTAATTACACATCCGAATAAAATTTTATATTTTGCACCGAAATAAAATTGTATTAGCTCTCAAAATATGAAACACTTGGAGTGCTAAATATATTTTGCATTACTGTCATATCTTAATCGATCTGTAAGATTTAAGGAAACTACACATGTGTTGTGTACTGGATTACTGATAAAACTTACAGGTTAAGCAAACCTAATTAACAACCGATGTTCGATATCGGTACCACACTATACAAGGGCAATTGACCTTCAGATTAAGTATTTGCATATTTACGTTGCTATATTAGTTATTCAAAAGCACGTTTCTCTCTAATTGGCACTTCTGATATTAATTATCGTTTAGCATTCGTATATGACCGTGATATGATCCTTGTACCACGAATTAATATCACGCAATAAATTCGCCAAAATACATAAAACTTGAATCTGTAGCATTGGAAAGTACACTTGATCGCTATTGATAATCTAACTTACAACTTAAAGTGAAGCTCTTGACAAGAATTATTAAAGTAAGCAACAATAATTCGATGTCTAAATTCATCAGAAATTCCTCTCTAAAACTGTCAGGCAAATATTATGATTCCAATCTGCAGTAGTAACTGCCTCTTGCAGCGAAAAATGTTGTCATCTTCTACTTTCATGTAAGAGAAATTAGACGACTTGCTGATGCAATGGTATACTGGACAGTAGTCATACCCGTATGCGTAAGTATGAAATGAGGTTTACTGTTCTTTTAAGTAACCGCTTTCAATGTTAGTTAAAAATTATATCAACTCCATGCTATGGTGGTAACTTATGCTGCAGGACAAAAACGTCAGCATTTACTGATGATAATGCTACTTAAGTTATCACACATTTGAAACTATAGTAATAAGCAGGCAAGGCAATGATAATTGACACAAGTAAACATGCATGCGGAACTGAGACACGCTGGTGTTCAAAACTTAAGGACGAAAGCAATGTCACGATTTGTGCCAAGTAACATAGCGCAATGAAACTTGGACAATACACAGAAGGAACTGCTACAGCTTGGTATAGCAGGTAACTGGAAGAAATACGCAACGAGGTGAATGGTAATGACAGTAGTCAAGGACAGACGTTACTCTGATGTCACCGCAATTCATGATGCTCCCATGGGCCTTGCTAAAGGCAAGACACAGTTCTTAACAAGGTGTGTGTTCAACACAGACGGCAATGCTTGCTATGCAGTGTGCACCCGAGCTGGCCACAAGGTTCGTAGGGAGTTCTTGTAGTAGGGCGTACCGTTCTTCCACCTGCGTGGTTGACGCCTGCTGGAAGGGGGTTGGGGTTGTTTGGGGAAGTGACCAGACGGCGAGGTCATCGGTCTCATCGGATTAGGGAAGGACGGGGAAGGAAGTCTGCTGGAAGGCCGTTGTACATGTAGATCTGCTGTACTACGTCTCCCTAAGGAATCCCACACCTGCTCGAATGGGTTATAAGTCAGGAGAACGGGCAAACCAGTTCATTCGCTGAACATCTTTTCGTTCCAAGAGCTCTTACATCTACGCTCACCGATACAGTCGCGCATTGTCAACAACAAAAGGCAAGGCAGGGTAGAATGCACCCTTCAAAGGATAAAGGGGAAGGTTGTACACATGAAGGACTGTATCGCGCTAAAAGATTTGGAGGTCATTAGGCCAATGCAACATTATGCCACCCCAGGCCATAACACTAGGGCCAGCGAAACGATCACTTTCGACAAAGCTGGATGTACCCTCAGGGGTAAATGCTTACACCTATAATATGACATAAGCATGACGAAACACTTGAGTCGTTCACCTCGACCCCAAAATGTCAAACTGCGATATGGCGGAACAAATGACGTCATTGTGGCGTTCGCTTTAAAGACTGGTATAGTACCGGAGTTTAGAATATGAAGGTAACGCCTTAGATTCCGCTACCTTGGATTGTGGGGTGATGGTGTCAACGTCAGAGTCATGACCCATATATGAAATCATGATGATACAAATGTAGCCACGTCACGTTTGGATACTGACCCGTGTAAGTCTGTGCTTTTCCGTTCGTGGAACAAGCCTTAACTTGCTGGCATCGATAAGTCTCATCTTACAATTCCGATCTCATTTGTTCGATTCCATTTTGCATTTGCTTTTTAAGTGGTGACATGACTGGAAACCATGGGCTGCTAATGAATGCCGGCCAATGTGTATAGCAAAGTACTTTTCTGCAGTACCATGGGTGACTTTCGTCAACGAGTATGGCGGGGAACTGGAAAGAGATCCTATTCTTCCAATGGTTTGGAGTGACTCAGCAGTGTTACTCCTGACGTTACCGTGTAAGCAGCCACCATGCGGAACTTCAGGCAACAGGTTGTACTGACTGAGAACACGTGCAGTACAGCAGTACATCACGAGCACTCCATGCCCTCATGTGTGACCTTCCATGTGACAGTACTGTGGCGCTATTTTTAAAGACAACAGTCCTCGTACGCAAATGGCAGATACTCCTATCGCCAGCAAGATTTGCAGATCAATCCCAGTTGTTTCAGGCAAGACCAGCCCGGACGTCAGCTCCGTCCCAATGCAGTGTCCATAATATCAAGGACCAATGACGACAGTTGTGGGTCAGTTTACACAGATAAGGACTACAACAGCTTTATGATACTCTTCCCAGCCAAATCAAAATGATTCAAAATGATGATTTTCTAGTAAATCTGTATTTCTAACGATGTTGAAAGTTTAAAAGTAGTTCGTGAGCGGTAAACATGACAGCCAAGAGGAAATTACTGACACTTACCTCATACGAAGGCCCGTTCGGCTAGCCGTGCGGTCTAACGAGTTGCTTCCCGAGCGGGAAGGTTTGTCGGTCCCCGGCACGAATCCGCCCGGCGGATTAGTGTCGGGGTCTGGTGTGCCGGCCGGCCTGTGGATGGTTTTTAAGGCGGTTTTCCATCTACCTCGGCGAACGCGGACTGGTTTCCCTTATTCCGACTCAGTTACACTGTGTCGATGATTGTTGCGCTAAAACCGTTTCCACGTGTGCGTACACCACAATTATTCTATCTCGCAAACATTTGGGGTTACACTCGTCTGGTATGAGACGTCCCCGGTGGATGGGTGGGGTGGGGTGGGGGGGGGGCGAGTGGCACAATAACCCTGGGTTCGGTATAGGGCGCGGCGATGGCGCGAGTGGAGTGCTGTGGCCTGTTGTGGGGTTATGAAGCACTGCGGGCTGCGGCGGGTCGAAGCCTTTCTGTCGTTTCTAGGTCCCTTGTTTCATACATACATATCTCATACGGAAATAATTTATATGAGGTACAATCACATTTATTTCCAACGGATCAATCGTTTTTAATACCCATAGCCCGTCCCCAGTCACCGTAGTTTCCGTAATAAGAGATCGAATCATCGCCTGCCTTCGATAATGTATGTCCTATGACAATGAGAAGCTGTTAATGATCGAAGCAGTTAGAAGGAAATGTCATTGTGTTTAGTAATTAAATTATTTTCAAAATCATAAATAATTGTCATCCCCACCCTGACAGAAATGACATTCTTCCCGAGTTATCTCATAGTCGAAGCCAAGTAGTAAAGTTGTCTTCTTCCATTTTCGGATGACAGCATCGATATATAAAGAAGAAAGAATTGTTGACATGCATTGCGGTTTCAAAAATGGTTCAAATGGCTCTGAGCACTGTGGGACTTAACTTCTGAGGTCATCAGTCCCCTAGAACTTAGAACTACTTAAACCTAACTAACCTAAGGACATCACACACATCAACGCCCGAGGCAGGATTGGAACCTGCGACCGTAGCGGTCGCGCGGTTCCAGACTGTAGCGCCTAGAACCGCTCGGTCACTACGGCATGCCATTGCAGTTTACTCACGTCAGTAGTATCTGAAATAGCCATGCTTTGAACAACTTTTTAATACTGACATGTTACAATTAGTAACAATGGTATTGGGGCCAACGTTGTACAGTCGTACCCATATTTCTTTTTGAGTGTGATTTGATCATGACTATTAATCAACCAGTAATCAGTGAATTGTGATTTTATATTTTTATTACGATCAAGACTATTAAATTCCGTCAATTATGTGAAACTATTTATTGCCAAAGTTCTGGATATATTTTATGTCCTGCCTTTACCAATTATCTCTATATTATGTTTGTTCATTCTTCTGCTGTTCATATTTCCCAGAGCTTACTTCTAGTTCCTATATCCAATATTTTAAAATAAACCAATACGACACTGTAGATGTTTCGGTTCTTATTTTTTACTTTTTAATAATCAACTACATTATCACGGCTGCCGCTTCCGCTACGGAACTGTTTCTGCCCTACAAACGGTATATTTCCCACCAATAGTCCGAGACGAGTAGTGAGTATCCAATGGTCTCTTCGTCAGGTACATAATCTCACGTTCTAGCGAAACGTTCTCCATCGAAATCTTTTTAACGGGATTACTGGCTACGAGTACGTGATTTTCTTGCTAATGACAACATGCCTTTTATATAGCAATGAATTTTGTAAACTGAAGAGGTGGGGGGGGGGGGGAGGGGGAGTGAAAGGAAAGGAAAGGGAAGGAACTAATGATATCAGCTCCATCGAGACTTCGTGCAGAATCAGCGGCGTCAAGTGAAAACGTGTACCGCCCCAGGATTCGAATCCTGGACCTCCAGCATACTAGGCAAATGCGATAACCACTGCGCCACCCAGACACAGTGTTTACCGCCACCGCGCAGATTATGTTGGCACGCTTCCCAGCCTACTCACATTCACATGTAGCGCAACCCATACCCACTCCCCGTCCACGTCCTCCATGCTCGCTAATTTTAGTTTCCCACTGTAGGTGGAACGTAGCTGTGCAGTCACACTGAAGGTAGTGGATGTATTGATCATCGAAGTGCCAGTGGCTAAATTTCGATAAAAAAGTACATATCAGCTTCTGAAATGCATCTCGTTACCGATTAAACGTATTTCAAATTTGGCAACAAAAGTTCACATTTCATCTTATGTATTATACTTGCTACTAGCTATCGAGAATTTGTATATAGAATAGCAGTTGACCGGAAGAATCGATTTCAGTTATGTTCAAATTTGGTTTGCTGCCTGCCAGATACTTTATGTTCTTGGGCACATGATAAACATTTTCGTGACATAGTACTGAACACGTGACCGTGGTAGATTCTGTATTCAATCCAAGAAAGGGGCTTACAGTACCTATAGAACGGTCCCATTTCCAGTCTGCTTTGAAATAAGCGCAGGGGATCTTCCCCAAGGGTAAGAGACGACTGAGGTGTTGGGTTCGCTACCCACTCACTCCTAGTGCGGTGGCCAAAGAAGCCTGTACTCTGCCTGCAGACACGCCGACAGTTTTGTCACGGGCTTGTGGCACAGACATTTCTCTATGCTGAACACATTTCTTACGTACTAACAGTTTTACTGAGCTTCAATTAAGGTTAATTTTGCTGGTACTTCTGCATACTTCCATTCTCTTCAATTCGTGACCTTTTACAAAGTTAATTAGAAAATTGCGTATCATCATCATCATCATCATTTAAGACTGATTATGCCTTTCAGCGTTTAGTCTGGAGCATAGTCCCCCTTATAAAATTCCTCCATGGTCCCGTATTCAGTGCTAACTTTGGTGCCTCTTATGATTTTAAGCCTTATATTTCAAAATCATTTTTAACCGAATCCAGGTACCTTCTCCTTGGTCTACTCCGACTCTTCCTACCCTCTTCTGCGGAACCCATGAGGCTCTTGGGTAACCTTGCTTCTCCCATGCGTGTAACATGACCCCACCATCTAAGCCTGTTCGCCCTGACTGCTACATCTATAGAGTTCATTCCCAGTTTTTCTTTGATTACCTCATTGTGGACGCCCTCCTGCCATTGTTCCATCTACTAGTACCTGCAATCATCCTAGCTACTTTCATATCCGTAACCTCAACGTTATTGATTAGGTAACCTGGATCCACCCAGCTTTCGCTCCCATGCAACAAAGTTGGTCGAAAGATTGTACGGTGCACAGGTAACTTAGTCTAGGTACTGACTTCCTTCTTGCAAAAGAGAGTAGATCGTAGCTGAGCGCACACTGCATTAGCTTTGCTACACCTCGCTTCTAGTTCTTTCACTATGTTGCCATCCTGTGAGAATATGTGAAAGGGTCCTGTAGCCACCTTTCATTGCCAACTCTCGTAGTGGTCAAGTCGGCAAAGAGGTTTCCGCTACTTGGGAGAAATCCACCTGCGTTAGGTTGGTGGCGGAAATGGCATCCTGGGGTTTTACGGTCCACGCGGAGCGTGGAAGAGGCTGGAGAAGCGGGAGGCAGTCTGCCGCCGGTACGGGAAGCGTACACAGCTGTGCTCCAGTTGAAGAAGGGTGAGTTGGACTGACCGCGTGGCGCGTTGTCACATAGAGAGGGGAGCTTTTAGCTTTTGGTCACGAATTTCGTCTTATAAAGATTTACCTGCTGGGTTGCAGCAGGGAATGCAAGGCTTTTGTAGACCTTCAGTTTGATTCCCAATGCAGTCTTGACTTTGATCCGTGAGAGGAACGCAGCACAAGGGAGTTGCATATGTTGAAGTGCCCTCGGTTCAGTGTGAATGTTTATGTGCCTACAACTGTGTGTGTATGCTTCTAATCTTTTCCAGATCTTGGTAATTTTTGTGTATTTGTGAATTTTCTTTGTCTCATGTGATTAAAATTTGGCCACAGTCCATAGAAATTGTCTCCGCGGACCGAGTGGACACGCGAGTCTGTTATGAAACGTGTAGTATTTCACAAGCAATTGTACACAGTTAGCATGCAACAGCAGTCTATAGATGCACTACATCAATGTTTTAAGGAATAAATAATTTTGCCTTCAATCTTATCTTGTGTACCGATGTTACGTCGCCGTTACCTTCGCCATTTACCTCGTAGTTTTCCTTGTTGGCCCACCTATAGCGTTTCCATGTGCACAGGTGTAGTGATTAGTGTCTCTTTTTTTTTATCTGAAACAAATGCTCTGGAATAGATCGTGTTTTCACGAATCTTGCTGCAGGCTGCACTTACGCATGGTGTTCACGCCCTTTTTACTTTACTCAATATTTGATTCACGGGAAGAATGCCTGGATCATATTAATAACTACATCCCATTCTTTATCAATGACTTTACAATGAATGTTCTTTTGTGAGTTTTTCTTATCAATAAATTAAGTAATTTTCCGACTCAATGCTACTTCTTCTTTGTCGTGTGGCTAGAGTTGGTGGCGACCCTATCTTTTATATTGATTTCAGTGTCAAGTAGCATTTTCTTATTCAAAGTGCGCGTGGCTCTTTTAGCTATCAGGATACATTCAAAGGGCGCTTCATGCTTCTTGCACATAGCGTCCTTATATTCACGCTACTTATATTCACGCTACTTACACATGGCTTACCCTGCTCACGGATTTCGGTAAACCTGGAATCTTCTGATGCGCAGTGAGGATTAGTTATTTTCGGTTGGATGTGCTAATTGGAATATTGTCTTTCTGTGATACAGAATTTACGTGAATTTATGATATAGGTGTGCATTTTCTTACATGTTTTATCTTGTATATGTATTGCTGTATAGATATTGTGATTTAGTATTCAATTGTGTTACAAGTGTGGGTTGACTCTTGTCCTGTGGCGTGTATCGGTGTCATATAGTAAATCTTGGGTGCTTTGTGGGGACTGTGAGTCCATTAGGAGACTTTGGCATTATTCTTGTTGTATTTTGGAGCACGGATTAACTATCCTTATGATGGAGACGCGTAGCTGTTCAGGGAGCCGCGATCGGAAAAACCTGCCAGACAATAACCCTGAACAAGGACGAGGTCAAAACGTCGAGTCCGACCAGGAACGAAACGCGGAAAACGCAAATACAAGTGTTGTCCATCCTGAGCCCGCTGTAGTGATTTCGAATCATTCGATAGATGCAAATTCATTACAGGCTATGCTACGACAATTACTAGACAGTAATAAAAAACATGCAGAAGAAAATAGGAGGCATACCGAGGAAGCGAATAAAAGATTGACTAGTGAAATAGTACAGGGTGTTGGGGAGAAACTGGCGATCATTGACCAACGCATCTCCGCCTTAGAAGAGGGGCACCAAGTCATTAGAAAGCAGGTGATGGAGCATGAAGAAAGGTTCGCTGGGAATATACGTATACTAGCAGAACAATGCCAGAGTGAACAAGCGGCTCTTGAGTCCCGAGTAGGGCAAAATTCCGCCAGGGATCTCCGCGCGTTAGCAGAACAATGCCAGAGTGACCACGTGGCTCTTGTGTCCCGAATAGAGGACACTGCGGCTAAGTGCCTGGTCCGCCTTAGCGCGCAGGTAGAAACCCTCAGCCAGGCGATAATAGCTCTCGAGCGAGAGCAAGGGCTTACGCAAACAAAACAAGACACGGCCCACCGAGAGATGCGAGAAGAAATAGCCAGGATCTCAGACGCAGTGGCGCGTAAGTCTGACAATAATAGGGAAACGATTACCTCGTCATCAGCGGATGCAGACGAAATACGGTCGATAACGAAATGTCGGCGTGGACAGTGTGAAATAAACATACAACAAGGAGGGGTTACCGAGGGAATATGTGAGCGCATTGCCCGTTTAGAACTTCACCTAAAAGGGTTAAAGGCCCATGAAGTTGAAAGAAATGAACGAAAGGGCCATTATTCCGACGATGATTCCGGGAACGATGGCGAATTTGATCATCGTCATGATCACGGATCTCGTACCAGGTGGGAACGGCGCGGATCCCCTCAGGAACGTTCGCCAAGGGAAACTCACGAATTTGACTTTAAACATTTTCTGACCATGAGGAAGTTTGAAGTCTTCCGTAACTCGGCTACGGGGATTCACCCGCGGGCCTGGTTACAGCAGTTCGAGTTCTCCCTCCCTCCTACGTGGCCCAGTGCGCACAAGATAGATTATATGTGCGGCTACCTCGAAGGTGAGCCAGCGGCGCGGATGAGGTCAATTGCACGCAATTGCTACACTGTTGGGGAGTTTCGTCAACACTTCCTGTCGATATATTGGTCAGTGGCAGCGCAAAGTCGTGTAAAACACGGACTCATTATGCTACCAGAGTTAAACAGGTCAAAATTCTCCAGCCCTGTGCAGATGTTCGAGCACATGCTGCAGGCGAATGAACATCTTGACGATCCTTATGGACCTGCAGAAATTATTCGTATTTGCCTGGGAAAGTTTCCATTGCAGTTGCGGCACGTTATCCTTGCAGGACGATGTAAGGATGACGTAGAGGGGTTTCGCTGTCTCCTTTTAGAGCTTGAGTGCGATGCGAATGGCACCACGCAGAATTACGGTCAGAGCGCCTACGAGCAGCGGCCGCGCAAGCGAAGCCGCAGCCGTAGAGACAGATGGCAATACAGACGTAATGACTCGCCTGAGAGTTACAGAATGCGCGAGCGTTGGCAGCGTCGCGACTCCTCACGGAACGCGGGCAGAACGAACTATGCCAATGGTCATCATTCGCCTAGAGGAAATCAAAGACACCCCTGGGAGTTTAGAAGATGTGGTAATGAGCAGAGATTTAGGCGCAATTACAGCGGACCTAGGAACGGTAGTCGTGACCGACCCCAGAATAATTATCGAACAAGCAACAACAGGGGTGCCGTAAACAGTACGGGTGGTCCGCCAGTGGGTGTTGAAATTCGTCCCGCAAACCCGCGGCACAATCCGACGAATGCCTCTAATCAAAGGGATCAATGACTGTTGGCTGGCTCTGTTGGCGTCAAACTTAATGAGGACCGGTGCTATTGATGATATTGATGTGCATTTGAATAAAGGAAGACGATATTACGGAAGATTTGTTGAGAGAGGGCCACAGTATTGGTGTGCCCGAGGTAAACCCAGTCGCCTCTGTTTCGTAAAATTACAGTGTATATTTTCCAATGTTTTGACTCATTCTGGTGTGATTGAAATTAAAGTTTATATTTTCTATGAATTGTAAAGGGTCCCACAATATGTGTGTAGTTATTTCTTCTTGTCAGCAGAAAGGAGTAGTGTTGTGCAGTTTCAAAACATCTGAATGTGAATGATTTGAGGCTCATATGAAGCGTTTCCTATTACAGTAAGATGGCTTTCGTTCTTTGATGACTAAAAAGGTATTGGGTGTGTTGGCGTGGCGAGTCAATGGTCGTAAGGTAATTCTTGATGATAAATTACAGTTTTAGCGTTCTTATTCCCGTTAGGTGAGCATGATTCAGTGAGATTTTTCAAATGTACTGCGATGTTAATGAAGCAACTTGGTGACTTGTAGGTGAAGGACTTGTGTATGAAGGGAGATTAATAGTGTTTGATTTTCAGAGTTGCCATCTTATAAGATATTTGGAAAGTGTAACTTGCCGTCACATACTACTAGGTACGGTTGAGGACACCAGGGTGTGAAACCCCAGAAGATGTATATGGAAACAGCTTATAAACTCAAGCAGCTTGATATTTAATAGAGAATCAATGCGACTACCTCCAAGCTAAAATAACATGACGGTAGGTGAGGACCCCTGGGGACATGTGGTGAGTAAGTGTGTAATCATTATGAGTATCTTATGATAGCAGTAAGTTGGGTACTCATGGCCCTGGACAATGGATTTCTTTTGACAGTATTTTTTATGTACTTATAGGACGAAGTGTTTATGTGTTTGCTAATAGGATGGGATGATTTTTATTTTCATTTTTATGCCCACTGACCTTTTGCATTAGTCTGATGAATAGATGTTGAAACATCTACCATTCCAGATGTGACTTGAATGAACCTTCTGTGTCTCATTAATCATAACTTTTATTATGCAATGTCCATAGAAAAGAAGTCTCGGAAATTTTTCACAGATCAGCAAACATGTTCTGCAAACCTTGGAGGAGCAGTCAATGAACAACGATATGGGTATTGGTGTTGAAAGGAATATTTTGTTTATATGTGGGAATTGTAGTCGGGCTATATGGTGATGGTGACTAGTACGAGCTGTGTAGATTGTGTGTGAGAGCGTAGTTAGAAGCAGGTAGAGTTTTGTGTCTGTAGCTAGCAGCGGCGCCAAATCCTATCCAAATCCTGACCAAACCTTGTACAAGATCTACCCTGAATGATTGACAGCAGATGTAATGCTGGAACTATATTTTATAAAAAGGATTTTTTGTTTGTTTGAATATTGGTTATTTAATTTTCTTCATTGTTTTTTTTATTAGTAATGTTAAGAAGGCCCTTTTTGTCAAGTTAATTTTGGGCACTATACCATGTATTGATCAGGAGTGAGAAACTCTGAAGATTTTGTGGTAATCTGTACACATGATATTTTGTAACGATCCCTGTGAGCGCAGTTCTTAAGTGGGCGCAAGGCCGCCTAGGGAGCCTCCGCATCAGAAAGCACAGGGCTTGGTCCACCGGCAGGCGTTGCCGAACCCTGGTATCAACGGCGAAGCAGTGATGCGGCGAGCGGTCACAGCTGTTTCCCCGTCAGAGGGGAGGGGACGCTGGTCTTCCCCCAGGCGCAGGCTCACACCGGAGTCCGCAGGCGTGTCACCACGGCAGCGCCAGCTGATGGCCGGCGTTCCACCCCATGCGCTAGTCATCTGACAAGCGAAAGGGAAAGTATGACGCACACCAGGCGACGCCGCCGATCCCTGAGCGCCGCTAGTCCAGACGGCTGCTGCGGTGAGGTAACGCCCACTGCCCGGAGGGACACGGGTCCCACCACTGACGCATCAGCTGAGACGGTGCAAAGAGGTGATAAGCGGGTCTCGAGCCCGACACCCGCACGAGTTTACGTCGACCTCGATGCGACGCAGAAGAGCGCGTGTCTCCCCATTGACACGACAGGAGACGGGGGCGTGTGTCGGTAAAACACATTCCTCCACAACACACGGACGACGACCGCCAAGCCGCCTTCTCGATGATGAGGCAGGGCCCACAAGTGGCGATGTCCTGCAAATCTGCAACGCAGAACCATCCCACAGTATGGACGCAGAGGGTGGAAACGGGCACGAGGCAACGTCGCGGGGTGCTGTCTAGGATGAACAACCTGGGTTACAACGGACGTTACAATCAACGCCGCTGCGAACTCCCCAGTTCAATGTTGTGGTCCCCTAGTAGCTTATCCTCCAAGTCGCCTTTAGAAGAGACGCCCACCCCAGCACCTAAAGAGAATACCCAGTGAAACAACCATGTGGCGAAACTGAAAAATGACAGCGTGTCAACGAGTTGATTTCTGGATGTGTTTTTGTACTCATGTCTTATTTTCCGTAGGTGATTATTTACCAGCTGTCATACCACTGGGTTCATTAATGATTTTGTATCACTGTATTTGTTGTGAATATTGTATTTTGCACTTTCACTTGCATGTTTTTATATATGTCAGCACCAGATGATACTGCTTTGGTTCGTGATAATGATTTTGCATCATTGTATTTGTTTATATATTTATATATATTATGTACCTGTTCACCTATGTCTCTATGTTAACTTTTGATAGTTGGTTAAAGCAATTTTAAAATAATATCTCATGGTTGTGGTCGTAATAGGTCAGATGACATGATGTTAGCGTAGTATATCACGCTTAATTTAATTTATTCTGTTTGCTTTGCGGACCGCATGAGGTCACAATTATTGACTAAGGTCAGATAAAGCTCACGTGGATATAAGAGATTAATCAACTCCTTTGTGCTGCTGTTTACTGTTGCAATTGTTACTCGTTAGGGTATGTTTGTTTCGAAGACTGTTGGCGAATCTCCTAGCATGGCGAGAAAATTCGCGGCACAGTCTTCTCCGGGACGTTTGGGGTGATGAAAGGGTCCTGTAGCCACCTTTCATTGCCAACTCTCGCAGTGGTCAAGTCGGCAAAGAGGTTTCCGCTACTTGGGAGAAATCCACCTGCGTTAGGTTGGTGGCGGAAATGGCATCCTGGGGTTTTACGGTCCACGCGGAGCGTGGAAGAGGCTGGAGAAGCGGGAGGCAGTCTGCCGCCGGTACGGGAAGCGTACACAGCTGTGCTCCAGTTGAAGAAGGGTGAGTTGGACTGACCGCGTGGCGCGTTGTCACATAGAGAGGGGAGCTTTTAGCTTTTGGTCACGAATTTCGTCTTATAAAGATTTACTTGCTGGGTTGCAGCAGGGAATGCAAGGCTTTTGTAGACCTTCAGTTTGATTCCCAATGCAGTCCTGACTTTGATCCGTGAGAGGAACGCAGCACAAGGGAGTTGCATATGTTGAAGTGCCCTCGGTTCAGTGTGAATGTTTATGTGCCTACAACTGTGTGTGTATGCTTCTAATCTTTTCCAGATCTTGGTAATTTTTGTGTATTTGTGAATTTTCTTTGTCTCATGTGATTAAAATTTGGCCACAGTCCATAGAAATTGTCTCCGCGGACCGAGTGGACACGCGAGTCTGTTATGAAACGTGTAGTATTTCACAAGCAATTGTACACAGTTAGCATGCAACAGCAGTCTATAGATGCACTACATCAATGTTTTAAGGAATAAATAATTTTGCCTTCAATCTTATCTTGTGTACCGATGTTACGTCGCCGTTACCTTCGCCATTTACCTCGTAGTTTTCCTTGTTGGCCCACCTATAGCGTTTCCATGTGCACAGGTGTAGTGATTAGTGTCTCTTTTTTTTTTATCTGAAACAAATGCTCTGGAATAGATCGTGTTTTCACGAATCTTGCTGCAGGCTGCACTTACGCATGGTGTTCACGCCCTTTTTACTTTACTCAATATTTGATTCACGGGAAGAATGCCTGGATCATATTAATAACTACATCCCATTCTTTATCAATGACTTTACAATGAATGTTCTTTTGTGAGTTTTTCTTATCAATAAATTAAGTAATTTTCCGACTCAATGCTACTTCTTCTTTGTCGTGTGGCTAGAGTTGGTGGCGACCCTATCTTTTATATTGATTTCAGTGTCAAGTAGCATTTTCTTATTCAAAGTGCGCGTGGCTCTTTTAGCTATCAGGATACATTCAAAGGGCGCTTCATGCTTCTTGCACATAGCGTCCTTATATTCACGCTACTTTTATTCACGCCACTTACATATGGATACTAAGTACTTGAAACCGTCCACCTGTTCTAACTTTGTTCCTCCTATTTGGCACTCAATCCGTTTATATCTCTTTCCCACTGACATTACTTTCGTTTTGGAGATGCTAATCTTCATACCATAGTACTTACATTTCTGATCTGTCTCTGAAATATTACTTTGCAAATTTTCAATCGAATCTGCCATCACAACTAACAAGGGAATGGTCATACTTGTCATGTCGAAACCTGTGTTGCTTTTTTTACCACTGTGAGTTAACATTGCAAGAAGTCTGTATGCAGAATTTTAGCTGCTGACATGACCTGGAAGTCTGTAAACAATTTTATGAAGTAAGACAATATTGTCGCATGGTTTTCGCGCTTATAACTGCCTCTTGTACAACCCTGACCTCTCTCGCTACGTTATACCAACGCCATCTAGGGACAATGTGGCGTTAGCTACGCGCCGCTCTCTTGCCACAGCGGTGAGAGAGCTGATTCCCCCAGTGAAAGCGATCGTATGATAATTAAACATTCGTTGACAAATATGGCTATGTTATCTACGACATTCTTTCCAAATAGCTATGAAATAGACACAAATAAATATACGATTTAGAACACGTCCAAATTTTATTTCTTGTAATTACCGCAAAAATGCGAAACATTGATACAATGGTCAAAACATAGGTTTTTTGTGCACCAAGAACATACAAGCAAAGACGACATATGACAGCCCTGCGAATCACAGACGTTGTTAGATGTCCGTAGACAAAACTGGGCTGGTGTTAGGAATGAATCAGGCCTAATATCAGCATATTTCGAGGAGTGCCACGCATATTTAATCAAATTCTGAAATCGTGGAGAGGAAAATCGATAATGTGCTACTGATTGCAGCTTGAGAATATTGTCACGGTGATAGACAGGAAATTGCAGTGATCAGCACACAATAATTTTTCTCTGTTAGTTTTCTGTAAAATGCCTTCCACTGGCGGAAAAATTCTCTGTCTAAAGGTTGAATTACGTTGGTTGTGCCTGGTGGAATCTGAAGAATATCTACTTCTTTGTCACGGTGGGCTCGAAATACAGCTTTTAATGGATCAGACCTTTTATGACCTGACCACGAATCTAGAAGGAGAAGAGATTTGTTCCCGCAGAACGGAAGAAAAGCATGACGCATGAAAAGTGTTAACATTTTCGTTTCCCATTTTTCCAGACTTTGATGCGTCTACTACAAGACTGTTTGCATAGAACATTGTTCTTTTGACACGCGGTCCAAAACGTCCAGTTGGTTATTGAAGACACACATATAGGCTAGTTTAGGCAGCAATGAACCATCCAGACTAATTATGGGCATTATAGTGTATGAATGCGTGAGTGCAGTCGTGGACTGTGCAATCGCCTCAATATGTTTTTCCCCTTTGAATGACAGTGTTCTTTTCGCACGCATTTCTTTTTTAAAACCTGATTGATCTGCACTGTACACGCACGATTCACTAAAACTAGCGATTTTATTTTTTTACATTCGTAAGAAAAGCTTCTATCATTTCGATTTGTGTCACTTCATTTTCCGACCTGTTTCTCGATACAAATTTTGTTATTTTTCTTGCCACAATTTTATGTGATCTTTTGAAGCGACTAATCCAACTTTGAGAAGCTGTAAATTCTGTAGCACCTATCGCGTTGGCAATCTCTAACGCCCAATCACGCAAAGTTGTATTTCTCACACCAAATGACTGTTGTCTGGCATCGGTAAATAACTCAAAAAGTCGCGCATTTATCTCCGTCGCAATTTCCAGTCGACTATTACGTCGTCGAGCGACTTGCTTTTTCCATCTATACAATTCACGTTCAGAACGGACAAAGCGATACTTATTTTGAACAGTACTGACACGTAGGCGTTTCTTACCACTTTCGTTCAACCAATACGTCACCGCTTTTTCTTTGTCTGATAAGGTAATTGTAGTTGCTGGTGTTACTTTCGGAGATAATTGATGATGGTACGTGGCACTATCACTCGAAGAGTCTTCATGAGTGCAACTTTCGTCGGTGTCTTCGCCGTCTGTAGAGTCACAGTCTGCAATATCGAGTGTTCCAGTTGTTTCTAACCACATGTCTGCGCCATTTACATGCTCGTCTAGAAGTTTAACAACCATGTTTTCATCCACTTTTTCCTCAACTAATACTCGCACTTTCCGTTCAACAGTACCTGAGAAGATTTTACCCACAACGCTGATTAAAGAGATACCTCTGTAGTTGTTATCTTTTCTGTTTCCATGTTTAAAGATTGGTGTGATTGCTGCTTTCGGCCAGTCTCATTGAACCTGTCCCGACTCCCACGCCATTTCAATTATCCTGTGTAGCCATGTAAGACCTGACATTCCTGTTTTTGATGAGTTCCGACTTAATTTCATCCACCCCAGCCGCTTTATTGCGCTGCAATCTATTGCAATAAAGCGGCTGGGGTGAATGAAATTAAGTCGGAAATTGTGTAATGAATAGATTTTTTTGAGCGATGAGTTACCACAAAAATTGTGCCATAGTAGATTAATATACACATATTCAGCGTTTGAAGTTTGAACCCATCACCTACCGACTTCGTGTCTACTTCGCAAACAAGTATCACACATCTCTTTTTGGAACATCTGTAGCATGTGATACTTCTGCTTAATAGCTCCATAAATGTATTAGGAAATGAACTGTTCCCAGCATGTTTTACTCCTGTGACATTCCAGCTTGGGAGTGTCAAAATATTTGAATGTCCAATAACTGCTCCACCGACGGGGGTATGAGGTCTTCGTCGCAGTGCTGCTGCATCGCGCACGGAGTCACGGAAGCCGACCCTCTGCCTTTCACTGCGCGGTACGGGCTTTGCAGCACGTTCGTTACGCACATTGTGGACGGTTGATCCTTATGGACGGAGTCGCCAGCGGGAGTGATCATGCTCGGATAACTGAACCAATTAAAAGGATTATTCGGGAGCCAGAAACCACAGCGGTCGGCGCCAGTAAATTGCCGGCCACGCATCGGATTACTGGCGTGAAGGCCGTCTGCGGCCAAGCGTGCATGGCGAAGCGGGGCTGGCGCAACCACGTGCCCAGCACGGAGTCCCCTTGTTTATGAAAGGACACAATCGTGGATGACGCTGGCTGTGGCTCTTTTGAGGCTGAGCGGGAATAACCTTAAACAATAAATTACGTTTTAACTTTGAGGCAACAGTATATTATCAACAAAAACCATAATTTAGAAAATATATTTTAAGAACATCTTTTATGTTACACCGCTTCATAATTAAAATGCATATATGTGTTCATTACCATGATCAGGTATTTGCCACACATATACTACATAGAACCCGAGACAGAAACCAAGAGGTAGGTTGAGCTCAACAATTTTGTACTTTTAATAAACCTTGAATAACTGTAGATATGATGTCTATTGTTAATACTATAGTAATTATTCCGACGTACATAGTGGAATTTTAGGCTGATCTTGCTCTCTCGAAACAATATTTTCTCATTAAAACACAGTGTCTGCACTTAGAATTTGGCCAGGAGCCAGCGCGACAGACCCTAAGTATTTTCTTTCTGAAAGTATATAATACTCTTAAGGAAAAGTCTTCATTACACAAAAACGAACTGTAAGAAAATGTTGTGCCTCCTCCTCCGATCATATTGTAGACATCACGTTAAGGAGTTGGGCATCCTGACTACTGCTTCACAGTATATTTATTCGCTCATGAAGTTGGTTGTAAATAAGCCACTACATTTTCAAAGGAACAATGGTGTACAAAATTACAATAACAGAAAAAAGAATGAGTTTCATTACCGCACATTAAGGTTGTCAGTAGCAGAAACAATTGGTGCACTATGCTGCAACCAAATTTTTTTTTTCACTTCCCCAGTGATATAAGATGTCTGACAGACAGCAAAATAAAATTAGATAATCGAGGGAGTTTCTCCTTGACAACTCCTATTCTGTGGATTCAAATGGTTCAGAGTACTATGGGACTTAACATCTATGGTCATCAGTCCCCTAGAACTTAGAACTACTTAAACCTAACTAACCTACGGACATCACACAACACCTAGTCATCACGAGGCAGAGAAAATCCCTGACCCCGCCGGGAATCGAACCCGGGAACCCGGGTGTGGGAAGCGAGAACGCTACCGCACAACCACGAGCTGCGGACTATTCTGTGGAAGAATCTCTATTACCGTATTGTGTAAAATATGGTGGTTGGGAATTACTAACATCGAAATGTCTTTTTTTTATTTTGTAATAAAAAATAAAAAATAGAAAAGTTATAAATGTTCAGTAAGTAAACATATACACAAATTTCTATTAGAATATAAAATGACTCGTTCCACATCATTACGATCCATCGTGACAAATGAGATGTGGAACATGCGAAAACGACTAACTACTGCGTACCATACTCGGTCGCCAGTCCTCAAAGTACAAATTTTGGAAATAGTTCTCTTACTTGAAGCTGATCTAGTTAATTAAGTTATCTTTGAATGAATGAAACTTTAATTTTTAGTACCATAATGAAACTCACAAGACATTTAGCGTCAGTTCTATTTATTTTATTTATTATTATTTATTATTTATTTATTTTGTTAAGTTATTTTATTAATTCATTTTATTTATTTATTTCTATTTATTTATGGAGTTACTTATTACTCTCTGATTTAATTCACTTTTGTCTTGTGAAACTAAGCATGTTAAATTAACCACGTGCTACTGCAATACGACCCATCACATATGTACTTCACCACTTCCTTTTGAAAATTTACCACACAAAAACGTTCTGCTTTTTAGACAACAAAAAGTATGTTGATAGAAGTTAACCGAAATCTTTTTTTAAATTTCTGTCTCTGGTTTAAAGAAATGAAATGATCGTGTGGTGTTGTTGGCTGGGAGGGCCCAATCGGGAAAGTTCGGTCGCCGGGTGCAAGTCTTTTTACACATCGGGAGACTTGCGCGTTGGTGATGATGATGACAGGATGATGAGGACAACACAACATCCAGTCCACAGGCGGGGAAAATATCCAAGCCGACCTGTAATTGATCCCGGGTTCGTTGCATGAGAGACAAACACGTTACTACTCAGCTAAGCAGGCGCGTCTTTGCTGTAACAATACTAGAACGAAATAAAATGTCAACAGCTTTCCTTTTAACGAAATGCACTTGAGAATATTATATAAATGTGATTGACTGAGCCATGCGTTTCTCATGCTGGTGCCATCTTTATTTAACATCTTGGTCTTACCATCTCGTCATTTTTATTTCAATTACTGGTGTCACTGAATTGCTGTCCTGCCTGCCCGTGTGCGGCAGCAGCTGCGCGTATCGATAAGTGCACTGTCGTACTATCTCTTGGCGACCGATAGTATTTCCGGGTCGTCATGTGTCTGGCAGCCAGTTGGAGAAGGACTAGCAGGGTGGAGATGGAACGCGGCAGAAGTGCAGTCGCGGATGAAGCCCCACTGAGGTACGCTCAGCCAGTACCAGTGGGGACGACCGTTGGTTGGTCGTTCGGTTGGTCGTCTCATGGACGACCTGTGTTTGGGTCGGTTCCTTCCTGTGCAGAGATGTCGGTCGTGTTCCCACTGTGTGGTTAGGTACGAGCAAGTGTCTTCGGGACGTCGTCCGTCCGAAGGAAGTCAGTGAGTGGGAGACGCTCCAGCAGGGCAGTCGCGACGGAGAAGCAGTCGCGGACGGAGCAGCAGTCCAGTCGGTCGGTTGGCGTGGAGCAGCAAGCAAGCCCCCGTCGCGCTGAGTCGGTCTGGAGCCGCTGGTGGAGTGCACGCGCGGTTGGAGTGTGAGGTGCTGCTTGAGAGTGCTACGACGTGCGTCGCCCACCGATCTTGGACATGACAGTTGAGTCCTCACTTAACTAACTATCGAGCTTCAACTGTTTACATTTCTTCGTTTGATCCTGGTTATCCCTTTTGGGACATTCACGCGAGCAACATCGTGTGTTTGTTTAAGTCAGCTAAGATTCCAGCCGTCTTCCTGTGAAATGTAACTTAATTTATTCCCTGTTACGTAAGTTCACGAGCGGTATCTTCTGCCTTGTGGCCGTTGATGTTCCGGTTAGCTTCCCTGGTTGTTGACGAAATTTGTTGTTGATGTCCAGCACGGTTTGTAGTTCGACAGCTGAGGTGTTGCTGGTCGTTGTGGGCGCCAATATTCTGTGTGTCGTTGTATTGAAATCTTGTGGTCGTTTTGTTGGTTGGGTGAAGCGGAACTGATTTGGTTGATTGCTCGGTCGGCTATCTGTCATTTGGGTTGCCTCCAGATTAAGAAGTCATTGGGCAGGCTGCCTGTCTCACCTAAACGGGCGTTAGTGTTACAGTCCCATGCCAACTATTGGAAACTTCTGAGCACCGTTCCTTGTGTGTTATGTGGTAATTTCCCTGTTTGGGTTTTAATTATATGGTTCATGTGTGGCTTTCAGCCAAGTATCAATATCTCTTAAATTAATGTTCTTGTCTTGCCCTTAAGGCATGAGATTGTTATTCTTTATTTTATATGAAATGTTTTAAGGTACGGCCTTCTGCCTTTTGATTGAAATTCTTCTTATTGCTTAATACGCGACCTCCAGCCTAGTTCCATTAAAATTAAATTGCTAAGTCCTTCAGCCGATTAGATTGAAGATTTAGAAAATACTTTTGGGTGACATCTCCAGAAGACTCTTGCGTGTCAATTTCTAACTTAGGCCTTGCGTCTTGGATTTTGAGTGTGGTCTTCAGCCAATCTAAAGCTAATCAAAGGAGGTCGATTAAAACTTTGAGTGTTTTTCATCCTTGTGTAATACTGTGTGTGAACAAATAAAGTTTGTATGTTGAGTGCAACTGACAGCAACCTACTTTGGGCTCCATTCCACAACCTAATCCCCTCTGTCCTGCTACGCCAGGCACAGACAGACAAATCACATCATACTGTTTACCTCTTGGAAACAGTCTTGATGTAACTAAGATGCAATATCTGTACCCACGACTGCAATTTATAAAAGATACTTGCTACTGCAAATGGTACTAATCGTCGCCTTTCTCCACAAAATGCACCATTTATAAGCACAAAAACTGAATTTTGCACAGTGCACCATTACGTGAACTTTACTCTTCAACTGCCGATTGGCTACTGTGTCCGCTACTGTCTTCCAACTGCACTCTTCGGCTAGGCAAAAAAAAAAAAAAAAAAAAAGCACTCCGTCTTCAGGCCACAAGTGGCCCATCGGGACCATCCGACTCCCGTTTCATACTCAGTTGAGGAAGCGGGTAGGAGGGGCGTGTGGTCAGCACACCGCTCTTCCAGTCGTTATGATGGTTTTCCTTGACCGGAGCCGCTGCTATTCGGTCGAATAGCTTCTCAATTGGCATCACGAGGCTGAGTGCACCCCAACAATGGCAACAGCGCATGGCGGCTGGATGGTCGCCCATCCACGTGTCGGCCACGCCCGATAGCGCTTAACTTCGATGATCTGACGGGAACCGGTGTATCCACTGCGGCAAGGCCGTTGCCGGCTAGGCAAAAGGTGTTCCAAAAAAAACAGGCAAGGCCAGTGGTGAACTTATACGACCTGTGTGGGGCAGTCAGCCTATTGCGCACTTCTCCCAAAGGAAAGGTGTTCTACATACGGAAACCACAAGGGGAAAAGCATAGCAGTGGAAAGGCATACCGGCTTCCCTTTCTATACAATAAACCATCCTTTCCCAACGACGAGAATAGACCACTAGAATTGTGGTTGTCGCAAATAATCGCTTCTGTGGCCACGTAATAATAAATTATTAATTGCAAAATACTTTTAAAGCAAGCTTACGACATCCCTTTCACAGAATTAATTACATCGACGTTATAGCTAATAAGTTATTAATTTTACTAAATTACGTAAAAAAGATATTCTAGCACTGCTCCGTTTCAGGGTTTTCCTTTAAAATTAAATATTGATGTAAAAATATGTCAAAAATTACTACATATTCAGAGGAAAAATGTTTGCAGGGTTAATATATATTCAAATGAATAAACTGATGGCCATTGTTAACAGATTACTATACGCATAATAAAACCTTTTGTGGTGCCAGTTTACAAGGACAAATACGAGTTTCATGATTGGTAATATAAGTGAAACATTCCATTGCTTGCGGTGTAGTTAACAAGTCAGTATTCCTTTAAGAGCACCTAATTAACACCGAAATTGGACGACAGTAATTTGCCAGTCACAGTGTTGCACCTTCATTCCGCAGAACACAGAGCTTAATTACCACCCGTTTGTTACGCTTAGTGCGCTGCTAAAAGGAAACTCGGGAGGGAACAGCGTTATAACCTAGAATACACGTTAACGCGCTTGCACGAACGTACAACTGCACTCGCCCAATTACACTCCAACAAAGACATGTGCACGTGTTTCTGTCTGCGTAACCGAGCCGGCACGGTAGCTGAACGTGTTCGGCCATGGGGGTGGTCACCTTCTGTAGTAAAGAAACTGAGTGATGTTTCTCATCGATCGGCTTTCAAAGATGTAATGCGACATTCGACAGAACCACTGATGAAAAACCGACGAAAAAAGAAAGCAAAATAAAAAATACGAAAACAACAACAACAACAACAACAACAACAACAAAAGAGGAAGTTCTCGACGCGGAGAAGAAAGAGTGGTGACGAGTATGTGGCCTTGTGCACATGCATAAACAGTCCGCATTGTAGAATTTCCGTTATCAGTGAAGAGACACCATCTTATCCTCGTATTTACATGCGTTTTAGTCTTGTAAACGTATTCATCATATCAATAAAAATGGTTCAAATGGCTCTGAGCACTATGGGACTTAACTTCTAAGGTCATCAGTCCCCTAGAACTTAGAACTACTTAAACCTAACTAAACTAAGGACATCACACACACCCATGCCCGAGACAGGATTCAAACCTGCGACCGTAGCAGTCGCCAGGTTCCAGACTGTGGCGCCTAGAATCGCTCGGCCACCCCGGCCGGCCATATCAACAAATGGAGCTGAAATAAATAGTGCGAAAAACGAAGTGAATGTACAGCATGTTGGAGTCTGTAATTACAGTACACACAACATTGTATAGGCATGGAAGAGTCGGTAACAGGCTAAACACATATGTAACTTGAGGAAGCCAGTCGTGGAGTTCTCTTCAGCAGGAGAATCATTCACAGCGACATGTAGCAAGAGAACAAGTCAAAATGCAGTATCTCCGTTTTGGAAACGATATAGTGAAAAGCACACTGCTGCTAGACAGCAAGTTTCGGGACTTAAAAACAACTACAATTATTTGTGGGCCACTATTTCGATTTCTTGTATCGAGGGACTGCAGAAAAATAGCTGATGAACTACGAGAAGACTTTCGCCGAGGTACTGGACATCATTTAAGTGGATAATGCCAGTATCAATAAGGTACAGGCAGCATAGAAAGTACCTTATTTAACCAAATTACGTGAAGAAAGAAGACAGGGTTTGCTGAAGGAAACAGACATTGGCAGTAAAGGCACTGGAGGAAAAGTTTGCTCTGCGACGAGACTAGAGTCAACCTGCATGGAAACGATGGCCGTATCGTGGTATGGACAACTTGCGGGAAAGTAACAGAGAAGGTACTGTGCTCCCAACAGTCCCTTTTTGATGGAGCGCTATAACGCTGTGGGGACACTAGAACAGGTGAGAGCTACGTCAACGTAACGCTAGATCCTCATGCACGATCTTTGGCATAGCTTGAAGAAAAGTTTTATGTGAAGCACGATAATGCTTGTGCCAATGTTGCAATCGCAGTGCAATATTTTCTTCGGCGCCGCTATATCAACGTTCTATAGTGGCCAGCATGTAGTAGCGATCTGAACCCCATATGGCATGCATGGGATTATTTAAAGAGAAGAATGCGAATCACCCAGTAACGCTGCAGTCGTTACAGGGAGCCTTACTAGAGGAGTGGCAGGGAATATCAAAGGATTTCGTTCATAAGCTACTTCAAGGTACGTAGAGACGCTGTACTACCGTTATTGAAGCAAGAGGCGATAACACGGGCAACTGATGTGTGTCAAGTACAAGAAAATGTTGGGTGAGATCCACTTCAGTCTCGTGCTACTTTACAGTTTTTAACATACAGCAGGAAGGGTAAGCAGATTACTTCTAACGGTTATACTCTTTGCCACCTGAGAAGTGGTGGACAATTTTGTAGAGTAAGTCGGCCAACCAGTATGTTTTTCTGTTGTTTCGCGTAGAATTCTGTGATCGTCCCTTTCAACAGCCCTTGGCAGATATTCTTTCTCTCCCTTGTACAGTGATTCCTCGTGTTCCACCTGTAACCACAAGTCGTCTACGAAATGTTTCTTCCTTATTCTTGGTCATAAATATTGTTTTGGGTACAGTGTTGTTGCAGATGTATAAAAACAAGAAAAACAGATTATAGAAAGCAGTGTCTCTCGAGTCACAGGGAACATCGCGACCACCTATGACCACATGATAGTGAGTAACACATAAAATTTTTTATTATATTTTTTATTTTAATTTATTTTACTTTTGAAGATTGATATTTGAATCTGGATTCGCGGGTGGCTTCATTTCGTTAGTCGTTTACTTGCTACACTTCCACGTAGCTGTTTATTTACTTCAACTACTATATTACATTACCGATTTCAGGTCTGTACAACAACATCACCACATGTCTACACTGCTGTTTATTATAACAACTGTATGGAAATCTGAAGATTGAATTATATAATCCCGATTTCCATTACGTAATGTGAGTATTTTGCTAACGTCCTTGCCGCAGTGGTTACACCGGTTCCCGTCAGATCACCGAAGATAAGCGCTGCCGGGCTGGGATAGCACTTGGATGGGCAACCATCCAGTCTGCCGAGCGCTGTTAGCAAGCAGGGTGCACTCAGCTCTTGTGAGGCAAACTCAGGAGCTACTTGATTTGGAAGTAGCGGCTCCGGTCTCGATGTGCTGACCAGATGTCCCTCCATATCCGCATCCAGTGACGCCTATAGACTGAGGATGACACGGCGGCCGGTACTGTTGGGCTTTCATAGCCTGTTCTGGAGGAGTTTAGTTTAATTTGGATTTAATGTGAGTATTTAAAATGGAAAAACCCCTTAGTGGAAATTTACCCAGTATACGATACTCCAATGCATTTCGGTTTTCTGCTCTTCACCCCTTGAAAAAATTACCCGAACTCTAGGTACAGTAGATAACTTGTTGCACTTATGAATCAGCGGAAGCAGTTACTTCTCTAATTATTCTGTAATAAATTAACATGAACATCACTGTCTGTGAAACTTCCAGAAAATTCTTCACAGCCTCCAGGTACACTTTTTTCTCTTCTCTTCCTATCGCCAGTCATGTTGCTATTAATATCATTTCTTTTGATTAGTTTTGTTCCACAATTTGTCTACTATTCCCATCTTTAACTTCACATCCAGGTCTGCAGTTTGACCCAAAATTTGAAGAATGAACATTTTACGTAGTTAGAATCGGGTGAGCTGACGCTATCAGGCACCAGAAATAAAAATCTCCTTATAATATTAACTAATAACTATAGTAATCATCACTGCGATTCTACAGCAATGTTCCGCAAACTTATATTACTCACGGTACAGCCAGATAAACCTAGATTCAACATGGCACAGCAAAATGTCTCTCCCCTCAAAGTCGTAAGGTCTGTTAATGTAATTACGAATTATTAAGTCGTTAAGTAATCAAATATTTTCCTTCTCATTCTTCCACTACTTCTTCTTCTTATTATTGTCTTCATTATCATTATTATTATTATTATAAAACAGAAGACTCACGTGCCTATTAACAACTTACATCCTTACAGTCCTTAGAGCCATTTGAACCATTTTGAGAAACATGTACCGATATAACCAGCTTGTAAACAGAACACAGCAGGTCATTGTACCGAAAGGGAGTGTTATAGGACCATAACTTTTCGCAATATACATAAATGACCTAGTGGGTAACGTATGATGTTCCAAGAGGCTTTTCACGGGTGATACTTTTGCATACAGAGAAGTCTCAAATCTAGAAAATTGTACCAAATGCAGAACGACCTGCATGGGACAGGTGTTGGTGCAGGGTTTGGCAGTTGGCACATAACAGAAACAAATGTGACAGATTAAGCATAACTAGTCAGAATGACTAATTACTGTATGATTACTCGGATGCACAACAATCACTGGCCGCGTTGATACCCACAAAATATCTAGTAGTATACTTACGTA
The DNA here is from genome assembly GCF_023864275.1 of Schistocerca cancellata. Taxonomy (NCBI): domain Eukaryota; kingdom Metazoa; phylum Arthropoda; class Insecta; order Orthoptera; family Acrididae; genus Schistocerca; species Schistocerca cancellata. Next base: position 252,798,554 of record NC_064631.1, read on the forward strand.
AACATTTCAGTTGGAACGACCACATACAACCAATCGCAGCTGAGCCAGACGCCAGACTGAGAGGCAATTGAAGAAATTCAAGAAATGTAGTCCACCCACAAAGGAGGTAATTTACAAAATCTGTCTCCGACCAATACATGGGATCTACATCAGATAAAACTAGCAGAAAAGATACAGAAGATCATCAGGTTTCGCCACAGGTTCAATTAGTAAGCGCGAAAGCGTCATGGAGATTCTTAGCGAATTCTGGTGGCAGACTCTGCAAGAGAGGCGTTCTTCATGACGGTGTGCTTTAGGGGAGCCAAAGTTCCAAATCTGTGTTTTCCAAGAAGGATGAACCAAAATATTTCTTCCCTTTCGCATGTCTCGCGAAAGATCATGATTGTACAATATGAGAGATTCAAGATCACAGGGCTGCTTACCAAGAATCGTTCTCCCGGCATATCATTTGCGACTTTAACAGAAAAAGAGAGAAGTAACAGTGACATATAAAGTACCCTCCGTCACACACCTTAAGGTGGCTTACGGAGTATAGATGTAGACACACACGTTCACAGATGTCCGTACGTCCCATATATTCGGCGTCACGCAAAGTTAGTTGCGTCGCATTTATACGTCTTACACTCCAACGGAGTGCTGCTGTGTGCTTTTTTCTCAGGGAACGACCTCACCCTCCGGCCACGCTCATCAGTCTTCTGAGTGGTTTGATGCCGTCCACCATGCATTCCTCTCCTGTGCCAACCACTTTATCTCAGAGCACCACTTCCAGCCTATATCCTCAATTATCTGCTCCATGTATTCCAGTCTCTGTCTTCTTCTACAGTTTTGGCCGTCTACAACTCTCTCTAGTAGCATGGAACTCATTCCCTGATTTCTTAACAGATGTTCTACTATACCTACTACATCTACTATACCTACTATACCTTAACATCATCTACTCCGTGATCATCAGTCGTAATGTTCAGTTTCTCACTGCTCTCATTTCTACTACTTATGTTTACTTTCGTTTTTCGATTTACTCTCAGTCCATTAGATTGTTCTTTCCATTCATCATATCGTGCAATTATTCTTCACCTTCACTGAGGGCAGCACTGTCATCAGCGAAGCGTATCATTCATATCATTTCACCTTGAATTTTAGTTCCACTCCTGAAACTTCCTTCCCTTTTCATCATTTTTTAGATGTGCAGATTGTACAATAAGGTTGTAAGACTACATACCTGTCTTACACCACTTTTACTCCGAGTACTTCGTTCTTGGTCGTCCACTCTTGTTATTCTCTACGGTCGCGGGTTCGAATCCTGCCTCGGGCATGGATGTGTGTGATGTCTTTACGTTAGTTAGGTTTAAGTAGTTCTAAGTTCTAGGGGACTGATGACACCAGAAGTTAAGTCCCATAGTGCTCAGAGCCATTTGAACCATTTTTTGAACCCAGGACCTAGGGCGTTTTGATTACGAGTGAATGACGCTGCTCCTAAATCCCTAGAGGAAGAAAACTTGTTTTTCGTCTTTAGGTCTTCGGTCTGCTGACTGGCGTGATGCGACCTGCTGTGAGTTCCTGTTTTCTATAACTCTCTTCAGTTAAGTATAAAACCTACAGCCTAATTCGGGGCTGTTAAAAAGCTGCGTTCAGCGAACCTCATAATGCGCTGGAAATCATTTCGATATTACACAAAGGCCAAGTCTATATTGTGGTAAATAAAGCACGTTTGTAGCAGCAGCAGCGAAAGAAATTGACCGTTAGTTGTCACTTAACTCTGCAACCTACTCAACTACTTCCTATTCAGATATTCATTATCTGCAATGTCCGCCTATGTTCTTCCAGCACAGTTCAGAATACTCAACACAACGATTTAATTGCAAATAGTTTGAACAGAATACTGTGTGCCGGTGACACAGCCTGATTCTTAGCTGCACAAGTTACAAACTATTTCAGTGGTAATACTTTTCCGCAGTGAATGCTATTAATTGGATTGAAGTTTCACTGTACTTTGAGATGCCACGGGAAAACATTGGATGTGATGTTTGGTCTGGAATCTATTCATTTACCCCTCTAGTATTTTACGTGAATTCGACTTGTTACCCTTTTTCCTGTCAAACAAAACGATAGACACCGGTTTGCTACCAGACAAAGTAACTTCGGTCCAAAGCTTAACCAACAACGTACCTCATGTAAAACGCCTGTATCAGGAAGTAGCAGTCTGACTAGGGTGTGTGAATCTACTGTATAGCAGCCCCATCTTTCTGGTCCTGCATCTCAGAATTCCAGCAACACCTTTACCACTTGCCAGACTTACCTGACCTTACAAGCAGGACAACCGCAAATACGTTGTTCACCAGCATACGATTTCTGAGAACGAATGTGCTACGAAAATAACTCTTGAGGAGTTATTACAGCCGGAAACGGATCAGAGACAGGTCTGTTAGAGTTTAATATGCTGCCGAGGCCCAGTGTCCCCCAATTTCGTATATGTACATTCGTTACAAGCCGCTCAAAGTTACAGATGCTTCGATTAGGATTCACCGTGCTCTTGCCAACGTAACCCTTTAATGTCGCCCCGATACCGTTGATACACAAATGAAAGTTACTTACATCGCAATGCGAAAATTCTACTATGCTTTGAAACTTTACCTGCCACTCGGGTCGTGCTACCACAGCGCCAGCACAAAATAACGAAATTCTTTCCCTGTCGTCACTAAACGGTCAACGACGAGAAAGTCATAACGAGGCAGTAAACATATGAGTTGTATAGACAACCAACTTACCTAAATGATTTGCAGTAATGCCATAAACTTTGCTCATTGTCTGTCGTCGTCTATTACTGCAAGTTTGTCATAAAATCCAAACATACCTGCAATCACAAAACAACTTTACTTATTATGTGACTTGACTTGCTAATACCTTATCTATGTAATACACTATATGATCAAAAGTATCCGGACACCTGGCTGAAATAGACTTACAAGTTCGTGACACCTTCCATCGGTTATGCTGGTTTCAATATGGTGTTGGCCCACCCTTAGCCTTGATGACACTCTAGCAGGCATACGTTCAATCAGGCATTGGAAGGTTTCTTGGGGAATGGCAGCCGAATTACTGCGCTGAGGAGAGATGTCGATGTCAGTTGGTGAGGCCTGACAAGAAGTCAGCGTTCCAAAACATCCCAAAGGTATCCTATAGGATTCATGTCATGACTCTGTGCAGGCGAATTAGTTGCAGGAGTGTTATTGTCATGCAACCAATCCGCCACATGCCGTGCATTATGAACAGGTGCTCAGTCGCGTTGAAAGATACAATCACAATCCCCGAAATGCTCTTAAACAGTGGGAAGCTAGAAGATGCATAAAACATCAATTCAGGCCTGTGCTGTGATAGTGCCGGCTTTCGCCATACCCACACGCTGCCATCAGATCGCCACAATGTGTAGCGTGATTCTCACTGCACAATATCGTCCAATGTTTACGCTCCTTACACCAAGAGAGGTGTCGTTTAGCATTTACCAACATGATGTGTGGCTTATGACCAGCCGTTCGACCATGAAATCCAAGTCTTTTCACCTCCCGCCTAACTGTCATAGTACTTACAGTGGATCCTGTGTGATGGTCTGGATAGATGTCCGCCTATTACACAATACGACCTTCAATGTCGGCGGACTCTGTTAGTCAACATATTAGGTCGACCCCTAAGCTTTTGTGCTGTACGTGTCCCTTTACTTTTCCCACTTCACTATCTCATCGGAAACAGTGGACCTATGGGTTTATAGGAGTGTGGAAATCTGGCGTACAGACGTATTGTCATACCCAATCGCCTGACCACGTTCGAAGTTCAAAAATGGTTCAAATGGCTCTGAGCACTATGGGACTTAACTTCTGAGGTCATCAGTCCCCTAGAACTTAGAACTACTTAAACATAACTAACCTAAGGACATCACACACATCCATGCCCAAAGCAGGATTGGAACCAGCGACCGTAGCGGTCGCGCGGTTCCAGACTGTAGCGCTTAGAACCTCTCGGCCACCCCGGCCGGCCACGTTCGAAGTCCGTGCAACACTTCGGACTACCCCACCTGGTCAGAAACAAAAGATTTCCGCTGCTGCAAACTACGCAGTATTTTAGCTTAGGACACTGATCGGATCCTCCTTCCGACGTCGTGGCTTCATCCGCATGCCGGTGCCTTGCATTTTTACGGCCAACACTACCCTGGTCTACGTCAATGGTGGGTTCTTCTACTTCTGGCACTTATGAATTTAGATCAAACAACTGAATGAAATCTTGAATGTATCTTGGTTCGCTGCTCGGATCACATACTGGTTTTTACAGCCACTATTCTCACAACAGTGCTTATACTTGCTCAGATCTTTCTTTCATTGTTTTAACGTATTCATCTACGGACGAGGAGTACCATGAGGGTGGATAGTCGACAGACATACCATTGCCATATCTCTGATCGTCGGCTGCTTAAGACCATGCAGTACATGGGTCTCCGTATAGTTGTGGTAGAAATGTGTTTCTCCGCGTTCTCATCGACGGTGATCCCACCCCCAGTAGTCGACCGCCACTGTTCGCTATCAAAAGGTTGTGGATATCCTCTGCGGCGATTTACGCATGTGGAGTCTGAAATATTGACGATACGCCCTAGACAGTAGTGACCCTGAAAGGCGACTTTTCGTCCAGTCTCCGATATGATATGACTCATGCATCTTCCAGCAATTACCATCCCACGCTCATTGTTCTAAAACTCGCGACGTGTTTCCACGTTCATTACGTACTTGTATATAACATAATTAACGAACGGTTTGTTTACACTCGCGCCATAGGCAGAATCTAACAGCACCATTTGTGTGTCATAAACGCGGTGTTTTCAAATGGACGAAATTTCCCTTGATATGTCACTCGTCTTCACCGATTCTGTCCATGTTTATATTTTATTCAGGGGTTGTCCAGAATTCAAAATGATAGAGATGGGAGCCCCAAACGGACAAGCGTTTAGAAAAATTCCATTTTAACCCCGGTCAGACGAGGCACGAGCCATCCATGATAGCGTAGCCTTCGGTCGGCGGCTGGCGAAGAGAAAAGAGTACAGAACAACAATGCGAGACTCTTGGGATCGAATCCCTACATGGGAACCTTTTTATTTACAATTTTTGTGTGACACTTCTTCATATCCCCCTCGAACGTCGACTTCTTCAGACGAAATCAACTCATCATTGCACACTATTGCGATAAAACTTTCAGTACATTCTTGTGTTCCAATTTGAACGTGTACCTCAGTTATTACCGCGGAATTTTATGATGTGGTCGGAACGTTTTCATCTGAAAGATGTAAACATTAGTCTAGTTCTGTTTTCAGTCGTTGCTTCGACGCTTTGCTGTGGACGCTATCATCGTATAGCTACTGATTTTCTTCTGCCTATGTTCCATGCAAATCAATGTTTTCAGTTGTCCTATCAGAAATTTTTGTTCAACTCGATGTTTTTCACAATGTTCTCACTGCATTCTCACTACATTCCAAAAAATTAACCTTACTTGGTCGAGAACTAACAAGCGAATGTGCTCCGTAAACATAGCGTTACTGCCAACAGCCGACTGACCAATTGAACTTGCAAGAGGCAACTTTTGTTCGCGTGCAGTTGTCTAGGGCTACTCGAAGGTCAATATGAAAAGTAAGTCAATACGATGTCCTGTACGCTTTAATTACAGTTCCTTCTTGGAATGTTATTTTCAGTGACCTCGTGGACGATGTAAGTACAGTCGTTTCTTGGAAATTTATTAGTAATCCCCAGTTTTTCATCGCTTATCTTTTCATGGTTTTCATTAAAATATTCATAAATACAATATGCTGAGCATTATTTCCGTTTATTTGCATTATACGTAGTGAGAAAGATGAAAATTAAAAAAAAAGGCAATAATGACGTCTAACCCCCTCCGCTCGGGTTATCGTTCTGTACCCTCCCGTGGCGGCAGCCGCTGCCTGGAGACTACACTAACATAAAAGGCTCCTGCCTCGCCCAACCCACACCAAAAATGCTACTTTTTATCAAGCCTTGGCCATCTGGAGTTGCCAGTTCTATCGCTGCATACACCGTAAACTCAAAGAAGTCGGTGATGACCAGTAGATGTCGTCCCTTTTTCTGTCTGTTTTAATGACTTCATTATGGCTTATGACGGAGCACTAGTCATGACATGCGTGTTTTTATATCTTTGTCTCTCAAGCTTCGTAAGTCCATTAAATGAAGAGGTGTTCCAAAAATTAATTTACACATTATTATGACAAATCATTAGTAGTCTGCAGCACTACACTTCAAAGTACAAAAGCTACACGACACTATTTTTAAACGTAGTCACCTAGTGACTGTAAACAACGGTCGAAACATTCTCGTAATCGTTCAATTCCTTGACGATAGAAATCCGCTTCTAGGTCACTATGCCATTCGGGGACCGCTACGCGGAGGGCCTCATCGTTGGAAAATCTCTTTCCCACAGGAAGTTCTTTCAGGTTGCCTAAACGATGGAAATGGCGTGACTGAAGGTCTCCGATTCTTCCAGATCAATGTAGTTAGGTCTGTGCGATCTTGTTCAAATAGTTGGCATCAATTGACTACGGTTGGAGGCGACACTGAATTTTGCCAGTATACCGCATGCTTCAACTTTGGAGAACGTTTCTACTTTTCACGCCATTTCACTCCCACAGTGGTAAACTCCTGTTATTCCTACGACAACAGACCTCCGTCTGCAGGAAACCCGGAATATGTACTTTTTTCTGGCAATACTCCACTCTTGTTGCTTCACGTTCCTAACTCTGAAGTCTCTACATTTTAGGATTACTTTGTTCTGTTTTTAAATAATTTGGCTCAAATGTACTTTGAACAAAGCGTTGCTACGTCTATGGCTTTAATAGTTTTGCTAATTTTTACGACAGTTGAGCAATAAGTAACGCCCCACATTTTTTTCTCAGAACATATTTGTTGTGGCCGAGCGTTTCTAGGCGCTTCATTCCGGAACCGCGCTGCTGCTACGGTCGCAGGTTCGAATCCTGCCTCGGGCATGGATGTGTGTGATGTTCTTAGGTTAGTTAGGTTTCAGTAGTTCTATGTCTAGGGTACTGATGTCCTCAGATGTTAATTCCCATAGTGCTTGGAGCCATTTTGAACCATATTTATTATTAGGAGTCAGAATTTGGTTACAATATACATCAACATGTCTTGTCCATCTCCTGTTTTTCTGCGTAGTCACCAACACGCTCTATGGCTGTACGACAACGTTGTGGAAGAGCATGTATTCCCTACAGGTAAAAGCTCTAGCCCTGTGGGCGTAGCCATGTTCTCAATGCATGACTGACACTCTCGACATCTTGAAAGTGTATTCCACATAGAGAATCTTTAAGCGGCGCAAATGGTGAATGAGGCAAGATGCCCAGGGGCCGCGACAGGACGTCCCGGTCGTGGCTGATCGTGGAGCCCTGTTTCTGCGCTTCCTGAGGCCGTAACATTCTTTATTCATCTCCCAACTGTACTCCTGCCAACTGCAGCATCGCCATACACTGCTCACAAACGATTATGGGTGTTGACCACTGTTTCTTTTTCTGCACAGAAGAATTCAATAACAACACGATGCTTTTAACGTGAGTCGTACGTAGATGCCATTTTGACGCTGTACTATGGCTCTTCCACCTGCCAGAACGGTTCGAAACTTCACCGGCGCAGAGAACCAACATCAAATGCAAAGCACCAACAAGGTTGGTTGGTTGGTTGGTTGGTTTGGGGAAGGAGACCAGACAGCGTGGTCATCGGTCTCATCGGATTAGGGAAGGATTGGGAAGGAAGTCGGCCGTGCCCTTTCAGAGGAACCATCCCGGCATTTGCCTGGAGTTATTTAGGGAAATCACGGAAAACCTAAATCAGGATGGCCAGACGCGGGATAACCACTGCGCCACCCCGCTCGGTGCCAACAAGGACTTTCGCCTATGTATATTAATGGCTTTTTAAAAAAAATGTGGGGCATTACTTATTGAACGACCCTCGTACATTCAAAGAAGGTTTCACAGCAAAAACAGTTCGTGGATGCCTGAGAATAAGATAAAAAAAAGGAAACTGTATTCCCTTACTCACAGCCAGTGTGGAAAAGGGGTGTAAATGTAGCTCGCGTCTGCAGTAAAACACTGCACGGGCACCCTGGATGCTAGAGCCAGACCTTTTTCACATTTCCTGCTACAAGCACGCGGACTGATTTTGGCCACCAAACATTAGCAATGGGACATTCTCAGGACCAAATGGCTACAAAACTGAGACCTTCAGTCCCAGTCACTGCCAATACAGCCGATGAAACTCATAAGGTCTCAATAAAGCTTTCATATATCCACAAAGGAATTAATGTAGTGTGGCCGCCAAAGGCTTTACCAAATACCGTCGATCCATTAATGTGTGCTGGTGATTTTAACAGCCACCACGAGCAGCGGAAGTAAGCACAGAACAACTACTGTGATAAAGCACTGGTTGACTACGTTGAAAATAACAACTTTTATTTAGTTTTTGACGTCAAGAATTTATATGCATGTAGATAAGCTGCCTAGATTGAATTTTAGAAAGGCAAACTGGTAGTGATTCTCGGACCACATGAAGAAATATGTTTGTTTCATTCCACCAGAACCTCAGAGCTGCAGCCGTTTTGTTGGAGCTGTTTTCGCATCTACTAAGAAACATATCGCTCGTGGTGTTATGAGTGAATACGTCCCAGGGAGAGTAAACCAGTATTAAATATTTAACAGAATTGAAGACAATGGCACTGCACATTGGTTCTGATTCCGTTAACTGGGTGGCTCCTTTAATGAATCTGATCGGAAGACAAGTATTTCAGTCATTCCTGTTGCTATCCATATCGTAGAAACGTCCCGGGAAAAACAGCGTGCCTCCAGGATGAAAAAACAGGTAACGAATTACAAATTCCAGTCTCCGAACCATTCAAAGTTCACTTGCCTATTCATCCCAGATGAAGCAGCAATAGCTTTAGCAGAGGTTAAAAGTGGTAAGGCTCTGGATGTCCCATAATATGTATCCAAATTTTTATTCCATTTTGGGGAAAACGGCAAACATTGCCTCTATTATCCTGAAGACAGGAACACTTCCCAAGGATCTGAAAAATACAAAAATCGTGTCAATCTTAAAACCAAACAAATTATCGTATTTCCTCCAGAACTTTCGGCCAAGTCCCTTGCTTAGTCGCACGGAGAAACTGTTGGAGAGACTTTTTTACAATAGAATTAGTATCCTAGAACGCATTCCAATAGAATAAGCGGGATGTAGACTTTCACAATGGTTCCTTTCCAGGAAAACAAAATATCTGTGGCCCTTATCGACCTTACGGCCGCATATTGCACCGTCTGGAGGGCAGGGATGATTTACAAATTCCGAAAATAATTAAATGCCGAACGACAGCATTTATAATCAGTAACATGATTGCGAGGGGCCGGGGCTAGCAGTGTATTTAACACTAAATTTTTCTATAATCTTCATACGGAAATGATGCTCTAAGCCCTCACTTTTCTAACTTCGACTTTTGCTGTTGCACATGGATTAAGAAGAAACGCGAACTGACTGTAATCGAAACTGAAGTGTGGCAGGAAAGAGTTGGGCACCTGCAATAATTTAATTGGATAGAAATTAATTACATAAAGGAAAGTTTCATTAACGTAGTGAGAAATGAAAGGATTGTTCTACCGATTAATAGAATGAAAGTTCTGTCCAAAATAACAATTTGATTTATTATGACTAAACTCAAAATAATAAACAAAAATACATGAAACATTTACAATACGTCAAATCGGATACTCAAATAAATGCTGTGAAGGTGAAGTTGTCCGTAAACTAGCTTGAGACGTTGATGAACAGGTGGTATGTGGAACCAGTTCCTTGCAACTCAAATCTTAAGAGAAACACCCAACCAACCCAACATTAATTGCTGCTACAGTAGTGAGAACTCAGACAATGAACATCCAAGACAGAACCACGTAAGAAAAGACAGGAACAGGCGCTCTCTGCTGAGCTCTGATTATCACAAAGCAAAATTCCCTAATCTGCGGGGCTGCGGACATACATTACCAAGCTGTCTTCTTAACTTCAAGGACACGATCTGGCGTACCGGAAGCGATGGCTGGTTGCTTCGATGTCCCGTCGTGGTGATGATAATGTCGCGAGTATAGCGCGAAACAAATTATCCTGGTCTGGTTGTTCCAGACTAAAGACTTCCTATCAATATAAATGCGCCCCTGAGGGAGACGAAGAAGGCTCGCCACACAATCACTGACGATACAGTGATTGGTTTTAACAAGCAAAGTCACGCAGTAACTCCGATACAGTTAACTTTAGCCAAAACTTCTCAAGACGGACAACATAGGCCGCTTGTACGCAGAACGCTCAATTGCCAACTGTACTCGGAAAGTTACATTGAAGTCGAAACTTCAGCAGCTTCGTCAAACAGTCACAATTAAATGAAAGTATATTAGACAGCCAATGGAAGGCAGGCTGTCCAGAGCAGCGAGAGCTCAGTCTTGTAACCTACCCCGACAGAAAAGCGAGAGTCGAATCCACAAGAGCACCCGTACAAGCTGAACACAGAACATTCCCGCCCCCACGACAGTGGCTGTGGTTATACATTCCAATCAGCAACACGAAAACCGGCGGAAAATTCCACTCTATTGCCGACGCACTACTATTCCACGCCGGCCGAAGTGGCCCTGCAGTTCTAGGCGCTGCAGTCTGCAACCGCGAGACCGCTGTGGTCGCAGGTTCGAATCCTGCCTCGGGCATGGATGTGTGTGATGTCCTTAGGTTAGTTAGGTTTAACTAGTTCTAAGTTCTAGGGGACTAATAACCTCAGAAGTTGAGTCCCATAGTGCTCAGAGCCATTTGAACCATTTTTGAACTACTATTCCACCAATGGAGATACTTGGCGCCAACTTCTGCGCCGATTTTGCTACGTCACGGAGCTATCCCGTGAGCAAGCCAATCACAGTTATGATTTTGCAGAAAACGCGGGAATTTTCCCGCCAAGACTGCCTGGGACACAAGTCATTCCTACTCCTCGCTGGTAGCCCGCCAGAAAGTGTTTTCACTTAGTTTCTGCGAAGTAACGGAATCTCTAGCCCAGCTGCTCCGTCAGATCCCTGTAGGCGTGTCGCCCCCGCTCTTATGACAATGTTGGCGTCTGGAAAGCATCCACTCGACTCCCTCACACCCGTCGGCTTAACCCTTTCGAGATCAGCAGAACCCGCCTGTCACCAGACCACCCGGGTGAGCAGAGACGCTGCGTGGGAAGTCCGCGTGTGAAGGAATAGCATTTTTTCACTGCATGCAATTACAGAGAAAAATCGAATTACTCAGAGTAAGATAGAAATATAAGAAGGGGCTCATGCCACCTCTCATGATAAGTACTCGGTACTTTTAGATTTGCCCTGGGTGAAAATTGAAGCTGAATAAGGAAACTGAATAACAGCCTGCCACAGGTCTCAGTTCCCACACATCTCTCATTCAGCCTTTATATTTCTCATCTACCAAAAGCATCTTCAAGGGAATTCTGCTATGCTGACGATGTCGCTCTGGCTTGTCAACCAAATGAGCTTGGTCAGTCAGAAGGAACACTAACAGAAGCCGTAGAGCCCTTAACTCATATTTCAAAAAATGGAGACTGAAGCCGAGTTCCAGTAAGAGAGACTTTTCTGCATTTTATCTTAACAACGACCAGCTGACACTAAGGTCAAGCTTCAATCTGATGGCATATTCTCCGTCACATGGACCCCCACGTATCTTGGCATCACATTCGACCGCACTCTGTTTCATATAAAAAAAAACATCTGGAAAACACATCAGTTAATACAAAAACTCGCAAAAACATCACTCAGAAGCTGTGTGGTACTATCTGGAGGGATTCAATGGAGACTTTGCGTAAATCGGCTCTTGCGCTGGTTTTCTCGGCAGTGGAGAATAGTACTTAAGTGTGGTGTGGTAGCTGTCATACGTGTCTCATCGATACGCAGCTGAACAAAACGATGCACATAATTACTGGCACCGTCAGACCAACTCCTGTGTACTGGTTTCCCAAGCTAAGCACTAACTACCCACCACAGATTAGCAGAACTAAGACGGTGCTTAGAGATTAGCACATTATACAAGAGAATAAACAACCACCCACTATTTACAATATACATGTCTTACGAAGAAATGGGTCTCGTTCGAGACATCCGCCACTACTATACACTGCACAGGTAGCTACAATTACCACCAGAGTAACAGATGTCTGGAACAAGAACTACCAACACATCAAAAACTACCTATAACGGGAATGGTTCGAGAAGTATGTGATACTGTGGGTGTCGAACTTGACAGGAAACTGTGAGTTAAGTGAAAAACAATCCACGCGGGATGTGGTCGGTGCTCTCTCTTACGTTATAAATGGGTGTTGTGGAGTCTTCGAGCTGTGACTGTTGTGCACTGAAACAATATATCAGACATATACGAGACGTGTTCGTCCTACGATGCTATAAGGGCACGTCAGTGCCACAGCGGTGGAATGGATGAAAAACCTAGATATCAGTATTTAGTGTATTTACTTTTGTTTTGTGCACTGACACTCATTAAATATTGTAAACGTACTGCACGTGTGTTCCCTACGAATGACGATGAGTGTGAAAAAATTTTCTCATTTAAAAAGTTTGCTGTGGCAGTGTGCCACCGGAAACCGAAATTATTTGCCAAATTTATAACCCACTCCAGTTCTGTCATTTTATTTCATTACACCATTGTAATCTTACAAACGAACAAATGAAACCTGTCACCAGCGATGTTTACCGTTGACCGAAATAACGTTCCTCAGCACTGCCTCATCGTGTTGTTTTACCTGGATTTCGGGTTGAAGCCACTTCCTTGGTTTGACGTTTATAACCTAGCGAAAACCACTCTCTAAATAAGGCGATCTACATTCACTCAGACGAATTAACCTTCATTTTGTCTGTACTGAATGCATTGCTAATTGAAGTGAATACGTAAAAATCTGTGTCACAGTAATGATATAGTTTGACGTTAACATTACAACAACGAGCGCCTTTTGTACAATGGGCCACCTTCCTTCATCAGCTGTTATAAGGACTCTTTAGTTTGTGTGGAATAATCTTCATGTACCTGCGAAATGTACACAAAGTGTGAACGTCCGTACCGCAGTCGTAAAGCTGCGTGTAAAAATGGGTCTAAGCACTATGGGACTTAACATTTGAGGTCATAAGTCCCCTAGAACGTAGAACTACGTAAACCTAACTAACCTAAGGACATCACACACATCAACGCCCGAGGCAGGATTCGAACCTGCGACCGTAGCAGCAGCGCGGTTCCGGACTGAAGCGCCTAGAACCGCTCGGCCACAGTGCCTGCGTGTCATTTGGTACTCAGTCCTGTTGTAACTGTTCTGTTTTACTTTCTGTTTTTCTTTCGTGTGGTTTTGTTGTAAACTTTACTGTTTTCCTATTCTACACTTATGGGTCTGACTGGGTTGTAATGTTTAAAATCAATAACCCTGCATACTAAATAAATTGTCCTATGAAATTCTATATTGCACAGTGCAGTGGACAATGTTACAATGCGTGATGTCACGGTTTGTGACTTGCGATTGCGACACACGAAACTAATAGAACAAAAATTCTGCATAAAACTACACACCGAATTTTGAAAGAATAAATGTTCTTAATGCATCTACATAATGCCCTAAAATTTTACGTACACTAATTGAGTAAAGTAAATTCCGAGCATTAAATGAAACACAAGTAAGTGTAACACTGCACTGTAAGAATAAGACCGTCTGCATAAGAAATGAAATCTCAACTGAACTTCACCTAAACCGAACCTGATAACAAGACTGAAATGCAGAATTGAACTGTAATTAAACTGGCCGTAACAAATTTTCATGATTTACCTTGTGGCAACAGAAGCTAGGTACTGCTCGAAAGTGGTGAGAAAAAAAAAAAAAAAAAAGAAAGAAAGAAAGACATGCCCAGTGCAGTGTAAGGAAAATCAGCTACGCCAAGCACATCATGCCTTACCTAGAATGACTGTGTTCCACTAAGTGCAAAGCGGCAGCACACAATTACAAAATAAAACTTTCCTGAGCAGAAGGAGGTAGAGACTTGACTTATTAAATGATTGTAAAGGATACTAGTGGTCGGAACCTGATTCCTGAACAACTGCAATTATCTTCACAAAAATCACATCTTATCATAAAATATTACTCTACCGTGAGATTAGTTAACGAAATGTTAAAGGAGTGGTGAGTCTATAGCTCTGAGTGTAAACTATGTGAGCAGATAACTTTGGTTAATCACGTCTGAATAATCAACCAACTAACTCAGGCCAATAAAGAAAAATCACGAGAACTTCCGTTTCACAAACTCACGATACAGTACGCTCGAGCAAGCCAGGCAGCGACAACATTACCTGAAAATCTTCACACTTCTCAAATCAGTCTTCACAAAATCGTATTTCAAAAGCAACATTCTCTGCGCTTGCGTCTCTGTAATGTGCTAGGTATTTCTAGACCACTCAGCAACATAACCAACACCCGTCTCACATACTTCTCAGTGAATGCTACTGGTAACGATAGTACTACTGACAGTTAATATATTGTTTGTACTCAGAACCTCTGTAATATATCGACTCTTTAAGAATATCCAGTGTGGAAATATGAAGCATAACATATCGAATAAAATCAGATCTGAATCACTTTCACTGAATACCAAACAATAAACTAGGAACCTTTATTAGGGCCAGTAATGTATCTTCACATTCCCTTTAAAAGTCGGTACTTAAAGAGTTCTCCTACTTGCATGGTAGTTGTGTACCTGTGTACTGGTGTGCCATTTTGTACATAAAATGACAAGGTCTTGGATTCTGTGTATTCCTGCAGTACTATCTGCATTGCTATGAGGAGTTCTCTTGTAGTTCAGTAGTTTGTTGTTGCAGTCAAGGATGGGTATGTACCGGAAAATAACAGGAGGCCTGGTGCATCCATATAGCCTATTCCTCTCAAACAACATCAAGCCCATAGTCAAATTTGACATTCGTTTACGACTGATGGGTAAGACTCTCAGTTCAGTAGGCACTGAGCAGACATTTGATGTTTAATGCTGTAGTTATGTCGAGGATCTTTAGAATACGACTTCCTCAGCTCTTTCTTCCAAGTACAGCCTTGAAGTGTCTCCTTCATGGTAAAGTGTCAAAACACTGTTGTGATTTAGCAAAGACGGCTACAGATCTGAGGGGCAGAATTTTTCAATCTTCACAGTTTGACTGTTAAATTACGTACTCATAACAAACACTGACAAGGGGACCCTCCATACCGCAAATCACGGATTTTGATGCGCTTCAAATATGTTGTAGAGACACTTACCTTGAGTACCTGGCTATCAGGTATTTTAGCACCGGGTCTTGGGTTTTGGAAAAACCGAATTTGAAGTTTATTGCGCGCTTTGTTTACCCGTAACATCACGCATATCCCGAGCAAGTCAGCGTAGCGCAGTGGTAAAGGTGCACGACTCCCGCATCGGAGATAATGTGTTCGAATGCTGCTCGTGTACTTCATTATTTTTTTTTTCAAAATCGAGCGAATTTTTCAATTTTATTTCAAAGAATATCAGCAAACAGTGTAATGTGTGTGAAATTATAAAGATATTCTTTTGATTATTTGTTCAACTCCTCTACTTGTGGATCTTCTCCTGGCTGCACTACTGCAGAAACAGTTAGTTCTTCCATTTCACAAATTCTTCTAACACACGGCACTAGAGACGCTTTGCTAGCAACTGACGCTGTAGTTAGATGCGAAAGTAAAGGAATGCAACTCGCATCCTCATTGGCCGCAACTAGGAGCTGGGGTTCCCGTTACGGCTAACGGTATTCACGGGAGAGGGGACGATAATGGGCGGAGATCGATTTCAGGTAATACAAGAAGCGACCGTTGTACGGAACGAATATTCGAAAAAATTAATAACTAAATATATCTTTAGAATTTCGTACGCCTTACACTGTTTGTTGATATTCTTTGAAATAAAACTGAAAAATTCGGTCGATTTCGAAAAAAAGAAGTACACGAGCAGGAGTCGAACACGGTACCGCCAGCATGGTAGTCGTGAACCTTCACCGCTGCGCTACGCTGACTTGCTCTAAATATACGTAATGTTAAGGGTAGACAAAGCACGCAATGAACTTCAGATTCGATTTTCTCAAAAACTAGGCCCGTCGCTAAAAAACCGGATAGCCAGGTACTCAGGGTAAGTGCCTCTACAACATCTTTGAAGCGCATCAAAATCCGTGATTTGTGGTATGGAGGGTCCCCTCATGAAAGGCAACATTTAAACCATCAGTCGCTGGGGTTAGTAGGAGATATTTCTTTCCAAGTAACAAATGTAATGTATTTTTGGTGAAAGCTCTTATAGACTGGACTGTCCAAGAAAGACTCACCAACATCTTCCATCCTGTTGGTACCTTATACTTCGAGGACGCGGAAGCTGCTACCTACAGCATTTACGAACTTCTTTACAGAACAGGGTTTATGCATAAGGCCGTGAAACGGTATATAAGAGTCAAGCCTTTATACAAGGAAATACGAAGACAAATTCTATGGAAATTAAAAATTTATTGACTATCACGTATGAAAATTGCGGTTTAGTATGTGGTTTATATAGTGGTACATTTAGTTCGTCTCTTGAAGTGTTATTTCAGTTGTCGGAACTAAGAGAGACGAAGAGTTAGAAGTACTTTGATTATTAAAACACCTCACAACCAAAACTAAAATAGGAAGCATACTTGGCCCGAGGTAATAACTTACTGGTCTGGTGGAATGCAAGGTCAGTGCTTGGAAAGATCTCATCTTCGAGTCCCTCCATGCAGCTTGTAAGACAGAGTAGAACACAGAATGGTAATTTAGCTGCGAAATATCTGCGATACAGAAATGGATGGTGGAAAAATTGCTGTTGTAATGAGGACATCCGCTCTTCCAGTAGTATTGTATCCGGAAATGAGAACGTAGGCGTACTACTTTTTACTAGCCTTTATAAAGAGAACGTGTTAATCACAAAAATATAAAATAAAATAAAATAAAGCCCGAAGCAGTTCTTGAAGTAGCTGTTACTGACTATTTGTTTAGCGTTAAGATATCCGACTATGACCCAGAAAGGCGGAAGCCGAATCATAGTAGACTTTTCTCTTCTCTGTCTTCCAGAAACGTTTCTGCTTAAGCAGGTCGTTCACAGAGCCTTCTCTAAACTTTTCTTTCCTCCTATAGTCTGTCATTTAGCATGTCGTTCCAATGCAGTCCTCTTCGGTTTACACAATCCTGGTTTCTCCATCTTGATCGTAGTCTTCCAGTTGGTCTTCGTCCAGATTCTGTCCATTCTGGGTCTCTTTTAGAAAGTTTTTCTTGTCCCATTATTTTAATGTCGGCTGACCATTTAAGCCTATTACTCCCCATAGTTTCTTTTAAGGGCTTGATCTGCAGTGTGTATGAGACTGCGTCATTCCTTATTTTGTCCATTCTTATCTTATTCAGGATCCTTCTTAGAGAGTACGTCTCTGTTGCTTGCATTCTGCTGAGCTCCTTCTTCATCCAAGTCCAACATTCTGACCCACATGTCAGGATTGGCAGACAAAATTACTTGTACATCATTATCTTTCTTTGACAGATATTTTCCAATTATAATTACACCACATACACAATAATTACATATCTAACAATATTCTTTTATCTCAGAAATTTCACCCTTTACGTTTCCTACGTTTTTAATATTTCTGATATGAGTTAGTATGGAAGAAATGAGAATACAGGAACATCAGATATTTCGGCCAGTTCTGCTAAGCAATCAATTCTTTGCACTTTAATAACATTCAGATTACTCGAGCATAGTTTTTACTGTCTCCTAAATCGCCTCACGCGTTCCATCATCCTGTCAGTTTCAAAGGCTATAAAATACAAACAAAACTGGTATCAAAAGATATAAAAATGTATTACATTTCACCATTGATTACAGAAATAGTATAAGAAGTAGAATAATAACATAAAGTAGTTCAATAGACAAATTGTATCTCAACGTTAGGCGGTGCTGGATACGTGGTACACATTGCATTTGTTTATTCAAAACTACATTTTCATCCATACATCGTGTAAAAGAGTTTCATTAGCAAGCAATTCATGGAACTCCCTTGTTTTACAAAAAGGTATTTTCTTACAAAACTATTCGTAAGAGATATTGTGAATGGTTGAAAATAATACATTGGAAGAGGTCGATGAGTGAGCCAGGATACATAAGGCAAACTGTCTGTTAACAGACAGTTTTTGGCAGCTTACAGCAAATAAATTCCTAGGATCAGTAAAAGTTGATAAATATAATATTATAAGAATTTACAATGTATGAAAATACCAGCTGAGGCATGAAGCACTCATTTATGAATAAAAGGGCGCGCCCACGCTTCGTCACTTCTGCAAAGGGAGAAATACATTAGTGCTATAGAGAAAACGCAAACAAGTTGAGAAGGCGCAATCTAGGAACGTCATAGATTAGATCTTTGAAGAGCATACGGTAACCATCCCAGACTGTCTTATCCAATTAAAACTCCTTACTTAATACAAGTTTAATTAAAATACTATCCAAGATGCAATCACGTAAAACCAGTCCCACGTTACTGGCAATCTTACATAGGTAATCATGCTACCTTATATAACTTCTTTCTTTTACTTACGTTACATGTCACAATTCTTTTTCTTGGAATCAAAGATAGCTCTCTCAATACTCTTCACATTGCACTATTGTAAGTAGTGTGAATAAAGGGTCGCTATGTGTAAGGTGCACGAAGCGCAGTTTGAATAAGAAAATGCTATCTGACATTGAAGTCAATGTAAAAGAAAGGGTCGCCACCAACTCTAGCCATACGACAAATAAGAGATTCGGCTGAGTTGGAAAATTGGTTAAGTTATTCATAAGCAAAACTCATAAAAGAACATTTAGGCCTATTATAAAGTCACTCATAAAGAATGGGATGTAATTATTAGTATGATCCCAGCATTGTTCACGTGAATCAAATATTAAAATAAAGTGAGGAGTGCGAGGACATTTTGCATAAGAACAGCTTGTTGCAACTTTCCTGAAACAAGATCTATTCTAAAGCATTTGTTTAAAATAAAAAGGGAACACTAATTATTGGACCTGTGCGCATGGAAACGACGTGGATGGTCTAACAAGGGAAACTACAAGGTAAATGGCGTAGGTAATGGAGACGTAACATCAGTACACTGGATCAGATTGGAGATAAAATTATTTATTCCTTAAAACATTGATGTAAGGCAACTATATAGCTGCTGTTGCCTGGTAACTAAGTACAACTGCTTGTGAAACGCTATATGTTTCACAACAGACTCGTCTCCACACGTGGTTAGCGGAAAGACAATTTCTACGTACCGTGGCCAAATTTTAGCAACATCAAACCACGCAGTAGCGAATAATTAACATTTTACAGTGGACCCATTTGAATAGATCAAGGATAATGGCAGAGGGCCAACAAACTCTAATATTAACCCACGTGGATGGTTTCCAACGCACATAAAGTAAAGAGACAAGGAAAATTCAGAAAGAAGTAAACATTACTAAGATTTAGAAAGGATGAGAAAGTATACACACGCAGTTGCAGGCACACAAACATTCACACTGAACCGAGAGCGCTTTAACATATGCAACGCCTTTGTGGTATGTTCCTCTTACGGATCAAAGTTAAGTCTGCTTTAGAAACCAAACTGAATGCCTGCAAAAGCCTTGCATTCCTTGGTGTGACCCAGCAAATCAATCTACGAGTATATAAGATGAAACGCGAGACCAAGAGCTAAAACTCCCCTCTTGCTATGAGACAACGCGCCACACGGTTAAGTCTACTCACCCTTCTTTGAAGAGACTTATGCTGTAGACCCTAGTCGAACAGGAAGTAGACTGCCTGTCTCACACACTCCAACGTCTTCCACGCGACCCTGTGTCCAGGAAAACAAAGAGATGAGGTTTCCGCCACCTACCTAAGACCGGTAACTTTCACACAAGGGGAGCAAACCTCTTTGCCTGCCTGAAAACTACAAGGTTTGGCCATTCTGTACGACCAAGGCTGATTCTCTGCAGTAGACTAATCCACTGTATAGCAAAATGAAAGACACCCACATTCATTCAATCACGCACGCCAGAGAGTTCTGTATCATTGGAAAGCAAATAAAATGATAATGATAGGGGACTACAGGACCCTTTCACTATATCTTTAATCAATAGTTAAATGTAATATGTTTTCATAATCTTTTGATACCGGTTTAGTGTTGTATTTTATAGCCTTTGAATATGACGGAGTGTCGAAATGCATAAGGCGATTTTGGAAATAAAATAAAAGTGTATTCCATGCATTTGAAAGTTTTTAAAGTGCATCCCCATGGTCGTTTCGTCTCATAGCATTTTCACGCAAATTGCAAACAGCTGTTTGCCCATACTCTTGGTCACATTCTCGTTGCCTGAAAAACGAATTGCTCGTACTTTTATGCAAATGTAGAGAAAATTCCTTTAAATTAGTGTGACGCTTACTGCAAAACGTTTTGAGTACATTCATTGCTTTTTGCAGGCTTACATCCGGTTGCGCAATTCATATTTACGAGTTCCTGTAACGCTCTGCTTTATAAAGGCTTTGGATACCCTGCATAGATTGATCGAAGAAAGCTACGCTTCAGTATCCGAAAATTCATCTAATCCAAAAAGAAAACAGCGCATTTAAAAGTCTTCTATGCACGAAATCTTGATTTTGCATACTGAAAAGATCTTAGAAGGCATGGTACGTGCTGTAATAAGAAAAACTGTAAGCCTCCAGCGAGTGCCCAAGCTAGGTGGCGCAGTTATAGGACTGTAGTCTCCTATTCGCAAGGACGGAGGTTCAGTTCCGTCTCCGACAACCCAGATGCAGAATTTCCGAGATTTCCGTAAATCTCATGAGGTGTGTGTGTGCCGAGATGGTCGCTCTGAAAAGACGCGACCGATTTCCTTAGCTAGTCCGAGCAGCTGCTCAGTCTGTAATGACCTAGCAGTGGACGGGCCGTTAAACCGTAATCCTCCTCCTTCGAGCGAGCGGCGGCCCGGGGCCCGAACTCGGGCTGCGAGCCCTTCGCGCCATCGCCCCGTTGGCACCGGTCGAAACGCCATCTGCGCCGCCGCTGCCTCCGCCACCCCTGCTAATCCTATTGTGTGGCGACGGGAGCGCGGCGCGCTGTTATCCCACTTAAAACTGGCCCTTTTCCAGAGCGACCGGGCGCTTACCCTTATCCGATTAGGGGCTGCTACCATTCCGACCGTGCGACGGCGGGCAGATTTTCAGTCCCACACTCCTCTGCTGTCGCTTGGTGACACATTTTTAGGTACCTGTCGCATTAGACTCTCTCGTCCGTAACCTCGTGTCACGTTGCTTCAGTGCGATGGTTGATGCACGAAATGGCCTCTTCCGAAGTCGAAACGGCACATTGCGCCATTGGCAAATATACTTCAGAGTAATATGGTGGAAATAAACTTACGTTACGATGTAAAAATACCGTTCGTCAATAAAATTTTCCAGGATGTGTGACAGCGTTACCATGTTGGCTTATAAACCAAAGTTTCGGGTGCTTTTAGTAGAGTGGCATATTTACTGCTGGATCATTATTTTCCTCTGTGTTATTCTTCGTTGCCACTCCTCTCAGGGTCGATATGAGCTGGCAGTGGTACGCCATTTTGCACTGCAGCTACAATAATTTATACATGAAACCAAGGTAACAGGTTCAGGAAAGGAAAGGTTCAGACGTAACACGTGGGAGGGAGTCGCCCCACATAGTTCGTCGCCTTCACCAAATTAACATTTATTTAAGAAAAACATACTGATCAATTAAATTCCAGATTAATAAAAACATGAAAACCATCAGAATTATGATGACATATAAAGGAGAAACTGCTGAAATTTACCAGTATAAGCAAAAGGAAAGTATTCAATAAACACAAAGTATCTGAGTTTATGAACAGTAAGTTTGAAATTTGAATCGCTCAGTAAAGGGAAACTACATTTACCAAGCGCAGAGCACATTCGATCTTATGAAGAGTTTGAAAACTCTTCTTTTATAAATAGTAAGAGGATATTTTACAAAAGTTCATGAGATAATCCCATTAAATTCCATAGCCTACAACCCTGGCGGCAGCCGCTCAACCCAGGTATAATTCCAAGGAACAAGACAACTACTCAGTTTCCAGTAAAACAATACAAATCGCCGTTCTTTAGGTTTTGTTCGTAGGCTACCAGTTTCGACGATGCATTACATCTTAAGGCCTATAGAGTGAGGGGTTATAACACAGCAATAAGTACATAATGAAATTAAAATACAGAGCATATTGTCTAGTAGATGCAAGTGTTGCATATTAATTTACGTAATTAAAATATATACAGTGAAGGTTATAACAGAGCAATAGGTGTATTAAAATTACTTAATTTAATATACAACACTTGTAGCTTTTAGACAATATGCTCCATATTTTAATTTTAATATGTACTTATTGCTGTGTTATAACTTTCACTGTATAGGCCTGAAGATGGCGTAATGTGTCGTCGAAACTGGAAGCCTAAAAGTAAAACCTAAAGAACGGCGACTGGTATTGTTTTATTGGATACTGAGCAGCCGTGGTCTCATACTCCAGACAGAAGATGGAGTTACATTCACTACTCAGCTTTTGCTAGGTATGACAGACGACGCGGCAAAGCGCTCCCGAGGCAATAACTAAGACTTCGGGCATTGGACAGGTTGCCGCCAAGGTAGCGGCCCAGAAGTCACGGCTGCAAACACCAAGGTTCACTCGCGTGTTTCGCAATCAGCTGTGAACATAAATCACGCACGAGGCATCACCCTCAAACAATAACAGAATATACACTAACAAATGATGAGACTCGCTTTAGCCAAATAAATGAAACTTGTAACCTTACATAAAACAAAGAGTTAAATCCAAACTTAAATAAATAAACTACCATATGTATTATATGCCTTCACAAGGCTTTTAATAAGATCAGGGGAAAATCGCTAAGATTGACAGAGATAATTAGAATGGATTTTGTCTTATACAATAAGTACATACGCCTCTGTCTAGGTAAGATGATAAGCGAGTACAAGTAACTGACAAGGTGCAGGTACAAACAGAGCAGTTGCAGTTAAACCCCCTGAGGCATGAATTATTGCTAAAATGTCTTGCGAAACACTAGTTAAGGTGAGCTTAAGCAAAGCAGAAAATTTCACTCAGTAATAAAGTAATTCAATTATAACGAAAACACATCAACATAAGTTAGAATAAACACACTTTACTAAATCACAATTAGATTTCAAATTCATACCCGTTACCTGATACACTACCATGACATTGCCACCGGGTACAATGCCTCTCACCGGTGTTACCACTTCAATTGATAACACAGCACCCCAAGCGGGTGTACTCAAGAGTTCTACCAGTTAAAAGAATCACGTAGCTTCAAATAAGACGCACTAGCAACCATTGGCCCCTCTCAAACCAAGGCACACTGCAAAATAAACAAATACATATTAATCGCTGAACAGGACACAATAATATCGTGCCAATTTTCCTTTAAACAATAAAACCGCAGGGCCGGAATATCAATAGGCAAAATGTTATGCTGCAGTCTCCCCACCGTCAATTATACTTTTAACTCCTTTTCAAATAACAGAAGGAGGCCCCCCGTCGCCGGAGCACCGGAGTACGACCTTAGTCACCTTCTTTAGCGGCTGCCCAACAACCGACAAGTCGCTCAGCGATCCGGCTGGGTACATGCGTTGTACATCCAAAATCTGCCCAACCAAACTCAGCTGCCAGGCACTGCTGCTCCTGCCTTTCACTTTCCGTCAACTGCCGTTCACAACTCACTCTCGCCACGCCGGGCCTCCACCCCTCAACCAGAAAAACCAAAGACAAGTCACAATGGAGGTGACTGTCGATACCCGTGCAAGACGTAGTTAGGCCAGCAAACTGAGCCACCACGGCTCAATACAAAACTATTAAAAACATAAACATTTTTTCAAATTTTTTAGCATTTTTTAAACTGATAGCAAAGTCTGTGTGTCTACGCCACGTGATGTGTCACAGAGAACATTTTCAGTGCTCGATGTTTGGATCCCTATTTGGTTTTGGATGTTGGCATTCCGGTTGATATAATATATTTATCCATTGTCATTTTTATTTGAATTTCATGGTTGCTATTTGAGTTTACATTTTGACATTTGGAGATGGTGAATGTAGCTGTGGACGCCAGAGAATGGAGTGCCAAGTGGAGAAATCGAAACATTTCCGACATTGCCTTCAGTTTGTGTTCAGTTCAGGGATGATTCCTACGGAGGCAGCCAAAACATTTGCGCCGTGTAAGGTGATAATCCCATTGGGCAGATCACAGCAGGAAAACGGTCTTCTCGTTTTAAGGTGGATCGTTTTCTCGTTAGTGAGTCTCCATGTTCAGGAACCCATTCGGGTTTGATGAGAATCGTTTAAAGGTATTAATCCACAGTGATCCATGAACGTGTACTCAATAACTGGCAAATGTGATCGTGCGACATTTGTATGCAATGGGGAAGGTTCAAAAATCGGGAGTATGCTCAAGCCAAAATCGCAGAAATTGTTCGGAGACCATATGTGCGCCTCTATTTACCCTTCGTCATTTGGTTCGCGAACAACAGCGACCATTTCCATCCTGTAACGTTAATGGAGATGTGGAATCGTGTCTTTGTGCTAACATAAGGATTGAAACTACCTGGCCCCGTCCTCACAGCTTCACTTCTGCCAGTACCTCGTCTCCTACCGTCCAAACTTTACAGAAGCTCTACTGCGAACCTTGTAGAACTAGCACTCTAGAAAGAAAGGATATTGTGGAGACATGGCTTAGCCACAGCCACAGTTTTAATCTGCCAGGAAGTTTCATATCAGCGCACACTCCGCTACAGAGTGAAAAATCGCATTCTGGAACATAAGGATTGGTTGAGCCCAAACAAAGCAAAAACTCAGCGTTCAAAGACCTGCGCATGTCCACAATGGGCAATATTGTGCATCAGTTGGAAGAAGGATGGCGAATTGCTCACCCGAGGTATAACAATCTCTGGTGACATTTGTTGTTAACAACTGAGACGTCTTGAAGCCGCAGTCTGGCTCAAATGGCTCTGAGCACTATGGGACTCAACATCTTAGGTCATAAGTCCCCTAGAACTTAGAACTACTTAAACCTAACTAACCTAAGGACATCACACACACCCATGCCCGAGGCAGGATTCGAACCTGCGACCGTAGCAGTCCCGCGGTTCCGGACTGCAGCGCCAGAACCGCTAGACCACCGCGGCCGGCCAAGGAGAGTATATTATTGATGAATAAAGTCTGTGCTATGTGTAACTGTTGTGTTTATTACACTTATCGAAAAAACGCCACGAACTTATGCATCAAGTTAATACATACCGCAAGCCACCTTACGGTGTGTGGCGGAGGGTATTTCGTGTTACACTGTCACTTCATATCAGCGCGCACTCCGCTGCAGAGTGAAAATCTCATTCTGGAAACTGTCACTTCTCTCTTTTTCGGTTCCATATGGATCGCGGGAAGAATGACTTTCAGAAAGCCTGTGTGTGTCCTTTCGTGACATATGTAGAACGAAGTAATATATTCATTGACTCTTCTAGGAACTTTACTAGGAGACATTAACGTGATGCAGAACGACTCTCTTGCAGCGTCTGCCACTAAAGTTGGCTAAGCATTTCCGTGACTCTTTTGTGTTTACTAAATGAACCTCTGACGATATCTTCTTCTTTTCTTTGGATCATCCCAATTGTCTCTATCAATCCTATCTGGTAGGATCCCAGGCACAATAGTGGTGGAATAGACTTCCCGGAGATTCTTCCGATGACTCTGTGTATGGCATCTGCCTTATCAGCGATTATTTCTATGTGAACGTTACACTTCAAATCACTCCATACGCACACTCTCAGATCTTTTATGGTAGTAACTACTTTCAGTAATTGTTCTGCAACCGTGTAATCATACACAGACGGGTTTCTGTGGTGTCACCGCCAGACACCACACTTGCTAGGTGGTAGCCTTTAAATCGGCCGCGGTCCGTTAGTCTACGTCGGACCCGCGTGTCGCCACTATCAGTGATTGCAGACCGAGCGCCGCCACACGGCAGGTCTAGTCTAGAGAGACTCTCTAGCACTCGCCCCAGTTGTACAGCTGACTTTGCTAGCGATGGTTCATTGCCTACATACGCTCTCATTTGCAGAGACGACAGTTTAGCATAGCCTTCAGCTATGTCATTTGCTACGACCCAGCAAGGCGCCATATTCAGTTACTATGTCTTCTGAACAGATAATATTGTGACTCATGTACCGTCAAGAGCGACGATCATCGTTAATGGATTAAAGTTAAGTATGAAACTAATTACGTCCGTTTTCTGAATTCTAATTCCTTGTCATGTTCCAGACCTCACGTCAGTATAGTCCTTCCCTCCTCACGCCAGCCTGCGTGAGCGAAAACGCGTGCATTTCGGCCTCCTCTAGTAAAACGGTGTTGGCTCTTCAGCCAACACAACAGTTTCCTTGTCCATTTATTTGCGATACCCTACATTTGTTTATGCTGAGGGTCAGTTGGCACCCACTGCACCAGGCATCGTTCCTCCTCAGGTCTTCCTGCATTTCGCTACTGTTTTCTAGCGTTGCGACGCCTTTATATTGAACAGCATCATATCAAGTCTCGTGGAACTACCTACTAGGCCATTTATGTTTAGTGAAAAGGGGATTGTTCTATAATACTTTATTTTGCCTCGCCCGAAGTTACATTTACGTTTTTCTTATTTTTATTCTATTTTATGTCATGTTCTGCAGGGCCAAACTGAGGAGGAAGTATCCATGTTTGTGGAAAGAGACAGTACATGAAATTATAACAGACGAGTTTTGTCAGATAAAATGAAACGTATATGAATCCTACGTAGACCACAAGCCATAAGTTTAAATAAACATAATCAACATCGTAACACAGGAATTAGCTTAACTGTTTTATTTTCTCAGGAGTTCCTCGGCAGAATAGAGGGAGTTAGCCGTAAGGAAACTATTCAGTTTAAACTTGAAAGTGCGTGGATTACTGCTAAGATCTTGGAGTTCTTATTGCAGCTTACTGAAAATGGATGCAGCTGATCACTGCACGCCTTTCTACAAGGAGGTGCGTTCCAAATGCACAAAGGATTTCTGCCTAGTAACAACTGAGTGAAAGCTGATAACTCTTGGAAATGAGCTGATAGTGCTAACTACAAACGACATTAAAGAGAATATGTTTCGAGAGGCCAGTGTCAGAGTTCACAGACTACCCAAGAATGGTCGGCAAGAGGATCGCGATCTTTCACCAGATATTCTGCGAACCACCCGTTTCTGAGCCAAAATTCCAATTCTTGAATCAGGAGAGTTACCCAAAGTCTAATACCACACGTCAAAAGTGAATGAAAGTAAGGAAAAGAGACTATTTCGTTGCTGAACAATCACTTATTTTAGGTACTGTTCGAATGGTAAATAAAGCAGCATTTAGTTTTAGAACAAGATCCCGAGCATGGGCTATCCACGAGAGGCTCTTACTGTGATTGAACATCAATTTATTTTCTACAGGCCATGAAATTATCTGTTGAGCTGCATTATTTGAGACTATATCAGTGTTGCACACAACACCCTTCACTACCAAGCTGCTGTCATCCTCAAACAGAAATATTTTACTACCACCTGTTATACTAGAATGCATATCATTAACATAAATTAGAAGCAGTAGCGGCCAAGCCCCGACCACAGGGGCACACTCCTCCTCACTTAACTGTGCCCCATTGGCACTGCATGTAGCAACAAATCTCATTAGTGTTGACAAAGACCTTCTGCCGTCTGTTTTTAAAGTAAGATGTGAACCAATCGTGAGCAGCTCCCAATATTCCATAACTGTCCAACTTCTGCAGTAATATTTTGTGATCAAAATCAAATGCCTCACTTAAATCGAAGAAGACGCTTAGGATTCACCATATTTTATTTAATCCGCCAGAGCCTCAAAAAGAAAAGAGAATATAGCATTTTCTGTAATTAAACCACTTCCAAAACCAAATTATACTTTCGAGAACAAATTATGTGGATTGAAATGATAAGTTGAAAGGTCTCTGTTGGATTCCTTTCATGTTTAATTTCTTAAATCTGTTGCCATTTATGGAATAAATTCCTCTTCTAAATGTACTGTGGCGTTTCTGACTATCTGGGAGGAGACTGAGCAGTGGAACGTGTTACTTTTACACATAAACAAGAACGATCTGTCACACTACTACACTTTAAAGCACAGTTTATATGTAATTCTTATATGTAATTCATGTCACACAGTCTCATACGGAACCTACATCCGCTTTCTTTTATATACTGTATATGATAAGATACTGTCATCCCCCTTCCCTTTTGTGTGAGAGGATGAATGAGCATATGTATTTCTAGTTGCATGCTTGAGGGTAGCAGACAAGGCTGTCTGCTAGAGAACAGTAGGACCAACGTCGGAACAGGTAGCTACGCTTCCTAAAAGCAAAGAGGTTTCTATCCTTAGTATGGTCCTGTCCGTCCGTTGTCATGTTGGTATAGGAAGCTGCCCCTCTGGCCACTTCCGTTGGTCTTTGTGAGCCACCCCTCAGGAAGCACGCTCGGAAGTAGGCAGTTGCTGTGTGGCCGTGGCGAGCGTCTGAAGTGGTAAGATCTCCGGCTAAGCGCGTGTCTGTTAAGTCCGTAGGACAATGGATTTCTTAAGTTCAGCCTAACTGAAAATTTAATCACCTTGATTTCAGGTTTAGCTCTAAAATATCTAATGCTATCTTAAAGTGCAGCGGAGTGTAATTCACGTGTTAAATTCAGATTATTTTGCGGTAGTTGCTTTGTTACTACTTTGTGAGTAAAGTGGAACCACGTGTTGATCAGTAACTCTAACTAAGTTCATCAATCTTAAATGCGAATGTTTGTGTGATTATAACGTCTCGTCTTGACTATATTTTCAATATAGCAACTTTTCTTTATGTTCAGCTCACGTGGGGTGTACTTTGCGAGACCACTACCACGTGCTTATGTAACTGTTTGACCCATCAGGTTAATAGTAAGACGTTAGTAACCAGTTCAAGGTTTTTCTTTTGTCAAGTGCTTTTCGATCTAATGTATTTTAATTATCAAAATTATTGTGGAGTTGTACGCTTTGTGTAAACCAAGTTGACCACGTGGAGCATGTGGTGTAATCATCAAAGTAGCCCTCAGCTATTCTTTTTGCGAAGACTTCACAAAGAGTTAATATGAATTTAGTATACCAGTGTGTGGTAATTACATGACGGACAGGATTGTGGTATGAACGTAATTTCTTTGGGTAAAAACTGAATCTGTTGGTTGTGGTTAATTTCTTCTTGCTTATGTTTCAATGTTCTTCGTGTGTTATTTTATGAATGCAGTGTTGTATCCAGTCTCCCAATCTTGGCTCCATAGTTTATGTGTTCCGTAAGATTACAATCTCACATTCTTTTCAATCGTAAATAAGGCACCAGCTCAGTTATAACTCACGTATAATATGCTGAAATTCCAATGAACAATCTTAAAATAAATTTCCAAGTATAAACTGATTTCTTTCTTTTTATTTAAATTCTCCTTTTTATATATATATATTACCGGTTTTGTATGACTATTAAAAGATTATCATTAATGTTAGTCTGCTAAATATCTGATGAAACAGTTGCCCAGTAATCCACGGTTAACGTCCCCAGACAGATCACGGCTTTTAACCCACTTTCATTGTCTATTAGCACCGATTTCAGCATACCAAATTAAAGGAACAATATTACAAAGTTGCACTTGCACATACAGCCTTATCAATAACTTTGAGAAACACTGATGGTGTAGAAATAGGTCTTAAATTGTCTAGATATCCCTTTCTCGCTACTGAGGATTTAAGTCGGCCAGGAAACTGACCATTACGAAAAAAAAGTTTAAGATATGGCTATCTACTGAGGAAACATAATTCTACAGAACAGTAGTGTTCTGCTAGATACTCCGTCATATGCGTGAGAGTTCTTGGTCTTTAGTGATTTACTTATTACTCAATCTCCCACTTGCCAGTATCATGGAGAAGTATTTCAGATAACAGTATTTCACATAATACTCTGTGAACACGTCTCACCGTTCAGAACGACATGCTGAGTTTTGTTCGCTATAAACTCTTCAATCTGATCACACAGTTAGTGTTGTATTCTGTACCACGTATTTTCTTCATTAGACAGCAGTGCACAACTGTATCAAACGCCTTCCGGGATTCATGGAACACCGCATTAACCTGCCCGCCTACATTTACCACTTTCTGCGTGTTGAGGACGAGTAAAGCGAGCTGCGTTTCACACGATTGCTGTATTCGGAATCCATGTTGATTCCTACAGAGGAGACTGCCGGCCTCCTGAAACATCACAATACACGAGAATAGAATAAGTGCCAAGATTCCACCACAGTCCGACCGCAGAGATATACACATTAAAAAAAGTTCTGCATCATCTCGGTTCCGAGAATTCCTGAACCTGCGCAGAAAGTTGTAATAGAGATAGACATAAACATCATTTCCGCCCATTTTATTGCTCATGAAAACCACACACTGCACGTTGTACCATCATACAGCAAGACCTTCAGTGGTGGCGGTCCAGATTCCTGTACACACTGGTACTTCCTTGTATATAGTAGCACGTCCTCTTGTATTGATGCATGCCTGCCTGTATTCATCATGGCATACTATCCACAAGTCCATCAAGGCACTGTCGGTCCAGATTGTCCCTCTCCTCAACGGCGATTCGGCGTAGATCCCCCAGAGTGGTTGGTGGGTCACGGCCTCCATTAACAGCCCTTTTCAATCTATTCCAGGCATGTTCGATAGGGTGAGAACATGCTGGCCACTCTAGTCGAGCGACGTCGTTATCCTGAAGGAAATCATTCAGAAGATGTTCTAGATGGGGCCCGAATTGTCGTCCACGAAGACGAATGCCTCGTCAATATGCTGCCGATATGGTTGCACTATCGGTCGGAGGATGGCATTCACGTATCGTGCAGCCGTTACGGCGCCTTTCATGACCACCAGCAACGTACGTCGTCCCCACATAACGCCAACACAAAACAGCAGGAAACCTCCACCTTGCTGCACTCGCTACACAGTGTGTCTAAGGTGATCACGTCTCCGACGATTGTCTGGTTGACGGCGTATGCGACACTCATCGGTGAAGAGAACATGAAGCCAATCCTTAGCGGTCCATTCGGCATATTGTTGGGCACATCTGTACCACGCTACATGGTGTCGTGGTTGGAAAGATGGACCTCGCCATGGACATCGGGAGTGAAGTTGCGCATCATGCAGCCTATTGTGCACAGTTTGAGTCGTAACACGACGTCCTGATGCTGAACGAAAACGCATTATTCAACATGGTGGCCTTGCTGTCCGTTTCCTCCGAGCCATAACCCGTGGGTACTGTCATGCACTGCAGTAGTAGCCCTTGGGCGGCCTGAGCGAGGCATGTCATCGACAGTTCCCGTCTCTCTGTATCTCCTCCATGTCCGAACAACATCGCTTTGGTTCACTCCGAGACGCCTGGACATTTATCTTGTTGAGATCCCTTCTTGGCACAAAGTTACAATGCGGACTCGATTGAATCGCGATATTGACCGTTTAGGCATGGTTGAACTACACGAGCCGGCCGGTGTAGCAGTGCGGTTCTAGGCGCTTCAGTCTGGAACCGCGTGACCGCTACGGTCGCAGGTTTGAATCCTGCCTCGGGCATGGATGTTTGTGATGTCCTCAGTAGTTCTAAGTTCTAGGGGACTGATGGCCATAGATGTTAAGTCCCATAGTGTTCAGAGGAATTTGAACAATTTTTTTGAACTACACGAGCCGTGTACCTCCTTTCTGGTGGAATGACTAGAACTGATCGGCTTTCGGAACCCGTCCGTCTAATAGGCGCTGCCCAAGAATGGTTGTTTACATCTTTTGGTAGGTTTAGTGACATCTCTGAATAGTGAAAGGGACTGTGACTGTGATACAGTATCCACAGTCAACGTCTGACTTCAGGAGTTTTGGGAACCGGGGTGATGCAAAACTTTCTTAGTTGTGTATATATAGGCTTGAAGTTTTGTGCGTTTGTTCGACGATCCGTCTTTAAAACGGCTATGTTCTGTGCTTTTTTTCTGTCTTTAGAAGCGCTTCTTTCATCTATCCATCAACGGTACACTGCTGCTAGAAGAGGGTAAGTTGTTTCTCATACTATGTGCAGAACAAATTTGGTATCGCGTCATGTCCAGTGGCCTATCCTGTGTTGACAGATGTCAGTAGCTTTTCTGTATACT
Organism: Schistocerca cancellata; assembly: GCF_023864275.1. NCBI lineage: Eukaryota > Metazoa > Arthropoda > Insecta > Orthoptera > Acrididae > Schistocerca > Schistocerca cancellata. Next base: position 252,831,047 of record NC_064631.1, read on the forward strand.
GGTAATTTATTTCAGTATCTGTCATTTTTCTGTTCTTTCGACGATTATAAGGAGGTACTGCAGAGTGGTCTTTCTCTGTCAACAGATTTGTAAAGTGATTCTTAGTATTTCAGCATTTTCGGTGTAAGCCCTTCTTTCACTGCCATTATGATCACACAGTGTCTTGACGGATGATTTCAATCCTCTTACTGATTTAATGTAAGACCAAGACATCTTAGAATTTTATGCCAAGTCAATAGATAGAGTTTTTTCTTTCCAATTAATTTTCGCTTCGTTTAGTTTATGTTTGTGTGTGAGGCTGTGGCTACATTTTAATTTTCAGTGAAGCCCTCTTTGCTTTTGATCAGCTTCCTAACAGGGTTGTTGAAGCACGATGGGTCTTTTCCATCCCTCACAATTTTCATCTGCACATACCTGTGTAAAGCTTATTGTATGATATTATTGAGCTTTCTCGGTTGACACTCAACATTTCCAGTGCCAGAGAGCAAATTTTCATGCTGAACTGACAGATAATCTGAAATATGTGTCCTATCACTGTTGCTTAAGTGAAAGAGCTTACTCCCTTTGTTTGTAATCCTATTTAAAGCAGTATTCATTGATGACGTAACAGCTTTATGATTACTGATTCCTGTTATAAGCTGTGTCAAAAATTTGGGGTCTGTTTGTCACAAGAGGGTCTTCCGCGGTTCGATTCCCTGAATAACTGCTCAAGGTAACTTAAGGATAAAGCACATAGAACAACTCTACTCGATTCTGTGTCCCTACTACCTACCCTAATCACCTGGTGCTCCTTGTCTGTCGATGGTAAATCTCCACCTAAAACTATAAGAAGACCAGGAAATTACGCAACATGTTCTCCATATTCCAGCTGCTACTGCTCCTAAGGCACAGTGTCTATAAAAGCATCCAATTACCATGTTTGATCAACATTCTACCTTCACACATTCTTTTCTCACTCCCAATCTGCACTAACCTCACAATTGTCGTATTTTTATTGCTATAAACACGCCTCCGCAGTTATGTTTCAACGTATCTCTGCGATACACACTGCAGTCGGAGTTTGGAATGTCATTGCTATTGACATCTGTTTTCAGCTAATTAAAGAAAACAAGTACTACCAGCCAAAATTTTATTTTGCTACCGGTGAAGTGGAATGATGGCATAGCATTATTGATGGCATATGGAGACAGCCCCCCCCCCCCCCGCTCCTTCCCCGAAGCGGAGAAAAATCTCCGGCTCGGACGGGAATCGGACCCGAGGCCGCTGGCTGCTAGACGAGCTGACCACTCGGTCTACGAGTTTCGATGTCTCATTTGCACCACCTTCAGGTCCCAATACATGAAACTAGGTGTCATCTAGTCACTTCTCTTATCGTAGGGACCACTATATCCAACTGGTTACCGTAGACTTCTCCTTGGTAGATGTGGAATTTTCACGCCTCTAACAACAACGATACTGGGAGGTTGTCACGATTGTCGGTCGGCCGTGTTAGTCTGAACTCCCGCCGCTTCGGCTCTTTGCGCAGTGACAAGGGGGCGTCACTTTTCACCGATGACGGCGAGCAACAGCCCCCGTACCGACGAGAGGAGTGAGTGCTTGGGCTTCTTGCAGAGAGGGTAGTTGTGGCTGGTGGACTGGCTCAGGACCTGATGACATACGGCGACAGTGTGTGCGTTGTGGACTTTGATTACTCAGACACACGGAGATCAGTCGCTATGCGTCTGTTCGCCGACGCTGGGTACTTTGATAGTTCGTTGCGGAATAGCTCTGTTCTAAATGACCCATGACTACGAGTTGTGAACATGCAACGTAGTTTCGATCGCTCTTTGCGGAACTGCATCTGCTCTTTTGTGGTTTTTCCATTGATACGTGTTCACCAAAGTTATGTAGTTGTTGATAGCTCGTCGTTACAAGTTGGGGACAACCAATATGGGTTTGGTACTTTTGGTTTCTGAAACTGAATAGAGCAGAACTGATTGAAAGCACTGGCCACTGGTATTCGGATGATGCTTGTTGTTGGCTGGTGCACGAAAGAAGTGATGATATTTTATGTAGAGGTCATGGGGAGATCTTTCTATCGTGCCTTTGGTTACAGAGTGATGTCATGTACCATCAGGCTACCTCCCTGATAAGTGTATGTGCTCATTTTATTGGCTCAAAACGTTTCGTGTGAAACTATAGTGCTGTCCACGAGTTATGGTTTTTCGTTTAATACCATGTTCTTTCAGTGTCATATTCGAGTTTGGTCGTTGAATTGTGGCGAGTAAGGCATTGGCTTCTATGTTTTAGGAAGAAACCATCCCGTCAGGCAGTCAAGCGACGGTGACAGATGTCACTTAGTCACCGAAAGGACATCATACGTAAGCCTGCTTCATTTTATTATTATAAGTGGTTGGTTCATCGCTGTTGCGAAAGGTTGGCGCTTGGACCCAGAAGCGCCACAGCAGATTAAGTTATCACCGCATAAAACTCTCCTGGTTGTATTGGCCGATGACGTGAGTTCTTACAGAATCTGAACGAGATTTCAGAGGCACTGTCAATCGTATTAATTGTTGTTTGATCTTGTATTACTTCAATGTTCGAAAGCACGCGCTGTCGGCGACAGTGATGCTATTGACTGATAAATATGTATTGTGGTGCCTTTGTTTCTGTGTGAATGACTGAGGAAAACAAGGCTTCTTTGACTCTGATGGCTTTAGGCCACAGAATGATATTTCTGTACTCAACCATAACTGCGTGAGTGGAACGCTTCAGTTCACTTCTTTTATATGTCCTACTAACACGTGATTACGGTGTTCACTGCCTTGCACGGCATGTCTTAATTAACAGTCAGTATGTCAATGATTAATTAGGTTTACTTTCCCGCCTGTCTGAAAGCTATCGCCATAAGCAGACCTAGCGATAAGTGGCTAAACTCCGCCAAGTATTAAGATCTAAGCTACAGATAGTGCAGTAGAAACAAAGGTTTACTCCCGCTAATTGTAAATTATAAGGGCTAACTGAACGTAATACCTTGCTTTAAGTGATGGTATATTTATTGAGACTATGCAGTTTTCAGAAATCTCTGAAGGCAATGTTTTGGGTATAAGGAAATCAGTGTCCACTATACTGGCAGTCAGAAATTATTGCTACTAACTTGAGGTTTGGTGGTACATGATCTGAGTGCCACTAACGTAAAACCTTCTATGTGGCATGTGTTAACACGTATGATGTCCTCGTATAGTGCAGTCTGGTATTTTATGTTTACTTATGGAAGGTTATTTTTGAATGTGGCGCCATATGATAGTGATTTTCAATGTATTTTACAGTAATTATTAAAAGAACTTTCATTCAGTACAATAATTGTAAGACTAATTAGTTGTGGATCTTACAAATTCATAATATTATGTATCTTGGGGAGTTAATTAGTTTGCTCAGTACCCAATAGCGATACCGTCAACTTGCTTGTAAAATTCAATGTCCCATTCTAACTGACTATATGTAAGGCAGTGTCTAAAAGGAACAGTCAGATTCCTGGGAGAACATCCGTTATTCAAATCGTAATTCGTTAACTGGAATTATATCGAATTAAGACTTTATTTATTACGTAAGAGTCAGTTTCACCAATATATGATTGTAAACATTTTGCCAGATGTCTTAATTTGTTGGGAACAGGCAGTAGTAACAGTCGGTCGCAAAGAAGGATCAATGTTAAGAATTTTGGGAAGGTCTGAAGGCCTGGTACGTATTGCTTCAGTCCTTAATAAGCCTTTTTATCTGATTTTTGAATCGACGTACAAGACTTTATAACACTATTTGTATCCTTCAGCACAGCAGCAGTCGGGTCATCCTAAACGTTTTGTGCTGTCCTCAAGTTAAGATTTAAAAGTGGGCTTCTATCATACTCTTTATTAATAACAATAGCGTAGCCTTTGTCAACGGGATCAACCACAGCAGCAGTCGGGTCATCCTAAACTTTTTGTGCTGTCCTCAAGATTTAAAATTTGGCTTCTATCATACTCTTTATTAATAACAATAGCGTAGCCTTTGTCAACGGGATCAACCACTATCTCTTCATCTGCGTTTAAATATTCGAGAGCGTTTCTCTCACCTTCTGTTGAAGTACTTTTCAAGGGTTTACCGTGGCACAGTACTCTGGTGTTTTCGATTCGAATAGCATTTGCAGTTTATTTGGAGACAGTTTGTATCCTTGCTTCTATGTTCGTAATAATCTCCTTATCTGGCAGTTCCATGGGCGTTAGGATATAGTTTCCTCCTACTTCATGGAGAGAAATCGCTTTTTGAGGCAATGCTCTCTTAGGTTTATTGACAAGAGTATCAGACATCGCCACATTTTATTACTTTGTAAATTAGTCTAATTTTCAAATTTCTCCTTATGCCACTTAGTAGTTTTTATCATTATAGTTTCCAAAGATCTAAATGTAAGGTAATCTGCTTTATTCTACAGATCCGTATGTACCTTACTAGAAATGTGTAAATGCAGTTGCAGCAACTTACGGTTAAAAGCGGGTAAGGTAAAACAACGGACCCTCAAAGATACAGACCAATATCCATAAAATCCATTTTCATTAAACTTTCTTCACACTGAGAAGCTTATGTTCACGAATCAGCCTGTTTTAGGAAGCGTCATTCGTGCGAATCTCAGGTTACCCTTTTCTCACATGATGTACCGCTATGGATGAAGAGCAACAGGTAAATTCCATATTTCTACAGTTCGGGAAAGCATTTGATACTGTACCCATTGCAGACTGCTAACGATGATATGAGCATAAGGAATAAGTTCTCAAATATGTGAGTGGATCGAAGACTTCTTAAGTAACAGAACGCAGTGTGTTGTCCTCGACGGCAAGTGTTCATCAGAGGCAAGAGTAGCGTCAGGAGTGCCCCAGAGAAGTGTGACAGGACCTGTTGTTCTCTGTATACAAAAATGATTTTATGGACTTGGTGGATAGCAATCTTCCACTGTTTGTTGATGATGCCGTGGTGTACGGTAAGGTGTCGAAGTTGGGTAACAATAGTACGATACGAGGCGACTTAGACAAAAGTTTCAGTTGGTGTGATGAATGGCAGGCAGCCCTAAATGTGGAAAAATGTAAATGCGGATGACTAGGAAGATCAAACCTGTAATGTTCGGATATAGTATTACTAGTGTCCTGATTGAGACAGTCAAGTCATTTAAATATCGGGTCGTAACGTTGCAGAAGTGCGATTGAACGAGCATCTGACAACTGTGGTAGGGAACGCGAATGATAGGCTTCAGTTTATTGGACCGAATATAGGATGCTGGTGCGACCTATGCTTGAGCACTGCTCAAGTGTTCGGGATACGTACTAGATCGGACTGAAGGCAGACATCGATGCAGTCCAGAGGCGGGCTCCTGGATTTGTTACCGGTAGGTTCGAACAAGACGTTAGTGTTACGGAGACGCTTCGGGAACTCAAAAAGGAATCCCTGGAGGACAGGGGACATTCTTTTCAAGATATACAATTGAGAAAATTTAGAGAGCCGGCATTTGAAGGTGACTGTCGAACGATTCTACTGCCACCAACATACATTGCGCATAAGGACACAAAGATACGACACTTTGATATTATGGCTCATAGGAAGGCAATAGATAGTCCTTTTTGCCTCACTCTGTTTGCGAGTGGAACAGGAAAGAAAATCACTAGTGGTACAGGATACCCTCCGCCATGTAAATGTAACACAATCCATCTCACGTCTTGCAAAATGTATCTTTCTCGGAGTAGCGTTGCTTGTGTATAATCATAAATCCGTTGAACTCGGATTGCCAGAAATATTCTCTCCAATTTTGAAAATTTAGCTATGGAAGACGACTCTCTGCCACACAACAAGAAAGTTAAAGTAAAAACTAAATGTGTTCTCTTCTTATGTAAAAGTCCCAGACGCCTGTTTAGAGATATTCTCCCTGTAGATTGTTCTAAACATTCAATGAAAGCTTCCACAACAGGATGTCTTATTTGGTGATAATTCTTCCGGGTTGTATGGCCGTAGTCCAGAACCCTTTTTGGATCCTGACGTTCGTCGGTAGCTTCTTGTATATTTTAGTTTTGAGACAGACTGATGGGAGTTTGAAGAATAATGTATTTCGGAGAGTCACACATAGAGAAAGATATTTGCATAAGAACTGCAAATATCATCCACAACAAAAGAGCGACAGAGGGAAAAGGATTTGCATTTCGAAACGCCTAGATGCTGGATTGAAACATATGAAGAAAGCTTTCGAGAAGAATGGCTATTCAGGCAAAGAAGTAAATAGGGTTATGTGACCAGAACGGTGAACAATAAAATAGCGATGCAAGAAGACGCTTTCCCCTTTAATGAAGAAGTAACGGATTATATCCGGTAAATTTTACAGAAACATGACGTTAGACTGGTTTTCAGACCAACTAATGGAAAAATGGCAAGCTCTCCCATCTTTAAAAGTTAAACACCCTCCTCTGTCGGCATGTGGAGTATATAGTATTCCTTGTATTTATTGAAAGGGATACACTGGAACTTGAAGCGTGAATACGAGACTTAAAGTACGTAAAAGTCTTTGCCGACTAAGGAAAAAAGAAATATCTGCTGCAGCAAAGCAGTCAGGAAATTATGAAGTTTTCTTAGTCAAAATTTTATCTGCTGTGATAGAGTATTATCCACGGCTACATAGAGAAGCTGTCGAAATACGTAAGCATGGCGATAATTTTAACAGAAAAGAAACCATGAAACTTAAGGATACATGAACAATGGCTCTGCAAAATCGATAGATCAGACTTTATCCTTGACCCAGAGGCCAAGATTCAGCGCCGCCAGGGGCACCTCCGAAGATGTCTAGCGCAGTCTTGTACGATACGCCAGGAACCGAAAACTTTCTTGTACCATGGCCATACAACCGGAAGGGTCGCCAGCAACTAAGAATCTCATATCCCCAGAATCTTTCAGGAAGTTAGAAGAGAAGAAATCACCTTTACAACCAAAACCTTAATCTACGTCACTGCTCTACTTCCTGGCCCTCAACTTCCATCTAAGTTGTAATAATTTACTGATGGAACAGACATATTATAGGTTCGGTTTGTTGTATTACAATGTACATAGATAATTATTAGAAGTGGAAAACAAGAAATACCTCCTGTTGTTTTCTTAATTTAAAGCGATAGGTGCATCTTCAGCCTGCTCTTTACATAAGACTTTTGACATTTACCAGACGCTGATAAAAAGATATTACAGCTGTAGTGAAAGTGTGTTGACGTGGTAGAGCCGTTCAAAATTGAGCATCACTCATAAAATAAATCTATCGGTACGGTTCTTTGTGGAAAAAGTGTAGTCAGCACTGTCTACTGGCCATTATACTGTTTTCAGCAGGATTCCATATGTATTTCGACATATATGGACTCAATATATTAATTTTCGACAAAGTAGGATACATATAATGATAAAAAAGTATCCAGACACTCCTATGTAATGCTTAATTGATAACTAGGTGTCAAGAGAGGCGCACTCGCCAGTATAAAAGCGGGTGTTGTATTGTGCTGCCAGTAACGAAGCAGCAATAGTAGAGTAGATGAACCAGGAGAGCTCAATGACTTTCAACGTGGACCAGTTATTGCAGGGACAACCTAGAATTCGGCTCGTAATTCATGCTCTGACTCACGTGCCATAGCGTTCAGCCTGGGTGCACACTTCCGCCAATTTCGGGTCACGCTGAATGGGAGGAGACGAGAGAGGGAGGACCTGCAAACGCATTGGATTCAAATGGAAATGTAGGCAAACTGTATAATACTGGGTTTCATAACTGACAATTTTTGATGCACTGCAGATATAATATAAATTTTGCCTTGCTCAGCACATGGACAGAAGCAGAAATTTCACTGATGTAAGCCCTAAGGTTGTCATGTGACTATGATTTATTTAGTTTCATAACCAAATACCATTAACACATCCTCCTGCAGTGTCGGATAATAGATCTGCAGCCCTTCCTTGCCTGTCGTAAGAGACGATTAATTTGAGTCTTTTTCTATTGTGTCAAGTTTTTTACCCTGATGTTGTGACTGTTTTCGGACTTCTGAAGGTTTTGCTTATTTCACTTTTTAACGCTTTTTCCTTCACCTGTTTGGCTTTTTAAATTCTGCTTCCCTTTTTGGGTTTGACCTGGACTTTCCAAATTTTACCGAAGTACGGGCTGTTTGTGGAAGGACATCTTACTGTGCTTCGGTAACTCTCAACTGTGTGCACTGTTATTTTTAGCACCTACCAATCAAATGGATCTGTGTGCACTGTTATTTTTAGCACCTACCAATCAAGTGGATCTAACTCTGCACCCGAAATCTAGCGCAGTAGCCAGTGGGCCGAGGTGAGGTTGTCATGTACGCTCTCGCTGGCAGCCCTCTGACAATGCAGGGATAGCGCTGCCGACACCTGAGCTGTAACCTACCCCTGGCAACCAAGGGGTGGGCGCCTGTTCACTTCAGGGTACCGGAACAGGGAACAGCTACTGCGCCCGGTGGCCTTTGCCTTGGCGATGTGGCGCTCACATGGAGAGCATCCGCTTGGAGTGGTATGGGGGCGGATGATGGACAATGAAACGGATCAAACTTAATGTGGGCATGCGAAGACAGCCATCTCCTCATTCTGAAACAGTGATTTTAACGCATAAGTTTAGAATATTATGTCATTTCCGTCATTAACCATGGCTTAAGACGAGAGCCAGGCAAGAAGAAGTGGAAGTGGACAGTTTGCAACCTCATTTTGGAGACGTAGAAACTCCTCTTGAAGAAAACAGTGTAAATGACCTGGACAGTTTTAGCGTAAAAGGACTGGTTTTTAAAACGGGAATTACATTGAAGATCAATCAGTTACATCCGCACATACCCATGGACACTTTCATCTGAAACGGCAAATGGTACTAAAAACACCTCAAAAGCAGATGTGAGACTGTCAGTGTCATCAAAACGTTTAGGAGACTGAACCTGCAACTCTTTAGAGACCACAGTAAATTCTTCGAACCATCAGTTTTCTTTAACGTTAGCGAGTTCAGGGAACTGAACTGTGTTTGTCAGAATTTGTTCCTTCTACAACGCGGTTTTCTTTTTAAATGCATCCCCACCGAATCTCTCAGATAAGTTCATTCTTAACTTGCAGCGTTTTACTGAGGGCAGCGTGCAGTCAAGCCAACTTTCCGAGGTCTAGAAACCACTCTGGATGTTTTAATTTTCGTTGTTGCATTTCTTTTTTCCTTCCTTAATTCCACAATAGTGAGTTTTAAATCGAAAAATCGTTCCAGGTGTGCACCTTGACTGAAGAAACGTACTTTTGAGCAATATATAAAGTCCCAATACTTTTCGTTCATTTCTATCCAAAACTGTTGCAACTGACATTGTAATAAGAGTCCCACTTCAAGAATACAACAATGAATCCCATAAGTCGATCAGTGTAATAGTTTGCTCTTTCATTGTTCACTAATTTTTTTCTTCATCATACTGTAATGTTCCACAATTAATTTTCAGTACTCATCGATTATGCGACTGCGTAATACATACCGAGGAATCTCATCCCACAGTTCTATCGTTGCTTTTAATTCTTAAAGACTACACTGACTCCCTCTTGTGCATTTAGCTGCAGGACATGTGAACGTCCTTCACACCACAAACTAATAGCGAAGGGTAAACAATGCTTATACTACGATTCTGCTGAACTGTAGATAGTTGTGCTTACCCAATTGTACTGGGTATTTTTGAGATGACCACGCCAAGTAAAGATAGGCCGAGCGGACATCTGGCTCGTATATGGTTTTACACGCCATTGACGCCCCTGAGATTTTGGAAGTCGCCTGGTTAACAAATCCACCACGGACATTTCTATCTTTTAACGCTGTCCACGTAGACTGTTCGTGATGTCATTTTGAAGTAGAAATGCAAATAAACAACCATGGCTAAACCAGAGGCCAGGGAGACTTCGTGTACTGACAAAGAGGGACCATCGAGCATTGCGGAGGGTGGTTGTAGAATATTGCATCCAATCTGCCGAGCGAATCACTCGTGAGTTCCACAGTGCTTCCACTAGTTCAGCTAGCACAATGAGTGCGCGTATAGTGTGTAGGTAGTGGGGGACAATGGTCGAGCAGCTCATAAGCCAAACATTTGTGTAGTCAGTCGTAAGCGATAGAGGTGGCGGAAAGAGCAGAGCCACTGGACAGTGGATGATTGGAAACGAGTGATTTGGTGTGATGACTCACGCTGTAACTATTGGCAATCCGATAGAAGTCTTGGGTTTGCTGTGTAGTGAAGTACGCAGGCGAATGTGTTACGACAAGAGCGTGTTTTTCGTGATTAGACTGTGTCACCTATAGTACTTAAGAAAACGGTAAACGCGGAAAGATATGAAAAATGTAAAATAATAGAACAGTTTGGATGTGATGATCGTTTTTATCGACATGACAATGCAACCAGTTGTAAAGTAGCTTCTGTGAGGCCATGGTCTGTGGATAACAACGGTCCCGACATGGATTAGCGTGCCTCGAGTCCCGGTCTGAACCCAATGAAACATCTTTGAGACGAGTTAGAAGGTCGACTTCGCTCCAGATCCCTCTGACAAACATCACTACCTTCTCTGATTTCAGCTCTTGAGGGAGAGTTGGCTGCCGCTCCACCACAGACTTTCGGACACCACGGCAAAAGTGTCCTCAGCAGTGATCAATGCGTCATAAAGACGAGGAGTGGACACACCTCGTCTTCATATCCATTAACGGACATCAGAATGCTATTAATCCGGTAGTGTATGCTTCAAAATTTTAGAAAAAAATACTTCTTTGTTTCAGCTCCTATATCAAATACAGTTACATCTCTTTCATTTCAATAGCAAAAATGAGTTTTTAATAAAAATAATACTCATTATTAGCAATAAGAGTCAAAGACTGATGTGTTCACTTACCCTCTGGGGAGAGGCGTACTAAGAATGAATTTTTCTTGTGAATTATGATTGAGAGAAAGGGATCATATTTAATTTAGTAAGTAAAGAACCGAAATCAGGAAGCGTGCCATTGGCCCTACCTGACGGTGTTACTCGGCACCCACACTAAATGAACCAGGATATATCAGCGCTTCGAGGAAGAAACTAATGCGTCTTGAATGACTGTTACAGTATACTCGCTACAGGAAAATATGTTTCTCAACAACCCTCTGCTCCCCACCCCCAAATAAAAGTACTATTTCCAATTTAAGGATCATGAACTTTAATTTTGTTAAACAGCAAAAGTGTTGATTTTGATGCCGAAAATCCAAGAAAACTTCAAGTACATTAGAAAATTATGTGGTATTTTAATGATATCAGTGCAACGTCTAGACACAATTGCCATACAACAATACTAAGTACGGATTATTTCTCATTTTTAATTCTAGATCTGAGTTCGTCGTATATAGTTCAATGCCAGTTCCGGGAAATGCGACTTTCAGCCTTCTCTTCGTACAAACAGGTTTGCCTAGCACGAGTTACATACGAGACGGTTTAAGGGCGTCGATTTCGAGTCAATGAACATTGACGGAGAACAATTGCACGCCAATATATAATTAAAAAACGATAATGAAATTTGGGAATACAGTTCTCTGGGCAACCTATTTAAGTGATTAACATTGCCAGATAAGAATCTGCACGCAAACGTGCATGCATTGTGTTGTACAGGTGCCGACTGTCAGTTTTTGGAATGAAAATCCATGTGGGTCAATACAGGAACGGTTAATGCTGTTTGTGGATGACACTGGAGTTGTCGTTCCATTACGTCCAATATGTATCGACTGGCGGCGGATCTGGTTATGGAGCAGACCAAGGAAACATGTCGACACTCTGTAGAGCACGTTCTGTCACAACAGCAGTCTGTGAGCTGTTCATTGATGGCAAAAAGGAAGGAAGGAAAACTGGGTTTAACGTCCTATCGACATCGAGGTTACTAGAGACGGAGAACTAGCTCGGATTGGTTGAAGGAAGGGGAAGGAAATCAGCCGTGCCCGTTTCAGAGGAACCATCTTGGCATTTGCCTGGAGTGATTTAGGGAAACCACGGAAAAACTAAATCTGAATTGGCGGGCGCTAGTTCATGAATGGCAGCATGACAGAGCAAATCACCAGACTGAGGTACAAATTTGCATCCAGGGTGCGTGAGGTAACCAAGAGAGTGCTCCTGTTGTGATAAGAATTTCTCCCAGACCATGATTCCAGGTGAAGCACCAGTGTGCCCGGCATGCAGACAAGTCGGTTGCAGGCCTTCAACTGACCTCCTTCTAACCAACATAGGGCTGTCACTGTCACCGAGGCAGAACCAGCTTTCATCATAAAACGCAGCAGACCTCCAACCTGCCCTCCAATGAGCTCTCGATTGACACCGCTGAAGTCTCAAATGCCGGCCACTGTGGCCGGGCGGTTCAAGGCACTTCACTCCGGAACAGCGCTGCTGCTACGGTCGCAGGTTCGAATCCTGCCTTGGGCATGGATGTTTGTGATGTCCTTAGGTTAGTTAGGTTTAAGTAGTGCTAAGTCTACGGGACTGATGACCTCAGATGTTAAGTCCCATAGTGCTTAGAGCCATTTGAACTATTTGAAGTCGCAAATGGCAGTAGTTTGGGGTTGGTAGAATGCACTTTGCAGGGTGTCTGGTTCGGAGGTGTCCTTGAATTAACCGATTTTTATCAGATCGTTGTGACACTGTGGAGCTATCTGCTGCTCTAACTACTGCTACAGATATAGTACGATGCGCCAGCGTCCCCTCTGGCGGAAAAGCGGAGGTTTCGAATGGCATCCTGCGACATATTGTCCCAATGATCTTCCACATTTTTTGCAATTCAAGAATTGTTCCTGCAGGCCTTGGAGATAGCGTACGTTCCCACTTCGTCAGTCCCGTACATGTTCAGTTGGAGGGCGATCTAATAACCGGTGAAGTTTATGTACATCGCTACATGTTGGATCGGAGTATCCGTATGTGCACATTCATTGTCCTGCCGAAAATGCACAGTGTGTTGAAGAAATGACAGTAACATTCTGAGAACAGCCTGTGCAATGTAGCGGCCACTGGTTACTTTACCGAAACATCAAATGTGACAACGAGCTGAATCTGATGGCCTCACATCATGAAGTCTGGGGTGGTGTGTCGTGGGCTAATGCACTCTGAAATAGGCAGTTCACTGGAATATGCAGCTCAACAGGTCAACATCATACACTTGCACGTCCTTCTCTCACAGATGGAACGTAATGTCATCAATGAAGACACCGGAGACTCTACGTTCAACTCATTCACGACGCCAGAGTAGCCATGAATGCCGGTGTCGTGTTGCCAGCGGTACCCTGGGCAGAGGTAAATGTGATCGTGCTCCTGCTGCAGGCTGACCGTTTCCAAAGTTCCCTGATGACACCGCAGTACCAACTTGCGCTCAGATTTCAATGCGGGATGGCGTTCGGTCGAGCACCACTCTTCGCAAAATGCGTCGACCGTGACGTGCCCTGTACTGTATGGCTGTCTAAAATCTCGTCAATATGCTGCGAAAGAGTTGAAAACAAATAAGTCAGTAGATAAGGAAGGAATCCAAGTTTGGTTTTACGGAAAGTACTGTACAGCATTGCCCCCTTACTTATCTTGCATCTATCGGGAATCTCTGACCCAGAGCAAAGTCCTAAGCGACTGGAAAAAAAAAAAAAAAACGCGGCTGAATCCTGTCTATAAGAAGGGTAATGAACGGACCCTGGCAGTCTAAAAATCCCGTTAGAAGCTTACTGACAAGTCGGAGCCGCTCCAGTCCCAGCGTTCATCATCTCACACGAACTCTAAAATATTTACGTGCTCAACTTCCATATCCCAGAACGTGGGAAAATCTGACCTTACAGCCAGTAATTTGTGATTTTCTCTCAGCTAATTTCCGAAACTCGTAAGTAAGCCACGCTGTAGGATTGTAGTAATGTCAAACTAGAGCAGTACAAGAGGAGGAGGGAGGAGATTAGTGTTTAACGTCCCGTCGACAACGAGGTCATTAAAGACGGAGCGCAGGCTCGGATGAGGGAAGGATGGGGAAGGAAATCGGCCGTGCCCTTTCAAAGGAACCATCCTGGAATTTGCCTGAAGCGATTTAGGGAAGTCACGGAAAACCTAAATCAGGATGGCCGGAGACGGGACTGAACCGTCGTTCTCCCGAATGCGAGTCCATTGTGATAACCACTGCGCCACCTCGCTCGGTAAGCAGTACAAGACTGTATTAGGTTTTACAATAGTTAGATTAAGATCTGAAATGCTCCAACTAATACAAGGGTAAAAGGACATAATAACGAGTTTTAATTGCAAGTACATTTATTGAGAAGATATTTCTTAGCTAACAGTAACATTTCAGTTATTTATTTTGTACGAAACACCCTTCAGCTACATTTCACTATCTTGCCATTGCACAAATTTCTTCTGGATGAGTCCTTTATTCGGTTCTCTTGTCAGTTTTTGGTGAGAAACCAGACCCGATTCTGTTCAGTCAAATGTGGGAATTTGTCTGTACTTTACTCAAGTCACAAAAATGTGAATGTTAGAGACAGAACAGAATGAAAGCTCACACACCTGTTTATCTTTCTTCAAATCGCATACAGCTTGATTGCACAATGAATTCCTGCCAGGACTATCGCGTTATCGTTCGGACAAAAGTGACGTCTTGTACGTCGCGAATACAAATGGTCAGCGCTGTCCAAACGCTTGCGATGCCGAAAGCTTTCGCCACGCATCCGGTTGTACTCGAAAAAGAGATATTTTTCCGGACTTGTATTCGATTTCGTAGTTTGTCAAGAAAAGCGATCTGGGTTCACTGAAATTATGGAGGTAATCCACCACTGAAGTAACATGCGTCTCTAAGTGAGAGACAGCTGAGAGATTAGGTACCTAACACGAACGGTGCAGTATAGTTTGGTAATTAGGGTCTTACTCTGCCACTTATCCTTCCTTAACGGCTAATAACGGCGAATGAAGCACTAACTGGTACTTGTTTATAGATTCCCTTGAGGTGAAAGGTTTCCTTTTCTTTTGTCGTAAATGACCTGTTTACGTAATTTCTGTTATGGCAGCTACTCGATTTTGATCTACAAAGAAACCTTTCCACAGGAGTACATAGGAGAATGAAGAGACACATTGCTTTAGAAGTCTCTTGTGGTGTGAAAAGTTGATTCTTATTTCATTGTCTCTAGAAATATGTGCACAAAGTGAGTACGTGAATATTTCTTGCCCATCAGTAACTCTGTGTATTGCTAATTTCGGCATTCTCTTTTCGAATTGAAAGTCAAAGATGTTTGACAATTTAGATTGAGAGACCGAGATGGGTGCTTTCAGCCATCTAACGGAAAGATTGTCCACACACTGAAACTATTATACCTTACTTTCTTCATGCCGTCCGTCAAATGTGACACTAATTACATTTACCAATAATCAACAGATACCTGTGTAACAAAAGTATATTTTTATGATAACGTGGCGCGAGTCACAAGATATGTATTGTAGTTCCTCTGTAAAAAGCACGAACTTTGAGAGAATGTGGACTACATTCCTGACGTGGTGTAGGTAACATGTCTCGTTATATTCTCTGAACTTTTATACTCTGTGTTCAAAGTTTTGTGACGTAGCGTAACGCATGTCTGTGAGAAAGGACGGCAAGAATAAGATCGAACACGTCTGCTGTATTAGCAACCATTAGGATAGAGCACCAATCACTGTGTGTGTGGCCGGACGATGTGGCCGAGCGGTTCTAAGCGCTTCAGTCTGGAACCGCGCGACCACTATGGTCGCAGTTTCGAATCCTGCTTCGGGCATGGATGTGAGTGATATCCTTAGGTTAGTTAGGTTTAAGTAGTTCTAAGTTCTGGAGGACTGATGACCTCAGATGTTAAGTCCCATAGTGCTCAGAGCCATTTTTGAACTGTCTGTTCAAGCTCCCGGTGGAAATCTTGTTGACCATTTCCACTTCCAAAACGAAGCTTACATAGACAATGATAGAAAATCGGTGTACACAATTGTCACTTTTTGTAGCTCTGCTGTATTTCCGGCAGGATACTGCAACTGAAGAAGTAACAGCGAAATCGACTTCAATCAAAACCTCGTCACAATAAGCTTCCACAATGCGCGCTAATACCAAGAAAGAATTATATGTGATGATTTGCGGAAAGTATAAGTCTCGTAGATCTATTCGACCATAAAGGATGTAGTAGATACTACTGAGCATAAAAAAGTCTCAAAGATCTATAGCCCTTTATCCTTACGAGTGATAAACGTGTCACTGCTTCATTCTTACACAAAGAGCTGTGAAATTTTGCCCCATTCATCTGCCTACGCATAATCGCCTCCCGGATCAAAATATGACCCAGATGACATTCAGGGGCGAGCTGTCGTCGGATGTCGTAAAACGTCGGCGAATAGGCTTAGCGAGGCGCTGCTTGCAGCGGCTGAAAGAGCCATCAGCGGCGAACAGAATGTCGCTCGCCTGTCGCTCAGCATTAGTCACCAGTGCTGTGGGCCGTCGTAGCGAGGGATTATCGCCTTATTTATAGGCGGCCGGTGTTTTGGCAGGAGCCGTCTCTTCCACTATCAAGGCAACACAATATGAGCTGCAGCGAAAAGACACGGCGATTCCATGGTGTCCTGCCTCGAAACAATTTTCTAGTTTATTTCAGAGGCACTTCAGTTGCCAAACGAAGACGCATAATGTACACAGTATAAGGTATGTGGTGTCAAAAACTTTATTCACTCAACTACAAACCTACTTGTACTTTTGATTTAATTTAGAAATTCTGCAGCCTTAGTCTGCTTCATTAGTAACAAAGTCTCCGTATAACTACATTTTTCTATTCATTTGCACATCAAGTTCCGTAGGACCAAATTGAGGACCAAGTCTCCAAGTTCATGGAACGTGTTAGTACTTGAAATTACAACATACTAGAAACAACAGATTAAAATAAAATGTTTATGAACCCAAAAGTCAATCCCTAAGTATAAGTAAAGGTAATCAACAATACAACATAAGAATCAGCATAATTTTCCAAGGAATTCCTCGACAGAATAGAAGGAATGACCCACGAGGAAACTCTTCAACTTCTTTTCCAAAGCGCGTGGATTACTGCTAAGATTTTTGAATTCTTGTGGTAGGTTATTGAAAACGGATGCAGCAGTATACTGCACACCTTTCTGCACAAGAGTGAAGGAAGTCCGATCCAAATGAGGTTCGCGAACTTACACCACTTATTGTCCGAACCGCCCGTTTCTGAGCCAAAAATATCCTTTTAGAATGGGAAGAGTTATCCAAAAATATAACACCCTACGACATAAGCGAATGAAAATAAGCAAAGTAGACCTATTCTCATGTCGAACGATCACTTACTTCAGATACCGTTCAAGTAGTAAAAAAGGGAGCATTAAGTCTTTGAACAAGGTCCATAACGTGGGCTTTCCATGACAGTTTACTATCTATTTGAGCACATAGAAATTAGAACTCTTCAGTTTCACTGATCATATTACATTAAAACGTTGAGTTTTATTGAACTGTGTGTTAGAAACTGTAAAAACTGAGACTTACTGCGATTTAGCGTTGGTTTATTTTCTAAAAGCCATCAACTTATGTCATGAACTGCACCATTTGTAACCGATCCAATTTTCTACACAACTTCCTTTACTACCAAGCCACTTATGGGATACTCATCTTCAATTCCTATGCAATGGGCGCTTGGAACACCGTACTATTAACAATAGAGTGATCTACATTTAACCCTCGTAGTTTGGATTATGAAGATGACACTAAAATCAATTCATCACTTTAGTAAAAGCAGCGAAGGATAACTACTACGAAATTCAAGAGCATCAAAGGATTATCAAATCTCATGTCCAAAACTGCCAGCAGATAATAAGAGTTAAAGACTGTAATACCTCATTCGTAAATAATAGAACTGGCCCGCCTATTTTCACTACACTACCTCCGGATAACCACTGTTGAGGCCTGCTGATATGCTAAAGATGTAAATAAGAACAGCAGGAAGGAAGGAATCAATCACCGTGAACATCGATTTCATTATGAACTCTTCCTAAGTATGTCATAACGATTGCACGGTTCTCCGTGTAATTATCCAGTTTACTACAGGAAGCCTGAAGATGCTGCACTGTAATACCCGAATCGATATCAAATAAAGTAGTAACTTCAAATACACGTGAAGGATTCTTTCATGCTCCATAAGAAAGGATTGGCTTCCCTCCAGTCTATATGAACATGACTATAAGAAGTTAAAGGTCTGTCTTCCTAAACACGAACCAGTTTCAGCAAACAGTAACCAAGGAGTTTGACGAGTGTGGCAACTTGTAGCTACGGTTTCCTGTTGAAATATTAACGTCACTATAAAAAAATCTCGCTTTAAGTTCACTACTTTATTACTAATGATTATAACCACAACTTTCTGTTTTAATATTAATTCTGCCATAACGAGCTCGGTAAAGTACCTATCTACACTTTTATTAATAACAATCCGAATTCTGACTTTACTGTTTGCTATCAGGTCATAATGGAAAACTACGTAAACTAAACAGAGACAGCAGTACTAGGAGAGCCAAGGTGCTGCTCCATATGGTATGACAACTTCCAAAAGTAGAAGAGAAGGGAAAGAATCTCAAGGGAGTAGTAATAAAATGACAAAATAAATAAATTTGAATATCTAGAACACATTCTCAAGGAAAAGAAATTCAAATATTGTTGAAATGAAACTTCAGATTGTGAGGTGTTTCAGTGGTAAATGGTAATGTGCTAAGGGAAAGGCTACAAAAATTATACAAAGTTATAATTATTTAATTCAGGTTATATACCGATGAGGGAGCTGGACTCTGACGAAATAAGATAAACTAAATCAGATGAGATGAGCTTCCTGCGCTGCGTAAGGGGATACTCGCTCCTGCTGCAGAAGAAGAATACTGATAATAGACAAGGTTTAAATTTGAAATCAATTATTGATCTTTTAAAGATATGCTGAATATACTGAATAAACTTACTACGGAAGTTGTTCCCCGATATCTTAAAACATGTCATTCTTGTCAGTGTTTTCCATATGTTCATTTCCTCGTTGATTCTGCGGAGAACATCATGTCTTTTCTTAGCACATCATCCAATTTAACATCCTTGTATAGCACCACAACTCAAACCCTTCAAGTCTCTTCTCCGCCGGTTCCTTTCAGTCCATCGTTCAATTGTACGCTCCAGAGCACATCCCCAGAAATTTCTTCTTCAAATCAAGACTCATGTTTGATAGAAGTAGACTCCGTTTGGCCAGACTTTGTGTGAAGTAGTCTCTTTTGCTGTGTCCACCTTGCTTTATCCATCATAAATTATTTTACCTCCAAGGTAGCAGAATTTCTTCACTTTCTCTGCTTCATTGTCTTCGAGTAACTTCATCATTAATCTCATTTCAGCTACTCCTCATTACCTCGTATCCCGTTCATATGTACATTTTTTATTCATTCATTTAATATATATTTATAATTAATATCGATAAGAAAGGGTTTCGAAATAATCAAAATGGTTATTCCAACAGCAATTGGTTTATCAAAAACCACATGGAACCTGCTCAGTTCATTGAATAAAAATTATTGTTAAAAATAATGGGATTGTGCGGCTGGTCCCGGCGGAGGTTCGAGTCCTCCCTCGGGCATGAGTGTGTGTGTTTGTCCTTAAGATATTTTAGGTTAAGTAGTGTGTAAGCTTAGGGACTGGTGACCTTAGCAGTTAAGTCCCATAAGATTTCACACACATTTGAACATTTCTATTTTAAAAATAACGCTCCTTAGAGAATTTGGTTTCGCAGTTGCCCCAAAATCTGCCTTTCCGAGGTGTCGCTAGTCTTATGCCCCGCATTTTTCGCATATTTTGTTTCGTTGTTCTGAGCACACAATTATTAGTGTGTTGGAAAAAGTTCTCGCCGAACTCATTGCTAGCACTCGTCATCTTGTCTGCCTCAATTTCAATGTACAGCTTCATACTGGGTGCTTTACTAAATGGTAAAATTCTATGACTATTTTTAAAAACGGTTTGCGTTGTAAACATTATTTCAGATTTCTGTAATGAGTAGCATATGTTTTCTTATCATATAACGTCGAAAGTAATTTCTTTGATTTCTTACTAATGGATGTTGGCGTAATTTTTTCTGGTCCTAAGGAAAAATCCGAATGAAAATGGTGAATACTCTCTCTATAATTGAGATGCACTTAGAAAATATACCGTATGTTACAGTCATCTGATCCCTTTCCACCACATTAGTTTCGATAGTCTTTGGAGAACGCCATTCATAACTAGATACACGAAGATTCGGTAACATATCCCAGCTGTACAGTCTATTGACATCGCGATAAATAATGTAAGATGCGTCAATTTTGACATCCTAATTGCGCGAGAAACTGTTGTTAACCACATGCCTGCAAGAACAATGAACAATACCGCCTCTAATGCGTCTTTCAACAAACTTGAGTTATTAGAGATCGGTAATAAGCTGCGATTCCGTTTTAGTAATTTTCAGCAGAGCATACCACACAATGCCAGGCGAAGTAATATAATAGCGGAGGATCCAATTCATATGTCTTAAGGCCCAGACTGCGAAACGTTTAGGGCATGTCAGCATGGAGTAGCACGTCAATTTTCAAATGAAAATCAAAATACCAGAGTGTTCTACACTTGAACACATCCCATACATTGCAAGCTCTTTGGTACTCGACTTTTGTTGTAGTTTCACCTGTTAACAAATTTTTAAGCTTTTCAAGTGAGGGTAGGATATCTTCCAGTGAATTCGATTCATTGCTCACACACTCATACAGAAAAATTCACTTCTGGTTAAATAGATGAACCCTCGGTCACCAGCATAATATGTTATCATTATCTTGATTTCAGCTATTATGCACACTTTTCGAAAGAACACAACAAGAAATTTAATGAATCATAAATCGCAAATTTATATTTCAGCATCGTTCTTGCTACAATGCGGCAATACTTTCCATAACAGATGTATGATTTTCCATATTCGATGGCACAAGAGAAACGAGTCCTTGATTTAATTTAATTTCTTTGCCGCCATCTAATGTTCTTTGTGAACAAATGTTCATGGCTAAGAGATGCCTATCATAACTGTTCAGATCGTGGCATGCGACAGGTTCTGTATAATGAGGCTTGTAGTTCACATAAGAACTGGAATGTGCTGCGTCTCGGTACGCACAGATGAAATGATAGTCGTCTCCATGTTTAGTACCGTTTTCCTCAAACATTTCCCAGAAAATATGACAGTCCTCTGTCATACGAAACGGTAATTCTTCTTTACTGATTATCTGCACTTCATTATTTTGCAATAATAGGAAGGGGAAGGACAGATTAGCATGGCATCTTGCAGAAAGTATAAGGGGGCCACAAGCACACAGTGCAAAATCCCTATGATTTCCGCAGTCAGAGAGGCACATTTTTTACTATGGAGTCAGTTTGTAGACAGTCTTCAGAGAAAATAGAATGGAACACGACCACACTATATGAAACATCACCCAGAAAATTAAGGTTATATGTTTCATCAGAACATTAAGGGGCTGAAAAATAAGATAGATAAGTTACTTGTATGCCTAGAAGATACGGAACTTTCTGAAGTGATAGATGTTCTGCGCTTCTGAATACCATGTTAACTCACTGAAAGAAAAATTAAATAAAGGATTGTAGACAGGTATAATTTTCGTGTAGAGTGAATATGGAAACCGGAGGAGTTGCAAGCCTATGTAAAAATTGGACACAAAGACAGACACATTGCCACAAACAGTTTTTATGTAGATCACAAGCTAAACGCAGTCATCAGTCCCCTAGAACTTAGAACTACTTAAACCTAACTAACCTAAGGACATCACACACACCCATGTCCGAGGCACGATTCGAACCTGCGACCGTAGTGGTCGTGGTAAAGTAATATTTATAAATGTAACGTTGTATATATGTATATACAGGGTGTTACAAAAAGGTACAGCCAAACTTTCAGGAAACATTTCTCACACACAAAGAAAGAAAATATGTTATGTGGACATGTGTCCGGAAACGCTTACTTTCCATGTTAGACCTCATTTTATTACTTCTCTTCAAATCACATTAATAATGGAATGGAAACACACAGCAACAGAACGTACCAGCGTGACTTCAAACACTTTGTTACAGGAAATGTTCAAAATGTTCTCTGTTAGCGAGGATGCATGCATCCACCCTCCGTCGCATGGAATCCCTGATGCGCTGATGCAGCCCTGGAGAATGGCGTATTGTATCACAGCCGTCCACAATACGAGCACGAAGAGTCTCTACATTTGGTACCGGGGTTGCGTAGACAAGAGCTTTCAAATGCCCCCATAAATGAAAGTCAAGAGGGTTGAGGTCAGGAGAGCTTGGAGGCCACGGAATTGGTCCGCCTCTACCAATCCAGCGGTCACCGAATCTGTTGTTGAGAAGCGTACAAACACTTCGACTGAAATGTGCAGGAGCTCCATCGTGCATGAACCACATGTTGTGTCGTACTTGTAAAGGCACATGTTCTACCCGCACAGGTAGAGGATCCCGTATGAAATCATGGCGGTGAATCGAGGAAGTACAGTACATACTGACGAAACTAAAATGAGCTCTAACATGGAAATTAAGCGTTTCCGGACACATGTCCACATAACATCTTTTCTTTATTTGTGTGTGAGGAATGTTTCCTGAAAGTTTAGCCGTACCTTTTTGTAACACCCTATACATACACTCCTGCAAATGGAAAAAAGAACACATTGACACCGGTGTGTCAGACCCACCATACTTGCTCCGGACACTGCGAGAGGGCTGTACAAGCAATGATCACACGCACGGCACAGCGGACACACCAGGAACCGCGGTGTTGGCCGTCGAATGGCGCTAGCTGCGCAGCATTTGTGCACCGCCGCCGTCAGTGTCAGCCAGTTTGCCGTGGCATACGGAGCTCCATCGCAGTCTTTAACACTGGTAGCATGCTGCGACAGCGTGGACGTGAACCGTATGTGCAGTTGACGGACATTGAGCGAGGGCGTATAGTGGGCATGCGAGAGGCCGGGTGGACGTACCGCCGAATTGCTCAACACGTGGGGCGTGAGGTCTCCACAGTACATCGATGTTGTCGCCAGTGGTCGGCGGAAGGTGCAAGTGCCCGCCGACCTGGGACCGGACCGCAGCGACGCACGGATGCACGCCAAGACCGTAGGATCCTACGCAGTGCCGTAGGGGACCGCACCGCCACTTCCCAGCAAATTAGGGACACTGTTGCTCCTGGGGTATCGGCGAGGACCATTCGCAACCGTCTCCATGAAGCTGGGCTACGGTCCCGCACACCGTTAGGCCGTCTTCCGCTCACGCCCCAACATCGTGCAGCCCGCCTCCAGTGGTGTCGCGACAGGCGTGAATGGAGGGACGAATGGAGACGTGTCGTCTTCAGCGATGAGAGTCGCTTCTGCCTTGGTGCCAATGATGGTCGTATGCGTGTTTGGCGCCGTGCAGGTGAGCGCCACAATCAAGACTGCATACGACCGAGGCACACAGGGCCAACAACCGGCATCATGGTGTGGGGAGCGATCTCCTACACTGGCCGTACACCACTGGTGATCGTCGAGGGGACACTGAATAGTGCACGGTACATCCAAACCGTCATCGAACCCATCGTTCTACCATTCCTAGACCGGCAAGGGAACTTGCTGTTCCAACAGGACAATGCACGTCCGCATGTATCCCGTGCCACCCAACGTGCTCTAGAAGGTGTAAGTCAACTACCCTGGCCAGCAAGATCTCCGGATCTGTCCCCCATTGAGCATGTTTGGGACTGGATGAAGCGTCGTCTCACGCGGTCTGCACGTCCAGCACGAACGCTGGTCCAACTGAGGCGCCAGGTGGAAATGGCATGGCAAGCCGTTCCACAGGACTACATCCAGCATCTCTACGATCGTCTCCATGGGAGAATAGCAGCCTGCATTGCTGCGAAAGGTGGATATACACTGTACTAGTGCCGACATTGTGCATGCTCTGTTGGCTGTGTCTATGTGCCTGTGGTTCTGTCAGTGTGATCATGTGATGTATCTGACCCCAGGAATGTGTCAATAAAGTTTCCCCTTCCTGGGACAATGAATTCACGGTGTTCTTATTTCAATTTCCAGGAGTGTATATATATATCGACTTCTGGCTGGCTTCAGAGCGCCTTAATGCAGAGAAAAAGTATTATGCTGTCGGAGACGCCAGGCGTCTATGACAGTTTTAAGCAAGCAGCAGACGAGCCTGTGGGGACTGGTGGAGTGGATGACAGAGCGCGGAGTAAGCCACGTAGCGAGAGCAAATCAAATGGTCAAATGTGTGTGAAATCTTATGGGACTTAACTGCTAAGCTGTTCACTGCATGCACTGCTACGGCGTCGTTCGAGTGTTGGGTCAGCGGCCTGGATGTTACTGCGTAGTCGGCGGATGGTGGGAAACGCATCACATCGAATCACTGCCTCTCACTCCTAGTAATTCTGGTGGACGTCGGAATTCAGTCTGAAATTTGAGCTGGGTCATTCGCCTCGGTTGGAACAGTAGTTCGTCCGTCTGTGTTCGACTCCGGTCGCGTGCAGGACCATCCTGTAAATGAAACTGTTTTCGGTTAGTAAGTCTCGGGAGCATTTTTCCTGTTTCCTCTGTGACACATCACATTGGATGTAGCGCCGAAGAACGAATCGGGCTTTTCTATGACTGTAGTGTCACGCAATTGTACCCTGGCAGTGATTGGCAAATTCACGTGTTACGTATATGGCTTATCGGATGCCTTTCTGTTGTAGAGTATCCGGGGTGTGTAAATCATGTTGAACTACGTGACTGTGATCATGGATACATGTTCACAGGTACCACTGGCTGAAATTTGCATCTAAGGGAGTTAATTTCTGTGATTACAAAGTTGTCAGTCAATCCCATCAGAGTTTAACTGCATTGTTGGAAATTGCCTCATGTTCAAGAGGCAGTGTGAACGTAGAGTTCGTTAAGACTGATTGTGATTTTTTGTGGTTTACATAGTTTGTCTTTAGCCTGGGACTGTAGTAAAGTGAGTCTGTACTCATGCATCCGATACTGATGAAAGGCTGATTTCTGTGCGGCCGCATTAGCACAGGTTGTGGCGCTGGGTGGCCGCGAGGTGTGAGGCACCTCGTCACGGTTCGCGTGACACCCCCTCCCTCCCCCCCACCCCCCCGTCGAAGGTACGGGCCTGCCCTCGGGCTTGGGTGTGTGTGTTGTCCTTAGCGTAAGTTGGTTTAAGTTAGATCAAGTAGTGTGTAAACCTAGCGACCGATGACCTCAGCAGTTTGGTCTCAGTGGAACTTACCACTGCAGGCTGTGCTTCAGTGAATTATAATTAAATTTGAAATCTGTTCTTCCATAATTAACGTAACGTTGGTTTCGTGACAACCGGGCTCGTTGAACTGGGGTTAAGTCATTCACATAATTCACATATATGTATCCCTACAGCCAGGCGATGCACTAACGGGACTGAGCTTCTGAACCAAAGCTTATTTGATATTGAAATAATAGCATAGATGATTTTAAATTATTAAAGTTACCGATTTAATGTTTAAAGAAAAATGAAACTTGGGCAACTTCAGAGATTACCTTGGATTATTGTAACTTCTTTTTAAAGGTTATTGAATCTAATGTTAAAGGGAGAGGAAATTTTGGGGAATTTAGAATTTTAGTAAATACCTGAAAATATTTTGAATGATCTTACATTCTAAATTTTTTTATCATTTTAATGTTTTAAGGTCTATTGGTTGTAATGTTCTAAGAAAACAGAAGTATGAATTTTCTGTATACTTGTGTATGCCTGTGGCTGGCCGGAGTCGCCGAGCGGTTCTAGGCGCTACAGTCTGGAACCTCGCGACCGCTACGGTCGCAGGTTCGATTCCTGCCTCGGGCATGGATGTGTGTGATGTCCTTAGGATAGTTAGGTTTAAGTAGTTCTAAGTTCTGGGGACTGATGACCTCAGAAGTTAAGTCCCATAGTGCTCAGAGCCATTTGTGTATGCCTGTGTAAACTAAGTAAACCAATAAACTTTCAGCTACTGTGTTCAACCGCTTACTACACCAGAATCGTTCTAGTTTGACGAGCTCCTAATGTTACCTTTCTCTTTCGAATCCTTGAGATAAGGTACCAGAAACTTTCAGCTATATTTGAAATCCAGACGCATTACTAAGCTAAGTGTCAGGCAAGAAGAGACACTAGTTTGTGGAGATTTGAGCGTAGATGTCTTAAAATACTCTGACACCAAAAGTAAACGGAAATCCTTATTTAGTTCTTTCAATGAAATTTTGGCGGTAAATTTCCCAACTGTTCTCAGTAAGACAGTACAGCCCAGATGAATAACATTTTTACATACAGTTATCAGGCTAAAACAGTTAATGTGTATCCAGTCGTTAATGGACTATCTGATATGATCATGGACTCATTAATGTACAATTAAATAAACAATGTAGTACCTTACAGCGCTGAGGCATGTTCATATTAGGAACATTCAGAAACAACTAGGCCGGTGGCTGTAAAACGAAAACTGTGTTGAAGGCATCATAATACCATTGCTTACAGAAAAAGGTGTGGTCTCTATAAGAGCGCTGAGATCCGAGACTCATCGTCAGGGGTTCATCGGTGGACACTCACAGAACAAAAGACAGAGGACGTTCTCGCATCGATTGTCCAATGCTCTGTCTTGCTGTTGACGGAGAAATGAAGGCTTCAGAAGGAGACAAAGAGGTCCAGTTCGTTTTCTGGCAGCGGAAACAGTGCGAGGAACGGAAATTCATCAAGGAAAGGTACAAGTATACAAAAAGCAATGCATGCCCATTGATGAAGAAACGTTCAAATGATCTACGGAATATGTAATTAACTATAAAAAGTAATTCACACTTTCAACAGCTATTCAATGAATCATTACATGAAGTTGCTGCCCCTGTACAATTTAAACTCAGAAGGTTCCTGGTCGTAGCCACATTGTATGTAGTAGGCAAAACTAAATGGCTTACGCAATTCTAACTGGTTTGAACACAAAGCATAATCAGTGCTAAGAATGCCACTTACTACTGTTGTAAGTGCTTAGCCTTCTAAGGCAGATGCCATTTTGGCTAAAATGACTTTGCTTATTGGCCGCGCCAATTCAAACTAACAAAACAACAAAATTTCCAACGTTTCCACGGATTTGCTGCCGTGAACCGCAGAGAACTGAAGAGAGTCTTAGCGAGGTGCTCGAAACGTGGGCAATCTATTTTTGTAGTAGTTTACAATGGCGTGAGCGATTCTCAAAATTATTTAATCCTAAACTGCCACGTGGAGTGGCCGCGTAGTTAAAGTCGCCATGTCAGGGACTGCGCGGCCTCATCCGCCGAAGGTTAGAGTCCTTCCTTGGGCATGTGTGTGTGTGTGTGTGTGTGTGTGTGTGTGTGTGTGTGTGTGTGTGTGTTGTTATTAGCGTACGTCAGTTTTAGTTACTTTAGATAGTGTGTAATTCTAGGACCGATGACCTCAGCAGTTTGGTCTCTTAGTAATTCACACCCATTTGAACATTTGAATCCAAAACTAACCGAAGTGATTCCTACACACAATCAGTATCAGCATAAATTTCTAATAGTAGCTTCAGTGTACTGCAGAACTTTGAGAATTTTCCAAACTCGTTCTTTCCTATAGGCAATATACGGTAGACTGGATTAAACTGTTATGTTTAACTCACTTTACCGTGACATAAAAAGAACAGCGTACATATACTACAACATACTGATGAGAAGAGTATTACTACCACAAGCTAACAAGGACAGTTATTTTATGCAACAGAAATGACATTCGTCTGCAATAGCAGCTTGTAGGATTAATGGACTGATATGTTACCCGTGACGGTGTTTGGCAGTATTTAGTAGTATAACCCCGAATTTTTTCTCATCCCTCGTATCTTCTGCAGTCATCTAATCATAAACAGAATACTGAATGCCGGAGACGTTTACAGGGACGTTTCCGTTCTGCTTTTTCGAAAATGTGAACATGTTTCACTTCAGTAGGAACAGTATATTGGTAAAGATCAGTTTGTTTGCATTTAGAATACATAGAGACTCACGCTCTGCATGGTTATTTATCAAATGCAATCCAGCTATAATTGACCATTTACAACAGAAATTGTTCTTTCGCTTAACATTTGCTGTTATGGTTTTATTTGCTATCAACAGTCTTGGGTACAGTCCTGCATTAGTTGGTGAAATTCATCCTACCAAGGTCTTATTCTTTTTCTGCCGCTGCTGATTCTCGACGGCTACTGCTGCTGCTTGCAGTTTTTACACTGCCCGATGAGGAGAAGGATATTGGACTAGAGATTCTCCACTGCACAGTGACTTCCTGTCGCACCATCACCAGTAGCGTACTAGACCACTGTTTCTCTGCTGCTGCTTGCAGTTTCTGTAATACTGAATGAGAACAATGATATCTGAGTCGCGTTCCCAGATATGGAAATGAAAAATGGACTACGTAAGCAGAAAAATTAGTTGGTAGGAGGTGCTGGACATTTTATATAGAGTTGAAGTGCCTGTTGAATTTTGGTATATTTTTCTGTGATACAACTGCTCCCTCCATCGGCAACATAGAAAAAACGTGCAAGTTATCAGTATGTTAGAGATGTAATATTCTTATGGTAAAATAGATATTTTCGTCAGACATGTTTTGTTTTCACAAGAGTTCTTGAAAACGAAAATTATGTTCACAGTTACAACGGTGCCACATCAATGCCTTCCTCAAATTAACCTCATTCGTAAGTCAGTAAGTGGTGGAGAGGGAATTCCTCGGACATTTATTATCTCGTTTCTGAATTTCTGTTGAAATAAGGCCTGAGCATGTACATTCTTATCTGATACGTCGAGTTTCTAAGCGTGACCGAAGAGGCAGAGAAGTGGTAAATAATGCCTTGTTTATGTATGCATCATATTTTGATGACACATTTCAAGATACGAGTAATCTCTCCACCTCTATGCTGGCACCATACTCTGCTTCCACATTTCAGGCGAACGGAAATACATGAGCGAACATCAGTCTCTGTGCCATAACGTTGTGGTAAAATTTTTTTCACTCTTTCAGCTGCGCGAACGAATCCCTGATATCACATACTCTTAGGGCAAGAGTATAATGTTAAAATTTTTGTTACGTAGTAAGGCAAGTGGTCCTTTGGCGATGTGGAAAGTTTAAGTTTCTACGGCAGTGTAATCAAAGGATACGCCAAATTATGGGACAGATTTTGATATTCGCAAGCTCACTGATCAAAACTTGTAGGATACTTCCCGCTGACCTAGACTCATGAAATTTGGCAGAAAGCAAGGTTCCACAGTACATGTGAAAAGAAAATACGATAGTTGTTAATTTTTGATTATATCAGAGCAATTTATTTTTGTCATTCGTTATCTGTCTGCCTGTCTGTCTGTCTGTCTGTTAAGACCACTTCTCCTGAGGTACGAAGGATGTATCAATTTGAAATTTATTTTCAGTATCAAATTTAAAAATCTGAAGGTAGGTCTCCAGTGTCATAGATTACACATGCCAGCTTCAATTGTTGTTTGGTTGGCATTTCCTACGACGACCTTAGATATTCTGAAAGACGTTGTTTGTACCTTTTGTATCACTTGATCGAGCAAGGTGGCGCAGTGCTTATCACACTGGACTGGTATTCGGGAGGACGACGGTTCAAACCCACGTCCGGCAATTCTGATTTACGTTTTCCGTGATTTCCGTGAATCGTTTCAAGCAAACGCAAGGTACGGCCGACTTCCTTCCCCATCCTTCCCTAATCCGATGGGACCGATGACCTCGGTGTTTGGTCCCCTCCTCCAAATCAACCGATCAAGCTTAGTTGATAGCAAGCTTCCTAGAGATTTGTCAGGCTGCAATACTTTTTCCCCTGTGTCTTACAAATCGACTTTCATTTGTCTTCCTAACATGTAAGCAGAAAGTTCATCCCCTTCATCAAGACCTTACACGTATTCCCTCACCCTATCCGCTTCTGCCCTTCGTTTAAAAGCGAAATTCCTGCTGCATCTAAATTTCACAGTCAGCTGTTTTGACTTTTCCGGATGATTACTCTGTTTTTCCGACAGTAATTTAATTTCGATTTCTTCATACTTTTCCTGCAGTCATCTCTCCTTGCTTCCCTGCACTTCTTACTTAATTCATTGATAAGTGCCTTACATTGCTGTATCCCCGTCTTTTCCGGAGGTTTTTTGTACTTCCTTCTTTCGTCAATCAGTTTAAGTATTACTTTAGTTACGCAAGGTTTCCTCGCATTTACCTTTCGACCTACATCGATGCGTTCAAACCCTGTTATTGCCGGTTATAGAGATCTTCATTCCTCTTCACAAGAACTGTTCACTGTGGCATTCAACATCGCAGTATCTGCGTCTTATAAGAAATTCATTCATCGTCATTCTTTAGTAACTTATTTCAGCATCCACTTCTTTCAGCCTTAATTCTTCCTGACGTTTTTTTAATTTTCAGCCTACTTTTCATCTGTACTCAATTGTGGTCTAAGTCAATATATGCTTCTCCGTCAGGGTTACAACCAAACAAATCTATCTCACCATAATGAAATCCACCTGGAATTCTTTTGTGTCTCATTCTTTCGTAAGTATACCTCCCCTGTAGTCAATTTTTGAAACAATGTTCCCTATTATTAGCTAAAGTTTACTGTAGAACTCTATCAGTCGTTCTCCTATAGCATTCTTATCACCGAGCTCATATCCTCCCATAACACCATCTTCTATCCTTTTCTCTCCGATATCATTCCAAGCCCCCATTATAATTAGATTATCAGCCTCACATATTCTCTGTATCTCTTCATATTGTCATTGTGATGTAGGCATGTATATCCTCTTGCGGTGTACGTTGGTGAATGTCTAGTCTGATGAGTGCAAACCTATCAATGAACCGTTCGCAGTAACCCACCCTCACCCGTGCCTTCCTACTCATAACGAATCCTACTCCCGTTGTACCATTTTCTGCTGCAGTTGATATCAATTTATATTAGTCTGAACATAAATCCTTATCCTCTTTCCATTTCACTTCACTTACCCACACTATATCTGGATTGTGCCTTTGCATTTCCCCTTTTCAGATTTCCTACCTTCCTTGTTTCGTTCAGTCTATTAATAATCCGCACTCCGAATCGAAGACTGTTAGCTCTTCGTTGGCTATTATGTCTTTTTTTCATGGTCACTTTCCCCCTTGGATCCGCTCCCGGAGTTCTGAATGAGGTACCAATGCTGAATGTTTTCCAATTGAGAAATCATTAACACGCGTCTTCAACTACAGGCGACGTGTCTCACGGATACATATTAAGTGTTTTTAATGCAGTGTCTTCCGTTTGCTTCTGAATCACCACGCCATCTTCTAGGAGCAGTTTCCTGTCCCAAATGCAGGAGCATGCTCTGAGCAAGTTCCACTCCTCAGCTCTCTTTAATAATTCCGTTAGGAAAATGAGAGTTACATCTTACACCGCAAATCCCTGGGCGCCATTACTGATGATTATGATTCATAATTTAAGCAGTGGCTTCGATCAAGATTGGGGTCCAGGACGTTTTGATTATTGGTCAGTCGTCATGTACCAGAAAAAAGAAGCGTAATCGTCTCGTAAAGTAGTCATCAACCAAACACTCGTACGCCCGACTTGTTTTCAGTTACCGTATTGGATCAACAGTGGAAAACTACAAGATTAAGAGGAGCAGCAGAATTCGCCAGGGATTTGTTCAGTCAGTGCTAGAGCCGCTCAAAGTTCAGAATTTACCAGTGAAAAACGTTATAGGAATGACGCTGTGGATTTCGTCGTGCATCGCAGTCTTCGGAAGGCGTGCTGACTTACAATCTTGGAATATATCCTCCTAAATAGGGTGTAAGAAGTACCGACGGCCGATCTTCCCTTCCACTACTCACTGTAGAAGAAGAAGAAGAAAAAAAAACAGTATGTATATGTTGCCATACCACATACAAAGTGAATGGACTACAGGCCAAGAGTTTGGATAGAAATGTAATTTTCACCAACAAAATTGTAACTTATCAGAATTTTAGGAAAGTACTATCGGAGTATAGAACGTTTCAGTGACGTTATGAATGTGTGTTAAACTGATGGTGGCGTTTCGAATGGCCTATCTGCGCCTGACAGAGTAATTTTGTATTAACTGCTTGACGTCCCTGGGATGCTGCTGTAGTGTCGTATGAGCGTGTACTTGCGGGTTGCACGACTCTTAATTTTCAGTCTCTTTGTCCGCAGCTCGTGGTCGTGCGGTTGCGTTCTCGCTTACGGCGCCCGGGTTCCCGGGTTCGATTCCCGACGGGGTCAGGGATTTTCTCTGCCTCGTGATGACTGGGTGTTGTGTGATGTCCTTAGGTTAGTTAGGTTTAAGTAGTTATAAGTTCTAGGGGACTGATGACCATAGATGTTAAGTCCCATAGTGCTCAGAACCATTTGAAGCCAATTTTCAGACGTAATGTTCTCTGCTCCATTAGCACGCCTAGAATTTTGTAATGGAAGGTAATGAATGACACTTCCACAGCCACTGATGGAAAATTTATATTCATAAAAAGATTTCGAGGTTTTAAGTCTCATTCCCAAAAGTTTCGTAGATACTCCAGTAATGCCAGATGTTAAATGTTAGGACTAAAACGAATGATGTTTTTACTTGTTGGAGCAAAATTATGGTGTGGGCATAGACCAACTTAATTAGTGGGGT
This sequence comes from Schistocerca cancellata, assembly GCF_023864275.1. Classification (NCBI taxonomy): domain Eukaryota; kingdom Metazoa; phylum Arthropoda; class Insecta; order Orthoptera; family Acrididae; genus Schistocerca; species Schistocerca cancellata. The sequence goes on from NC_064631.1 coordinate 252,863,831, forward strand.
GTAGTGGGCTGTATTCTACATAATACCTGTGATGAAACTTTGTGTAAATTTATGGGAGGAGCTAGGCTGACATACGTCATAGGTATCACATTGTAATGGCACTTCCATATTGGAAAACTGAATCTCGTCACGACTGCTTTGGAATAGGGAGAACATGGGTTTCTACAATCAAATAGTGGTAAATGAGGTCGTCATTCGTAATGACGTAATCGATACTTCAAGAGGATATAGGCAAGGGAGGTAGGACAGCATTTCCTGACAATGGCGTTTCATATCGGGGAATCAGGATTCACGTCAAGTAACCGCAAAACAAGTCTGCTGTGACGTCAGGATAAAGAGCTTTGACCTCAGCGGCGAGGATTGGCAGTCACTAAGGATGTTGTGATTTTTTGCGTGCGAAGAATTAAATAGAAGAATCGACGAAAGGAGATGAAGAATGGGTAAAGCAACGTACACAACAGAAAGACCAGGAATTTAGAACTTCAGAATATTGCTATGAAAGGTTGTTTTCAAATTTCAAAATTCTTTTGCTTGTTTCAACAATACACTTTATCTAGAGTTTAGGTCTGAGGACTGAGCTGACCTAACACCAATGACAGTTACTGGAGTGGGAGTAAAAAATCATACGTAGTGTTTTATTGACCCTGTTATGGGAAAATCTGTGCTAATGAAAAATTTCCAGTAACGCTCATTCATACATAACTACATACATTAATCCTTGTTCCATAGATCATGAATACGACATTTAGTTATGATGTGGAACGTGTCACTTTAACGTAAGATTTCTTTACATAAAATAATTGATTAATTAATTTTTTTACAGTTACAACTTAACATATAAAAATTCATCTACTGAGTAGGAGTTGTCCTTCGGAAATTTTTTAATATGCTGTTAAACGTTGGTTGGCTATCTGTTAGACTTTTAACACTATTGGCAAATGACTAAAGATTTTCATGGCAGCATAATTCCCTCCTTTCTGTACCGAAGTGAGATAAAATCCAGAATAGTGAATGTCATCCTTTCTTTTAGTATTGTAGCTATGAACTTTGCTGTTATTTACGAACTGGGATAGGTTATTAATGACAAATTTCGTAAGTGAATATATGTATTGCGAAGGTACTGTGAATATCCTGAGTTTCTTAAATAAACGTCTGCAAGATGATCTTAAGTGGGCTCCAGCTATTGTTCTGATTACACGCGTTTGTGCAATGAATACTTTCTGACGAATTGCCCCAAAATATGATGCCATATGAAAGCAGTGAATGAAAACAGGCATAGTAGGCTAATTTACTAACATGTTTATCACCAAAATTTTCAATAACCCTATGGCATCAGTAGCTGAACTTAACTGTATCAGCAGATCATTAATGTGTTTCGTTCAATTCAATTTCCCATCAACGCACACACCCAGAAATTTTGAGTATTCTGCCTTAGCAACAGACTTCCGTTCATAGTCTATATTTATCGATATTCTTGTACCATTTACTGTACAGAATCGTATAAAATGTATTTTCTCAGAATTTAGTGGGAGCCCATTATCAGAGAACCACTTAATAATTTTCTGAAAGACATCATTTGCAATTTCCTCAGCTGATTCTTGCTTCTTAGGTGAGATTACTATATTTGTATCATCAGCAAAAAGAACTAGCTTTACATCTTCATGAATATAGATTGGCAAGTCGTTAATATACAGGCTGATCCATTGATAGTGACCGGGCCAAATATCTAACGAAATAAGCATCAAAGGAAAAAACTACAAAGAACAAAACTCGTCTAGCTTGAAGGAGGAAACCAGATGGCGCTATGGTTAGCCCGCTAGATGGCGCTGCCATAGGTCAAACGGATATCAACTTCGTTTTTTAAAATAAGAATCCCCATTATTTATTACATATTCGAGTAGTAGGTAAAGAAATATGAATGTTTCAGTTGGACGGCTAATTTCGCTTTGTGATAGATAGCGCTGTAATAGTCACAAACGTATAAGTACGTGTTATCACGTAAAATTCCGCCAGTGCGGACGGTATTTGCTTCGTGATACATTACCTGTGTTAAAATGGACCGTTTACCAATTGCGAAAAAGGTCGATATCGTGTTGATATATGGCTATTGTCATCAAAATGTGCAACGGGCGTGTACTATGTATGCTGCTCGACGACACGTGCAAGTGTCCGGACCGTTCGCCGGATAGTTACGTTGTTTATGGAAACAGGACGTGTTCAGCCACATGTGAAACGTCAACCACGACCTGCAACAAATGATGTAGCCCAAGCAGGAGTTTTAGCTTCTGTCGCGACTAATCCGCACATCAGTAGCAGACAAATTGCGCGAGAATTGGGAACCTCAAAACCGTCAGTGTTGAGATTGCTACATCAGCATCTATTGCGCCCGTACCATTTTTCTATGCACCAGGAATTCCATGGCGACGACTTTTAACGTCGTGTACAGTTCTGCCACTGGGCACAAGAGAAATTACGGGACGATGACAGACTCTTTGCACGCGTTCTAATTAGCGACGAAGAGTTATTCACAAACAGCGGTAACGTAAACCGGCATTATATGCACTATTGGGCAACGGAAAATCCACGATGGCTGCGACAGGTGGAACATCAGTGACCTGTATGCGGGTTATTGTATGCTGCGGCGTTATGGGAGGAAGGATAATTGGCCCCCATTTTATCGATGGCAATCCAAAATGGCGCAATGTATGCTGATTTCCTACGTAATGTTCTACCGATGTTTCTGCAAGATGTCTCACTGTATGACAGAATGGCGATGTACTTCCAACATGATGGCTGTCCGGCACATAGCTCGCGTGCAGTTGAAGCGGTATTGAATAGTATATTTCATGACAGGTGGATTGGTCGTCGAAGCAAGGCCAATACGTTCACCGGAACTGACGTCCCCGAAATTCTTTCTGTAGGGAAAGTTGAAAGATATTTGCTATAGTGATCCACCGAAAACGCCTGACAACATGCGTCAGCGCATTGTCAATGCATGTGCGAACATCACGGAGGGCGAACTACTTGCTGTTGAGAGTAACGTCGTTACACGTATTGCCAAATGCATTGAGGTTGACGGACATCATTTTGAGCATTTATTTGCATTAATGTGGTATTTACAGGTAATCAGGCCGTAACAGCATGTGTTCTCAGAAATGGCTCTGAGCACTATGGGACTTAACATATGTGGTCATCAGTCCCCTAGAACTTAGAACTACTTAAACCTAACTAACCTAAGGACATCACACACATCCATGCCCGAGGCAGGATTCGAACCTGCGACCGTAGCAGTCGCGCGGTTCCGGACTGAGCGCCTAGAACCGCTAGACCACCGCGGCCGGCTCTCAGAAATGATAAGTTCACAAAGGTCCATGTATCACATTGGAACAATCGAAATAAATTGTTCAAACATACCTACATTCTGCATTTTAATTTAAAAAACCTACCTGTTACCAACTGTTCGTCTAAAATTGTGAGCTATATGTTTGTGACTATTACAGCACCATTTGTCTCAAAGCGAAAAAGTGGTCCAACTAAAACATTCATATTTTTCTTTACGTACTTCACGAATATGTAATAGAAATGGAGGTTCCTATTTATAAAAAAAAAAAAACGCTCTTGTCATCTGTTTGATCTATGGCAGCGCCACCTAGCGGGCCAACCATAGTGCCATCTGGTTTCCCCCTTCAAGCTAGACAAGTTTCGTTCTTTGTAGTTTTTTCGCTTGATGCTTATTCCGTGAGATATTTGGCCCCGTCACGACCAACCTGTATATTAAAAACAATAACTCCATATTGACCCTCCTGACAGAGCTGTACAATTTTGGCCGGTGATACCTAATGAAAGCAGGAACGAAGCCAACATTTGTGTGGTTCATTGTAGATGCTATTTGTACCAGGTCACACTCAATATTGTAGCACTGATCCGTATCAGTTCTGTTTCCCGCTCCACACACTACCGCAACATGATCCTGCTTTGTAAAACCCTTGCACTATGATCCCACATCCTCTGTCACTAGGCTAAGACATGCACTGGGCTTGAAAATACTTGTGAGCTGGTACTCGTCACCTAGTTTTTTCTGCAGCATCTGGCCCACATCTCTTCCATGGCTACTACTTAACAACAGAACTTTGCTCCTACTTTCTACTTTTTGTGCAACAGTTGGTTTCCTAATGAAAGTCTGTTGAGTGCTGACTGCACTTACATATCTACTTGAGCCTCTTCCCAAGCTGACTTAGGTAGCAAGGCAAATCTGTGGTTTCTGCCAATGATGAAACTGTCTGATACTGTTTTCTTTCTGTGGCCCCTGTTCTTTGCTACCACTTCCCACCTGTCTTCAACCTCCTGCCCCCTTAACCTCATGAGTTCCTCCATAGCACTATCCAGTTCAGCCTGAAGGGCTCTAATCTTCCCTTCCTGTTCCGCTATTTTCCTATCGCTTTAACATAATCTGCAATACCACGGAAGAGACCCATTTACTTCCGCGGTTCCCATGACTCTACACTCACCCCAATGCAACCATCTGCCACAAAGCTGCACAGAGCCCCAGAACCGACTTTCCTACGGTAGCTCAAACAATTCTCGCTCATGGCTGTTTACCATATTTGTTACAAAATTTATCTAGTCAGTAACAGTAATACAGATAACAAAAGTCACTAGAAGTATGTGAAACACTAATATAGTGTATACTATTAATATAGTAACGTAATGCAGTTAAACTAATGTTAAAAGTCAAAACATACGTAATAGTCATATGTACTCACCACAGTGTTCATTTGCACTGAAAATTAGTCTGCTTAAGGTTGAAATTTTAACCAAAATATGACACAGGATTCTAGGTACGGAAGTAAAGTTGCATAGCTATCGGTCTAGCAGGTCATGACGTAACACTTCCTGTTTCCTCAGTATATTACGAGACAGTGAGTGAGGCACAATATTTACGCCTTTCATTAGTACACAGATCCCTGCATAATGTCTCATTTAGCAGATACTCCCATATTTTCGATTTAACTTAGCATTTCGTGAAGTGTACCGTTTGGGAGAGTGTCACAACAGAAAACAGCAAATTTTTTTTTTTTTTTTTTTTTTTTTTTTTTTTTTTTTTTTTTTTTTTTTTTTTTTTTTACGTCCACCCTTGCGACTGGAGGTTTGGGGGACTTCGATCGTTCACTTACGTGATTAAATGGAACACCTACACCCGTCCTTACGACGTTATGTATTATACAGCTAACAGTTTTGGTGCTTCAGTACACCATCTTGAGACCTTAACTGACGCCAAGGGTTTGTCACCAATCGTATACACTATTCGTCAGTAGCCAACTTCTATGAACCGGTTTTGCGGATTACCTGTATTTACGATGTTGTGTCTCCAACGATCAACTGCCAATTGACTGAAGAAACTCTCTGCGCTGTCGTATGAGGATCCGTAGCTACAGGCGTTGGCCACCACATCTGCTGCATAATATGTATTTGCACTCAGGCTTAAAGTGGAAATCTCTGCAGGTTTCTCAGAAAAATTTATGCTTGTCTGAAATCAAAGGATAGTTGATTTCGTCCTTCAATTAAAATGCGGAATGAAGGAATAGTTCTCGGCAACCGACGATATAATTTCGGCGGAAGCAACAGTAAACGAATACCTTGAAAATGGCTCTGAGCACTATAGGACTTAACATCTATGGTCATCAGTCCCCTAGAACTTAGAACTAATTAAACCTAACTAACCTAAGGACAGCACACAACACCCAGCCATCACGAGGCAGAGAAAATCCCTGACCCCGCCGGGAATCGAACCCGGAAACCCGGGCGTGGGAAGCGAGAACGCTACCGCACGACCACGAGATGCGAGCGAATACCTTGAAGTATAAAATCTGTTCCTTCAACTCTTACGATGAAGTTCATGTAACTGGTGTTTAATTTACCTCCAATTTACTACCAATCGAGGTTTTAAGAATTCGTAAACCTTGCTCATAGTTGTTTTAGAACTTACGTGGTCGGCAGGGGAAGTACTCGGTCCACTAACGTTTATAGTCTTCTCTTTTATAGACACTTAATGGATGTGTTATGTATATGTGTGGTTCGGGTTGGATCTACAAAGGATGTCCAGTGATAGGCAGCAGAATATCGTTTCGCTCACTAAGTTTGTCAAGACCCTAGCATTTATTTGCTCACTTATAAACAGGTACACCTTATACCTTGTAAATTGTTATGGGAATCCCACTTCTTTTTCTGTTTATTCTACAAATTGTCCCACAAATCTGCTGAAACTTAGCTCATTTATATTATCGGTTGTTGTGGCACACCTCATCTGGCCCTCGCTTCTTTTAATAAGTGAAACCCAAAGAAGATGATAGCGTATCATGTTGTATTGGCAGCGTCTGCCTCCAACCCACATACAGGCGTGAATCTAGCTGTGAAAGCTTACGACTGGGATGTAGATGAATAAGAAGGGCCGTATCACAATGTAACAAGGGGAGAAGCCAAATCTGATTCATTAATTGAAATGTATTATCGATTTCAAATTTATAAACAAACCGGAAAACGAATATTAAGAATTGAACTCGGGAGAAGAGTGTGTAATAGTATTCAGTATCGGGTTTCACATGCTATCAGACCTCAGTTAGACTGAATGCTACAAAATGATATCAAGGAAATCACTATAATATTGGGACGTACGAGAGAGATAAATACTAGAAATGAGGAACAGAAGAGTGTGATGGAGAATTGCCTAGCTTGCAGGCCATAGCATTTCGCCGTGTTGGGCAGACGGTGGCAGGATTTTATTTTCTGAGAGCTTGAATCGCGTAGATCACCTACGTCTTGTGAATACAAATGCCATGCTCGATTTTCTCTTACTACATTCACTAGTGCGTGAGGCAGTGGACCTATACTTTATCCATCAAGGCGCCTGTCGTGAGGTCCCCTATGGTGGACCCTGACTGTGCTGATGCTACGTGTTTACTACCACACAACATAGACAAATGTTGGGCTCTCTCTTCTGTGTCCTATTCAAAACTCGATTCCATCAAGAAAACAGCAGACTGTCAGGTCAGGCACAGCATACTATTGCCACCTGAAAACGGCTGATCCTACGAACAGTTATCTTCTCGTACATGCGAATTCTGACGGAATACCATCCTATTAGGTCACTATTAGCAGTAAGGTGCTCCCAGAAAAGCATCCAGTGGTCACCGCATTCTTGGTTACCACCAGTAATTACAGTTTTAAAAATGTTCTGTTAATATTAACCTGGCATAAATTACTACTGCACATAGGTAATTATGATAGGTAATTTCTGACTCGTCTCGGAGGTACATAGGAAATCGGTAGAAAAGGTTCTGTCATTTCAATTTGTAGCTTAAAAGCACAACAAAGTAAAGTTATTAATACAAGATCTCCATCTCAATACTACGAAACTAGCGAACGTAAATTATTGTATTAATGTCTTTCAATAACTCGTAATATGTTGTCTTGAACCTATTAGAGATGTTCTTTTCAAATCCATACTTTTCAGTTTAAGTAAACTATACCATGTACAATAGATTTCCATAGCTGTTCATAAAAGATAGGCACTTTTGTGAGAGCAAAAATAATATATAAACTCTTTGTCCGGAAGCAAAAATTTTGCCGAGTTCCGATTGCTTCCACAAAAAATAGTGCCAGTACAGACACGAAGCTGTTTGGAAAAAGGAGCATCGATGCCTAACATCATTGTTTATAGTTTCGTCACATTTTTATAAAAGCTTTGTACTAATTTAATTAATTATTAGTTTTATTTTTTCCTTGATTTATGTCTCCGTACACTGTTGAGTGCTTTTGCATAATCACTGAACAAAAAGTGAATCCATGGATTTGTACTCTCTTTGTCATTGCACAATTTGTTGCGATGAATGTGTAAATGATAGATGCAGAAAATTCTTATACTGTGACAAGCTATCCTATCTAGGCAGTGACTCCCTCGACTTATGCCACACCGCTCGAAACAGAAGCGGCCACTCGAATGGCTTTCGGCTTCAACACCCACGCCCAGCGTTCCATTGGCGTATCTAACGAGAAGGAACCATTATAGATTTAATAGAAAAATTCTTTCTTCAGTGCTAGCCGTAATAGACAGATCTGACACGCCGTGACCTGAACTACCCCATTAGCATCTAAAAGTTTATCTGAAAACTTTTTGTGTCTATTGACAGGTTGTGGCAAACAGTGACGACTGCTTAGTCTAACTTCCACAGTAGTACTTGAAACGGCATCTATACTATGGGAAACGTTGGAGAAACGTGAAATAAAACGTTCTCATATTAAAAAAAACCTTGAACCTCTTGCTGCCAGGCTGAGAAATTTTTGTTATGATGTTGTATGTACACGGAATTTACTTCAAAACAGTCGACAGCTACTCAAGTAAGTACAGTACCGTCAACTATAATCGTATTCTCACAAACTAATATTATAGCAGTTCCAGGTACTACTGAGTCTTCACTTGTTCTTGACAGCTCACACATTGGGGAACTAGCATTCGCCCAGTTCTCGTAGAGTAAGGACATCTGCCTAGATGAGGCTATCAAACCCCACTTTTGTTTAGAGTTATTTGAATTTATTGCAGTACTGCAGCTGAATGAAGAAGGTCTTCGTGCCTTTATAAATCGTATCTGCAGATAAGTATTCAATTTACTAATTATAATTTGACAATGAATGTTTTACGTTCGAGATGCCATCTGTAGCTCAATCTGAAATCTATTTTTCGTAGGTCAAATAATTTCAAGGTTTCATTATCAGTGGTTGAGCCAGTACTTTTATTTTGCAGACGAGCTGTGTAGTGAGTGTCCAAGTGTAAATCGCGTGGTGCTTGAAACATCAAGAAAAGCAGGTATATTTTTAGATTGTTAAGGGAAAAGGTGGAAATCACAGTTCCCACATTGTCTGTTAAGCAATTTCGAAAGTGGATTAGGTACATGAAGGGGCTGAATTGGTATGGAATACTGTACTACTTTTATCGTATCCTAGGCGAGGAGCTAATGGATTGTGAATAGAATTTAAAACAGGCAAAAAATAGTTGAATGTTTGACGGTATGAACAGGTGTCTCAATTCCGCAGTTTTCAGTTGCTCTGGAGAAAGTGTTGCTCTATCTTTGATGATATATACGGAAAATTAAATTGTTTCTTTAGATTTTTGCGTTTTTCTTGGGTCGTAATTAGAAAGAGAGGCAATTGGTTCGACCGTAATTAGAAAGAGATCCTATTTATAAACAGGTAAATTGATTTGCTTAATACCTGAACAGACTATTATTGGTGCATATATCAGATGTTTCCCCTTATCTGTGATCTTCATTTTAAAGCAAAGAAAGCAGTTGACATTCATGTATAAGAACGGGAAGCAAGGTTTAGCAAGGCTCATCTACACAACAATCCTAGTGCGTGATCAATAGAAAATTCTGCCACAAATTATTGCAGTGGAAGCGTGGAGAAGCTCTTACCGTTTTCAGACCTACGTAGGCAACGATGTGTACTAATTACAGCGCCGCCATTTGCGGGACGTTTATTTCTGCGCCACGCCCCGTCATTGTGCCGCAGCTATTCTTTTTAATTGCCCTCTCAGTAATGGTCTCATTCGTGCGTTAATTGCTGCAATTCTTTTTTCTGTTTTCTGAGTGGCAGCGTTTCGTCGCGGCAGTTGTCCGTAAACAATTAACAAAACAAGCCGAGGACAGAACAATACAAACAATACATTCTGTCTTGAAGTTCCTGCTTGGCCTATATAAGCCTTCAAACGTTTGCGCTGGCGGTGTCAGATTGTCTTCAATTAGGCGACCATTGACATTTCCACTTTAGCTTTTTTACGACCCTACACACAATCTTCTGCGATTTGTTACAATGTCTTAATTGCACTTTGAATAATTAGTTGAGGCTTTTATAGATATGTTGAAAAGAATTTCTAACGGAGAATTTTACTTCCACGAGCGATTCAAAAATGGTTCAAATGGCTCTGAGCATTATTGGACTTAACTTCTGAGGTTATCAGTCTCCTAGAACTTAGAACTACCTAAACCTAACTAACCTAAGGACATCAAACACATCCATGCCCGAGGCAGGATTCGAACCTGCGACCATAGCAGTCGCGCGGTTTCAGACTGTAGCACCTAGATCCGCTCGGCCACTCCGGCCGGCCATGAGCGATTCTTGTCTCTTCAAAATTTTTCTGTCTCGAATTCACCCTTTGATCAGAATTACGATCGTTACTGTCGGTGGTGCTACACACAAGTTAATTAGGAGTCAGGCGTACATCCACGAATCGTTTAACTGTTAAAAATAAATTTACGAAACGGATTCCGTTCATAATCAAACACAGACACCGATATTTTATGAAACATAAAGTTGTCAATGAGTATTTTTACCTGAGTAGACTTTTTTCGATCTATTGGGACATCATAAAGCATCACGTTAGTTAAATTTAGCTGGATCTTTATGCACAATGGGTAATGAGTCCTATCGCCAAGGGATGTGAACTTGATACTGTAATTCCAGTGTTCCAGAAAACTTTTAACACCTTCCCTGACAAGAGCCTTCTAATGAAATTGCTTGCATTGCACATTCGTGTCAATTATGTGACTGATTTGATAGTACTTGATGGGAAGGGATCTATTGAAACCTATTGGATATCTGGGGTTCTGCATAGATATGTTATCGGTCCTAAGCTGTTTTTAATCTACAAAAAATGGCTCCAATCACTATGGGATTTAACATTTGAGGTTATCAGTCCTCTAGACGTAGAATTACTTAAACCTAACTAACCTAAGGACATCACACACATCCATGCCAGAGGCAGGATTCGAACCTGCGACCATAGCAACAGCGTGGTTCCGGACAGAAGCGCCTAGAACCACTCGACCACAATGGCCGGCAATTTTAACCTACATAAATCATTTAGAAGAAGATGTCAGTAGCCTTCTTAGACTGTTGTAAAAGATGCTGCCGTTGACCGTCTAGCAAAATCATCGGCGGAATGAAACTCATAGCAAATGGAACCAGACAAGGTATGAAAAATGTGGAAATTGAGCTTGAACAATAAAACGTATCAGGTTTTCACATGAGTACTAGAAACATTCCGTTAAATCACGGTTACAAAGTAAATAACACAAAATTAATAGTTTTGATTCCCCTAAATAGCTGAGGAATACAATTACGACAAACTTAAATTGGGATCAGCAGACAGCAGATTTTTGTGAGGAAGGTGAACCAAAGACTGTGTTTCATTTACAGAACGTGTATAAGATGCCACAATTCTGCTACAGAGAGTACCTAAATTACGCATGTCCGTCCCCTCCTGGAATACTGCTGATTTTCCCGATAGGGTTGTCGGAGGTCATCGAAAATGCTCAGTGACGGTCAGATCGTTATGATTTATCGTGAAATGGGATTAGGACTGCCGCGAAAATGGTAAGGGAGTTGGGATGTCAGTAATGAGGACTACGGCATTTTTTGTTGCACAGATATCCTTTCAGGAAACTACACACTTCCTTCTCCAAATGCCAAAATATTTTGCTAACTCCCATCTACTTAGGAGGAAATGAGTATCGCATTAAAAAATAAAATAAATAAATAAAAGAATTATAGCTCACTCAGACAGATTCAGAAATTCATTTTACTGCTTGGTCTTGAAGAGTGGAGAGGTCACAATTAAGTGCTTATTGCAGAATCATGTGGATGTAGATGCACGTTGTGTGGCTAGACATGTACGAGCACAGCCTGCGTTGTTGCCATATTTCTATTCTCCCCCTTCCATGTCATGCAGTGTTGTCACATTTCACTCGTCCACCTTCCCCTTACCCGTACCCTCTAATATGCTCAATTTTCCTATGTCTAAAATGGCAGGAAATGCAGAAACTGGCAGCAAATTCCAAATCGGCTGGATATATAAAATAATACAATACGAAATAATACAAGGATTTCCCACCACACAGATAATATCAGAGCTCAGAGCTTAGTTGTTCTAAGTGTAAACTTGTGGGAAATCCAAGCTCGTACATTGGTCTGTTGGTAGAAAGTCCTGGCTGGCTGACCTGGAGATACAGGCACAGACAGCCCTCTGATGTCACCATCCAAGATGGCGATCCAAGATGGACGACCTGTGAATATGAACTGGGGCTGCACGGTTGTCAAATGGTGGGTCTAGGAATACCAGCAAAGATCTGTCGCCTCACAGTACGAGACCGCAATCGAAGATGATGTCTCAGTCGAAGATTGTATTATAAGCACAGCCAGTATGGTTATCAACTTACAACTCCTTCATGTAAAATGGAAGAAAATTATACAAATCTAAGACGGGGATACTGTCCTTTTTGATGAAAATCCGGCGTGGCTGAGCTGGGAATATGAGCAAAACTCTATGATGTCTGAATCCGACATGTTGATACAAGATAGCACACATTCAAAAATGAGTACAATCTGTGTGGTTGACAGACCGCATGTGCTCAGCACAGGATAAAATCGTGAATTTAAAATGACATTTTTTTCCGAAGCTGTCCCGAAACTAGTATAACATCAGAGTGTAAAGACCAATTAGATCAGAATAATTAATCATCACTGAGAAGTGAAATGACTAATAGTGCTAGTGGTTTCAGTAGTTAATGACCTTACATTATTACTCAATTGCGTATAGTGCGTATAAGTATGAAGCCGTTTCGTACCACACTCAGATGAGCTACTAGTCCTCGGGTGAGCAGCGAGTTTCCAGATACAGCGACTGACTCGAGGTGAATCCTCAGAAGGACACACCGAATGAGCTGCACGGCACTACCTTTTGCCTGACTACACTTGCCTTTCTGTCACACCTGGACTCCAGCACCCCACAGCACCTCATAGTGTGAGGCCTCCATCTGAAACTGTTTTATAACTCAAAGGTGCAAAGAGGCGAGATGCTAGTTTTTTTTCTTGTTTTTTTTACGAAGATTCGGAAAAAGCGCTATTGTGAACAGAATGTGTAAGGTTGTTTTTCTTCGTGACACACACACCAGAGATATAATCTACTAAGAGTGAGAGAGAGAGAGAGAGAGAGAGAGAGAGAGAGAGAGAGAGAGAGAGAGAGAGAGGGAGAGAGAGAGAGAGACAGTGAGAGAAGGAGAGGAGGGAGGAGAGACAGAGATGTTGTTTTCAGCATTAAATAGTACGAACCGTGTTAGTGGTTAACCATCTGAAGAAAAGCTCTGGGAAGGGAAAAGTACCTTTTAAGGAGTCTTTTCGCTGGTTGGCGCTCGGACTATCTATAGCTCAGCCTTCCGAACAGAGTAAAGAACACAAAATGCCGAGATACGAGTTTTACTTTTAATAACCAGTCTACACAGATTCATTCGACTTTCCTCATTCTATTCTTCGAGTCTTCATGTCTGCAAGCCTTCACCGTCAGACATCTCATTCACTGGCCTGTGACGCCACCACGGTCCATCCTCGAGGTGATGAGCTAGAGAGCTGAAAAGATTTCAGGCTGACACGAAATTAGGCGCTGGTGTTGGTTATTGGTGCATTGCCAATGATTGTGCAACCTCTTCACTCTGCATCTACAGATCGATGTGGTGAGATAAAATTTTAAAAGCGAGATGATCAGTAGGGACAGTAAAGTCATTTTATAGAATCTTGAGATTCAAATGACTTGTCTGCTACAAACTTTGGCTACAAAAGGAATCCATTCTTTTCTCTGGTATTTTTTTTTGTCATCAGTCTACTGACTGGTTTGATGCGGCCCGCCACGAATTCCTTTCCTGTGCTAACCTCTTCATCTCAGAGTAGCACTTGCAACCTACGTCCTCAATTATTTGCTTGACGTATTCCAATCTCTGTCTTCCTCTACAGTTTTTGCCCTCTACAGCTCCCTCTAGTACCATGGAAGTCATTCCCTCATGCCTTACCACATGTCCTATCATCCTGTCCCTTCTCCTTATCAGTGTTTTCCACATATTCCTTTCCTCTCCGATTCTGCGTAGAACCTCCTCATTCCTTACCTTATCAGTCCACCTAATTTTCAACATTCGTCTGTAGCACCACATCTCGAAGGCTTCGATTCTCTTCTGTTCCTGTTTGCCCACAATCCATGTTTCACTACCATACAATGCTGTACTCCAGACGTACATCCTCAGAAATTTCTTCCTCAAGTTAAGGCCGGTATTTGATATTAGTAGACTTCTCTTGGCCAGAAATGCCTTTTTTGCCATAGCGAGTCTACTTTTGATGTCCTCCTTGCTCCGTCCGTCATTGGTTATTTTACTGCCTAGGTAGCAGGATTCCTTAACTTCATTGACTTCGTAACCATCAATCCTGATGTTAAGTTTCTCGCTGTTCTCATTTCTACTACTTCTCATCACCTTCGTCTTTCTCCGATTTACTCTCAAACCATACTGTGTACTCATTAGACTGTTCATTCCGTTCAGCAGATCATTTAATTCTTCTTCACTTTCACTCAGGATAGCAATGTCATCAGCGAATCGTATCATTGATATCCTTTCACCTTGTATTTTAATTCCACTCCTGAACCTTTCTTTTATTTCCATCATTGCTTCCTCGATGTACAGATTGAAGAGTAGGGGCGAAAGGCTACAGCCTTGTCTTACACCCTTCTTAATACAAGCACTTCGTTCTTGATCGTCCACTCTTATTATTCCCTCTTGGTTGTTGTACATATTGTATATGACCCGTCTCTCCCTATAGCTTACCCCTACTTTTTTCAGAATCTCGAACAGCTTGCACCATTTTATATTGTCGAACGCCTTTTCCAGGTCGACAAATCCTATGAAAGTGTCTTGATTTTTCTTTAGCCTTGCTTCCATTATTAGCCGTAACGTCAGAATTGCCTCTCTCGTCCCTTCACTTTTCCTAAAGCCAAACTGATCGTCACCTAGCGCATTCTCAATTTTCTTTTCCATTCTTCTGTATATTATTCTTGTAAGCAGCTTCGAAGCATCAGCTGTTATGCTGATTGTGCGATAATTCTCGCACTTTTCAGCTCTTGCCGTCTTCGGAATTGTGTGGATGATGCTTTTCCGAAAGTCAGATGGTATATCGCCAGACTCATATATTCTACACACCAACGTGAATAGTCGTTTTGTTGCCACTTCCCCCAATGATTTTAGAAATTCTGATGGAATGTTATCTAAACCTTCTGCCTTATTTGACTGTAAGTCCTCCAAAGCTCTTTTAAATTCCGATTCTAATACTGGATCCCCTATCTCTTCTACATCGACTCCTGTTTCTTCTTCTATCACATCAGAAAAAACTTCATCCTCATAGAGGCTTTCAATGTGTCCTTTCCACCTATCTGCTCTGTCCTCTGCATTTAACAGTGGAATTCCCGTTGCACTCTTAATGTTACCACCGTTGCTTTTAATCTCACCAAAGGTTGTTTTGACTTTCCTGTATGCTGAGTCTGTCCTTCCGACAATCATATCTTTTCGATGTCTTCACATTTTTCCTGCAGCCATTTCGTCTTAGCTTCCCTGCACTTCCTATTTATTTCATTCCTCAGCGACTTGTATTTCTGTATTCCTGATTTTCCCGGAACATGTTTGTACTTCCTCCTTTCATCAATCAACTGAAGTATTTCTACTGTTACCCATGGTTTCTTCGCAGCTAACTTCTTTGTACCTATGTTTTCCTTCCCAACTTCTGTGATGGCCCTTTTTAGAGATGTCCATTCCTCTTCAACTGTACTGCCTACTTCGCTATTCCTTATTGTTGTATCTACAGCGTTAGAGAACTTCAAACGTATCTCGTCATTCCTTAGTATTTCCGTATCCCACTCCTTTGTGTATTGATTCTTCCTGACTAATATCTTGAACTTCAGCGTACTCTTCATCACTACTATATTGTGATCTGAGTCTATATCAGCTCCTGGGTACGCCTTACAATCCAGTATCTGATTTCGGAATCTCTGTCTGTCTACTCCTTCCCCTACAACTGCATTCCAGTCGCCCATGACTATTAGATTTACGTCCCCCTTTACATACTGCATTACCCTTTCAATATCCTCATACACTTTCTCTATCTGTTCATCCTCAGCTTGCGACGTCGGCATGTATACCTGAACTATCGTTGTCGGTGTTGGTCTGCTGTCGATTCTGATTAGAACAACCCGGTCACTGAACTGTTCACAGTAACACACCGTCTGCCCTACCTTCCTATTCATAACGAATCCTACACTTGTTATACCATTTTCTTCTGCTGTTGATATTACCCGATACTCGTCTGACCAGAAATCCTTGTCCTCCATTTCACTTCACTGACCCCTACTATATCTAGATTGAGCCTTTTTATTTCCCTTTTCAGATTTTCTAGTTTCCCTACCACGTTCAAGCTTCTGACATTCCACGCCCCGACTCGTAGAACGTTATCCTTTCGTAGATTATTCAATCTTTTTCTCATGGTAACCTCCCCCTTGGCAGTCCCCTCCCGGAGATCCGAATGGGGGACTATTCCGGAATCTTTTGCCAATGGAGAGATCATCATGACACTTCTTCAATTACAGACCACATGTCCTGTGGATACACGTTACGTGTCTTTAATGCAGTGGTTTCCATTGCCTTCGGAATCCTCATGTCGTTGAGCATTGATGATTCTTCCGCCTTTATGGGCAATTTCCCGCCCCTAGGACAAGAGAGTGCCCTGAACCTCTATCCGCTTCTCCGCCCTCTTTGACAAGGCAGTTGGCAGAATGAGGCTGCCTTCTTATGCCGGAAGTCTTCGGCCGCCAATGCTGATTATTTATCAGCAATTTCTCTGGTACTACCTGTCTATTATACCGACATCATGACAATCACGGTACAAATTCGTGACCACAGTTGTTCATTTTCTAGGTGATTATTAGAATTTTACAGCAGACTCTCGTGTTTGATATGCCTCGGTTTACTTCAGGATTATTATTTCTTGTCGGATGGTTTACGAGTCACTTGATTCCAATAAACTAATTGTTATTCTTCTTTCAGTTATTAGTCATTGGATTCCTGATTCATTATTTGGGAGTGTGTCCAGTCAATCCATGTCAGATGACAGGAACAACATATGTTGTGTTTAGACAACCTAATGTCCCCTTGCGTTTTTGGGAACTCCTACTCGGAATTCGTTGATTTGCGATCTCCTGTCACCACAGTTTCGTTTGGGAAATTTAAATTTGACAGAAGGACTTGTGATGCTATGTATTTATCTATCGTCTGTTAATCTAGTTAGGCATCTGCTAAGTAACTGTGTTTTCGACATAATAGATACGTTAATGGATACGTTGAATATATAACGCCCAGAGAATTGATATGCCTGTTAATAGGCCACAGTCTTTCAGATATTTTAATGCCTTATGGTCTGTGTGAATAACTATTATGGCCCATAAATAATTTCAGAAGTTTTTCAAACCCTAGGTAACAGTTAATGTTTCTTTCGCCAATACTGTGTTATTCCTTTCGTATTTAGTTAATGTGCTACTTGTGAGGGCTATTGTTTCATGACCAGCTTCTCCTGTATCAATAGTTTCTAGGAAAATTTCGACCCCATTTCCATAAAAACTTTTATCTGGACTCATGTGAAATGGTTCCGTTAATATGTGATGGTGTAGAGCATTATTTCTCACTACTCCTTTTTCCAGTTTTTCAAAATAGTCTAGACATTCATTAGTTCAAACAGTAGCATTATTTTTCTAATTAGGTTGTTTAAATGGGGTCCGTTAAACTCTTGCTTCTTTGCGAGTTTGCGTCAGAACCCACAAAGACCAATGAATGTCATAAGTTGCTTTTTGTGCTTTGGTAGAGCGCATTTTTCAATAGCCTTTAATATTCTGGGTCCTTGCCAACCCCTAAAGTGGTAATATGTCCCAGGAATGTTATGTCTCTTTTATCGCCATTCACCCTCTCCACCTCCATTCTCCCCCTCCCCCCCCCCCAATCCTGTTTGGGAAGTAGAGAAGGTTTTGTTAAACAATTCACAGTGATATTGCCATTCTTCTGTGGCGATCAACAAGTCATCTACATATAATGTCAATCCAGCACTTAGCTTCAATCCTAGTTCTGAATCTAAAGCTCTGATAAGTTCTGAAACAGATATATTAAGACCGAAAGGGGCAACTTTATACTGACATATAAAAATACAACAAAACTGTGAGCTTCTACATTTTCACAGCTATCAAATCAACGCTGGCTAACTACCATATATTATGAAATTTTTGCAACATTTCATCTACATTTCCGTATCAGTCTACTTCTCTTCTGACGATCTTGTATAAAATTCATGCCTAAGTCATCACTTGCATGCCTCCATTACAACAATGATCGGACTATTATAGTCACTGTTGCATCTTTCAATTACACCCCATTCAACCATTATTTCATCTATTGCTGTCTGCATAGCTCTTTTGACAGCCAAGGAAATCCAACAAGGTCTCTTCAAAATGGTTCGAGTGCCAGTGCATCATATGGTACTCAGAGTTCTTACCTAGCACAAGTTTGTCTTAAAATGCATCCTGCTTTCTTTGTAATAGGCAGAACAATTCAAATTTCTGTTCTGATGTAATATCCTGTAGGTTCTCAATGGTTTCTTCAACATCATTCTCTTTCCGCTTCCCATCAATTAAACTCTTAGCACGGTAAATTTGGAAAATGCTACACCAGCCTATATTCTCAGGGACGATTTCTAATTGCCACCATTCAGTTTTGGTGTCTTGTGAAATTTCAATTTCTTCAAATCCTAGTTCCAAATTACAGGATATATTATTAATTTTGGCAGTTTCGTCGCTACAGTCTATAATAACATTTTCTTTGTCCACCCAGTCGATCGTCAAAATCATTTTGGCGTTCACATTAGCAAGGACTAGGAAATCATGTTCGAATGCCTGTCCTTTAATTTGAATTTTTCCAATACTTCGATTTCAATTGGCTTACTGGTGTTATCAGTAACTCCTACTACTTTGACGCTATTTGTGGACATAATCAATGACTTGTAATCTGATTCTGTGAGTTTCGAGTGAAATGATGGTTTGTTTGATTATCCTACTTTTGGAGTTATTTTGTTCCTCGCGTAACAAATCTTCGTAAACCATAAGATCATTCCCAGACATACTGTTCAACTTCAGATTTACATATGTCTGGAGGTTTTTTCAGTTCCGAATTTATGTCTTTCGTGACTTGAATCCGCTGTTATCCAGGCATCGTATCATCCAGAGGTTCATTATTTCTTGGTTCCACGTTTACCTCTATTTCTTGTTTTGAGGTCACTTCATCTGGTTGTACGAAACAATATTTCATCACGCAGTTCTCCATTTCCGTTACTTAACCATATTCATCATCTGAACTATTTTCTAAGTCTGTCCATTATTTGTAACTGTTCGCTTCTAACAGAAACGATTTTATTAGACAGATGCTAAGTTCTCCCCTTAGCTTTCGTCAGATGTTAAATATTAAGGGTCACTGTTTTCTCCTAATGTTATTAATTCTTTTTCTGTCACAGGAGTCTCTTCTATTGACAACAGTTCTTAAGTCGGGTGTGCTTCGTCTGCAATGCTGAGGATTTCATCTTCCTTCATTCTTCCATTCATTGCGACCATATTTATTTCCGTCCTATTAATTTCAATACTATTGGCGGCTTTTTACGTTGCACGGCACCTTTTTCCTCGCTATTTCCCACTTCTGTAAGAATTGCTGGTCGTGAACCTCGCGAGGCGTTAAATACTTCCGTTACCTGGTCGCCTAACTCCTTTTGAAACTGTTCCACTAGTATTGCTTTAGCCCTTGACAGAGGTCAACGATCTGCTCGCACCAATTTGCAATCTCTGACAACTCATCTTCGCAAGTTTTCTCGTTATTTAAACTGTTGTCGGCAGTTTCTTCCTCGCCTACGAATACGTTCACGCTTTCGCTAGCTACGGTGTCGTTGTCTACCAAAATGGCTTCATTGCATTCTACTATGACGTCTTGTTTCTGTTCTGCTGCTGCTACCACTGCTTCCATACGGACAGATGATCTGATTTATTGGTTGCTGGCGTGCATTCAGTCTGCAAGCTAGTATTGCCTGCCTGCCGGGAATCTTTGTTGAACATACCTGTCTCTTGACTCACAGTGAAATGCGGTGCTTCGCGATCGTTCACTTGTGCACAAAATTTATTACATCTTCAGGAAATTTAGCTGGTGCCAGCCAGTATGTGATTTGTCAGGAAAAAAACGTTCTTCACCTTCTAATTGTTTCTTATGAGGTACTCTATCTGCCACACAGCTAGGCTTGAACCTAAACTTATGTTCAGGGTCGCAAATTTTACCTTCAATGTGAGAAGTATTTTAGTCCGACTTCTGTTCGCAAGTATTTACATGTTTACTTAGCCCTTTCTCAGAACCAAACAGTGTCTATCTCAAATGTGAACTTCCAGTTTTACATTGATCAACAGTTTCGGTTTTTTTTTTTGTCGACTTTCATCACAACCAAGGGTTCTACTGTTTCCTGGATCTTCACTATTTCGACATCATTTCATTCTCAAGGCTACTAATTTGTGTCTTAATCTGCATGTTAATGTTACTTGCTTGTGTTTTCGTTTGATTGCCAAGACTACTCACGCAACTTGCCTGCGTTTTAAGTTGTCTATTAGTGCTGCTACTTTGCGCTCTAATTCCGTAGATAAAATTATTCATGTTCAAAGGTTTCCATTCTCCTGCTCTATCGTATCTTCAAGATCTGTTGCTACCCCATGGTCTCCACTGGCTTTTCTCTATTTACAGCGTACTGAACATACCAGCCAATTGATTCGCGTAGCCACTGTCTCTTACGTAATCTTTTTCATTTGTTCCGTCGGCTGGCTCTTGTTTCATTTGTGATGGGCTAAACATCTGAATCTGATCGTTTGCATACAGGTGGTATTCCACGAAAATCAACTGTCGTTCGGTACAGCTACATGTGTATTCAGTTAGCTACCTGGTATCGGGCTCCATGATGCCTCTCGGTACGTTCAAAAAATGGCTCTCGGCACTATGGGACTTAACATCTCAGGTCATCAGCCCCTAGAACTTAGAACTACTTAAACCTAACTAACCTAAGGACATCAGACACATCCATGTCCGAGGAAGGATTCGAACCTGCGACCGTAGCGGTCGCGCGGTTCCCGACTGAAGCGCCTAGAACCGCTCGGCCACACCGGCCGGCCTTCTCGGTACGCCTTGTACTCTCGTTCTGCTCCCTTTGCTTTATTACCGTTCTTTTATCTATTGCAGTGCAGAATTTGGGTTACAGCTTACCTTCTAAACTCCCATAGCATATCCTATTATTTGCTTTGATAAATTTACCACAGGTTCTTGCCGCTGACATTCAATGCTTTAAATACGTTTGTTTCTGCTGCAATCTGTATTTTACGATTAGTGTATAACAAGCCAGGGAAACGTCCTCTCACGCGCCGTCAAAAAATAATGGTTGCTACTAAATTAGCAATACATTGATAATGTTATTTCTGTGAAAGGAACTGAAAATGACAGCAGCCTTGTGTAATGGATAAAGTGTCGGACTAAGTTTTTCGAAAGATTTATGTTGAAAGGAAGAAGTAGAAAAACAAGTGGGAACGGAACCATTGTTCTGTTAGTAATAAAGTAACTGCAATTACTTAAAAGGAAAACGGTCACCATCCTAATTAGACAAAACTGAACCACGTACTAATACTTTCATAAAGAAAGTTAAGTATTAGTATTTATTGAAATTGATACAGAAATTTTGTTTTGAGGACACAAGCTGATAGGACACTACAGCAAGAATTACACTAGCGGTTTCTCAAGAACAACACATAAGCGACATTATGTTTAGAACGATTGGCTCTCAGTAACACTATCTGTATATTAAGCCAGAAAGCTAATGATCGCTAATGATTGCTAATAGTGGAACACTACTAACTAGGACAGGAGGATCTTTCATTTGATTAGTCATCGAAAAATACTGTCACTGAAATGGATTCCAGCTAATTATATTCTATACTCTGATTAATATTTGTCTTCTCAAGCAGCACTCGCTTCTTCATATCATATAGCTGAAATGAAAAATGTGGTCCCTAGATCCGTTACAATTTGAATAGCAGCAGCCTGTTACTTATTACAGCACGTGCAAGTTATAAGAATGAAACTTTCTCTTCTTTAGTTCTGTTCTTGCAAAATATGCTGCGAAACAGGCTCAACAACTATCATGGGTCCCAGAATCTAGTCCATCAGTAGACTCAGATCAAGGCCGACTAGTTATGTTACCACACAATACTAAAAAACGACTTAACTCCTGACGTAGGAAAATATAGACATTCTGAAAACCTGTACCGTACTTATTCCCAATTCTGAGCCTTCAGACGTACTAGCCAGTAACTATTTGAACAGTCCCAGTTTTATTCGTGTAACTTTAATACTATACTGGGATTTCAATGACAACGACATTTAATCAAGGCTCTTTCGATCTGTCTTAGGAAATTATACTTTAGTGAACTATTCTATAATGAAAATACGGGGAGTACTGCAGAAACAAGATTCACTGGATGTTACAGAAATCACTACTCCACAAATGTTATTAAATGTTGTTATTGAAATTAGTTAATTTTCAGTTCAATAAAATGGGATACTCGGGAATAATGCTGAACTTCGAATCGGACCCTGTCTCGGTAAATGACTAATAATAAAATATTCGTGCTCAAAACAAATTTAAAGGAAAACAACTTAGATAAGGAACCACGTAACTGGTCTATGCAGTTACACAGCGCTAAGCTGATTATTTGAGACGAAGGTGATGGCTTTGGCTATTTCCTGTAGCTACTCAAAAAAGACGTCAAAACTACCACTGCTCTTGCTGTAGAACAAGCTCTTAAAATTCTCTTCCTAGTGTCGGATCTTCATCGTACAGAGCTAATAAATGTATCACATGAATAAATGAGCGAAATTTCTTCTGAGGATATATTAAGTAATCTTGCTGGTCTTCTTGTCTCGTTAAGCACAGAAGATGCGAACACCTTGCATGCTGGCCACCGTCTAACTCTTACCACAAAGAAGCCTTTCAGTCGAATCGGCAAATCCAGCTTTTCTATTCCCCACAACTCAGTTTCGCTGCTGCGGGACTTCCCTCCACATTTTACTTTGTTATAAACCTATGTTCCCTATGCATGCTTCATTATTACAAGGTAGGGTTTTAACATTTCCATTCTTTTACAGAACATTCATTTTGACATTAGAATCACAGATTAATTATAATGACAGAACTGGACATAAATTATGGATAAACGTTTTCATAGATGTTACATCAAAGAACATTCTTATACAGAAGTCACGTGAAACATAGGCAGACAAAAAATTTAGGTGAGATAAGTGTTGATAACATCTATGTTGGTGTTACAAATGGCTACTTCTGTTGTGAAACTATGGCTCAATCCGTTTCATTCTGAAAAGTTGATCCCAAGTTTTCTTCCGATTGCTTAAACCGAACGTCAGGTCTTCAAATGTAAGGATAAGCACTTCTAATTAGTTTCCAGCTTCGCTGGAAAATACTGTACCACAGCTATTTCCATTTTTTATTTTACTTTCACCAACCCCTTAGTTATTACCTTAGACAGATTTTATATTTGTGCTCATTCATTTGATCCAGAACGCCCATTTACATATACTGTTACAACCAATACGTTTCATCTGTGCTCTGCGCTCCATAACATCCTTTCTTTTGCTGTACTCTAACACAAATTAATTATTTAATTAATAACTGAGGGAAATAACACAACAGAATATCATCACATCATTTCCAAACATTATGTTACATTAATAATGCTAAACGCGTGTTTTAAAGCTTAATGTACGAGCGTTTTCTTAAATAATAACTGTACAATATCGGATACTTAGATTACAGGCAACGTCACCATTTTCCTTTGTCGGTTTCCTGGAAACAAACCACAACGAATACAGAGTCATTACTGTATGAACACTAATGTTCTTTCACTTGGATTCACGCACAATAAAACATAAATTATAACACTAATTCTCTTCGCAACGAACACAAAAAGTTAGATGAAAACTACAACAAAATCAACGGCTTTTACAGACGATGTGTCCCTCAATAAACACAACTCATAGCTGACAATATAGCTCGAAGAAGCAAGTAGTTCACGCGGGTCTCATAAAATGTCGGATAGTGCAAGAGGTACGAATTTTGTATAGTGCTACAAATCAGGAGCCGGTACGGTAAAGGAAACGTTCCCCTAAACTCTCTCACATATCTCAACATAGAAATAAAATGTGCAGTGCACTGATACTTCTCAAACACCATCGGTCAACTTCTCGCTTTGCGTGTGCATGGTATCAGTACCGCCGCATCAATAAATTAGTAATACTGGTCATCGGCAGGTAACCACTGAAATGTATTTCGCCGTCGCAAAATATGTTTAGTTTCATCTACTTAAAAAAGCATCAACAAAAGCGAAGCTGTAATCTTAAATTTTTTGTTTAAAATGTAAACAACGCACAAGGATCGTACCGATGTACCGCCATGTAACAGTCGCGCACACTCATTTGTGAAGGACATTGGAATAGGCATCACTAGCGTTGAGAAGCAACTGAAAGGGTTGAAAAATGAGTAGTCCGAACGGAAACCCAATTCGATTTTACAGAGAGTACTGTACGATATTGGTTCCTAACTTAGCTTGCAATTATCGCGAATCTCTCACCCAGTACAAGGTACCAGACGGCTGGAAAACTGTGCAGGTGACTCCTGTATACAAGAACGGTAAAAGGATGGATCCGAAAATTACAGAGCTGTCAGTCTCTCAAGTAGTAAGTGCGTTACATTATTTCTGGTCTATAGAACATTATTAACCGTATAACACGGTAGAGAAAAGCCCATTTCGACAATTCCGGAAGTAGTTTGTGTAACGCTAGCGACAATCGAGTATCTTCTTCAAAAATATATAGCTGAAGAGAAATGCGATCGGTGAAAAGGATAACGGAAAGTAACGTTAATATCACCGCTACTTTCCATCGTAGAATGCGAAAAGGTACATTGGAGCTTAGTGTATAAAGATAGTAATTCAACGCAATTTTGTTTCGTTCTCCTCTTTTTAATTCAATAAACGTCGTGATTGTATCGTTAGCGAGGAAATGAACCTTACCCGCTGTTTGAGCCATGGTACGAAAATCTGTTACGTCTCTTTACGCTTGATTTACGGTTTTAAACGCTCCTAACAGATGTGGGTACCTCCCCCATGTGCTGCAGTTCGTGGAGGCGGTAGTCTCGCAAACAGATAACTGGCTGGCCAGCTGCGAACCGGAGAATTCCTGCACAGCGCAGCTGATCGCCGCAGTCTGGCCGTAATGATGAAAGGTGGTTAATCGCCTCATCCACCGGTCACGTACGCCGGACTCGACCTGCAACCTCAGTGCCAAAGATCGACCGTTCACCCACCCGTAGTCAGTGCGTCGATATTATCATCGGTTACATGGCCTCCATAGATATTAAGATATACCAGTACTCGATATCTCATACTCTTTCATGACAGAAACTTGTCACCTAAAACGCCACAGTTGCGGAGGAATGGACGATTCATTTTAGTCACGTGCTCGACGTAAAACACATATTACTGACCCTCTAAAACTATGGGAGAACAAAATTGCGGAGTTGTCGCAAGTTTACTTTCGAGTGGACTTCAGCTTCATTCGTATCACTTCCTGACTATCACTGCCCAGCAAATATGAAAGGATCACTACAATTAGCGTCTCGTTGACTTCGGTCCTCAGAGATAACCCGCGATGATAATGAAATAAATCAGGTGTGACCTCACTCGAGTATCTTGTCATGGCACATTTGTAAAGTCATTTCTAGAATTCACGCAACATGTAAATCACGATGATCATGACCGTCTGATAACTAATTTCTCTTCTTATGTAATTTTGACGAAATATCTGTGAACATTATATTTAACCTTCTCAGTCATGAGCTTATACAGGGTGTTCGCCAATTCTCGTTAAAACTTCTAGGACTTGTGGAGGGGAGTGAGTACGTAATATTTAGAACAGGAAACCTTGTACGGAAACGAACCGTTTCCGTGCTAAAGCTGTTTGGAAAATGTTTGATAGGTAGATACGCAAAAGGGTAGTCATTGTGTGGGTAGTTACGTCAGATCGGCTGACATTTGATATCCTGCCTCTCTTACCGGTTGGAGCCTCATTCACGTGTCTGTGCTAGAGCAACATGGTTGCGTACACGTTTGCAGAGTACGCCGACGTCCTCCATCCGAATAGTGAAACTCACAGCAATGGAAGAACTGCTCGTCGCCTTTATCAAGATCGTTCTCCCCAACAACCTACTCCTTCGCATACCCTCTTCGCCACAATTACGATACAGTTTCGAGAAGAAGCAGAATCATCGTCAACAGGGGTGACTGTGGTGCTCCAAGGAGGAGCCGCACACACCCGAACTGGAAGACGGCGTACTGCATCACGTTGAAGAGAATCCGTCAACGAGTACATGAGAAATGTCTTTGGCTGTTAATGAGGGGAACTCTAAAACAAGTGATGCACTGGGTCACGCACAGTCAGTTACTTGTAAAAGTGGTCGCGTTACCAACATGTTTTCAAATGGGAGTACCAGGGTTCAAATGGCTCCAAGCACTATGGGACTTAACATCTGAGGTCATCAGTCCCCTAGGCTTAGAATGTGTTCAAATGTTTGTGAAATCTTATGGGACTTAACTGCTAAGATCATCAGTCCCTCAGCTTACACACTACTTAACCTAAATTATCCTAAGGACAAACACACACACCCATGCGCGAGGGAGGACTCGAACCTCCGCCGGGACCAGCCGCACAGTCCATGACTGCAGCCCCTTAGACCGCTCGGCTAATCCCACGCGACCTAGACTTAGAAATACTTAAACCTGACTAACCTAAGGACATCACACACATCCATG
This sequence comes from Schistocerca cancellata, assembly GCF_023864275.1. Taxonomy (NCBI): domain Eukaryota; kingdom Metazoa; phylum Arthropoda; class Insecta; order Orthoptera; family Acrididae; genus Schistocerca; species Schistocerca cancellata. Next base: position 252,890,733 of record NC_064631.1, read on the forward strand.
CCCGAGGTATGGTTCGAACCTGCGACCGTAGCAGCAGCGCGGTTCCAGACTGAAGCGACTAGAACCGCTCGGCCACAGCGGCCGGCGTGTACCACGGGAACAGTACGTTTTCAGACATTGGTACCAGTTCAAAAAATTAAGTGCTAGCTCCCCAGTAGAAGTCTTATAAGTGTTCCTGAGGTACCTGTATTTTGTGAATGAGAAATTTAAATTGGTGGTAGGAAAATTTGGAAATTTGTGGGAACTTCCTATGGGACCACAATACTGAGATCATCGGTCCCTAGACTTACACATTACTTAATCTAACTTAAACTAACTTACGCTACGGACAACACACACACATGCCCGAGGGAAGACTCAAAACATCCGACGGGGGTAGCCACGCGAACCGTAGCAAGGCACCCAAAACCGCGCGACTACCCCGCGCGGCAATTGGTGGTCAGTGCTTTCTTATGGGACAGAAAACGACCAACTTGTTACATTTAAAAATGCTAGCGTATTTAGCATATATGCATCATCAGCACACAAATATGATTTTTATCGTAGTAATTTCATGTTTTCAGAGATTTATTTTATCGACTTTATTTATACACTGACAATTGAAGTACGTAATTATATTTATGTAAATACCATAAAATTTTGAATATTATTTCGGAAAAGACAATCAGATTGTTTTTTATGAAAGGGGACTCCAAATGTAAGTTTTAGATTATTGTCGAACGTCAAGCAAGTTTTATTGAAAGCTGCGCTACATTTCAAAGTGACACAGAGGTACACGGCACAATTTTTCAGTTATATGAATGTGTGGTGTCTGTTCTTTCCAACATGTCTAGGAAATAACTGGCACCATGCAGAATCCCCAGCTGTGAAACTGTTTACGGAGTAGGTGCGTTGACCACTGCGCCATTCGGTGGCAGCGTTACCGGAACTGCGCCGACTCCCATCGAGCTCCACCAATCCGCAGTCCCTGCCCATTATACTCCTATTCGCTGCTCTGAGATTCCCACAGGAGGTCGGATGTACTGAAGAACGTGGATCCCCTGTCCAGCTAAGTATATCACACATATGAATGCATGGTGTCTGCTCTTTCGGACTTTGTTGCAGCTGACGGCAGCAACACCCCTTTTAGTTACATACAATGTTTCACAGCTTCAGATTCTGCATAGTGTCTGCTCTTTCAGACGTATCCAAAAGAACAGACACCACGAATTAATATAACAGGTACGCCTATCCGGGGAATGGATCCACCTTCTTCAGTGCAGATGCATAAATATGTGCAACCTTCTGTGAAAATTTCAGAGTAGCGAAAGGGATTATAATGAACCAGGACTGCGGATAGGTGGCACTTGGTGGATATGTGAATTGGCCTTGAGGCAATGACGATACTGCTGTGTCGCCGATGGGAAGTCGGCTCACAGCCGTGTTAGCGTGCGGAGCTGCTCCGCGCGCTGTCCGACGCTCCGCTCACGGTGGTGCTTACTTCCGCGTCGTGGTGTTTATGTCTATCGATTCCAGTACTGACGTACTGCATGACGCACTCATACCGCCGTGCAACGATCAAAGTAACGTTTCAGGCCGAACATCCTCGACCCAGAGCTTACGAAGTCGAACAGTTCATACGAGAGTATCTACGTTTGAACCCCCAGGACGTAATTGTCATACATTATTCCATCACTGGAAGTGTTGTCTACATCAAGATGTCGACGGAGGGAATTTGCACAGACATAATTCACCGTCATGCCACCGGACTAAAATTTAAACATTCTGATGGACATATGGGTGCTGTGACAGTCGCCCATACTGGATTCGGTCTCCGGACATTGCGGGTGTTTCAGCTCCCGTTCGAGGTGCCGCTTTCCAACCATATGGCACTGTTTTGGGTCATGTCGCGGAGAAGTGGCAAACATTTACTACCTACCCCGTATTAAAAGGCGTCCGACAAATGAAACTTGAGCTGACGAAGCATGTCCCATCGTACCTGCTGATTGGCGGTGTGAGGCCCATCGTCATGTACGATGGACAGCTAGGAACGTGCGCAGGATGTGGCCAGGAGGGACAAGGTACGTTCCGAATGCTTACACCGCCGTTTAATACAGACGCCATTACGTGAAGAGACCCAGGCTTCGACGGTCACGTCCTTACCCATCACCTACACCAAGGTAGCACAGGACACCGTCGTGCCACTCACGATTGCGCCTGCAGCATCGTCAACGCCACCCGCCGTAGCAAAACGCGCCGACGACACAACCACGGCGTCGCCTCCAGTGCTCGCTTCAGGACCGTCTGGGTTGCAGACCGAAACCGATGTTCCTGTTGGAACCATGGACGTCGACCTCGGTGTCGTGCCGACGTCTGCCATTGTCCAGACAGGTTCGGCGTCAGACGACGGGCGACCGCATTCTGATTCAGAAGGCCACATCAGAAAACAGCGGTCGCCTCGCAAACACAGGAAACGACGACGAACGCCTTCCGATGACGCCCTTTCTTAAACGACCCCGCGAGATGTCGACCTGATGTCTGACGGTGATCTCCCACACTGCGTCCAGTCACGCGATGCGGCAGCAACAGGCGCCCCTCCTGTGACGCCTCCTCTCCCAGCCTGGGACGTTTCCTCGCCGTTGTCAACGAATGATGACGGCGGTCCCCCTGCCACTCATGTTGCGGAATCCACAACACCCGTTCCGGAAGTACGTGACCGTCACATGTCCACGTCGTCAGCTTCCTGGGCCGATGACGTTTGAAGAAGAAGTGGAACAGACTGCCAGCGTGTCTGCACAGGAGTCCACCACGGCGACACTGGGGCTGGCGACCCGCCAGTAATTATCACCACTGCGGCACCACTGGCGGGTCTCCACCTGCCGGCTACTTCTACCGCAAGTTCTGCAAATACTGAGGATGGCCGTATACAGCAATATCGTATCGCCGCGATGAATCTTGCCACCATTCGTGCCCCCCCTTAACTGCCCATGTTCCGAGACACTATTTACTCTGCGGATGTTGATATAGCACTCTTACAAGAGGTGTTTGTGGCCGACTTCCTAGTTCCCACCGGATAAACTGCCCATGTTTCCCCCGCATCCGACACCGGTAGCGGCGTCGCCATCCTGCTACGCGACGGACTCCCTGCAGAGGACGTCATATACCTCCACATTGCTCGACGTATGGCCCTGACACTGTTCGGTGTGCGTATTATTAACATCTACGCTCCGTCCGGCACTGGCCGCCGTCATGACCGACACCCTTTTTTTGCCGAAAGCGTCACACCCCTTTTCACAGGTCCGCAGGACAATTTGGTTCTTGGTGGGCATTTTAATTTGACACAAGAGCCCGCGGACCAACTCCCGTGACATTCACCTTGTGCATCTCTCTCAGTGGTCATCGACCGTCTACGACCTGTTAACACTTGGAAGAAGCTCCACGGAATTCAACCGGGCTATACATTCTACACCTCTCACCCGTCAAGCCGCATAGATCGCATCTATGTTACCCGCTCCGTTGCTGATGGCACACGTCATGCGGAAGTGTGGCCCTTGGCCTTTTCAGACCATGATGCGTACCTCTGTGACGTCACTCTCGCCCGACAGCGAGTGTGGCATAGTCGTGGCCTGTGGAAACTCAATGTCGCTCACCTGACCTCCTCAGACTGTCGCCGTATGGTCGAAGAAGCGTGGGCACGCTGCAGCCACCTTATCATGGTGGCTCTCCTGTGCAAAGCCGACCCTCAGGAAGACACTGATGAGTTATGGGAAGGAATTTAAGGCGTGTCAAACTAATAACTTGCACTTCTACTACACTATACTACGTGACTGTGCGACGGTGCCTTTTTCGTATGCCCGGCAGTCGATGGTCCATCGCTCGAAGGCGCAGATCTTGATCATGCGGCGTCACTTGGAAGGAACTGTAGTCCGTTCTCGTGCTTCTAATCGTATCCCTCAAGAACGTCAGTCGATGTACCACCTCCTTCAGGAAAGACAACGACAACGCCGAGCTCTGATCCAAGTCCTCACTGATGTGGAATGGAGCCGGCACGACACCCAACAAAGCATCGGTCGTGCTCTCCATGCTCATTTTGCCGAGCTATACGCAGTCGTACCTCATTCTGCTGCACTGATCACAGAAGTCGCTCAGCTTACTACGAAAAACTCTTCCGGAGGATGCAGTGCATGACCTCCAAGGCGACGTAACCACAGATGAAGTGGCAGATGCTATCAAGGCGGGTTCCGATAACAGATCTCCTGGACCTGACGGTATACCCATCGAATTTTATAAAAGTTTTCACTATTTGTTGGCTTCCACGTGGACGGCAATCGCACAAGAGCGGATGTCACCGATGACAGTGGTCCCGAGTGCCTTTCTAGAAGGCATTATTATCCCCGTACATAAACCGCGCGGGTTATCGAGGGTCCAGGACTATCGACCAATTACTTTGCTCAACAGCGACATGAAAATATTCACACGGCTACTGGCATCGCGACTCAAGAAGGTCGCACGTTACGTCACATCCTACGACCAGACTTCCCTAGGAGGCGACAACAACATTTGTACGGCCCTTTGCCGTTACAGAGACATGATAGCATTAGCGCATTATCAAAGTCTCCCTGGCGCCTTTGCTTAACTGGACTTTAGCCAGGCTTTCGACCGTGTTGACCACTTCTATTTACGGGCAGTTCTTCAGCATATGGGTTTTCCTGGTGGTATTGTTACAGTGGTTATGCGCCTGTTGAGTAGTGCAACCTCTAAAATCATGTACAATGGTCGCCTAACGCCGCCCCTGGTCATCGCACGATCTGAACGACAAGGCTGCCCTCTTTCCAAGATTTTGTATGCATTCGCCTTGGAACTCCTGCTCCAGGGCATGCGCCAACGATTGGAAGGTATGGCTGTGCACGGCCACCGTTTTTGTTGTACAGCCTACGCAGACGACAAAGTACTATATCTGCGTAGTGAAGATGAAGTACGAGCAGCACTGACATGGGTGGCGACTTACGGCGAAGCGTCGGGGAGCTGCCTCAATGTGTCAAAATCCAAGGTCCTCCTCATTGGTGAGGGCTTGCCGGAGAGATGCGTTGACCCCCTTAGTGTCGCCGCCAACATACGATGTCTTGGACTTCATTTCGCAGCAGATCTGCGCTGCTCAGCGACTATCAATAGTAGACGCTTGCTACAGACAATCAGAGCAAATCTCGCAGATCACCGGCTACGAGCTCTCGACGTTATCCAACGCGCACAATACGTGAACATGTATCATGCTTCCAGTATACCACAAGTGGCTCAAGTACTACCAGTCCCAAATCTCCTGGCCCGACGACTGTTGATGACTTTCGGCTCCTTCGTCGGCTCGGGGATGTTATTCAACCTGCAATATGAATCTCTTGCACTGCCACGAGGTCGTGGCGGGGTGGGACTCATCCACGTGCCGACTCGTGTCACGGCACTTTACGTCAGCTCCCAACTAAAACTTTGGAATCGTTGCCCACAGAGCCTTACTAGCCTCCTGCTTCACAACTTTGCGCCGGCCTCCATGTCCGCCCCAGTACTGGTATCGACCATTCCAACCCCGTTTTATTACATCCAACGATTTTTCCAGGAGTTCAGTTATGTCTACCGGTCCTTACCACTTACATGTTTGTACCTCACGAAAACAGTCTCCGAATTGTTACAACAGTGCCGCCCGTCCAACCCCATCGAACGTAAATATCCACAGTACGTGTGGCGACACATATGGAAGGCGATCCATGCGCGTTTTCTCGAATCAGACGTTCAATCAGCGTGGTACATCACCGTGAATGGCAAACAAGTTAACCGAGATCGTCTACACCGCATCCATCTCGCTGATTCATCCCTCTGCACCCAATGTGGAGTGGATGACACGGATGTCCACCGGTTCCATTGTGGGACAGCGTTCGACGTCCGGACACTTGCGCGGCGAATTTTGGCATTTCTTACTCGACAGACACCAGCTCAGATCGACGTCCACATGCTTTTGTACCCTGAAAAGACTTTCTACCCCTCCGCCAAAACTCACTCTCTGAATTGGATCTGTGGCCACACGATCCGCTATCTTTTTTCTTCTGGCGACAAGTCTACGCAAAGATATTGGACTTATCTCAACGAACGACACTGCTTCCTGATACGCAACCCACGCTATAAGCAATATTTTTCCAATCTCTTAGCACCTTCGATGACCCACCTCGTAGCTGGAACGTCCAAGCCCTGAGAAGCTGAAAACTGTATTAACCGACCGAACTGAATAGATCTGCTACCCAGAACCCACGCCTACGCAATGAGAAGACACGTTTGGACGAGCTGGCCTGCTGTAGGCGGAGACACTTCAGGCGCTCCTGTAAGAACTGGTCTTTAACAACAAGCCGCACTACGACTTCATATACAGGGTGAGTCACCTAACGTTACCGCTGGATATATTTCGTAAACTACATCAAATACTGACGAACCGATTCCACAGACCGAACGTGAGGAGAGGGGCTAGTGTAATTGTTTAATGCAAACCAAACAAACATGCACGGAAGTATGTTTTTTGACACAAACCTACGTTTTTTTAAATGGAACCACGTTAGTTTTGTTAGCACATCTGAACATATAAACAAATACGTAATCAGTGCTGTTTGTTGCATTGTAAACTGTTAATTACATGAGGAGATATTGTATCCTAAAGTTGACGCTTGAAACCTCCGACGGGCGTTTCATAGGACGTGGAGGACGCATAAATAGGTCAGCCCGTTCTCCTGATCTTACACCTCTGGACTTATTTCTCTGGGGTACGTTAAAGGAGAATGTGTACCGTGATGTGCCTACAAACCTAGAGGATATGAAACAACGTATTGTGGCAACCTGCGGCGACATGACACCAGATGTACTGCGGCGTGTACGACATTCTATACGCCAGAGATTGCAATTGTGTGCAGCAAATGATGGCCACCACATTGAACCTCTATTGGCCTGACATGTCGGGACACACTCTATTCCACTCCGTAATTAAAAACGGAAACCACGTGTGTACGTGTACCTCACCCTTCATGGTAATGTACATGTGCGTCAGTGAAAAAGACCAATAAAAAGGTGTTAGCATGTGGACTTAATGTGCTGTTCCAGTCTCTTCTGTACCTAAGGTCCATCACCGTTCCCTTTGGAGCCCTACGTAATTCGGTGCTCTCCGATACACACGATCGAACAGCGGAGGAGTGGTACTCAAGCGTCAACTTTAGGTTACAATATCTCCGGATGTAATTAACATTTTACATTGCAACAAACGGCAATGATTACGTATTTCTTTATATGTTCAGATGTACTACAAAAAACTAACGTGGTTCCATTTAAAAAAACGTAGGTTTGTGTTAAAAAACATACTTCCGTGCATTTTTTTATGGTTTGTATTAACCAATTACACGAGCCCCTCTCCTCACGTTCGGTCTGTGGAATCGATTCGTCAGTATTTGATGTGATTTACGAAATATATCCAGCGGTAATGTTAGGTGACTCACCCTGTATATATATATATATATATATATATATATATATATATATATATATATATATATATAAACTTTTCCTTATTTATTCCTCATAATTTGTTCTTAAAGGAAAAAGAAATTTGACTTTGGCTTTGAGAAACGTTTCTTGTTCCATAAGATTGCTTCTTAGCCATCAAGACGAAGGAGACTAATTTTTGTTTAATGGAGGGAGAAACCTGAATAAAAAAAAAAAAAGATGCTTTGGGCTCGGAATCTTACGCCAGAGGTCTCGGGTTCGATTCCTTCTCCGGCACTTTTTGTTTTTTTTCTGTTTCATTTTCTTTTGTTATTCCACCAATTATTAAGTAAGTTTCCCAAACCTACATTATCTTTAACAAATTAGTTACATTATTGAATAAAAATTATTTTCTTTTTGTCCAAAAAAAAAAGATGGATAGAGCGTCTAACATGTAAAAAAAAAAAAGATGGCGCATCATTAACGCATCTGCCTACTAAGCAGGAGATCACGGGTTCGAGCCCCGGTCTGGTAAACATTTTCACTCGTCACCGCTGATTCCTCGCAGTGTCCCGCTGTCGGTGAAGGCAGTGTTCCCTCTTTAATTTACAATTTTTCAGTATAGTGACCATGTCTGTGGAGACAAAGCTCGGAATGTTCGAACAGTCGTTCAACCTGCTGACGACAGAAATCCACACCTGGGTCACGGAGCCATTCGAGACCAACTGTGGAAACGTCTTCATCGCCTCGAAACTACAACTGCTACGAATCACTTCATCAGTTACATTGACGTCGTTGTCTATGGATGTTGTTAGTGTCGATGGTCTTGCTTCCCGATCAGAATCATCCACGTCTGAATGACATTGTCATATTGTTGACACTATTTCATTATACCTTGAGCCGGCCGGGGTGGCCGAGCGGTTCTAGGCGCTACAGTCTGGAACCGCGCGACCGCTTAAGTCGCAGGTTCGAATCCTGCCTCGGGCATGGATGTGTGTGATGTCCTTAGGTTAGTTAGGTTTAATTAGTTCTAAGTTCTAGGGGACTGATGACCTCAGAAGTTAAGTCCCATAGTGCTCAGAGTCATTTGAACCATTTTTGAACTATACCTTGAAGCAAGATTACATTTGGTGGTTTATCCATAAACCACCAAAATTTTACGGTGAATCTGTGTGCGGTTTAAACTTCTTGCCCATAATAATCGTATCGTCACGCGTGCTTCAACTTTGGAGTGCGCTTCCAGTTGCCATGCTATTTCACTCCCACTGCAATGATTCATCTGTTAGCCGTACCGTAGCAGATCTGTCTCTGCAGGAAGCCCATAAAATGCACTCCACACAGAGAATACACCGCTCTGGTTGCGCAATGATAGAAGTGTAGGAGGACATGCGTAACTTACTTTTTGAAGGTCCTACATAGACAGTGTCTCTCCTAAGAGTCGACAGTCGCATTTTGACTGGTGTTTCAGCAGATATTCGTAACTTCATTTGAGCGTTCTTGTTTTTGGCGGAGCCCAAACAAATAGTGCTCATCACGTCTTTCATGCGACGCCCGGTTTCGACGGAAACCGTCAGTTTTTTCCCCTGAAAAACAGAAATTATTTTTGAAGCGGAATTTTAAGTACCCTTTCGCTACAGTGGTCCCAAACGAATCTAGTGTGATCACTATCTGAATTCACATTTCAGTTTGTGCCCTGACTTCTGATATATACACTATCTGATCAAAAGTATCCGGACACCCAAAAATCATACGTTTTTCATATTAGGTGCATTGTGCTGCCACCTACTGCCAGGTACTCCATATCAGCGACATCAGTAGTCATTATACATCGTGAGAAAGAAGAATGGGGCGCTCCGCGGAACTCACGACTTCGAACGTGGTCAGTTGTTTGGGTGTCACTTGTGTCATACGTCTGTACGCGAGATTTTCATACGCCTAAACATTCCTAGGTCCACTGTTTCAGATGTAATAGCGAATTGGAAACGTCAAGGGGCACGTAGAGCAGAAAACAGTACAAGTCGACCTCGTCTGTTGACTGACAGAGCCGCCGAAAGTTGAAGAGGGTCGTAATGTGTAATAAGCAGACATCTATCTCGACCATCAAACAGGAATTCCGAACTGCATCAGGATGCTCTACAAGTACTGTGACGGAAAGTGAGTAAACTGGGATTTCATGGTCGAGCGGCAGCTCATAAGCCACACATCACACCGGTAAATACCAAACGACACCTCGCTTAGTGTAAGGAGCGTAAACATTGGACGATTGAACAGTGGCAAAACGATGATTGGAGTGACGAATCACGGATCACAATGTGGTGATTCGATGGCAGGGCGTAGGTATGGCGAATGCCTGGTGAACGTCATCTACCAGCGTGTGTAGTGCCAACAGTAAAATTCGGAGGCGGTGGTGTTACGGTGTGGTCGTGTTTTTAGTGGAGGGGGCTTGCACCCCTTGTTGTTTTTCGTGGTACTACCACATTACAGGCTTACAACGATGTTTTAAGCACCTTCTTTCTTCCTATAATTGAAGAGGAATTCGGGGATGGCGATTGCACCTTTAAACAAGATCGAGCACCTGTTCATAATGCATGGCCTTTGGTGAAGTGTTTACGCGACAGTAACATCCCTGTAATGGACTGGCCTGAACCCTATAGAACACGTGTGGGATGTTTTTGGAACGCCGACTTCGTGCCATTTTGTTTGTAAAGGAAATCAAACCCATGCTTTACGTCGACAATGGACGTCGCACGAAAGACGAGGTGAGCACTATTTGTGTTTGCTGACTCCAGCTACACAATGCACAAACGAAATCTCAAATCTGCTAAAACACCAGAGGAAATGCAATTGAAGACTCTTACGAGTCTTTCTTTATGATACTGCAAAATATACTTCCTTCCTTCTGTGAAGGTATCACATCTACTGCATTCAGTGCATTTCACAAAGAAGAGGCCTTACATCGAGGCAGCTCACACCTGAAGAACGTTTCTAGGTTTTATTCATCATCTCAGGCATTGAAATAGTATGGGAAATTCTTGCTTTGGTGTTCTCAGCGTTTCGCTATTGTAAATATAGCATCCTTCCCATCACAATTCATCCCTTTTTCTGAAATTTGTTCTTGTACTGTCCCTTGAGAATGTGAGACTATAGGTCATTGCCGGATGTAGAACCAGCACTAAAAGTGTATCGCTGTGTTGTTGTGATGAGATAAACGATCATTCATTCGATATTTGAGAGCATGGATCGTATATTACAGCACATTCTCACCATCTCAGTCACAATTACTAAAAACAATCAGAAATTACCTTTATTTCTCGAAGCCAGCCTAACACTGCGATAAACAGCTTTCTAGAGCTAGGAGGCCAAATCTACTGGGATCTTTCGTAAATGAAAACCACTGATGCACAGAAAGCACAAGGTGTAAGGCACACGCTATAATAAGAAACAGCCAGTTAACTGTCTGAGCTATAAAAAAGAGAAGACCTTATGTAGCATATATGCTGCATGAGTACTGAGGTTGCATTGGGCTTATCACCTTAATGTACGTTTTTGTACGTGTCTCACTAAATTTTATAAGTGTCATCAAGCTGTTAGTCATTTATAAAAATTTTTCTCAAAATTGTAACTGTATTGTCTTTTGTGTCACGTAATTGATGTAACTAGAAAACATATGCAGCCGTTAGTCTCCTCCCGGTTTTATGCGCTAATAGTCACGCTTTGACCAGTCTTTCAAAACTGGCAATTTACGCTTGGTAACCATATTGTGTTTGACACTGTCATTATCTACAATTATAGAGCACGCATTAAAAGAGTATTACTGTTCTTAATATCTTAAACTTTTATAAAATTTACGTTTTTTAAATATCGTCAGGGTATATTTCTGTTTGTTTTCATAAATATGAAAACGGTTGCTAGTCAATCTAAACTGGTTACTATCTAATTGTTATTGTACTACATTGCGATAAAGACAACAAAAATTTGTAATTAGTTACACAGATTGCTGTTTCTCCCTCGGCTGACGATGTCAGGTCTTACAAACCATGCAGTCACTACCACTGTCACGAATAACTATGTTCCATTTAATTCGTGTAACTTAGTGTTTTGTCATACTCACCATACAGGAGAAATACTGCGTCTTGTATATACACTACTGGCCATTAAAACTGCTACACCACGAAGATGACGTGCTACAGACCGAAATTTAACCGACAGGAAGAAGATGCTGTGATATGCAAATGATTAGCTTTTCAGAGCATTCACACAAGGTTGGCGCCGGTGGTGACACCTACAACGTGCTGACATGAGCAAAGTTTCCAACCGATTTGTCATACACAAACAGCAGTTGACCGGCGTTGCCTGGTGAAACGTTGTTGTGATGCCTCGTGTAAGGAGGAGAAACGCTTACCATCACGTTTCCGACTTTGATAAAGGTCGGATTGTAGCCTATCGCGATTGCGGTTTATCGTATCGCGACACTGCTGCTCGCGTTGGTCGAGATCGAATGACTGTTAGCAGAATATGGAATCGGTGGGTTCGGGAGGGTCCTCCTCTTGGTATTATTAATCATTGAATTCCTTGTGTTATTATTAGTGAAGTTCAACCAGTGGTATTTTTCTGCCCAGTGGCCGCTATCGCCCCAGTTACCCACCCTGGATATTAGAGTACTTTCAGGAAAGTGTACCTTTCTTTGGCTTGCCGCTGCTGTCCGGTAAGGCGTGTAGTTCGACAGCCTCCTTGATGGTGGTTCAGATATTTTGTTTCGTCTGGACTACTTTGCTCCTAGTGGTTCCTTCTGCTTCTGGATGTTCTAAACACCAGAATCTGAAGGCGCAGTGCTGTACGCCGGTTCCGCCTTGCCTGGGTTATTCCATCGTTGTATTGGTTACCAGACTTTAGGCAGATATTGCAAGAGTGTTGGCCTGTGTTTAAACTGTCACTAGTTTGAGTTGCCATCCGCTTAAATGAATACAACTCTTGGGTGCCTGTCTCATCGTCTACGAAGTTCAGCGACGTTCCCATGCCAATCCTTGGAGCACTGTCTGAGGCCCAATTCTCTTTTGATTTGGTCAGATTGGGATGAAATGTTTTCTTTAAAATATTATAATTTCGAACTGTTACTGTTTGGGCCTTCAGCCGACAAAGAGATTAAATTTTTTGTTAATAAGGCCTTCAGCCATGAATGCAAGTGGTCTTAAGAATTTTTAATTAGATATTGTCTCTTAATACTGAAATTTTGATGACTGTCTTTTTTAAAAATATTTTAGTATCTCTTGGAGACGTTTATCTGGTTCTTAAGAATTTTGTATCCAGTGTTTCAGCTGTCAGATTGTTGTTTCTGTTATTACTATTGGGGCCTTCAGCTGACAAATAATTTGAATTTATGGTCAATAAGGCCTTCAGCCATGAGTGCAACTTGCTTAAGAATTTTTTTTTAAATTAGACATTGTGTCTTAACAGTCAAATTTGATAATTGTTCCTTATTGTAAACTTTATTTGTAATTGTTTCCAAATAAAGTGTACATGATTAAAAAAAAAACTGAGCAACCAACAGTAACGGATTACGCCCTGTCCACACCGAATCCCGCTTTCCTTAAGCATCAGGGCCCAACTTCGTTGTTTCCATTTTCGCTTTAGAGGTTGTGAAGAGGAAACGTAAACAAATTTCTCGAACAGTCTTGGACTGATTTATCTTACATTTTTATACATATAGACGGACATGCGCCCCATGTCTTTCTTAAACAGCTGTATACAAGTTTTCTGTTAAAACTGTTAAAACTGACTACCAGAAGCAGAATGCCTTGCTGTGCTGCGCTATGTAAATGTGAAGCTTAGTTTTTTTTCTTAGACATTTTTGACTACGAGAGCGCAGCCTTTAAACAGTTAGAAAAATTGTTTCTACTGCATGTGTTCTATCTCCTTATACATAACTATAAAAAAATTGTGTACATCACAATGTGCTGTCCAGTTTTATTCGTCGAGTTGCACAGATAGATTTCTTCTGAAGAGGAAATATTCGTCGAATGGACTGAACTGGCCATTCCCCGACATGACTCCCACCGAGCATGTGTGGGATGCACTGCGGAAACCGATTGCAAGACGTCCACATGAAGTAACGGCCATCCAGAAGTTGTCAGCCTCTCTGGTGTAAGAAGAGAACTCTCTACAGCAAGAACTCTATGCCAACTTTGTGGCCAGCTTGTGAGCACGTTGCAGAGCATGCTCTACCGTCCTTGGTCGTTTCACACTCTATTAATAACCATATAGCACCTTTCTTAATCTCCAAGCGACCAACACAAATCGCGTTGGTTTCGGTGTCATTAGTGGATTTCAATGAAAGTGTCGTTTCTGTTCATCTCACTGCGTGTTTCTGTTCTACACTGTAGCAGTTCTTGTTATGTATGATTCAAGTTTCATCTATGTATGTTACTTGGCAATTTCATATCAGCGCATACTCCGCTGCAGAGTGAAAATCTCATTCTGGAAACATCCCCAAGGCTGTGGCTAAGCCGTGTCTCCGCAATATCCTTTCTTTCAGGAGTGCTAGATCTGCAAGGTTCACAGGAGAGCTTCTGTAAAGTTTGGAAGGTACGAGATGAGGTACTGGCAGAAGTAAAGCTTTGAGGACGCTGCGCGAGTCGTACTTGGGTAGCTCAGAGGATGCCGACACGGCAGTTCAGCGTGTTCGGTGAGAGGGTTAGCTGCCCTCTGTAATAAAAAAAACTGGGTTAATCGATCAACAACGAACTTAAACGGATGTCTTACGACGTCCGCCCCGAGCAGATGCAACGAACGAAACCGACCAAATGAGATTAGAAAAAAAAAGATGGTAGAGAACTTGCCCGCAAAAGGCAAAGGTCCCGAGTTCGAGTCTCGGTCCGGTACAAAGTTTTAATCTGCCTGAATGTTTCATATAAGCGCACAATCCGCTGCGGAGTGAAAATCTCATTCTGCAAGCTCGTAACAGTTCAATATATCATAATTCTGTTTATATTTGTTTACTGTTAAACTTTTTAACTGCATTACCAGTGCATTAACAACGAATTACAGTGTGTTCGTGGCTCATTCTCGTTTCCCATATTCTTTACAAATATTGTTACTTCTTGGACGACTATACTTACCTAAGTCTGAACGTTGTAGGAAAGCTAGAAAATCTGGAAAGCGAAACGCTAAGGCTCAAGATATAGTTGGTGTCAGTAACGTGAACTGGGAAGACAAGTGTAGGGTGATATTAACAGCAGCAGGAAATGGTATAACGGGATCAGGATTCGTTACCAGTACTAAGGAATTACGGAGAGTGACCTACAGTGAACCGTTCAGCAGCAGCAGCAGGAAATAGAAAAATGTTCAGGTAAGTTCAGGAACGCAGAAATACAAGTCACTTAGGAATGAAATAAACAGTAAGTGTATGGAAGCTAAGGCGAATGGCTGCAGGAATAATGTGAAGAAATCCATAAGGAATTGATTATCGGAAGCACTGACTCAGCATAAATAAAAGCCAAACAACCTTCGAAGAAATTAAATGCAAGAGCTGTAACATTAAGAGGGCAATGGTAACTCTACTGTTAAATTCAGAGGCGTGACCAGATAGGCGGACAGAGTACACTGACCACATCTAGGAGGACAAGGCCTCATGTGATGACGTGACAAAAGAAGAACAAGGGTCGATAGAGAAGAGAAGGGGATCCAGGATTACAGTCAGAAAGAGCTTTGGGTGACACAGGATCAAGTAAGCCAAAAGGGATCGATCACATTTCTTTGGAATTTCGAATATTGTTGAGGAAAGTGACAACAAAATAGCCATTCACGTTGTTATATAAATTGTGTGAGACTGGCAATATATCATCAGATTTCCGGTAAAACATCATCCACACAATTCCGTAGATAGTAAGAGCCGACAAATCTGAGATTTATCGCACAGTCAGCTGAACAGCTCATGCACCCACGATTCTGACGAGAATAATATACAGAAGAATGGAAGATAAAATTGAGGATAAGTTCGATGAAGATCAGTTTGGCTTTGGGAAAGGTAGTTCTGACATTGAGGTTTATGGAAGGAAGACTGATCAAAAAACGAGACACTTACATAGGATTTGTAGACCTGGGAAAAGCGTTCGACAATGCCAAATGGTTCAAGATATCTGAAATTCTGAGGAAAATACAGGTAACCTGTTGGGAGAGACGGATAATAAACAAAATGTAAACAGCCTAGAGTGAATAATAAGAGTGGAAGACCGAAGTGCTC
Organism: Schistocerca cancellata; assembly: GCF_023864275.1. Classification (NCBI taxonomy): domain Eukaryota; kingdom Metazoa; phylum Arthropoda; class Insecta; order Orthoptera; family Acrididae; genus Schistocerca; species Schistocerca cancellata. The sequence goes on from NC_064631.1 coordinate 252,906,457, forward strand.
GGATTAAAAAGGGTGTAAGTGAGGGACGTAGTGCTCCGCAAGTACTGTTTAATGTGTACAATGAGGAAGCAAAAATTGAAATAAAAGGAAGGTTCAAGGGTAGAATTAAAATTAATGGTGAAGGGATATCAATTATAAGATTCGCTGGTGTTATTACTATCTTCAGTGGAAGTAAAGAATTATAGGATATGTTGAATGGAATGAACAATCTAATGGGTGCAGAATATGGTATGAGAGTAAATCGAAGAAAGACAATAGTAATGAGATGCTTCAGAAATGAGAAGAAAGAGAAACATCAGATTTGGTGATCATAAAGTAGATGAAGTCACGGAATTCTGCTATCTAGGCAGCAAAATAACGCATGACGTGTGGAGCAAGGAGATAAAAAGTAGACTAGCACTGGTAAAAAGGGCATTCCTGACCAAGAGAAGTCTACTGGTATCAAACATAAGCCTTGATTTGAGGAAGATATTCTTAGAATGTACGTTTGCAGCACAGCATTGTATGGTAGTGATACATGGACTGTGGTGAAACTGGAACAGAAGAGAATCGAAGCGTTTGAGATTTAGTGCTACAGAAAAATGTTGAAAATTAGGTGGAACGACGAGGCTCTCCGCACAATCGGTGAGGAAAGGGATACATGGAGAACATTGACAAGAAGGGACAGAATGGTGAGATATATGGAGAACACTGACAGGAAGTGGCAAAATGGTAGAACATGTGTTAAGACATCAGGACATAACTTCCATGGTTCTACAGGCAGCTGTAAAGAGTAAAAACTATAGAGGAAGAGAGAGATTGAATTACATCTAGCAAATAATTGAGGGCGCCGGTTGCGATTGCTGCTCTGAGATGAAAAGGTTGGCACAGGAGAGAAATTCATGGCGGACCGCATCAAACCAGTCGGAATACTGATGAGATACAGGACATAAAATCCCGTCTGAGACCTTCGATCATTTTTATGTTAACAATTGGCAACTAATTCTGTACATTCGCAATAAAGTCATAGGACGTTCAATTGAATCTTTTATTAGAACGCGTTTCGGGATTACACCCATCTTCAGACATACCAACTCCTTCCTAACCAACAGCCTTGACAGAGAAAATGTCGAAGCTCTGCTTCAAGACTGCTCAGCTTCAGGACTGCTCTGTGATTTCTGAAGATGGGTGTAATCCCGAAACGCATCACATGTTCTAATAAAAAGTCAATTAAACATCTCATTACTTCATTGCGATTGTACAGCACTGGTTGTCAATTATTAACGGAATACTTAAAAAAGAATAATCTTTATATGCCACATAACATACATCTTGATACAATAGTTAATTTCCTCCTACCTTAACTTTCGCGTGTTCATTTCCCCAGACTCTAGGCCTGGATGTTAATTCAACCGATTTCAACTTCTAGTTGTAAAAGTAGCGCTGATCCCATGTTCCCGCTACTACCAACATTGTCGACCGCAAGACAATGCCCCATCCGTCAGAGAAGACGCGAAACAGCAAAAAATGCTAGATGGTAAGATTCGCCCTATAGAGCATGCTAAGAGTACAAGTGCAAAGAGAGCAAGTGTTAAAGAGATTGCGTCCTTACGATTTAGAAGAAAGATGTACCACTATCTGGTTCACCGTTAAAATTCCGAGAGCATAATTTACTCCAGACTTTGTATAACATGTTGCTTCGTCCTGTATATGACTTGTGAAAAGTCCATGATGAGTAAATTTGAGATATTCGAGCTCGTACAGTGGCTCACCGAGAGCCGCGACTGGGAAAAAGAAAAGATAAAAATGACAGTGGTACACTTTACCATAAATCATGGGTGGCTTTAGAATTATAGTTGGGGGTAAGTATGTGTGTATGTGATGTACTACAAATGATACCAGAAAATATAAAGCTACCACAAGTGCGACACATTTAATCTGGTTGGGACAGCGTCATATATGGTCACATAGCAAAATGACAAAAAAAGAAAATTAAAAGAAAAACTTTAATTTCGTCTACGAGGTCAGTCCGAGGAATGGCGTGTGTACTTAAAGGTATTTAATGTTTCTCATCGGTATAAAAAGTCTCTTTTGAAGTTAAAGTGTATCTTGACTTTGTAGCACACCCCTTACATGCACCAATTTAGAAACGAATGGGGTGCCGGATGAACACCTTTGCGGCCGTGGGACCTGAGATAAGAGGGAAGGGGGCTGTTACTCAAGTGCGCTATGCCTCTTAATCGAGCCTCAGCCGTAATTGCCGGCCACCCCCAATCCGACGCCACGCCGTTTACTGCGGTACGGATAACAGGGTTGGTCGAGGCGTTGACGGCCGCAGCGCCACCCCTATAACTTACTCGCGTGAGAACGTCGGCTGTGGGGGCGGCTCTGTATTCCGGGAGTCTGCCCGGTGTTTACGTCTTCATCACCTGCACCGGTCCGCCGTAACTCAGCCGGGGGTAATTGGCGCACGGTGCGGCCCGCGCTGGTCACCCGCGTGGCTGGAGCACACAATGGGCCTTTGTCTCGGCGGTCGCCGCCACCTTGAATAAACAATGGAGCTGTCGTAGATACCACGGCGCTTATTAATAGATAAGCTGGTCTCTAGGACTCTCCCATGCACTCTGAAGTTCCTAGCACTAGCAGACACCTGTTGCCGATGTTCGCCGTAGCTGCCACTGTCCCTTTATAGACGAATGGCAAGTGGCGTTCATAAGCTGGATCCTACAAAGCGAGGCTGTTATGTTTAATAATTATTTGCTTATTTTTCTTGGTAAAATTAGGCCCTTCAGACCTTCACTTGCATCTGACCAGTCCGGGTAAACATTAAAGTTTGAGTAGTATATCTGGTGTCGTACATTACCGGTACCACGCCAGGAAGAACGTATCCAGAGGCTGGCAACAAACCACGTGACGGTCGCGCAAATCTGCGGCCGACTCGAGTACACAAAAATAATTCAAATGGCTCTGAGTACTATGGGACTTAACTTCTGAGGTCATCAGTCCCCTAGAACTTAGAAGTATTCAAACCTAACTAACCTAAGGACATCACACACATCCATGCACGAGACAGGATTCGAACCTGCGACCACAGCGGTCGTGCGGTTCCAGACTGTAGTGCCTAGAACCACTCGGCCACCGCGGCCGGCCTCGAGTACAGAACTTCTGCGGCACGCGCATGTAGCACCACCACCGACCTGGCATAATAAGACGCCGCTACGAGGTCAGTCCGTCTTACCAGAAGAATCAGCCGTAGCCTAAGTGGTGCTTATAGCAGTTCCTCAGTACCTTATTTATGTCTGACGACTAGGCTCTGATCACAGACTCTTCGGATTTGCTATTCCAATTTATGTACAGACGATGTTATTCAGATTACGTGTGCCTCTAGTCATTTCTACTTTCTTTCTGAGCATCAACCTATTCCTTGGCACCCACTTCAGGCGGATCCTACACTGGCGACGAGTATACCCCCACGAGTTTGCTGCTTCTACTCTGCGCATACAAACACCTGGCGAAATTCTCTCGTTGGGCGTCTTTAGTTTTTGCAAATTTGTCTTTATTGTCTTCTTGTCTTGGATCCAGGCCTGCACCAGCATGCAAATTAACTTTGTTTTATGGTACTTTCAGAACCTAGTTATTTCGTGTTACAGAACCGTCACTTATACATTGTTTATTTTCAGGTGAAGCATCTGAATCACTTAGTGGAAATGCTAACAAGACTGCATGCTGCGCAACCTAATCCTGTACTATCGAGCAGCGCCTTTTTTCCTTACCACCATTTCCTACTTTTGACTCAATGCACAAAAAATAGCGTATTGTGTGCAGCTCAACGGTCATCTGCAGGCGCATCACAGTGAAGATAGGTACATGCAACCTTCCTCCCATCATGTCGGTCCCACCCATTCAGTGACAAGTCACCAGCGGACGCTGCGTGGACGCCGATAACGAAGAGGCTTCAGTTCCTGCCTCCTACGCAGCTCTGAGTCAATCCTCTGCAGCGCTCGAAGTTTAATATTAGTAATGTCGTCGTTTTCAGAGTTTTTTGGCAGACGCAGGTGTTGTGCATAAGGCGTTATCAGTAAAGTGTTCTGACGCCCTTTCTATGTCTTACAGGTTCTCGGAGGGCTGCAGAAGGGTAATCAGAGTCAGCCTCTCTCGTGAAGGCTGCATGATCCTGCGGCGAATTTTTCCTTTACGGATTCGGTGCCCAGGACAGCCCCGCAGTCTCCGCTCGCATCAACTCTCTCTACTTCCGCGCCGCCGACGCCGGACAGGCAGCCAATGGTCGTCGCATCGTTGCATCTTCAGCCGCAAGAGGTGGTCCCCTTTGCTCTGCTAACTTCCAGTAGGCCGCCATGGCACCTTAAGTCATTTTCGTGCCTCCATCAGTAGAAGGTGATATTCCATCCATTGGCGTGGCTGCGCAGCCTATGGACGGATGTCAGGGTGCGGGCAGGAGCTCAGCATTGACTGAAGTTTCGACTCCTATTTCCGCAGTGGCACCATCAACCGCATCTCCACCCTTTCCCCTTCCACGTTGTTGTTTCACGCAGACCCAACATACGATGACGCCAAGGAGTTCTCGGGCAGAAATATGTGGTGTCGTACATTATAGGTACCACACTTGGCAGACGTATCCCGAAGTTGACAACAAACCCATGTGACAGCCCCACCAATCCGAGGCCGGATGAAATGCACACCGTATGCTGCACATGCACGTAGCACCACCGCTGAGTTGGTGTAAGAAGATGGCGCAACGAGGTCATCGCGGTCTCTTAGCAGAATCAGTCGAAGGGTCAAAAGTTTATGGTAATTTCTCTGTGCTGTGTCTACGTATGAGGAGCTAGGTATGATAACGGATTTACTGTTCCAAGCTAAGCAAAGACAGTGCTGCTGAGATTACGTGTGCTTCTAATCATTTCTGCTTATCAAAAAATGGTTCAAATGGCTCTGAGCACTATGGGACTTAACATCTATGGTCATCAGTCCCCTAGAACTTAGAACTACTTAAACCTAACTAACCTAAGGACTTCACACAACACCCAGTCATCACGAGGCAGAGAAAACCTGCTTATCATTTCTGCTTCCTGTCTAAGCACCCATGTCAGGCGAATCCCACGGGATATGGGCAATATCTAATGACTGTATTATTATTATTATTATTAACTTCAAAAAATTATCACGTATTATACTACACACATAAAAAAAAATTTTCGTCGCCCCAGTTCCCAGAACTCCTGAAGAGAGACGTTGATTGTGGATATTGTATCACAGACACAGGCCCTTTGACTGTTCAGAGATGTCACTAAACCCGCCCACAGATGTAAGCAACCATACATGATCAGCGCCTGTTAGACGGAGAGGGTCAGATAGCCGATCAGTTACAGCCATTCCAAAAGGAAGGAGGTACACGGCTCGTTTTGTCTGTAGTTAAACCATCCCTAGACGGACAATAACGTCGATCGCGTTAGCATTTTTACTTTGTGCCAGGAAGGGTTCTCAGCAAGGAAGTGTCCAGGAGTCTCGAAGTGAACCAAAGCGATGTTGTCCGGACATGGAGGAATAGAGAGAGACAGGAACTGTCGATGTCATGCCTCGCTCAGGCAGCCCAACGGCTACTACTGCAGTACATGACAGCTACCTACGGATTATGACTCGGAGGAACCCTGAAAGAAACGACACCATGCTGAATAATGTTTTTCGTACTGCCATAGGACGTCGTGTCACGACTCAAACTCTGCGCAGTAGACTGGATGATGCACAACTTCACTCCCGACGTCCATGGCGAGGTCCATTTTTGCAACCACGACACCTTGCAGCACGGTGCAGATGGGCCCGCAACATGCCGGATGGACCGTTCAGGATTGACATTATGTTTTCTTCACCAACGAGTGTCGATCATGCCTTCCACTAGACAATCGTAGGAGATTTGTTTGGAGGCAACCTGGTCTGGCTGAACGCCTTACACACACTGTCCAGCGAGTGCAGCAAGGTGGAAGTTCCCTGCTGTTTTGGGGTAGCATTATGTGGAACCTACTTACGCCGGAAGGCACCGTAACGGCTGTACGTTCTGTGAATGCCATCTTATGACCGCTAGTGCAACCATATCGGCAGCATGTTGGCGAGACATTCGTCATCATAGACGCGCCGCCATCGTGCACATCTTATGAATGACTTCCTTTAGGATAACGACATCGCTCGATTAGAGTGGCAAGCATGTTCTCCAGACACGAACACTATCGAACGTGCCTGGGATGGATTGGAAAGGGCTGTTTATGGACGATGTGACCACCAACCACTCTGAGGGATCTAAGCCGAATCGCCGTTGAGACCTGGGGCAATTTGGTCTCTCAGTACCTTGGTGAAGTTGTAGATAGTATGCCACGACGAATACAGGCATGCATCAATGCAAGAGGACGTGCTACTGGGTATTGACGGTACTGGTGTGTACAGCAGTCTGGACGACCACCTCTGGTACAAGATGCAATGTGTGGTTTTCATGAGCAATAAAAATAGTGGGAATGATGCTATGTTGACCTCTATTCAAGTTTTCTGTACAGCTTCCGTAACTCTCGGAACCGAGGTGAAGCAAAAGTTTTTTTGACATGTGTATAAGGCCTAAAGTGTGTGTTTCTGTCTTGGTGGATTTCAAGGAAGCCTATGATTCATTAGTCCTGTTAAGCAGTCTTCGTAAACTCAGGCTTCACCATCATCGGCTGACACTAATTCTAGGATGCCTCATAGATTCCTTTCAGATGAAGAGATGCCTGATATGGTGCCAGAGTGTTCGATAAGCTAGGAAAGAATGGGTGCAGACCTTCAAATAGTTATTTTATCCATCATCATGAAACGCAACATTTAGATATCGAGAAAATCGATGTAAACTTCGTATTTCACACCCACGGCAACTTTAATGATTGGACCCACGTCATGGCACGAAGTATATTCCAAAACATCGCATGAATGCCTACAGCTTGAACTATATGCTCCACACACTGTGGTTTAAACGCCTCGTTGGCCATCGGAACATTCCGCGTTTTGTATCTATTGCAGAGAAGCAATACTGCGACTAGGCAGACCCAGCTCCATCAATGGAGTAAGGCATTGTCCATTTCCTGTGTTGTTCAGTCCACTGAAGAATTTCATGTGAGTCAGTGAGTACAGCCTCTTTGAGAGTTTTCCGACCCCAGACGTCAATTGCTTTCAGCAACGTTCGCTCGAATAGTAGTTGAGATGATCCTGCAGCCACTGACATCATCAATTCCTGAAGCATTTCCAGCGTATTGGCGTTAAGAAACCCTGATACTCGTTCCCATTCTCCATCGGTAACGAACCTTATTCTACTACTAAGACTTTATTGTGTCTCTTTATTTGTTGTGTCTGGTTCTGACTAAACAATGGGACACGAATCGTATGAGCTTACTGAAATGATTGTGTGCACTGTGAAGCGAAGAGCACTGCAAGAGACTTCGTCGCATCTACATTATAGCAGCAGACGTGGACTGCCTTCATGTTCTCTATAGACGCCTTCAACAAAATGTGCGTATTTTACCAGAGAATATAGGCGTCAGCGTGGGTGCCGCGAGAACGGGCTTTGAGAATGGCGTAATCAAGGCATTTAAAAATGTTCCTTCTGTCAAGTGCCATGCTATGAGGACAAATCACTGAGCCGTTTGGAGGTGACTGTTAGGGTACAACGTATAGAATGTGAGGCGCTAGCTATTCAAGATTTAGTACCTCGTAGGTAATTTTTACAAGGTTTGCGTCAAAATTCTAATGAACGTGCTTTGAACTCACTTCCGTTCTTCAGGTTTAAGGTCTTATACGTGCTAGCTATTTTTAGACATGTTTGTGACAATGAGAACCGATTTGAGATGGCTGTTAGGTACTATTAAGAATGGTTGTCAGTAATCATTTTTACATAGTCTAGCAGCTGCAGTGCTGTCAACATGTTTCGATGAACCAGCGTATCATCACGTTGAGCTAACGAGAGCTATAGAACTACCGGGCGTTAGAGCGTGACGAGGTCGTAGTGCACATAACACTAACTGCCTTCAGTACTAAAGCATGTCGCTAATCAGTTACGTTATCGACTGAGTTAGTCGATCCTTACTTCGAAGGTATCAAGTATGTAAATGGAGTCAGAGGAGGCTGTTAGACTAATTCCTTCTTCCCTTTCTACTCCATATATTTCATAAAAGATTTACTCACATGAAACTTCCGCAAGCTGCTAAGTTTTTATTATTGCTGAACTAATTGTGAGGTTAATTGCATTGTCTGGCAAATTTTAAAAGTTATTATGATGTATGCCACGTATCCATCGTACCATAAAAAATTTGTCTGCCGGACGATGACTTTAATATCGAAACTAGCTGCTGAATAATAAAAATGTTGCAACTTATGGTACGTATCAAAATGCTGCAACAATGTTTTAAAATTATATTAAAAGACAAATTGTAACACTTCTATTTGTGTACTCTTGCTGTTGTTCAGCCATTCGATTCCCAGAACGTAACGTTCACCTCATAGCCACATCTCAGAAAAGATTGATTAAATAAGTAAGAAACAAAAAAAAGCTTACGATCTTCTGTGCATTAGTATATGAAAGACAATGGTGTAGTCGAAACGACGACTCATCTGTACTCCATATACATTTTGGAATTGATGTAAATTTTAACTGGTGTACGAATTAGGTCTTTGTGCGTTATGTTCTTAATCTTAGCCCATCTCCTGATATTTTCCTTCTTTCAAATCGGGTTTTACCACTAACAGTACCAAAATATTTAAGACCAGCTCTGTTATATTTTTGCTCATTAACATTAGTTGATCGAAGAGACATCTTTCACCTTGCCTATTATGAAATGTGAATCACAAATAAATACCTAATTAATTTTACACTTTGAGGTTCCATCACATTCAAATACAGAACTTGTTTGGGTTATAAGATTTAACTATATAGCTCAGTTTAATGAAGCCTGGTAATGGGAGGCAGAAAACAAATCACCGGCCATACAGTATCCTTTCCGTTTACTCACTAAAGAAAAATGGATGCAGTATACTCATCTCCACGCCGATTGGCTAGAAACTTCTAGCACACCCGCGTTCCATGAGTAGCCTAGCTTGAGGGGTTGTCAGCTACCTGCATTGGCACATGTCAGGCAGTTCTGGATAGCAAGCCAGGACAACTATTACAACAACAAAAGCAGCAGCAGCAACAACAACAAGGCTAAGACTTCCTTGAGATTGAAACTGTTTACTGGGCTGAGACTCGAATTGAGGACTTTAGCCTTTCACGGGCTAATGATCTAACAATTAAATTACCGAAACATGACACACAGCCTTTATCAGCCAGTCTCTCATTCCTACCTTCCACGTTGGACTGTCCCAGTTACGTCGTTGGCACCCAGGATAACCGTACCTCGTTGCACAGTTCTCACGATATAACAGAATTGGCGACGATCATAGCATTACAGTCTCGCTCGTCATTTGCCCACCGCCCCCTCCATCTGCCTGATGGCTGATCCTGTTTCACCCACACTTGGAGCCATCGTAGGCCCTTTACTTTCAGTGGAGGCACTGGGAACAGGATCAAAGTTTTTCCCAGGCTACACACCACTTTTTACACCTCGCGCCACAACAGAACCTGGTGACGAGTAACTCATTTTTACCATCAGTCGCACTCAGTGAAGGTCCTATTTGCCAATTAAATCTGAGTAATTTAGCTCTTTTGGCTCTAGTGGCAACTTTTCTCGGACTTTGTCCGGTCATCCACCTGGTCTGTAGTGAGTCTGTCTCTCAACAAGTTTCGCGTTACTGGTCTTTGTGTGGCATTGTTTTCGGACCTGGTTCTTTCATGGCCCCTATTTCAGGTCCCTCTACTGTGTGAGTCTCTACCAGTGTACAGTTTTCTTCTTATCATTATTTAGTAGTCCCACGGTGCCTTTCTGCATCTAGTCCACGCCTGATGCTCTTGACATTTCCCAGTTTCCTGGAGGCAAAGCTCCTGTTCATTCCAGCTGCAAGCCTCGTTCACCTACCAGCTGACGATATCCTTTCTTCCACTGCAGCCAACGTTACTCCCATTGCTTCACACTTTGCTGTTAAGGCTGACGCTCGTCGTGAGAATATAACTGCCAAGGACCTCCTTGGCCGCTGTGCTCCAGTTCCGTTTTCGGCTGCACCGGACCTCGTCTTCCACCCAGCCTCTGCTTTCCTCTAGCTGTGCCCGATGCACTTGCATCATTACCCCCAGCGACTGCCATGGCCAGCCTCAATCGATATGAAGGGTCATTTGTCCACAGGGTTATCCATCTCCAGTGTCAGCTGTCTTGCGGATCAGCTGGCCTCCACGATCACCTTATCTCTATTGTCACCTGGCATCCAGCAGCTTCATATACAATGGTCTCTTCTGGGGTTCTACATTTTTTTCCGCCGACCTGCTCGGCTCTGCCGGCCTTCTCGGGTTTTCCAGGACCCTCATTTCCTCATTCATTAACTAAAGCCTCCTACACATGCTCACGCGGCAAGTACTCAGTGTCCCACTTTCTCCTGCGCCCCACCTTTTTCGTTTTCATACACCTACCTGTGCACTGCTTTTTCTCTAGCGTTGCCGTCATCCTTTCCATTCGCTCACAAATATAGTGGCAGTGAACACGCTACGGACTACATTTCCGGCACTTCATTCTTTTCCTGATACGCTCTCACCATGTCAGATCTTCCAGCGGCCTTGCACACAATGGATTCCTCCGATGCTTCGCCAATCTCGTTTCGGCGTTCCACCGTAGCCGCTTACGTCACTGTTCCTTCCGCAGCGCTGTGTCTCTTATTTTAGGTCACTCCCATTCTCGCCCATTCCACTGTCCGCCATCACGCCCATGTTGTCCATGACATCTACCCTACAACGTATCTCTATTGTGAGTACGTGTTCCGAGGTTTGTGCTTTCATCTTCCCCGTTCCCATTGTGAACTCCCATCGGTGCCGCTCCTCCCAAGATTGGTTGAGCACCGCCATCTCTCTTTCTCTCTCCACGGGAGAGAGAGAATACTAGCTGTACAGCTGCATTTCAATGGCTTCACCATCACTTTCCTGAGAAAGGAAGGGGATAAAAGATCTTCGACTACAAGCGAGATGGCTCCGCCATCATCTACTCAACGCAGATGGAATGCGCTATGTGCACCTAGAATCCGACAGGACAACAACTAGAAACCCACTCAAGTTCTGTGTGTTGCCAAGATGTCACCATCAACTATCTTGATAAGCCACTGTCAGCCATTTATCACCAGAACAGTTCCTGTTAGCAAGTCAAGAAACAAGAGCGACATGGCATGTTATCGCCAGAGCCTCAGAACGCCATCATTGCAGCCACAACTTCCTATATTGATAAGCCACTGTCAGCCATTTCTCACCAGAACAGTTCCTGTTAGCAAGTGAAGAAAGAAGAGCGACATGGCATGTTATTGCCAGAGCCTCAGAACGCCATCACTGCGGCCACAACTTCCATCTATTTGTGGCTTTCCAGTTAATGAAAGGAGGCGCAGCCTGTGTGGGACTATTTATTTCCACAACTCTCGTGTAAGAAAATAGTCCACGTTATGTACATCTGATGCAGCTGAACTTAAGCCGGTGCACGGCTACTCCGGAAAATTGCGCCGATCGTTTCGCGGTCTCTCATTCATAGTACAGCCTCGACCATCGCCGACCAGCGCAAACCATCGCTGATTCTGGAAAGACCCTTATCTCAGCGCACACCGACTTACAGACGTAGCCTTAATGCTGCGCTTTGCAGTGCCTGGGTTTCAAGATGCACCCTCTAACAGAGTTCCTTGATGGCATTATCTTTCTGTAACTCATAGCAGAGCTGTACAGTGCTTGTAGAATATCTTTCATTGTAATTTTATTCAGAATAAATGAGTTATAATTACCCATCTACTTGATTACTGTTTTATCTCTATCTATTGAACCCCGGGACATAACAGTCCAACACAATGTTTGACGCATTTATTTGTATGACAAGCGTTTTCTTTTGAATTTGCTTTTGAAAGCTACGTTCTGAATCTTCAGATACTGGTTGTTGAACGATCAACTAATCAGCAGAAAACAAGTATATCATAATACAATGCTAAAGAACTCTTTCCGATCAGACCTCGCAAGGCCCAACAGTACAGAACGATCGTAGCCTATAGCGTCACTGGTTGCTGTGAGGTAGGGGCATGTGGTCAGCACACCGCACCCCCGCCCGTTGCCAGTTTTCGTGACTCGAGCCGCTACTTTTCAGTCCAGTAGCTCCTCAATTGGTCTCATTAGGGTTGAGTGCACTCAGCTTACCAACAGCGCTTGGCAGTCACGGACGGTCACCGTCCAAGTGGCCGACAGCGTTTAGCTTCGGTGATCTGAGGGCAACGCGGTGTTACCAATTTGGTAAGGCCTTGGCCATAATACAGTGCTACCAGTCTTTAACTGTTGCTGTAACGATATCTTTTATTTTATGAGGAGAGCATTTTTTTTAAGTTCTTGTTTCGTTATGAGGGATGTTATGGGAACTGTATCTCTAGGAGGTCTTTTTAACGGCTTTACTTTGTCGTAGCAGACTTTACTTATTTCTGTATTATAGCTTACAAACCCTCATTTTGTTTCTGGTTTTCGGTATTTAGAGTGCCCTGATCCTTATGCTTTGATGTTTGGGTTTGTTAACCTTGAATGCACGCACTTTAAAATTTACCTTTGATGACATTTTCTGAATCACTATTTGCCATGTCATCATTTTACCTATTTTTCCTGATTTTATGGGGGTACCTTACTCTGTTTTTGGTCTCATGTGATTGCAGTGGCTAGCGAATATGCGTCTTAATCTACTTGTTTTACCCAGTTTTCGTATTTCGTAAATGTGCGTTTAGCCAGACCTTCGCATCACCGAGGCAGGTTTTCCCGCACTATACGTGATTTTTATATCCTGGTGTGACTCACCGATATTTGTGTGCTTGCTAAAAGCACACGCTTTGATGTGTCGGCACATACCCTGTTTGTTTAGTAAACGCGACCCTTTACCGCGCTGCTGGACACAGTCTGCTGGTGTGTTTAAGGTCCACTTCTCATTTTATACGATTATATGACGAATGGGTTACATATCCAGTTACTTTAGCGTCCATTTGACTATTTACATGGATTGATGATGGATGGATTACATATGAAGCTTTTTTTATACACAATCTGATGATGTCCCAAAAAGGCGAATCGCGCCATTGACGTAAAATAACAGCGGACTTATGACCTCAGAAGTTAAGTCCCATAGTGCTCAGAGCCATTTTTGAACGTAAAATAACTTTGCCAACCAAGACGGTTTTTATTCTGAAATAATTTTGATCCGGGGGCTGCGCCATACATCCAAAATGGAGAGGAATTATTTTTGTTTTGAATTTTCTGTATGCTGAACCTCTCCTTTTGATGTGTATTTCTGTCTCTGTTTCTTCACATATTCTCTGCAGTAATTTAGTTCTTTGCTCCCGGCGCTTATCAACTATTTCATTTCTAACGTACTTAAGATCTGTATTCCTTAATTTCCTTCATTATATTTATATTTGGATATCCTCGTTCCGTCTATCAATTGAAGTATTTCTTGTGTTACCTCACGCTTCTTCAGTTTCGTTTCTTGTACTTTTATTTGTATGTTCAGCTTTGGCAATTGTTCTATTTAGAGAAGTACATTCCTCTTCAGCTGAACTGCCTCCTGTGGTTTTTCGTTGTCGCACTGTCGAGGGCCTCAGAGAACTACAAAAGAAAGCGTCTCATCTTGCTTCAGTACCTTAGTACTCCATTTCTGTCCACGAGTTCCTCAAATTACAGACAGTTCTTCAAAATTGCCATCCGATCCTTTAACTGCTGCTGGATATTCCTTGCTATCCATTATCTGATTTCACAATTTCCTGATGGAATCTTCCCTTATTCTTATGCCTCTTCAGGCTGTTTGCTCCTCATGTGATTTTTGAATGGCGCATTCGCTTTTCCCACTTGACATCCACTGCCAAACTCTATCAGTCTTTCTCCTCTCCCATTCCTGCCCCCAACAGGGGGCTATCAACGATGAAAACTATATTATCTCTCCACTTACGTACTGAACCTTCTAAATCTCTTCTTCTGCTTATGACTTCGGCATTTGTACCTGAAATATTGTTGTTGACGTTGATGTGCTATCAATTCTATTAAGAGCAACCCTATAAAAATTGATATTGTCCCTTACCTTCCTGTCCATAATTCCCGTTATACCATTTACTGTTGTGGTTGTAATTACCCCGTATGTGTCTGACCAGAAATCCTTACTTCTTTTCACTTTACTTAAATGAATGCACTGTATCTTGATCGAGCCACTGATTTTCATTTTTCCGTTTGTTTAGGTTCCCTAGCATGTCAAAGGGTCTGACAGTCCACTTTACGACTTGTAAGAATGTTATCTTTTCGCTGGATGCTCAATATTTTTCTCGTGGTTACCTATCCCACGGCAGTCCGCTCGCGGATATCACAATCGTAGACTAATTCGAAATCTTTAGCCAACGGAGAGTTCATCATAAAACATTTATAAGTTACATTTCACGTGTCTTGTAGAACCACAAGAAGTGTCTTTATTGCAGTGGTTTCCGTTGCCTTCTTCCTCCACATGCCGTTTGCTCATTGTCGATTTTTTTGTTATTTAATTTTTTCATTCCCTTTATTTTATTTTTAAAATTGGATTGCCACAGTTTCGTCCTTGAGCAGTATCGTGTACAATTGTTAGCTTACTCCCAAATGTTATTATCTTAAAACAATCAAACCCGTCGTGTCTATATTCAGGTCGCATCGTACCACAGTACTGCTTCAAAACACGTTCCTCTGAATAGGTAAATTCCTCATTTTTACCATAGCCTATTGTTAGTGAAATACTGACGTTTAGAAACGTCCTGTCTACAGCACGTTTCATACGTGCACTAACCACACGGATAAGTGATGTTTCCGTGTTACAAATTAAGCTACAAGCACTACACTGATCGTATACTATCATGCATCAGTATTTTGTGTAGCGATACCTTTAGTAGGTTTACCGACAACTGTCGATATGCAGATGATATCAGAAGCCAAACTAGGTAATGTTTACAATTATTTATGGCATGAAAAAGAGTGTTTTATTCTGGAAATCACGAACTTTTGCTAATCGACATGGAAATGTGTACCGCTGTGTTTAACATCGGTAAGTACACCTATGTGGCACACTTCCTCGTCCTATCTATACCTCTTCCATTGTGTATGAGCGAATGATACGAGGATATAATGGGACGTAGGTAGGTGAAGGCCTAATCCAAACATAGTTACAAAGCAGTGGACTTACCAGAGCTTAGCATGAGACAGCTAACCACAGAATTTGTCTCAGGGGGCGACAGAGAGATCGAGATGGTCGAGAATAGAAGAAGCAAGTTGGCCTCCAGACAATGGGAGAGCAGCGGTTTGAATGATGAACCGTTGTCTCCGGAAAGCAGCCACGTCGTGGCATTACTAGTATCGGGGTCGAGCTAAAAATATGTGCTCCAGCTGAGCACAGATTGGTGTGTAATAAGAAGTTCATATATGAATTACACCATTGTGGATAGGACTCACGATGTTTTATTTAGGATTCATTTGGTTAGTTAAGTGTCACATGTCGACTTAATTAGTATTGCCTTGACGGAGTAAGATAATGAGAGAGTGATAGTTGCTACCGCCAGACTTCCACCTTGCAGGACGAGCTTGAGCGAGATGAATGGTTGTATTTACAAACGCGGGTCAAGATATTTCTTTGCGAACATAATTTTGTGCTATTGAGATAAGTTTTTAAGTAGTTCTCTATGTAATGCGGCAGAATGCTTTTAGACAGTTTTTACACGATTTTTCGGCCCTTTTTGTAGCTTGTTTCCACACCTCGTGTGCGCGCGACTTCCGAAGAAAGCAGTAACGGTCAGAATATCATATAGGTGGGCTTTTAACGGTGGTCAAGGATTATTACAGGCAGCATGAATAGCGGGATAGATGTTTTTCTCGATTAACATTGAGTGCTGGGTTGACAATCGCTCGTGGTAAATGTATTTACCGCCCACGTGTATGCAAGTGGTAGGCAGTGTCTTGAAGAAGGCAGTCAGCTCATAAAACAGTGTCCTAGCGCGTATTTAAAGTAACATGAAACATTTTGATAATGGCCTAGGGTAAATTTGGTATATTTTTTAAATTTGTTTCTTTGTAACGAAGAGATAACCACGTGCACATCAAAGGTGCACTGAAGCCTGTGTTCATAGTACTTCATTTACTGTCCCCACTCTTTTGATTTCAATAGCATAATTATAACCCTTTCAGCCACTTATATGGTAACATCCATGCGTCTTTCATATGAGTGGTAGCAGTTCTGAGTGATCCCTCCAGCGCTGCTAACGCACCCCTCCCTGTGCACGCCATTAGGTCAATTAATAGAACATTTTCTGTATTATTAATCGTAATCAAAGCCTCTCTTTGGGACATGTGTTTGCTCATTAATTCAATCTGTCCCACTCGCTTCAGGAGCTGACGTAAAGATCGCAGCCTGCGGCATCTTTGATGCACAGCTTCCGCATGAAGTACCCTATCGCAAATAGTTTTATCAGTAGCATGTGGCTGATTTAGATGTGCCTATCTGTTAGTGTCATGCCATGAAAATGTTGATATGTTATGAGAGCGTTTCCCTCGTTTGAGTTCCTTATAGTGTGACCAAGAAGTAAGTCATGGGTAACAGACCGATTAAAAGAAGTTTTCTTATTAATAATTGCAAGTAACTAAAGCTACGATATTCCAATTCAGAAATAATGTCAGTTAAAATCCGTGTAGTTTAAATTCAGAGAGAATGTTGATCGATACAGTAAAGGTAGTTCGTTCATGCTAATTACATGTTACCCATGACAATTCCTATCCCCCTTTCTTTATTCATTGGATGATGCAAATCAAATGTAACTTCCATAAAAGAAAAGAATAGGAATAAAGTTAAACGAAATTAAATCAAATAATTAACAAAATTCCGATACTTCAGTTTCGGGTCAGTTTGAAAAGGGGCACGTTTCAAGTAAGCGGTTACCTGCCTCTATGCTGAATGCGTTGGTGACGGTGCGACTAGCTTCATCTGTTGCACTTCTAAACTTATTAATTCCAAAAATCATCAAAAGTAATTTAAAATCAAATCATTGAGAATAATTGTACAGAATCTTTGCACCACAGTATCAGTAAAAAATTCTCTTAACAATGGCCATAGAATAGCACAGAGGTAACAATGTCAGCACAAACAAATTGCTTCATGAACCTGCAGAGAACGAAAAGTAAAACGGTTACAAATAAAGACACCCAGGGTAACAGTGTCGTGTGTAGTGACCAGGAGAATAAGACAGGAGAGATTAGGGTGGTTACAAAGGCAAAATTGTAGTCGTTTTTCACTCGCCCAACAGGCAAATAATATACGAAATTAAATAGATAATATTTTTACCGTGCACAGTAATTCTTTATCCATTTCCTCTGAAAGTATGTTGTGTGCAATAGCACTGCCGTTCTTCCTTGTATCCACATACGATCGACATTGCTGTAGTTTGGCCATCACTTTACTTTTTCAGTGTAGTCTTACTACGTGATAATAACGTATAGTACGTTTTATAATTGCAATTCATTTACCCTCATTGAAACAGGCTACATTCGGAGACGATTATCAAAATATTATCATATTTATAACTGCAGAACCATGCACAAATTATCCTAAACTGCAGACTTAAAATATAAATATGGTATTAACTTTACGACTTATTCGCCATTGTTCATGTTCTACTGTGATATATTTTTTTTAATGTAATCTGATGAACTGAGGTTATTTTGAGCAATATGAATTTTGGAGAAAAGCCTACCTTCGTAATGTTGATTCATGTTGTCATGCGGCGAAATATACGAGAAGCTCTAAGACCCGGAGCGGAACGAATATTGCGGCGTCGTGCACCACGGCGCAGAAAGGCTACTACGAAGCTCTTCATTTTCTCTCCTAACTAGAGTCATACTTACTAAACATGTTTTGCTGAGTAACAAATTTTAACTAAACACTCGCCTAATAATTTTATTTTTATTCAGTAGCATTTGGGCTTTTGGTGATGCTTTTCGGTTCGTCGAAATACATAAAAAAATAAAGTACCATGCATATCACAGTGTGCGAGTATATTACGACCAATTAACTCCAAGGCTTGGTACATGATTGGCTCGCAGAAATTCGGATTATTTGTACCAAGTCTGCTATACTAAACGGTGAAGTTTCTATGGAGACGAATGTGTGTAGAGTGTGCTGTAAAGATGAGTAATGGGACCGTTAATATAGTAAATATACGTAAACGAATTATCGCGCAGCACATTGCTGTTGTTGTAAAAACTTTTCGCCGTGAGACGTGAAAAATAGAGAATGGTTTGGACTAAAGTTTCAATAGGACTATTTAACGCCAGTTCTGTTTAAACGAGAATAATGTAAGTTAATACCCACAACTAAGAGAGAGATCCTCAGTGTGCTCCCTGCCGCCGTTGGATAAGCAGCTGCCAGCAGCAAGTCATATACTCTTAGCTCACTTATTTGTTACATACTTTAATTCTTAATTTCTTTGCGTGTTTTTCGTTACTTGCATTGTTTAATTCATAAATTTCGGCCGTATTATAATATTTGAGAGTTGTAGCATCGCGTTTTAGTACCTGAATAGTGTAAAATCGCGTAGTCTCCTTCCGCCGCCGAGCAGTGTGCCAGCAGTGCGCAAGTGGCAGCAGTACTGCATTTACTAGGATATCTTGTATTTTAATAACTGTTTAAATTTTGTGTCGAATTGTTTGTGCTCTCTGTAGATTAGTTCAGACGTTCTTTGCACAAAAGTTTTTAGATTGGATAGGGACTGCAACTGCTGTGTTCAGATGCCGGCTGAGTTGGCATCCCTTCGCTCCCAGCTTCAGGCAGTGTTGGCTTTGGTCACACAGCTTGAGGCTGTTGCCAATGGGCATCACTGTGGGGGTCCGGATGTGGGTTTGTCGGGGACGGCTAGCTCGTCCCACGCATTCCCCGATCGGACTACGGCTGTGGCTGCCCGGGATATTGCCCGCATGGAGGCTGATCCCTCACCCGTGGTAGAGTGGGAGATCGTCTCGAGATGTGGCAGGGGGCGAAAGACATTCCGGAGGGCTGAACGGAATACCTCTCCAGTTTGTCTGACAAAACGGTTTCAGGCTCTGTCTCCGGCTGACACTAATCTTCGGCCGGACATGGCTGTTTGTCCTGTTCCAGAGGTTGCCCTCAGTCTGCAAGATCCGGGCAGTCGCAGAGTGTGGGCTTACTGGTAGTTAGGAGCTCCAACGTCAGGCGCGTAATGGGGCCCCTTAGGGATATGGCAGCAAGAGAGGGGAAGAAAACCAATGTGCACTCCGTGTGCATACCGGGGCGAGTCATTCCAGATGTGGAAAGGGTCCTTTCGGATGCCATGAAGGGTACAGGGTGCACCCATCTGCAGGTGGTCGCTCATGTCGGCACCAATGATGTGTGTCGCTATGGATCGGAGAAAATCCTCTCTGGCTTCCGGCGGCCATCTGATTTGGTGAAGACTGCCAGTCTCGCTGGTGGGATGAAAGCAGAGCTCACCATCTGCAGCATCGTCGACAGGACTGGCTGCGGACCTTTGGTACAGAGCCGAGTGGAGGGTCTGAATCAGAGGCTGAGACGGTTCTGCGGCCGTGTGGGCTGCAGATTCCTTGACTTGCGCCATAGGGTAGTGGGGTTTCGGGTTCCGCTGGATAGGTTAGGAGTCCACTACACGTAGCAGGCACCTACACGGGTAGCAGGGGTTGTGTGGCGTGGACTGGGCGGTTTTTAGGTTAGATGGCCTCGGGCAAGTACAGAGAGGGCAACAGCCTCAAAGGGTGCGGAGCAAAGTCAGGACATGCGGGTACCAAGCAGCAATCGGTATTGTAATTGTAAACTGTCGAAGCTGCATTGGTAAAGTACCGGAACTTCAAGCGCTGATGGAAGGCACCGAAGATGAAATCGTTATAGGTACGGAAAGCCAGGGACAAATTCTGCCGAAATTTTTACAAAGGCACAGACGGTGTTTAGAAAGGATAGCTTGCATGCAACCGGTGGTGGCGTGTTTGTCGCTGTTAGTGGTAGTTTATCCTGCAGTGAAGTAGTAGTGGATAGTTCCTGTGAATTATAATGGGTGGAGGTTACACTCAACAACCGAGCTAGGTTAATAATTGGCTCCTTTTACCGACCTCCCGACTCAGCAGCATTAGTGGCAGAACAACTGAGAGAAAATCTGGAATACATTTCACATAAATTTTCTCAGCGTGTTATAGCCTTAGGTGGAGATTTCAATTTATCAGATATAGACTGGGACACTCAGATGTTTAGGACGGGCGGTATGGACAGAGCATCGAGTAACATTATACTGAGTCATTATCCGAAAATTACCTCGAGCAATTAAACAGAGAACCGACTCGTGGAGATAACATCTTGGCCCTACTGATAACAAACAGACCCGAACTTTTTGACTCTGTAAGCGCAGAATAGGGAATCAGTGATCATAATGCCGTTGCAGCATCCCTGAATATGGAAGTAAATAGGAATATAAAAAAAGGGAGGAAGGTTTATCTGTTTAGCAAGAGTAATCGTAGGCAGATTTCAGACTACCTAACAGATCAAAACGAAAATTTCTGTTCCGACACTGACAATGTTGAGTCTTTATGGAAAAAGTTCAAGGCAATGGTAAAATGCGTTTTAGACAGGTACATGCCGAGTAAAGCTGTGAGGGACGGAAAAACCCACCGTGGTTCAACAACAAAGTTAGGAAACTACTGCGAAAGCAAAGAGAGCTTCACTCCAAGTTTAAACGCAGCCAAAACCTCTCAGACAAACAGAAGCTAAACGATATCAAAGTTAGCATAAGGAGGGCTACGCGTGAAGCGATCAGTGAATTCGTAAGTAAAATTCTATGTACCGACTTGACAGAATATCCTAGGAAGTTCTGGTCTTACGTTAAATGAGTAAGTGGCTCGAAACAGCATCAGACACTCCGGGATGATAATGGCATTGAAACAGAGGATGACACGCGTAAAGGTGAAATACTAAACACCTTTTTCCAAAGCTGCTTCACAGAGCAAGACCGCACTGAAGTTCCTTCTCTAAATCCTCGCACAAACGAAAAAATGGCTGACATCGAAATAAGTGTCCAAGGAATAGAAAAGCAACTGGAATCACTCAACAGAGGAAAGTCCACTGGACCTGACGGTATACCAATTCGATTCTACACAGAGTACGCGAAAGAACTTGCCCCCCTTCTAACAGCCGTGTACCGCAAGTCTCTTGAGGAACGTAAGGTTCCAAATGATTGGAAAAGAGCACAGGTAGTCCGAGTCTTGAAGAACGGTCGTCGAGCAGATGCGCAAAACTATAGTCCTATATCTCTGACGTTGATCTGTTGTAGAATTTTAGAACATGTTTTTTGCTCACGTATCATGTCGTTTCTGTAAACCCAGAATCTAATCTGTAGGAATCAACATGGATTCCGGAAACAGCGATCGTGTGGGACCCAACTCGCTTTATTTGTTCATGAGACCCAGAAAATATTAGATACAGGCTCCCAGGTAGATGCTATTTTCCTTGACTTCCGGAAGGCGTTCGATACAGTTCCACACTGTCGCCTGATAAACAAAGTAAGAGCCTACGGAATATCAGACCAGTTGTGTGGCTGGATTGAAGAGTTTTTAGCAAAGAGAACACAATATGTTGTTCTCAATGGAGAGACGTCTACAGACGTTAAAGTAACCTCTGGCGTGCCACAGGGGGGTGTTATGGGACCATTTTTTTCTCAATATATATAAATGACCTAGTAGATAGTGTCGCAAATTCCATGCGGCTTTTCGCGGAAGATACTGTAGTATACAGAGAAGTTGCAGCATTAGAAAATTGCAGCGAAATGCAGGAAGATCTGCAGCGGATAGGCACTTGGTGCAGGGATTGGCAACTGAACCTTAACATAGACAAATGTTATGAATTGCAAATACATAGAAAGAAGGATCCTTTATTGTACGATTATATGATCGCGGAACAAACACTGGTAGCAGTTACTTCTGTAAAATATCTGGGATTATGCGTGCGGAACGATTTGAAGTGGATTGATCATATAAAATTAATTGTTGGTAAGGCGGGTACCAGGTTGAGATTCATTGGGAGAATCCTTAGAAAATGTAGTCCATCAACAAAGGAGGTGGCTTACAAAACACTCGTTCGACCTACACTTGTTCATCAGTGTGGGATCCGTACCAGGTCGGGTTGACAGTGGAGATAGAGTAGATCCAAAGAAGAGCGGCGCGTTTCGTCACAGGGTTATTTGATAAGCGTGATAGCGTTACGGAGATGTTTAGTAAACTCCAGTGGCAGACTCTGCAAGAGAGGCGCTCTGCATCGCGGTGTAGCCCGCTGTCCTTTTTTCGAGAGGGTGCGTTTCTGGATGAGGTATCGAATATATTGCTTGCACCTACTTATACCTCCAGAGGAGATCACGAATGTAAAATGAGAGAGAATCGAGCGCGCACGGAGGCTTTCCGGCAGTCGTTCTTCCCGCGAACCATACGCGACCGGAACCGGAAAGGGAGGTAATGACAGTGGCACGTAAAGTGCTCTCCGCCACACACCGTTGGGTGGCTTGTGGAGTGTAAATGTAGATGTAGATGTAGATTCTGTACGATTACAAAGTTAGTGGTAATCATCTGACGCTCATCACATCATTTAAATACTTTAAACCAAAACTGTGAAGCAACGAAAAACTTTGCAAATATCCAAAGTGAGGGGCTCGTTGCAATTGCTAGACCTCGATTTGTTGCTATTTTTCTAGGAAAGTGCAGCGCATCTTTAAAGAAAGCTGCTGCATACGATATGATAGTTCTACCATCGTCACAATTATGAGGAAATCTTTGGAAGAAAGGGGAAATTTTTTCTAACAAAACATGAGTACACTTGAAGGAAATGTATTCGAAGTAGACAGTGGGACAACTATGCTGTCACCAGCGCGTTTGGTGTAGATGACATAAGGATTTAATAGAAAATCAGTGCTCCGGCAACTCTATAGAGACAGTCGGCTAATATTGTTACGAAAATCTTCAACTAAGCACTGCAGAGCTGCTTGTATTTATGTACAGAGTGTAAAAACACTGCATATATCAATTTTTCGAGTGTATAAGAGAGGTAAAATGTCAGAGGAGCACAGTTTCCCCGCTATGGGTCACTGAAGTTTTTTTTACGCTAGTGATGTTCAGAGACGGTGCTCAGACTGGCGAGTGATGAATACTCGTATTGTTTGAGAGATGTTGCTGATGTACTACGGTTTTCGTTTTGTGAGGGACGTGGAAGCATTTTGTGTACGAACACTCCAGATGACGGACACTACAGAAGAGTTGGTCGCCCTTTTACATGAAGCTACGGTCATTATTAGCGAAAATCTGGTGGCTTTCAGTTTGATAGATAACCATTAGCATACAGCTGCCAGTTTTCCATTAATGTAAACGGACTACGTTGGCATCTCTAATATCATGTCCATCACAATGCCAGCAACAACTCTGATGCCATATTCTGCACACGGCAGTTTGAATACCGTCTGTGAACATCACTGACGTCAGAACATTGATGGCCCTCTAACAGGCAAACGGTGCACTTGCCACATTTTAGTCACGCGAAACAGTGTATCTTCTTATCTCCTCTAAACACTATAAATGTTTGTATAACGTAATTTCTTTACGCCCTGTGTGTGTAGATTTAGAAGTGTCAAACACTAGATTACAGAAGTCTGCACGGAAATACCGTCATAAATAAGACGCAAACCTTTGCAATGCTTTCGTGCAAGGCTGGAAGATCTAATTTTGAAAACACTTTCTAAATGATTACGTGCAGCTGCAGTAAATTAATTATTTGCAGCATGACTGTGCAAGGCTCTAAAGTATGATTCAGAAAACCTGTACTACCAGTATACTCTAACTAGAGTAACGTTTGGTAGATAAGGGTTCGACCTCAAGCTGACGACGAGATCATGAAAGTTTCAACATAAGCCCGGATTGTAGAAGGATGGGGAAGAAAAAATCGCCACACTGTTCAAGTCTAAACACAGCGGCATTTTTCCTACGAAAAATCAGTGGAAACCGAAACCAAAATGGCCCAACGGGAATATGAATTGATGTCCTCCAGGATACGAATCCAATGTCTTTTCACTGACGTGGTTTTTTCCGTTTCTGTCTCTAGTCAAGGAACGTGTACGCAATCATGTTAGCGTCTTTCCCCCGCCCCCCGCCCCCCTCCCACCTATGCAATCAACGTGATTACGAAAGCTGTGTGGCACTTCAGAAAGCAGATCCTGAACATAAATTGCTCATTTCATTACTGACAAAAGAAATGCCGCTGTCCAGTACGGTCTTTTGATATAAGCCCGTAAATGTCACGACGTTGCTCAGCTTCCACTCCTTTATGTCACTCTTCTGACTGGTTTGATGCGACCTGCCACGAATTCCTCTCCTGAGCCAACCTCTTCATCTCAGAGTAGCACTTGCAACCTACGTCCTCAGTTATATTCTGGATATATCCCAATCTCTACAATTTTTGCTCTCTACAGCTCCCTCTAGTACCATGGAAGTCACTCCCTGATTTCTCAACAGGTGTCATATCATCCTGTCCCTTCCCCTTGTCAGTGGTTTCCACATGTTCCTTTC
This sequence comes from Schistocerca cancellata, assembly GCF_023864275.1. NCBI lineage: Eukaryota > Metazoa > Arthropoda > Insecta > Orthoptera > Acrididae > Schistocerca > Schistocerca cancellata. The sequence continues at coordinate 252,931,205 of NC_064631.1, forward strand.
CTCTCAGATTCTACGCAGAACCTCCTCATTTCTTACCTTATGAGTCCACTTAATTTTCAACATTCGTCTGTAGCACCACATGTCAAATGCTTCGATTCTCTTCTGTTCGGGTTTTTCGACAATCCTTGTTTCATTGTCATAGAATGCTGTGCTCCAAACGTATATTCTCAGAAATTTGCTCCTCGAACTAAGGCTTATGTTTGGTATTAGTATACTTCTCTTGGCCAGCAATACTCTTCTAGCCAGTGCTAGACTGCTTTTGATGTCGTCCTTGTTCCGTCCGTCATTGATTATTTTGCTGCCTAGATAGTAGAATGCCTTAACTTCGTGACCAACGTTCCTGCTACCTCTCATTACTTTCGTCTTTCTTCGACTTACTTTCAGTCCATATTCTGTAATTACTAAATTGTTGATCCCATTCAGAAGATTATTTAATTCTTCTTCACTTTCACTCGGGATAGCAATGTCATCAGCGAATCGTATCATTGATATCTTTTCACCTCGAATTTCGGTTCCGCTTCTAAACATTTCTTTTATTTGCATCATTGCTTTTTCGATTAACAGATTGAACAGTAGGGACGATACACTACTTCCCCGTTTTGCACCATTTTTAATCCGAGCCTTTCGTTTTCCGTCGACCACTCTAATTATAACCTCTTGGCTTTTGTACATGTTGTAGAATTTCGAACATCTTGCACCTTTTCACATGGTCGAACGCTTTTTCCAGATCGACAGATCCTATGAACGTGTCTTGATTTTTCTTTACTTCTATTATCATACGCAACGTCAGAATTGCGACTCTGGTGACTTTAGCTTTCCTAAAGCCAAACTGATCGTCATCTAACATGTTTTAAAGTACAAGTTTTAAAGTATACTTCGACACTACACTGCCTCGCGCTTGCTGCAAACGCAGAAAACTAGCGAATTTTCATAATTGTTTGATCTACTTTGTCCATAGTTGCACATTTTTGTAAACAAACCCCTCATTATTGCATTTGATATGAACTGCAACTGAAACAGGTTTTTTACTAGCCAGAAGAAGAAAGATGTAACATGCCAACAATAAGAGAAATGTAGGACTCTCTCAAAATTTATCGATGTTAACGAATCTCTGAACAAAATTTTATAAAGAACATAAAGAATTCGGGGAAATTAAGTCCCTTTTTTATCTGTTGCAATTCGGACAAAACCTTTAACCCATGACATTATTGAAATATTGGAGTGAAAGAAACCTACCAATAGATCTTCTCTTTCTACTTGAATGTTCTGTGACACCAGGAAATAATTCACATACGATGTCTTGCCAAGCTGTATCTTTCTTGTTTTTATCCTTGTTTTCCTTGGTCCTGACATCCCAAATACAAGACCTTTTCTCCGACTCCATTATTAGAATTTGTGTGTCCAGAGGACACATTGAGGAAGACGCTTTGCTGACACAGACACAGGCGCACAACAGAGACCGCAATAAACAGTGCCTGTTGTCTATCAGCTGGCCATTCCGTTCCCAGCACTGACTGTCGTATCGAGCAATGTGGCGCAGTGGTTAGGACATTGGCCGGCCGCGGTGGTCTAGCGGTTCTAGGCGCGCAGTCCGGAACCGCACGACTGCTACGATCGCAGGTTCGAATCCTGCCTCGGGCATGGATGAGTGTGATGTCATTAGGTTAGTTAGGTTTAAGGAGTTCTAAGTTCTAGGGGACTGATGACCACAGATGTTAAGTCCCATAGTGCTCAGAGCCATTTGGTTAGGACATTGGACTCGCATTCGGGAGGACCATGGTTCAAACCCACGTCAGGCCATCCTAATCTAGATTTTCCGTGACTTCCCTAAATCGCTTTAGGCAAATGCCGAGATGCTTCCTTTGAAAGGGCACGGCCGACTTCTTTCCCAATCCTTTACTAATCCGATGAGACCGATGGCATTGCTCTTTGGTCCCCTTTCACAAATCAACCAACCAGTCAACCTACTGCCGCCAACTGGTCCTTCTTCGCACACTCGTCGCATCACTCGTGTGATCATCGTGGCCCATTTGCACTGCGGCTGCCGCCGCGCAACTTAAGTCTCACTGTAGGCGATGTGGTTGGCAAGAGGCGAAATTCAGTAGACGTTCGGCACCGCGAGGTCTGCTTTGTCTGCCCCGTTCCCCATAGCAGTGGGTCCATTTACCGTGCTGCTGACTTTCCGCAAATATTCTGCTGGTATGAACCCAACGTAAACGTGTTTCACAAATGGCATCACGGAAACAGCAAGGTTGGTCTGCTGTTTGCATGCTACTGACGTAGCATGTACAGAAAGGATAAAAAGACGGTGGATCCACGAGTAGGTGAGAAGGTTTTGTCACTCACGCCTCATCTCACAACGTGGTAGTTGGAGATTTGCTCTGTAAAGTAGGATAAGCGGTGATCTGTTGAAGATCAGATAGTGTACAATGGTGACACGCTCAGTAGTTTTGGAGGATAACTTTCTGCGTAAGTTGTAGAAGATGCAGCAAACAAGCACCCAGTGTTGTGTTTTGATCCAACGACAGCGTCAATTACGATTCCATGTGGTGTTAATGTTTTGCCTCATTTTTCTGTTGCTGAATGTCCGCTTGTGGTCTCGCTGAAGCGTTCTCGCTTCCCGAGCACGGGGTCCCGGTTTCGATTCCCGGCGGGGTCAGCTATTTTCACCTGCCCCGAGATGATTGGGTGTTCTTGTGTCGTCTTCATCATCATCATTCAGTCGGAGGAAGGCAACGGCAAACCACATTCATTAGAACCTTGCCTAGTACGGCGATGCGGATCTCCCGCATCGTTCCCCCACGCTCTGTCAAGAAGTATGGGACCTCTTTTGCATATCCATATGATGAAGGAGTAACAGAACTGTGTGCTAAATTATTCAGACGATAAAAGAGGCGGAAATTTGTGCTGGTAACTGGGATTCTATGGTAAGAAAATGAAGAAAAAATGGGAGAATGTGGTCAGAAATAGAGGAACGAAGAGTAAAACAGCCTGGTTTAATTATGCACAATTCAACATTTGTAAACACATGGCTTCAGAACCACGAAAGAAAACTGTGTACTATGAAGATACGAAGATACCTGGAACAGTGGAAGCTTTCACTTTACGTAATTACAAGACAGTGAAGGGGAATCAAGGAACTGTAAAATATATTCAGGAACCGGTGTGGCTCATATCTATAATTTCATAATTGTAATATGCAAATGAAAACTGAAGAAATTTAACGAAACACCACCACCATCACCAACACTACTACTCACGAATTACCCCTTCCAACAGTGAGATATGACGCTGCGTGGAGTGATTTATGGTCGAGGGGCATATGATCAGCATGTCATCAATCTGTCCGGCCGTTATTGCCAATTATTTTAATGTCGTGTGACCAGGGCCTCCCGTCGGGTAGACCGTTCGCCGGGTGCAAGTCTTTCAAATTGACGCCACTTCGGTGACTTGCGCGTCAATAGGGATGAAACGATGATGATTAAGACAACACAACACCCATTCCCTGAGCGGAGAAAATCTCCCACCCAGCCGGGAATCGAACCCGGGCCCTTAGGATTGACATTCTGTTGTGCTGACCACTCAGCTACCGGGTGCCGACTATAGCCAATAGGTGAATAGTGATCTTGCTGATGGTTCTTTACTTCTTTACTGATCGGTCTCCTTTCAAAACCTCACTATATCAGAAAAATTTTGAGGACGTGCCAGGAAATGAACTCGATCCGGTCCGCACCGAGAGCAACGACGCTAACAGTTTGGCTACGGATGCAAGAAGTTTTAAAAAATTAAGAATTTAAGAAGATTCGATAAAGATGAGTTGGAAAATCAGACGTTGATTATTTCAAAAGGAGCCTAAGGAGAGGAATGGCCAAAATAGGTGGAAGAAAATAGAACTGTTGACGAATGGGCAGCTTTAATAGATGAATTAATGGAGACATCAGAAAAGCGCTAGTGGCTTTACCGCAGTAGTTACACTAGTTCCCATCAAATGACCGAAGATAAGTCCTGTATGGTTTGGCCAGCATTTGGGTGGGCGGTCATTCGGGTCTGCCGAGCGCTTTCGAAAACGGAACGTGCTCAGTCCTTGTGATGTCAATTGAAGGGCTACTTGCCTGAGAAGTAGCGGCTCTGGTCACAAAAACGTCCGGGAGAGCGTGTGCTGACAACATGCCCCTCCATAGCCACATCCAGTGACGCCTGTCGGCAGAGAATGACACGGCAGCCGGTCGGTACCCTTGAGTCTCTCATAACCTGTAGGACGGAGCATGAGCATGAGTGTGAGCAGAGAAGAAATAGAAAAATCAAGGCTCAGTAGAAGTTCTTGGATAAGAGCTGACAAATTATAAACTGACTGAAGGGGATGTAGAAAAAGTAGACATTTTGGGATGGGAGTGATATTGCTTGAAATTCTTTTGGTTTATGGTCTACGTGTCAATCTGTTGAATCCGTATTTCGGACACTGTTGGGAATAAGACTGGCATCGGTATGCGGAAGCCGATATTTTTATATCGAGATCAAGGAGTGTGTATCGACTGCTTCTATTCAATGGGATTACATGCACAGTTTAATGAAATTTCTGCAACTTAGCGGGAAGAAATGGGCACGAAGCGGCCATGTGGATCTTCACCTTTTTCGCTGAATATGGTGATATTTGGAATAAGGTTCAGTTCTGCTCCTGATGTCGAGTTCAAAATTTACGGCTGAAAGTGTGCTGCTGCTTACATGTACTTGTTGTGCGGCTCTCGGTGTCGTGGAGGACGGCCCCCGGCTGGGTAGAGGTGCGAGCGACCTGCAGCAAGACGAGGTCTCGGACCGGAGCCTCCCCGCTGAGCAGCTCGTCGTGTGGAGGTGTAGGAAGAGAGGTGTCCACGCCGGGGCGTCGGCTGGAGCGCTCGCCGGAACGAAAGGTGCCGGCGGCTCAGAGAGGCGCCGATAGCGCGGGGTGCGGCAGGTCAGTGGCGGGGCACGCCGCTCAAGAATGCGCCGGCCGGCCGCCCCTCCCGCCGCTAATTGCCTATTGAGCGGCGGGGGTGGACGCGGCCCTCATTGACCCTCCCCGTGGGTGTCCGGCGCCGTCGGCAAGGCGTGAGACTCGCCAGGGGCTGCCGTCACGTCCCCACTCTGCAGCACGTCCTTAAGTCGATCGCTCCAGGTTTGTTGTCGGCCGTAACTGTGCCGAGGCCAGTCGAGGGTTTTTAAAGTAGTTTAGTCATTACCAGAATCACCCACAATTTCGAAAGAAATTATATGTTTCGACTGTCATAACCCATCTTGAGATCATAAAAAAAAAATGCTAACGGTACCGCATGATGAACAGCACCTCTGAGTTTGCAGCTGATAATGGGAGCAGGGCATACGAATAAACAAGACGCTTTCATCCACTTTAACGAACTTGAAAAAGCGTTGCACATTTATATCGTGAAAGATGTTGGAAATTCTCAGAAATACACTGAGCTGACACAAGTCACATATATAGATGGCTGTAATATCGCGTGTGCGAGGCATAAAATGGCAGTGCATTGGCGGAGCTCTCATCTGTACCCAGGTGAATCATATGAAAAGGTTCAAAATGGTTCCAACGGCTCTGAGCACTACGAGACTTAACTTCTGAGGTCATCAGTCCCCTAGAACTTAGAACTACTTAAACCTAACTAACCTAAGGACATCACACAAATCCATGCCCGAGGCAGGATTCGAAACTGCGACCGTAGCGGTCACGCGGTTCCAGACTGCAGCGCCTAGAACGGCTCGGCTACTCCGGCCGGTATGTCATGTGAAAAGGTTTCCGATGTTATTATGACTACGCGACGGGAATTAACAGGCTTTTAACCCTGAATGGTAGGTGAAGGTAGACGCATGAGACATTCTAGTTCGAAAATTGTTATTCCGAGATCCACAATGTCAAGAGTGTACCGAGAATAACACGGATAGCGCCTTCACTTAACGACCGATAGGAGCGGCCTTTGCGTAGTGTGTCGGTGCTGACGGACATACAACACTACGCGACATAACCGCTGGAATCAATGCGGGACGTATGACTAACATATCCATTAGGACAGTGGGTCGAGATTTGGGTGACGCGCTGTGGTTACACTCTACCGACGCGAGTGCCTTTGTTAACAGCACGACGTCGTCTACAGCGCCTCTCCTGGTCTCGTGACCATATCGGTTGTACCCTAGACGACTGGAAAAGCGTGTCCTGGTAAGTTGAGTTCCGATTTCAGTTGGTAATAGCTGTTTGTAGTGTTCGAGTGTGGCGCAGACCTCATGAAACCCAGATTGTCGACAAGGCACCGTGAAAGATCGTGATGGCTCCTAATGGTAGGCGGTTTGTTTACATGGAAACAACTAGGTCCTTTCGTTCAACTGAATCGGTCATTGGCAAAAAATGCTTACGTTCGGCTACTTGGAGACAAATTGGAGCCTCTCACGGACTTCACGTACCCAAAAATGAATGACAGTGCGCAATGTCTCTAGACCACAGTTCTTCGCGATTGGTCTGAAGAACTTCTTAGCTAGTTCGAACGGATGATTTGGCCTCCCAGATTGCCTGATGTTGGTTCCATGAAAAATTTATGGGTCATAATCGAGAAATTATGAAGTATTGAATAGGATTGGCGAGAAGAGAAGTTTGTGGCACAACTTGACCAGAAGAAGGGGTCGGTTGGTAGGACATGTTCTGAGACATCAAGGGATCACCAATTTAGTATTGGAGGGCAGCGTGGAGGGTAAAAATCGTAGGGGGAGACCAAGAGATGAATACACTAAGCAGATTCAGAAGGATGTAGGTTGCAGTAGGTACTGGGAGATGAAGAAGCTTGCACAGGATAGAGTAGCATGGAGAGCTGCATCAAACCAGTCTCAGGACTGAAGACCACAACAAAAACAATCGAGAGATCACTTCACGCAAAAAATCCTGCATCGGCAGCAATGCTTAGTATTTCAATTTGGACTCCAAACGGCCTTTTGTATACGTGCCATGTCTAGTGCTGCACTACGACGGGCAAAAGAAGGTCCAACAGACTATAACAAAGTATCCCATGACTTTGGTCACCTCAGTGAATGGCTGTAAACTATAGATTAACACAAGTAATATACTAAATAGACAAGAACCAAGCACAAAAGGAAAATAAGGTTAGGTTTGGCGACCCATCGAAATGAGGTCGTTAGAGACGGAATAAAAGCTCAGAATTGTGTAGCTCAGGGAAGGAAGACAGCAGTGCCCTTTCAAAGGAACCATTCTGGAATGCAACTCACGCAATTAAGAGGAATAACGATAAATTTAAGTCTCTTTGGTGGAAAAAGAATCTCAACCGCCGTCCACCCATTTTTGAGACCTGTTCGCTAAACTTTGTGCCACCTCACTCGGGAAGAGCGAAGTACTTTGATTAGGAACGATGTCATATATTGATTCAGTCTTTCGCCTATACTATTCAGTCTGTAAATCAAAGAACCAAAGGCGACAATAAAAGGAAGTTTCGTGAGTAGGAATCAAACTGAGGGTGAAAGGATAAGGGTATTAAGATCCGCCAATGATAGTGCTGTCCTCAGTGGAACTAAGCAAGAATTACAGGACCCATTTAATAGAATAAGCAGTGTAGTGGATACAGAATATGAAGATGTAACCGAACAAAGATAACAATGAGGAGTAGCAGAAATGAGATTGGAGATAAACTTGAAAATCGGGGGCCGAAAAGTAGACGAAGAGAAGGTATTCTGTTACCTAGGAAGCAAAGTAAGTAAGGAAGAGTGGCAAATAGGGCATTCGAAGCAAAAAGAAGGCTACCAGTTCCTACAATTGGGCTTAGGTACGTTTAGAGTGCAGCATTGTATGGATGTGATACATATTATAAGAAAACAGGAAAAGAACAGAATCGAAGTATTCCGTATGATGTAGAAATGAAAAGGAAATTTGGTGGGCTGATAAGGTACGAGGTGAGGAGGTTCTGTGCAGAACGGGAGAGGAGAGGCACAAGTAGAAAAGAGATGAGGACGAAACGCTATGTTTGGATATGTATTAAGACACCATGGAATTACCTCCATAATAATAGTAGTTGACGGATCTGTATGCGGAAAAAAACAGTGGGGGATGACAGGAGTTGGATATGTCCAATGAATAATGGAGGACGTTGTGTGTAATGACGGGGTTGGCACGGCAGAGGAAGTCCAGGCCATGGAAAAAAATAAATAAAAACAAAATAATGGAAAAATATAAATTTCTACATCCTTTCACTGTCTTCAGTGCGACAGGAGTGACATTCCTTCCAAGCTAAAGTTGTCACTTTCTCTCCACCATTCAGTTAGAGAGCAAGTGGGACTTCCCGACCTGCCCATGATAGAAACGTGCATTTTCACCATTTCTTCACTGTAGGTTTTATTCTAAAAACCTTAATCACTGTAAACAGTGCGACATTGGGTCTTGCATCTCTTCTGTGGCCTCGGAAACTAAGCGCTGATTCATGACAGTTTGAGAATATTAGTTTTTCTTTATGAAACACGTTTACAAGAGCAGTACCCTAAAATATGAACTTCTTTTTCATTTCCTTTTGTGGTGTATCTCCTTTTCTTATATTTTATTGACATTTAGTCTACAACGAGCCTGCAGTATCCACAACGTAGTTTTATTTGAATTCTTTTTAAGGAATATCAAACATTACTGATAAATTCAATTTCCTATTTTTAGAGCATTCAGCGAATGCGGTTAGCATCTAGCGCAAATGCTTCCTATAGTTAATATAGAATCTTTAACGTACACATCCTTCTGATTCATCTATCACTTCAGCAACTTGCTTGACTTTTTCGTTTGTGACTGGAGTTTTAGATGTCTTTCATGTGCATAAACTTCGACATAACACTCGTTTGCTTTCACCTTTAGATTTTTTGACTGTCGAAAGTACAGGAACAACCTACTTATACAACGATACCAAAATTCGACACTTCGGCTATCCAGTAGAAATTTATTACGGGTCAGTATTCCATATTATATATCTCAAGCAAACCCGCAGGACGACTGCATCAAAAACATGAAATAACACAACTATTTCGCGCATTACGTCCCCGCTTGACGAACGATATTATGCAACAGATACTACCGCAGTAGGAAAGTAAGTTTCATTGATTTCATTATACTCTGTGTATCATTCCGAGATAATTTACGTTGTCCTCGTATATATGGTCAAGTCCTAGTTCCATAAAGCATTCACACATTTCTATAGCAATGAATTAGAGTGTGTTACGTGTGGATGTTCTTCTTGTGTATATCAGTGTGCTGGTAATGGATAGTTTACAAACCTGACAATGGCCTAACCTAATGGAATCGTGAACAATTTGTTTATGACGACAAATATGTTATTTGTGAAACGTTATAGGACAAACAAGAGTATACATACTTGTTTTAATGGTACACACTACACTTGTGTAAGATGCAGCCATGTAAAAAGAAAACTTTCTTGCCTACAGTGGAATACATGACAGTGTTTTATAATTACTTATTTGTGAGTAAAACGGATGTAATTATCCATTAAAACATTGGTGTAGATTTAATATTTCTTTGTTGTCCATAATTGCTACCTACTTCCTGTGTAAATCGTTAACGATATCGTTATATATTTATGACACCATGTTGACTCAAAGACTTGTTGCGTAATACGTAATGAAGATCTTTTTCCTTTATTATGGTTTGATGGTTAATTATTCTTTTCTAAGTTGTTCTATATCACTTTTTTCTGCTTTCACCGGTGAGTATAGACATACTGTTAGGGCAGGGATGGAACGCCTAAGTTCTTATATAGATGCCAGAAACATGATTGCTGATAATATCACGTAATACGTGATATTACCCTCATTACTAGCCTTTTTGCAATGCGAATCGCCTTTCTACACCAACATTAATAAAGTACAAATCAAATTACGGTATTTGGTGCCTAGTGCTTCTGATACCACTACCTTGCATGTCCAATCATGAATTATTGTCGGTAAATATTTATACGCACTCTAGTTTCTCTGATTTTCTTGTCCATGATCATTTCGCGGCATACATGTTTGAGGAAGCTGTGTGTGCCCGGCTCATCTCGGAGCATACTCTCTTGAAATTTCAGACTTGACGCACAGTGCCTCTAATATAGCGTCTCCCACTGGAATTTGTTGAGCGTCTCGATAATACTCTCGCGCCAAGTAAGCAATGTTGCTACGAAACCCGCTGCTGTTGGTTCTGTCTCTCAGTCTCTCTCTAATCATACTTGGTAAGGGTCCTATACTGATGAACAGTACTGAAAATTCGGTCGAAGTTATGTTTTTAAGCCACTTCTTTCGTGGATGAGTATAAGCTGGGAATGTAATTGAATGGTCGTTTCCTCTAAATGATTACATTTATTCAGCTTTCCACTAATATCGATAATGACAGAGGAATCTCGATTCTGCTTCTGTTTCATTCCTTAATGTAGTGTGCAGGGTGTTCTGCACTGTTAGTGTGAAAACTTTGCAAATCGTAGAGGAACATGAGGGCAGTACTGTAGTGACTGCCTGTGCAGGCTCCTTACTGTGAGGCAAATTTGGAGAGACCCTTCTTTCCTGTCAGTAATTATTACTGGGAAAAGGACTGGTGAAGTTAAGCCAACAACAATCAGATTTACACGTCTTGGAGTAGATTACGTGATGAAAAAGCAGATGGCTGTAAAACACGTGCATTTTGGAAGAAGATCAGAGCTAATCTCGCATTTGGATGTGATATTCATTATTTTTTCAATAAAATAATAAACAAATTTAAAAGCTGAGTTTAGACCTTTATTGTATACTCTTAAGAGTGCGTTATGTATTTTTTATGTAAAAAGCTTTCACCCAGAGGACATTTCAAGACATCGACGAAAGGCCTCCGCGGGGCGCGAGGGCGACTCTAAGGAGCTCTGAATGCCACAGTTTTCAACCTTGAACAAAATTTCTGTAACTTTGAAACTGGCATGTAGGATTATTCAAAAATAAGTATTTTTTAACAAAATTACTGCACTCTGATATAAAACTCAATTTGTTTGACAAACAAGTTGTTATAAAAACATGTACCAAAGACCGGAACTAAAATACACTCCTGGAAATTGAAATAAGAACACCGTGAATTCATTGTCCCAGGAAGGGGAAACTTTATTGACACATTCCTGGGGTCAGATACATCACATGATCACACTGACAGAACCACAGGCACATAGACACAGGCAACAGAGCATGCACAATGTCGGCACTAGTACAGTGTATATCCACCTTTCGCAGCAATGCAGGCTGCTATTCTCCCATGGAGACGATCGTAGAGATGCTGGATGTAGTACTGTGGAACGGCTTGCCATGCCATTTCCACCTGGCGCCTCAGTTGGACCAGCGTTCGTGCTGGACGTGCAGACCGCGTGAGACGACGCTTCATCCAGTCCCAAACATGCTCAATGGGGGACAGATCCGGAGATCTTGCTGGCCAGGGTAGTTGACTTACACCTTCTAGAGCACGTTGGGTGGCACGGGATACATGCGGACGTGCATTGTCCTGTTGGAACAGCAAGTTCCCTTGCCGGTCTAGGAATGGTAGAACGATGGGTTCGATGACGGTCTGGATGTACCGTGCACTATTCAGTGTCCCCACGACGATCACCAGTGGTGTACGGCCAGTGTAGGAGATCGCTCCCCACACCATGATGCCGGGTGTTGGCCCTGTGTGCCTCGGTCGTATGCAATCCTGATTGTGGCGCTCACCTGCACGGCGCCAAACACGCATACGACCATCATTGGCACCAAGGCAGAAGCGACTCTCATCGCTGAAGACGACACGTCTCCATTCGTCCCTCCATTCACGCCTGTCGCGACACCACTGGAGGCGGGCTGTACGATGTTGGGGCGTGAGCGGAAGACGGCCTAACGGTGTGCGGGACCGTAGTCCAGCTTCATGGAGACGGTTGCAAATGGTCCTCGCCGATACCCCAGGAGCAACAGTGTCCCTAATTTGCTGGGAAGTGGCGGTGCGGTCCCCTACGGCACTGCGTAGGATTCTACGGTCTTGGCGTGCATCCGTGCGTCGCTGCGGTCCGGTCCCAGGTCGACGGGCACGTGCACCTTCCGCCGACCACTGGCGACAACATCGATGTATTGTGGAGACCTCACGCCCCACGTGTTGAGCAATTCGGCGGTACGTCCACCCGGCCTCCCGCATGCCCACTATACGCCCTCGCTCAAAGTCCGTCAACTGCACATACGGTTCACGTCCACGCTGTCGCGGCATGCTACCAGTGTTAAAGACTGCGATGGAGCTCCGTATGCCACGGCAAACTGGCTGACACTGACGGCGGCGGTGCACAAATGCTGCGCAGCTAGCGCCATTCGACGGCCAACACCGCGGTTCCTGGTGTGTCCGCTGTGCCGTGCGTGTGATCATTGCTTGTACAGCCCTCTCGCAGTGTCCGGAGCAAGTATGGTGGGTTTGACATACCGGTGTCAATGTGTTCTTTTTTCCATTTCCAGGAGTGTATATCGCAAAAATACTACGTAGTACAGTAGAAAAAACTCTACCTCACAAGTTACAAGAAAGTATAATGTAACTGCAGTATATATCATAATTTATAGATCTCACCTACTTCAAAATCATCGTTCTGAAAAAGAAACAAGCGTCCAAAGTTTCAGCTTGTGCTTTTTAATACTGAAATTGAACGAACAGTTGGCCTTTTTTTCACAGATGTCGAAACTCGCTCATTCTGACGAAATTATGTCGATAACCGTCTTCCACTTCCCAATTGAAACGTTTTTTTTCAGTGCTGGGATTACTTTTTGATCCTTTTCTGTCCGTATAAATACATTTGTAATTTTCAAGGATTCGCGTCTAACTTCTTATAAAAGACAAACGAAATGGGAAGTTAAACAGAAGCGAGACAAGCATGCGCTTTCAAATCGCTTATCCGAAACTAATGTTGTTATGAAGAGAATTTTTTTTGAGAACAGTACGTTAGTTGATACTAACGCTCTGTCTAATGATACTATTCTGAAAGACCAGGACCGCGATTTCGTCGGTATCTCCTATTACAGTATTACGTCGGTTACATTCGAGTCGTCTGATGCGCCATACCATCACGCAGTACAGCACAGATTTAACGTATTTTAACATTTATGGCACACTTCACCCTAATATAATCTTAAACATAGACCCTCTAAGAAACATTTTAAGCCAATAAAGAAGCTGCGCTAAAACATTCCTACCGTGGTACATGTCCATAAAATAAATAAATACATTAAAATTTCGTTCTTTTATATATTTGAAATAAACAATTCCATAGTATATCACAGGCATGCTTGTCAAGGGTGAAAGATTTATTGTATACTGATTATTCTACTGTACCCCTTAATGCAGCTGCTTGATACCTTACTAATATTTGCCAGGCAGCGGTGTGTGAGGTAGCCTGGATGGTAAGTGAGATTTCCTGCTTCCTCATTGTCGGAAGCCTCGCTGGTGCCGGTTGGATATTTGTGAAATTTCTGGGGAACAGTTTCTCGCCGCTCTACATCTTCGTGTGGCAAGTCCACGGGATAAAATGCAACCTCCAGATAAAATGGATCGCCGGCAGGAGTGGCCGAGCGGTTCTAGGCGCTACAGTCTGGAACCGCGCGACCCCCACGGTCGCAGGTTTGAATCCTGCCTCGCCCATGGATGTGTGTGATGTCCTTAGGTTAGTTAGGTATAAGTAGTTCTAAGTTCTAGGGGACTGATGACCTCAGCCGTTAAGTCCCATAGTGCTCAGAGCCATTTGAACCATGGATCGTAACACAACTTGTATGTGTCCACATATTTTTATTTGTTTTCCTTAATCCAATCTGGGACCTCTGTTTATGCCGGTTTTGCGTCATTAAAGAGGTGTATCATGACGTACCTTTATTGATGGAAACTGTGTCTTCGTATCTAAACGTCTTACTCGCTCCTCTTTCACTGGTATTTCTGCTCCGCGGTCACTGATCGTCGATTTTCACATAGGTGTAAAAGAAAAACTGACACAGGTGGTTACCATCATGACCAAGGATTCGTACACTCATGGGTAAAAACACTTTATCTCTTTGCTTAACAGCGTGTTGGTTCATACACAATACTACTTCGATCCTGTGTGGCATTGGTGTGAAACATGTTTTGCATTTTTCCGGAGTTGCGCGTTACCAGAAGTCTATGCACATTCCCGAAATTTTGCGCTAGTACACCGTGGGCACGGAGCTGGCGCACGATAGCGTTTTGGATTTTTTCCGTCGTCTTCAAATCGGACAATTTGCTAATACAGGAAAAAGTGAGTCCGCTGTCCTGCTCCTCTGACTACCGCAACACGATTCTAGCTTTGTGATACTCAAATTTTTCCGTCTGGATGAAGCCATCGACGTCGGGGAAGAAGTCTAGCATGGAGGAATACAGAGTATCAGCAGTATTGTTCACAAGGTACGCAGCTGTCATGGTGTCTTCGATTACTACCATATCGAGGAATAAAAAACCAGCGAAGTCATATAAAAAATACAAATCTACGACAAATTCTTCATTTGTGTGGCCCTATTGTCCTCAGTTGCTTTACAATTAGCTACAGCTGCCATAAAATGAGTGTTTTTCTCACCAGATCCGTTTCTCTTTGTTGAGGTAAGGCATCATTAGTGGTCTGTTATTAAGGATATTTACAGTTTGATTTGTTTTTAAGATTGAAAAACAATTCTTCATCAGTTCGTTGGTTGTTACTTAGCGCAATATCTGCTTGGTTTCTCGCCTGCATCAAGAAATTCCGTCTGCTAGCACGTCTTTCGTTTGTTTCTTCATTAGACACTGATATTTGTAATCTAATTTCTCACTCCTTTGCACAACTACGCATTTTTTTACATTTAACGCAGCACACTTGTTCAGACACCACTGTTTTCTGTTTATTTGTATACTTCTAAGTGTGTTTTTTATTCTGTTTAATTATGTATTTTATCTTTTTCCTGCGATTTTTGCAATTATTTCTTGTAGTGTCTGGTTTACAATGTTTACCTGATCGTTCAGCAACTGTTTATTTTGTGTTAATGCTGTGTGTATATGGAAATTTTCTTCGAAAGTGAGGCGGTATATTCTTATGATGTACATATATTTTTCAGTATTGCTTGGTCTGTGGTATTGCTGTTTTAGATGATATGCAAATGTTGAATGGTTTTTCCATATTTCAATGTTTTAATGTGTTCCTTATATCCACCCAACTCCACCTCCTCCATCCCTCTCTCACCGTTACGCTACTATTCAGTGATGTTCACTCTCTGTGCTTCACCCTGCACCACCCGTTCGCTACCCACACACAAAAAACACACCATTATTCCTTAATTTTTCTTACAAAGTACATAAATACACAGCAACATAATTAAATAGAATAACAAAACTAAAATTAATTACAAAAAAGTGCAAATCAAAGAAAAGCCAGCAGCAATGTTGACAACACAACAGAACACAATATGCACTTACTAATATACACATAAAACAGCAAACAGTGGTGTATGAACAAGTGTGCTGTGTAAAACGTAAAAAATTCATTGTTCTGCAAAGCAGTGAAAAATGAAGACTACAAGTATCAGTGACTAATGAAGAAAGAAGCCAAAGTCGTGGTAGCAGACGATATTTCAAAATGGAGGTGAGAAACCAAGCAGAAATTACCGTTAAGTAAAAACGAACAAATTGTTAACGAGCTGTTTATCAATTTTAAAAATAAATCAAATTTTAAATACATTTAATTACAGACCACTGATAATGCTTTACCTCAACAAATTGAAATGTGTCTGGTGAGAAAAACATGTACGTTCTTGTAGATGTAGCGACGGAACTAAAATCACCTCCGGATTTCGATGAAGCGTGAACGTCTTTGTTTTCTTTGCTACTTTCCTAGAATTTTTATCAGATGAGCCCGGTACCCCAGCTTCGCGAACGGAATGCTGACAAACTGTGGAACACGATGACAACACCATCGCAGGTTTGTACCACCGTGGATCAGCGGTGTGCCATTAGATGACTGTTAGGTGAAGTGTTGAAATCAGCTGAAATTCACCATCGGAAGTGAGTGAGTATGGTGAAAGTTATTTCAGTCGTACACGTGTTTAAGAATGGGCTGGTAATTTCAAACTGGGTATAACAAGTATAGAAGATTCGTCACGGCCCGGACACTATCTGCCCAGTAGCATAGAACAACATTGTTATTATCTGATGCGTAAAACAGCCTAATTATGGTGAGTGATACTGCAGCAGCGTTTTACGTTAGTGTATGATCAGCCTACAATATTGTTCATCACGTATTGCTGATCAAGAATGTGTGTGCGAGGTGGGTTTCAAAACATTTGACATCAGAAATGTAAGGAAGGCGCATGCATGTGCCCAGCGAGCTTTTGCGACAGTGCGAGGCTGTTGGAAAGACATTCCTTCAGCGTGTTCTAATGGGAGAAGAAAGTTGGGTGCATTTTTAACTCAGTGAAAGAAGCTCTTAGTGGCTCAATGTTCGCTGATGAAGAGAAAGTCCAGGCAGCAATGCATAACTCGTTAAGCAAAAAATGGCTCTGAGCACTATGGGACTTAACATCTATGGTCATCAGTCCCCTAGAACTTAGAACTACTTAAACCTACCTAACCTAAGGACAGCACACAGCACCCAGCCATCACGAGGCAGAGAAAATCCCTGACCCCGCCGGGAATCGAACCCGCGAACCCGGGCGTGGGAACCGAGAACGCTACCGCACGACCACGAGATGCGGGCATAACTCGTTAAGCATACAGCCTCAAGAATTCTTTGCACGTGGAATTGAGAAGTTTGTCCAGCGCTGGCATAAGTGCGTAGAACTTTAGGAGGATTACGTTGAAAAATAAGTAAGCGAGTATTCTATTCCAGTAACAAATTCTTCAAAATAAAATTTTCCTCTTGTTGTTGGGCCACATATGTCATGAATGCGCAAGTAATTATCCCACTTAGCATAACAGTGCCCCACAGAGCTGCGTCCGTGGCGCAGTGCACAATTCGAGCGGCCGTTGCTGGATATCTGTGACCGCGGCACGTCCATCGATTTAATGCTGGAAGAAACCGCGATTCATTCAACCAGAAGGCTTTTCTGTTGATCTAATTTCGATGATCCTGTGTCCACTGTTGACGTTACAGTCAATGTGGCTGGTTCAACATGAGGATCCGTAGTGTTCGTCTGTGACGGAGTACCATGTTAAAACTGCACTGACGGTAAAAAGTTGCAAGTCCAAGCAGGAGTTGTGTGACACAAACAAAAGTCGGTAGGTATGTTTCTACATCTGAAAGACGAGTGCCGCCAGTATAAGAACAAAAATCAGGTTTCCTTTAAATTCACGGTCGTGAGTGTTAGTTACCATTAAGACTCGACATGGAGAGTTGATTTCCGTCAAGAATGCCTTTAAGGCAACAAAGACGCAATTATCAAACAACCATTGAGTCTGAACGAAGTCGTGCAATAGAACTACGAGAAGATGGGTGTTACATCTGCGATACTGCGGAAAGATGTGGCAGCAATGTAGCCACGGTACGTGATTTGTGGTAGTGGTTGTCTGCAGAACGTACAGTCACAAGAAGATTGGGCTCCGGACGGCGACATGGAACTACCGAGAGGGAAGAACATCAAGCTAGGCGTATGGCCTTGGTGCATCGTACTGCATCTGCAGCAGCCATTTGAGCAGCAGATGGCACCGGAGTGTCATAACGTAAGAAGAAGCCCTGTACCGTGCGTTCCACTGACCCCAAACCATCGTCATTGGCGACTTCAGTGTTGTCAAGCGAGAGCTACACTCCTGGAAATTGAAATAAGAACACCGTGAATTCATTGTCCCAGGAAGGGGAAACTTTATTGACACATTCCTGGGGTCAGATACATCACATGATCACACTGACAGAACCACAGGCACATAGACACAGGCAACAGAGCATGCACAATGTCGGCACTAGTACAGTGTATATCCACCTTTCGCAGCAATGCAGGCTGCTATTCTCCCATGGAGACGATCGTAGAGATGCTGGATGTAGTCCTGTGGAACGGCTTGCCATGCCATTTCCACCTGGCGCCTCAGTTGGACCAGCGTTCGTGCTGGACGTGCAGACCGCGTGAGACGACGCTTCATCCAGTCCCAAACCTGCTCAATGGGGGACAGATCCGGAGATCTTGCTGGCCAGGGTAGTTGACTTACACCTTCTAGAGCACGTTGGGTGGCACGGGATACATGCGGACGTGCATTGTCCTGTTTGAACAGCAAGTTCCCTTGCCGGTCTAGGAATGGTAGAACGATGGGTTCGATGACGGTTTGGATGTACCGTGCACTATTCAGTGTCCCCTCGACGATCACCAGTGGTGTACGGCCAGTGTAGGAGATCGCTCCCCACACCATGATGCCGGGTGTTGGCCCTGTGTGCCTCGGTCGTATGCAGTCCTGATTGTGGCTCTCACCTGCACGGCGCCAAACACGCATACGACCATCATTGGCACCAAGGCAGAAGCGACTCTCATCGCTGAAGACGACACGTCTCCATTCGTCCCTCCATTCACGCCTGTCGCGACACCACTGGAGGCGGGCTGCACGATGTTGGGGCGTGAGTGGAAGACGACCTAACGGTGTGCGGGACCGTAGCCCAGCTTCATGGAGACGGTTGCAAATGGTCCTCGCCGATACCCCAGGACCAACAGTGTCCCTAATTTGCTGGGAACTGGCGGTGCGGTCCCCTACGGCACTGCGTAGGATCCTACGGTCTTGGCGTGCATCCGGGCGTCGCTGCGGTCCGGTCCCAGGTCGACGGGAACGTGCACCTTCCGCCGACCACTGGCGACAACATCGATGTACTGTGGAGATCACACGCCCCACGTGTTGAGCAATTCGGCGGTACGTCCACCCGGCCTCCCGCATGCCCACTATACGCCCTCGCTCAAAGTCCGTCAACTGCACATACGGTTCACGTCCACGCTGTCGCGGCATGCTACCAGTGTTAAAGACTGCGATGGAGCTCCGTATGCCACGCAAACTGGCTGACACTGACGGCGGCGGTGCACAAATGCTGCGCAGCTAGCGCCATTCGACGGCCAACACCGCGGTTCCTGGTGTGTCCGCTGTGCCGTGCGTGTGATCATTGCTTGTACAGCCCTCTCGCAGTGTCCGGAGCAAGTATGGTGGGTCTGACACACCGGTGTCAATGTGTTCTTTTTTCCATTTCCAGGAGTGTATTTGGAGGGCAGGGTGTAGGTGTGTCATGTTTTCAGATGAAAGCTGGTACTGTTTCGGCGCCAGCGACGGCCGTGTGCGGGTTAGAAGAAGGACAGTTGAGGGACTGAAACCAAGCTGTCTGCGTGCTGAAGACACGGGTCCTAGAATTGTGGTTTGGGGTGCGATTCCATACGACAGCAGGAGCATTCTCGTTGTTACCCCACGCATCCTGACATAAGTTTGGACTTGAATCTGGTGATTACATCTGTTCAGCTGTCGTTCATTAACAGCATTCCAGGAGGTATTGTCCAACAGTAGGGCTCGCCCGCGTATCGCTGTAGTAGTGCAACATACTCTACAGAGCATTGCCTGCTCGATTGAAAAATCTGTCTCCAGTCGAGCACACATGGAACATCATCAGACGACCCTCCAGCCCCATCCACAAGCAGCATTAACCGTCCCTGTATCGACCGACCAAGTGCAACAGGCATGCAACTCCATTCCGATACTCACACACGGCACCTGTACAACAAAATGGCCGGCCGCTGTGACCGAGCGGTTGTAGGCGCTTCAGTCCGGAACCGCGCTGCTGCTACGGTCGCAGGTTCGAATCTTGCCTCGGGCATGGATGTTTGTGATGTCCTTAGGTTAGTTAGATTTAAGTAGTTCTAAGTTCTAGGGGACTGATGACCTCAGATGTTAAGTCCCATAATGCTCAGAGCCATTTGAACCATTTTTTACGCCACAATGCACGCACGTTTGGATGCTTGCGTTCAACATCCTGGCGGCTGCACCGGTTATCAATGTACCAGAATTTTACATTTTCAATGGCTTATCTCGCTCTTACTTTAACCTGGGACTTTGCAATCACTTAAATACGTTGTCTAAAGAAATTCATTCCCCAAATTTCATTACTCTACATCAGTTACTTTCTGGGGTTACGTTCTTTTTTTTTCGTCTGTGTGAATGCGAGGAATGCTGCACTGCGAAACAGTAGTACCTGCACCGACACTACGTTCTTTACCAACCAGATTTGCCATATATCATAGTCTGTCGTGCTTCACAGCACGGTCATACTACCGAACTCTACGATCTGTATTGACGCGTGGAAGTCCAATACCTTGTCGTTTTTTCATGGGTTGAGTGCCCTCAGTCACAGCACGTAAATGCTCACAGCAGTAGTACGATAGAGTCGACCAACTTTGTCATATGCATGATGATGGTTCGCAGGCGCCGGGGCGTATCAGTCTGCCCGTTGTCAGTGTCGTTTATGTCATTGGATTACCACATATGCAGTTCATGTAGTCGCTGGAGTCATTCCACCATTCGTGTCTGTTAGGCTTCTACACATTCCTTACTGCATCAAGTGCCGGAGAAAGCCACCATGTGGCCATGAATCTGGCTGTGAGGAGTGGTCTGAATGTTTTTGGTGATCACTGTGTACCTTTCTGTAAGAACCAAAGCAGTAATGGGCTATATGTGCCATGACTAATAAAACAATGAAGTTTCTGAATGGTACGTATCAAGAAACTAAATTCCTATTGTTGTCTGGACGTACGCCCATATGGCGAGAGGTGGGAACTCATAAACACCCCGAAACATTGTCGAAAATGATCGCTTTAGCGCTCCAGGTATCATAGTGAAGGGAGTCATAACGATGCAAGGGCGTACTGACCTCCAAATCTCTGAACACGGCGTGAAGACGTTGAAGATGACGAGCGCCCTGGAAGCACCAGTACATCACCAACCCACGTAATAGTGAAAAAAGAGAATGAAACGGTTATGAAAGATCGCAGAATAACAATCCAAGATGTTGTTGATGATGATGGCATGTCAAATAGCTCACGACATGAAAATCGTTGGTTACGAAACGTATGATAGCAAATTTTGTTCCAAAATTATTGAACTTGAAATAACAACTGCGGTGAATGGAAATTGCTCAGCAGTCACTAGATGAAGTCAGCAACGAAGCAACACTGAAAAGTGCCATAAAGACGTCGAAACTTATGACTAGTGGTCATTCTGGATCTCCAATAGTGTAAAAAGCTCGTCGGGTGAACTCAGATATGAAGGTTACACTCGAAATTTAACGGCGTAATGAACCATAAATATTGCCAGATGGTCGATCTACAGGCAGCAATAGATACAAGATTGACGCTGTTGGCTGTGTAGCAAGACGAATAAAACGCCAGGTTTTGGGGCGAAAAAATTCATAGCCGTTTCATTATTATAATGCACTTCATTTTCTTGCGTTTTACAAAGTATTTCGAGGAAACAACAGTGTAATGATGCTTCAGCATCCGTATTCGCCCCAGTGGCTCCGTTTGACTTATTTTGATCCGGAAAATCAAGAAAACATTAATGAGTCATCGCTAAGAGCTAATAGTTATTCCAAAGTTCGAGTTCCAGAAATGTTTCGGAGGCTGAAAAAAGCTGTAGAGTGAGTGAATAATATCTAACGGAATGTTAGTCAGAAACATGGATAAATAAAATTCTTAAAAATGCGATTATTGCAGTAAATTTTTGCAACTCTTATATCGCTTAGACCACGTGATGCTACCACGGAAGCTTTCTTTTGTGGTCGCGTGAAGGTAGGAACTGTTCTTTCAATTCTGATGTTCAGTGTTTGCTGCAGGTGAATCGACAGTTCCCAGTAAGCAGAATATCCTGTGTTTACTAAATAATTATTTCATGTCTAGGACGAACAGGAGCTTCAAACTCGTTGTCAAAATGGTGCAAATGGCTCTGAACACTATGGGACCTAACATCTGAGGTCATCAGCCCCTAGACTTAGAACTACTTAAACCTAACTAACCTAAGCACATTACATACATCCATGCCCGAGGCAGGATTCGAACCTGCGACCGTAGGAGCAGCGCGGTTCCGGACTGAAGCGCCTAGAACCTCTCGGTCACAGCGGCCGGCAAACTTGTTGTCCCTTCGTTATATTGCCGAATATACTGTCTGTATTCCAACTGTAGAGGAGTTAGACCAACGCTCGGTAAAGGTCCCATATATCAGTAAAAACAGAAGAAATGCGCACCACGCGTAAGATGATCGGGCTGAGGAGTGAGCCGACTGCCTTTTACTCACCCCAGAGAGCTCTCCTCCGTGGCTATGGACCAGCATAAATATGGATGTCGCAATAACATTCCATATGTGTGTGGTGTTTTCCTCGCTCTTTTGTCAGTTGTCCTTGGGGGTACACGTACATCTCGCCAGTATATCGTGCATGGCTCGACGGGTCAGTTACGGACAGACTACAAATCGAAAATTCCATTTCTATATCAGCTGTTTGCCGTTGAGTTTGGCTACTATTTGTCGCTTCGTTTACCTATAGTAATGATTAGCTGATGCGAGGAACGGGAAGTAGCACGCTGGTTCCCAGACCTCGATAAACTGTTATTTTCTTCTGCAACTGTCTGGGAAAGTTATTTAAAAGCTATGAGAAAGGGCGTCTACATCCATGAGTAAAATTCTTAGTTAAGGGCGTTCAGACGAAACTTACGGTGAACGTCAGCCTTACTGCATGTTTGTACACATTCCTACTTTTTGTTAATTGTTTTGGAAGTTAATTGTTAACTGATTCTTCTCAATACAAAACTTTCGTATAAAAGATAATAGACTAACATTGAAAGATACAATAAGATACACCAAAAGGAATTATCTGAATTGGACCGAAATCAGTAGATGTAATGTGTTTACATGTACAGCAACGAAATGAATACAGTTTCAGATATTTTAAGTGTATTATTATTGGCCTGTAAGACGGGTGGGGGAGGGGGTCTTCACATGTGATAAGTTTTTAATCTCATACCGTCGCCCTTTGTGGTAGACATCGAGCATGAAGTCTACCTCATTCGTCTGTGCTCCGGTTACACAGGTTAAAAAAAAAAATCCATATTTTGACATGTAGTAGTATGGATCAAAACAAGACCAAATAACCGGTAAACGTGGTCCTTCAAATGCACGCTTTAACACATCCGAGCACTTCTTTATTTGCACTATTGTGAAACACAATTCTGCTTGAAGTTACCAAGTGAGGTAGCGCAATGTGTAGTACACTGGATTCGCATGCAGGATCATTCTGCAGTCAGCTGCAAATCCCAGTTTTCTATATTTTCTCATTAGTGTACTTCGAAAAGAACGTCACCTTCCCTCCAGAAATTCCTATTTGAATCCCCGAAACATCACCGTAATATTAGTGTGTTGTTAGAGACTACCTGTAACAAGTTTTCTTTTAATCCGACTAGGTGCGAAAACCAGACACTCTCGTAGTCTAGTACTAGCGTCTTAAAAGTGGTCTCCTTTACAAATGAATCACACTTTCCCAAAATTCTCCCAATACACCGAAGTCGACCATTCGCCTTCCTCACAACAATTCTCACATACTCGTTCCATTTCATATCACTTTGCAACGTTACCCTCAGATATTCAAACGATGTGACTGTATCAAACAGTACACTACTAACGGTGTATTCGAACGTCACGGATTTGATTTTGCTACTCACCCTCATTAGCGTATGTCTTTCTAAATTTATAGCAAGCTGTCATTCATTATACCAACTAAAAAATATCTGTAAGTGAATCTGAACCCTCCTAGTGTCAATCAACTTCGACACCTTCTAGTACTCTATAGAATCATCAGCTAGCAAGCGCAGATTCCTTATCACCCTGTTCGCCAGATCATTTGTGTATATAAAAAATATTAGCGATCCTGAAGATGCCCTGTCTCTAACGAAGTTTCGCACGAGCGACTATATTTAAAACCTTGCTGTAATGAGGACACATTCACCAACTGTTATCCGTGAATACAGAGTTCAGAAAATATCTGCTGGCGTTGTTACTGTAACAGCGCATTATTAGCTCTAATGGAAGCTACTGCAGTTTGTTTCAAGCTTGTGCATAGTCGTTTTATCTTTGCGCTTACCAGCACAATGAAAAACTATTATTCAACAGGTGAAACGGACGTGATGTTACGGTATGTAAGCCCGTTAGTGATGTACAAGCATTGAATAAACGCGTTAGCAGTGTTTGGTACCTAATCCAC
Source organism: Schistocerca cancellata (assembly GCF_023864275.1). Classification (NCBI taxonomy): domain Eukaryota; kingdom Metazoa; phylum Arthropoda; class Insecta; order Orthoptera; family Acrididae; genus Schistocerca; species Schistocerca cancellata. Next base: position 252,955,453 of record NC_064631.1, read on the forward strand.
TACCAGCCTGGAGTTTTTCAGGGAGAATATAATTCCCTAAGATATCGGACACGCCATATTGAACACCTCTTGTAGCGATGGTTCACAACTGCAGATCGTACGCATTTGCAAGCGGATTGCATTAAATGCTCTGGTGTTTTACCGTAGCAGGATAATTTGTTCTCATTTGTTGACTGCATTCGGCAGGTCGTTCGTAATACCAAAGAGCTTGCAATAAGAGATATGTGTTTCGCAGCAGCGTGGAGCAACAAGTGCTCATATCTCTTTAGGCATGCCTTTTAGAGGTCATATTTACTGGACTTGTTTCTTATTTTGGTCGATATTACTACCTCTCAAAATATGGACTAGTTTTCTTTAGAATCCTGTATTCTTTCCTTACCGTGTCAGGTGCAAGCAACGTCTCCAGGTGGATTCAGTCTAGCGGTGGGCAGTCGTTATAGTGTTAAGGCTCATCAGTGAATATTGCTTGAAAGGCAGCTAACTACCTTTAAAGTAAAAATAAGTTATTCGTTACGTAGGATTCCATCTAGATGTACGACGTTTACTCGTAAATTTAGTTAATCATGTGATTCCTTGGTTACATGCTCGGATTAATTTGCAAACGTGAAAAGAAATTTTTCATCTTTGCTTGGAAAAACCTCACAACTGTCACAAAGAAAAATAACTTTAAGTAGGGTGTTTGTATAATGACCGACGAAAAATATACCTTGTTCAGGGCTTTCTGACGTGACAGTAGTTTCGACTTTGTAGCGCAGTAGCTCAGTTTATAACGTTGCTGCTTCCTCGGAATCTGGCTGCATATTCATCCGCAGTACTGAGGTCACTGTTGCTGAACGCACCGGAGCACCTATTCGGCACAATCTGTCACTCCAGTGGCGGCTCTCAATCATGCCCCCTGCCCTAACAAGCTTCCGAACCCACGTTACACACTCGTAAACAAGACATTCGTTACCGCCGGCGGACGGGATGTTGAGGTGTCCGCGATGGGGTAGCGTGACCCTCCCTACCCCTGGCTCGTTCGATAATAACGTGGGAAACGAATTTCCGGGGGGTGTGGCGCGGGACACCGCTCGACCGAGGCGTGGAGAATCCAGAATCCATCCGGGGGCGTCGGATGCTCTGGGGGAGGGGGAAAGGATGGAAGAGGCTGGACGAGGACGGCCCCGTGAAGCCCGTGAAGCCCGAAACGTGACCGTGGCCTGCGGTGCCGCGAAGAGCCCAGCGCCTGGCCGATACTGGATAAGCGGGCGCATCAGATTCGTAGGTGACATTCTAGCGGCACTCTGCAAAGGAAAGGCGAAAGTACCTCCGCCTGCCTGAGAAATAAGTTTGTTTTTATGATTTATGGTTCATGGCAACGTACTTTATTAGTGCCAGTGATATGACTCTTTTTCCGAAGAGCGATCCAAAGCAGCCTTATTGCAGATTGTCAAAGGTTTTCCATTGAGAATATTCTCTTCGTAAGATGTGTTCTGATAACAACAAAACTACTAAAAGGCATTTTCATAACATTTTACAGAGAGTGGATTCCATTTTAAAGACTAAATATCTTGGAAATTTCCCATGTAACCTGAAATAAACACTTAAGTGGACTCACGTATTGCAACCATTGTAAGTAGGCTGTTTATGTTTTTTTTATTGGCAACGTTACGTAGCGCTCTATATGAAAATACTGGCTGTGCTGTGTGCAGCCTGTGGCTAGTTTGCATTGTTGTCTGCCATTGTAGTGTTGGGCAGCGGCAGCTGGATGTGAACAGCGCGTAGCGTTGCGCAGTTAGAGGTGAGCCGCCAGCAGTGGTGGATGTGAGGAGAGAGGTAGCGGAGTTTTGAAATTACATATATTATGACTTTTGATGATATTAAGGTAAATACAGTGTTTGTCCTCTATTAAAATCTTTCATTTGCTAACTATCCCTATCAGTAGTTAGTGCCTTCAGTAGTTTGAATCTTTTATTTAGCTGGCAGTAGTGGCGCTCGCTGTATTGCAGTAGTTCCAGTAACGAAGATTTTTGTGAGGTAAGTTATTTGTGAAAGGTATGGTTTAATGTTACTCAGGGCCATTCTTTTGCAGGGATCTTTGATAGTCAGATTGCGTTGCGCTAAAAATATTGTGTGTCAGTTTAAGCACAGTCGTGTATAATTTGTTCTAAGGGGACGTTTCATATGTCGACCCTTAGCCTAGGATACCTCACTGGAATCTTCTGATTTTTTCTTGTAGTATGTGTATTTAGTATAGCTTTTGTTTATTGCTAGCGCGTAGTTGTAGAGAGAATCTCCTTTGTAGTTGCAGTCTTTCATTGTTGCACAGTAAAACAGTGGTGGCATGCATGTAGATTTGCACCAAGTATTTCGCAGCTGCAATTAACTAGATATTATTTTCAGTGCTATGTTAATGTGTTCTCTTATTTTTGCTATTCAAATTGTGCTTTTTTGTGTTACCGTGTGAAATATTGTGACAATAATGGCGTGTGAAAAACGTAACACTAGGCTCCAAAGTAAACTGAGAAATAATAGTGACGACGAACGTAGCTTATCAGCACCACTGGGTAGTGAATTAACAGACATTCGAAGTAGTAATTTGGTAATTGTGCATAGGGATATGGAGCGGGCGGCAAATAATGGTGTGGACAGTCAAACAGGTAGTGAACAGGGAAGCATTATCGATCGATCGGTCGGCAACAGCTCGCCTCAGGAATCCGAAATGACAGAACACAATATTGCAAATACTGTAGACTTGGGTCCTCACCGTTTTATCAAATAAGTGAAGACACATTTTCTGCTTGTCAAAATGTGAATGTTGCTGGTGCAAATGCACTGCCGAAAAGCGTAGAGGAACAGATTCCAGACACTAATGCATTGTTATTACAATTAATGCAACAAATGGGACAAAATCTTCAAAAGTTAGACACAATGGAACAAAATCTTCAAAAGTTAGACACAATGGAACAAAATCTTCAAAAGTTAGACACCACACTTGAACAAACACGTGAGGATTTAACCACTGAGTTACATAACATCGAATCGAAATGTCAAAAGGTCTGTAATGACGTAAAAACACAAATTTGTGAGCATTTCCAACCTATTTTTTCGCGTCATGAAAATGCATTACAGAATCACGAAGCAGCCATAAAAGAACTGCAAACTATTGTTCATGAAAATCATGAGACCTTGCAAGCTAAAATTGACTCAGTTGCATCTACCGATTTGGTTATGCAACTTGCAAAAACTCAGGAAAACTTACAGGACACAGTAGATTCGATTTCAACACAAATGGATACTCTGAAACTTGGTTCAGAAAAACACACTGAGGAAATGTGTACACTATCGGAGAAAGTAGCCGAACTTTCGGATCAGGTCACTAACTTATCTACAAAGGTAGATGATGATCTGAATGACACAAGACCCGTAGCCTTCACTGACACAGAAGAGTATGAACAAATTAGAAAATTCAAACAAAATCAGAATCAAATCAATACACAGTACAAAAGAGAAATCCGGGAAGTACAAGATCAGTTGACGCAGGTAATACAAAAATTACATATTTCAGAGGACACTCGCGCCCCAATATGGGAAGAGGGACATAGAAATACGGAACAGCCACAAATTAATAACACAGGGCATTTCGGAAGTTATGAAAGAAATTGGCAATGTGCACCGAATTTTGAGATCGAACCGCTGACACGACGTAACAATGACCGACATGCGACTCGCCGACATGATGATTTTGATTGTAAGCTGTTCATTACTACACGTAAATTCAAAACATTTAAGAACTCTGCCAACGACATTCATCAACAAGCATGGCTCCATCAATTCTCTCATTGCTTTCCTCCCAACTGGTCATTGGAGCACAGGTTAGAATTTATGTGTGGCTACTTGGAGAATGAACCAGCTGTAAGAATGCGATCGGTCATTCACGATTGTCACAGTGAAGGAGAATTTTACCATGCCTTCCTCTCAGCATATTGGTCTCAAGCCACACAAGACCGAGTAAAACATGGCATCATAATGATGAAACATTTCGAACAATCTGAATTTTCCAGTCCTGTGAAATATTTTGAAGACATGTTGCCCAAGAATCAGTACCTGTCAAACCCATACAGCCCCTCAGAACTCATCCGCATTTGCTTAATCAAACTGCCTGAACATTTACGACATATTATTTTAGCAGGACGTTGCAAAGACGACATTGAAGCTTTTCAGGGACTCTTACAAGAATTAGAAATTGACACAGACAGTCGCGGGATGCGAAAACAGGAAAACAATCACTACAGGGCACATCCGTCACAATTCTGTGATGACAGAAACAATAAATGGCCACGACAAGCCTATTCTTACAACGTGACCAAAACAGACACCACCCATATGACAACCACTGGCAGAGTAATAGTTACAGGGAAAGATCACCTTTCCGCGGTAATGACTATCACAGAGGCAATCAGAGAAACAGACAATATGGGAACCAAAACAACTATTATCAAGGGAGACAGAATAACTTTAAAAGCAACGGTCCAGTGCGCAGTTACAACTCAGGGAGAAATTCTCCACCACGTGACCGACACAAAAGAAACTGTGTAAACTACCGACAAAACGACAGACCCGAATTCCATCAGAACTGGCGAGCTTTAAACAGAGCTGGGCCCTCTCGGCAAGGCGAATTTGTGGAAGTTAGGCCTCCTAATCCCAGTAACGGCGCGCGCCAACAAAGAAACAAGACAATGACTCGCACCGCAGGCAGCCACCTGCGCCCTCTGGCTCAGGGAAAAATAACATTGACGCTAACCTTGAGCAAAATTCCAGTATTCTTTACGGACGAATACCGCATGATAATTGCATTCAAGTTGAAACTCTGTGTACTGAGAAGAGCAAAGGGTTACACCACATCTCACATGTAAAACCGTGTATTGAGAGATAAACTGTTTTTTAATTTAGTCTTTGCTATACAATTTTTCACTTCACGTTACTAGTATGCTTTAGAAACTGTTACCATGCAACAATGTTTGAAGTTAAATATCCAGTCAAGAACCAAGAGAACTTATTTAAACAGAAATTACGAATGCATTGTTATTGCGAACACACGACACAGTGTTATTGTGTGTGTACATTCTTGCTTGTTAGTTGCACGATTACGTAACGACTATAAGGCTCACATACTTAGAACATTTACCAGTACTGCTAATGAGATTCTAATGCAACACTTTTGGTTTACTTGAAAATACATTCCGGATTTAAAGTACTTTCTGAGAGATACCAGATGATACAGTGGTTAGTTAATGTGACAGCTACACGAGTTTATCACAACGCTACTAATGAGTGACATTTTACAATGTTGCTTTTGCGGTGTTTCTGTTTCATACCTGCACAGTTTTTCTGAATTCTTCTGGAAAGTAAAACATGTTTAATAGTAACTTTTGTGGTATAGCTACAAGGAAACAGCCTTTTTTGTAGCACAACAATACGTTACAGCACAGTACTTTCATCATCACAACAATAAGCGTAATAACTAAGATATCTATACGCAAAGCATTTCACTTTTGTTTATCATGAGGTAAGTACATTGACTTCTGCAGAACTTAGCTTTCGGAGGACGATAACTACGACACTTCCACAGAGATTATCTTACAGCAAGACGCACATTTAGCGCTACAGGACACGCATTTGAGTGATTAATTTTGTACTTAAGTCATTTATTTTTAAAGATATTTGAAGTACAATGATACAAAGGTTTTCCGTAATACATTTCATTCCATTCTTGTAATCTGTAACACCTGAGGGTATAATTACATTAATCCTCAGGCGGGTACATGCTTACTTTGTGTACCATGTGTTTGGCAAGCACAAGGAACCCTAGCTAATATGGTATTTGCTTATACAACTTTACACATCGGTACCATATTTCTCTAAAACACAAATTACACAGCTATCTGATCATTTAACTGAGACATAAACATGTTTTTTACTACGTCAGTGACACTGTGTGAACTTCATATTTTTTCGGAACCATTGTGATACTATGAGAGCTTTGAATGATGTATTTGGTATGAGATCATGATTTGTATAGTACGTTTGAGGTAGATGACACTATTTAAATCAGCAGACAATTCTTTATAGGTTTTGAAATTATTGGAGGAAGCTACAACGATTTTGAGATTTGACTGAGGTGTTATGATGTTATTATTATGACGACGATGTGTATTATGCTGTTGAGGTATGTTTATGATTAATAGGCTGAAGCTATATGAGTTATTTGATTAAGCCACGTAGCTGCTATGATGAAATATTGAAGAAGTGTCGACAAATAAGGTAAGCAGTAATGAATAGTGGGTAGGGACTCTTGACTTGTGAAAAAGGATGTTGGAAACCAAGAATCGTACTTTAAGAGTTATGAAATGTGTGTAAATGCGTGAATGTATCACAATGCTGGCGAAAATTTTTTGGACACTGTTATATTCACAAGAATTTGTATCTACACATTTGCAACGCGAATTCTTGACGTGTGAAATATTTTTATATGAGACTGTCACTGTAGCGGAAACTGCTGTCGTAAATATTTCTGTAAGAAAGTTGAGTGACCACCTGCACGTAATGCTTCTTGAGCGGCCAGCTGTGCGTCGCCTGGAAAAAAAGCCATTAGTGCCTTCTCAGAGGCACAGGTAGAAAAAGAGAAAGGGGAGGCCATTATCCTCGCTATTGACATTTCCTTGTTGACAGCATACTGTGGAGCTCGTAATTTATGATATTTACTAAAATGCCTAATGAAACGATGAGAAACATTTCACAGCTATTGTCTTGCTAGTTGAGAATAATGCCATATGGCTTGCCTTATGTATTTATTTGCTCATTTTCTTTAATATCTAGTTTCTAGCTGCACTGCAGCATTGTTTAAAATAAAATTTTATGAATGTACTAATATAGATATTTTATGCCTACAGACCCAGTAAAGAATAACTTTCATGTACTTCAAAAAAACCGAAGGAGCACAAAAACATATCATAGGAATTGCATACAGAATTTTCTTTTCAAGTACTTGGTAATTTTTTTGTAGAATTAGTTTTCATGGTGCACCACTTTAATTACATAGACATTAAGATGACCACTTTAATTACATAGACATTAAGATGTGAATATACATTTTCCTTATCTGCATTGTTGTTTTACTGTAATATTTTTTCTGCTTGAGCTATGTCATGTTTAGATATAAGTTATATCTGCTGCTGTTTGCCAGGCATAGTGTTACTGAATTTGACTTTGTGTTACTCTTCTAAGCTAGTTTTACTATTGATTTATTTTTCTTGTTGCTGCACATTGGCTCATATTAGTTGTAATGTTGCATTGCTTGGTAATTTAGATTTACTGTAGCTTGCTTTGCAATTTTCCATTTTTTTTTGCATTGCTGTTTGTGTTAATTTGTTATGTGCTGCTGCATTGCCTCGTCCCTTAGTTTAGCATCTGAGCTCAGTAGATTTAAGTTAGCTTAAGAGGGGGTAGACTATATAAGAAACTAACTATGATGAATTGGAAGAAATGCATTGAGAAGATATAAGAAAATGGTTTAGCCAAAAAAAAAAAAAAGGGTAGTGTACAGTGGAGAAAAACTATTTTGACAGAGGATGTGAACAGAATACAGAAAGCAGGCTTAGATAGGCCTTTTTGGGTATAATGATGCATGAAGGGAGATCTCCAAGAAGTAAAGAAAGTTTTGTTTGCAAAATACTGCACTAAAACAAACCCTGTCGTTTCCTTTTGTCTTATTCCGCTATATGTTTGTGTACCCTTGTGTATTTGTGTTTTTCCTGTCTTTATGTGTTTAGCTGACGAGAGCTATGTTGTAGACATTTTCTAATACTCTGTTATTTACTTTGTAAATGTTTAGACATTATTTATACTGTTTGGTTGCTCACATGTGAAGGTGATGTTTCAAACGTTCTTCTGATCTTTTATGTATGTACTTATGTCATAATTCCTGTAACACTAATGTATATGTTTATTTCTATTCTTTTGTAAAGCCCCTATTACTACAAACGTTATCTGTATTGTTATGTTCTTTAATGATGTATTTTGTACCTTTGTTATTGTATTCTTATGTTATAAAATTGTAATTGTCACCAGTTCATCAAATTAAGTAACTTGTACGTTCCATTTCACTGCACACGTTTCCGTTGGTCTTAGTATATGGACAATATGTGAGAAGTAGGGACTGTTAGTGTTTGCACGTGTGTTAATAATTCAGCAAGGGACTGGATAACAGCATTGCTGGTTCAAAGGACAATTCCAAAAACTTTGTGAGTGCACAAGTGGTGGTTATGGACTTGCTATATTCTCCGCAAGACTCTTCGATGGTGAATGTGCACCTGCACCGTCGCAGAAGATGGCTGCTGGCCATCTCTACCAGGACTACAGTGGGTCTACACCTTTGATGACCCACTAATACCATTATTTCTACAAGGACTACAGTGGGTCTACACCTTTGATGACCCACCAATACCATTATTTCTACAAGGACTACAGTGGGTCTACACCTTTGCTGACTCACCAGTACCACAATTTCTACAAGGACTGCAGTGGGTCTGCACCTCTGGTGGCCCACCAATACTCTCTACCAGGACTGCAGTGGGTCTGCTCTGTGATGACCTACCTACCAATATTCTTCAAAACTTCGACTGACTCTGCTGTGGGTTTGCTCTGTTGTGGCCCATTACCTGTCTGCATGTTAAGAGTCGGCACTGTCTTTCTGTTGGAAGGACAACACTACTTCTTCACGACTGCATGGAAATCCACTACTTCCGTGTGCATTGTCTTTTACTGCTCAGACTTAGAAAAAAAAAACACTGAAATTTTACTGTGATGAACAATCTGGACTGTCTTTATGGACTGTGAGAAAATTTTAGCTTTTGACCAAGTGGCGCTCGCTGTATTGCAGTAGTTCCAGTAACGAAGATTTTTGTGAGGTAAGTTATTTGTGAAAGGTATAGTTTAATGTTACTCAGGGCCATTATTTTGCAGGGATCTTTGATAGTCAGATTGCGTTGCGCTAAAAATATTGTGTGTTAGTTTAAGCACAGTCGTGTATAATTTGTTCTAAGGGGACGTTTCACCATCAAGTTCGTAAGTGTTTGGTACGACTGATATTCGGAGGGAACCAAATTTTATGAACGAGTTCAACCAATTTGTGATTAACAGACCTCAATTTACTCGATACAACAGCTCGTTAATTGCCAGGGGCATTGTACAGGTGAAGTATGATGCTACTTATTTATTGCGTTCCTCACCTAAAAAATGGCTCTGAGCACTATGGGACTTAACTTCTAAGGTCATCAGTCCCCTAGAACTTAGAACTACTTAAACCTAACTAACCTAAGGGCATCACACACATCCATGCCCGAGGCAGGATTCGAACCTGCGACCGTAGCGGTTCCTCATCTAACGAATATTTATATCTGTTTATTAGGAAAGTAGTTTCAAGTTGATCGGATGGAACACAGTTTGCATTCCAGGAAACAACAGCTGTGATGTTTTCGGCAGAAAATATCACATTTTGTTCCAGCCGAGAAATAGAAGATTCACATCTCACCCAAAGCAAGCAGTAATTCCCTATATATTTTGGATTCATTTTAAAACATTGGTATTAAATTCGTTTTCACAATTTCTAGTGGTCAAATGTAGGACCCCTTTTGCAAAAAGCTCTCTAATGTTTAATACCCAACAGTGGAACGAACCGTATTCTTCTTTACGAGCTCTCTTTCTCTCTCTCTCTCTCTCTTTCTTTGTGTCTTATCCCGCAACCTCTGCAGAATTTTCATTTCCACGGACTCAAAAACTGTTCTAATTTTTGATGTATCTGGTCTTGGCTCAGCTGTGTATGCCATAAGTGGCGTCACTATCGTTTTGTATATTCTTACGATTGTATCTTTTCCTACATATTTCTTATCCCAAATTGTATCATTTAAACACTCTGCCACTTCGTTTGTGTTTGCTACCTGTTATCTAGCCCATTCTCCACATTTCCACTGTTGAACAATTCACTACCAACGTATTTAATAACTATTTAGTTCACTTTTTAGTTTAAATTAACAGGCTCTTCAGGTATGGTCATAAATTTAGTTTTTTGATGGAACCTATAGGTTTTAGGCTCTCGCATTAAATACAGGGTTATTACAAATGATTGAAGCGATTTCACAGCTCTACAATAACTTTATTATTTGAGATATTTTCACAATGCTTTGCACACTCATACAAAAACTCAAAAAGTTTTTTTAGGCATTCACAAATGTTCGATATGTGCCCCTTACTGATTCGGCAGACATCAAGCCGACAATCAAGTTCCTCCCACACTCGACGCAGCATGTCCCCATCAATGAGTTCGAAAGCATTGTTGATGCGAGCTCGCAGTTCTGGCACGTTTCTTGGTAGAGGAGGTTTAAACACTGAATCTTTCACATCACTATGCGTGAAACTTGCCCGTACGCGTTCAACCGTTTCTTCGCTCACTGCAGGCCGACCCGTTGATTTCACCTTACAGAGGCATCCAGAAGCTTTAAACTGCGCATACCATCGCCGAATGGAGTTAGCAGTTGGTGGATCTTTGTTGAACTTCGTCCTGAAGTGTCGTTGCACTGTTATGACTGACTGATGTGAGTGCATTTCAAGCATGATATACGCTTTCTCGGCTCCTGTCGCCATTTTGTCTCACTGCGCTCTTCAGCGCTCTGGCAGCAGAAACCTGAAGTGCGACTTCAGCCGAACAAAACTTTATGAGTTTTTCTATGTATCTGTAGTGTGTCGTGACCATATGTCAATGAATGGAGCTACAGTGAATTTATGAAATCGCTTCAATCATTTGTAATAGCCCTGCATATTAAAGTCGCTGCAGGTTAACTTCACTGTATGCTAGAAGAACTGCAATGTATCCAATTCTACAACCACTACGTATACATGTCTTCTTTACCACCTCGTCCATGACCATATTAAAAAGAAGTGGGCTCAAAGAGTCACCTTGTCTAACACTATTATTAACTGCTATGCAGCTAATTAGCCTGGAACTAATTTTCGCCAGGCTGTAGTTGTTGGGATAAATGTTCTCAATTTTTTTCTATTTGAATACATCAAACTTAGGTCCCTATAGTAATAATGTGCGAGTGACCGACTTATAAAATATCAAACCTGTTCCTTCTTTTTATATATTTAATAACTTTTTTCAGTACCATGTCGAACCTGTTCACTTTATGTTCCAAGTTCTCAGTGTCTTCCTGATATAGTGCAGGAGCTGTATTTTTACCTAAAAACACCGTTGGTCCAGTGTCTTGACAGTACTTAAACTATACGTTTTATGTACTACCATTAGATGAAAGTTTCCAACTTGCATATCTAATGTAAGATGTTCAGCGGAACGACGTAGCTTCAAATTTGAAAGAAAATGCTGTTTCTGGGTTAATTACAGCCTTCTATGAGCGTACTGAAAATTTACTTGTAAAGGCAATTAATGGTTGGTCTTGGTTCAAATGGCTCTGAGCACTATGGGACTCAACTGCTGAGGTCATTAGTCCCCTAGAACTTAGAACTAGTTAAACCTAACTAACCTAAGGACATCACAAACATCCATGCCCGAGGCAGGATTCGAACCTGCGACCGTAGCGATCTTGCGGTTCCAGACTGCAGCGCCTTTAACCGCACGGCCACTTCGGCCGGCGGTTGATCTTATCTACAAGATAAGCTACCCGGAAACTTCTCTGATTATTACCGTTCGAGATGCCTAAAGGTGAGCATCGTACATTATAACGTACATAGCCACTGATTCACCAGTTCACGCACAACAGTTGTGTTTCTGAGACAGTGTGCGCCTTCCTCTGACAGTCTGAATATAGGCACTCTCGGTTCACTCTTACCTGAGCGTCCCAGCCAACGAAGGGACCTGCTTTCCAAGATTGGGCTTATATACAGCCGTAGAAAGTAAAGACTAGTAGCGCCTTTGGCTGCTACACTCTAAATTGCAGATTTATCCACCTAATTATAAAGATTTTCTATCCTTGGCCCAACAGTGGCACCTTTCCTTCGAAAGTGTGAGACTTGTGTGTTTAAGTTTATTTAACAGGTGCAGTTGACTGTAATAGCTGTGTGTAATGTGGTGTTCTGATGACAGAGGAACAAACCATTGCCACTATCGTCAGTGGAGAAGATTGAGCTGGCTGCTGCGTAGACAACTTTGTCTCTTACGAATTTCAAGCTCTGCTGACTCCGTGGTTATGGTTTCGGATATGGGTTTCCATCTGCAGTTTATTTTTATCTTGTATACCCAGAAGCAATTGAGATTTTGGAAGGTTCCAGGAGAAAATTAAACTGCATATGCAAACTCTTGTCTGAAACCGTCATCCAGCGTGGCAACAGTATCCCACTGGTAGCAGAAAAGATCTTTCCACGCAGCAACTAGCTCTATTTTCTCCACTGGCAATCGTTACATCAGTCGCGATGACTGAATAACAAATAACATTGCGAAGAGTTCCGTGTATGGTCCGTCATCGTAAAAAGTCACATTTGCTGCCGAAGGCGTGGCCTCGTGGCTGTCGACAACACATAACTTCGAATCTCTAAAGCATCGTTGGATAATGTTTCCAGACTCAGTTTCCTATCCTCGATTTGTTCTCCAAGACAACCTCTATAACCCCTCAAAGTTCATCGTAACATTTCTGGCACATCCTGTATCACAGCTCTAATTGATTCGCACAGACTTAGATGTAGCTCCAGAAACTTGTAAAAGTGCAATGTTGGCGTTATTTTACAACCGGTTCACTGTCAGGTCCCCTTGTTTATAGGTATTTGACCATCCTTGACAGGAAAAAATATCTTCATGCAGGCTTTTTCCACTGACAGGATAAAATACCTCTGCCTCTATAGAACTTGCCGAAATAGTGGCGTGACTTCTCACATCAAACCATTTCCTGATTCGCTTCGGGAAAGTTTATATCAGAATTTGAAATTTGCGAGTGGGATTGCATGTAGATGGTTCCTTAACAGGAACGCATTCTTCAGTCATATCTCATGAGAATTTGGCATGATGATACGTAGTGTTACGGCGTAAAGTCAAGCGCCGCTATGCTAGTAGGGAACGCTAGAGAAGAGATGGCTGTGAGAAGACGTCAGCCAACCGCACGCTGACCGACCCCTCTCCAGGACGACAACGCGACAGCAGTGGCCCCTGTGTGAAGAGGTCATAAGTGCCGCTACCGACTGTCGACGCCCACTTGAATAGGCCGGCCGGAGTGGCCGTGCGGTTCTAGACGCTACAGTCTGGAGCCGCGCGACCGCTACGGTCGCAGGTTCCAGTCCTGCGTCGGGCATGGATGTATGTGATGTCCTTAGGTTAGGTAGGTTCAATTAGTTCTAAGTTCTAGGCGACTGATGGCCTCAGTAGTTAAGTCGCTTAGAGCTCAGAGCCATTTCAACCAACCCACTTAAACAGTAGCTTCAAGACTAGACAGTTCGCTTATGCTCTACATGTGACACAGGCTTGGAATACTGAAGAAAATTATTTAGTATGTCATCCTTTGCTTGCGACATATCTATGTAATTGTGAAGGTTAAATATTGTCATTTACTTTTTGTAATAAAACTCATTAATACGATTTGTTTGAATGGTTGTCTAGCGTACCGAGTAGGCAGGTTTCCTAGACACCAAATATTTGACGACAAGCATGGAGACATAACACGTAGCAACATTACGTACCAAGGAAGAACAGCAACGCTCCGAACCGTGGGTTCTACTGATGTAAATTGGCTGCCTCAGGAAAATTTTCAACTTGGTGTCCTTCAAAATATGTATTGCTTGGGTCGTATTAAATTAAAATTATAATGGGGTGCCTGTTGAGGCAATGCTCAAGCTGTTTCCGCTTATCTAAAGGTATTGTCTATTCTCTGAAATACAGTTTCATAATCATATCCAGAAGTGCAAAATGGCTAAGCAGGTAGGGCTAGAGGACAAATGTAAGGATGTAGAGGCTTATCTCACTAGGGGTAAGATAGATAAAGCCTACATGAAAATTAAAGAGACCTTTGGAGAGAAGAGAGCCACTTGTATGAATATCAAGAGCTCAGATGGAAACCCAGTTCTAAGCAAAGATGGGAAAGCAGAAAGGTGGAAGGAGTATATAGAGGGTCTATACAAGGGCGATGTACTTGAGGACAATATTATGGAAATGGAAGAGGATGTAGATGAAGATGAAATGGGAGATACGATACTGCGTGAAGAGTTTGACAGAGCACTTAAGGACCTGAGTCGAAACAAGGCCCCAGGAATAGACAACATTCCATTAGAACTACTGACGGCCTTGGGAGAGCCAGTCCTGACAAAACTCTACCATCTGGTGAGCAAGATGTACGAGACAGGCGAAATAACCTCAGACTTCAAGAAGAATATAATAATTCCAATCCCAAAGAAAGCTGGTGTTGACAGATGTGAAAATTACCGAACTATCACTTTAATAAGCGACAGCTGCAAAATACTAACGTGAATGATTTACAGACGAATGGAAAAACTGGTAGAAGCCGACCTCGGGGAAGATCAGTTTGGATTCCGTAGAAATGTTGGAGCACGTGAGGCAATACTGACCTTACGACTTTACTTAGAAGAAAGAATAAGAAAAGGCAAACCTACGTTCCTAGCATTTGTAGACTTAGAGAAAGCTTTTGACAATGTTGACTGGAATACTCTCTTTCAAATTCTAAAGGTGGCAGGGGTAAAATACAGGGAACGAAAGGCTATTTACAATTTGTACAGAAACCAGATGGCAGTTATAAGAGTCGAGGACCATGAAAGGGAAGCAGTGGTTGGGAAGGGAGTGAGACAGGGTTGTAGCCTCTCTCCGATGTTATTCAATCTGTATATTGAGGAAGCAATAAAGGAAACAAAAGAAAAATTTACAGTAGGTATTAAAATCCTGGGAGAAGAAATAAAACCTTTGAGGTTCGCCGATGACATTCTAATACTGTCAGAGACAGCAAAGGACTTGGAAGAGCAGTTGAACGAAATGGACAGTGTCTTGAAAGGAGTGTATTAGATGAACATCAACAAAAGCAAAACGAGTATAATGGAATAGGTCGGGTGATGTTGAGGGAATTAGATTAGGAAATGAGACACTTAAAGCAGTAAAGGAGTTTTGCTATTTGGGGAGCAAAATAACTGTTGATGGTCGAAGTAGAGAGGATATAAAATGTAGACTGGCAATGGCAAGGAAAGCGTTTCAGAAGAAGAGCAATTTGTTAACATCGAGTATAGATTTAAATGTCAGGAAGTCGTTTCTGAGAGTATTTGTATGGAGTGTAGCCGTGTATGGAAGTGAAACATGGACAATAAATAGTTTGGACAAGAAGAGAATAGAAGCTTTCGAAATGTGGTGCTACAGAAGAATGTTGAAGATTAGGTGGGTAGATCACGTAACTAATGGGAAGGTATTGAATAGAATTGGGGAGAAGAGAAGTTTGTGGCACAATTGACTAGAAGAAGGGATCGGTTGGTAGGACATGTCCTGAGGCATCAAGGGATCACAAATTTAGCATTGGAGGGCAGCGTGGAGGGTAAAAATCGTAGAGGGAGACCAAGAGATGAATACACTAAGCCGATTGGGAAGGATTTAGGTTGCAGTAGGTACTGGGAGATGAAGGAGCTTGCACAGGATAGATTAGCATGGAGAGCTGCATTAAACCAGTCTCAGGACTGAAGACCGCAACAACAACAACCATATCCAGGATTATGGCTGTTGTAAACTTTTGAGTCACTCGTTAGAGTGCCACAAAATTCCTGTCTGCAACTACTCCAATTGCAAATGTTCTATAACAGATAATGTCTCTGTCATAGTAGGACTCCAACCCAGATTTAGGCTTCTCATCGCCCCTCACTAGAGCAATGGTCATCCATGAATTAGCTGGAACAACTTCATTAGTTTTACAAGAGAAATTAATTTTACAGCCAACAAAAGTTATTGGCCCACTGAGAATCTCCTGTTGAGAAACATCATTTGGTGTCTCATCAAAAATGAAAACAGTCTTGTACACTGGCATTCTGCTCCTTCTTGCATATCTTCTACGGCGGTACGGCATGGCTGTGTGCTCCGTGCGGCTGCTTCGAGTCGACTGAGCATGCTGCTGCCTCAGAACAGGATGAGTACTTCCTGGCCCCACTCGCGCGCCCATTCAGTAAGCGCTCCTTATCAGTGTTGCGCAACTTCCGCCAACTTGATTATAGCCCCACACGGCCCTAGTAAAACTAGGGGCCGTGTGGCGCGGCAGCCTTGTCCAGCGGCTAAGTCCCATTCAAGGTCATGCGCCTATAAGGCGACACACACAGTATTTCAGTTACGACTGACTTTGGCGCTCGAGCGCGCCTATATATTTACTTAGACTCGTGTGGCGCTATAATCAAGTGCTTCCGGTGTTGCGTAATGCTTTTGAATGAGATTGACGTCATAGATAAGGGACTTGTATTATTTTGTAGTTCGTCGTGCCACACAGAGTCTCTAGTATTACTGGAGACTCTGTGGCATTACATTCATTTTTAGGTTAAAGTAGGCTATTAGGGTAGATTATTATTTAACCTCAATAGATTAAAAACCTCAAAGTCCTGCTCAGACGCACAGCCGTCAGTTACGACTGAATTTGGCGCTCGAGCGCGCCTATATATTTACTTAGACTCGTGTGGCGCTATAATCAAGTGCTTCCGGTGTTGCGTAATGCTTTTGAATGAGATTGACGTCATAGATAAGGGACTTGTATTATTTTGTAGTTCGTCGTGCCACACAGAGTCTCTAGTATTACTGGAGAATCTGTGGCATTACATTCATTTTTAGGTTAAAGTAGGCTATTAGGGTAGATTTTTATTTAACCTCAATAGATTAAAAACCTCAAAGTCCTGCTCAGACGCACAGCCGAAGGCCATCCTATAAAATGGCCTCACATTAAGTGAGGTCTCCTCTCAGCGTGATTAAAGTAGGCACATAGTTTACTTAAATAAATGTCTGTGGGTTGCAGGGGTTCTGACCCCTGGGGAGGTGGGCGGGTGTATTTCAGTTACGACTGACTTTGGCGCTCGAGCGCGCCTAGGGGCCGTGTGGCGCGGCAGCCTCGTCCAGCGGCTAAGTCCCGTTCAAGGTCATGCGCCTATAAGGCGACACACACAGCCTACTTTAACCTAAAAATGAATGTAATGCCACAGAGTCTCCAGTAATACTAGAGACTCTGTGTGGCACGACGAACTACAAAATAATACAAGTCCCTTATCTATGACGTCAATCTCATTCAAAAGCATTACGCAACACCGGAAGCACTTGATTATAGCGCCACACGAGTCTAAGTAAATATATAGGCGCGCTCGAGCGCCAAAGTCAGTCTTAACTGAAATACACCCACCCACCTCCCCAGGGGTCAGAACCCCTGCAACCCACAGACATTTATTTAAGTAATCTATGTGCCTACTTTAATCACCCTGAGAGGAGACCTCACTTAATGTGAGGCCATTTTATAGGATGGCCTTCGGCTGTGCGTCTGAGCAGGACTTTGAGGTTTTTAATCTATTGAGGTTAAATAATAATCTACCCTAATAGCCTACTTTAACCTAAAAATGAATGTAATGCCACAGAGTCTCCAGTAATACTAGAGACTCTGTGTGGCACGACGAACTACAAAATAATACAAGTCCCTTATCTATGATGTTAATCTCATTCAAAAGCATTACGCAACACCGGAAGCACTTGATTATAGCGCCACACGAGTCTAAGTAAATATATAGGCGCGCTCGAGCGCCAAAGTCAGTCGTAACTGATAACTGAAAGTTATTGGCCCACAAGTTATTGGCCCGTGTTGTGTTGCCTTATTCAATGTACACCGATCACCTACTCCTAGCAGGAAGTGTCCTGCGCGGCAGCCAGCGTGCGACTGACGCCCAAACAGGAAGTGCCGCTGGACCCCTGCAGCAGCCTTATCGCTTCTTGTTGCGCAATCAGCCACCGGAAGCACTTGATTATAGCCCCACACGGGCTAAGTAAATATAAGGAGCGCTCTAGCAGGCACTCAGCAGCTAAGTCCACATCATGTCAATACAGTTCGTTATATGACACCCACCCGCCTCCCCAAGGGTCAGAACCCCTGCAACCCACATACAATATGTATTATTCACTGTGTCACATATCACATATTGAGCTTCCCAGAGTGACCCAGAGAGCATCCCAGGGTGCCCCAGAGTGCTACAACACTAAGAAGAAATCGCTTCTCGGCTTTTGGCAAGATCAATGTGTAGTCTTCTTCTTTAAGAACATCTTTAATTTGAATATATTTAACACATTGAGAAAAGAAATGAAATATCAATAATTTAAAGAAATAAGATTAAGAGTACTGATAAGAACATAAAGGAAAGAAATAAATTATTTTTAAATTCAAGTTTACTCGCTGTAAAAACAACAAAGAATGGCTGTGTGTGTCGCCTTATAGGCGCATGACCTTGAACTGGACTTAGCCGCTGGACGAGGCTGCCGCGCCACACGGCCCCTAGTTTTACTAGGGCCGTGTGGGGCTATAATCAAGTTGGCGGAAGTTGCGCAACACTGATAAGGAGCGCTTACTGAATGGGCGCGTGAGTGGGGCCAGGAAGTACACATCCTGTTCTGAGGCAGCAGCATGCTCAGTCGACTCGAAGCAGCCGCACGGAGCACACAGCCATGCCGTACAACCGTAGAAGATATGCAACAAGGAGCAGAATGCCAGTGTACAAGAATGTTTTCACTTTTGATGAGACACCAAATGATGTTTCTCAACAGGAGATTCTCAGTGGGCCAATAACTTTTGTTGGCTGTAAAATTAATTTCAGTTACGACTGACTTTGACGCTCGAGCGCGCCTATATATTTACTTAGACTCGTGTGGCGCTATAATCAAGTGCTTCCGGTGTTGCGTAATGCTTTTGAATGAGATTGACGTCATAGATAAGGGACTTGTATTATTTTGTAGTTCGTCGTGCCACACAGAGTCTCTAGTATTACTGGAGACTCTGTGGCATTACATTCATTTTTAGGTTAAAGTAGGCTATTAGGGTAGATTATTAATTAACCTCAATAGATTAAAAACCTCAAAGTCCTGCTCAGACGCACAGCCGAAGGCCATCCTATAAAATGGCCTCACATTAAGTGAGGTCTCCTCTCAGGGTGATTAAAGTAGGCACATAGATTACTTAAATAAATGTCTGTGGGTTGCAGGGGTTCTGACCCCTGGGGAGGTGGGTGGGTGTATTTCAGTTAAGACTGACTTTGGCGCTCGAGCGCTCCTATATATTTACTTAGACTCGTGTGGCGCTATAATCAAGTGCTTCCGGTGTTGCGTAATGCTTTTGAATGAGATTGACGTCATAGATAAGGGACTTGTATTATTTTGTAGTTCGTCGTGCCACACAGAGTCTCTAGTATTACTGGAGACTCTGTGGCATTACATTCATTTTTAGGTTAAAGTAGGCTATTAGGGTAGATTATTATTTAACCTCAATAGATTAAAAACCTCAAAGTCCTGCTCAGACGCACAGCCGAAGGCCATCCAATGGCTGTGTGTGTCGCCTTATAGGCGCATGACCTTGAACGGGACTTAGCCGCTGGACGAGGCTGCCACGCCACACGGCCTCTAGTTTTACTAGGGCCGTGTGGGGCTATAATCAAGTTGGCGGAAGTTGCGCAACACTGATAGGGAGCGCTTACTGAATGGGCGCGCGAGTGGGGCCAGGAAGTACACATCCTGTTCTGAGGCAGCAGCATGCTCAGTCGACTCGAAGCAGCCGCACGGAGCACACAGCCATGCCGTACCGCCGTAGAAGATATGCAAGAAGGAGCAGAATGCCAGTGTACAAGACTGTTTTCACTTTTGATGAGGACACCAATTGATGTTTCTCAACAGGAGATTCTCAGTGGGCCAATAACTTTTGTTGGCTGTAAAATTAATTTCTCTTGTACAACTAATGAAGTTGTTCCAGCTAATTCATGGATGACCGTTGCTCTAGTGAGGGGCGATGAGAAGCCTAAATCTGGGTTGGAGTCCTACTATGACAGAGACATTATCTGTTATAGAACATTTGCAATTGGAGTAGTTGCAGACAGGAATTATGAATATAATGCCACAGAGTCTCCAGTAATACTAGAGACTCTGTGTGGCACGACGAACTACAAAATAATACAAGTCCCTTATCTATGACGTCAATCTCATTCAAAAGCATTACGCAACACCGGAAGCACTTGATTATAGCGCCACACGAGTCTAAGTAAATATATAGACGCGCTCGAGCGCCAAAGTCAGTCGTAACTGAAATACTGTGTGTGTCGCCTTATAGGCGCATGACCTTGAAAGGGACTTAGCCGCTGGACGAGGCTGCCGCGCCACACGGCCCCTAGTTTTACTAGGGCCGTGTGGGGCTATAATCAAGTTGGCGGAAGTTGCGCAACACTGATAAGGAGCGCTTACTGAATGGGCGCGCGAGTGGGGCCAGGAAGTACACATCCTGTTCTGAGGCAGCAGCATGCTCAGTCGACTCGAAGCAGCCGCACGGAGCACACAGCCATGCCGTACCGCCGTAGAAGATATGCAAGAAGGAGCAGATTGCCAGTGTACAAGACTGTTTTCACTTTTGATGAGACACCAAATGATGTTTCTCAACAGGAGATTCTCAGTGGGCCAATAACTTTTGTTGGATGTAAAATTAATTTCTCTTGTACAACTAATGAAGTTGTTCCAGGTAATTCATGGATGACCATTGCTCTAGTGAGGGGCGATGAGAAGCCTAAATCTGGGTTGGAGTCCTACTATGACTTTGGTTGTGGATGTGAGTTACCGAGACTCATTCAAACTAAGAGTATGTTTAATTCGTTTCCACGATGTGTATATCGTCTTACTACAGTGAGTGAGAACTTCATGAAAGCTTAAATTAAGCACAATATAATATACAATCGTCATATTTACTGAATCATTTGCCAAACATCATATATGTGGACTAAATAACCCTCACTCTTGCACCATGAAGGAGTCCTGAGAAAAGTTATCAAGCAGATCGTTGTAGCTGAACTCCAGATTGCGCATTAGTAGCCGAATAACACAATGTGCGTTGAAACACAAATTTTAAGGCCCAGAAACTGTCTGATGATGGAATCTAAAGGATATTTGCCAATGAGATAAACAATTGTCTGTCTGAAGATATCATATGATCAGCCATATGTGTCCTGAAGCTGTTGCTCCACTTTCTAAACTCAGCAAATTTCATTGTAAATTAGTTTACGTTTATGACATTGGGAGCAGAACCATACCTGCTGGCTTCCTGACACTATAAATGGTTAGTAAAATTTAAATTTATTCTTATTCAGTGGAAGTTGACATCTATATATCACTATGTCTCACACTGAAAGAATGCGACAACCATAATTTGTGTGACAATTAAGCGAAGGGCAATTGAGCGGGAAGAATATCCCGTACATGTACCATTCAACCTTCTACCTCCACCTTCTACAGTGTTCATAATTCTTTAGTCAGTTGGTTACATCCAGCTAATGGGGCTAATTTTGAGCAGTAACGAACAAAAAGAGAAGGCAGAAGAAGGAATAATGCAACATTGCACGTACATTTTCTTTTACTATCAGCTTGTTGTTGCTTGTAGTCTACTTTGTAAATGGCTAACATGCAACTGAAGGAGAGAAACCCCAAACTGACTTCGTGGACGAGCCCGTGAATGACTGTCGTTGAAAAAAAAAAAAAATAAAGAGAATGGAAATATAATGGACCTATCTACCTAATCTACTTCAAGAATTGTCTTTTGGCAGTTCTCTTTTCGTTAATTAATTACATCCATGTAATTGTTTACGAGTTAGAGAAACGGGCTTCGTTAGTAAAACTTATCAGGTCCGCTTCATGTCTTCCAGTTCATACGGAGGACCAGTTTTGTCTTAATCGTATCTAACAAAACAAAGGCTGACAGCTTCTAGAACTTTGCGGAGAAGGACGACATTTGTTAGTGCATGACTGCCACTGGTGTTCAATAAAAACGTTCATCGGTTCCACAGGCTAATTTCCATAAAAGAATTAGGCACGTTGTTCCCTATTTGCTGTGGTCTTTTTGTCATATCTGAGGTTTTCGTTGATGCAAGAACCAGAAAATTGCTTCCGTGCAGACCGCAAATGCCGACCCGTAATTGGGCGTGCAGCTTTCGATTGCGGCAGTTTGCCAGAGGCGTAATCAGCGCCACATTGACTTCCAATCAGTGCCAACGGCGAGCATCACACTGCAGCAAAGTAAAATGAAATCGACTGGCCGTACTTCAGGGAGGCATGCAGAAGAACGATAAAGTGAACGCTTCAAAAGAAACATTAAGGCCATTTAAATTTTATCGGAGTGTGCTCTTGATGGAGTTTTTTAAACGACGGCAAAAAGTTCTGAAAACAGAAAGCGACCGGAATTTTCGACGTTGTTATAATAAATGTGGCGAGGCGAAAGTTAAAACTTGACTATAATAGCGGTAACTGTAACAGACTGAAGGGTAACTTTACAACAATAAGATACAAGTTGTGCGAAGTCAGGTATCTTCAAATGCTGACGTCAGTCAACAATAAATGAACACCCGAATAAAAAAATATCTGCTGAAAGACATAAATTGAAGTCAGTCCTCAGTTACAATTATTTTACATTTAGCAGTGAAAGAAGTTTCAAGAACGAATTAAAACAATCTCAAACCCTCCAACAGCAAATCTATTAGAATCGATACACTACGAGAGCAACCGACGGTTTTATTGGCCGCTATGGGTGTGGACAGTCAGCTATCTAATTGATTGGTTGAAGTCATTGTAATATGATAGGGCTCGATCACGTTCCATCATTTTTAAAACCACGTGTTAAAATTGATTGTTAAACGTTTAAAGTAATTAGGCTTATATTTGAAAGTAAGAATATGCCTATATCTATAAATGTGTGAAAGGTGGCCTTACATGAATTTCGGGTTCGAATGAAAAGCAGTTGACCAGTAATTATTGTATGTAGAGCAAACATAGTAGCATCGGATAAAGAAACTGTCGCTAACAAAATTCATTTAACTCCACATTAATTAACAAAAGTCAAAAGCAAATAGTCAGAGATCTACATCTAAATCTACGTGGTTACTCTGCTATTCACAAGAAAGTGCCTGGCAGAGGCTTCAATGAACCACCTTCATGCTGTCTCTTTACCGTTCATTTCACGAACGGCACGCGGGAAAATCGAGCACTTAAATTTTTCTGATTTCTCTTATTTTATCGTGATGATCATTTCTCCCTATGTAGGTGGGTGCCAACAGAATGTTTCCGCAACCGGGGAGGAAACTGGTGATTGAAATTTTATGAGAAGATCCCGTCGCAACGAAAAACACTTTTGTTTTAATGAATGCCACTCCAATTCACGTATCATGTCTGTGACACTATCTCCTCTATTTCATGATAATACAAAACGAGCTGCTCTTCTTTGTACTTTATCGATGTCATCCGTCAGTCCCACCCGATACGGATCCCACACCGCACAGCAATACTCAAGAATAGGGCGGACAAGCGTAGTGTAAGCAGTCTCTTTGGTACACCTGTTGCACCTTCTAAGAGTTCTGCCAGTGAATCGCAGTCTTCGGTTTGCTCTACCCACAATATTATCTATGTGATCGTTCCAATTTAAGTTATTTCTAATTGTAAAACCTAAGTATTTAGTTGAATTTACAGTCCTCAGATTTATGTGACTTATCGCATAATCGAAATTTAGCTGATTTCTTTTAGTACTCATGTGAAAAACTTCACACTTTTCTTAATTCTGGGTCAACTGACACTTTTCGCACCATACAAATATATTATCTAAATCATTTAGCAAGTCTTTTGATCATCTGATGGCTTTACAAGACGGTAAATGACACCATCATCTGCAAACAATCTAAGACGGCTACTCATTTGGTCTCCTATGTCGTTAATATAGATCAGGAACAATAGAGGGCCTATAACACTTCCTTGGGGAACGTCGGATATTATTTCTGTTTTAATAGATGACTTTACGTTTATTACTACGAACTGTGACCTTTCTGACAGGAAATCACGAATCCAGTCGCACAACTGGGGCGATACTCCGTAGGAACACAGTTTGGTTAGAAGACGCTTGTGAGGGACTGTGTCGAAGGTAAAGTCGGAAGTACAGTTTCTTCACTGTCTCACAAATGCCACTAAGCAGCTAACGCCCAAAGCTCAAGAAGCATGCACGCCCTGCCTTGATTACTTCCTGTGATGTCGCACACTACTGAATCCAAATTCCAAATTTAAATAATCTATATCTGAAGTTAAATGCGCGTATATACAAATTATTCCGATGCTGTTAAAAGTATTATGTGACTTATTAAAATAACGACGCAATACTAACAAGTTGTTAAGAGCTTCGAAAAACTATGCCTGAATGCAGTTTTACAATGACGGTAGAAATTACGAAAAGTTGTAAGTAATGTACCTACGGTAAGTTTGAAAAATGAGCGTCCTGTATTTGGCTAGGATGTATTTTTTTTGTTTTATTCATTACAATTTGCGCATCTGTGTAGGTTTTATGCAGTTTTCATTAACAACTATTTACAGAACTAATTAATCAAAGCACATAAAATAATTTTTAACATTAATACGGGACACTGCCATTGTAAATATTTTAATAAAGGAATAGGCGGGTATGTACATAATTTATTTTTGTTTCTGTTTTATTTGTAATTCTGGTTACCGGTTTCTGTTCTTTAGGCTGTGCTCAGAACAAGGAGCTGTAATACATCATATTTACTATTTAATCTTGTGTGATATGCAATAAGCTAACTATAAAATAAAGTTAAAACAACAATAGTCACAATATAATATGATACATTACGTAGATGGCGTGAGAAGTCAGTGAACGGAGCCACTGAGAGTACCGATCGATATTTGTCACGAAATGTCACAGGGTACGACTTATAAATAGGAAGCTCTACTCGCCGTTCCTTACGTGATTCGCACCCAAAAACAAGATCAAAGTCTACAAACAGTGAACATATGAGACGGAAATCCTCGTGTTGTACGTGAAAACGTAATAAGGTAGTATTTACCATCTACTAACACATTTATAAAAGAATTGAAAACTGCCCCGTGTTTTGTACTTCACCGAGTTATTAGGCTGTGTGTACGTTGTCATGGGGACTAGCAGAGAATATCCTTTATGCTAAGCAAGGCCACGGAGAGCGAAAGCTAGCTCGTACTGCCGTATTAGGCCTAACGTCCCCCCCTCCCGCCCCCCCACCCCCCCGCTGGTCAACCGATGTAGCGATGTGTGCCACCCACTACTTGGCGTCAAGCAGTGTTTAGTCCCAGCCTCTCCTCTTCCATACAGAGATAGTCTACTATTGCCTATTACAGAGTAATACAATAACGGCTACAACGCAATACTAGCGTCTGTGTTACTGGCTTGAAGCGTCCTTTCTGTTCAGCATGGAATGCATGAAGTAAGACACAAACGGTCGCCACAGAGTTATATATTTGCTAATGTTGTCGCCATGGGTACAAATTCTCTCACTGCAGGACCAGTGCGGGACTTCGTGCCGGTGTTCGGGGACGTTGTGACACTGGAACGTCTAATCACAACTTTCCTATTTGATTTCATGGACAGCCTACTACATTATAGAGATATTCAAATCTAGAAGTCCTTTAGAAATCTAATAAAATAGTATCTCCTTACAAAATTTCGCCTTTGCTTTTACACGCCTGTCTTAGAGTTTCGTTAATACCACGTTGCATTAAGTGTACCATCGTAGTTATATTACAAAAAATGTTTAAAATGTAAATTCTAGGTGCTTCAGTCTGAAACCGCGTGACCGCTACGGTCGCAGGTTCGAATCCTGCCCCGGGCATGGATGTGTGTGATGTCCTTAGGTTAGTTAGGTTTAAGTAGTTCTAAGTTATAGATGTATAGAAGTTCTAGGGAACTGATGGCAATAGATGTTAAGTCCCATAGTGCTCAGAGCCATTTGAACCATTTGTAAATTCTAACAACATAAAAACATTTTGCGAAAGCTGCAACAAAAGAAGTCATAGAATTTTTTCCCTTGAAGCCTGTCTCCTCAATTAATAGACTTTGGGGCAAACTCTTGTGGGCGCTACACATTTCTGTTCCTTCTAATGCATTAAACAATGAACTTCTCGTAGCATGAAGTATCTTTAGATTTCGTTTATGGACCATATATAGATTGGCTATCATCTATTCCTGTAGTATGTTCTTTGAATGAGATACTGAAACCGTGGCCGGTGTTTCTTATGTTTTGTTTATTGCAATTGTTAGTTTAGTAGCGTAGATACTCGACTGGTAGAACCCATTCCAGTTATTACCTGTAGTAAGTTCTAATTTCATCTGTAAAGAGCTCCTGGTAACATAAGATAAATTGATGTTTGTGTTTCGAAACAATCGCCCTGTCTTGTCAGAAGTAAATGCCCATGTACTTCAGACCGACGAAACGTGTCTTTCTATGGTTGACATAATTACTGGTCTCCATTTTGTACTACTGAGAGTGTCGTTCACTTCTCCAGTACCTCCAGTATTGTGGTCGTTGCCTCTCACAATTTGTTTCACAATTAGGATTTCCTTTCCAATTACTTTCGGGTCCAAAGGAAACTCTAAAGTCATATGAAATGCAGACGTAAAGAATTCCTTGTTATATTTATAGTGATGATGTGACTTTGCATTAATGACTGTATTTGTAGTTGCAGGTTATTGTAACGTGCCGAACTGGTCTATCTTTATAATTGATTGTTTTGAAGTTAGGGAAAATAAATTGTTTGTGTTCCTCGTGTTCGACTGTGAATTTCATCTTACGGTACAAACTGTTTAAGATTTATACAGTGCTATGTATTTCACTTTCGGTATGGGAGAGTCGTACCTGGAGATACCTTGCCGGATCACATGATGTTTCCTGGCCAGTGTTTCAGTATAATGACTGGTTTTAGACCCAGTTGAAGGAATGCGCTCTGGAGAGTTGTCAGACATGAGGTTATGGATTGTGCAGCGTTTGTGATTATTAACTGCTGTACGCACCTATCTGCTTCATGATATATTAAAGCCATTTGGATGATGTTGATTCTTCAATTTCTGAGTATTAGCTGAGTAAAATTAAGCATATTTTTAAGATTAGTGGAGGGTTAAGCTATACCTCGTCAGTCGTGCAGCATCTTGTGCCTTGAAACAGAAGAAATGCCTCTATCATGAATGACGTGACATATTTTGAAAACGAATTAAGTTTCTTTAACGCCTTAGCAACTGCCCCTGGCTTGAAACTGTAATTTGATTTAGTTGCCCATAGCTTATATTTGAAAAAGGCTTTCAGTTTGTAACGCCTTTTTGATAATACTGCTTATTAATTTGAGTTCACTTGCTGATTATTTGTGTGTACTACCTTAATAATGTAACTGAGAGACTGCTACATATGGTATTGACAACATTTTCTCGACTGCAGAAGTTTTTAATTTGAGCACGATGTTCGTTTCTACACCCATGGTCTCAAAATCGTGACAAGGACTAAACACGCAGCACACTGAGGTGAACTATTCATGTGTTGAGTCACATAAAATTCCAATGAGTCTGCTATTCAGACCACATTCTCATAACTTGCGTGGCCAGTTGATACCACGTGCATGGAATAAGTATCTCTCTCTCTCTGTAAAGGCGAGTCCTAAAATAAAGCAGCAAGGGAGAGATGAACCCATTGCATGTGCAGATTATTGGGAAATCACTAAACTGCTGCCCAGACTTGAATCTGGTATCTTGCTTGGCCTTTCGCCATTACGAGTGTAGAATAAGTCTTGGCTCATCCCACTAACGCTAAGTGGCAGAATGAGAAGCAGTCACCGTGCGACACTTGGATAGCTATTTCTGGGGATTTTTATTTGATTTATGTGCAACGGTGTACGTGAAGAACCTATTACATTTGTTAGAAATGAAGACCCCACATGCGTGATCGTTTGCTCACCTTCGGTTGCTTACAGACTTTGAGGTATTACAGGTAATAATTTCCAGCACACATAGAGTACCGTGCTTTCCGTTTCTCTTCTTCGTCGTGCATATTTAATCCCTCCTAACGGTAATCTGTACACTCCCCACCATCGATTTTACTCTCCTGAATCACGCAATTTCCCGTCTAATCGGACTGCGTCCGTGCAATTTATATCTACTAAAGTTAAATCAATGTTCATCCCATATTGTTTGAATTAATAACGCCATAAGGAGGTTTGTAATAGTTAAGTGTAATGTGAGAAGATTCTAAGAATTTTAAACTGCATATAATCATTTTGAATGGTCTACATATCCCCAGTCCATAATGCCGTTCGTATCTTCCCTCCGAATGTATTGAGGCCTAAAAAGGAATTGCAGTTATTCTGAGCTCTCAGGGTAAGGAAGACTTTCCGCTCCAGAACTGATCAATATTATACTGCTCAACATCGTTCTCTTCACTAGGAGCCTACTCTCCGCGGCTACATAATGTTAATCCCGTGTAAAGTCGTTATCCATTCGTGCAGTACAAGAGCTTAACTCATGTACTGTATTTGAAAGTCTTCACTAGGTATTAGCCGTACTTCCGGGAAGACATGTGGGCTATAGAAGAACACGCAGGTGAGATACTTTTACTTGTTATACAGAAATCCGAAGCAACACATATAGCGAAAAAAGGAGTGGGAGGTTTTAAGTTTCACAAAAAGACTTCAGCAAACTTAAAGTGGACGCCGTAATTTCAAAATGGAGTAAGAAAATATATTAAAACTATAAAGTATGAAACAAGTTACAAGGTATAACACATTCCTCTACCGCTGTACACACCGGTACTATCAACAATGTATGTTTTATATAAACTGTCATAGTTTTAACTTAAGAGATATCTTCGAAAAATTTACAATCAATATATTTGACGAAAGTAACGGCTACTGTCCCAATGAGAGAATTAGCCATAGCCAATCCACGTTTGCGACAAATGTCTTATTTTTGAAAGAAAATCAGTTGATGTCAAACACAGCTTCAACTAGTCCTATAAATTCCGCTAGTTTAACAGTATTCAGCTTTGCATGTTTCCATAAATTTTCGTTAATATATTAACTTTCTACTTAATCAAAGTTAGCGAACTTTGCTTCATATGGAATCTATAGGTTATAGCTTATTTTACTCAGTTCGTAGCTGTTTTTGATAACCAATATTTCTCCATAACGGCACAATGATGTGAACAGAAGACTTTTCTAGCGTTCATACCCCACTAAGAGTAAGGAAATACACTCCTGGAAATGGGAAAAAGAACACATTGACACCGGTGTGTCAGACCCACCATACTTGCTCCGGACACTGCGAGAGGGCTGTACAAGCAATGATCACACGCACGGCACAGCGGACACACCAGGAACCGCGGTGTTGGCCGTCGAATGGCGCTAGCTGCGCAGCATTTGTGCACCGCCGCCGTCAGTGTCAGCCAGTTTGCCGTGGCATACGGAGCTCCATCGCAGTCTTTAACACTGGTAGCATGCCGCGACAGCGTGGACGTGAACCGTATGTGCAGTTGACGGACTTTGAGCGAGGGCGTATAGTGGGCATGCGGGAGGCCGGGTGGACGTACCGCCGAATTGCTCAACACGTGGGGCGTGAGGTCTCCACAGTACATCGATGTTGTCGCCAGTGGTCGGCGGAAGGTGCACGTGCCCGTCGACCTGGGACCGGACCGCAGCGACGCACGGATGCACGCCAAGACCGTAGGATCCTACGCAGTGCCGTAGGGGACCGCACCGCCACTTCCCAGCAAATTAGGGACACTGTTGCTCCTGGGGTATCGGCGAGGACCATTCGCAACCGTCTCCATGAAGCTGGGCTACGGTCCCGCACACCGTTAGGCCGTCTTCCGCTCACGCCCCAACATCGTGCAGCCCGCCTCCAGTGGTGTCGCGACAGGCGAGAATGGAGGGACGAATGGAGACGTGTCGTCTTCAGCGATGAGAGTC
Organism: Schistocerca cancellata; assembly: GCF_023864275.1. Taxonomy (NCBI): domain Eukaryota; kingdom Metazoa; phylum Arthropoda; class Insecta; order Orthoptera; family Acrididae; genus Schistocerca; species Schistocerca cancellata. The sequence continues at coordinate 252,985,475 of NC_064631.1, forward strand.
GCTTCTGCCTTGGTGCCAATGATGGTCGTATGCGTGTTTGGCGCCGTGCAGGTGAGCGCCACAATCAGGACTGCATGCGACCGAGGCACACAGGGCCAACACCCGGCATCATGGTGTGGGGAGCGATCTCCTACACTGGCCGTACACCACTGGTGATCGTCGAGGGGACACTGAATAGTGCACGGTACATCCAAACCGTCATCGAACCCATCGTTCTACCGTTCCTAGACCGGCAAGGGAACTTGCTGTTCCAACAGGACAATGCACGTCCGCATGTATCCCGTGCCACCCAACGTGCTCTAGAAGGTGTAAGTCAATTACCCTGGCCAGCAAGATCTCCGGATCTGTCCCCCATTGAGCATGTTTGGGACTGGATGAAGCGTCGTCTCACGCGGTCTGCACGTCCAGCACGAACGCTGGTCCAACTGAGGCGCCAGGTGGAAATGGCATGGCAAGCCGTTCCACAGGACTACATCCAGCATCTCTACGATCGTCTCCATGGGAGAATAGCAGCCTGCATTGCTGCGAAAGGTGGATATACACTGTACTAGTGCCGACATTGTGCATGCTCTGTTGCCTGTGTCTATGTGCCTGTGGTTCTGTCAGTGTGATCATGTGATGTATCTGACCCCAGGAATGTGTCAATAAAGTTTCCCCTTCCTGGGACAATGAATTCATGGTGTTCTTATTTCAATTTCCAGGAGTGTAATTGATGATTACAGAATACGAGGACAAATTCTAAATGTAAGAGAGATTGCGAACCAAATGATCGCAAGCATGGTTTGACTGCATATTTGATTTATTAGCTGCTACACATGTTATTACACTTTCCATACAAATTTAATTTTCCCTGAGATTCCGAAACGACCGTCATGTTGTCAAGGATAAGCACCATAGTATGAAATAATCTGCAAATTTTTAGATACCTGGGAATTAGTTCAATGTTTGTTTGAAAGGAAGTCAGTATTCATTGCATTTAGACTGGCTCCACCACTACACTTGAAATCGAGAAAAAATTTTCCCACGGGAGAACTGAGCTGGAGCCAATACAGAATGACAAACTTAAAAGTGAGAAAGTGTTACCCACCATTATACCTGAAACTCTGCAGGAGGGCCAGCAATGTCTCCCTGGTCAAGTTGGCCGTAAGAAACTACTTTTTGCCGATGAAATCACCTCACAGGGTCTCCACAAAGGTTATAAAACGGGACACACGATCTCAAGGCTCACTCTGAAGCAGTACTACAGTAATAGTAAATTTACCTAAAAGGCATGTCTATATTCTTAAGTCAGTGTGTTGATGAGAGTGATAGACGAATGTAAGTGCAAAAGCAGTGGACAGAAGACATACAACACGTTGGTATGTACTACTTTTACACTGAACCTCTATTGCTGTCAAGCGAATCACAAGTACCAGTGAATTTCTTCGTAATATGCATGTACATTAAAAGCTGTTTCATGGATATTATTCCGTACTGGAAGTGGATAATTGCTATCAATTACTGTGTCGAACCAGAAGATATCATTACGGAATGGTACTTATAAGAGTAATGACTGTTTTCAGCGGTACGGACCGCTGGGTAGTTACAGTGTCGAGAAATTTGCTGCAAGTGATTTTGAGGTTGGAGGCTATAATTTGGTTCTGCTTCTTAATGACTTATGCTGCAGGGTTCTTCGGGATGGACACTGTATTCGGATAGTATTTGAACATCTGATTTACTTAACAGTTTCTCTTCGTCATCTCTATGAGCTTTTATACACGACACTTGCATACATCGCAGTAACAAAAAAATTATTGTTTTCGATGTAACAACAAGCAAAATTTGAAGTTTTAGAACTTAGTTTTTGAAATATCATCGTCATATTATGACGGAATTAGGTATGCAGATATCATACGAGAAATATTTCCCATATCTGAATTAGAGATATTCATTTTCGCTTGTAACTACACCGTCTTAACAACACAGAGATGAACTGAGGAAGATAATAGAATTTTTGTGGAATATATAAGAGAACTAACATGAATATTGAATTCTGACTGAAGGAGAAAATTTGCACGTACGTAGACAGAAACTAGTATAGGAATGAGCATATAGGAACACGGAAATGGAAACGTTTTCACAATGAATGGGATATAAGCTGAACACGGCATAAAAATGTCGAAGAAAGTGTTTATGCAGATGTAAAAGAGGGCACAATCCAATTTACGAAGCAGACTTAGAAGTGTGGTTTCTTCCAGTTATTTTACTACCAGTGATACGCTAGACCTCAGATTTAATGTCGTCAAGGGAAGGATACAAGAAAACTGGAGCGTCGTGGCAGTTTATAATTGCGTGCCGGAGAAAGTCTCAGAGCTGGGATCTTTTCCTGTCGCGGGCAAGTACTCTACCGAATGAGCTAAGTAAGTATAATTCCACAGCTTTACATTCATTCACCAGTACCTTATCTAAAATTTCTAATCATTGCACGCTCCGTCAAGAGTGCAAATTCGTTCCGGAAACAAATGCTCGTTTTCGTGGCCTTGTTACTTCCTGGATGTCATCGCAAGGCATGAAGGATGCTGAAAGGCGTACGTGGGGCTTACGAATCTACAATGAAGCGCGAAAGAAACTGGTATATTCACGCTTATTCAAATACAGGGATATGTAAACAGGCAGAACAGGCGTTGCGGTCGGCAACGCCTATATAAGTCAACAAGTGTCTGGCACAGTTGTTAGATAGGCTACTGCTGCTACAGTGGAAAGTTACCAACATTTGAACGTGGTGTTATAGTCGGCGCACGAGCGATAGGACACAGCATCTCCGAGGTAGCGATGAAGTAGGGATTTTTCAATGCAACCATTTCACGAGTGTACCGTCAATATCAGGAATCCGATAAAACATCAAATCTCCAACATCGCTGCGGCCGGAAAAAAAATCCTGCAAGAAACGTGCCAACGACGACACAAGAGAATTGTACAACGTGACAGAAGTGCAATCCTTCTGCAAATTGCATCAGATTTCAATGCTGAGCCATCAACAAGTGTCAGCATGCTAACGATACAGCGAAACATCTTCGATAAGGGCTTTCGGAGCCGAAGACCTCACCTGGGCCCGTCAACACCAACGTTTGAGTGTTGGTGACTGGAAACATCTTGCCTGGTCGGATTGGTCTCGTATCTAATAGCATCGAGCGGCTGAACGTGTACGACTATGGAGACAGCCTCATGAATCCATGGACCCTGCATGTCAGCAGGGGACTGTTCAACCTGGTAGAGCCTGTGTGTGGGGCGAGTGGAGATGGAGTAATATGTGTCCCCTGATTCGTCTAGATACGACTCTAACAGGTGGCACGTATGTAAGGACCCTGTCTGATCACCTGCATCCATTCATGTTCCTTGTGCATTCTGACGGACTTGGGCAATCCCAGCAAGACAAAGCGACATCCCACTCTTCTGAGTTTAAACACTGCCACTAAGCACCAAACTCGTAAGACAGGAAAATTACTGAGCATATCTGGGATGCTTTGCAACGTGCTGTTGGGGAGAGATCTGCAGCCCCTCGCACTCTTACGGATTTATGGACAGATCTGCATGATTCACGGTGCCAATTCCCACCAGCTCTTCTTGAGACATTAGTTGAGTCCGTGCCATGACGTGTTGCGGCGCTTCTGCGCTCACGCTGGGATGTACCAGTTTCTTTGGCTCTTCAGTGTATGTCGAACGTTACAGGTCTTAGTCTTTCTGGAGTAGTTTTTCACATTCCTAGCAATAATCATGCTCGACGGAACGCAGCATGGTTCCCTACACTGGAACAATTTAGAACCGGCCTTTCTCATATCGGCATCAAGCAAGAATAACTGCTCATATCAGTATCAAGAAAGAATAACATCTGATATCAGCATCAAGCAAGAATAACGGTGTCAAACACGTTAATTTTTCCGACTGTTCTGCTCAAAGAACTGAGATGACCCCCCACAAACATTAAATGGTAGATTAATTCGCCTCAAAACTCAGCAAGAACTCCGGCACTCGTTTCCTGCCGTAGATGCGAGACCACCGCTTCAGGATCCATAATGGACTCTTTGTAAACAGCAGATCTGACAGAAAGTTGAATATCCTGCAGTTTCATTGCAATAACTATTATTGGCATTAAAGATATTCTATGACACACAGCTTGGCTGATTGCAGTAAAGAGAGAGAAACAGGGAGAGAGAACGGGGTCGTGTGGAAGGGGGAGGAGGGGAGGATGGGGAGAAGGCAGGGAGATTGAGAGAGAATATGAGATTATGATATACTGTAGGCAACACACCAAAGAAGAGATTGGTGTACGTATGAAATAGAATGTCTTTGCGCATGGCTATTGGAATGAAAATGAGCTCGGCCTTCAGTGAACCATTACCACCTCACTTCGTGCTGCAATCGAGCTACATATAAAAAGCACGGAAAACCATTCACCGTCAACATAAACCAAATACTGAGGTATGTATCTAAAGACTGTTTTGGAAACTGAAGAATCTCATTAAACAATATCCTAAACTTCCACAGTAAATTTTCACTTTTTAATGGAGTGTGTGCTGAAATAAAACTTAGTGCCAGATTAAGACTGTGTGAGATGAGGCACTGCCATAAGTAAATCTTACACGTAAATTGAGGGTGGAGAGATGAAGAAAGTGAAGGAAAGCGGAGGAATGCGATCACTGCTTCCATCTACACTGGTTGTTTCTATTAAGTTTACCTAGAAGGTACTACCGATCGTCCTCGAAACAGTCTACCAAACATTGTCTACTTAGTTAAAGAACTAAAAAGAGAAGCATTGTCTTTATGAAGTTGTAGGTCGTCTATGGGGGAAACAACATGCACATGGTGTAATACTAAATGCCGCTGTTGTTCGCCTGCAAGTGAACACAAGAAACTTCAATTTAGCATCTGAACAGTTCATCAATTGACTATCTGACTGCCTAATGTAGTTTTTGATTCAGTCGTCAACAGTCATCAGCGTATTTTAATGTGTACTATGATTCATCACTCAAAGCAACCTCTTTTCCCAAACTATCAGTGGCGCCGTGACTCACTGTTCTCAGAGGAGTATGATCGGGTAATGGCTTCAGTATTCGCCAACGAGTAAGTGGTTCCCGATGGTATACCTTCTGATGTAGAATATTTGTTTATTTGGTTTACCTTGATCCGACGATACACTGCTACTTTCGCCGGTAGCTGACGCACACTGTAGATGACTCATGAGGCAATATATTTCGCCCTTACATGTTCATACTGTGCTTTCTCGCATTTTACAATTTTGATGCAGCTAATGTGTAACAGTGTGTAAACAGAAATGGTAATGTTAACGAACGTCCTGTGATCAATGTCCGTAAACGATCACCAAACCATAGTTATGAAATGCGAGCTACTTGCGCCCGTGGGAATGAAAATGTGCAGTAAGCCCTGCTATTCCTATCTGGTACTGGTCTTACGCACTTGAGAAAAATTCTAGGTGGGGTCGCACCAGTATTTCGTATGCAATCTCCTTCCTAGACTGAGTGTTTTTTCTAGAATTCTACCAATGGAAGAAATCTGCCACTTCCTCCACCTACGACAGAGCCTCATTTATAGTTCCACTTCAGACGCCTACCAATCGTATGACCGATTCCATCTGTGACTAGTTAGTACTGTAGTCGTAAGATACTACGATTTTTCATTTTGCGAAGAGCAAAATTATATATATCTGTAAATTTGAAGCAAAGGTGCCAATCCCTGCACCACAATGAAATCTAGTGGGATATCTGATTGAATATTTATGCAGCTTTTCCTATACTGTACCTCGTTATAGATAGGTGCACGATCTGCGAAAAGTCTAAGGTTACTATTAATATACACTCCAGGAAATGGAAAAAAGAACACATTGACACCGGTGTGTCAGACCCACCATACTTGCTCCGGACACTGCGAGAGGGCTGTACAAGCAATGATCACACGCACGGCACAGCGGACACACCAGGAACCGCGGTGTTGGCCGTCGAATGGCGCTAGCTGCGCAGCATTTGTGCACCGCCGCCGTCAGTGTCAGCCAGTTTGCCGTGGCATACGGAGCTCCATCGCAGTCTTTAACACTGGTAGCATGCCGCGACAGCGTGGACGTGAACCGTATGTGCAGTTGACGGACTTTGAGCGAGGGCGTATAGTGGGCATGCGGGAGGCCGGGTGGACGTACCGCCGAATTGCTCAACACGTGGGGCGTGAGGTCTCCACAGTACATCGATGTTGTCGCCAGTGGTCGGCGGAAGGTGCACGTGCCCGTCGACCTGGGACCGGACCGCAGCGACGCACGGATGCACGCCAAGACCGTAGGATCCTACGCAGTGCCGTAGGGGACCGCACCGCCACTTCCCAGCAAATTAGGGACACTGTTGCTCCTGGGGTATCTGCGAGGACCATTCGCAACCGTCTCCATGAAGCTGGGCTACGGTCCCGCACACCGTTAGGCCGTCTTCCGCTCACGCCCCAACATTGTGCAGCCCGCCTCCAGTGGTGTCGCGACAGGCGTGAATGGAGGGACGAATGGAGACGTGTCGTCTTCAGCGATGAGAGTCGCTTCTGCCTTGGTGCCAATGATGGTCGTATGCGTGTTTGGCGCCGTGCAGGTGAGCGCCACAATCAGGACTGCATACGACCGAGGCACACAGGGCCAACACCCGGCATTATGGTGTGGGGAGCGATCTCCTACACTGGCCGTACACCACTGGTGATCGTCGAGGGGACACTGAATAGTGCACGGTACATCCAAACCGTCATCGAACCCATCGTTCTACCATTCCTAGACCGGCAAGGGAACTTGCTGTTCCAACAGGACCATGCACGTCCGCATGTATCCCGTGCCACCCAACGTGCTCTAGAAGGTGTAAATCAACTACCCTGGCCAGCACGATCTCCGGATCTTTCCCCCATTGAGCATGTTTGGGACTGGATGAAGCGTCGTCTCACGCGGTCTGCACGTCCAGCACGAACGCTGGTCCAACTGAGGCGCCAGGTGGAAATGGCATGGCAAGCCGTTCCACAGGACTACATCCAGCATCTCTACGATCGTCTCCATGGGAGAATAGCAGCCTGCATTGTTGCGAAAGGTGGATATACAGTGTACTAGTGCCGACATTGTGCATGCTCTGTTGCCTGTGTCTATGTGCCTGTGGTTCTGTCAGTGTGATCATGTGATGTATCTGACCCCAGGAACGTGTCAATAAAGTTTCCCCTTCCTGGGACAATGAATTCACGGTGTTCTTATTTCAATTTCCAGGAGTGTACATAACAGTAGACAAACATTACCATATGTTGGTTTATAATTTGAGCGAAACTGGTAGTTTTAGAAAAGACGTTACACATAGCTAATGTGCAAATTACGATTTTCTTTCAATAGACAACCAAAAGTATACAGACAGGTATTAGTTCACTTTCATATTGGTTGCGTACACCCTTCGCAATCATCACGACTTGAACTCTGTTGGAGAGACCTCCAATAATGTGTCTGAATGTCTGTGGGGAAATGCGAGCTCATAGTTCTTCAGAGCCGAAACCAAAGAACGTAGTGATGTTGGACGCTGGGGTTCAGAGCAAAGTTCTAATTGATCCCAAACGTGTTCTTTTGGGTTCAGGTTGGGACTCTTGACAAGCCAGTCCTTTTGAGGAATGTTATTGTCCACAAACCATTCTGTCAGAGATGCTGCTTTAAAACAGTATGGATTGGTGTGCGATGTGAAATGTCATCACCTCCTAATTATTCGTGTCTTGTATGTAAGCACACTTAGCTGTGAAATGTGCTCACATACGTCAGAAATTAACGCTCTATTAATCACTATAATGTCGCAACAGCTTTGCCGCAGTGGATACACAGGTTCCCGTCAAATTCACCGATGTTAAGCGCTGTCGGGCGTGGCTGGCACTTGGAAGGGTGACCATCATGCCGCCATGCACTATTGTCATTTTTCGAGGTGCACTCAGCCTCGTGATACCAATGGAGGAGCTACTCGATCGAATAGTAGCGGCTCCAGTCGCAGAATACCATCATAAGGACCGGGAGAGCGGTGTGCTGACCACACGCCCACCCATGCCCATCCTCACCTGAGGGTGACACGGCGGTCGGGTGGTCCCGATGGGCCACTTGTGGCCTGAAGACGAAGTGATTAATCACTATAAGGTGGCCACACTCTTACCACGGTAACTCCAACATACCACAGCTTGCCAGCTCCTCTGTACCACACTGTTGGCATTGCTTATGAAGGCAGGTAACATTCTTCAGGCATTCGCCAAAACGCACCCGTCGTACTGTTACGGAATTTAGCGAGATAGCATTGGGTACAGATACGTGTAGCTTAGGACGAGCTGCTCTAGCTATCTCTTTGCTTTTACACCGAAGAGCCAAACAAACGGGTACACGTGCCTAATATCATGTAGGGTTCCCACGAACATGCAGAAGTGTCGCAACACGACGTAACATGGACTCGACTAATGTCTGAAGTAGTACTGGTGGGACCTGACACCACGAATCCTGCAGGGATAACCCTAAATCCGTAGGAGTACGAGGGGGTGGAGATCTCTTCTGAACAGCAAAGCATCCCAGATATGTTCAATAACGTTCATATCTGGGCAGTTCGGTGGCCAGTGGAAGTGTTTAAACTCAGTTCCAGGTGCCACACTGTACAAACTCTGGACATGTGGGGCGTCGCTTTTTCATGCTGGAATTGCCCAAGTCCGTCGAATGCACAATGGATATCAATGGATAGAGATGATCAGACAGGCTGCTTACGTAGTGTCACCTGTCAGAGGCGTATCTAGACGTATCAGGGATTCGATATCACTCCGATTGTACATGCCCTACACCATTACAGACCCTCCACCGGCTTGAACAGTCCCCTGCTAACGTGAAAGGTCCATGGACTCATCAGGTTGTCTCCATACCCGTACATGTCCATACGCTCTTTACTATTTGAAACGAGACTCGTCCGACCAGGCAACATGCTTCCAGTCATCAACAGGGCCAGGCGAGGCGTAAATCTTTGTATCGTGCAGTAATCAAGGGTTGACGAGTGATCCTTCCGCTTCTAAACCCAATATCGATGATGTTTTGTTGATTGGTTCAAAAAATGGTTCAAATGGCTCTGAGCACTATGGGACTCAACATCTTAGGTCATAAGTCCCCTAGAACTTAGAACTACTTAAACCTAACTAACCTAAGGACATCACACACACCCATGCCCGAGGCAGGATTCGAACCTGCGACCGTAGCAGTCCTGCGGTTCCGGACTGCAGCGCCAGAACCGCTATACCACCGCGGCCGGCGTTGATTGGTTCGCACGCTGACACTTGTTAATGGCCCAGCACTGAAATCTGCATCAATTTGCGGAGGGGCTGCTCTTCTGTCAAGTTGAACGATTCTCTTCAGTCGTCGTTGGGCCCGTTTTTACAGCATTTCGTCCGACCGCAGTGGTGTCGGAGATTTCATGTTTTACCGGATTCCTGATATTCACAGTACACTCGTGACATGGTCGTACGTTAAAATCCCCACTTCATCGAGATCTGCGAGATGCTATGTCCCATCGCTCGTGCGCCGATTATAACACCACGTTCAAACCCAGTTACATCTAAATAACCTGCCATTGTAGCATCAATAAGTGATATAACAGCTACGGCAGACACTTGTTGTCTCATATAGACGTTGCCGACCGCAGCACAATATTCTGCCTGTTTACATAACGCTGTGCTTGAGTACGCTTTCCTATACCACTTTATTTCGTGGTTCAGTGTACTTCCTGGACTGCTAGCAGTAGAATGGATTTCACGAGTGATTCCTTCCGCTGACTTCATGCGATCTTTTACACCAACTGTCCGCAATACTTGACGGTTCTTGTCCTTCGGTACATGAGGTACGCCTGGTCTTGATTTAACGATGTTTTTTCTTCACGTTCCCACTTCACAGTAACATCATTAACATTCGACTTCCGCAGTCTCTCAGAAAAATGTTCTAGTCAGATGACAACCAATGAACAGTCAGCGCCCGAAGTCACTGAGCTGTTCTGACAGACCGCTTCTCTTGTCACTGCTTCTCTTCCGTGTTCGGTCATCAGACACGCCATTGCGCCGACCATTGAGAAAACAGCCCCACTGTAGGAGGTCTAGGGAACAGTGATCACAATAATCGGCAATTGCAACGATGAGTGGAACACAGTTCTAATCTCTACTCACATCCGGATATATTTTCTTGGTATCTTGAGACTCATGCAAACTTTTGTAGAAGAGCAAAGTAACGGATCGAAGTCTTGTGTTTAATGCAATGTTTTAATTTAAGTTTTTATACTATACATAAAATATGGAATTAGCTAATTCTCATTTTGATAAACAGACCAAAAAAGAACTGTCGGGAACAGATGCCATCCGTCGGGAAATGTGACCACTTTTCCCGTCTGGGCCACTTTCCCAACTTACCACTTTCACTTTTTTCGCATAACTGTAGAAATAAAACTAAAGATATCAACATTTGCGGTAGATAGCTGTAGGGATGTAACTGAAGGTAACGACGTAGAAGTATCATCATTAATGAGCAAAAAATCTTAGCACATGTAAACATAATAGTTCAATCATTTCAGATGAGTCTGAGCAGAAGTTTACACTTGGTAAAGTGAGGGGTACTAGTGTTATACACTAGCGTTCAGAGAAAGCAGAACACCTTGAGCTAGTAGACATGGGAAATTCATATTCACAAGACATTTACATTATTACGTTCTTCAGAAATGATTAACATTTCAGTCACCTCGGTTCAGCACGTGTCCTGTTGCCTGGTTGGCACAGGATCTGCCAAGTGCGCTGGTAACTTGCTCCATACGTGATGGCATCGAAGCGTATGAGGCGAGAATGGCCTCCTGTGGTTTAGCCACCCATTCTGCTATCCAAAATTCATCTGTGGTGGTTGACATTGGGTCACAGCGCTGCACTTATCGTTTCACTTTATCCCACATATTATCTACTGACGACAAGTCTAGTGATCTGGAGGGCCAGAGCGAAAGACTGATGTCCTGTGGCACCAAGAACGCACGTGTTCGTGCAGCATCGTGTGGTCGTGCATTGTCTTTCTGAAAAATGGCATCTGGGGTGTTGTGCAGGACGGGCATGGCTATGGGTCACAGGTGTTACTCACGTGGGTCACATTGGTCGCAATACCCTGGACACGCATCAGCTGTGATTTCTGGTTGTACTCAATAGCTCCGCGAGGCCTCGCGTTGGCATTCTATGTCTCCTGCGAATACAATCGCTGTGATGCCACTACTCTTGTTTGCGGCGATCTAAAATGTGACCATCATTTTGAAACAAATAGAACCTGGATTCGTCCGAAAACACTATCAGATACCATTCGTGACCCCAGTGACGTCCATCCATATAACATTGTCGTCTAGCATGTTTCTGCACGTTTGTCAAATGTAGGACAATGCGCACGAAACCCGTGCCGTAATAGACGCCGACGGACTGTCACGCCTGATAGCATACGATGTGTTACGCTGTTCCACTGTTGCGGCACAGCCGAGGAGGGCGCAGATATGCCCTGCAGGGCCATTCAGATTGGTCGATCTTCTCGGGAGGTGGTTTGGATGGTGCGGCCTGAACCATCTCGTCGTGTTCTACGGCCTTCCGTGAACCATTCTGTACACATCCGTTTCATTGCCGAAACACTTCGTCCCAAAGTAGCACCAATTTACCGAATAGAAACATCACTTTCTCTCACACCAATAACGTGCCCTTTTTCAAACTCACTGATTTGACGGTAGCGTTTGCCCATAAATCTGCGAGGGATCCTGCACCTCTGCTCAAGTCACACTGATTCGCTACCATCATTTCGAGCGATAATGGGAGCCGCAGGCACATTTTAACGGTAGGTGATGTTGCGCCACGATATCGATGTTGAACGTGAACCCGCGGACCGGAATAGCTAAAATGATTATCATTTCTTCAGCACATACTAATGTACATGTCCTGTGAATATGAAAGTCCTATCTCTAGTTGGTTGGTTGGTTGGTTTGGGGAAGGAGACCAGACAGCGTGGTCATCGGTCTCATCGGATTAGGGAAGGATGGGGAAGGAAGTCGGCCGTGCCCTTTCAGAGGAACCATCCCGGCATTTGCCTGGAGTGATTTAGGGAAATCACGGAAAACCTATCTCTAGTCAATCAAGGTTTTCTGTTTTTTATGAACGTGATTGCAATAATGCTTATGACAAAGGGGTAATTACATAGCTCTTCTGAACCAATTTTCTTAACATGGCAAGGTACAGTTACGAAGGCAAAATAGAATGACAGCAACGGTAGAAACATACAGTAAGACACAAATCTATTTTATCTATTTTACCTATTTATTATACTGAAGCATGAATGAAGGACTGACTTCATGCTCAACTAGAAATCACATACACAGATATCGTGAAATGAAGCAGATGAACACAAGTGTAAACTGTGTGGAAATGTAGACGGGAATGGAACTGACACTGCATTAAGTGAATCAAAATAACGTAGTACAGCTACATAAACCAACGCACTTACACCAACAAGTCACTTGTTGAGGCACTTGTGATACTAAAAGGAGTGGACAACACACAATGGCATAGCAAAAATTTACAATGAATACATCATGCTGATCATATGAGGGTTCGTAATATGAAATACATAAGCAAAAACTACCAGTTGAATATGCGTCTTATATTCCATTTCACAAACTTTTTATGGTATGAGCCCAAAACTAGTCTTCTTAAATCTCAGTCTATGTGGATACTCGGCAGATCACGTTGAATTGTCTATCAATGGTTCATCGAACCACATTCACAATAATTTTCTGTTATTCCAATGTCGAACAACTCACGGAAGGAACGAACACCTATATCTTTCCGTGCGAGCTCTGATTTCCCCTACTTTATTATGATGATCGTTTCTCCCTACGCAGGTCGACGTCAACAAAATGTTTTCGCATTCGGAGAATGTTGGTGATTGAAACTTCATGAGAAGACTCCGTCGCAACGAAAAACACCTTTTTCTTTTAATGACGTCCACCATAAATCATGTATCATTTTAGTTACACTCTGTCCCCTATTTCGCGATAATACGAAAGTTTTACCATTCTTCCAACTTTCTAGATGAACTCCGTCAATCCAATTTGGTATGGATCCCAGACCGCGCAGCTGTACACCAAAAGAGGACAGACAAGCGTAGTGTAGCCAGTCCCTTTAGCAGATCTGTTATATGTTCTTAGTGTCCTGCCCGTCAAACTCAGTCTTTGGTTTGCCTTTCCCACGACATTGTCTGTGTGTCCCTTCCAGTACACATTTAATAAAGAAAACACTTGGTATGCCATATTCTGTTAAAAAGCTATTTGTGACGTATTGTCTTACATGAACGAACATACAATAGTTAAGTAAAATTGGCCTTTGTTTCAGAGACTTCTGTAGTACAGATATGAAGCATAAGAGAAAAATGTTGATAAATACTTAGATGAAACTAGTACCGAGGGTAAAATTATTTAGATATGTCTTGCTTCTTACTGATTCACGCAGTGATAAGATTTTACAGCAATTGTGACTTAGTTGCATAGATAACTCCAAAATGTTACCTTTTTGTAAAATGGGACTATGTCAGACAAGGGCTGTGAAGTAATTACTGAACATAAAAACACTTGTTGTACTGGATGGTGGGAGAAAACCAAGATTAATTATACAACGTCAAGACAAACAAGTGGGAAGGAGCTACATATTTTATAGGTGCCAGAGGTATTTAAAATAGTATGCATTTTTCATATCTAGTTCGAGCAGTGTGCAACATATATTAAGCAAGGACGTTTTATATTGAGTTTTTAAAGCCTATGCTAATGTTATAGCCCGTTTCTGTCTACCATGTGACATGAAAGAAACAAAAGGCAAGGCAGTTTATGACATAGGGATGGTAGTAGTTAATCAATTTGAAAAGTTCAGAGGAATATTATTAATTAAGGTAAAGTCCCTTCTGTTTCATACTGAACTTGCTATATACACACATCAAGAAACGTTTTGCATCATCCCGGTTCCCAGACCCCCCGACCACAGACGAGCATTAAATGGATACAGGGATTAGTAGACACAGGGTTGTCGTAGCGGGACTGAATTTTGTAACCCCCAAATCCTCCAAAAATAAATGATAAATATACTTATTCAAAAAAGCAGATAAAAATTCACTTGACGCCTTCCTGAGAGACAATCTCTAATCCTTCCAAATTAATAATATAAGTGTAGACCAGATGTGGTTTGAATTCAGAGAAATAGTATCGGTAGCAATTGACGATATATACCAAATAAAGTAACAAACGACGGATCTGATCCTCCTTGGTACACAAAACGGCTCAGAACACTGTCGCAGAAACAACGAAACAAACATGCCAAATTCAAGCAGACGCAGAATTCCCAAGATTGGCGATATTTTACAGAAGCTCGAAATTTAGCGCGGACTTCAATGCGAGATGCTTACAACAGTTTCCACAACGAAACTTTGTCTCGAAACCTGGCAGGAAATCCAAAGAGATTCTGGTAGTATGTGAAGTATGTTAGTGGCAAGAAACAACCAGTGCCTTCTCTGCGCGATAGCAATGGAAATACTATCGAAGACAGTGTTGCCAAAGCAAAGTTACTAAGCATAGCCTTCCGAAATGCCTTTACAAAAGAAGACGAAGTAAATATTCCAGAATGCGAATCCAGAAGAGCTGCGAACGTGAGCAACGCAGAAGTAGATATCCTCGGAGTAGTGAAGCAACTTAAATCACTTAATAAACGCAAGTCTTCTGGTCCAGACTGTATACCAGTTAGGTTCCTTTCAGAGTATGCTGATGCATTAGCTCCATACTTAACAATTATATACAACCGTTCGCTCCACAAAACATCCGTACCCAAAGACTAGAAAGTTTCGTAGGTCACACCATTATTGAAGAAATCGTCGGGGATATGTTTCGAGGTAACCCGGTCAGGCTAAACGCCTTAGACACACTGTTCAGCGAGAGCAGCAAGGTGGAGGTTCCCCGATTTTTTGGGGTGGCATTATGTGGGGTCGACGTACGCCGCTGGTGTTCATGGAAGGCACCGTACACGCTGCACGATACGTGAATGCCATCCTCCAACCGATAGTGCAGCCATAACGGCAATATACTGGCGAGGTATTCGTCTTCATGGAGGACAATTCTGGCCCCCATCGTGCACATCTTGTGAATGACTTTCTTCAGGATAACGATATTGCTCGACTCGAGTGGCCAGTATGTTCTGCAGACATGAACCCTATCGGACATTGTAACCTCCCCCTCACTTATCGACCTTAATGACAGTGAAAAATTAAACCGCGTGTACCTAATGGAAATTTGGGAAAAGCAATCGTCACCGAAGTTAGTCTGTCGGTAAGAGGGAGGGAAGGAAAAATGCTAATGAAACTGGTGGAAATTAATTTTGGAAAGGGGTAAAGTTAATAAAGAAAGTAAATGTGCGGCCGTTACGTTAACAGTTAACTAGCAGTAATTGATATTTGAGATTTGGGGGAAATTGCGGTCGCCAGTCCTAAGTGCAACTAGTATAGTAACTGAAAAGGAAAAGTTATTGCACATATAATTAGCACTAGAAGCGTGGCAACTGAAGGTTGACACGTGTAGTGTGAAAACTGAAAGTTCGTCAGAAGTAATAAATTTCGCTACACGCTGACTTAATTTAGCAAAAGAATTAATAAAACCGGAAAATCGAAAGTCAATTTAGTGACTGAAGTTAATAGTGAGCTTTATTTCTGAAGCACATCGAAATTCAGTAAAATACGGCTACTCTTGGACTACCTCAACAATCATTTCAAAAGCTACTCTGAATCTACGCAATTTAGAAATAAGAGATTTAACTTTGAACTTGAATTAAATGATTCTGAACAATTAACAATAGTAAAATTTAGTACGTACCAAGCTGAGCTGCAGTCACAGGTAAGCTAAAATACGGTTACAAACCTCGCACTCCTATTTTGTGCTTGTGTAATCTAAATATTGTAGCCAGCTATGAATACCTTAAGTGAAATCGATTGATACTGGCGTTTGAATTTCAACGACACTCGGGTTCATTCCGGAAAAGGAAGGGTCCCTGCTTGGTAATGCAATTGGGACAATGTGCAACAAAGGTTCATGCTACGTTGCTGTAATTTAGTTATGAAAATGGAACAATGTGAAAAGCTGAGGTCTGCCAACCAGTTCTAAAACTTTACGTGCTTCCAGTCTTCCTTGTTGGTTGATTGAAGGTTTGAAGCCGTCGATCGAGGAGGTGGCGACAGTCACTCATTGTCTGCCGTCGCTGTTGCAGAAGCTGGATGTTGGCAAGCCTTCTTCTCGACACGGTCACCAGACGAAACGGGTTCTTGATGTGCGCCAGCTAATGCTTCCAGTCCGCGACACCGTGTCAGAACTATCATAGCAAGTCGAACGCAATTACATGCTGCCCAACCCCGAAAAACGCGGCAACTCGCGGGAGCGTCACACAACACACCTGCTCCACTGCACCACCCCAGCCAGACTCTCCCACTTCCCGTGCTCCACCGACAGAGTTAACACTACCAAAGATCCTAAACACTTTGGTTCTCCATACAACCTATCGATGTATTCGTTCGGTAGCATAGTTTTCCCTAGGCCAGACCCAGCGTATAAATACAAATAATATTCACAAAACAAACCAATTATACATCGACATAAATGCATATATATATACAAATAGTAAAACAATTACAATATACATAGACGCAGAAATGTTATACCTTCAGGGAACAAAATAAGGAAAAAAATTTGTAGTGCAATAGATGGAAATAGGAGATATGCATTTCCGGCGTTACAACATGCCTGGGATAGATTGAAAAGGTCTGGTTATGGACGACGTAACCCACCAACCACTCTGAGTAATATACGCCGAATCACCGTTGGGATGTGGGACAATCTGGACCAACAGTGCCTTCATGAAGAGGAGGATTGTATGCCACGGCGAATGCAGGTATTCATCAATGGAAGAGGATGTGCTATTGGGTATTAGAGGTACCGGCGAGTACAGCAGTCTGGACCACCACCTCTAATGGTCCCGCTGTATGATGGTACAACATGCAATATGTGGTTTTCATGGACAATAACAAGGGCTGAAATGATTTTTATGTTGATCTCCATTTCAAATTTCTGTACAGATTCCGGAACTCTTGGAACCGTGTGATGCATAACGTTTTTGATGTGTGTTTCTAAACTCAACCCAAATGTTAGGATTTGACGAGGAATGAAAGTGAGAATCTTGAACACACAAGAAAATATAGTACTGATATAGGAAAGGCTGAACCTGCCGGTGCTAATTGTAGGAAATGGAGTACATCATAAATCAGGTTAAAGAAATTAACATTGATTGGTTTTCTCCTTTTTGTGGCTATATATTTCCAGTTTTTCAAGAATGTCAAAATTTTCCCCTTAGGTTCATAGTATAAAACTTTCGTGTAATGCTGTACATTGTGTATACTGTGTTCACATTCTCTTAAGTGATGACCAAATGTGGTGGTATTATAATTTTCAGTATGCTCCCTAAAATTTAAAAAAACGAATGGCCTGTCTGACCAATACCACATTCTAATTTATTAACGTCTGTGCTGTTGTATTTTTTAACATGTCTTCTATTCTACGCCGAAGTTTGAATCGTAATTTGTGAGAGGTATTATATGCAAACGACATATTTGATTTTTGGAAGTGTCTCTCAGTGTTAATTGATATTGAGCCTCAGTATGTAAAGGATGTAATTTTTTATATTTGTTTACTTGTGCTCTTTTTTGTTAATTACTCCCTTTTTATACTTTAGATTATATGTTATCTACTAACTGAACTTTGTAATCATCTTTTGTGGCTATAGGTATTAGTGTTATTAAGTAATTTTCAATACTACCTGCATCTAACGAAAGTTTTAACAGTCTATTTATCACAGAACCAAAATATGCGTTTTTATATCTTATGGGACGGCAAGAACTTTCACTTATTATCATAATACACTTATGCTTGATGTAGGGTGCTCACTGCGTGACCTACATACAATGCAAGTATATCGTATTAAATAGATCTGGCGCCTATGGAATATATTGTACGTTCCCACTTATTAGTCTTATGTTGAAAGATAACAGTGGCGCTTGTCCACCGCTTACCACAACATGTGTCGTTATGTTTGGTAACTATTCCAAATGAGTTTCTCTGATAGGGTCCCACTTTACAAAAAGGTTACGTTTTGAAGTTTACGTTTTGATGTCATATATGTAACTAAGTCACAATTACTGAAAAATACTATTACTGTGTGAACCAATAAGAAGCAAGATAGACCTAAAAACTTATAGTCAGGACAACTCCATTGTATCAATAATTTTATCATATGAATTACAATAATATGATTTACCCACATTTTCACAGTGTAAATACCTACTGTGGCTTTTTATCTTAAGTGATTGTGCTCTCATACTTTTAAAGGTATGAGACTTTTTGTAGAACAATGATGGTGCTTTTATGTTGGACCTTAACTGTGCTATCCAACAGGTACCCACTACAGAAATTGTTTAACCTCAAGCTGTCACTTTGTCAGCCCAACACAGCAGAGTATGACTTTGACCTGTCTGTAGCCATTTTCTGAGGTAAACTTCTGTCCAACTAAAGGACAGTTCTGTAAGTGTCATCCTTCAACTGCGGAGCTTTATTTTATCAACAGGCTCACTTTTTAATGTTTGCATTATACACTATTATACATAGCTGTTTGTTGACAATTATACCTCAAGCCTTTAATAACCTACTTAGGAAGAGTTTTATATACATTGTTATTTGCTGGTATCTGCTGAACCTATGCACTGCGAGTTGCGCTTTGTCGGTGTCTGGGGTACACGTTCTACAGAAGTAGACCGATTTTGCACCTGTCACGTTTGAAGCATCAACGCACCACAACAACAACAAGAACGAAATAGACTACCGCAGAGTAAATACCTTAATTTTCCTGCCAAGCATTCAGTAACAAGAACGTGTAGAAGCGTCTGTGAGAACTAAATATGTGTTTCAGTTGTCAGTAAATTGAAGTTTTGTAATTGTTACTGTTCTTAAACGCCACTCGCTAAAGTAGTAATTTTGAATGTGAAACGGGAGTCATTTCCAGTTTGTTGCTTGGCTCTGATGTAAGAGCCATACTGAATCTGTAAGGCACAATACAAATCTTATCTTTGCATTAATACCTGTCAGTTGTACCTTATATACCGTTTAAAGAGGATTTACAGTGGTTAGAATACGTTCAGCTCATGTAAACTGATGTGCTACTGTGTACGGAATTTTTGTAATGCCAAAATAAAACTTTTATCTCATGTATTGTACCTTAACTCATGTTATGAGACATATTCTATGTATATGCAATTTGTTATAGACCTCAAGATGACAGAAAGGTCAGCCAAAACCCGTTCTCTTAAATAAAGCAATATTTTATGAGATCAAGGCTGTTGAATATTTTTCGGTAACTAAAATTGGGTTTACTCCGAAAAACCTGAAGATGACCAGGGCAATTTGGTGTTTTGGGGAAACACGTCAGATCCTTTTCTTGTCAAGGCGTGGTACCGGCTCCTGCCTTGTTTGAATTACTCTTGTCGTTACTTCTCTAAATAGCTTTCGACAAAATAAACGTGGACATCCATCTAAATACCAGG
This sequence comes from Schistocerca cancellata, assembly GCF_023864275.1. Classification (NCBI taxonomy): domain Eukaryota; kingdom Metazoa; phylum Arthropoda; class Insecta; order Orthoptera; family Acrididae; genus Schistocerca; species Schistocerca cancellata. The sequence goes on from NC_064631.1 coordinate 253,005,192, forward strand.
GCTGACGGGAAACTTTACAACATTTTGTTAGACAGACCCAAATGATATCGTCCGGACTTATTTCCAGGTAAACTTGTATTGGCTGATGAGGCAGCATTCATAGCACACACTCAAGACGATTTTAAAAGTTTATGGACAAACTTGTTACTACGAACAAATTTTACTCCATGCCTGTAAATGTAATGAAGACTGTGATTATGAAGCAAGGATGCACAGATATGTGTGCCGCAAGATTAGATGGATCGTTCTACTTTGTCGCTTGTCAAGTGTCAGAAGGTCTTTCTCTAGAATACGACGTAAATGCAGGAATTGGCAAAGCGGTGAACATTTTCGGAATCCCCGCACATGAGTGGGGGACTAGAAACACCTAACGGTGACAACAAAAGTGTTGAGACCTGAAAGTCGTACGTCAAATAAGAATGTAAGCTCAGCATTTTTCATCTGCGGTGCTTACGAAACATTTTAGACATAACGAGGAGTGACCTTGTGACAGATGAGATGGTCCTGAATATTAAGAAACTATCGAGTATCACTGCCACGTCCAAGAAATGCGATATGTAGGATATTGCAGTAACTGTTTTCGTCAGAAGTATGCTGCAATGTTCTTTCGGACATGTATGCATGTATGTCCTAAGAAACAGGCAATGTGACGACTACACAAAACATTGACACGTATTCGCAGTTGCGAACATGGACAACCATCGCTTCACGGCCAAACCCAAACTTCCATATGAGGTCATATGAAGTCAACCATGTGTCTACAACCTGCACTCGTACATCCATTATGTGCGTTCGGCCGCTAAATACGATATTACAGTGGCTATGTTGTTCGGAAGTACGATGCAATGATCCTTCGGACAAATATGCATGTGCTTCTAAACAACGCAGACAGTGCAATATTGAATTTGTCCGCCGACACTTTCAATTAAAATATCTCCTCTGTACAGGAATATACATAACTAATGTACGAGTACAGGTTTGAGACGCATGGTTGACAATATATGGAAGTTAGCATCTGGCCATGAGTCGTACTCTGATAGCTTAACGGTAACGGGACACCCCAAGATAAATGGGAATCAGTGTTCGATTTCCGATTAGGCACAAATTTTCGTTATCGTCGTTCCATATGGAGCTGATGGTATTTCTTGTTGGCCACTGCGAATATATTTGATAACTCTCAATGAAAGTCACCTGCAGTAGCTAGGACACTTGGATCGTATAGACCACTCCCGTCTCCCTCGATGTACCGGGTCATCAAAAAGTCAGTGTATGAAAACTTAATAAGCCACGGAATAATGTAGATAGATAGGTAAAAACTGACACACATGCTTGGAATGACATAGCATTTTATTAGAACCAAAAAAATACAAAATTTCAAAAAATGTCCGACAGATGGCGCTAGACAGCAAAACGTCAGTGACTGCGCATGACAATCGTGTATAAAAGGAGCTGTAATGAGAATCAGATGCGCCAGCAGTCGCAGCATGTTGACGTTACCCGAAAAGGCGCTTTTAGTGAAGCAGTATTATCAGAATGGGGAATGTGCTAGTACAGCGTTACGATCCTATCGCCATAGGAAGGGGATTCGAACGGGTAAAGGTCCGTTGACAAATGCAGCTGTGGCGAGAATGATTTCGAAGTTCGAAGCCACGGTTTGTTTAGACGATAGACCCCGTAGTGGCCGACCGAGCACAAGGCGTATTGCTGCTAAGACAGTTCAGGAAGAAATGGAGAGTGTAGCGGGTTCGTCTACGCACGAGGAAGTCAGCGCTCATGCAGTCGCATGTCGCACCGGCATTCCATACACTACTGTTTGGTTGGCATTGAGACGTACCCTCCGATGCTATCCGTACAAAATCCATCGGCATCATGAACTGTTACTTGGCGATTTAGTGAAGCGGAGGGCATTTGCGGTGTGGGAGTTTCAAAAGATGGCGGAAGATGACAATTGGTTGAGTAACGTGTTGTGGACCGACGAAACTCATTTCACGCTCCGAGGGCCAGTCAACGCCCACAACTGCAGAATTTGGGCTACCTAAAATCCTAGAACTGTTGTGGAAACTCAATTGCACGACGAGAAAGTGACGGTATGGGTTGGATTTACCACATCTACCGTTATCGGGCCTTTTTTCTTTGAGGAAATGCGTGATTCTGGTTTTGTAACTGCTACCATGATGGGTGAGAGGTACGCTGATATGTTACAGAATCGCATCATCCCCAGCCTGGCTGATAAACAACTGCTGGAACGTACGATGTTTATGCAGGATGGCGCTCCACCCCGTATTGCTAGACGCGTGAAAGATCTCTTGCGCGCGTCGTTTGGTGGTGATCGTGTGCTCAGCCGCCACTTTCGTCATGCTTGGCCTCCCAGATCCCCAGACCTCAGTCCGTGCGATTATTGGCTTTGGTGTTACCTGAAGTCGCAAGTGTATCTAGGGATGCTGAAAGACAACATCCGACGCCAATGCTTCACCGTAACTCCGGACATGCTTTACAGTGCTGTTCATAACATTATTCCTCGACTACAGCTATTGTTGAGGAATGATGGTGGACGTACTGAGTATTTCCTGTAAAGAACATCATATTTGGTTTGTCTAACATTGTTATACTAATTATATATCTACATCTACATCCATACACCGCAAGCCACCTGACGGTGAGTGGCGGAGGGTACCTTCAGTACCTCTATCCTTTCTCCTTTCTATTCCAGTCTCGTATTGTTCGTGGAAAGACGGACTGTCGGTATGCCTCTGTGTGGGCTCTAATCTCTCTGATTTTATTCTCATGGTCTCTTCGAGAGATATTCGTAGGAGGGAGCAATACACTGCTTGACTCCTCGGTGAAGGTATGTTCTCGAAACTTCAACAAAAGCCCGTATCGAGCTACTGAGCGTCTCTCCTGCAGAGTCTTCCACTAGAGTTTATTTATCATCTCCGTAACCCTTTCGCGATTACTAAATGATCCTGTAACGATGCGCGTTCCTCTCCGTTGGATCTTCTCTATCTCTTCTATTAACCCTATCTGGTACGGATCCCACACTGGTGAGCAGTAATCAAGCAGTGGGCGAACAAGCGTACTGTAACCTAATTCCCTTGTTTTCGGATTGCATTTCGTTAGGATTCTTCCAATGAATCTCAGTCTGGCATCTGCTTTACCGACGATCAACTTTATATGATTATTCCATTTTAAATCACTCCTAATCCGTACTCCCAGATAATTTATGGAATTAACTGCTTCCAGTTGCTGACCTGCTATGTTGTAGCTAAATGACAAGGGATCTTTCTTTCTATGTATTCGCAGCACGTTACACTTGTCTACATTGAGATTAATTGACATTCCCTGCACCATGCGTCAATTCGCTGCAGATCCTCCTGCATTTCAGTACAATTTTCCATTGTTACAACCTCTCGATATACCACAGCATTATCCGCAAAAAGCCTCAGTGAACTTCCCATGTCATCCACAAGGTCATTTATGTACATTGTGAATAGCAACGGTCCTACGACACTCCCCTGCGGCAAACCTGAAATCACTCTTACTTCGGAAGACTTCTCTCCATTGAGAATGACAAGATGCGTTCTGTTATCTACGAACTCTTAAATCCAATCACACAATTGGTCTGATAGTCCATATGCTCTTACTTTGTTCATTAAACGACTGTGGGGAACGGTATCGAACGCCTTGTGGAAGTCAAGAAACACGGATTCTACCTGGGAACCCGTATCTATGGCCCTCTGAGTCTCGTGGACAAATAGCGCTAGCTGGGTTTCACACGATCGTCTATTTCGAAACCCATGCTGATTCCTACAGAGTCGATTTCTAGTCCCAGAAAATTCATTATACTCGAACATCATACGTGTTCCAAAATTCCACAACTGATCGACGTCAGAGATATAGGTCTATAGTTCTGCACATTTGTTAGACGTCCCTTCTCGAAAACGGGGATAACCTGTGCCCTTTTCCAATCCTTTGGAACGCTACGCGCTTCTAGAGACCTACGGTACACCGCTGCAAGAAGAAGGGCAAGTTCCTTCGCGTACTCTGTGTAAAATCGAACTGGTAACCCATCAGGTACAGCAGCCTTTCCACTTTTGAGCGATTTTAAGTGTTTCTCAATCCCTCTGTCGTCTATTTCGATATCTACCATTTTGTCATCTGTGCAATTCTAATCAGATGAAGCGCCATCTGTCAGAAATTTTGTGAACTTTTATATTTTTTGGTTCTATGTGATTCCAAGCATGTGTGTCAATGTGTACCTTTCTATCTACATTATTCCGTGATTTATTCAGTTTTCAAATTTATACAGACTTTTTGATCACCCGGTACATTGCCAGTTACATAGCACAAGCCAAGGGACCACATGGAAATTGAGATTTGCGATTTAAAGAGTGCATCAAGCGCGATACGAAAGCATTTGTTATTAACTGTGAGAAATGGGAGAAGCTCGCCGAAGAGCACAGCACGTGGAGGAATTTCATCAAGGAAGGCAGCAAGTACCTCCACCACGCCTGGATCAACGACTTAGCTGCAAAAGCAACGTGCTGACAAGCGCCTCCGACGAGGCGCTCCTTTGGTGTGGTATACATTTGCCCCAGCTGTCGGCTCCCGCAATGGACTCCTGAGTCGTGAGAGAAAGTGCCTGCATGATGCTCCTCTGACCTTCCGTGCAGAAGTATAGGCTATAGATTAACTGACAACAAAACGCTCCTCTCCTCCTCCTACATCGAAGAGCCCGCCATCCAGTGTTCATTTCCGCTTTTCATAGTTGTGTCCGGATATTTTTAATCGGATAGTGTACATTAATCCAGCCAACGACAGCCGGAGCAGCAGGATCTGGTTGCGACCTGATCTCCAAGAAGCACCGGTTGGCATTTGAGAAGATCGCCCTGTTATTTGGCAGCGCCTCCTAAGCTCGGTCTCGGTGGACGCTCTGCCCCGCATTGTTCCGCCTCTGGAGCGGCGGCCACCCGCGGCGGCGACTTCCAGACGGCGCCAGCAGAATGCGTGCGCAGCGCCTTTCCAGCCGGGGAAAGTTCACGGCCGGCGGGCGGCGGACGGCTCCCAGAAGGCGCCTTACTCTGCAATCCAAATTGTCGGTCGTTTGCCGAGCTCGACAGATCGCCTTATCGGGCGAGTAATCACGGGGATCGCGCCACGCCACCCGCCCGCTGAATCGGACGCCTAACGAAGGCAGCGCTTTCTTAAGGGCGTCCTCGTGTCCCGCACGAAACGTTGTTGGTAACAACTCGCGCCGGTGCGTGAGTGAGTGCGAGGGCGAGTGCCTTTTACGACACAGGTCGTAATCCGGAATGGCAGTCTAACTTACTCGAGTTTTATCGCGCACTCGACGTCATCTACAGTATCTCTTGGTAAAGCGAAGGGTGAGAGTGGGAGGGTGGTGGTGGAGGGGGAGGAGTTTAGAATGAGCGAAAACAGATCGTCAGTGTGACAACCGACGGATAGGACACGAAATATATGACAGATTAAGAAAAAGGGGAAAGTTAGAGAATAAATCACATCGGAATATTTATTCCGGAACTTTGCAAGTGTTCGATCCAGTATGATAGTTTCTTCATAAATTTCCGTCGATTTACGGCTTGTTGGGTGTTTCTCCAATTCTCCATTTGTGCCATGAGGGGCACTTCTCGTAAATAACAGTGTGAAACAAAATTGTTCCACATAAGCATCAAAGTCACAGCAAACTGAAAGAAGGAAATTGTTTCACAAGCGCAAGCACTACTAGCATGTTTCGACCGTTGCTCATCCTCAGATGAATTACGGAAGTGGATATGTCGCCATACTACGGAAAATAAGATGGAAATCACCTACAATGTTGTGTAGGACGGTCGTCAATGTACACGACCTAGGCAAAATTTCCCCGCTCACACTTGTACGCATTTCGCGGAACTGCAAATATCTGAGTATACGTTTTTTGGATACACATTCACAGCACTGTACATTGACGAAAATTTTATCCGTAAGTCTTCACCGCAAGGAATAGCTGATCAATACATTTTACGAGAATGTTGTAACTAGAACCGCTACGTACCTGACGATGAGCAACACTCGAAATTAGCTTAGTGTATTTCATAAATGAGCTACCACACAGATACAGCGTCGACAAGGAGGCTTTCCTCATTAATGCATCCACAAGACAGTAATCTTTCCAGCTCCCTCGCCATCTCAACAATCGTATGTGTCACTAATGGTTCCTACCAAGAGCCAGACAATAACTCTATCAATACACTCCCAAGTTTCCTCGGCCATGATTTCTACCTTATATCCGGTCGCAGGTTCCAATCCTGGCACGGGTATGGATGTGAGTGATGTCCTTAGGTTACTTAGGATTAATTAGTTCTAAGGTCTAGGCGACTGATGACCTCAGAAGTCGCATAGTGCTCAGAGTCATTTGAACCATTTCTACCTTATATCTGCAGTCTCCATATTAACTAGCAACTAGAATCTTTCACATTAATATTTCACCGTAAATTACGTTGAACTGTCTAAAGTCGTGCGATAGCTCTTAATATCGCATCGGACTCAAGAAGCTATTGCAAGTCCCCTGCAGAAATATTGAGCCATTTTACCTCTACAGCCCTTAACAATTGCAGAAGTGTTGACAGTGATAGATTTTGTGCACGAACTCACCTCTCCATTACGTCCCATAAATGTTCGATGAAATTCAGCTCGGATGATCTGGGTGGCCAAACCATTAACTCGAGTTATCTAAAAGGTTCTCCCAACTGATTGGGTGGCGGTGCCGGGGGCATTGTTATGTGAATATGAAGTCCATGAACAGCTGTAAATGGTCCTAACATAACCATTACCTGTCAATGATCTGTTCACTTGGACCAGAGGACCCAATGAACACCATGCAAACACAGCCCACAACATTATCTAGCTGCCATCAACTTCCACAGTGCCTTGTTGACAACATGGGTCTTTGGATTCCTTTGGTCTGCGCCATACTCGAATACCAACATCTGCTCTTAGCAACTAAAATGTAGACTCATCTGACCTCGCCACGTTTTTCCAGTTGTCTAGTGTAAAACCGATATGGTCGCGAGCCAGGGAGAGGTGCTGCGGGCGATTTCCTGTTTTTAGCAAAGGTAGTCACGTCGATTTGAGAGGTGGCAGAAGCCCCCCTCATTTTTCTATCTTCCTCTGAGTAACTCGATTTTCCTCTCTAATTGCATGTGGTGAAAAGTTGCTATTCCTACACATGCGGACTTCCCATGCAGCGTTTCTCGTCACCCGGGTGGTGCGGTGACAGGTGGGCACTGTTGATCTAGAAAGGGTTAAGCTGATGGGTGTGAGGGAGTCGAGTGAATGCTTTCCAGATGCCGACATTGTCGTAATAGCGGCGGAGACACGCCCGCAGGGGCCTGAAGGAAAGGCTGGGCTAGAGTTTCCGTTACTTCGCAGAAACTTAGTGAAAACACTTTCTGGCGGGCTACCAGAGAGGCGTGGGAATGACTTGTGTACCCAGGCAGTCTTGGCGGGCAAATTCCCGCGTTTTCTGCATAATCGTAACTTTGATTGGCTTGCTCAGAGCATAGCTCCGTGACGTAGCAAAATCGGCGCAGAAATTGGAGCCAAGAATCTCCATTGGTGGAATGGTAGAGCTTCGGCAATAGAGTGGAATTTTCCACCGGTTTTCGAGTTGTTGATCGGAAAGTTTAACCACGGCCACTGTCGTGGGGGCGGGAATGTTCTGTGTTCGGTATGTGTGCTCTTGTGGTAGTCGGCTCACGCCTTTCGGTCAGAGTAGGTTACAAGAGTGAGCTCTCGCTGCTCTGGACAGCCTGCCTGCTGTTGGCTGTCTAATATACTTTCATTTGATTGTAACGGTTAAACGAAGTTGCTGAAGTTTCAACTTTAATGTAACTTACCGAGTACAGTTGGCAATTGAGCGTTCTGCGTACAAGCGGCCTGTGTTGTTTGTCTTGGGCAGTTTTGGCTAAAGTTGACTGTATCGGAGTTACTGTGTGACTTCGCTAGTTAAAATCAATCACTGTACCATCAGTGATTATGTGGCGGGCCTTCTTCATCTCCCTCAGATGCGCATTTGTATTGATAGGAAGTCTTTAGTCTGGAACAACCAAACCAGGGCAATTTGTTTCGGGCTCTACTCGCGACATTATCATCACCACGACGGGACGTTGAAGCAACCAGCCATCGCTTCCGGTACGCCAGATCGTGTCCTTGCAGTTAAGAAGACAGCTTGGTAATGTATGTCCGCAGTACCGGCAGACTAGGGAATTTGCACTGTGATAATTAGAGCTCAGCAGAGCACACCTGTTCGTCTTTTCTAACTTTGTTCTGTCTTGGGAGTTCATTGTCTGAGTTATCACTACTGTAGCAGCAATTAATGTTGAGTTGGCCGGATGTTTCTCTTAAGATTTGAGTTGCAAGGAATTGGCTCCACATACCACTTCGTCATAAATGTCACAATCTTGTTTATGGACAACTTCACCTTCACAGCATTTATTTGAGTATCCAATTTGATGTATTGTAAATGTTTCATGTGTTTTGTTTATGATTTTGAGTTTAGTCATAATAAATCAAAATGTTATTTTGGACAGAACTTTCATTCTGTTAATCGGCAGAGCAACCCTTTCATTTCTCACTACGTTACTGAAACTTTCCTTTATTTAATTAATGTCTATCAAATTAAATTATTGCAGGTGTCAAACTCTTTTCTACTCCACTTTCAGGGTCGATTAATCCATGTGCAACAGCAAAAGTAGAAATTTAAAAAAACGGGGGGGGGGGGGGGGAGGGGGTTAAATACATTGCTAGCCCCGGCACCTCACAGGTTATCTGCTGACATGGCCCATTAACACCATGTGTCGCCGCATTGTTCTAACGGACACGTTTGTCATACGTCTTACATTGACTGCTGATGTTATTTCGCTCAGTGTTGCTTGTCTGATAACACTGGCATCTCTACGCTCTCGATCGATAACTGAAGGCCGTCGACCACTGCTTTGTCAAGTAATGCCTGAAATTTCGTATTTTAGGCACAATCTTGACACTGTGGATCTCGGAATATAGTATTCCCTAACGCTTTCCGAAATGGAATGTCTCATGCGTCTATCTCTAACTATAGTTACATGTTCAGAGTCTGTCAAGTCCAAACGTGAGGCCATAATCACGTTGGAAATCTTTTCACATAAATCACCTGAGAACAAACGACACTTCTTTCATTGTACTGCCCCTTGATACCTTGCGTACGCAATACTACCGCTACTTGTGTACAGGGTGTTACAAAAAGGTACTGCCAAACTTTCAGGAAACATTCCTCACACACAAATAAAGAAAAGACGTTATGTGGACATGTGTCCGGAAGCGCTTAATTTCCATGTTAGAGCTCATTTTAGTTTCGTAGGTATGTACTGTACTTTCTCGATTCACCGCCAGTTGGCCCAATTGAAGGAAGGTAATGTTGACTTCGGGGATTGTGTTGACATGCAACTCATTGCATCAACAGGTTAGTGTTCATCACGAGCGTGGTTTAGCAGTCAGTGCAATGTTTACAAATGCGGAGTTTGCAGATGCTCACTTGATGTATGGATTAGGACGGGGCAATAGGCGTGGCGCGGTACGTTTGTATCGAGACAGATTTCCAGAAGGAAGGTGTCCGACAGGAAGACGTTCGAAGCAATTGATCGGCGTCTTAGGGAGCACGGAACGTTCCAGCCTATGACTCGCGACTGGGGAAGTCCTAGAATGACGAGGACACCTGCAATGGACGAGGCTGTTCTTCATGCTGTTGACGATAACCCTAATGTCAGCGTCAGAGAAGTTGCTGCTGTACAAGGTAACGTTGACCGCGTCACTGTATGGAGAGTGCTACGGGAGAACCAGTTGTTTCCGTACCATGTACAACGTGTGCAGGCACTATCAGCAACTGATTGGCCTCCACGGGTACACTTCTGCGAATGGTTCATCCAACAATGTGTCAATCCTCACTTCAGTGCAAATGTTCTCTTTATGGATGAGGCTTCATTCCAACGTGATCAAATTGTAAATTTTCACAATCAACATATGTGGGCTGACGAGAATCCGCACTCAATTGTGCAATCACGTCATCAACACAGATTTTCTGTGAACGTTATGGGTAGTGCTCTGTATGAAAATCACTGGCTGTGCTGTGTGCAGTCTGTGGCTAGTTTGCATTGTTGTCTGCCATTGTAGAGGGGCAGCTGGATGTGAACAGCGCGTAGCGTTGCGCAGTTGGAGGTGAGCCGTCAGCAGTGGTGGATGTGGGGAGAGAGATGGCGGAAGTTTTGAAATTGAACTGCTATATATATTATGATTATTAAGGTAAATACAGTGTTTGTTCTCTATTAAAATCTTTCATTTGCTAACTATCCCTATCAGTAGTTAGTGACTTCCGTAGTTTGAATCTTTTATTTAGCTCGCAATAGTGGCGCTCGCTGTATTGCAGTAGTTCGAGTAACGAAGATTTTTGTGAGGTAAGTTATTTGTGAAAGGTATAGGTTAAAGTTACTCAGGGCCATTCTTTTGCAGGGATCTTTGATAGTCAGATTGCGTTGCGCTAAAAACATTGTGTGTCAGTTTAAGCACAGTCTTGTATAAATTGTTCCTAAGGGGACGTTTCATATGTCGACCCTTAGCCTAGGATACCTCACTGGAATCTTCTGATTTTTTCTTGTAGTTTGTGTATTTAGTGTAGGTTTTGTTTATTGCTAGCGCGTAATTATAGAGAGAATTTCCTTGGTAGTTGTGGTTTTTCATTGTTGTACTGTAAAACAGTTGTGGCATGCATGTAGGTTTGCACCAAGTATTTCGCAGCTGCGCTTGTAATTAACTACATATTATTTTCAGTGCTATGTTAATGTGTTCTCCTATTTTTGCTATTCAAATTGTGCTTTTCTGTGTTATCGTGTGAAATATTGTGACAATAATGGCGTGTGAAAAACGTAACACTCGGCTCCAAAGTAAACTGAGAAATGACAGTGAAGACGAAAGTAGTGTGTTGGCCCCACCATGTAATGAATTAACTAATATTCAAAGTAGTAATTTGGTAACTGTGCATAGGGAAATGGAGCGGGCGTCAAACAATGGCGTAGGCAGTGAAACAGGTAGTGAACAGGGAAGCATTATCGATCGATCGGTCGGCAACAGCTCGCCTCAGGAATCCGAAATGATAGGACACAATTTTGCAAATACTGTAGATTCAGGTTTTGCGTCCTCACCGTTTTCTCAAATGAGTCAAGACACATTTTCCGCTTGTCAAAATGTGAATGTTGCCGGTGCAAATTCACTGCCGAAAAGCACTGAGGAACATGTTTCAGACACCAGTGCATTGTTATTACAGTTAATGCAACAAATGGGACAAAGGCTACAAAAGTTAGACACAACGCTTGAACAAAATCAGAAACAAATGGGACAAAATCTTCAAAAGTTAGACACAATGGAACAAAATCAGAGACAAACACAGCAAAAGCTTCCGAAGTTAGGTCTCCAAATCCCAATAACGACGCGCGCCAACAAAGAGACAATAGGCAATGACTCACTCCGCTGGCAGCCACAATACGTACTTATGAAACTGACGACGCAGCTGCCGTAGCTAGTAATTACGTAAAAATGGAAGACATTAGGGACATCTTACTCCAGGAACACGACGTAAAACATAACAACATTGCATATCCTGTGATTCACATTACTGTAAATGACGTAAAATTTACGGCAGTACTTGACTCTGGCAGTCCCATTTCAGTAATTAGTGAAACAGCTTTTAGCAAATGCAACAAATCGAACGATTGCCCCACACTTCCGTTACGTAAGATTAAATTACAAGGTGCAATCTTTGGAAAAAGTGTAGATTTACGCCAACAAACCAACTTAGAATTCTTTTGTCAAAGCCACAGCTTCTCTATGAACTTTCTTATTGTTCCATTATTGTCGACGGAAATTATACTGGGAGTAGACTTTTTGAATGAATACAAAGCAATCTTAAGCTTTCACGATGCTGAAATGAGTTTAGAGAAAGAAGGTAAGTCAATAGCTTTGAAATTTGAAGACTGGCTCTCAAACCATGATGAGGAAATTAATCGGCTTTACGTTCTGTTAGACAACAGTTCGAAATTTTCTACGGAACTAGACACTAACAATCACTCTGCAAGTACTGACAGGAATGATATCGACGGCATATTTGAAACTAATGAGTTAATTCAGAATAAAATTCAAACAATTGACAATTGTAATGACAGTGATAGGCAGGACCTTTTTGAGATTTTACAAGCACATTCCACAGTTTTTACTCACAAAACAGGAACAATCAAAGGATTTCAATACCAATTTCGTGTTTGTGAGCATACTAAATTTTGTGTTAGACCATACGTAGTTCCAGCACATTATAAGGACCGTGTTAGAACAGAAATACCGGAAGCAGCTACTAGGGTAGCAGAGTACGTGTGGCGTGCACACGGGGGTTTTTTAGGTTAGAGGGACCCCCCCTTGGGCGAAACGATAAAATACCTGACGGCTTACCAGAGAGGACATTATCATCGTTGATAAAGAACGTCCGTCCTCAGAGACCAAAAACAGGAAAAGTTAACGTAATATTGGTAAACTGCAGGAGTATCCAGGGCAAGGTTCCTGAATTAGTATCTCTTATTGAAGGAAATAGTGCGCATATAGTATGAGGAACGGAAAGTTGGTTAAAACCGGAAGTGAACAGTAACGAAATCCTAGACACTGAATGGAATATATACCGCAAGGATAGGATAAACGCCAATGGTGGAGGAGTATTTATAGCAGTAAAGAAGTTATTAGCGAATGCGAATGTGAAATAATCTGGGTTAAGCTAAGTATCAAAGGTGGGTCAGATATGATAGTCGGATGCTTCTATAGACCACCTGCATCAGCAACCGTAGTAGTTGAGCGCCTCAGAGAGAACCTGCAGAACGTCGTGAAGAAGTTTCGTGATCATACTATTGTAATAGGGGGAGACTTCAATCTACCAGGTATAGAATGGGATAGTCACACAATCAGAACTGGAGCCAGGGACAGAGACTCTTGTGACATTATCCTGACTGCCTTGTCCGAGAATTACTTCGAGCAGATAGTTAGAGAACCAACTCGTGAAGCTAACGTTTTAGACCTCATAGCAACAAATAGACCGGAACTTTTCGACTCCGTGAATGTAGAAGAGGGTATCAGTGATCATAAGTCAGTGGTTGCATCAATGACTACAAGTGTAATAAGAAATGCCAAGAAAGGAAGGAAAATATATTTGCTTAACAAGAGTGATAGGGCACAAATCGCAGAATATCTGAGTGACCACCATCAAACGTTCATTTCTGAGGAAGAGGATGTGGAACAAAAATGGAAAAAATTCAGAAACATCGTCCAGTACGCCTTAGATAAGTTCGTACCGACTAAGGTCCAAAGCGAGGGGAAAGATCCACCGTGGTATAACAATCATGTACGAAAGGTACTACGGAAACAAAGAAAGCTTCATCATAGGTTTAAGAGTAGTCGAATCATAGCTGATAAGGAAAAGCTGAACGAAGCGAAAAAGAGCGTAAAGAGAGCAATGAGAGAAGCATTCAACGAATTCGAACATAAAACATTGGCAAACAATCTAAACAAGAACCCTAAAAAGTTTTGGTCATATGTAAAATCGGTGAGCGGATCTAAATCCCCTATTCAGTCACTCGTTGACCACGATGGCACCGAAACAGAGGACGACCGAAGAAAGGCAGAAATACTGAATTCAGTGTTCCGAAACTGTTTCACTGCGGAAAATCGTAACACGGTCCCTGACTTCAGCCGTCGCACGGACGCCAAAATGTAAAATATTGAAATAAACGATATCGGAATTGAAAAACAACTGCTATCACTTAGTAGCGGAAAAGCATCCGGACCAGACGAGATACCCTTAAGATTCTACAGTGATTATGCTAAAGAACTTGCCCCCTTTCTATCAGCAATTTATCGTAGATCGCTGGAAGAACGTAAAGTACCTAGCGACTGGAAGAAAGCGCAGGTCGTTCCCATTTTCAAGAAGGGTCATAAATCAGATGCGAATAATTATAGGCCTATTTCGCTTACGTCAATCTGTTGTAGAATAATGGAACATGTTTTGTGTTCTCGTATTATGACGTTCTTAGATAATACAAATCTCCTTCATCATAACCAACATGGATTCCGCAAACAGAGATCATGTGAAACTCAGCTCGCCCTATTTGCCCAAGAAATTCACAGTGCCGTAGACACTGGCGAGGAGATTGATGCCGTATTCCTGGACTTCAGGAAGGCATTTGATACAACATGTTGCCTCATAAAATTTTCCACATGACCATTGTCAGCCCATGAAGCTAGAAAGAAAAATACAAACGAAGAGAAGCAATGACAATCTGCAAGGTGCACACACAACATAAATATAAATATCAGCCAAATTACTTCCCAGCATCCTAAATCAAACTGCTACAAACAAACAAACAAACACACACACACACACACACACACACACACACACACACACACACACACGCGCGCGCGCGCGCGCGCGCGTTTTTAAAAAAGAAATGCGTTAAGCAACAATATTGATTTTCTGTAAATAATCTTGATGAATACTTCTCATATATGAGTACAGTTAAAAAGACTGGGAAAGGAAAAATGATGTTCTACAATAATAGCTGAGGCATTTGTTTCTCTTTCTCAGAAACTAATCAGGTTCTCTTATTGCCAACACACCCCATGTGGTTGTGGTTCAAAAATATATACATATTTTCTAACCTAAACACCAAATATTGGGAGCAATAAGAGAGCTCTTTGAGGTGTATCAAACACAACTTAATGAGTATCGACCAAACACAGTTCTAATACTTGACATTTTGCATGAAAATCTGATATACAATTATTTTGCCATGTACATGCAGTACTGTATGTATTCTATCTGGCTCACACATAAAGCCAAGTGAAGAGTCATTTTATTCATGATAAAGCCTGTTTAATTCTTGCTTATAACAGAACACATTTTAATGGTGGGACTACTGTCATCTGATTAGCATAAAGACCTTTATACAACATGGATTCCGCAAACAGAGATCATGTGAAACTCAGCTCGCCCTATTTGTCTAAGAAATTCACAGTGCCGTAGACACTGGCGAGCAGATTGATGCCGTATTCCTGGACTTCAGGAAGGCATTTGATACGGTTCCGCACTTACGTTTAGTGAAAAAAATACGAGCTTACGGAATATCGGACCAGGTTTGTGATTGGATTCAGGATTTCCTAGAAGAAAGAACACAACATGTCATTCTTAACGGTTCAAAATCTGCAGATGTAGAGGTAATTTCGGGAGTACCGCAAGGAAGCGTGATAGGACCTTTATTGTTTACAATATACATAAATGACTTAGTTGACAACATCGGTAGCTCCGTGAGGCTATTTGCAGATGACACGGTTGTCTACAAGAAAGTAGCAACATCAGAAGACTCGTACGTACTCCAGGAAGACCTGCAGAGGATTAATGCATGGTGCGACAGCTGGCAGCTTTCCCTAAACGTAGATAAATGTAATATAATGCGCATACATAGGGGCAGAAATCCATTCCAGTACGATTATGCCATAGGTGGTAAATCATTGGAAGCGGTAACGACCGTAAAATACTTAGGAGTTACTATCCGGAGCGATCTGAAGTGGAATGATCACATAAAACAAATAGTGGGAAAAGCAGGCGCCAGGTTGAGATTCATAGGAAGAATTCTAAGAAAATGTGACTCATCGACGAAAGAAGTAGCTTACAAAACGCTCGTTCGTCCGATTCTTGAGTATTACTCATCAGTATGGGACCCTTACCAGGTTGGATTAATAGAAGAGATAGACATGATCCAGCGAAAAGCAGCGCGATTCGTCATGGGGACATTTAGTCAGCGCGAGAGCGTTACGGAGATGCTGAACAAGCTCCAGTGGCGGACACTTCAAGAAAGGCGTTACGCAATACGGAGAGGTTTATTATCGAAATTACGAGAGAGCACATTCCGGGAAGAGATGGGCAACATATTACTACCGCCCACATATATCTCGCGTAATGATCACAACGAAAAGATCCGAGAAATTAGAGCAAATACGGAGACTTACAAGCAGTCGTTCTTCCCACGCACAATTCGTGAATGGAACAGGGAAGGGGGGATCAGATAGTGGTACAATAAGTACCCTCCGCCACACACCGTAAGGTGGCTCGCGGAGTATAGATGTAGATGTAGATGTACAATCTATTCTTGACGAGGGCATTATTGAGCCTGCAGTAAACTCATACAACAATCCATTGCATGTTGTTGAGAAGAAAAAGGGATCGATCAGGCTTGTCTTAGATTCGAGACAAATCAATACTATCATTATTCCTGAAACAGACAGGCCGCAAACGTTGGAAGAACTTCTTCAAAATTTTAATGGTGTAAAAGTGTTGTCTTCCATTGATCTCAGATCCAGCTTTTATCAGATCGAACTTCATCCAGAATGCAGAAAATACACAGCTTTCCTTTGTTTCGGCGTTTGTTATCAGTTTCGGAAACTTCCTTTTGGTTTGAACATTTCTTCGGCAGCATTCATTCGTGGGTTAAATTCCATATTACCTGATTTCTTAAAACGTCACATCACCTTATACGTGGACGATATTCTAATAGCAGAAGCTTCATGGGAACAACATAACCGCATCCTCAACAGTTTGTTACGTATTTTTGCAGAATCTGGAATTACAGTTAACTTGGAAAAGTCTGAATTCGGTAGGACAAAGGTGAAGTTTTTCGGACATATTATTTCTTCTGAAGGCATTCAGCCGGATCCTGAAATGTTAGAAGCAATCAGAGCCATTCCAGTTCCATCCACAAAAAGACAAGTCCGCAGTTTTCTAGGTCTCGTAAATTTTTACCGTCGTTTTCTGAATATGCAAATTCTTGTTACACCAAAACTTTGTTCTCTCACTGGAAAAAATACTATTTGGAACTGGGACGAACAAGCACAGTTGGAATTCAATTCTTTGAAAGAAGCGTTACTTAACGCGAGTCTGAATTCGGTAGGACAAAGGTGAAGTTTTTGGGAGATATTATTTCTTCTGAAGGCATTCAGCCGGATCCTGAAAAGTTAGAAGCAATCAGAGCCATTCCAGTTCCATCCACAAAAAAACAAGTCCGTAGTTTTCTAGGTCTCGTAAATTTTTACCGTCGTTTTCTGAATATGCAAATTCTAGTTACACCAAAACTTTGTTCTCTCACTGGAAAAAATACTATTTGGAACTGGGACGAACAAGCACAGTTGGAATTCAATTCTTTGAAAGAAGCGTTACTTCACGCGCCAATACTAGCTCATCCAGATCTGTCACAAGATTTCTGCCTTAGCACGGATTCTTCTAAAGTCGGTCTTGGTGCCCACTTACTTCAAGAAGCCATAGAAAATGACACTACTGTTCAGAAAACCATTGCTTTTGCTAGCCGAGTGCTAACAAAATCTGAAAAAAAATTATTCCGTTACTGAATTAGAAGCTTTAGCTATCGTTTGGGCATTTAACAAATTCCGTTTCTTTCTTTCTGGTAAGCACGTAAAAGTATACATTGATCATCGTGCATTACAATTTCTTATGTCTTCAAAATTAAATCATGATAGGTTAAAACGTTGGGCATTGTTTCTGCAAGAATTCCGCTTCAAAATAGTCTACATTTCCGGCAAGGAGAACATTGTTGCGGACGCGCTGTCTCGCGCACCGGCTGGGCTTGAGAAAAGTAACACAGAAGGCAACCTCGAGAAAAATTTCAGTATTCTTTACATTCAGAAAGTCGCCTTTGAAAACTTCATCACCTTCAAAAAACTTTGTGAGTGCACGAGTGGTGGTTTAATGACTTGCTGTTTTCTCTGCAAGACTCTTCGATGGTGATTGTGCACCTGCACAGTCGCAACAGATGGCTGCTGGCCGTCTCTACAAGGACTATAGTGGGTCTGCATCTTTGATGGCCAACCAATACCACAATCTCTACAAGGACTATAGTGGGCCTGTCCACAATTTCTACAAGGACTGCAGTGGGTCTGCACCTCTGGTGGCCCACCAATACCACAATCTCTACCAGGACTACAGTGGGTCTACTCTGTGATGACCTACCTACCAATCTTCTTCAAAACGTCGAATGACTCTGCTGTGGGTTTGCTCTGTTGTGGCCCATTACCTGTCAGCCTGTCAAGTGTCAGCACTGTCTTTCCGTTGGAAGGACACCACTACTTCTTCAAGACTGCATGGAAATCCACTACTTCTGTGTGCAATTTTTTTTACTAATGAGACTTTGTGAAAAAAACTGTAATTACTATTATGTCTTTATGGACTGTGAGAAAATTTTAGCTTTTGACCAACATTGAATCAATAAGTGTGTGCATTTGATATCTTTGTTATTGTAATTATGAAAAATTTTTTCAAATCATTATTGGCCACTGGCCAAAACAATTTGCAAAAATTTTTGTGGGGAGCATGGGGGCTATGTAAGTAGGCTGTTTATGTTTTCTTATTGGCAAAGTTACGTAGCGCTCTGTGTGCTAGTTTTCATTGTTGTCTGCCATTGTAGTGTTGGGCTGTTGGCTGTTAACAGCGCGTAGCATTGCGCAGTTGGAGGTGAGCCGCCAGCAGTGGTGGATGTGGGGAGAGAGATGGCGGAAGTTTTGAAATGGTTCAAATGGCTCTGAGAACTATGGGACTCAACATCTTAGGTCATAAGTCCCCTAGAACTTAGAACTACTTAAACCTAACTAACCTAAGGACATCACACACACCCATGCCCGAGGCAGGATTCGAACCTGCGACCGTAGCAGTCCCGCGGTTCCGGACTGCAGCACCAGAACCGCTAGACCACCGCGGCCGGCGAAGTTTTGAAATTGAACTGCTATATATATTATGATTATTAAGGTAAATACAGTGTTTGTTCTCTATTAAAATCTTTCATTTGCTAACTATCCCTATCAGTAGTTAGTGACTTCCGTAGTTTGAATCTTTTATTTAGCTGGCAATAGTGGCGCTCGCTGTATTGCAGTAGTTCGAGTAACGAAGATTTTTGTGAGGTAAGTGATTTGTGAAAGGTATAGGTTAAAGTTACTCAGGGCCATTCTTTTGCAGGGATCTTTGATAGTCAGATTGCGTTGCGCTAAAAACATTGTGTGTCAGTTTAAGCACAGTCTTGTATAAATTGTTCCTAAGGGGACGTTTCACACTGAATGCAACTTTCAGGTTTGTCTAAGGGTTTAACCTCAAGTGCTCTGTCTGTACCAGCACATTGTCCGTTACATGCACTCGCTTATCATCTTACATAGATGGAGGCATATGTATTTATTATGTACGACCAAAGCAATTCTAATTATGTCAGTCAATCTGGACGAGTTTCCCCTGATCTGATTAAAAGCATTGTGAAGGCTTATATGTATGTAAAAGTTTATTTATTTAAGTTTGGTTTTGACTGTTTGTTTTAGCCGGCCACTGTGGCCGAGCGGTTCCAGGCGCTTCACTCCGGAACCGCGCTGCTGATACGGTCGCAATTTCGAATTCTGTCTCGGGCATGGATTTGTGTGATGTCGTTAGGTTGGTTAGGTTTAAGTAGTTCTAAGTCCAGGGGACTGATGACCTCAGATGTTAAGTCCCATAGTGCTTAGAGCCATTTGAACCATTTGACTGTTTTATCTAAGGTGACGAGTTGTATTTAACTTGCTTAAGCGAGTCTCATCATTTGTGATCGAATATTCTTTTACAGTTTGAGAGTGCTGCCTCACGTGCGATTTATGTTCACAGTTGACTGCAAAACACGCGAGTGTACTTTGGTGTTTGTCGCAGTGACTTCTCGGCCGCTACCTCGGCGGTATCCTGCCCAACGCCCGAGGTCTAAGTTATTGCCGCGGGAGTGCTTTGCCGCGCCGTCTGTCATACCTAGCAAAGGTCAGTAGTTGTCTTCTTCCTTGGAGCTATATCTGGGTTGAGCGACTGCCGCCAGGGTTGTAGGCTGTGGAGTTTGACGGGATTAACTCATGAACGTTTGTAAATTAAGATTCAAATTTTATTCTTACTGTTATAAACTCAGATGCTTTGTATTCATTTCAATACTTTTTTTTTGCTTGTACTGGTAAATTTCAGTCGTTTATCACTTCATATGTCACTATAATTCTGATGGTTTTCATGTTGTTATTAATGTGGAATTTAAATGAACAGCATATTTTTCTTGAATAAATATTAATTTGATGAAAACGATGGACTATCTGATGGATCACCCTTCCACGTGATGATGTTTCCTTTACTACCCTTAACCTGTCACCTCGGTTTCAACGAATAGTGAATACCCGAGCTGAAGTGCTTGGTCGCATCATGCACGCTGCTGCCCTGATTAGTGGACGTACGAAGGCACTCCGACAAGAAAAGCAACGTGCTATCCCAAGAGTGACCAAACGAACTGAAGTTGACTGCAGGATTTTCGAATATTAATTGTGAAGTGTGTTACAGCTGAAACAAGGCGTGTTCGATGACACTTCGTGGTGAAGAATATGGCAGTATGTATAACTCATATTGCAGAATTTACTAACTGTTGTACATGTCCACATGTGTAAACCTGACAATGTACTGAATAATACAGAAAATAAATAACAATGTACATTAAGTGTGTTCCGTCTCGGAAACCATTCGAAATAGGACATATGCGAATACGAAGTATTTTGCTTCAAATGATAGCTCCTGTTACACCCCTGTATTTTGACCATTCCTCCTGGGACACCCTGTTTATCTACCGAATAATGACACCCTACTGACAATGTGTAACAAAGTAATTTCGCGTTGCGCGACTGGTTGAGATTCGGTCACGAGTGGCGTTCAATCACGTGTTTCCAAGTTCTTTCAATTGGCCTTCACTTTGGCGACTTCGGCGCCCATAATCCAACCCAGTATTCCCACCGAGGAAATGGGGACAAGGAATCGGAACGAATGTCGTTCCCTGGGGTATCTGAGTATCATTGAGAGGTGATGGCCAGCTTAAAGACAGATCGAAAAATTTCCGTGGCCCGACTGCTATTCGATCCCGAGACCGCGTTGCTTCCAGTCCGGTACGCAAACACGTTTTTCTTAACTCGAAAACACTAGACCACTAGGCCTGACATTGTGATGAAAATATGTACAGAAGTAAATCGAATCTGGATAATGAGGGGAACATTAGATCACTGCACGCAATTTTTACTAGTTCACTAACAATGTGCGCAAGAGGCGCTTGTATGAATACAATAACTAAGCAAATGACTGTAGCTATAGCCTCTGTTGATGCATCATGGATAGGTGACATCAGCTGTTTAAGTAATTGTCAACAGCAATGAAATACGCCGGAAGCCGTATAACTAAGTTGTTATTTTCTTTTATTTTGATGACAAACAGTTTCGGCGTTCCACTATGCAATCTAAAAATAAACGATAATACCATACAGTGCCATATATCCAAATGGTTCAAATGGCTCTGAGCACTATGGGATTTAACATCTGAGGTCATCAGTCCCCTAGGACTTAGAACTACTTAAACCTAACTAACCTAAGGACATAATACACATCCATGCCCGAGGCAGGATTCTAACCTGCGACCGTAGTGGTCGCGCGGTTCCAGACTGAAGCGCCTAGAACCGCTCGGCCACAGCCATATATCACCGTGTTTCGTGAATTCAAACGTAAAAAAACAAAGCAGTCTAGCCTAAGACTACTGCAACTTTCATCCTCCTGAATCTGCTTGCTGTATTGAAAGGTGGCTACACTGAGCCACAGCGCCAAAGATCGCGCCAGAGAGTATTGTTCCGCCACCTCCACTGGCAGTGCTTATTGAGACGTAGCGGCAGGCAGTTCTTACCGAGAAGTTGTGGTGGACACTGCTTGTCGTGAAGTCAGAGTGAGATGTGGAAGTGGAGAGTGTTGTTCCATGTTTTATGCAGTGGTTTGATGGGAGAGATAGCAGATGTTGTTCTAATGGAGATATTGTAATGGTCAGAGTGCATTTCGTCAATATATATGGAAGTATTTTCTTTTATTCTTTTATTCTTTCAGTGACCTGAATAATGTGTCATTACAGGTTCAGTCAACAAAGCATCTGGCGTATGTTCTTGTATTAGAGTGTAATTTTGGTTTTCTTGCACAATTATAGTATTTGTAATTTTCTTTTATCACGTCAGTATAATTGGTATTTAAAATTTCTTGTCTTGTTGAAGAAGAACCGTGCCAGATGTGTACGTTGAGTCATACTTCCACACACAGAACAGCTACACTTGTGCTTTGTTGGTTTCGTAGGTTTTATAGTTACTGGGGACGTAATTAATTAACTGTGTTAACGAAAATTTTCTTACTTTCTTTGTTCTCATTCTAAGCAGTCAGATTGCGTACTAATACTAGTCAGGGCCAGCCGTTTACGAGAGACTGCGTAACCGAACAGACAGTAAAAAATTATTTGCATAATTATAAAAATTATTTAATTAAGCCCCCATGCATGTGGCGACCGCTGCTTCGGATCGTCCATTGGAGTTCTTCTGATTGTAAAAATAGTAGACAGTAGTATTGTTGTAGTAATTTGTAGTTTAGTAATTGTAGTCTATATTGCATGTGTAGATTTGGTAATTGTCATTCTTCTTATGGTAATTCATAATTTAATTTTGTTGTCTTGTATACGCGTTTGATGATTTAGTGCAATTATTTCAATTGTTCGTCAATCGTGTTTGAAGGAAAAATTTCGTGTGAATGGTATTGTTGGAGAGAAGGAGTCATTGTGTGTAATTTTCGTACAGTGACGAGCTTTGTATGTTTTGTAAATGATTACGCGATCTATGAAAAAGGCAAAAATGATGGATAGTGAGAATGACGAAATTGTTAACATGGCGAAATCGCCAACAGAGGAAAAGAGTATCATGAATAATGAAGTGGATAACAATTTAAGAAGTCGGGAAAATAGTCCGGAACCATTTCAAAATTTTTCTCAATCAGAAAATTCACAGAGTACGAGATTAACGATAGAAGATTCTGAAATAGTATCGAACACAGATAGCTTTATGGCTATGCAGAAGGAAGTTAGTTCTGCGGGAAATGTTAGGGGCGAAAAGAATTTCGAACTGGCTGATATGGAGCAGTTGATGGGTGCTATATTAAATTTGGGAGCATGAATGGAAACACAGTTTAGATCTGAATTAAAAACACAGATGGGAACAATGGAATCACAGTTGGGATCTAAATTAGAAACCGAGATGGGAACTTTGAGATCTGAATTAAAAACTGATATGGGAACAATGGAAACACGGCTAGACTCACTGGGATCACAAATAGGAACAATTAAAACAGAGATGGGAACAATGGAAACACGGTTAGATTCACGAATAGGGACATGTTTCAAAAATATGAAAGATGAATTAAAGAAAGAAATCAGAGAAGAAGTACAACCGATTTTGAATGTTCACAATAACAGATTAGTTGCAGTAGAGATTAGACAAAGGGAACAGGATAGAGAACAGGAAGAAAGAGATCGCGTGATAGTACAAAATTTTTCAGAGTTAAATTTACAACGTGCACATGATAAGGAGGAAATATTTGAGAGAATCGAGAAATCCGTACCAAATGACAGATTAAATAACCTAACACAACAGTATGAACAGTTAACTACTAAATGTGTTAATACTGAAACCCGAGTCGCGACACTTACGGAAGACGTACATAAACAGAAAGAACAAATAGGTGATTTATCGGAAAGAGTTGAGGAGATTTCAGATAAATTGACAAGTCTTAGTTTAAATGGGGACAGAGATTCAGATGATACAGCACCATTGCCATTTGCAGAAACCGAAGAGTACCAGAACATAAATAAGCATGTTGAAAATCAGGGAAAATTTAATGAACGCGTTAAAAGGGAAGTGGAGGCATTACGAAAGCAAGTCAAACAAACTGAAGGCGAAATCGCAGGAAAAGACAGCAGAAGAAATTTAGAATCACAGATAGCAGAAGGGTTTGAGGAAAATTATTTGTTTCATTTACGAGAAGCAACAAGAGAGCGCTAGGCGCGCGAACTTGACAATAATCGACATTCAGACTGGGACAGACGCGGTAGGTCTTTGTCGCCACGAGGCGAAAACTTTGACTATAAACACTTTTTGACTGTTCGGAAATTTAAGATCTTCCGCAAATCTAAGAATGACATACATCCATGTTCATGGTTAGATCAATTTATGTACGCACATCCGCCAAATTTGCCACTAAGTCACAAACTGAAATTTATGTGCAGCTATTAATGTCCTCAGGGGATTCGCTACTCTAAGTGAATATGTGCCGTAGCGAGCATAGGGCCCCGCCGAGCTGTAGTGGTGCTATTTCCCTTTTAGTTTTCTGTACCGCTACTTACTCTTTTACTATTCTTTGCATCTATCAAAAAACAACTCTTCAACTATCAATCTATCTAGAGAGCGTGTTAAAAATAACCGGATATGACGATTTTACCCAAAAGAGATTTTGGAATTTACCGTTTGGACTTATTATATTTTCAGCAGCATTCATTCGTAGCTTAAATGAAATTTTACCTGTTTATCTTCGTGACAATATTACTTCATATGTTGACGATATTCTTATTGCTAAACATTCTTGGAGTGAGCACAACAAAATTTTGGATTCATTATTACGTATTTTTGCAAGAGTTGGCATTACAGTGAACTTGGAAAAATCTGAATTTGGTCGTTCTCAGGTGAAATTTCTCGGTCACATTATTTATACAGAAGGTATTCTCCCTGATCCAGAAAAACTAGTCGCTATTCGTAATTATGCTGTTCCTACCACAAAACGTGATGTTCGTAGTTTCCTTGGTGTCTGTAATTTTCTTAGACGCTTTGTTAGATTGGACAATTTGGTCACACCTCGTTTTTGCGATCTATCTGGAAAGTTCTTTTTAAACGAAAATCGGTCGACAACTCTGTTTGGTTAGTTTGTATTCCTGATGAGTGGGTTAATAAGCTGATTTGGTATACGCATCTCAGTTATGCACACTTTGGTCCCAGAAAATGCTTTCATAAATTACGGGAAAATTGCTACTTCAGTAATATGGAAAAACGTATTCGATCTGTTCTGGCCAAATGCAAATTATGTCAAAAGGCTAAGCCGCCAACAATTTCTCATAGAGCACCGTTGTTTCCTATCATTCCAGCAAAATTAAAGGACATGGCTGCAGTTGATTTGTTCGGTCCAGTGGTTCGATCTACTAATGGTTTTGCGTACATTTTCGTAGCAGTGGAATTGACATCAAAATATGTGTGTTTTACACCTTTACGCAAAGCAACAGCTCGTTCAGTATCTAACGCTTTCATCAAACATTTTCTTAAAGAAGTGGGTCATGTTGATAAGGTTATATCAGATAATGGATCACAGTTTCGTTCTAAAATTTGGCTTCGTACTCTACGGCGTCGTAAAATTAAACCAATTTTCATTTCACTTTTTCACCCCCAATCTAACGCTTTAGAGAGATGGATGAAGGAAATCAATAAATTGTGTCGTCTTTATTGTCATCAGAATCACAGAACGTGGGATCAGTATCTTCATATTTTTCAAAACATTCTGAATGAACTTCCTAATGACTCAACTTCTTTACCACCTATACTGATATTAAAAAATAAAGCACCGACAAATCGCATTTCTGAAATAGTTCCTTTTCCGCCTTCACGGAAACTGCAGCACTCTGATGTTGTGAATCTGGCTCTACAAAATATTGCATCTGCGGCTGTTAGAAGAGAGAAATCAGCTAAGCGTCCTGGTCGTTTAAAAATCTTGTCAGTTGGTCAAAAAGTGTTAATTAAGTCTCATCGATTGTCTCACAAAGGAAAAGGCTTGTGTCGCAAACTTTTTATGCTTTATAACGGTCCATATAGAATTCGCAAAATTATTCATGATAACACTGTTGAAGTAGAAACTCTTAAATCTCGACGCTCTAAGGGAATACATCATATATCAAACGTTAAAATTTTTGTGGAATGACATACTTGTGAGAAACTAACAGCTAGATGTAAACACGCAGAGAGTACAAGGATACCGCGCTGTGTTTTGGCGGCGCGGCGGCACATACTCAAAGCAACAGTCAAGTCTGCGCGCCGCACAAAGCAGTCGTTGACCGCAAACAATCACTTCCTACGTCACGCGCCTACAGCTGATCGAGCGCTCAGTGCGAATGCACTGACAGCTGTAAACAAATACATAGTCTTTCTCCGAATAAAATCAGTATAAAGCTATAATGACTTGATGAATTATGTATTAACATTCAGTATTTTTCAGGATACGGTTCTATAAGATATTTAAGTACTTCAGGTAAATTCTGTGCGTGTCCGACGTTAAGACGACTTGCTATCGAGAAATTTTCAGGAAGAATGTAATTTCCAAGAAGAAACTAATAAACTAAAAAAAGGTAACTATTAATTGAGTTCATTTTTCAGGTAACATATTTCCACTTAGGTACGTACTTTAGACGTAACTTGCTGCTCGCGAATACGTGATTCATACTTCGTACTAATTTCATGTTCTATGAATTTACTTGTGAAGCGACGTGCTTGCGTACGTTAACTGATTTTGACAATGATTATTAATGAACTGGGTTGTAACTTGTGTATATTATGCATCGCTTGACTGCACTGCTTTTTCACTCATGTCATATTTTTTAATTATGTGCCTGCTGTGCTTATTTATTTAAATTATAATTGTCACCTGATTAATTGTGCTGATGTGGTTAGGTATGTAAGTTATACTCTGTGATTTATCTGCTTGCGCCTTCATGTTTATTTATTAAGATTACATATGAACATTTATTTGCTTACAGTGATATGATGCTGATGACCTGTTTATTACGTAAGATATGTTTGCTGCTATGCGTATGGATTGTATACTTATACATCTCTGTTTGTTGTCATAACTACTCTTTAATTTGGTATAATGAAATGCTGTTGTACTGTGTGTGAACATAGAGTTTAGGTCACACTATTGTATTAATTGTAGATTGTTTGCTTGGCAGAGCCTCGTTGTAAGAATTGTGCTGCATCCACTTGTTGACATTCTGTTCACTACTGGTATATTTACTCGCTATTGCTTGCTTTGCTTACGCTCAGTGCCTTATATTTTTAAGATAAGAAAATGAAGTGCTATAATTCGACGAACGACATTAGTACAAGAAACATCACAGAAGTCACATGAGCTGGAGGTTTTATGGAAGCTGTATAAATTTATGCTAATAGGAAGGAAGCTAACGATATGACATACCAAAACTAGGTTTAGACCATTGACGGTTATTACACTGCATTTTTCGTGAGCAACTGAAATAGGAAGTGACACTTGACACAAGAAATACTCCACATGTTTGCTTCTGTTTGACATAATTCTTGAAGTGGTGTCCACACTGTGAAAAATTAGGATCATTCACACTCCGTAATCGTACTTAATTACTGAGAGTTATTCGAACTAAGTCTGTTAGAGGTCATGTATGCATTCTTTGTTTATAATTCATAATGAGTAGAAGATTTTGGTCAGATGGATTACACAGAGGTTGTGTGTTGACAGTGTGTCTTCGAATTGTATGGGATGAGGAGGTTTGCATTAGGATATTATCTGTACTTAGTCGAGGAGACTGACTAGAGGAAAGAGTTGTTATGGAAGTGAAATGATACTGGCAATAAGGTTTATATGTATCGACGTATTTAAGTGGTATTATTGAGGTATTGAGATTATATGAAGTTGATTGAAGTTTTGGTGTATAAGAGGTAAAGTAAGTGAGGTGCATTTTTTTTTTGTTGGTCTATATGGAACAAGGAGGATGAAGATAGCAGACTAGAACACTAAAATGGAAGGAAGATTGTCTACACACACTTTGTTAAATCACTAAGCAGTATGTACTTTTTTTTTGGAGAGAGGAAGCATTGCATATCTTGGAACACTGACAGTTGTTCAGCAACCGTACATTTTGATCTGGCTTGGCAAACATTGGTCTTGACATGATGACTATCACGCTGACTTAACTATTATTGACTGTTATACATTGCTGCCACTACTACTTGATACACATGATGAACATAAAATTTTGGACAGAATTCCATTTACACAGTTAACACTATTCAATTACACAGTAGTACTTAATATGGATGAAAGATGAGTGAGTGTGTTTTGTGTGTTTTCCTTTCCTAATCCTACCCACCTATCTCCTAAATATTATTTTATTTGTTTGTAGTGGCTTGCACTGACACTCATAAATATTATAGGTTAACTGATATTTGAGTATTTGTAATAGTAATACGACAATTATCTGATATCATTTGTGTGTTTAATAGAATTTGTATGTTTAGTGTAAGAGCATTGTAAAAGCATTTGTATGTGTATTCAAACTATTGTTCATGCTTGAACTGTCTGAGTAGTGATTGTGAATATTATGAACTGTTACCTGCACTTTTCAACATGGTGTGTGACACTTAGAAATGTTTAATTTCTGCTGATGAACTGTGTAATCAGTGATAGTAAATATTATGGACTGTTACTTATACTTTTTCTACATGATTGGTGCCACTAGGACATGTTTAATTTCTGCTGAGGAACAGTGTGATCAATGATAGTTGTTTAATTTTTGCTGAGGAACAGTGTGATCAGTGATAGTTGTTTAATTTCTGCTGATGAACTGTGTGATCAGTGATAGTAAATATTATGGACTGTTACTTGTACTTTTCCTACATGATTGGTGCCACTAGGACATGTTTAATTTCTGCTGATGAACAGTGTAATCAGTGATAGTGAATATTATGGACTGCTGTCTGCACCTACTCAACATTGCTGGGTGCCACTGATGGACTGCTTCTACTGAAATGATGTCACCTGATGGAGTCTGCACCTGTTCCACAATGCTGGATGCCACTGATGAACTGCTTCTACTGAAATGATGTCACCTGATGGTGTCTGCACCTACTCAACATTTCTGGGTGCCACTGATGGACTGCTTCTACTGAAATGATGTCACCTGATGGTGTCTGCACCTACTCAACATTGCTGGGTGCCATTGATGGACTACTTCTACTGAAATGATGTCACCTGATGGTGTCTGCACCTACTCAACATTTCTGGGTGCCACTGATGGACTGCTTCTACTGAAATGATGTCACCTGTTGGAGTCTGCACCTACTCAACATTGCTGGGTGCCACTGATGGACTGCTTCTACTGAAATGATGTCACCTTATGCTGTCTGCACCTACTCAACATTGCTGGGTGCCACTGATGGACTGCTTCTACTGAGATGATGTCACTTGTTGCTGTAGCACCTATTCAACATTGCTGGGTGCTACTGCTGGAACTGTCAACTACTTGTTGTAAAACATTTTATGTGACTATTTGTATAAACTGATTTTTTGTGTATTACTGTTGGTGAAAAGTTATGAGACTCTTACCTGTACATATTCGTCATTGCTGACGCCATTGATTGAACTGTTTAACCACATAATACTTGTGTAAATTATTATGTAAAGTCACATGTATGAAAGAATTTGTATTGCTTAGTGTATCTTATATATTAGGCTATTGAAAGGTCAGTGCAAAGCCAAAATTTTATCTAGTTATATGATATTTACGTATTAATATTATCTTTTATTTTTGTCTGTATTTTTTTGACGAATTTGGTGGTATTTTCACCACCAATGCTGGCAAAAATACCATCAAATTCTAGCCCGTGGAGGAAGGGCATATGAAAGGTGGCTACACTGAGCCACAGCGCCAAAGATCGCGCCAGAGAGTATTGTTCCGCCGCTTCCACTGGCAGTGCTTATTGAGAAGTAGCGGCAGGCAGTTCTTACCGAGAAGTTGTGGTGGACACTGCTTGTCGTGAAGTCAGAGTGAAATGTGGAAGTGGAGAGTGTTGTTCCATGTTTTATGCAGTGGTTTGATGGGAGAGATAGCAGATGTTGTTCTAATGGAGATATTGTAATGGTCAGAGTGCATTTCGTCAATATATATGGAAGTATCTTCTTTTATTCTTTCAGTGACCTGAATAATGTGTCATTACAGGTTCAGTCAACAAATCATCTGGCGTATGTTCTTGTATTAGAGTGTAATTTTGGTTTTCTTGCACAATTATAGTATTTGTAATTTTCTTTTATCACGTCAGTATAAGTGGTATTTAAAATTTCTTGTCTTGTTGAAGAAGAACCGTGCCAGATGTGTACGTTGAGTCATACTTCCACACACAGAACAGCTACACTTGTGCTTTGTTGGTTTCGTAGGTTTTATAGTTGCTGGGGACTTAATTAATTAACTGTGTTAACGAAAATTTTCTTACATTCTTTGTTGTCATTCTAAGCAGTCAGATGGCGTACTAATACTAGTCAGGGCCAGCCGTTTACGAGAGACTGCGTAACCGAACAGACAGTAAAAAATTATTTGCATAATTATAAAAATTATTTAATTAAGCCCCCATGCATTATTCATCTCTTGGTTTCCCTCCCTCTACGATGTTTGGCCCTCACTCTTCCCTCAAATACTGAACTGGTGATAACTTGATGTCTCATAATGCGTCCTATCAACCGACTCCTTCTTTTGGTCAGGTTGTGCCACAGATTTCTTGTCTCCCCGTTTCTGTTCACTACCTCTTCATTAGTTACGTGACGTACCCGTTTAACCTTCAATTTTCTTCTGTAGCACCACATTTCGAATACTTCTATTCCCTTCTTATCGAAAATGTTTATCGTCCATGTTTCACTTCCATATGTGGCTGCACTCCAGCCAAATACCTTCAGGAAAGGCTTCCTAATACTTAAATCTATATTCGATGTTAACAAATTTCTCTTCTTCAGATATGTTTTCCTTGAAATAGGCGGTAAACATTTTATATTCTCTCTACTACGGCCATCATCAGTTATTCTGCTGCCCAAATTGCAAAACCCATCCACTACTTCAAGTGTCTTTTCTCCTAATTAAATACCCATAGCACCACCCGATTTAATTCGACTAAATTCCATTATCCTGTTTCGCTTCTGTTGATGTTCATCTTGTTGCTTCCTTTCAAGATACTCTCCATTCCGTTCAGCTGCTCTTCCAAGTCCTTTGCCGTCTGTGACAGCATTACAATGTCATCGACAAATCTCTAAGTGTTTACCTCTTCTCCCTCAACGTTAATTACTTCTCCAAACCTTTCTTTGATTTCCTTTATTGCTTGTCCAATGTGCGGGCTACAATCCTGTCTCATTTCCTTGCCAACCACTACTTCCCTTTCGTGCCTCTCGACTCTTGTAACAGACATCTGATTTCTGTAAAAATTGTATATAGCCTTTCGTTCCCTGCATTTTACCCTTGCCACCTTCAGAATTTGAAAGAGAGTATTCCAGTCAACATTATCAAAAGCTTGCTCTAGGTCTACAAATACTATAAACGTAAGTTTGTGTTTCCTTAACCTATCTTCTAAGACAAGTCGTAGGCTCAGTATTGCCCCACGTGTTCCTACATTTCTCCAATATCCAAACTGATCTTCCCCGAGGTCGGCTTTTGCAAGTTTTTTTGTTCTCCTGTAAATAATTCGTGTTAGCTAATTCCAACTATGACTTATTAAACTGATAGTACGTTAACTTTCATACTTGTCAGCAATTGATTTCTTCGGACGTAATGCACTCTTCTTGAAATCTGAGGGTATTCCACCCGTCTCATACATCTTGCACACCAGATGGAAGAGTTTTGTCATGCCTGGCTCTCCCAAGGCTATCAGTAGTTCCGACGGAATATCGTCTACTCCGGGACTTTGTTTCGACTTAAATCTGTCAGAGCTCTGTCAAATTCTTCCCGCAATATTGTATCTCCCATCCTACTTTCTTCTACATCCACTTGCCTTTCTATAATATTGCCTTCGAGTTCACCTCCATTTCTTAGGCCCTGTATATGCTACTTCCACCCTTCTGCTTCTCTTTCTGTGCTTAGGACTGGTTTCCCATCTGAGCTCTTGATATTCATACAGCTCGATTTCTTTTCCCCAAATGACACTGTTAGTTTTCTGTAGGTGGTATCTATTTCTCCACTAGTGAAGTATGCTTCTATATCCTTATATTTGTCCCGTAGCCATTCCTTACTCAGCCATTTTGCACTTCGTGTCTATTTGGTTTTTTAAACGTTTGTACTGCCTTTCACCAACTTTATTTGCTGCAATTTTATATTTTATCCTTTCATCAGTTAAATTCAGTATGACTTGTGTGTTTCTACTAGAACTTATTTTTTTCACATTTGATTCTTTGCTGCCTTCCTATGTCATCTATTTAAGCTACCCATTCGTCTCTTACTGTATTTCTTCTTCCGTTCTAGTCCACCGTTGCCTAATGCTGCCTCTGAAACTCTCAGCAAGTTGTTGCTCATTCAACTTATCCAGGTCCCATTCAATTTTAGTCTGAAGTTACTAACCAATAAATTGTCAGAGTTCACATCTACCCCCGAAATAGTCTCACAATTTAAAAACAGTTTTCTAATCTTTGCCTTACCATTATGTGGTGTCACCACCAGACACCACACTTGCTAGGTGGTAGCCTTTAAATCGGCCGCGATCCGTTAGTATACGTCGGACCCGCGTGTCGCCACTATCAGTGATTGCAGACCGCGCGCCGCCACACGGCAGGTCTAGAGAGACTTCCTAGCACTCGCCCCAGTTGTACAGCCGACTTTGCTAGCGATGGTTCACTGACAAATTACGCTCTCATTTGCCGAGACGATAGTTAGCATAGCCTTCAGCTACGTCATTTGCTACGACCTAGCAAGGCGCCATTCTCATTTGCTATTTATCTTGTGATGCACGTACCGTCAGACCGATGTTCACCAATTATGAATTAAAGTTAAGTATTCCAGTAGTTACTTACGTAACATTGGAAGTGGGAAGAACCACTTCCACATTATAGGCCAGGATATATGTTGTTATAAACACTGACATGCGTGAAAAAAATGCCACATGATGAATTTATTACTTCTTTGCTGCTAATTCTATTCGCAACATGTTTGACAGATAGTATCCTCATATGTCGCTGAATGTCCCTATTAAAACTATCATTTTACGGTACATCGTTCACGTGATATGACGTCATCATGACTGAGACTCGCGAATATATGTTGCATTATGCTTGACGTTTTAATACATTTATTCTTTACTACTGTGACACTCCTACATTAAAGTCAACTTAAGGAAATCCCTGACATCTGGCAGCACTGCTGACAGCTTTCAAATGCGAAGCGCTCGCAGCTGTAGGACAAAGCAATAGCCCTCGATACAGCTACAAAAGCCGTTGCCATAGAAACTTTAAGAAAATACCCTTGTAGACGCCCGAAACAGCTGCGCACAGAGCACAGACACTTTCATCAGATCAAACATGTTTTCAGGAATAGATGGAAATGAAGTTTTTTCAATATTACACTACAGTCACAAATTACTTTTTATATTCGTATCGAATTGACATTTGGCTCTATGTGTGATGTCAACTAGTAGAGAATAAAGAAGCATAGTTACGCTATCGCCGGCCTTGGTTTCTGCTCAACGCTATCAGAATGCCTGGATGCCCGTTGGTTTGCTCTCAGGATGGCACTCACCAGCTCCCTCCTCGGCCGCAGGGAGACGTCGGGCCCCGGCGCCTTGTGCTGCCAGGTCGCAGGGCTGCAGGCGGCCTTTGCCGGCAATAAAGAGTAACGACCGGCCCGACCCAGCGGTCCTCCCAGCATCCAATAAAGGGCCTTCCGGAGCGCTCGTCTGGCCAGGTGGGAGTTCAGCCGGTGTGAAATTGGGTTCGTTCACATCGGTGACCACGTTGAGTTAAGAGTCCACAATTGCACAGGGCACTTGCGAGCTTATGATTAGCGGACAGCTGTTCGCCTGAGTCATGCTAGTGATCGCCTGCAGAGCTACTTCGAACCACACCTAGGTAAGCACCTGGTCTAGCCGCCTGACATGCAGAATAGCAGAAAGTGGCGTATGGCATCTACAGAGTCCGCCAGAAAGATGTATACACTTTTTGTCAGAGATATTAATATTGTCGTTCGATTTGTGTTACGAGTCTGTTTTAGTATGGTCTTTGGCTCAACATATGTTAGTACATTCATCTCGGTACTGGGAAAACAAGATGGCTGGAGCAAGCTTGACATTCAAGCAACGAAAATGTATTGTGAAGTTGTTATTCAAGTATTAGAATGCCGTTTAGTGCTTCGTCAGTGCAGGCGGGAGTCTGAATCAGAACCGCCAACCCACCTAACAATTGAGTTGCCAAGTTTGAACTGCATGGAACGATCTGTGATATTCAGAAAGGAAGATCAGGAAGACAGCGTACAACTGCAAGTCCTGCTTCGTCGGCTCTCGTGTTGGAGACTTTTGTTAATTCTCCACAGAAGTCTGCTACGTAATGTGCACGTGAAGTGGGGGTTAGCAGTACAAGTGTACCAAGAATTCTGAAAGCTGCAAAGTGGAAAGTTTACATTTCACGATTAAAGCACGCCGTTAATGATGACGATCCTGATCGCAGAATGCAGTTTTGCGAATGATATCAGCAAATGGTAACTGATGACGAACAACTTATGACGAAGTTAGCCTGGAGTGACGAGCCACAATTTAAACTTAATGGAACCGTGAATTGGTACTGGGCACCGCATGCTTATGTGGATAAAGAGGTCAATCTGTGTTGTGGACTATCATCTAAGGGCTTAGTAGGACCAGGTTTCTTTGACACTTAAGAAGTGTACAAGGAAATGTTACGCACGTCAATTTTGCCAGGTATACGTGCGCTTTCGGGATCTGATGAAGAGGTGTTCTACCAACAGGACGGGACGCCACCACAGTTCCACATAGCCCTTCGACCTTCCCTGGATGACAATTTTCTGGGCGTTGGACTGGATGAAGAGCTCCCATTGAATTCCCTCGACAGTCGCCAAATCTAACAGCTATGGACTTTTACCTGTGGAGAACTGGGAAAGATAAAGTCTATCAACGTAAGCCACGCACGCTGGAGGAACTTTGTCAGGAGATTACAGCGACATGTGCACCTATCTCCACTGTAACAGTGACAGAAGTAGTTGCGGCGACCGTTTGTCGTTCTGTTATGTGTATAGCCGCCAACGGTGAACATTTAGAACATTTAAAGTTACCATGTGCTAAACTGAAGGTTTTACAACATGTGTGATCTATTATTAAATTTAAAATAAACACATGAGTAATACTTTTAGTTTCTTAAGGTGTCTATAGATTTATCTGGCCGACTCTGTACAAAAGGAGAAAGATCCAATTGTTGTTTCAAGGCTCCATTGGCCCCACGGGTAAAAATACTGGTCATTATCCACTAGAAGGTCTCAAGTGTAACACTGTTGTACACAATGTGATCAATAGTATTCCGAAACTTGGCTCGAAATGACTTACAAGATCGTGGCGCCCTCCATCGGTAATACTGGAATTCAGTGTGGTGTTGGCCCACCCTTAGCCTTGATGACAGCTTCCACTCTCGCAGGCCTACGTTCATTTAGGTGCTGGAAGGTTTCTTGGGGAATGGCAGAACATTTTTCACGGAGTGCTGCACTGAGGAGAGGTATCGACGTCGGTCGGTGAGGCCTGGCGCGAAGTCGGAGTCCCAAAGGTGTTCTATAGGATTTAGGTCAGGACTCTGTACAGCCCAGTCTATTACAGTGATATTATTGTCGTGTAACCACTCCGCCACAGGCCATGTATTATGAACAGGTGCTCGATCATTCTGAAAGGTGCAATTGCCATCCCCGAATTGCTCTTCAACAATGGGAAGCAAGAAGGTGCTTAAAACATCAATGTATGTCTGCACAGTGATAGTGCCACGCAAAAGAATAAGCGGTGCAAGCCCCTTCCATGAAAAACACGACCACGCGATAACGCCACCGCCTCCGATTATTACTGTTGGCGCTACACACGCTGGCAGATAACGTTCATCGGGGATTGGCCATACCCACACTCTACCACCGGAGTGACACATTGTGTACCGTGATTCGTCACTCCACACAGCGTTTTTCCACTGTTCAGTTCCAATGTTTAAGCTCCTTACACCAAGAGAGGCGACGTTTGGCATTTATTAGCGTGTTGTGAGGCTTCTGAGCAGCCGTTCGACCATGAAATGTAAGTTTTCTCGCCTTACTCCTTATTGTCATAGTACCTGTAGTGGATCCTGATGTAGTTTCGAATTCCTGTGTGATGGTGTGGCCTATTACACATCACGACCCTCTTCAACTGTCGGCGGTCTCTGTCAGTCACCAGACGAAGTCGGCCTGTACGCTTCTGTGCTGCACATGTTTCTTCATGTTTCCACTTCACTATCACATCGGCAACAGTGGCCCTTTGGATGTTTATGAGGATGGAAATCTCTCGTACAGACGTACAAGTGAAACCCTATCACCTGACCACGTTCGAAGTCAGTGAGCTCCCCGGAGCGCCCCAATCTGCTCTCTCACGATGTCTAATGACTACTGAGGTCGCTGATATGGAGTAACCTGCAGTGGGTGGCAGCACAATGTTCCTAATATGAAAAATGTATGTTTCTGCGGTGTCCGGATACTTTTGATCACATAGTATATATCCACAGTGGTCGCTCATAGAGTTTAATTCCTTCCACTAACGAGATACTTGGACGCCCATATAACTTAATCCCTCCCCGAAGGAGATACTTTAAAAGGCTCTCGTTCAATGATTTCTAGAATATAGCATTTCGATCTGGGAATCTTAGCAGGCAGGATAAAGAGAAAATTTCTTAACGGGTTGGCTTCGTCAGGGTGAGGAAATCGTGGAAGCGTACAACCATTTAAAATGACAATTGATATTACAAAGGTGTCGTGCATCACGGAGCTAATTACTCTTACAACTTTGAGAACGAACTTTCCGAATCGTGTGATACTACATAAGATAAAACCTCAATCGTGAATGTACTGAGAGGTCGCCACCTACATCTTCTTTGTCAGCCAAAATTTCGCCGCGCGGGATTAGCCGAGCGGTCTAGGCGCTGCAGTCATGGACTGTGCTGCTGGTCCCGGCGGAGGTTCGAGTCCCCACTCGGGCATGGGTGTGTGTGTTTATCCTTAGGATAATTTAGTTTAAGTAGTGTGTAAGCTTAGGGAGTGATGTCCTTAGCAGTTAAGTCCCATAAGATTTCACACACGTTTGAACATTTTTTGCAGCCAAAATTTCCTAGAAATAGTAAACATTAAGATGTAAAACTGGATGTATTTGGAAACATAAGGCATCAGTAATTAAAGATCCAGTTTCAAAACGCTGAAGAAAGAGAACCACTGCTCAGAATGACGTAAAAAAGTAGATTGACGATAATTCCGAAAATTTGACGATCAGATGGCACTGAATAGAATATGCACATAAAGAGAAGCGCAATATACGGCTTTTTATCATTTGCGCCCTTTACGTGCAATATGAAGAATCGCACTCTGCTGCTCATCTTTTTTTACAAGAACCGTGACTGTGCCCACCGCCACGTCTCCAGAAGTTCGCTCAAGGGTATGAGAAAAGGCATTGGCCCCATGTCTGATAAGGGTCTGGAGAAAATGATTCCAAAATTCCAAAAGACAGATTCTTTAGAAGTGCAATGTCGCAGAGATAGAAAAGCAGTCGATCCGACGTCTGTCGAAGAAGTGGCCACAGCACTGCAGTAGAGGTTGGTCGGTTGCGTGCGAACGTGCAGTGTGCGGTGAATTGCCCTTACGCAAGACATGCCTGCAGGCACTGTGCTTAAAATCCTACGAAACATCCAGCACTGCTGTCCACACAAAATCACACAAGCTTATAAACTGCTTCCTGCTGACCTACCAGATAGAGAAACGTTCACTCTGGAATTTCTTGCTCGCATGGAAATAGACAGTGAGTGGCTACGAAACAGTCTTGGACAGACGAAGCCCGTTTCCATCTTCTACGACATGTCAATACGCAGAATTGTAGTGTATGGGTAACGGAAAATACTCAAACACATCAACGGGTAGGCTACTGCTTCATTCTGAAAATGTGACTATGTGGTGCGACTTGACGGCTTCGTATGTCGTAGGGCCTTATTTTTTCGATGAGATGTGTCCCACGGGTCCTGTTACCAGTTCAGTCACTGCTAAACGCTATGAGGATCTTTTGGCCACCAGCGTAGTTTCGACGCTTCAACAGCTTGTATGTGCGGGCAGGATCATTTTATACATGAGTGCCTTCCTTCGCACAATGCACAACCAGGGAAGCGGCCGTAGCAGAAGCATTTTGGAAATGCTAGAATTATCTGCCGCTATTTCCCTACAGTCTGGCCGTCCCGATCAACTGATCTCAATATGTGTGACTTATGGTTCTGGTGATATCCGAAAAATGTATTGCTCAGTGCTTCACTAATGAACGTAGCTAAACTGAAGCCACGCACTGCGCAACGCTTTCCGGACGTGACCCTAAGACGCTCCGATTCGGTATGGAACAAGCTGTTTCTTGATTTCAACTTGCAGCAGAAAACGGTGGGCAGCATAATGAGCATGTCTTGCGCCAGTCTCACAACAATTAAAAACTGATGTCATTTTGCATTTTATGCAGTTTTTACCTCAGGGCAACTAAAAATCGATTTTGTCTCAGGGAACTAAAAATCGATGTCATTT
This sequence comes from Schistocerca cancellata, assembly GCF_023864275.1. NCBI lineage: Eukaryota > Metazoa > Arthropoda > Insecta > Orthoptera > Acrididae > Schistocerca > Schistocerca cancellata. The sequence goes on from NC_064631.1 coordinate 253,043,824, forward strand.
TACGTTTTATGCGGTTTTGTTGCCTCAGGCCAATTACAAACGGTTTTTCCATCTGATATGGTACGATTTTGCCATGGTAATGGGGCCTACATAACTAACAGTGCCACAGCTTCTGAGTGTCATACTTGGGTAGTCATGCAGATTAAACAGTACGTGTGGTATAATGTGCAACTCAAACCATAGTCTTCGTATTGCGATTCATGTGTCATTTGTTGTCCACCTCATTTAAGTTAAGACGCTCACAGAGCCATCTATTGGTAAAATGTTCGTTAAAATTTAGTTTCTGCCATGAAGTTTCCCCCTGCATTAATAATATACTGTTCAAATTTGATGTCATTTTGAGACGTTCCTCTCTTCCTACGGCATTGTGGAACAGGACCTTTAATTTTTGACATCCTGTATATGAGAGATAACAGAACACATGAAAACTGAGAGCAAACAAGAAATCATATTTGGCTGGACTATTGCACATTCAAGACGGAAATAAATGCGAGGCGCCTACGTAAGTACTTCCTGTAAAATAGGTGTTAAAAACTGAGGTCCTTGAAACAAGAACAGTCTATTCAACGCAGACAATTACACGTTTTAAAAACAGGCTAAAAAGTACAAAACAAAGTCCCCTAGCCCCTTACAGATTCCTAATCTCATATAGATAGCCCCGAAAATTTGTGGTTGTAAATTTTTAATAGCGATTACAATATTTGCTAAATTTTAACTGAGAAACGTGGGACGCAATAAATAGATCATTCATGCATAAATAGTTAACCCTAAGTCACTCATAACTTTACTGCATTGCAAATAGCTAGAACTGTTATGTGATTTTTCTCAACGATAGCTATTCTCTACACTCCATATTGTGCTCCTCCCCCCATGAACCGTGGACCTTGCCGTTGGTGGGGAGGCTTGCGTGCATCAGCGATACAGACAGCCGTACCGTAGGTGCAACCACAACGGAGGGGTATCTGTTGAGAGGCCAGACAAACGTGTGGTTCCTGAAGATGGGCAGCAGACTTTTCAATAGTTGCGGGGGCAACAGTCCGGATGATTGACTGATCTGGCCTTGTAACACTAACCAAAACGGCCTTGTTGTGATGGTACTGCGAACGGCTGAAAGCAAGGGGAAACTACAGCCGTAATTTTTCCCGAGGGCATGCAGTTTTTTCTGTATGGTTAAATGATGATGGCGTCCTCTTGGGTAAAATATTCCGGAGGTAAAATAGTCCCCCATTCGGATCTCCGGGCGGGGACTACTCAGGACGACGTCGTTATCAGGAGAAAGAAAACTGGCGTTCTACGGATCGGAGCGTGGAATGTCAGATCCCTTAATCGGGCAGGTAGGTTAGAAAATATAGAAAGGGAAATGGATAGGTTAAAGTTAGATATAGTGGGAAGTAGTGAAGTTCGGTGGCAGGAGGAATTAGACTTCTGGTCAGGTGAATACAGGCTTATAAATACAAAAGCAAATAGGGGTAATGCAGGAGTAGGTTTAATAATGAACAAAAAATAAGAGTGCGGGTAAGCTACTACAAACAGCATAGTGAACGCATTATTGTGGCCAAGATAGACACGAAGCCCACGCCTACTACAGTAGAACAAGTTTATATGCCAACTAGCTCTGCAGATGATGAAGAAATTGTTGAAATGTATGATGAGATAAAAGAAATTATTCAGGTATTGAAGGGAGACGAAAATTCAATAGTCATGGATGACTGGAATTCGAGATTAGGAAAAGGGAGAGAATGAAACGTAGTGGGTGGATATGGTTTGGGGGTAAGAAATGAAAGATGAAGCCGTCTGGTAGAATTTTGCACAGAGCATAACTTAATCATAGCTAACAATTGGTTCAAGAATCATAAAAGAAGGTTGTATACATGGCAGAATCCTGGAGATACTAGAAGGTGTTAGATCGATTATATAATGGTAAGACAGAGATTTAGGAACCAGGTTTTAAATTGTAAGACATTTCCAGGGGCAGATGTGGACTCTGACCACAGTCTATTGGTTATGAACTGTAGATCAATACTGAAGAAGATGCAAAAAGGTGGGAATTTAAGTAAATGCGACCTGGATAAACTGACTAAACCAGAGGTTGTACAGAGTTTCAGGGAGAGCATAAGGAAACAATTGCAGGAATGGGGGAAAGAAATACAGTAGAAGACGAATGGGTAGCTCTGAGGGATGAAGTAGTGGAGGCAGCAGAGAATCAGGTAGGTAAAAATACGAGGGCTAGTAGAAATCCTTGGGTAACAGAAGAAATATTGAATTTAATTGATGAAAGGAGAAAATATAAAAATGCAGTAAATGAAGCAGGCAAAAAGGAATAGAAACGTCTCAAAAATGAGATCAACAGGAATTACAAAATAGCGAAGCAGGGATGGCTAGAGAACAAATGTAAGGCTGTAGAGTCTTATCTCACGAGGGGTAAGACAGATACCGCCTGCAGGAAAATTAAAGAGATCTTTGGAGAAAAGAGAACCACTTGTAAAATATAAAGAGCTCAGATGGAAACCCAGTTCTAAGCAAAGAAGTGAAAGGAGAAAGATGGAAGAAGTATATAGAGGGTCTATACAAGGATGAGGTACTTGAGAATAATATTATGGAAATGGAAGAGGACAAATGCAGATGAAGATGAAATGGGAGATATGATACTGCGTGAAGTGTCTGACAGAGCACTGAAAGACCTGAGTCGAAACAAGGGTCCGGGAGTAGACAACATTCCATTAGAACTACTGACGGCCTTGGGAGAGCCTGTCTTGACCAAACTCTACCATCTGGTGAGCAAGATGTATGAGACAGGCGAAATAACCTCAGACTTCAAGAAGAATATAATAATTCCAATCCCAAAGAAAGCAGGTGTTGACAGATGTGAAAATTACCGAACTATCAGTTTAATAAGTCACAGCTGCAAAATACTAACACGAATTCTTTACAGACGAATGGAAAAACTGATAGAAGCCAACCTCGGGGAAGATCAGCTTGGAAACCGTAGAAATACAGGAGCGCGTGAGGCAATACTGATCTTACGACTTATCTCAGAAGAAAGATTAAGGAAAGGCAAACCTACGTTTGTAGCATCTGTAGATTTAGAGAAAGCTTTTGAAAATATTGACTGGAATATTCTCTTTCTAATTCTAAAGGTGGCAGGAGTAAAATACAAGGAGCGAAAGACTATTTACAATTTGTACAGAAACCAGATGGCAGTTATAAGGGTCGAGGGGCATAAAGGGGAAGCAGAGGTTGGGAAGGGAGTGAGAAAGGTTTGTGGCCTCTCCCCGATGTTATTCAATCTGTATATAGAGGAAGCAGTAAAGGAAACAAAAGAAAAATTTGGAGTAGGTATTAAAATCCAGGGAGAAGAAAAAAAACCTTGAGTTTCGCCGATGACATTGTAATTCAGTCTGACAGCAAAGGACTTGGAACAGCAGTTGAAAGGAATGAACAGAGTCTTGAAAGGAGGATATAAGACGAACATCAACAAAAGAAAAATGAGGATAATGGAATGTAGTCGAATTAAGTCGGGTGATGCTGACGGAAGTAGATTAGTAAATGAGACACTTAAAGTAGTAAAGGAGTTTTACCATTTGGGGAGCATAATAACTGATGATGGTCGAAGTAGAGATGATATAAAATGTAGACTGGCAATGGCAAGGAAAGCGTTTCTGAAGAAGAGAAATTTGTGAATATCGAGTATAGATTTAAGTGTCAGCAAGTCGTTTCTGAAAGTATTTGTATGGAGTGTAGCCATGTACGGAAGTGAAACGTGGACGATAAATAGTTGGGACAAGTAGAGAACAGAAGCTTTCGAAATGTGGTGTTGCAGAAGAATGCTGAAGATTAGATGGGTAGATCACATAACTTAATGAGGAGGTTTTGAATAGAATTGGGGAGAAGAGGAGTTTGTGGCACAACTTGACAAGAAGAAGGGGCCGGTTGGTAGGACATGTTCTGAGGCACCAAGGGATCACAAGTTTAGCATTGGAGGACGGCGTGGAGGGAAAAATCGTAGAGGGGGACCAAGAGATGAATACACTAAGCAGATTCAGGGGGATGTAGGTTGCAGTATATACTGGGAGATGAAGAAGCTTGCACAGGATAGAGTAGCATGGAGAGCTGCATCAAACCAGTCTCAGGACTGAAGACCGCAACAACAACAAAACAACATACATGTTTTACTTTTTTCTTTTTATTTAGATAATTTTTTCTGCATTGTAGCACTGATGTATGGAAATTTTCAATCCATTTCAAATCTTTGGACAAAACTGCAAGAGAATCGTATGGAAATTTGGATTTCTTTAAGTTTATTTTCACCTTACTTAACCAATATATTACTTTCTCCCATGTATATCTCGTGAAACCAGCGCAAAGTTAAAAGTTAGTGAGAATCGAGCTCACAGTAAGGGTTACCAGTAACAGTTCACACAACGAAACATCCGTGACTCGGTCAGGAAAGGGAGAAATATCAATGGTACACAAACTCCCCTCTGGCTGACACCATACGCGGAAGTGAGGTAATACTGCATTGTCATTCACTTCTGAGCTGTGGTAAAAGTTTCGAGTTCAGGAAGTTAGTTTACAATCAACTGCAGAATTTGTACCGAACAGATAAATAGACAAGAAAGCGACCTAAGAAAAACGTGTTCAAATAATGTTTCCTCCACCACAGAAATTTTCTTGCTTTCGATTTTAGACAGTGCTCGGGTTTTTCATCTATTCTGGACGACTGATAAGTTATTTCTGGTTGTGCATACTCAGTTAAATTTTTTCACACCCAGATAAGGGACACGAAAAACTTTCAGTTGGCACCAGATTGGTTATTCACCGAAGTAAAATGATTCAACGGTAACAATAGTAACACGTTAAATCATAGCGGGACATGCTTCGTCGTGTGATAATTGTCAGTATATGTACGAAATTACAGCTCTCTGAATGCTTAATGTTTGTGCTTCGTATCTAAATAATTGCCTACTTAGGTACGCTTTGTATAAACACTCATTCAGTATTAACATGTTAGTTGCAGTGAGTAAAGGCCGCTTTGAACGGATCAGTCTATATCGGGAGATGAATGTAAATTGAGAAGGCAAAACAATATGATCGAGTTCGCTTTACATCAGTCGATAATTTTATATGCTTTCATCACGTTTGAGATTTGCAGTAAGCTATCGACGCGCAGCGCGTTCCATCATGCTAATTGCATCTGAAATTGTAATGTAAGTTTAACTCATTTCATCACAGAATATATCCCGTGTGAACTTGGAGGACATGATATCTCTTATTTGTTGTAGCTTTACTGTAAACCTATCATGAATAACGCGCCCAGGCAATCGCGTCACGTGATTATATACTCAGTGTTCAGTTCTGTAGCCGGCCGCTGTGGCAGAGCGGTTCTAGACGCTTCAGTTCGGAACCACGCTGCTGTTACGGTCGCAGGTTCGAATCCCAGCCTTGGGCATGGATGTGTGTGATTTCCTTAGGTTAGATAGGTTTAAGTAGTTCTAAGTCTAGGGGACTGATGACCTCAGATGTTAATTCCAATAGTGCTTTGAGCCATTTGAACCATTTCATTTCTGTCAGTGGATTACATTGTAAGGCATCTACTGAGACAGTTAGCCTTTACTTTGAGCGGCTGATACGAACTGAAATTTTTGCTATACTTGTTAGTAACAACTAAGAAACAGATATAAGTTCCTTCTACGACGGTGCACTATCCCAGGTCAGTGTTGACGTATGTGAGAACCTGAACAAAACACCAAAATCGTTGGAATGTGGTCAGCGCTATCGTTGAATTTCATTCCTGGACATTTTTTCCTGTGAAATTCCGTGAAGTTTGTGACGTGTGAAATTCTAATAGACACAGAAGAGGAACTTGTTTACAGGATCCTAACTGTCTGTCTCACTGAACAACACATAAAATGGGTTTTGAGAATGTGCAATGGAAGCAGTTTGACTGTTAATCGGCTCTTCAGTTAGCTGCTATGGCCGCGTGGTTCTAGGCGCTACAGCTGGAACCGAGCGATCGCTTCAGTCGCAGGTTCGAATCCTGCCTCGGGCATGGATGTGTGTGATGTCCTTAGGTTAGTTAGGTTTAATTAGTTCTACGTTCTAGGCGACTAATGACCTCAGAAGTTGAGTCGCATAGTGCTTAGAGCCATTTGAACCATTTGAACCAATTAGCTGCTATGGTATTAAGATGGTGGTGTATTATGTTAGGTCTTTATTCAAAAGAAAATTAATTTCTGAATATTAATTCATTAATTCAATGTACTGATATTAAGATGCTCATTCGTACATTTTTGACATTGTGACTTTATAATGAACAGTCTATGTTGTTTCTCAGGAGAATACTGTTACAGTGTAGTATAGTCACTGTTCAAGAATCTAGGAGATTATGCGTTTGATCCAACATCAAGTGGTGTGATTTTCAGAAAGTGGTCTCCCTCTGAGCAACTCGATGACAGTATCGGCTGCTCCTGATGTCCCATCTGGGGAGTGTACTTTCCACGGTCGGTGACCCCGCCCGACAATGATCCCGTGGAGGGAGGTCCCCTAGTTCCCTCCATGGCATCGTCACTATCCCAAGGGCACGATGGGCGAGACAGTCGCCCGTTACTCGTTTCAATCTCCTAGATTGATGTTGTCGATGATGGAGCAGATGAGGATGCTGGTCCATCCATCAGGGAGTGTCCCACAGTGGCGCCCGAATCAGCTTCCACCCAGTGATTGCAGCCACATTGACTGCGCTGGTTGTTTCATGCTAGCCTGAAATTTCTGTAGGACCAATAGCGGGAGCACTTCCGCAATCCTACTGCATCGTGATAATGAATCTGGCCACCGTCTGGACGCCAAACAAAATTGTTATGTTCAAAGACACCATTTACACTGCAAATGTCGACATCGCCCTCCTCCAAGAAATGATTGTTGCTGTTTCTACACTCCCACCACATACACGGCCCACATCTCCCATACCCCTGAAAACGGTAGCGGAGAGACGATCCTCCTTTGTGCAATGCTGCCCGTTGAAGATACAATGTATCTTTGTAGTGCTGGAGTTGTGGCCCTCACACGGTTCAGCGCCAACATCCGAAATGTATGTTTACCGTCCGACTACATACCACGTTGTGGACGACACAGCTTCTTTGCTGAAGAGGTAACGCCACTTTTTGTGGGTCTCCTGGTCAACTCCCAGGACTTTCCCCTTGAGCGGCCATCTCTGTCGTTATCGACCGACTTCAACTTATCAACATATGGGTGAAGGTTCATGCAAGTGCGCAGATTTCACATGCTATACGGCGCTCTCCTACAGTCGTCTCGACCATACCTACCCTATACGTTGCCTTGCTGGATACACTCGACATGCCAAAGTTTGACCTCTGGCTTTTTCTGGTCATGAAGCCTACATCTGCGATGTCACAGTCTCCTGCCAATGGCTGTGGTACAGTCGTAGACAGTGAAAATTAAACGTTGCCCACCTGACCGCCCCTGACTGCCTACAAATTGTTGAGAACATGTGGACCTTCCGTCATCGATGTCATCCCACACACACATCCACCGTATCTTGGTGGCTATCCTGCGCTAAACTGGCTCTACGCAGGGCATTGTTGAGATACGCTAAAGACGTCAAGGTCTGGCATGCGATCACCAGAGACTTTAAAGTAATCCTGCGAGACTGCATTTCGATGGCATTCTCCATCGGCTGTCAGGTGACAGTGTACCATTCTAAAGCATGGATGACTTCACGCATATGATGACACTTGGAAGGAACCCTTGTCAGGTCGAGCGCCCATGACCATATGCCTCACGAAACGCCATGATTTTACCACCTCCCCACAGGACGCCACCGTCGTTATCTAGCTCTCATACACAACCTCAACGATGCAGGAAGCCCACAATGTAGTACACAATGCTCCATTAGTCAGACGTTCCTTCCCATTTCACGCAGCTGTATGCTGCCGTCATGCATCACCCAACCTTAATTGAGGATATAGCAGCATCAGCATTCAGTGCAAATAACAAGCGGGGGGGGGGGGGGGGGAATAGCATGCCTCAAGGACTTCAGGAATATGTGGCCGTGGATGAAGTCCTAGACGCAATCAATAGGAGTCCCTTGGCCCTGACGGCCTTCTCCTCGAATTTTACAAGTGTTTTAGCTATCTGTTCTTACTTACTTGAACGCCCATCTGCCATGAACTGACGTCCCCATCAACGACGATTCCAGCCATCTTCCTTAAGGGGTCATTGTCCCAGTCCCCAAACCGAATTGGCGATCGCGGATCTGCGATTGCTGGCCCATCACTCTACTCAATAGCGACATGAAATTTTTCATCCACTTGTTGGCACCAGGACTGAAGAAGGCATCATCCCTTGATCAGACTTCCCAGGATGGTGACAACAACATTCATACGGCCCTTTGCCATTACAGGGACGTGAGACCACTTGAGGGTCGTGACATCTACTTGGTGCATTGAGGTCACTTGACTCCAGTCAGACATTCGACCATGTCGACCACAGCTTTTTGAAGTCGGTCCTGCAACACATCGGTTATCTGCCTCATATAGTAAGAGTGGTAATTGTATAGTGTTTCCATGGATACTGTTGGCTTTCACACTGTTTGCAACACTGATAAAATGTAATACGATGTTCTTATAAGCTCTACCTATGTTGTTTGCACGTGTCGGTTGCTGGCCGTGTATATAACCTATATCGAATGTAATTGGATGTGCTTAGCATTGTATTCTTTTGAGTTATTGTAGATGCATGTGTTCACTAACGTTCTATGTTTAACTGAAATAAATCCCCTCGATATATCATTCATACTCGACTGTGAGTTACTGCGAGGCCGATTTTATGCTATATAGAATCATGGTGCCGCAACGCGACGTGGCATGGACTCGACCAATGTCTTAAGTAGTGCTGGAGGCAACTGACACCATGAAACTTGCAGGGCTGCCCATAAATCCATAAGGGTACGAAGGAGTGGAGATCTCTTTTAAATAACACGTTGCAAGGCAGCCCAGATATGCCTCATAATGTTCATGTATGGGGACTTTGGTGGCCAGCGAGAGTGTTCTTGGAGCCACTCTGCAAAATTCTGAATGTGTGGGGTGTCGCATTGACCTGTTGGAATTGCCCAGATCCGTCGGAATGCACAATAGACATGAATGGATGCAGGTGATCAGACTGTAGTCTTACGTACGTGTCATCTGCCAGAGTCGTATCTAGACGTATCAGGGGTTCCATATCATTCCATCTGTACACGCTCCACACCAGCACAGAGCCTCCACCTGCTTGAACAGTTCCCTAGTAACATACAGGGTCTATGGATTCATGAAGTTGTCTCCATAGTCGTACACGTCCATCCGCACGATAAAATTTGGAACGAGACTCATCCGACCAAGCAACGTGCTTGCACGCATCGATAGTTCAATCTCGCTATTGACGGGCGCAGGCGAGGCGTAAAGCTTTGTGTCGTGCAGTTATCAAGGGTATACGAGTGGGACTTCGACTTCGAAAGACATCATTGATGATGTTTCGTTGAATGGTTCGCACGCTAGCACTCAGCATTGAAATCGGCAGCAATTTGCGAAAGGGTTAAAATTCTGTCAAGTTGAACGATTGTGTTCAATCGTCGTTGGTCCCGTTCTTGCAGGATTTTGTCCGGTCTCAGCGATGCGGAGATTTGATGTTTCACCAGATTCCTGGCATTCACAGTACACTTGTGTAATGGTCGTATGGTAAAATCCCCACTTCATCCCTATCTCGGAAATGCTGTGTCGCTTTGCTCGTGCGCCGACTATAACACCACGTTCAAACTCAGTTGAATCTTGATGAACTTCCATTGTAGCAGCAGTAACCGATCTGGCAACTGCGTCAGATACTTGTATTTTATACAGGCGTTGGCGACCACAGCACCGTCTTCTGCCTGTTTACGTATCTCTGTATTTGAATACGCATGATTGTATCAGTTTCTTTGGCGCTTCAGTGTAAATGATATAGTGGAAGACGTCGGAACCACCTCAGGCTATTCGCGTATGATGCGGCTGTCTATAAGAAGGTAACAGTGCCAGAAGACTGTATCGATTTTCAGAATGATATGCAGAAGATACGTCTGAAAGGTGCAGGGGCTGGCAGTTGCCCCTGAACGTAAATAAATGTAAGATATCGCACACACTCAGGAGAAACAGCCACCGTTGAAGACCAACTAATAAAAACCATATCAACTTAAAATATCTAGAAGTAACCATCAAGAGCAATGTTAAGCTTAATGGCTTAAGAAACAAATCGTAGGGAAAGACCGAAAATTCGTGGGATGGATGAGACTTTTCCACGAATGAAGTGGCTTACAAAACACTTGTTCGACCGAATCTCCACTGTTGATCATCACTCTACGACCCTTTCCAGGTAGGATTAATAGAAGAGATCGCGAGGAACAAACTAGGTGATAGTTTATGGGGCGTGAGAGCGATTCAGCAATGCTCAACACAAGTTCAAATTCAAATGGCTCTGAGCTCTAATGGGCTTAACTTCTGAGGTCATCAGTCCCCTAGAACTTAGAGCTACTGAAACCTAACTAACCTAAGGACATCATACACATCCATGCCCGGGGCATGATTCGAACCTGCGACCGTAGCGGTCGCGCGGTTCCAGACTGTAGCGCCTATAACCGCTCGCCCACCTCGGCCGGCTAATGGGAAATGGAGGGGGTGATCAGTTACCAGTACTAGAAATACCCTCCACCACACGGCGTTCGGTATCTAGCGGAATACTGATGCAGTTTCAGATGGAACTGCAGCATTATCAGTGATCAATGACCGCACCGTGGCGCACACCGTATCGCGGCCAGGAATCAGATGGCATTCAGCTCACCGCCGCAGAGCGCAGGCACAACCACTCCTAAGCCCAGCAACGCCAGTCGGCGTACGTACGGAAAGTAGCAACCTACAGACTGCGGGCCAATCACTCCATGCCACGCCACCGGGTACTCCTGCTCGCCCGGACTAGTTACAAGCGCACAGACGGCCACGGACGGCAGCGTGAAATGAGGCTTCCAGTCTCGCGAAGTGTGGATTTACCGTTTGCAGCGTCTTTGATTCATAATCAAAACGTCTTCGGTCCCGGGTTCGATCACCGCCACTGCCTAAATTTTGATAAATAATCAGCATTGGCGGCCGAAGACTTCCAGCATAAGAAGTCAGCCTCATTCTGCCAACGGCCTTGTCAAAGAGGGCGGAGGAGCGGATGGAGGTTCAGGGCACTCTCTTGTCCTAGGGGTGGGAAATTGCCCCTAAAGGCGGAAGAATCAGCAATGATCAACGACATGAGGATGCAGAAGGCAATGGAAACCACTGCATTAAAGACACCTAACGTGTATCCACAGGACATGTGACCTGTAATTGAAGAAGTGTCATGATGATCTCTCCATTGGCAAAGGATTCCGGAATAGTCCCCATTCGGATCCCCAGGAGGGGACTGCCAAGGGGGAGGTTACCATGAGAAAAAGATTGAATAATCTACGAAAGGATAACGTTCTACGAGTCGGGGCATGGAATGTCAGAAGCTTGAACGTGGTAGGGAAACTAGAAAATCTGGAAAGGGAAATGCAAAGGCTCAATCTAGATACAGTAGGGGTCAGTGAAGTGAAGTGGAAGGAAGACTTCTGGTCAGATGAGTATCGGGTAATATCAACAGCAGCAGAAAATGGTATAACAGGTGTAGGATTCGTTATGAATAGGAAGTTAGGGCAAAGGGTGTGTTATTGTGAACAGTACAGTGACCGGGTTGTTCTAATCAGAATCGACAGCAGACCAACACCGACAACGATAGTTCAGGATACATGCCGACGTCGCAAGCTGAAGATGAAGAGATAGAGAAAGTGTATGAGGACATTGAAAGGGAAATGCAGTATGTAAAGGGGGACGAAAATCTAATAGTTATGGGCGACTGGAATGCAGTTGTAGGGGAAGGAGTAGAAGAAAGGGTTACAGGAGAATATGGGCTTGAGATAAGGAATGAAAGAGGAGAAAGACTAATTGAGTTCTGTACCAAGTTTCAGCTAGTAATAGCGAATACCCTGTTCAAGAATCACAAGAGGAGGAGATATACTTGGAAAAGACTGGGGGATACGGGAAGATTTCAATTAGATTACATCATGCTCAGACAGATATTCCGAAATCAGATACTGGATTGTAAGGCGTACCCAGGAACAGATATAGACTCAGATCACAATATAGTAGTGATGAAGAGTAGGCTGAAGTTCAAGACATTAGTCAGGAAGAATCAATACGCAAAGAAGTGGAATACGAAAGTACTAAAGAATGACGAGATACGTTTGAAGTTCTTTAACGCTATATATACAGCAATAAGGAATAGCGTAGTAGGCAGTACAGTTGAAGAGGAATGGACATCTCTAAAAAGGGCCATCACAGAAGTTGGGAAGGAAAACATAGGTACAAAGAAGGTAGCAGTGAAGAAACCATGGGTAACAGAAGAAATACTTCAGTTGATTGATGAAAGGAGGAAGTACAAATATATTCTGGGAAAATCGGGAATACAGAAATACAAGTCGCTGAGGAATCAAATAAATAGGAAGTGCAGGGAAGCTAAGACGAAATGGCTACAGGAAAAATGTGAAGACTTCGAAAAAGATATGATTGTCGGAAGGACAGACTCAGCATACAGGAAAGTCAAAACAACCTTTGGTGACATTAAAAGCAACGGTGGTAACATTAAGAGTACAACGGGAATTCCACTGTTAAATGCAGAGGAGAGAGCAGATAGGTGGAAAGAATACATTGAAAGCCTCTATGAGGGTGAAGATTTGTCTGATGTGATAGAAGAAGAAACAGGAGTCGATTTAGTTGAGATAGGGGATCTAGTATTAGAATCGGAATTTAAAAGAGCTTTGGAGGACTTACGGTCAAATAAGGCGGAAGGGATAGATAACATTCCATCAGAATTGCTAAAATCATTGGGGTAAGTGCGAGAATTATCGCACAATCAGCTTAACAGCTCATGCATCGAAGCTTCTTACAAGAATAATATACAGAAGAATGGAAAAGAAAATTGAGAATGCGCTAGGTGACGATCAGTTTGGCTTTAGGAAAAGTAAAGGGAAGAGAGAGGCAATTCTGACGTTACGGCTAATAATGGAAGCAAGGCTAAAGAAAAATCAAGACACTTTCATAGGATTTGTCGACCTGTAAAAAGCGTTCGACAATATGAAATGGTGCAAGGTTTTCGAGATTCTGAAAAATGTAGGGGTAAGCTATAGGGAGAGACGGGTTATATACAATATGTACAACAACCAAGAGGGAATAATAGGAGTAGACGATCAAGAACGAAGTGCCTGTATTAAGAAGGGTGTAAGACAAGGCTGTAGCCTTTCGCCCCTACTCTTCAATCTGTACATCGAGGAAGCAATTATGGAAATATAAGAAAGGTTCAGGAGTGGAATTAAAATACAAGGTGAAAGGATATCAATGATACGATTCACTGATGACATTGCTATCCTGAGTGAAAGTGAAGAAGAATTAAATGATCTGCTGAATGGAATGAACAGTCTAATGAGTACACAGGATGGTTTGAGAGTAAATCGGAGAAAGACGAAGGTGATGAGAAGTAGTAGAAATGAGAACAGCGAGAAACTTAACATCAGGATTGATGGTCACGAAGTCAATGAAGTTAAGGAATTCTGCTACCTAGGCAGTAAAATAACCAATGAGAGACGGAGCAAGGAGGACATCAAAAGCAGACTCGCTATGGCAAAAAAGGCATTTCTGGCCAATAGAAGTCTACTAATATCAAATATCAGCCTTAATTTGAGGAAGAAATTTCTGAGGATGTACGTCTGGAGTACAGCATTGTATGGTAGTGAAACATAGACTGTGGGAAATTCGGAACAGAAGTGAATCGAAGCATTTGAGAAGTGGTGCTATAGACGAATGTTGAAAATTAGTTGGACTGATAAGGTAAGGAATGAGGAGGTTCTACGCAGAATCGGAGAGGAAAGGAATATGTGGAAAACACTGATAAGGAGAAGGGACAGGATGATAGGACATCTGCTAAGACATGAGGGAATGACTTTCATGGTACTAGAGGGAGCTGTAGAGGGCAAAAACTGTAGAGGAAGACAGAGATTGGAATACGTCAATCAAATAATTGAGGACGTAGGTTGCAAGTGCTACTCTGAGATCAAGAGGTTAGCACAGGAAAGGAATTCGTGGCGGGCCGCATCAAACCAGTCAGTAGACTGATAACCAAAAAAAAAAAAAAAAAAAAACTTACGAACATATACAGACTTGAAGCGACTGTGTTGTGTGATTGTGATGATGACTCAGTGTACCAGTTCCGTCTGACAGTGTTTGTATTTACACTACTGGCCATTAAAATTGCTACACCATGAAAATGTGCTACAGACGCGAAATTTAATCGACAGGAAGAAGATACTGTGATATGCAGATAATCAGCTTTTCAGAGCATTCACACAAGGTTGGCGCGGGTGGCGACACCTACAAAGTGCTGACATGAGGACAGTTTCCAACCGACTTCTCACACACAAACAGTCTGGTCAACGGTGGTCGAGCAACTGGCTCGTCGCAATACGCCAGTCACTACTCTTGATGAACTGTGGTATCGTGTTGAAGCTGCATGTTTGCTGTTTGTGTATGACCGGCGTTGCCTGGTGAAACGTTGCTGTGGTGCCTCGTGTAAGGAGGAGAAATGCGTACCATCACGTTTCCGACTATGATAAAGATCGGATTGTAGTCAATTGTGATTGCGGTTTATCGTATCGCGAGATTGCTGCTCGCGTTGGTCGAGATCCAATGACTGAATATGGAATCGGTGGGTTCAGGAGGGTAATACGGAACGCCGCGCTAGATCCCAACGGCCTCGTATCACTAGCAGTCGAGATGACAGGAATCTTATCCGCATGGCTGTAACGGATCGTGCAGCCACGTCTCGATCCCTGAGTTAACAGATGGGACGTTAGCAAGACAACAACCATCTGCACGAACAGTTAGACGACATTTGCAGCAGCATGGACTATCAGCTGGGAGACCACGGCTGCGGTTACCCTTGACGCTGCATCACAGACAGGAGCGCCAACGATGGTGTAGGCAACGACGAACCTGGGTGCACGAAAGGCAAAACGTAATTTTTCGGATGAATCCAGGTTCTGTTTAGAGCATCATGTTGGTCGCATCTGTGTTTGGCGACATCGCGGTGAACGCACATTGGAAGCGTGTATTCGTCATCGCCATACTGGCGTATCACCCGGCGTGGTGGTATGGGTTGCCATTGGTTACACGTCTCGGTCACCTCTTGTTCGTACTGACGGCACTTTGAACAGTGGACGTTACATTTCAAATTTGTTACGACCCGTGGCTCTACTCTTCATTCGATCCCTGTGAAACCCTACATTTCAGCAGGATAATGCACTACCGCGTGTTGCAGGTCCTGTACGGACCTTTCTGGATACAGGAAATGTTCGACTGCTGCCCTTTCTCCACATCTCTCACCAACTGAAAACGTCTGGTCAACGGTGGCCGAGCAACTGGCTCGTCACAATACGCCAGTCACTACTCTTGATGAACTGTGGTATCGTGTTGAAGCTGCATGGGCAGCTGTACCTGTACACGCCATCCAAGCTCTGTTTGACTCAATGCCTAGGCTTATCAAGGCCGTTATTACGGTTGTTCTGGGTACTGATTTCTCAAGATCTATACACCCGAATTCTGTCAAAATGTAATCACATGTCAGTTCTAGTATAATATATTTGTCCAATGAATACCCGTTTATCACCTGCATTTCTTCTTGGTGTAGTAATTTTAATGGCCAGAAGTGTAGATCTTGTGTGAACTACAGTTAAGAGTTTAAACTTTGTTTTCCACTCGCGCCTCAAATCTTTATTGTTCCCATCTTCCCAAATGCAACATTAATCACAAACAACAGTAATGCACTTTGGTGGCCGCTCCACCTATGGCAAAGATTTGCCATTCTTATCATTTACATACCTGCCAATAGTGGGTACATGCACGATGACACATAGACATCAGCCCAAATTTTCTCTCTAATTCAATTTTATTTATGATTGGAGGTATGGAAGTAATCGGCTGAATTGTAGACGCATACCATTGAAGTCGATTTGTAATAGGAATTTGAATCATACTATGATCCAACATTTCGAAATACCTGGAACAACATTAAGAAATACCTCGAAGAAGATCTATTGATACATAATCAGCAAAAATGCTGGAAATGTTTTTCTTGTGAGATACAACTGACTCATTGTTCAAGCGAAGTAATCAGTCTACCGACAGGGTATCTCGTATCGATCCCGTGTTTCTATTTTTCCAGCAGGCTTTTGACACCGTCATTTACAAGCGACTTCTACTCAAACTCCAAATCTTTGGTGCATTGTTTCCGTTATGCGATTGCAGTCGTGATTCCCTGAAACACACTTCCATGAAAATTGATGTGAAGTCATCCAATGAACGCGAAACTATTGTGGGATTCCAAAGGAAATGTTACAGGTCTACTGCTGCGCTTAGTCTGTATAATCAATTTACGAGGCAATGCGGTCAACACTCTTATTAAGATTTGCAGTTGATGCTATTGTCTACCTTCTAGTAAAGCCATCAGAAGACGAAGCGAATAACAGAACTAAATACACAAAATATCGGCATATAGTGAAAATGGGCAGCTGATCACTAATAATAAAAAGCATGCGGTCCTCCACTTTAGCCCCAAGAGAAATAATATTGTTAAATGTCCGTTACAGGATGAATAACACAAACTTGATGATTGTCGATTGAACTAAATACCGACGGATTTTCATTAAAAACGAAAATTGGAGCCATCACAAAAAAATATTTTTATGGGGAAGATGAACAAAGGACTGCCCTTCATTGACAAAACACTTGGAAAGGGCAATTAATCTACTAACCAGGCAGCCTACACTGCACTTGTCCGTTCTGCTACACGGTATGGGATAATTACTATGTAAGATTGGTAGAGAACATCGATAAAGTTCGCAGAAAGGCAACTCGCTGTCCTCTTTTGGCACATTGTTGCACGGTATGGGATAATATTACCATATAGGACGTAATTACCATATAGGATAGGCAGTGGATTTTAAAAAAGTTCAAAGAATGGCAGCTTGTCCGTACTGATATATTGCTGCGCGGTTTGCGATAATCACCATATAGCACTGGGGGAGGACATCGAAAAGTTCAATGAAATAGTGGATACGACGAGTTTTTCACGAAAGTGCAATAATTCTCACAAAACCAAGATATTTTGTTGACTCCCCCTGATATACGCAGGTTCAAAATGGTTCAAATGGGTCTGAGCACTATGGAACTTAACTTCTGAGGTCATCAGTACCCTAGAACTTAGAACTACATAAACCTAACTAACCTAAGGACATCACACACATCCATGCCCGAGGCAGGATTCTAAACTGCGACCGTAGCGGTCGCGTGGTTGCCGACTGTAGCGCCTAGAACCGCTCGGCTACTCGGCCGGCTATACGCAGGAATGACTATCGTAATACCATTACAGAAATCAGCCTCACATGGAAAGGTTTAGGTGTTCATTTTCCCACGTGCTATTAGTGAATGAAGCGGTAGAGAAATAGTCCAAAAGTAGTCCTAAGAATCCTCTGCCAACACTTAAATGTGAATTGCGGAGTTCATGTAGGTCTAGAAGTAGGTCGTAGATGTAGATGTAGGTGTGGCCATCTTTAGTCAGACAACTATGCTATAAAGGGACAAGTTGCAGGAAACTTATCCTGAGAGGATTAGGAGCAAAATAAGACATACACACATATTGCCGAAAATGCGTACGAACGGAGGTACACTTACCTGAAGTTGGAGGTAAATGATTTTCGGCAGTGATGATTGCAACGGTTGGAAGCGCTTGTGAAAACAGACCAGGAAAATGAGAATGTCCTGCCTGTACTAATGTCAGCTCCGGTCTCAAGAAGACAGTGAACTGGAACTCCTCTATGCAGTACCCGCATTCCCTTTGTACAGCCAAAGTCACCTCTTCCAGCAGGTGAGGCAGGAACACCTATAGGAAGAGCAGATATGCCTCTCCAGTGAGGCGTCGTGGAAAGATGACTCGTACCACGATGCGGCCGCTAATAATCCCGGCCCATACACTGAGGCTAAACCCTTGCTGATGGTTCGTTGCCATCACTGCAAGGGGATTCACCGTAGCCCACAGATGGTTGTTGTGAAGGTTGACAATACCCCTCCTCGAGAATGTAACCTAATCTGTGAATAATATGGATGAAACAAACCCAAGAAGTGCAGTAGCCTTTGCGATGAACCAGTGCCGATACCGTCGGCACCAAGGCAGGTCGGTAGGTAATAAGGTTTGCACGCATTGACCAGTAATATGGGTAATGGCAACGGTCGTCAAAAATTTCACTGGTCTACTCCATGCTGATGAGCCACTTGCCTGATGTTGATGACCTGGTCACTGTTAAGGATCTTTTATTTCCAACATTAAATGTGCCTACCTCACTTGAAACACAATTACGGCAATACGCCTTTGTGATCTTTGGTTTTATTCTCTTAGTAATCGTGTCCTGCAGTTTTTACCCATTTAGAAAAATCACCCTGTAAAACTAATTGATACTGCTACTTTCTTCAAGGTTCCCTGCGTTTCGAATTGTTCACATTAACGGACTCCACTTATCACTGACAACAAAGAAGCTCGAATGCTCGAATAACTATCGTCTCATTATCGAAACGTTGTCCAAATAAAGTCTGCTAACTTACTAAGGATACGATAGGTGCAATAGATTTGCGATGGCAGTTGAAGTGGTCCAAAAATGTATTAAGAGCAGCACGTGCATGCGGCCAGACGAAAATGGTACCATCCACAATCTACAGAAGCACGTTGGTTGCAAGGCCGAAGTCGTCAAGTTGATTTTAGGGTCCGGCAGCAAACCCCAAGAGACTTTCACGACATGTCTTCATTAAATATACCATGAAGGTTGGAAGTGATGGGATGCTTTCATTTTTAGACGTTATGTTTTATATAAAACCAGATATTACTTTGGGACACAGTGTTCACAGAAAGCCGACGCACACAAATCGGTATCTGCATTCTGATAGTTATCATCCACCACACCAACTCAGTGGCCGTGTACTGAACGGTGGCCTATATAGCACGTCCATTTGCAACCTGGCGTCAGCGGCGAAGCGGCTTTCTCCTGAAGATGGTCAGCAGTTTGGTCCCCGAAATATCGAGTAAAGTTGATTTCAGGGTCCGGCAGCAAATCCGAAGAGACTTTCAAGAATTTATGGACTTAATGTACAGCTGCACTGGAAATGAGGGTCGGCTTTTACATATTCCAGCGAAAGACAGTGGACTGATTAGGGTGAAAGTGTTCCGAAATGGTGGTAAACTTAAACATATTTGTCGGCGAGAAGAATTTTTACGACGGTGTGGGATACCGCACAGACTATCAACAAGTTTCAATGCCAAGTAAAGATAAAACACTGAATGGCTCTCCCTACACAACTGAAGGTGTAGTGAGATGAAACACAAGCACAGAGCCAAATTGTGCTCCTGTAACAGTTCAGTTCATGTGTTCATAGGTGTGCCATTACCGGGCTCAGAAACAGTTCCCTATTGACCAGTGCGCTTACATTATGTCACATACTACATTTTACTCTGTTTGCTAAGCTAATAACGGAATTGGAGGAATCTAGCTTACGCTACGTGGAAATATTGTCTCTGGTGAAAAATTGTAATAAGCCGAGTAGGAAGGAATTTGCTATACTGAGATCACACAATTTATCTGCCTTCATGAATAAAGTGTATCGTTCTCGACACCATTCTACATAATTTTGCTATGTTTACAAACAAATTCTGGTTTTCCTAAGGAAACGTTGATGTTGGTAAGAAATTGTTGTACCCACACTAGTTCAATAAAATATAATGTTTCGTAGTCACTTACAAAATTAGAAATCTCGAGGACTTTTATACCAACAAATGTAATTACTTCCACTAATTTCAAACTGAAAACATCATCAGCTCTAAAAATGCGAGAGATATTCGGAAAGTAAAGTCCGTTCGGTCAAGAAAAGGAAACCGCGGTGAAAATCTGATAAAACTTGGCACATATGTGTTCGACAGTGTCTCTAGTATCCCCGTCGGTTGCATCACTTCGCTCTTATCTTCTGAGCGCATGGTGAGCACATAAAGATGCGTAGAAAATAGTGTCTCCCGCCAAGTATGAGGTCCTGGTGTGATATTTCGCCTGATGTTATGCACCCCACATTACAGAACCGTCATACGGTTCCTACTTCGTGACAATTCGCGGTCGCAATCTGCAGGCAAATGAAAATGCTCCTGCAGCGTTTTCGATGGGAAGTTTTTGATGACCTGTACCACAGCCAGTAATTGGCTACCTCTGTGTTTCATCTATGTTCACATTAACTACTGCTATGAAGACAACATTTTCGCACCGACAACGAGCTATAGATGAACGTAGAGAAATGGCGGGAAGCACAGGCGGCTGCCTTTTGTGACAGGGGTATTGGGAAGTAGGTATAACGGTGCGACAGATGTCCTAGCTGGAGCGGCGACTATGTAGAAAAGTAGCTGTAAGATGGAGCCAACTGTCGCAAATAAAAAAAATCTGATTTTCAGTATAGTTTACATCTAACGACTGATCGGAATTTACTTTCTGGACAAACCTTGTATCATCAACATAACGCGTAAAAGCGGTTCGATGCCATCAAAAGTAGATGCATTATATAGATGTCCGTCATACAATATTTCACTCTCGATTTACTGAAATTGGATGAACAAGTACTGAATTTCCTTTGCGTAGCACAAAGCAGCTCTGTAGAATGGACGCATATAATTTGCTCATATGACTTCTCCTAACTGAAATGTGTGGGATGATTCGAAAGGTTGCACAAAAATTTTGTGATCTGATATAAGAGTCGAAATACTACAACTGCAGAGTAAGAAATACGATCTTAGAAGTAATCCTGAGCCAATGAAATCTTTGCAATGCTAGGAACAACAAGGACAATCAATGCACACGCACCTTAATTTTGGTAACGTTATTCAAAGACTCTGTACATTACGCATGGTGTTCAAATTGGCGACCATCACATTCAGTAAAGACATACTGTACTCCTAGCAAATTCTGGCTTACTCTAAGAACTACATCAGGCCTCTCACGAACCGAACCAAACAATGCACGTATCCTGACGAAGAGTATTTATTCGTCAACAATTGTTGTCTCGAACATCAGGAAAAAAATCAAGAGTTGTCACCAGGGGATAGAAGTGGCTATGCAGTTCATCCTTCCCTTTCGGATCCTACGACTGGGATACGTGGCATTGAGTGCATCACGTATGTGAACAGAAAAGTGTGCAGGTGCATCCACACCTGATCAGGCTTGTTCAGTGGCACATTATATTTGCTGAATTTAAGGCGTGTGTTCACTAATTGTCCATGTTGTTCCAGACTTTTCAAAGCTTTCACTGGCTCAGCATTACTTCCAAGATCATAAGTTCCTATTCCAAAGTCGAGGTATTTTCGCTCTTCTACCAGCTTATTCAATTTGTGTGCAACCTTATGTATACCCGCTCGTAAAAGTAAAAGGAGCAAGTTAAATGTGTCCATTGTACAGGGCTGTTTCTCCGTTGTTCAGTGAAAACTCAGAACTTACAAATTGTTACAAATCTATGATGCTTGATACCGTTGACTGCTGTGTTCTGCTTGTACCCTTAACGTAAACGGTTTGTCTATTTTTATATTGATAAAGTAATAGGAAATTATTAATGTAAAAGATTTTGGTGTTTTTAAGATATATTTCCTTATTCGCTTTCAGGATGGGGGGAGAGGGAGGCGCACTGTTTGCTATTTTGTTTCCGTTTCCTTAGAAATAAGTCTTACTGTCTTATCTACTTTTAACTTACCATAGATCGATAAACATTAATATTAAAAGGGTATAATAAATCAAACATTTTAATGTGATACTAATGATATATTTAGTTACCGTAACATACTACAATATTTTAATTTGTTTAGGTTAATAAATACTAGACCTACATTGCTTTAGTATAACGTCCAATAAATTGCAATACAGATAATCATAGTCTTTGGAGGACGCCATAGACTATAAATTTTAGGGTTGAACATCACGTCCACATTTAGGTCATTCGAGAGGGCGCAGAAATTCGGAAATTATCAAGGACGGCGAAGGAACTCGGTCGTACCATTCAAAGGAGCAAGCCCGGCATTTGCCTTGAGTGATTTCGGGAAATCACGGAGAACCTAAATCAGAGTGGCCAACACTGTTTAGCAAACCATGCCTATACGTGCATGACGAGGTTGCTGTTTCAATTTCTCTCACCTTCGTTGGGGAATCAAATGGCTCTGAGCACTATGGGACTTAACATCTATGGTCATCAGTCCCCTAGAACTTAGAACTACTTAAACCTAACTAACCTAAGGACAGCACACAACACCCAGCCATCACGAGGCAGAGAAAATCCCTGACCCCGCTGGGAATCGAACCCGGGAACCCGGGCGTGGGAAGCGAGAACGCTACCGCACGACCACGAGATGCGGGCTTGGGGAATCAGTTTGTCTTCTTTTTCTGTGGTTTTCCGAGAGGTTTTCCGGTTCTAGCTGTGCAGTCACAATCCAGGCCGAATACACACTAAGGTGAAAAAAGTCAGAGACGTATACCTATACAGATGGCTATAGTATCGCGTGAACAGGGTATAAAAGGGCAGTTCATTGGCGATGTTGTACTCAACTAATTCATGTGGAAGGGTTTCCGACGAGATTGTGGCCGCACGGCAGGTATTAATAGACTTCGGACGTGTAGTGCTAGTTGGAGCCAGACGCATAGGACATTCCGTTTCAGTAATCGTCATATAATTCAATATTTAGAGATCCACAATGTCAAGAGTGTGCTGAGAATACCGAATTTCAGTCACTATCTCTGACCACGGGCAACGCAGTGGCCGACGGCCTTCACTTAACGACCGAGGCCAACGGCGTTTGCATAGAGTTTTCAGTGCTGACAGACGCGCAACACTGTGTGAAATATCCACAGAAATCAATGTGGGACATACAACTAACGTACCCGTTAAGAGAGTGCGCCGAGATCTGGGATTAATGGGCTAAGACAGCAGACGAACCAAATGAATTCCTTCGCTAACAGCACGACAAGGCCCGCAGCACCTATCCTGGGCTCGTGGCCATATCGGTTGGACCCTACATAAGTAGAAACCGTTGTCTCGTCAGATGAGGCCCGATTTCAGTTGGTAAGAGCTAGTGGGATGATTCAAGATCCAAGAGTCCAATCTTTGCTCATTAAGATCAGAGACTCTGTCATTGAAGCATTCAATCAATTCATTGAATTCTACGAGGTGTATTCAAGTTCTAAGGCCTCCGATATTTTTTCTCCGGACTGGAAAGAGATAGAAACATGCGCATTGTTATAAAATGAGGCCACGTTCATTGTCAATACGTCCAAGAGATGGCAGCACCGTAGGCAGATGGAATTTTACCGCCAGCGGCGAGAATGAGAATTGTTTTAAATACTTAAAATATCGACGTTTTCCTTACTTGAACAGCGTCCAATCATTCGTTTTCTGAATTTGCGTGGTGTGAAACCAACTGAAATTCATCGACAGTTGAAGGAGACATGTGGTGATGGAGTTATGGATGTGTCGAAAGTGCGTTCGTGGGTGCGACAGTTTAATGAAGGCAGAACTTCGTGTGACAACAAACCGAAACAACCTCGGGCTCGCACAAGCCGGTCTGACGACATGATCGAGAATGTGGAGAGAATTGTTTTGGGGGATCGCCGAATGACTGTTGAACAGATCGCCTCCAGAGTTGGCATTTCTGTGGGTTCTGTGCTCACAATCCTGCATGACGACCTGAAAATGAGAAAAGTGTCATCGAGGTGGGTGCCACGAATGCTGACGGACGACCACACGGCTGTCCATGTGGCACGTTGCCGAGCACTGTTGACGCGCAACGACAGCACGAATGGGACTTTCTTTTCGTAAGTTGTGACAATGGATGAGACGTGGATGCCATTTTTCAATCCAGAAACAAAGCGCCAGTCAGCTCAATGGAAGCACACAGATTCAGCGCCACCAAAAAAATTTCGTGTAACCGCCAGTGCTGAAAAAATGATGGGGTCCTTGTTCTGGGACAGCGATGGCGTAATCCTTACCCATTGCGTTCCAAAGAGCACTACGGTAACAGGTGCAACCTACGAAAATGTTTTGAGGAACAAATTCCTTTCTGCACTGCAAAAAAAACGTCCGGGAAGGGCTGCGTATGTGCTGTTTCTCCAAGACAACGCACCCGCATATCGAGATAACGGTACGCAACAGTTTCTTCGTGATTACAACTTTGAAGTGATTCCTCATGCTCCCTACTCACCTGACCTGGCTCCTAGTGACTTTTGGCTTTTTCCAACAATGAAAGACACTCTCCGTGGCCGCATATTCACCAGCCGTGCTGCTACCGCCTCAGCGATTTTCCAGTGGTCAAATCAGACTCCAAAAGAAGCACGTGGAAATCATGTCAGATAAGTTAGGTCGAACATATTTTCTCAGTGTTCTACCCAGTGTTGTACACACAGTGGGTCAACTACAACATTTTTGTAATTGACTGTACAATACAGCAATGTTGGCACAGTGTGATTGTAAATGCAGACAACCAAAATAGAAATGCAGGTTTCCTTCATTTCAGACGGTGCATTGTTGCTTAAATAATTGTAATGGTTGGTCAAGATCGACTCTCAGTTTTCTCCAGGCAGTCTACAAGTCACTATTTTCATACACAGCTTGCACAGTTCTTGCTTTAAAATTCCACCTTGTGTAGGAAACATGGCAGACATTCCCGCTCAGTATGTCAGTAACACACTCTGAAGAACATGTGTAAAACTAAGAAGCTCACCAAGGTCAACGAAATATCTTCTAACGTCCGTATTCTGACTCTCTGCATAGGTTAAAATTAGATCGTGCGTTTGGGCATAAAAACGAATTACATAGGCATGTTCAAAATGTTCATTCAGAAAAGTCTGTGCACCTGAAAGACGACCACTCATGACACCTGTGCAATTGTAGCTCAGAGAAATAACTATATTTCGATTTCTCTAAGCGATTATCCTAACGTTTTTGGGCTCTGTTGACGAGGTGTCTTGAATGTCAAAGACCTTGCTACAGATTTCCCCTTAAAGGAAACATATCTGACTATTACAATAATTTTTTTTGCTCTGTCATAGTAAACCTCCATAAGAACGAATATAATTTTGAATATGTTTACATGTGCCTTTGAAAACACCAGCCTTCCTAAAGATGATCGTTAAATACGGTATCAGATCCATCAATGAAACCTTAATGAAAAGTAGAAGACGTTGGAAAATTTATGGATTTGATGAGTTACTAAATCCACAATTTCCACGAAGTGCAAGCTCAGAAACACCACAAACTTCAACAGATCACTCAGTTTTAGAGAGTGTGGAACGATATTGGCGAATCTGATGATTGTGTCTAGAACCTGTGTATCGGGAGAAGCTTGATAACGCGACTGACAGGGTTTGTGCTTGACTGTGTTAAGATTAGCACGGGCTTTGAAGTGAACGTGTACAATATCAACGTTAAGAATATAGCAAATTTTTGCCAGTGCTTCCACCTTTCATTCAAAATTTAGGCCTTTCCACCATTCATGGAATAGTTACGTTGTATGCAGCCTGGTGCGAGTTGCAGTACGGTAGGTTTCTGCTCGGCTTTCCTACCGGCGATCTGCTGCAGCGAGTTCACTGGTAGCTGCAGATAAAGGACGGAAGGAGGAGCGCCGACGAAGTGATTTTCCATTGGCTGCCTACAAGCTCTATCCAGTTGTTGTGTGAAACCCCTTTTCCTAAAATATCGCGATCTGAACAAATCCGTCTTTTTTTCTTTTTTGACTTCTGTGATAAATGTCTGAACTCATCAACGCCTCATAACTAAGTACATTTCTGTCATAGAGGCAGAAGAATGGATGATTTTAAATTTTAATTTTTTTTGCAGTGTATTATTCTGTCAGATGAATATTTCTGTGGGATCCACTGCTCCGCTTGCCACAGAACGAACCGCCGCTTGCTCGCACTTTGTTCACTAAAAGAGAGTGCGATAGGGCGAAGTGAAGGAAAACAGCATTAACTTGGGTTTCGTTCTCTTTGCTCTAGATCTTATTGACGATGATATTGAAAAGAATGTCGCTGGATGTCTGTCTGTGGAATCCGTAATGATTTTTGTAGAAAATCTTCCTCGATCTCGAAGAAGGTCGTAATGCGTGTTCATAAAACATGTTCCACATTTCAAGAACCGAACGGAGTCAGTGATATAGGCCAATAACTATGTGTGTTTTGTTGAAAACGCGGTTGACCTGCCCTTTTTTCCAGCCGTTTAGTTCCTTTCGTTGGCCATCTAACTACGAGAAGGTGCTGTTAGAAGAAAAGCTATGACCAGTACTTCATTCTTCGGCTGAGTGCATTCCTGTGTGTGACTTCTGTTCTAGAAGTACCAGAATCTGCATACAGTAAGGGTATCCAATGGCTCACCAAATGTAAATTATCATCGCTCTGCACGACAGCGAGGAACTGGTGCAACTGAAAGTGGGCATTTATGTTAGACTGGAAAAGTTAATCTGGGCTATTGCTTCTTGGATTATTCACTTGTTCGTAAGCTGGCAACACCAGTAATCGTTGCAGAAACAGCAAAATTTTGCACAGAAGTCACAACATTTAGATTTTATTGGTATAGAGACTTCCGACAACATGTAACCAAAGCGAAAACTATGGGAACGACAGAACTGCACAGTCACGGCGGGACACATTTTCCTCATCAGATGCCTCCAGTATTACAAGCATGGAGATGTCTACCGCCAACAGCATGAAACAGAAAAGTGTATCAACTGCAAAGACTGATTGTTGTTTCAGTAGACAATCATCGTCAGTCACTGCAGTGCAGAACATTAGTACTGTGGCGTTAATTTAACGAGTATAATAAACTGATTTGGGAAAGTCTGAATGTAGGTGATATGACCAAACAGTAATTGCCTCGACCTGAAACTTCCATATCGCCTGTCGGGCTTGAGCTGTAACGTATTGGTGTTGTGGTGGGTGATGTCATACGTGTGCGGAACGTTGGTTTGTTATCGTTAGGGGCACTATTGTCACCTTATGCTGTGTTTGTAATCTGTATTGGATATATACATAGCGTTGCAAAATTTGATGGAGGGGGCATGTTACTGAAGCGACCAATTTAGTAACTTAAGAAAAAGATGTGTTTACGCTGTACTCCACTTACGCTCCTAAACAACTAGAGTTTAAACGTTATCTTTGGTTGTCTTGGTAACGTGAGTACACAGTGATTACAACTTATGTGAACTTTTAAACACAATTTTCTCAAAGGTGAGCCAACCTGTAATGTAATGAAATTAATAACTTAGTGAAGAGTAATAGAAATATTACTGAATAAGGAAAGCTAAGCTGATACATCAACAATTAAGAAAAAAAATTTTGTCAAATGGCTCTGAGCAATATGGGACGTAACATCTGAGGTCATCAGTCCCCTAGACTTAGAACTAATTAAACCTAACTAACATAAGGGCATCATACACATCCATGCCCGTGGCAGGATTCGAACCCACGACCGAAGCAGCAGCGCGGTTCCGGACTGAAGCGCCTACAACAGCTCTGCCACAGCGGCCGGCAACAATTAAGAAAAACGTAAGTCTTCAAAAGGTTATTGTAAATTAAGACTCGTTAACCTAACGTAGAGTGTGAAGAAAGCAATGTTAGTAATTGAAAGTAATGTACAAAGATGTAGCAGTACTAGTTCAGTTGGGTTGCCTACAGAATGAAGTCGCCAGATTCAGATTAGTGCGTAACAAGTCACGTCCAAGAACACAAAGAGTTTTTACGCGTAATTTGAGGGATTTTGCGATTTTCTGTTGAGGTGTATTAGTGAATCCATGTAAGTGCATTTTGTCCATTTCTGTAATTTCTTGCTTTCTGTATCGGTATTGGAGTGTTCGGTCGAGGGGTCTAGTGCAGCAGGGGATACAACCCGTCGGCTTTGAACAATGACGCCATTCCTTAGTCATAGATCGTAATGTCTTCACTTCGAGGCATAGATAAAAGCGATCGCTTGATATTCGGTACATCATTAAACGTGTGATTTAATTAACTTAATTGTTTGTTCTTTATTCGGCCGGTACTTAATATTTGTCGTAATGATATTGAGGTAATGTGGATTGTGTTTTTTGGCATTTGAAAAAAAAAATCTCACGAGATAGATTAAACTGATACTACTTTATTAAGCAATCAATAAAAAAATTAACAAAAACATAACAGCTTTTGCTGTTATGTTTCAATTTCGTTTTTTTACTGATTGCTTAATAAAGTAGGATCAGTTTATTCTATCTCGTGAGATTTTTTTTTTTAAAAAGACGAAAAACACTTTATCACCTACTGAAGGCAGCTACAACACTATGAAGAATCGCTTCTCGGCTTTTGACAAGATATTGCTTAATAAAGTAGGATCAGTTTATTCTATCTCGTGAGATTTTTTTTAATAAGCGAAAAAATACTATTACTTAATAAAGTAGGATCAGTTTATTCTATCTCGTGAGATTTTTAAAAAAGCCAAAAAAACACTTATTAGCTACTGAAGGGAGCTACAACACTAAGAAGAATCGCTTCTCCGCTTTTGACAAGATCAATGTTTATCTCTCTCGCATTCCTTTGTTTCTCAACGTTCTCCTCAGGTCATTCATCTTTGTAATGCATGCTCTCTGGCGACTTGTGACGTCATTGTTCAAAGCCGACGGGTTGTATCACCTGCTGCACTAGACCCCGGTCGAGCTATGTTGGTAAGTGATGTGCTTGCTACCGTATTTCGTTAACTTTCGTGACATTGGCTACCCGTACTGGGTCAACAGAAGCGTCCGATCTTACCCGTCGGCTTTGACCCGTGACGTAAGCGTGTTGTGGTGTGTGACGTCATTACGGCGCGGAGTTTGATTTGCGATTGTGGCGTGTTTGTAGATGTCTTGTTTTTGTTTGTCGTGCTCTCTGGTGGTGTGTTCATGGTTTTCGTTTGTTTCGTTTGTTTCGTGTGGTGGGGTCAGTTTTCTGTTGCTCAGGTGTTGGATTTGAAGCGGAATTTCTATTAGTGAGTTTTTTTTTTTTGGTTATTTATGTATGTTTTGTGTATTGGGTATAGGTTGGAAACATCCGATCTCACGCGTCGGCTTTGACCCGTGACGTAAGGGACCTACACATTGATCTGTAGCGTAGCCCTGAATACGAGGTTAGGTTGGGAGTTTTTTTTTGGAATGCGGCCGCGGCAGCGGCCGCCTATGATTCGAAAATATTGATTTGACACTAATGAACATGTATACGTAATATGAAGCAATTTGATGAACATATTGATCTGTAGCGTAGCCCACTTGAGGTTAGGTTGGGAGTTTCTTTTTTGGAATGCGGCCGCGGCAGCGGCCGCCTATGATTCGAAAATATTGATTTGACACTAATGAAGCCTGTGGGGGGATGGGGGGGCACTGCAGACTCCCCCCCCCCCCCCCCGCATAACGACACATGATGATCAAATTTTGAAAAAAAATGAAAAATTTTAAGTTCTACGTCTTTGTGTGCTGTGTTATATTAACGTCACCAGTTTCTACTTTTCATGTAAGAGATCAGAGTCCTCCAGATAGATTACCCTCTTCCCAGAAAATGTTTGCAAACAGGGGGGATCGGTAAAGTTTTATTCCTAGTGGACCTGAATATCATGTAGCCCACGCATGTTTCTAGTGGGACTTATTAAATTTTAACAGTATCGAATGCTGAATAAGCTAAAAAGCATCAGCATATTTGTTGTGGTGGTAATATATTTAGAAAATACGTTAAAATGGTACAGACCTAGCAATCTACTGAACGACATCACAAGAATAAATAAATTTAAGAGCTGTGTACCCAACTTTTTCGCAACTATGTGGAAGAGACTTATTGAAATGTACAAGTCATGGTGCTGTTCAAGGTAAAATAAAAGTGTGTGGAGTAGGAGGCGGAGTTTGTTTGTATTCAGCAGTAGAAGGTTTTGCTATCGCATTATTCTGAAAACAGATATTCCAGCGTGGCCGACCTTAGGCACAGAGTAACCAACAACATTCTGAAAGTTATTTAGACAACTGTGACGAATACAATGCACTTTACTATTCCATTATCGTATTGCATAACACCGGCCACATTTTAGGACGAAAAATTATTTGTTTCACCTTACATTTTTTCCATATCTATAAACTATCAAATGCAGTACTGAAGTACCTTATAATTTTACGTTATATCGCCTTATCCTAGTTTTTTGAGTTGTAGGTCGGGAGATATTACCTGCCATTTCGATTTTTTGTGTATTCCTTCTACTTTTAACGCCTACCATGAACTAAATTGTCTACGTCTACTTGTTTACTCTGCTATTCACAATATAGTGCCTGGCAGAGGGTTCAACGAATCACCTTTAAGCTCGCTACCGTTCCACACTCGAACGGCGCACGGGAAAAACGAGCACTTAAATTTTCCTATGCGTGCCTTGATTTTGCTGATTTTATCATGATGATCATTTCTCCCTATGTAGATGGGTGCCAACACAATGTTTTCGCAATCGAGGGAGAGAACTGTTGATTGAAATTACATGAGAAGATCTCGTCGCAACGAAAAACGCCTTTGTTTTAATTATTGACTCTCCAATTCACGTATCATGTCTGTGTCACTATCTCCCCTATTTCGAGATAATACAAAATGAGCCGCCATTCTTTGAACTTTTTCGATGTCATCCGTCAGTCCCACCTGATGCGGATCCCACACCGCGCAGTAATAGTCCAGTATCCGGCGGACAAGCGTGGTGTAAGCAGTTTCTTTAGTAAATCTGTTGCTGCTACTAAGTGTTCTGTCAGTGAATCACAGTCTTGGGTTTGCTCTACCCACAACATTATCTATGTGATCGTTTCAGTTTAGGTTATTTGTAATTGTAATCCCTAAGTATTAAGTTGAATTTACAGCCTTCAGATTTGTGTGACTTATCGTATAATCGAAATTTAGCGGATTTCTTTTAGTACTCATGTGAATAACTTCACTCTTTGGTTTCTTCATGGTCAGTTGCAACTTTTCGCACCATACAGATATCTTATCTAAATCATTTTGCAATTCATTTTGGTCATCTGATGACTTTACAAGACGGTAAATCTGTGAAAAATCTAATTGTATTTGATCATAGAGATTAGAGGATATTCCGTCCTTTACTACTGAATTTACGTGTGTTTACCAAACATTTTCGCCTAATCGTGCTAGCCACTTCAGAGGTCTATAATATACTGTATATTTGTAATCAGATTTTATCTACATAATAAAAGAAAATCTAAACTGCAAATGACGAAATATGGTGCAAATATTAACATTATTTCACACAAAAGTCCTTAGAGAGGTGTAAAAGAAGTTACTTATCATTGTTATCTAACGAAATATCTGAAAATTACCACGATAATCTTAAACATTTTCATTACTTTATTTTTGCAACATAACAGCTGACTCACTCTCTTCAGATTGAAGTTAACTGTACTGCCATGAACATTGCACAATGCTCCAATCTGTGACAAAATCTTTACGTCTAGGTGATCCAGATGTATAAGCTGCACATATAGCTCTTGTCGTACCCCCATAAATCTTCCAAACGACTCTTCTTTACTTTTGGTGAAAAAAATAAAAATTGAAATAAAAACGTGCCTTCTGCAACAGCATTTTCCTCTGTAACATTAGCCCTGAAAGTAAATTTTAACGTCATAACAAATCAAGGGGATAGGGGCCACAGTATAAGCAGCAGTGGTCGCGAACCCTCTCTGAATTCTCAGTCGACCTTAAGACTGAGCATTATGGTCGCACTATTCATTCCTTTGTTTACTCGTTTGAGGTTCATCCACGTGCTAGTCAATTGTTATTTTGCCAGTGCAGTTCAGTGGATCGCAGCATCAGTTTGATTGCATTAAGTGTGCTTTGATTTATGTGTCCCACTTGCAAAGACACTCGTCACGCTTCTGTTGTGACCAGCTGCTGAGTGTGTTTACATACCTACTACTTCATACCCACAGACACTGATCAGGCAGAATGTTATGGCTACCGACCGACTGTCGATATAAACTGGTCCAGGCGATAGCAGCGTCGCATGGCGAGGAATGACTGCTAGTCAGACAAACGCCCAGTGCATCTAGTATCGGTGAGCGTGCCGTCCGCGTGTAGAATGGGGCAGGCCGGCGATCTATCTGAGTCTGACCGAGGGCCGATAGTGTTGGCGCGGAGGGTTAGGACGTGCGTTTCGGAAACTGCAGGAATTGTCGCATTACAGATGTCGGAGATCTAAGATGGGCAGCTGGTAAAACAGGACAGACGACTAACTATGGCAGAACGAACATTAGAGTTTAATGGTGGACGCAGTGCAATGCAAGTGTGTCTGAACGCAGCGTACCGATGCCTCGTGACGAAGCGCCTCCATAGCCGACGACACATATATGGGTCAGTGTTAACACCACGACATCGGAAACTACGACTAAATTGGTCTCGTGACCATGGGCACTGTACATTGACGCAGTTGCAGAGCGTTGTAGGGTCTGATTAATCTCCGTACGTTCTTTATCACGTGGATGGGAGGGCGCGAATCCGTCTCTTGTAGGGCCTTGTAGTTCCTTGACCCTTTACTGTAGGATGGCGACTAGCGGGTCGCGGCTCCATTACGCTCTGGGAAACATCCATGGGTCCAGTGGAGCTTTTGCAATGTACCATGACGGCCAAGGAGTGCCGTGCACTGGTTGCAGACCACGGATATCCCTTCACGACGATCGTGTTTCCTTATGGCAGTGGCATTTTTTTGGTGCCACATGACAAGGTCAGGAGTGTGATGGAGTGGAGTGTGTGGAGTGGTTCGAGGATCCAGTTGATGTGTTGTCCCTCCCATCTCGACACATCTGAACCCGATCGAAGACATCTGGGCACGTGGCGTCAGACCTCATCGCACTCCTCCCCTCAGTTTACGGGAATAAGCGACTTGTGTGTGCAGATGTGGTACCAACTCCCTTCAGCGACCTACCAACGCCTCACTGCATCCCTGCCACGACACGTCGCACTTGACACCCGTGTCAGAGGTGGACATAACGACTATTAGGTCGATGGTCGTAATGTTCTGCTTGATCGGTCTAGTTTTCTACGTACAATTATAGACAGTAGTTAATGAGTGAACAATGTATGCTGAGGGCGTCAAATGTCGATTACGTTTTAGTTCCTGCGTGTGTAGGACCGTATTACATGTGGCTCACTGAGTTGAATAGTAAATATCGGAATTATAGGGACTACTTTGTTATGCTTAGGGGCAGACATTTTGTAGTGATTCTACTATTTCGAGTGTTAACATCAGTGTCAATGATTTTCCTGTTAAGCTTCATACGCAAATTTTGAGAGAGAAGTCCTGTGGATTCCAAATTTTTCCATTCCAGTGCCATTGTCACAACAGTTTTCTTTTACTATCATTTCTTATATTCATTTTGTAAGTAATGAAAATAACAAGTATGATTTATGCACGTATAACGTCCGCTTTCTTCGACGGAGAGGTAATGGCAGACAGGGCTCGCATTGGATAGAAAATCGAATTATTCTATTCCTAAGGAACCATTATTGCGTTTGCCTTAATCTACTAAGAGAAGTCATCGACCCCTAGATCTTGCTGGCCGAAAGAGAACTTCAACCACCCTCATGCGAGTCCCCTGCATTACCACAACGTCGCCTGTTGCAAATAAAAGAAATGACGAGACGTGTTATATCATTAATCCAAAGATTTATTGGACTGGTAACTGTGGTTACAGGTGGTATTGGCCGCGGTATCGCGGTCGCACATGTAACAGCCAGACTGTCTTCTCCAGACGTCGCGTTGGTGGCCACGCGTGAACACATCCAGCGTCTGGCATGGCGGCTCTCAAGAGCTGCGCGGTGTGAAGTACAGACCTCCAAGGTGGGCGCGGAGGACACTGGAGTGATCTGCCGACAAATATAAATTTCCAAATTATAAACGTCGCCCTATTATGGTGGGTTGATACGGCATCTGTAAAGGAAAGTGCTAAATTATCGTAGGACCACATGCTAATAAATGGTCGTTTTCTGTATCCATAGAAGGGGTCTGTGTTTCTATCGCGCCTACTCTTGAACCCTAGAATACTAACTATCGCAAATATGGAAACTGCCAACAGTGAATGTTTGCCTATTTACTCCTCCCGGAGTGTGGTCTATTGTGGTGAAATGATCTACTAAATTATTGTATCATGATGGTAGATAGTTGATACAAGGATCAGAATATTTGTGAGTTAGTCGATATCTCACGCTGACGCAAGTATTATCCTCACCTGAACTATATTCAATAAGTAACGGAGAGAATTGTGACTGTTGGTAAGTGCATCCATACCAAAATAGTAGAGTTTCTTAAAACAAGTTGTGCAAATGTTCTGTTTAAATTCGGAGAGCTTCAAGGATAACAGAAAAATAAACGGTCATGCTGCATAAGAAATCAGGTTAAAATACCAAGTATAATCGTGGGACGCTGAAGGTGACACTGTGCTGAAAACTGTTTTATGGTCAGGAGGGGGCATAGGAGAATTTCTTCTGAAAGGCTCACCGTAATGTGAAGGGGCAGCCAACCGTATTGTATGCACCACTGATTCTTGACATTAAGTATTTTCGACCAATACTAGAGCAAAAAGATTTGTAAGTCACGAAAGGAATATGTAGCTGATCATAGTTCACAACTGGTATAAAACAAGGGCAGTCTATGGGTACCAACAAAATTTATGGGTCGACCATAGAATTTGGTAGCCATGGTGATATATCTAAGCTGATAGCATTTCAGTTATATTAAAAATCGTAAAACTGTAGACTCGGAAAATATCTTCAAGATTCCCCTTCTGAAGGGAGCTACCATGTGGTCATGAAACGAGAAATACACTTAGAAACCAAAATCTGTTGTTCTCTACAAAAATCTAAGTACAACTCACCATAACAGCACAGCTTTAATCCTCCTCCTGCAGCCGTCTCTGCAGCAACTCCACGAAAAAGGCGTCTAGTGTGAACTGACGCTCCTGTTGGAAAAGATCTTATTACTTTCATGTTATGTAACATGTGAAGTGATTCAGAATTTGTGCTAGTTCCTGTCATATAAAAGTGCAGCGAATTGTAACATTTACCACAAATTAGCGCGGTTCAGGTATCGAAATTAAGAATATAGTAATTCAATTTAGTATCCAACTAACACAATTCGTTTCACATCTCAGATACTAATAATACTAACAAACAACTAATATCCCATTATCTTTATTAAATTTCTGTGTACGACTGGTTAATGGTGTGCTTCTGAGGTTATTCCGTATTGTTGTTCCTGCTTTATAGTCAAAATCTCAACAAGTGACCGAGCCATCTTCTTCAGATCGTGAGACGTTAACTGACTGATTTGAGTCAAGCTGAGCGTACATTACCGGAAAGTTCGCAGCACATGAAGTTGATGGCTGGGACGTCCGTGGAAGTCTTGTGCACAAAATGAACACAACAATTCGGCCTAACACCCGGAAGCAGACCAGTAACTAGTATCATATTCATGTAAGTTATCATGTAGTGAGAGATCGAAAAATTCAGTTTAAAACCAAATGCTACTATTCCTCACACTGTTCAAAGTTCTACTAACCGGAGGAGGACGGACTTCTTTCTCTTCCTGCAGCCGCTTCTGCAAAACCTCCTCAAAAAACGCGTCCAAAGTGAACTGACGCTCCTGTTGGAAGAGAACTTATTAGTTTGTGTTACACAACATGTGCAGTAATCAAAAATTATTGCTAGTTTCTATCCTATAAAAGTGTTACCATGTGTTACATTTATCATAAATTTAGCAGTGTACAGGTATCGGTATAAAATGTACAGTAACTCAACTTAGTATCCAAGAAATACCAGTCGTGTGATGACTCCGCAACAATTAATACTAACAAATAACTAATATCCCATTATCTTTAACATTTTCTGGGCACGACTGGTTAATGATGTGCTTCTGAGGTTACGCCGTGTTGTTGTTCCTCGTTTATGGTCTACATTTCAACAACTGACCGAGCCATGTTCTTCAAGAGGTATGACGTTCCATGACTGGTTTCAGTCCCTGCAGCGAGTACACAAAACTGCAAACTTCTCAGCACATGAAGTTGATCGCTGGGCCGTTCGTCGAAGTATTGTGCACAAAATGAACACAACAATTCGGCCTAACACCCGGAAGCAGACCAGAAAATAGTATCATATCCGAGAGTAAGTTATCATGTGGTAATAAAACGAAAAATTCACTTTCAAACCAAATGCTCCAATTCCTTCTCGTGTTGTAATTTACACTCACCGAAACAGAAAGCACTTCTTTCTCTTCCTGCAGCCGCTTTTGCAGTATCTCCTCAAAAAACGAGTCCAGGGTGAACTGACGCTCCTGTAAGGGAAAGAACTTATTAGTTTGGTTAGTCGTAGAGCATGTTTGATAATTCAGAGATAGCGCTAGTTCTTTACATATACATGTGTTACAAATTCTTACATTTATTTCGAAATTTTTGCCTAGAGACAGTGGTAGTGAGTATTCACTGACTATTTGTAGTATCAGCTAGAATTCTGTTCTTCCGACATTCACTACCACTATCCTACGTATTATGAGTTAAACTGGAATGACAGGGGCCTAGAATGTAACTTCTTGAGCAACGGTCTTTTTATTACGAGCTCTTCCTTGTTCTTTCTCTGTAAAGGAAAGTAAGTGTAACTCTAACAAGTTTTGCTAACAGTTCCTGTTTCTCTGTTCTCTGACTCCACTGTACATTTCCTTTGGTCAGTCTCACATTAAACACTGTCAGCAGGTAACTGGTTGGGCAACCAGATGGTCTGCAGTGTCGTCTTCAACCAGTCGATCTCGTTGGCAGCATATTAAGTGAAGCTCTGCTCATAGAATATTTTTCACCATTATTCTTTACAACTTGAGAGAGATGTTACCATTCTCAAGCCTCTCGCATAGTTATTTGTTCAGTGTTAACAAATACCACACCAAATTTCCCGGAATGATAAATGGTTAGAATCAACTGTCCATGTATGAGGTCAGTGTTGAGTTTAATGGGCTTCAATATAATTGTCAGAATTGTTTAAACAGCATTCAGGTTCGATTATCAACATTATCTTACCTAATGCGACAAGTCCGGATATAATGTGGTAATAACAGGGAGGAGAGGAGCTAGGGCCAGTGGGATCTGGGGAAAAGAGCCAGCAGATAATACAGCGAAGGAGGTCTGCAGGGAACACAGCGAGAGACAGTGTGAGGCTACCCTGCAGGTCAGAGAATATACGACTCTGACATGTTGAAGTCAGCCTGGCTCCCATCCGATTAGGACACATTTCTAATGGTTTCATACTCATGTTAAACGACCACTATATCTGTGGCGCATGTAGTATTAGAATTCTAATAGTCCATATTTGACGGCGCTTTATCTTTTGATGCGAAGACAGAAGTAAATTTGGAAGAGGACTCAAGCTCTTTGTTTTTCTTGAAGTCGAGACGACAATGGCAAATTTTAAAAATTTTATGTAGGTCTGGAGATAGGCTCAAGTTTTAGGATGACGACTATTGTGAGGTGTTAAGTGACTAGCACATCGGACTTCGCCCCAGTGATCAGTTTTAGGATGACGACTATTGTGAGGAGTTGAGTGACTAGCACATCGGACTTCGCCCCTGTGATCAACAAATCCATCCACCCATCAGTGACATTCATTGCTGCCGGTATTTTATATCCGATCACGTTCCGGAAGATCGGTATGCTAACCACATGTTCCTCCATACAGTGACGTCTAACGGCTGACGATGAAGAGGCGGTCGATCGGTACCTCTGGAACTTCAGAGGAGTGATTGGACGGAGTTAGGTAGTTAGCTGGTATTTTATATAATCGTCACAATTATCACTCGTGCAGAGATGCCTATCTAAGACGTGTTATTTACAATGACGTGTCACGTGCGATTTTTATAGCAAAAAAATATTCATTTACCGTAAATCGTGACAGTCTGTAATATCTTCTGACCATGTTATGTACAATCAGTTAACTCTCAGACATTACTGCTTTGCGAGTTATGTCACTGCAATATAACGTGGCTCACCTGTACAGTACCCCGAACAGCGACCAAGTTCTCCAGTCGCAGACCGTTGTCTCTCTCCCCTCCCAAAAACCGGGAGAAAAACTTCTTCATGCGTCGGAACATTGCTGTAACGATAATAAACAGCACGTTAGACATGACGAAACCGTGTCTACGAGTAAGTTTTGCAGGAATGTCTCTCGACTCGATCGCAAGAAAAATCTGTGACCGTGACGACATGTCTGTAACCTTAGATTTTGTAAAAAAAAAAAAAAAAAAAAACAGCTGCTTGTATCAAAAACGACATGTACAGTCTATGTAATTGATTGAGATTATACATTTTTTACTAGTCGAGAATTATTTATTTTAAGTCTGTATCAGTAATTCGTAGAGCGTGAATCAAAACAATAACAGTTATTCGAAGTTTAGCAATCGCGTGTTCATTAAGTGGCACATTTACTCTGAAAAGAATAAATTTGTTTTGATAGCAACTATCTGAAGGCTTATCTATTACACTAAACTTCATTAGCAAGTCATTACAATACTACAATAGTTTCAGATATACACCCACTTCAGTTATTACAACTTCAGATTATGTCATCTATTACAGCATGATATGCGGAATATCTTCCCCTGGGGCAGGAACAAGAATTTGTTTTTTATGTGTGTTGGTGGTAGGATGAAGTTACTAATTAATAAATTACACTACAATCTGATGGCTATACCTTCCGCGGTACATGACGAGAATACGATTTTTACGGCTATCCATATTACCGAGTCAGTATATTCTCTTAGGGCTGCACTGTCCCTCCTTTGTGTCAGTCATTGAAAACCCTATATCTAAATTACACTTCATTGCCATGTGAGCTAAACAGTAACGTGTACGACGTAATAACCATATTTGTGATTGAAATTTACCCATCGGTTTCTACTTGAAGGAAACATAAAAATAGCTTATAAACAGCTAATAGGTTTAACATTCGACAGTGCTCCAAGATGTTAACTGCACTTCCTTAAGTGACAGGAAAAGATATATTTTCGCTACAAATCCATGTCAACTCAGTATGACCCTACACAGTCGGAACCTGTTTATTGCTTTCTTTTTCCACCGACGGCAGAAAATAACAGCACGAACCAACGATAAGAAATACCGCCTGTATGTGTAATCGAAAAGGAGAGAGATCGATGACACCTTTCTCATTGTGAAACTAAGCTATAAATTTGAGAATATATCATTCCAGCACTTAAACGTTGACAAAAACTCAGTGAGGATATCTGTCTCTACAAGTCAAGCACTCTCGGAATTTTTGAAGTTGCATTACATATTGAAAAAATGTACTGGAATGTAAATCGAGGAGTGTTTTCCTTTTCAAATGCAGTCGCATTACTAGTAACATTTTGCGAAGTCACATCACACTATTTCGTAACGCTACAGTTTTCTGATATTTCTCCACTCCATACATAGTCATATAAAAGCTTATTCGATGTTCTAATTGCAGATGTTTAGTGAAAATAAGTAGGTGACAAGTCAATTTCTCTTGCCTCTGGGTGAGTACCGTCTATATACCTCGCTTCTGAAACAGAGCGTTCGCTCGATTCAAAGCTTCTAAAGCTCCCCAAGAACTTTTTCTCGAAGCACAAATTCCGACACTATCACGCCTGAATCAAAATTAAATATTCTTTTACTCAGTAACTCAAGGAATTAATTCGTTTAGATACTTCAAATACTCCAGAGAATGCGGAAGTAATTATTATGCAATGGCCCACCACAGTTAAGCTGATATTGATAGCAAACCCTGTGATCAGTATTAAGCAGCAACCTCGATAACTGCAGAGAACAACGATGTACTGGAACGTCTATATCAATGCTTAAACAAGCACTGCAATGAAAATTTTCAGTAATTTGAATCTATGTAAGACGAAATAATCATGTTTTACGACTGACAAAGATGCAGCGGAGTCTTGAATGTTGAAAACGTCCGTACAGTTAATAAACTCCCAAGTGATCTAACAGTTAACAATACTCAGACATAGTGCTTTAATTTCCTTAAGCAACAGGCAAGTAATAATCTCATGTTATGGTGCCGAGTCATCGCAGTATAACCCTGCACAGTTGTAACCAGTTTCCAACGTGTGTTCCTCTTCGCAGACGGAAGATAATTCTAGCAATATAACCCTACAATGATCATAGGCAATATATAAGTGTAATCGACGAAACAGGAAGATCGGTTACACTGTTTTCATTGTGAAAATAAAAATTGAAGTGAACAGAGACCACTCCGAGTCTACCACGACAACCACAGATAACTTTTACTAACAGTCCGATTATATTCTTGGAGAAGGCGATCACAAGATAGACTATTACGGTCGAAAACAAAAATAAAAAATATTTTGCAGCGGAGGCGTTGTGCAGCTTTAATGAATGTTAACAACTGTATTGTGCAATA
Organism: Schistocerca cancellata; assembly: GCF_023864275.1. Taxonomy (NCBI): domain Eukaryota; kingdom Metazoa; phylum Arthropoda; class Insecta; order Orthoptera; family Acrididae; genus Schistocerca; species Schistocerca cancellata. Next base: position 253,084,535 of record NC_064631.1, read on the forward strand.
GACAGCTACGAAGGTACGTTTCATTAGAGACCATCGAATTTGGTCTAAAATCAGACCATCATCGGTTCCGAAAACCGTCTCAGTTATGCTTTCGCGTAATTCCAAAGCAGTTATCAAACGTACATAGCTCTACCATTGTTACTATCTGTATACACATTACATTGGGAAAAAAAGTCTATGAAGTTAAATGGACATAATGGACATGACAAGTTAATGTCAATGACGGAACACTGTACATCCGGAACTGCTATTCCTATTACGCAAGTTAATAGCTGAGATCGTTTTGGGACTTGGTGACGGTCTGATCCTCTACCGAAATCGATTTTCTCTAACAAAATGATCAGTTGTAGCTTGGATTGCATAATGCAGTTCATTCGAAGACCATATAATATAAAAGTGACGGGACTGCTGTAGGAATGAGAGAGTACTGGGCATAAACAAAAACAAAAAGTTTATAAAGCTAAGATCACTTTAAAGAAAATATCTAATAATATCTTCTATAAATTCCTCTAAAATGAACTCAACTAAAATATAACGAAAAAACAAAATTTGATTCCAATAACTCGCTTAATCTACACAGATTAAACGGAGACAGGGATACCAATCACACATACAGAAAATAACAACTGAAAAAAAGCTCGCACAAATTCTTCCAGAATCAACCAAAAGAAAATATACGCTTCGCCTATATAGCCCTAACAAAGAAAGCAATACCAGACACATCCCCCACATAACGACATAATCGATAAATAACACACAGGAACAATTCCATAATAAACCGAAAAATTACAAACGTCCAAAATATAAAAAAAGAAACGACGCACATGAAAACCACATATAAAAACGACTTTATCGAAAAATAACACACACAAATTCCTCCATAATAAAAAGAACGAAAATAAATTCAAAAATTTGGTATCACACTACAAAAGAACGTTAACAGGTCAAAAAGTGCCATAGAACAAAAAGAATCATACATCAAAAGCGCGAGCCACTGGAAACAACAATATGAACCCTACAAAACAATCGATTTCATCTACGCTACCCCTCAGCGACGTCACATTCGAAAAAAAGCAGTCAACTATTAATAAGTTAAAAAATTATGACTAACATTACTACTCGTTCCTCTCACGACAGCTTCAGCAATGTACTTAGGTTCACGGCCAACACCACCCTAGACAATTCTCCCATATTACAAAAAGAGCTAAAGAATTGCAGTTATTAACATTATAATAATTATCATTAATCACTTCACTCACAAAAATTTATCTTCTGCTCTTAAGGCACTGCCTAGCCTCACCCTCGGATATCGTGCGAAATACAGAAAGAAATAGTTAAATATTTGTCAGGAAAAATGAAACAATAATCGCTACAAGTTTCTCCATCGATAATATAACCTGTGGCCTCCAGTTACCCCCTTCCCCCCTATAAACAACACCATCGTATGTAACGACATGTTTGGAATAAACAGCATATTCTACAAACTTCGTAAATCACAATTGTAAGTAACACAAACAAAGATACCATTTAATAACAGACCAATAACACGCTCTGCAACGTAAAGTCATGACGTCAAGAAGACGTCATGGGTGAAACCACACGGATAGAATCTGAAAGAGCACTTGACAAGGTTGTCACTCTTGAACTAAGCTGTTATTTTGAGAATACACTCCTGGAAATGGAAAAAAGAACACATTGACACCGGTGTGTCAGACCCACCATACTTGCTCCGGACACTGTGAGAGGGCTGTACAAGCAATGATCACACGCACGGCACAGCGGACACACCAGGAACCGCGGTGTTGGCCGTCGAATGGCGCTAGCTGCGCAGCATTTGTGCACCGCCGCCGTCAGTGTCAGCCAGTTTGCCGTGGCATACGGAGCTCCATCGCAGTCTTTAACACTGGTAGCATGCCGCGACAGCGTGGACGTGAACCGTATGTGCAGTTGACGGACTTTGAGCGAGGGCGTATAGTGGGCATGCGGGAGGCCGGGTGGACGTACCGCCGAATTGCTCAACACGTGGGGCGTGAGGTCTCCACAGTACATCGATGTTGTCGCCAGTGGTCGGCGGAAGGTGCACGTGCCCGTCGACCTGGGACCGGACCGCAGCGACGCACGGATGCACGCCAAGACCGTAGGATCCTACGCAGTGCCGTAGGGGACCACACCGCCACTTCCCAGCAAATTATGGACACTGTTGCTCCTGGGGTATCGGCGAGGACCATTCGCAACCGTCTACATGAAGCTGGGCTACGGTCCCGCACACCGTTAGGCCGTCTTCCGCTCACGCCCCAACATCGTGCAGCCCACCTCGAGTGGTGTCGCGACAGGCGTGAATGGAGGGACGAATGGAGACGTGCCGTCTGCAGCGATGAGAGTCACTTCTGCCTTGGTGCCAATGATGGTCGTATGCGTGTTTGGCGCTGTGCAGGTGAGCGCCACAATCAGGACTGCATACGACCGAGGCACACAGGGCCAACACCCGGCATCATGGTGTGGGGAGCGATCTCCTACACTGGCCGTACACCACTGGTGATCGTCGAGGGGACACTGAATAGTGCACGGTACATCCAAACCGCCATCGAACCCATCGTTCTACCATTCCTAGACCGGCAAGGGAGCTTGCTGTTCCAACAGGACAATGCACGTCCGCATGTATCCCGTGCCACCCAACGTGCTCTAGAAGGTGTAAGTCAACTACCCTGGCCAGCAAGATCTCCGGATCTGTCCCCCATTGAGCATGTTTGGGACTGGATGAAGCGTCGTCTCACGCGGTCTGCACGTCCAGCACGAACGCTGGTCCAACTGAGGCGCCAGGTGGAAATGGCATGGCAAGCCGTTCCACAGGACTACATCCAGCATCTCTACGATCGTCTCCATGGGAGAATAGCAGCCTGCATTGCTGCGAAAGGTGGATATACACTGTACTAGTGCCGACATTGTGCATGCTCTGTTGCCTGTGTCTATGTGCCTGTGGCTCTGTCAGTGTGATCATGTGATGTATCTGACCCCAGGAATGTGTCAATAAAGTTTCCCCTTCCTGGGACAATGAATTCACGGTGTTCTTATTTCAATTTCCAGGAGTGTACATGATGAATGCACATGAACTTAAAAGCAATTAAGTATAGAGGTATAACTCTACAAGTAACTACCTGACCTTTGGAACCCCATAAAAAGTTTAAACGAAGTGCTATTTCACGTTATACACTATTAAGGACTTCATATTCTGTAATCACACTACACTCCATCACATACTTCAATTTTCCAGTATTTCTCCATTAAATACACAGTCATTTATTAGCTTTTACGATATTCTAACTCGAGATGATTGTGTATACAAAATAAATATGCAACGTTAAATCAATGGCTCATACCTAATGCGGGTACGATGCACCTCCCCTCTGAAGTTGGGTGTTCTCTTCGCTGAGAGCTTCTAAACCTCCTCAAGAACTTTAAAATGTTTCGCTAGATGTGCTCGAAACACAAAATACAACACTGCAGTACTTAAATCACAACAGAATCTTCGTACACTCAATAACTCGCAGAACGAATTCGTATGAATACTTTGAGTACTCCAGATAATACGGAAGTAATTACTAGGCAACGGTCCACAACGGTTAAGTGACATGGCATTGTTGTTAGCATACACTGTGATCAACATTAAGTAGCAACCCCGGTAACCACAGAGCACATCATTATATAGGAACGTCGATATCCATGGCTAAATAAGAACAGCAATTAAATTTTAAACCATTTAAATCTATGTAAGACGAAATAACCATGTTTTGGGATCGAAAGATATCCAGAAGTGTCTAAATAATGAAAACGCCCGAATAACCTATACATTCCCAATGGAATTCTTAGTTAGGAATTGGAGGTGCGTGAGAAAAGTAATGACAATGACAACGCTCCTAGGGATCTGTGTTGTTCTACTGGTGTAGAATGGTTTGCAATCTTCTCTAGTTACTGAGTACGAGTTATATCTCCGTACTGCCGTCACGTGATTTTTGAAATCGCCACCGGGGAAATTGTGTTTTTGTTGCGTGTTGTAAAAGTGGAAAAGTGGAATTTAGAGCAATGTTATGCCATCAAGTGTTAAACTTGGGGCACCAGCGAGAGTGATCTTTTCAAAATTGAAACAAGCCTATGGGGAACATTCCTTATCAATATTCCGAGATTCTGTGTGCCACAAATCATTTCTGGAAGGCCGAGAACACGTTGACGATGAACCTCGTTCAGGTAGACCTTTACCTTATAAAACCGACGAAAACGTCGAACGTATGCGTTCTCTTCTGAGATAACAACGATGTGTAACAGCAAAGATGATGGATGACATGGTTAAACATTATCAGTATACATCAAATTTGCACCGAAGTTTTGCACGTGCGAAAGATTTATGCCGCACGGTGCCAAAAAACCTCACAACTGAGCAGGAGGAGAATGAAAGAAACTTGTGCGTTGTCGTCTTGAGAGGACTGCCAATGGTCACGAATGGTTCAGTTGTGTAATCACAGGTTATGAATCCTGCATTTCTGAGTACGATCCTGAGACCAAGTGGCACAGTGAGGAGTGGAACACTCAGGAATGTCCTCGACTGAAATAAGTTCGAATCATCAAGTCAAAGCCCGAAGCAAAACTGATTTGCTGTTTTGACAGATTTGCCTTTTTTCAATATAGAATTTGTTCATCCAGCAGAAACCGTCAGACAGCTGTGTTACAACGACGTCCTGGAAAAGCTCAGGAAAGAGGTGAATCGAGTGAGATCAGACATTGCAGATTGGATGCTGCATCACGGTAACGCACCATGCCACATGGCCACTTCCATCATGGATTCTTTGACTTCAAAAGGCATTCCTGTTGTTCCACAGATCCCGCCCCTTCCCATTCACAGAAACTTGGTAATTGTGACTTGTTTCTTTTTCCAAAATTGGAAAATATCTTAAAAGGATGTCATTTTGGGACTCTGGAGAACATTTAAGAGCATGTGACCAACATGGCTAAGGCCCTACCAGTTGAAGGCTTTCTACGCTTCTACCGATACCGGGAAAGAACGACTTCGATGGCCTATAGCTGCCGAAGGGGACTACTTTACAGGGGACATTATTGTCGTTTGAAGGAAATAAAACTTTGGTATTTTAAAAATGAGTGTCATTGCTTTTCTCACACGCCTCCTACTCCAAGTTATTGATTCACATATCTTGAGTAACAGAAGAGAAAAACCCTTCTGTTATGCTACCAGCTTTGCTCGATACGATGCAGTGCACTTGACACGAGTTCCAAAATAAATTTATCTGCACACACGGAAACAAATTACAGCAGCACTAATCTCCAACATCGCAGGGAGTACGTGTGAGTAATCCACAAGAGAGAAAGATTGGTTACACCGTCATCATTGTGTAACTAAGTAATTGATTTGAGAATACATGATGCACGGGCACGAACTTCGCCAAAGAGAAAGTACAGAAATCTGCCTCTACAAGTAAACATCCAACCTTTGAAACTGCATAAAAAAGTAAAACAATGTTCCATTTCACATTGCATACCGTTAATAACGGCATGTTCTGAAATGATACCACACTCCAGCACCCACATCAATTTTCCAGTACTTCTCCGCTATATACTCAGTCATTTACAAGCTTATGCGATATTCTAACCGCGAACGATTCTGTATGACAAATAAATAGGTGGTAGTTAAATCAACGGCTCATACCTCTTGCAGCACAACGCAGCTAGCCTCTGAAGCTGGGCGTTCGCTTTGCTGAAAGTTTCTAAAGCTCCCCAAGAAGTTTGAAATGTTTCGCTAGATGTGCTCGAAACACAAAATGCAACACTGCAATACTCAATTCACAACTGAAGCTCCTTACTCTCAATAACTCGCAGAACGAATTCGTATGGATACTTCGAGTACTCCAGAGAATACGGAAGTAATTGCTAGGCAACGGTCCACAACGGTTTACGTGAGATGGCATTGTTGTTAACATACCCGTGATTCGCCCCTGGTAGCTGAGTGGTCAGCGCGATGAAAGGCATATAAAGAGCCGAGTTCGATTCCCGGCTGTGTCGGGAGATTTTCTCCGCTCAGGGACTGGGTGTTGCGTTGCCCTTATCATCGTTATTTCATCCCCATGGCCACGCAAGTCGCCGAAGTGGCGTCAACTCAAAAGACTTGCATCAGCCGAACGGGAGGCCGTAGCCACACGGCATCTCCATTTTATCAGTAAACCGGAATCCCAGTAAAGCAATAATGTTTAGAAACGTGGATATAAATGTTAGACAACCACTGAAATAAAATATTATATAAGTCATTTGTACATTTCAGGTTTTCATAGAATAGCATCGAAGCATAACGACGTCGAATGCTAATGTCCTCGATCCCGCTTGTAGTCATGTGTTGAAATGTTTTTGTCAAGCGTAAAAATTGATTCCTTCAGCGCATGCGACTTCCACCTGACTTCGACGTCCGTTTGTGTGATTCCATTAACGTGTTTCCCAGTGTAGTGATTTCTTATATTGAAACCTGGTTGTCAAGTGAAGGCAGGATTGGGTTACCATTGTGGACGTGGCTGTAATGAGTTACTATTGGTTGCCTTTAACATTTACACACATTTGTTTCTAAAGAAGTATTTCCAGACTCAACAATAAATAAAAAATATCACGCTTTATTAATGAAGGAGCAAACGACAGTATAAATAATAGTGTTTTCAGTGCGTTACAATTTAGCAAATCACCATAAAGTACAAACACAGATAGATTAATAAAAAAAAAACTGTGATCAAAACCGAAGGCCTTACATGCCAAGAATGGCAGTAAATTAAGAATGTTTAAGAACTCGCTGCAATTACAACTTACAGGTATTGAAATATTAAAAGTAAGTGCCCACAAACACAATAGAAGATATCAGACGCCTGGAATGGCAGTAAATAAGGTTTTAAGGCTTACTGTTAAAATAGAAATATCGAATTATTTTTTCAAAGCAAATGACCACAATCATGGCTAAAGGCCTTACACGCCAGCAACGACAATTATATAAAATTTTTGAAACTTACTGTAAAATAGCAAAAATAAGCAAAGTTTAAATAAAAGAAACAAGCAACTGACCACCAAACGGGTGAAATAAGATGATGATAATCTTGTAACACAACGCTTACACTGCTAGATTTATTCCAGAAGGCGAACTATTAACTAGACAGAAATAACGTTTTAATGTAGGCATTACAAGGTATGGTAATAAATAATACAATAATAAAACACAAGGACCAGTCACAGACATTCCTCCAGGAGTCGACCTCTGAGAAGGTCCGGCAACAAACACTTTCGCGTGCGATGAGATAGGCAGCCAAGAGTTGCATTCACTTCATAAGATGGTAACTTAGACTACTGGCAGTCTAACGAATGCCTAATGATAATCTTGCTGAAGCAACCTGTCATCCAGTAAACCAAATGCAAGAATGGTACAACACGTCAAAGCTGGAACCAGCGGACTGCACTATGTCCCCAGAATACTGTGCTCAGAGAGCCCAGAACGAGAGAGGTAACACTGCCACCAGAGTAGAAGAAACACAAACTGCCTACAATCAAGAAAGCTGTCAAAACTACACACCTTACCGGACAGCAGCGCCATGGCGAAGAAACGCACACTGTCGTTACATACACTAACCCCCAGGGCAGGTAACTGCACCAACGCGAGCAGCAGCACGGCTCAAATATCCTTCGATTAATCTCCTCATCGTGAAAATGGAAGACTTGGCAATGCAACGGATCACATGTGCCATACGTATTTTTATTGATCTCAACAATGTATTTTACTAGTTTGTTAATACATTCAAATCATAAATTGAACGAATGTCCTTTTTATATATTTTAATTGATGATCTCCTAAAAAGGACCATTTTAAAAGGTGAACTTTCATTGTTGAACTAAGCTAGGCTGAGTTTGAGAACAGAGGCCCATCATGCTGCTTTGGAAGGTACTCTTGCGTTCTGGAACTTTTCCTCGAGTTCCCAGGCGGGAGGATACTAGTCGGAAGGTAAGATGCTGCGTAGGTTCTCCGTAAGGTCACCAATGCGATGTCGAGGCAGGTGTGGAGGCAGTGGAGGGAGGAAGTCTCCGTGCCACCGAGTCCTCCCTGCTGTTTCGACGTCCTAGGCTACCAACTTCAGGCGAGATCCGATCACAGCTGGAGCTTTTCGCAGCAGCAGGCGTCATACTAAATTACCTATGCAGCTGTTGCTAATCGTACCTGTAGGTGCGTGTCGTTAGATAAGAATAGAAAGTCTACATTTCAACAACATTGGTTTGTAGTATTATCTTACAGTTTATTACGCCGAAAATCTCCTGCTCGCTACCCTTTGACACCATACGCCTACCATCATATCTCTCAGATATCCTTTCAAAGCGGACAGTCTACAATACAGTGCCGTGCAGTGGAGAGCTTCAGTCTTATCACAGAAGTCCCATGCATATTTCACTTTGGAAAGCAACAAATAATTTTTAACGTTACCAGTGTTAGACGATCTGTTTCAGTAACTAATGACAGTGTAAATAACTTTATCATTTCAAATTTGTTCGGTGGTTCAGAGGGTAAGTATCAGCCTACTCATCTCAAAGCCATAGGACTCAATCTGAGGTTGGTCCAAAGCTTCTTTTTACACTTACCGCTTCTTTAGAATTCAACAATGATTTGTTAATGTGAGGAACGCGAGGTCAGTCATGGCTTGTATTCCATGTTAAACTGCATAGCCACCTGTAATAAACTTCCTAAATCAATGAAAAGGACGGAGGACGCAACAAGACCAAACCACTGCGGTGTTCGAACTAGCTTTCGTATTGATGATAAGAGTTTTACTATTACAATTATACATTACATATATTTTCCTTGTATACATCGGTAATATTTTTAAATACATTTAAGTGATTAGCGGTGTATACACTCCTTTCAACCCAGTCGTTCCCCTCAGAACGAAGGAATAAAATTACACTAAAAAAATTCCTTATTTTTAGATAAAATAACACACTGGGATTATGTGTTAGATAATACACTGGAAAGCATAATTGAAAATTTTATTTCGTATCTTCTTTTCCCTAAAAATATTAAATCTGTGGTACAAGACATACTGTTGTTCTTTTTGTTGTTGCTGTTGCGGTCTTCAGTCCGAAGATTAATTAGATGCTGCTCTCCACACTACTCTCACATAGCTGCAAAACTACTGTAAACTGCATCCAGAAAAACCTGTTATTGTCTCAGGATGGGTCCTATCAACAATAACAGATATATCGTGTATATTGTTTCCATGACTGTGGCAGGCAAGAAATTTTTATGATGATATTCCTTGCCTGTCGCATGAGCGTGGCAGGTTTGCAGGCATTTGTCCAAAGAGCGTTTAAGACTAAATCAACAACTGACAAGAAGATAAAAATACATTTTTTGAAACGGGATAAAATTGTCTTTGAGATGGTGAAAAAAAATGTTTTCGAATATTTCAGTCATTTCAACTCCAGGCCCCCTTAAAAATTAGCGATATTAAGTACACTTTTTAAAGAATTAAAGAAATACGACGCACCAGAAGGAAATATCCCAATGGGGAGAGGGGCGGGGGGGAATCCGTAGAGGTAAAGTACAAGTATAAACAAAGGAGTCCCGTTTAAAAAAACTGAATGGTTTATTCACCAGAAAGAGCTCCACAAGCTGAGCAAGTCTGTAAGGAACTGATCTATGACTAGAGCTTATGCAAGAAGCTGTTCAGCTGGCATTGATTGATAGAGTTGTTGTATGTCGTCCAGAGGGATGTAGTGCCAAATTCTGTCCAATTGGTGCTTTACATCGGCAAAATTGCGAGTTGCTTGTAGGGCCCCGTCCATAGAGCACCAAATGTTCTCAATAGTGGAGATATCTGGCGACCTTTCTGACCAAGATAGGATATGGCAATCACGAAGATAGTTAGTAGATAACCTTGCCGTGTGCAGGCGGACGCTATCTTGCTGAAATGCAAGTCCAAGATGCCTTGCCATGAAGGGTAACAAAATGCCGCGTAAAATATCGTCAACGTACCGCTCTGCTGTAAGGGTGCAGCGGATTACAACCGAAGGGGTCTTGCTATGAAATGAAATCCCACCCCAAGATATCATATCTGGTTGTCGGGCTGTATTGTGGCCAACAGTCACATTGGTAGCCCATTATTATCTGGGGCGTCTTGAGATACATTGTGACTGGTCATCGGGGCTCAGCTAGAAGCCAGAATCATCACTGAAGACAATTCTGTTCCAGCCAACGCTCTCCCAGGCCGAATGTACCCAACACCACTGTGAACGATCTTCTGGTTGTACACAGGTCGATGGTAGTCGGCGTAAGGGATGCCAAGAAGTCAGACCTCTTTTGTCTCTCTAGGTCAGCCGTACTTAGTAACTCCGTGTTCGGCCATGGTCCGCTCATTTTTGCCAGCATCGTTGAATAGTTGCGTGGTTTCCTATTCAAATATCGAGTGATTGGTCGATTACTGCTACCAGCTACTTTGATCTCAACTACATTTCTTCTTTCAAATACTCTCATCGGCTGACGTTGTCCACGAGCCTGTTTGCGAGGCATAGTTACTGTCAAACTGAGTACACAGAGTGAAATTCTCAAATATTTTATGTGCTGGTTTCATCATGACCCCTGGTTACTATTCTTGCCAGTTGTGCAGAGAAATTGTGCTCCAGTGTCATACGTTCATTTATCGGTCGCCGAAGTTTGCAATTCCTCGTTTTCCATCGATACCTCTGTGAAGGACCATTTGTGACCAATTTGAATCTTTTTGTGTCTTAGAGTGTATATTAGATGTTAAGAACGAAAGAGAAGCGGAATCCTTATAATAAACATTTAGAATCAGTAATGTGTGCTAGTTACCGTCTACAACTCACTGAAAATAGTTATTTTAAAGCATTCAATGGAGCTCGTCTCCAGTCGTATCACAATGAGCTTGTCATCGTTGTGTACATGGAATACACACTACTGTATCACCTTTTGCTGGATATTACTGTGTCCTGAGTCAGTCCCTCGTCTTTATGACGATTTGAACTCTGGTGAGGACACTTACATTAATGTGTCTGAATTTTGGTGTTGGAGCAGGTGCCCGTTCTCCGTCAAGAGATGAAACCAGATACGGTTGTCATGGTCGACGCTGAAGTATGGATCAAAGTCGACTTTCTGACTCCTACCAACAGTAGTCCATTGGGTGCAGGTTGGACGTTGGCCAGGCCAATCAATTTCTACCATGTTACATAAAACAGCTATAAAGACAATACATAGTAGCAAACCTTGCACATCAAAGGAGATATTGGACATATTTGATTAAACGAAATATATAAAAATGCAGACAAAAGGGAATACAGACGTTTAAGGAATGAGACGGACAGGAAGTGTAAAATGGTTAGGCAGGAATGACTAGAGGACAAATGCAAGCCCATAGAATCATGTGTAACTAGGGGAAAAGTAGATACCGCCTATAAGAAAATTATAGCTGTGTGAAATCTAGAGGACAGATGGAAGGCAAGGAAGGGAAAGCTGAATGGTGGAAGGAATACATAGGGTGTTACAAAAAAGTACGGCCATACTTTCAAGAAACTTTCCTCACACACAAAGAAACAAAATATGTTATGTGGACACGTGTCCAGAAACGCTTACTTTCCATGTTAGAACTCATTTTATTAGTTCTCTTCAAATCACATTAATCATGGAATGGAAACACACAGCAACCGAACGTAACAGCGTGACTTTAAACACTTTGTTACAGGAAATGTTCAAAATGTCCTCCGTTAGCGAGGATACATTCATCCACCCTCCGTCGCATGGAATCCCTGATGCGGTGATGCACCCCTGGAGAATGGCGTATTGTATCACAGCCGTCCACAACACGAGCACGAAGAGTCTCTACATTTGGTACCGGGGTTGCGTAGACAACAGCTTTCAAATGCCCCATAAATGAAAGTCAAGAGGGTTGAGGTCAGGAGAGCGAGGAGGCCATGGAATTGGTCCGCCTTTACCAACCCATCGGTCACCGAATCTGTTGTTGAGAAGCATACGAACACTTCGACTGAAATGTGCAGGAGCTGCATCGTGCATGAACCACAAGTTGTGTCGTACTTGTAAAGACACGTGTTCTAGCAGCACAGGTAGAATATCCCGTATGAAATCATGATAATGTGCTCTATTGAGCGTAGGTGGAAGAACATGGGGCTCAATCAAGACATCACCAACAATGCCTGCCCAAACGTTCACAGAAAATCTGTGTTGATGACGTGATTGCACAATTGCGTGCGGATTGTCGTCAGGCCACACATGTTGATTGTGAAAATTTACAATTTGATCACGTTGGAATGAAGCCTCATCCATAAAGAGAACATTTGCACTGAAATGACGATTGACACATTGTTGGATGAACCATTCGCGGAAGTGTACCCGTGGTAGCCAATCAGCTGCTGATAGTGCCTGCACACGCTGTACATGGTACGGAAACAACTGGTTCTCCCGTAGCACTCTCCATACAGTGACGTGGTCAACGTTATCATGTACAACAGCAACTTCTCTGACGCTGACATTAGGGTTATCGTCAACAGCACGAATAATTGCCTCGTCCATTGCAGGTATCCTCGTCGTTCTAGGTCTTCCCCAGTCGTGAGTCATAGGCTGGAATGTTCCGTGCTCCCTAAGACGCCGCTCAATTTCTTCGAACGTCTTCCTGTCGGGACACCTTCGTTCTGGAAATCTGTCTCGATACAAACGTACCGCGCCACGGCAATTGCCTCGTGCTAATCCATACATCAAATGGGCATCTGCCAACTCCGCATTTGTAAACATTGCACTGACTGCAAAACCACGTTTGTGATGAACACTAACCTGTTGATGCTACGTACTGATGTGCTTGATGCTAGTACTGTAGAGCAATGAGTCGCATGTCAACACAAGCACCGAAGTCAACATTGCCTTCCTTCAATTGGGCAGACTGGCGGTGAATCGAGGAAGTACAGTACATAATGACGAAAATAAATGAGCTCTAATTTTGAAATTAAGCTTTTCCAGACACATGTCTTTATTTGTGTGTGAGGAATGTTTCCTGAAAATTGGCAGTATCTTTTTGTAACACCCTGTATAGAGGGTCTATACAAGGGAAGTGAACTTGAAGTTAATATTGTAGAAAGAGAGGAGAAAATAGGTGAATATGAGATGGGAGACATGATATGGCGAGAAGAATTTGACACAACACTGAAAGATCTAAGTCGGCACGCGGACCATAGAGTTGACGATATTCCGTGTGTTCTACTAACATTCTCTGCATTCTCTGGAGAGTCAGACATGACTCCTATGCAAGACGTATGAGACAGGGGAAATACCTTCACACTTCAAGAACAATCTAATTATACCAATCCCAAAGACTGCAGATGCTGAAAGGTGTGAATGTTACCGTATAATCGGCTTAGTAACACATGCTTACAAAATACAGACACAAATTATTTACAGAAGAATGGAGAAACTTGTCGACCTCGGGGAATATCAGATTGGTTTCCGCAGAAGTCTAGGAACACGCGAGGCAATACTTACCCTACGACTTACCTTAGTATACAGGTTAAAGGAAGACCAACTGGCGGTCGCAGTGATCGAGCGGTTCTAGGCGCTTCAGTCTCGAACCGCGCGATCGCTACGGTCGCAGGTTCGAATCCTGTCTCCGGCATGGATGTGTATGATGTCCTTAGGTTAGTTAGGTTTAAGTAGTTCTAAGTTCTAGGGGACTGATGACCTCAGCAGTTAAGCCATATAGTGCTCAGAGCCATTTGATTTTGAAGACCAACTACGTTTATAGCTCGTGTACACTTTAAAAATGCTTTTGACATTCTTTGAAATTCTGAAGGTAATGGAGATAAAATAGAGGAAGGCAGAGCTTATTTACAGCTTGCACAGGAAACAAATGGCAGTTACAAGAGTAGATGGGTATGAAAGTGAAGCAGTGGTAGAGAAGGGGATGAGACAGCGTTTAAGCATATCCCTGGTGTCATTCAATCTGTACGTTAAGGAGGCTGTGAATGAAATCAAGGAAAACTTGGTGAAGGACTTACAGTTCAGGTAAAAAAAGTTCGAGGTTTGCTGCTGACAGTGCAATTTTCTCGGAGTTGAACATCAACAAGAGCAAGATATGTGTAATAGAATGCAGGAGAAGTAATTCAGACCATGCTGAGTGAATTAGGAAATGAGTTACGTAAAGTAGTAGATGACTTTTGTTGTTAGGGCAGTGAAATTACTGTTTATGGCCAAAGAAGGAAGGATATAAAATATATACCCGCAATGGTAATAAAAGGGTGTCTGAAGAAGAGAAATTTGTTAACACCGTATGTAGATTTAAATGCTGAAAGTCTCTTCTGACAGTATTTGTCTTGATTGTAGCCCTGTACGGATATGAACCGTGGACATAAACAGTTCAGACAAGAAGGGAATAGCACCTTTGAAATGTGTCACTGTAGGAGAAGGCTGAAAGTTAAATGGGTAGATCGCGTAACTATTGAGGAAGTACTGAACATAAACTAGGAGAAAAAAAATTTCTGTCATAACTTGACTAAAAGGAGGAAGCGCTTGAAAGGATATATTCTGAAACGTCGAGTAAAATTTACAGAAGGAAACCAAGAGATGAATACGGTAAGCAATTATGTAAGTTGCAGTGGTTCTTCGAAAATTAAGAGGCTTGCCCAAGATAGAGTAGCGTCGAAGCTCACATCAGGCTAGTTTCCAGACTGTAGACCGAAACAGCAACATTTTTGCGTATGCATTTACGTTCACACAGATACACCACAAGCCACCTTATGGTGGGCCGTACCATGCACCATTCCCAGATATTTCGTGTAATATTCCATTATGTGAGGTAACGGGCGAGTTGTGGCGCTCTGAAAATATTCAAAGTTTGGAGCTGGCGTGGCCACACAGGCTGCTCAGCAGGTGCGGGCCGCTCGCCAGGCTGACCACGTGGTGCCGGACGGTGGCCGAAGCAAGAGGTATCCAGCGGCCGCGCGGACGGGAATTCCATGGTGACGCTGTGTCGATGAAAGAGACTTGTATAACAACGGTGTCAAAGATGGCGGACTTTGTGAAACCGTCCTGGCAGAAATTTCACAGTTCGTATATAAATTAATAGTAGCCAGATGAATCATGATACCTCAAAAGAAACATGTACATTACCATTATTTGCACCACGATTCTGATGGTGGAAAAATATTTTCAATATCTTTATTAGTTAAAAGTTTAGTATCCGACTGTAACTTGTACAAGTAACACCCAGCAACGAATTTCCAAAATGTAAAGGGCTCATCTGATTTCGTTGACCGATGTGTCTTTATAAAGGTATTAATGTAAACCTAAATTGGTATGAATTACAGGCATGTGACTTGAACACTACATGAGTTATTGGAGGTCAAAGTGGCCGATTGCTGTCGATTGCGTCAGGCCATAAGACCTCCACAGTTACACGAGAAAACGGTAGCAGCATGCTTATAAATATATTGATTCCTCTCTGTCTCTGTTAATACCCGAAATATGCTATTTATGAAGAAGCTGGTCAATTATTTACCGTGTTTTAGACAGCACAGAGACGTTAGGCTACTGGCCTACTTTTGCTTGCTATTCTTTTTATATATGTCTACTTAATTTCCTTATGTGTTTAATAATATGTGTTAGAGCGTGTTTATGGTCCACCCATAGGAATATTTATTTAATTTCAAGTTGCTTAAATGTAAAACCAGCATTTCGTATGTCTTTCAATAGATATGTGGGTATGCGTGGGAGACATGGGGGGAGCGCTCATGAATGGGGAGACTGGATGGAAGTGGGAGAAAAGCATCGGTTTGAGAGAAGACAAGGAAAGTTCTGGATAGGAGGGAGGACGGCACGGAGGACGCACGGTCGGAGGGAAGTCTTGGTCAGTGGAGCAGCTTTGCGCGTGGTAGCGGAGGATAGAAACCATTTGGAGTGCCGACCTGAGCTCTTGTGTGATTTCCATGGCTTCTGCAGTGAAGACATAGTGTGCTGTCAGAAGTGAATATCTCATGGGCTATGTTGTTGTTCATCACTAATTCCGTGAAGTAGGAATCTATTATTTCCCTGTTATTCAACTCATATTTTACTTCATTGCTGGACCATCGACACCAATAAGTGTTTTGCAGAAGTATACCGCATTCTCAAAAGTACTTCTACTACCGTACTCATCATTTAAAGTCGTTAAGATAGTACCTGCAGATTTTATTTAATTGCAATCTATCATATATAAACTACTATATTGCATTAAAAATTCCCGTCCATTCCATTCATGTGTGTATTCACATTGCATACTGTAGACTCAGCATTATTTGGCTTGTAATGCGGCAACTACGTATCCATCCCCTAGAAAAAGAAACCAGCCAAAACTTTCAATAGCTTACGACGTTATCCGCTACGTCATTTACATACAGAATATTGCAAACATTAATAGCCCCGTAGAGCTCCCCTACGCTACGTGTATGTTTCCCCTTGAGTTACACCTCTTATTTCTCTTTGCTAGAATGTCGTGAAACCAGCCATTTGATCTGCTACTCGGTAAGATTGTACCAGTGGCGCTTCGCGCATTTTTCTCTAGTGGTTCACTGGAAAATGGTCTACAACGTTTGAAATGACTAACACACATGATTTAATAATAATAAAAAATAACTACTCTACGGAAATACACTTACCTTACGATGGATGCTTGCACGAATAATCCAATCTCCGCTCATTAAGATCAGAGACTCTGTCAATGAAGCATTCAATCAATTCACTGAATTCTGCAAGGCTGCTGACAATGTCCTTCTTGATTGAGTGCGTTGCTACTGCTGTTAGCAGCTGCTAACTCACAGCACGTCGCAGGAAACCTTCAGGATAGAGAAAGATCGGTCAGCGTCAGAATATGTCGCCGGTATGGTAACAGTTATTTTCAGGAGATTCGTTGGTTGACTACAATGTTTCTGCAAATTACTTTCGAATAGGAATTTCAGAAATTTGTAAAATCATTCCTCGTGTTTAATATCTGAACTTTTGTTCTCGGTTTATTGCCTTCAAACATGGGATTTATTATGCAAGAGGCCTGTAGCTATGTTTGCAGAAAGTGACCTGCATACAACACACACTTTTCGGAATTAAATAAAACTGCAGCTACGAGATATCCGGTAAATTCAATACTTTCAGCAAATTGAGCGTTAATTTTATCTCACACTTCTTTTGAAACAACAGCTTTTTGAATTCAGTTTCCTGTCTCCATCTCTGCGCAAGATGCAGCAGCTCTCTGCACGTGGAAATCATGTCAGATAAGTTAGGTCGAACATATTTTCGCAGTGTTCTACCCCTTGTTGTACACACACTGGGTCAACTACAACATTTTTGTAATTGACTGTACTATACAGCAACGTTGGCACAGTATGATTGTAAATGCAGACAACCAAAATAGAAATGCAGGGTTCCTTCATTTCAGACGGTGCATTGTTGCTTAAATAATTGTAATGGTTGGTCGAGATCGACTCTCAGTATTCTCCAGGCTTCCTAAGAGTCACTATTTTCACACACAGCTTGCACAGTTCTTGCTTCAAAATTCCACCTTGTGTAGGAAACATGGCAGACTTTCCTGCTCAGTATGTCAGTAACACACTCTGAAGAACATGTGTAAAACTAAGAAGCTCACCAAGGTCAACGAAATATCTTCTAACGTCCGTATTCTGACTCTCTGCATAGGTTAAAATTAGATCCTGCGTTTGGGCATAAAAACGAATTACATAGGCATGTTCAAAATGTTCATTCAGAAAAGTCTGTGCACCTGAAAGACGACCACTCATGACACCTGTGCAATTGTAGCTCTGAGAAATAACTATTCTTCGATTTCTCTAAGCGATTATCCTAACGTTTTTGGGCTCTGTTGACGAGGTGTCTTGAATGTCAAAGACCTTGCTATCTGACTATAGTTATAATTTTTTTTTGCTCTGTCATAGTAAACCTCCATCAAAGAAGAACGAATATAATTTTGAATATGTTTACATGTGCCTTTGAAAACAGCAGCCTTTCTAGAGATGATCGTTAAATACGGTATCAGATCCAGCAATGAAACCTTTATGAAAAGTAGAACACGTTGGGAAATTCTTATATTTGATGAGTTACTGCATCCACAATTTTCACAAAGTGCAAGCTCAGAAACACCACAAACTACAACAGATCACTCAGTATTAGAGAGTGTGTAACGATATTGGCGAATCTGATGATTGTGTCTAGAGCCTGTGTATCGGGAGAATGACTTATGCGTGCACAGTGACAGATGGTCTGAAGCGGGTTCAGTCGGGTACGTAGTTCTAATTTTCATCCAACAGAGAACAGCAGTGCACGGAGACTTTCAAGAAACAGGTAAAGAGCATGTTTTTGTGATTTGTTCTGTTGATTTCTTGAAGGATTTTTGGTTACTTATCTCTGTACAGTTTTGTATATGCTTTTAGTGGTGTCAATGATGCGTGAATGTGGTCTAAAGTAAATATGTAGATCATTCTTCTACTGATGAACGCTACACGACGGGGGAATTTTGTACCATAATACGTCAAGGAAGTCTATGGGAAAAGGAAAGCTAATTAGAGTGCAAATGAAAATAGTGAATAACTTAAAATATAAACAAAATATCAGAATGCTAAATATTTATTTCAAGAAAAAGTACAGTTCGAAATCATGTTATTTCTTGATTGGTTGGTGATGAAAAGCGTGAACTAACAAGGGTCAATAATGTTTTTCTATTGACCTTAAAGAAAACTGCCGAATCAGAACGGAGTATTCTCCGCTTGTCTTTTCTCTTGGAGATAGAGTAAGCTTACAGTTGTCTAGAGGAGTCGGAGCCCTACCTTTCGATGGTACGGTTGTGTGTAGTATGAGATCCGAAGGAAGTTACAATTCGCCGGTATTCGTTGTGCTACATGCCTCAAAAGTGCTTTAAAGTGAAGGCAATGCGTTTTTTAGAAAGTATGCATTTTTAAGCAATTTTGTGTATGAGAATAGACAGTAATTTCCCGTGGCATATTGAGCAGATCGATGATTAACAACCTGAGTGTATTAGACACCGAAAACTTAAGAGAATGGCGGGCATTTTCATTTAAGAACAATCCGTGCTTAGTAGCTTCAGATTATGGGTAATACGCAAATGAAAGGGTTTGTGCTTGACTGTGTTAAGATTAGCACGGGCTTTGAAGTGAACGTGTACAATATCAACGTTAAGAATATAGCAAATTTTTGCCATTGCTTCCACTTTTCATTCAAAATTAAGACCTTTTCCCGATTCTTGGAATAGTTACCTTGTATGCAGCCTGGTGCGAGTTGCAGTACGGTAGGTTTCTGCTCGGCTTTCCTACCGGCGATCTGCTGCAGCGAGTTCACTGGTAGCTGCAGATAAAGGACGGAAGGAGGGGCGCCGAACTAGTGTCTTTCCATTGGCTGCCTACAAGCTCTATCCAGTTGTTTTGTAAAACCACTTTTCCTAAAATATCGCGATCTGGACAAATCCGTCCTTTTTTGTCTTTTGACTTCTTCTATTGATGTCTGAAGTCAGCAACGCCTCATAATTAAGTACTTTACTGTCATAGAGGCAGAAGAATGGATGATTGTAAATTTTAAATTTTTTTGCACTCTAACGTTCTGTCAGATGAATATTTCTGTGGGATCCACTGCTCCGCTTGCCACAGAACGAATCGCCGCTTGCTCGTACTTTTTTCACTATAAGAGAGTGCGAAAGGGTGAAGTGAATGAAAACATCATTAACCTGGGTCTCGTTCTCTTTGCTCTAGATGTTATTGACGATGCCCTTTTTTCCAGCCGCTTAGTGCCTTTCGTTGGCCAACTGACTACGAGAAGGTGCTGTTAGAAGAGAAGCTATGACCAGTACTTCATTCTTCGGCTGAGTGCATTCCTGTGTGTGACTTTTGTTCTAGAAGTACCAGAATCTGCATACAGTAAAGGTATCCAATGGCTCACCAAATGTGTTATCATCGTCTGCACGATAGCAAGGAACTGGTGCAACTGAAAGTGGGCATTTATGTTGGACTGGAAAAGTTAATCTGGGCTATTGCTTCTTGGATTATTCACTTGTTAGTAAGCTGGCAACGCCAGGAATCGTTGCAGAAACAGCAGCATTTTGCACAGACGTCCCAACATTCAGAGCTTATTGGTATAGAGACTTCCGACAACATGTAACCAAAGCGAAAACTATGGGAACGAAGAAGTGCACAGTCACGGTGGGACACATTTTCCTCATCAGATGCCTCCAGTATTACAAGCATGGTGAACTCTACCACCAACAGGATGAAACAGAAAAGTATATCAACCGCAAAGACTGATTGTTGTTTCAGTAGACAATCATCGTCAGTCACTGCAGTGCAGAACATTAGTACTGTGGCGTTAATTTAACGAGTAAAATGAACTGACTTGGGAAAGTCAGAATGTAGGTGATAAGACAAAACAGTAACTGGCTCGACCTGAAACTTCGATATCGCCTGTCGGGCTTGAGCTGTGACGTATTGGTTTTGTGGTGGGTGGTGTCATACGTGTGCGGAACGTTGGTTTGTTATCGTTAGGGGCACTATTGTCACCTTATGCTGTGTTTGTAATCTGTATTGGATATATACATAGCGTTGCAAAATTTGATGGAGGGGGCATGTTACTAAAGCGACCAATTTAGTAACTTAAGAAAAAGATGTGTTTACGCTGTACTCCGCTTACGCTCCTAAACAACTAGAGTTTAAACGTTATCTTTGGTTGTCTTGGTAACGTGAGTACACAGTGATTACAACTTATGTGAACTTTTACACACATTTTTTTCAAAGATAGGCCAACCTGTAATGTAATGAAATTAATAACTTAGTGAAGAGTAATAGTAATATTACTCAATAAGGAAAGTTAAGCAGATACATCAACAATTAAGAAAATAAATATTGTTCAAATGGCTCTGAGAAATATGGGACGTAACATCAGAGGTCATCAGTCCCCTAGACTTAGAACCAATTAAACCTAACTAACCTAAGGACATAACACACATCCATGCCCGAGGCAGGATTCGAACCTGCCACCAAAGCAGCAGCGCGGTTCCGGACTGAAGCGCCTATAACAGCTCTGTCACAGCGGCTGGTAACAATTAAGAAAAACGTAAGTCTTCAAAAGGTTATTGTAAATTAAGACTCGATAACCTAACGTAAAGTGTGAAGAAAGCAATGTTAGTAATTGAAAGTAATGTACAAGGATGTAGCAGAATTAGTTCAGTTGGGTTGCCTACAGAATGAAGTCGCAAGATCCAGATTTGTGCGTAACAAGTCACGTCCAAGAACACAAAGCGTTTTTACGCGTAATTTTTAGGGATTATGCGATTTTCTGTTGAGGTGTATTAGTGAATCCATGTAACCGCATTTTGTCCATTTCTGTAATTTCTTGCTTTCTGTATCGGTTTTGGAGTGTTCCGTCGAGCTATGTTGGTAAGTGATGTGCTTGCTACCGTATTTCGTTAACTTTCGTGACATTGGCTACCAGTACTGGTATTACTTTTTCGCTTTCTGTCCTGATATTGCCTTTTGGTTTTTTGTATTGGTGTCTGGCTTTTCAGTTAATTTATATATATGGTGTGATGTCTTCGATATCAGTTGAATTTCTCTAATTTGATGCTTTATTTCTGCAATTTCGATGCCAACCTCAGCATACTATTCTTCATTGTACTCTTCTGGTTGTTTCGTATACTTCAGTATTTATGGGATTCTGTGGTTTTTACTTGAGAATATAACTCCCCAAATTGCACACTTTCATCATAAGGCTAAACATTTATTATTCAGAATTTTTATGTTTCTGAATTTGATTTCTATACTTTGGTTGTATGGGATCTGGTGATTATGACGTCATGATAGCCAATTTTTAAATCAAAATTGTGTTGCATTTTGAGGCTTGTGATGATGTTATTTTTCAAAGTGGACGGGTGTTATCGAAGGCTCTCGTCTTGCCCAATAATTCACCATACTTGAAACACAGTGCCGTATCCGGGACCGCGAGAGTTCGCCCCTGTTTGGCCTTAGGAGGGGAGGGGCGCACACAGCGACGGCTGTCTCCTCCACATGCAATCGCGGCCGGTCACAGCTGTTAATCAGTTTAGTAAAGACGTAATGCGTTTTTACGTCGCAGGATGGCAGTTACTGGACGGGAGAGGTAAATGTATCAGTTGAAATGCTCGAGCGATGTGCTATGATGCTGCAACGTCATAACAACACACAGCTTTCGCCCAGATGTGAGCAATGCTGTTATTTAGTAGTAGGGAAGCATCAGTTCTCTACATTCTGTAATTTCCTGCAAGCGATATTATCGACTGCGCTATTGCCATGGCACATGTTGATTAGTTTGATAGTTTAGAGCGACTATAACAGAATATCTTGTAATAGTGAATTCTGTCGGAAGTGCTCTACAGATGAGCAGGATGAAGCCAGAGCATTGCGTACTGGGGAAAGTCATTTAGACTTCTTATCGGAATTTTGAGGATTGTCAGTGCTAGACGTGTGTGGAACTCTTTTAAAAACGACCACCGTTGATTTCCCGTTTTAGTTATATTGTACGAAATGTACGAAACCAGAACGATAAGGAAAAACACGTAGTTCGTTAGATGTCAACTGACGTTTCAACAGAGTATTACTTTAGTCTCTTGCTGGGTTAAAGAATTTACGTTAGTATTCACTGCTACAGAAAGTTCTTTAAGTACAATTATTGTTGGCGATTATTTTGATTTTAGGCGTGAGATGTGTAATGAGATTGTTGTGAAATTTAGAAAATGCAGTAGCTGTATTTTCACCGTTTGCCTTAGGAGGCCAAAATTTTCCTTGTGAGACGCTCACAGTTTCTTTGAGAGCTAGCTACAGGGAATCGGACTGTCGCAGTGGGAAAGTGCTCCAATCTGCTTTTGATTTAGAACTTATTTCATAGTTCGAAGTACTTTGACACTCGACAGCAAGACGTCTCAACAATCCATTTATTGTGAAGGAAGCAAGTACTTTTTTTCTGGAAAAGGAGTTACATATGACATAGTTAACGAAGTACATATTATTATGCGTGCAATGTGTTGTTAAGTAACAATGCAATAGTGTTGGTTGCAGGGGACCTTTTCAGATTCTAGTAAAAGTACACAAATAAATGTAGCCATCCTGAAACTAAGACTGTATCTGAGCTCATAAATCCAACGAAAAAAGATTCTGAAGCAACACTGGAGTGTTGTCATTTAACAAGTTTTGACAGCTGCCCTCTAACAACCTTGTGTCGAATTCACGTGAAACGCCGCAAAATGGTGAAGAATCGTTATATGAATAACTACACCACTAACAGAGATGTTGAAAAAACTTTCATGAATTAGTAATTACATTCAGAAGATTTATCGATTTGCCCCTTGCCGTATTCCCCACTTATGTATGAACCAGGACTTTCGTTTTATTTCAAATACTTCACTGCAGATTCAAGTGGCCATAGTAACACTCTCATAGAATTTAAACTTTCGCTTAAGTTTTCTTCAGATTTCATTTTTATTTCGTTTCATTACCCTTCAGTAAAAGTAAATCAACCGCCCACAACTTTAACGGACCTTTATTTCTTCGGAATGTGAGATACCTGTGTCCGTCCATTAATTGAACTAATGGGGCGTCCAGTCCAGTACCTTTAAGTTCTACGGCTTTGTGTGCTGTGTTATATTAACGTCACCAGTTTCTCCTTTTCATGTAAGAGATCAGAGTCCTCCAGATAGATTACCCTCTTCCAAGAAAATGTTTGCAAACAGGTGGGATCTGAATATCATGTAGCCCACGCATGTTTCTAGTGGGACTTATTAAATTTTAACATTATCGAATGCTGAATAAGCTAAAATGCATCAGCTTATTTGTTGTGGTGGTAATATATTTAGAAAATACGTTAAAATGGTACAGACCTAGCAATCTACTGAACGACATCACAAGAATAAATAAATTTAGGAGCTGTAAACCCAACTTTTTCGCAACTATGTCGAAGAGTCTTATTGAAATGTACAAGTCATGGTGCTGTTCAAGGTAAAATAAAAGTGTGTGGAGTAGGAGGCGAAGTTTGTTTGTATTCAGCAGTAGAAGGTTTTGCTATCGCATTATTCTAAAAACAGATATTCCACCGTGGGCAACCTTAGGCGCAGTGTAACAGACAACATTCTGACAGTTATTTAGACAACTGTAACGAATACAATTCACTTTACTATTCCATTATCGTACTGCATAACACCGGCCACATTTTAGGACGAAAAATTATTTGTTTCACCTTACATTTTTTCCATATCTATAAACTATGAAATGCAGTACTGAAGTACCTTATAATTTTACGTTATATCGCCTTATCCTAGTTTTTTGAGTTGTAGGTCGGGAGTTATTACCTGCCATTTCGATTTTTTGTGTATTCCTTCTACTTGTAACGCCTACCATGAACTGAATTGTCTGCGTCTACTTGATTACTCTGCTATTCACAATATAGTGCCTGGCAGAGGGTTTAACAAATCACCTTCAAGCTCTCTACCGTTCAACACTCGAACGGCGCGCGGGAAAAGCGAGCACTTAAATTTATCTGTGCGAGCCCTGATTTTTCTTATTTGATCATGATGATCATTTCTCCCTATCTAGGAGGGTGCCAAAACAATGTTTTCGCAATCGAGGGAGGGAACTGGTGATTGAAATTTCATGAGAAGATGTCGTCGCAACGTATAACGCCTTTGTTTTATTTATTGACACTCCACTTCACGTATCATGTCTGTGGCACTATCTCCCCTAGTTCGAGATAGTACAAAATGGAATGCCATTCCTTGAACTTTTTCGATGCCATCCGTCAGTCCCACCTGATGCGGATCCCACACCGCGCAGCAATACTCCAGAATACGGCGACAAGCGTGGTGTAAGCAGTTTCTTTAGTAAACCTGTTGCTGCTACTAAGTGTTCTGTCAGTGAATCACAGTCTTGGGTTTGCTCTACCCACAACATTATCTATGTGATCGTTTCTGTTTAGGTTATTTGTAATTGTAATCCCTAAGTATTAAGTTGAATTTACAGCCTTCAGATTTGTGTGACTTATCGTGTAATCGAAATTTAGCGGATTTCTTTTAGTACTCATGTGAATTACTTCACTCTTTGGTTTCTTCATGGTCAGTTGCAACTTTTCGCACCATACAGATATCTTATCTAAATCATTTTGCAATTCATTTTGGTCATCTGATGACTTTACAAGACGGTAAATCTGTGAAAAATCTAATTGTATTTGATCATAGAGATTAGAGGATATTCCGTCCTTTACTACTGAATTTACGTGTGTTTACCAAACTTTTTCACCTAATCGTGCTAGCCGCTTCAGAGGTCTTTAATATACAGTATATTTGTAATCAGTTTTCGTCTATACACTAAAGGAAAATGTAAGCTGCAACTGACGAAAAATGGTCCAAATATTAACATTTTGCGTTTACGTTATTATTTCAGACAAAAGTACTTAGAGAGGAGTAAAAGAAGTTACTTATCATTGTTATCTAACGAATTATCTTAAAATTACCACGATATTCTTAAACATTTTCATTACTTTATTTTTGGGATACAATAGCTGAGTCATTTTCTTCAGATTGAAGTTAACTGTACTGCCATGAACATTGCAGAATGCTCCAATCTGTGACAAAATCTTTACGTCTAGGTGATCCAGTTGTATAAGCTGCACATATAGCTCTTGTCGTACCCCCATAAATCTTCCAAACGACTCTTCTTTACTTTTGGTGAAAAAAATAAAAATTGAAATAAAAACGTGCCTTCTTCAACAGCATTTTCCTCTGTAACATTAGCCCTGAAAGTAAAATTTAACGTCATAACAAATCAAGGGGATAGGGGCCACAGTATAAGTAACAGTGGTCACGAACCCTCTGAATTCTCAGTCGACCTTAAGGCTGAGCATTATGGTCGCACTATTCATTCCTTTGTTTACTCGTTTGAGGTTCATCCACGTGCTAGTCAATTGTTATTTTGCCAGTGCAGTTCAGTGGATCGCAGCATCAGTTTGATTGCATTAAGTGTGCTTTGATTTATGTGTCCCACTTGCAAAGACACTCGTCACGCTTCTGTTGTGACCAGCTGCTGAGTGTGTTTACATACCTACTACTTAAGATGGGCAGACTGGTAAAACAGGACGGGCGACCAAGTATGGCAGAACTAACATTAGAGTTTAATGGTGGACGCAGTGCAATGCAAGTGTGTCTGAACGCAGCGTACCGATGCCTCGTGACGAAGCGTCTCCATAGCCGACGACACATATATGGGTCAGTGTTAACACCACGACATCGGAAACTACGACTAAATTGGTCTCGTGACCATGGGCACTGTACATTGACGCAGTTGCAGAGCGTTGTAGGGTCTGATTAATCTCCGTACGTTCTTTATCACGTGGATGGGAGGGCGCGAATCCGTCTCTTGTAGGGCCTTGTAGTTCCTTGACCCTTTACTGTAGGATGGCGACTAGCGGGTCGCGGCTCCATTACGCTCTGGGAAACATCCATGGGTCCAGTGGAGCTTTTGCAATGTACCATGACGGCCAAGGAGTGCCGTGCACTGGTTGCAGACCACGGATATCCCTTCACGACGATCGTGTTTCCTTATGGCAGTGGCATTTTTTTGGTGCCACATGACAAGGTCAGGAGTGTGATGGAGTGGAGTGTGTGGAGTGGTTCGAGGATCCAGTTGATGTGTTGTCCCTCCCATCTCGACACATCTGAACCCGATCGAAGACATCTGGGCACGTGGCGTCAGACCTCATCGCACTCCTCCCCTCAGTTTACGGGAATAAGCGACTTGTGTGTGCAGATGTGGTACCAACTCCCTTCAGCGACCTACCAACGCCTCACTGCATCCCTGCCACGACACGTCGCCCTTGATACCCGTGTCAGAGGTGGACATAACGACTATTAGGTCGATGGTCGTAATGTTCTGCTTGATCGGTCTAGTTTTCTACGTACAAGTATAGACAGTAGTTAATGAGTGAACAATGTATGCTGAGGGCGTCAAACGTCGATTACGTTTTAGTTCCTGCGTGTGTAGGACCATATTACATGTGGCTCACTGAGTTGAATAGTAAATATCGGAATTATAGGGACTACTTTGTTATGCTTAGGGGCAGACATTTTGTAGTGATTCTACTATTTCGAGTGTTAACATTAGTGTCAATGATTTTCCTGTTAAGCTTCATACGCAAATTTTGAAAGAGAAGTCCTGTGGATTCCAAATTTTTCCATTCTAGTGCCATTGTCACAACAGTTTTCTTTTACTATCATTTCTTATCTTCATTTTGTAACTAATGAAAATAACAAGTATGATTTATGCACGTATAACGTCCGCTTTCATCGACGGAGAGGTAATGGCAGACAGGGCTCGCATTGGATAGAAAATCGAATGAGTTTTATTCCTAAGGAACCATTATTGCGTTTGCCTTAATCTACTAAGAGAAGCCATCG
Organism: Schistocerca cancellata; assembly: GCF_023864275.1. NCBI lineage: Eukaryota > Metazoa > Arthropoda > Insecta > Orthoptera > Acrididae > Schistocerca > Schistocerca cancellata. The sequence goes on from NC_064631.1 coordinate 253,112,077, forward strand.
ACCCCTAGATCTCGCTGGCCGAAAGAGAACTTCAACCACCCTCATGCGAGTCCCCTGCATTACCACAACGTCGCCTGTTGCAAATAAAAGAATTGACGAGACGTGTCATATCATTGATCCAAAGATTTATTGGACTGGTAACTGTGGTTACAGGTGGTATTGGCCGCGGTATCGCGGTCGCACATGTAACAGCCAGACTGTCTTCTCCAGACGTCGCGTTGGTGGCCACGCGTGAACACATCCAGCGTCTGGCATGGCGGCTCTCAAGAGCTGCGCGGTGTGAAGTACAGACCTCCAAGGTGGGCGCGGAGGACACTGGAGTGATCTGCCGACAAATATAAATTTCCAAATTATAAACGTCGCCCTATTATGGTGGGTTGATACGGCATCTGTAAAGGAAAGTGCTAAATTATCGTAGGACCACATGCTAATAAATGGTCGTTTTCTGTATCCATAGAAGGGGTCTGTGTTTCTATCGCGCCTACTCATGAACCCTAGAATACTAATTATCGCAAATATGGAAACTGCCAACAGTGAATGTTTGCCTATTTACTCCTCCCGGAGTGTGGTCTATTGTGGTGAAATGATCTACTAAATTATTGTATCATGATGGTAGATAGTTGATACAAGGATCAGAATATTTGTGAGTTAGTCGATATCTCACGCTGACGCAAGTATTATCCTCACCTGAACTATATTCAATAAGTAACGGAGAGAATTGTGACTGTTGGTAAATGCATCCATACCAAAATAGTAGAGTTTCTTAAAACAAGTTGTGCAAATGTTCAGTTTAAATTCGGAGAGCTTCAAGGATAACAGAAAAATAAACGGTCATGCTGTATAAGAAATCAGGTTAAAATACCAAGTATAATCGTGGGACGCTGAAGGTGACACTGTGCTGAAAACTGTTTTATGGGCAGGAGGGGGCATAGGAGAATTTCTTCTGAAAGGCTCACCGTAATGTGAAAGGGCAGCCAACCGTATTGTATGTACCATTGATTCTCGACATTAAGTATTTTCGACCAATACTAGAGCAAAAAGATTTGTAAGTCACGAAAGGATTATGTAGCTGATCATAGTTCACAACTGGTATAAAACAAGGGCAGTCTATGGGTACCAACAAAATTTATGGGTCGACCATAGAATTTGGTAGCCATGGTGATATATCTAAGCTGATAGCATTTCATTTATATTAAAAATCGTAAAACTGTAGACTCGGAAAATATCTTCAAGATTCCCCTTCTGAAGGGAGCTACCATGTGGTCATGAAACGAGAAATACACTTAGAAACCAAAATCTGTTGTTCTCTACAAAAATCTAAGTACAACTCACCATAACAGCACAGCTTTAATCCTCCTCCTGCAGCCGTCTCTGCAGCAACTCCACGAAAAAGGCGTCCAGTGTGAACTGACGCTCCTGTTGGAAAAGATCTTATTACTTTCATGTTATGTAACATGTGAAGTGATTCAGAATTTGTGCTAGTTCCTGTCATATAAAAGTGCAGCGAATTGTAACATTTACCACAAATTAGCACGGTTCAGGTATCGAAATTAAGAATATAGTAATTCAATTTAGTATCCAACGAACACAATTCGTTTCACATCTCAGATGCTATTAATACTAACAAACAACTAATGTCCCATTATCTTTAACATTTTCTGTGTACGAATGGATAATGGTGTGCTTCTGAGGTTATTCCGTGTTGTTGTTCGTGCTTTATGGTCAAAATTTCAACAACTGACCGAGCCATCTTCTTCAGATCGTGAGACGTTTCCTGACTGATTTGAGTCAAGCTGAGCGTACATTACCGGAAAGTTCGCAGCACATGAAGTTGATGGCTGGGACGTCCGTGGAAGTCTTGTGCACAAAATGAACACAACAATTCGGCCTAACACCTTGAGGCAGACCAGTAACTAGTATCATATTCATGTAAGTTATCATGTAGTGAGAGATCGAAAAATTCAGTTTAAAACCAAATGCTACTACTCCACACACTGTTCAAAGTTCTACTAACCGGAGGAGGACGGACTTCTTTCTCTTCCTGCAGCCGCTTCTGCAGCACCTCCTCAAAAAACGCGTCCAAAGTGAACTGACGCTCCTGTTGGAAAAGAACTTATTAGTTTGTGTTACATAACATGTGCAGTAATCAAAAATTATTGCTAGTTTCTATCCTATAAAAGTGTTACCATGTGTTACATTTATCATAAATTTAGCAGTGTACAGGTATCGGTATAAAATGTACAGTAACTCAACTTAGTATCCAAGAAATACCAGTCGTGTGATGACTCCGCAACAATTAATACTAACAAATAACTAATATCCCATTATCTTTAACATTTTCTGGGCACGACTGGTTAATGGTGTGCTTCTGAGGTTACGCCGTGTTGTTGTTCCTCGTTTATGGTCTACATTTCAACAACTGACCGAGCCATGTTCTTCAAGAGGTATGACGTTCCCTGACTGGTTTCAGTCCAAGCAGCGAGTACACATTACTGCAAAGTTCTCAGCACATGAAGTTGATCGCTGGGCCGTTCGTCGAAGTATTGTGCACAAAATGAACACAACAATTCGGCCTAACACCCGGAAGCAGACCAGAAAATAGTATCATATCCGAGAGTAAGTTATCATGTGGTAATAAAACGAAAAATTCACTTTCAAACCAAATGCTCCAATTCCTTCTAGTGTTGTAATTTACACTCACCGAAACAGAAAGCACTTCTTTCTCTTCCTGCAGCCGCTTTTGCAGTATCTCCTCAAAAAACGAGTCCAGGGTGAACTGACGCTCCTGTAAGGGAAAGAACTTATTAGTTTGGTTAGTCGTAGAGCATGTTTGATAATTCAGAGATAGCGCTAGTTCTTTACATATACATGTGTTACAAATTCTTACATTTATTTCGAAATTTTTGCCTAGAGACAGTGGTAGTGAGTATTCACTGACTATTTGTAGTATCAGCTAGAATTCTGTTCTTCCGACATTCACTACCACTATCCTACGTATTATGAGTTAAACTGGAATGACAGGGGCCTAGAATGTAACTTCTTGAGCAACGGTCTTTTTATTACGAGCTCCTCCTTGTTCTTACTCTGTAAAGGAAAGTAAGTGTAACTGTAACAAGTTTTGCTAACAGTTCCTGTTTCTCTGTTCTCTGACTCCACTGTACATTTCCTTTGGTCAGTCTGATATTAAACACTGTCAGCAGGTAACTGGTTGGGCAACCAGATGGTCTGCAGTGTCGTCTTCAACCAGTCGATCTCGTTGGCAGCATATTAAGTGAAGCTCTGCTCATAGAATATTTTTCACCATTATTCTTTACAACTTGAGAGAGATGTTACCATTCTCAAGCCTCTCACATAGTTATTTGTTCAGTGTTAACAAATACCACACCAAATTTCCCGGAATGATAAATGGTTAGAATCAACTGTCCATGTTTGAGGTCAGTGTTAAGTTTAATGGGCTTCAATATAATTGTCAGAATTGTTTAAACAGCATTCAGGTTCGTTTATCAACATTATCTTACCAAATGCGACAAGTCCGGATATAATGTGGTAATAACAGGGAGAAGAGGAGCTATGGCCAGTGGGATCTGGGGAAAAGAGCCAGCAGATAATACAGCGAAGGAGGTCTGCAGGGAACACAGCGAGAGACAGTGTGAGGCTACCCTGCAGGTCAGAGAATATACGACTCTGACATGTTGAAGTCAGCCTGGCTCCCATCCGATTAGGACACATTTCTAATGGTTTCATACTCATGTTAAACGACCACTATATCTGTGGCGCATGTAGTATTAGAATTCTAATAGTCCATATTTGACGGCGCTTTATCTTTTGATGCGAAGAAAGAAGTAAATTTGGAAGAGGACTCAAGCTCTTTGTTTTTCTTGAAGTCGAGACGACAATGGCAAATTTTAAAAATTTTATGTAGGTCTGGAGATAAGCTCATGTTTTAGGATGACGACTATTGTGAGGAGTTGAGTGACTAGCACATCGGACTTCGCCCCAGTGATCAACAAATTCATCCACCCATCAGTGACATTCATTGCTGCCGGTATTTTATATCCGATCACGATCCGGAAGAGCGGTATGCTAACCACATGTTCCTCCATACAGTGACGTCTAACGGCTGACGATGAAGAGGCGGTCGATCGGTACCTTTGGAACTTCAGAGGAATGATTGGACGGAGTTAGGTAGTTAGCTGGTATTTTATATAAGCGTCACAATTATCACTCGTGCAGAGATGCCTATCTAAGACGTGTTATTTACAATGACGTGTCACGTGCGATTCTTATAGCAAAAAAATATTCATTTACTCTAAATCGTGGCAGTCTGTAATATCTTCTGACCATGTTATGTACAATCAGTTAGCTCTCAGACATTACTGCTTTGCGAGTTATGTCATTGCAATGTAAAGTGGCTCACCTGTACAGTACCCCGAACAGCGACCAAGTTCTCCAGTCGCAGACCGTTGTCTCTCTCCCCTCCCAAACACCGGGAGAAAAACTTCTTCATGCGTCGGAACATTGCTGTAACGATAATAAACAGCACGTTAGATATGACCAAACCGTGCTACGAGTAAGTTTTGCTGCAATGTCTCTCAACTCGATCGCAAGAAAAACCTGTGACCGTGACGACATGTCTATAACCTTAGCTTTTGTAAAAAGAAAAGCAGCTGCCTGTATCAAAAACGACATGTACAGTCTATATAATTGATTGAGATCGTACATTTTTTACTAGTCGAGAATTATTTATTTTAGTTCTGTGTCAGTAATCCGTAGAGCGTGAACCAAAAAAATAGCAGTTATTCGAAGTTTAGGAATCGCGTGTTCATTAAGTGGCACATTTACTCTGAAGAGAATAAATTTGCCTTGATAGCAACTATCTGAAGGCTTATCTATTAGACTAAACTTCATTAGCAAGTCATTACAAAACTACAATAGTTTCAGATTATGTCATCTATTACAGCATGATATGCGGAGTATCTTCCCCTGGGGCAGGAACAAGAATTTGTTTTTTATGTGTGTTGGTGGTAGGATGAAGTTACTAATTATTAAATTACACTACAATCTGATGGATATACCTTCCGCGGTACATGACGAGAATACGATTTTTACGGCTATCCATATTATCGAGTCAGTATATTCTCTTAGGGCTGCATTGTCCCTTCTTTATGTCAGTCATTGAAATTCCTACGTCTAAATTACACTTCATTGCCATGTGAGCTAAACAGTAACGTGTACGACGTAATAACCATATTTGTGATTGAAATTTACCCATCGGTTTCTACTTGAAGGAAACATAAAAATAGCTTATAAACAGCTAATAGGTTTAACATTCGAAAGTGCTCCAAGATGTTAACTGAACTTCCATAAGTGACAGGAAAAGATAATATTTTCGCTACAAATCCATGTCAACTCAGTATGACCCTACACAGTCGGAACCTGTTTATTGCTTTCTTTTTCCACCGACGGCAGAAAATAACAGCACGAACCAACGATAAGAAATACCGCCTGTATGTGTAATCGAATAGGAGAGAGATCGATGACACCATTCTCATTGTGAAACTAAGCTATAAATTTGAGAATATATCATTCAAGCACTTAAACGTTGACAAAAACTCAGTGAGGATATCTGTCTCTACAAGTCAAGCACTCTCGGAATTTTTGAAGTTGCATTACATATTGAAAAATGTACTGGAATGTAAATCGAGGAGTGTTTTCCTTTTCAAATGCAGTCGCATTACTAGTAACATTTTGCGAAGTCACATCACACTGTTTCGTAACGCTACAGTTTTCTGGTATTTCACCACTCCATAAATAGTCATCTAAAACTTATTCGATTTTCTAATTGCAGATGTTTACTGAAAATAAGTAGGTGACAAATCAATTGCTCTTGCCTCTGGGTGAGTACCGTCTATATACCTCGCTTCTGAAACAGAGCGTTCGCTCGATTCAAAGCTTCTAAAGCTCCCCAAGAACTTTTTCTCGAAGCACAAATTCCGACACTATCACGCCTGAATCTAAATTAAATATTCTTTTCCTCAGTAACTCAAGGAATTAATTCGTTTAGATACTTCAAATACTCCAGAGAATACGGAAGTAATTATTATGCAATGGTCCACCACAGTTAAGCTGATTTTTGTTAGCAAACCCTGCGATCAGTATTAAGCAGCAACCTCGATGACTGCAGAGAACAACGATGTACTGGAACGTCTATATCAATGCTTAAACAAGCACTGCAATGAAAATTTTCAGTAATTTGAATCTATGTAAGACGAAATAATCATGTTTTACGACTTACAAAGATGCAGCGGAGTCTTGAATGTTGAAAACGTCCGTACAGTTAATAAACTCCCAAGTGATCTAACAGTTAACAATACTCAGACATAGTGCTTTAATTTCCTTAAGCAACAGGCAAGTAATAATCTCATGTTACGGTGCCGAGTCATCGCAGTATAACCCTGCACAGTTGTAACCAGTTTCCAACGTGTGTTCCTCTTCGCAGACGGAAGATAATTCTAGCAATATAACCCTACAATGATCATAGGCAATATATAAGTGTAATCGACGAAACAGGATGATCGGTTACACTGTTTTCATTGTGAAAATAAAAATTAAAGTGAACAGAGACCACTCCGAGTCTACCACGACAACCACAGATAACTTTTACTAACAGTCCGATTATATTCTTGGAGAAGGCGATCACAAGATAGACTATTACGGTCGAAAACAAAAATAAAAAATATTTTGCAGCGGAGGCGTTGTGCAGCTTTAATGAATGTTAACAACTGTATTGTGCAATAGACAGCTACGAAGGTACGTTTCATTAGAGACCATCGAATTTGGTCTAAAATCAGACCATCATCGGTTCCGAAAACCGTCTCAGTTATGCTTTCGCGTAATTCCAAAGCAGTTATCAAACGTACATAGCTCTACCATTGTTATTATCTGTATAGACATTACATTGGGAAAAATGTCTATACGTTAAATGGACATAATAGACATGACAAGTTAATGTCAATGACGGAACACTGTACATCCGGAACTGCAATTCCTATTACGCAAGTTACTAGCTGAGATCGTTTTTGGACTTGGTGACGGTCTGATCCTCAATCGAAATCGATTTTCTCTAACAAAATGATCCGTTGTAGCTGCGATTGCATAATGCAGTTCATTCGAAGACCATATAATATAAAAGTGACGGGACTGCTGTAGGAATGAGAGAGTACTGGGCATAAACAAAAAGAAAAAGTTTATAAAGCTAAGATCACTTTAAAGAAAAAAATCTAATAATATTTTACAGAAATTCCTCTAGAATGAACTCAACGAAAATATAACGAAAAAACAAAATTTGATTCCAATAACTCGCTTAATTTACACAGATTAAACGGAGACAGGGATACCAATCACACATACAGAAAATAACAACTGAAAAAAAACTCGCACAAATTCTTCCAGAATCAACCAAAAGAAAATATACGCTTCGCCTATATAGCCCTAACAAAGAAAGCAATACCAGACACATCCCCCATATAACGACATAATCGATAAATAACACACAGGAACGATTCCATAATAAACCGAAAAATTATAAACGTCCAAAGTAAAAAAAAAAGAAACGATGCACATGAAAACCCCATATAAAAACGACTTTATCGAAAAATAACACACACAAATTCCTCCATAATAAAAAGAACGAAAATAAATTCAAAAATTTGGTATCACACTACAAAAGCACGTTAACAGGTCAAAAAGTACCATAGAACAAAAAGAATCATACATCAAAAGCGCGAGCCACTGGAAACAACAATATGAACCCTACAAAACAATCGATTTCATCTACGCTACCCCTCAGCGACGTCACATTCGAAAAAAAGCAGCCAACTATTAATAAGTTAGAAAATTATGACTAACATTACTACTCGTTCCTCTCACGACAGCTTCAGCAATGTACTTAGGTTCACGGCCAACACCACCGTAGACAATTCTCCCATATTACAAAAAGAGCTAAAGAATTGCAGTTATTAACATTATAATAAATATCATTAATCACTTCACTCACAAAAATTTATCTTCTGCTCTTAAGGCACTGCCTAACCTCACCCTCGGATATCGTGCGAAATACAGAAAGAAATAGTTAAATATTTGTCAGGAAAAATGAAACAATAATCGCTACAAGTTTCTCCATCGATAATATAACCTGTGGCATCTAGTTACCCCCTTCCCCCCTATAAACAACACCATCGTATGTAACGACTTGTTTGGAATAAACAGCATATTCTACAAACTTCGTAAATCACAATAGTAACTAACACAATCAAAGATACCATTTAATAACAGACCAATAACACGCTCTGCAACGTAAAGTCATGACGTCAAGGAGACGTCATGGGTGAAACGACACGGATAGAATCTGAAAGAGCACTTGACAAGGTTGTCACTCTTCAACTAAGCTGTTTATTTGAGAATACATGACGAATGCACATGAACTTGAAAGCAATTAAGTATAGAGGTATAACTCTACAAGTAACCACCTGACGTTTGAAACCCCATAAAAAATTAAAACGAAGTGCTATTTCACGTTATACACTATTAAGAACTTCATATTCTGTAATCACACTACACTCCATCACATACTTCAATTTTCCAGTATTTCTCCATTAAATACACAGTCATTTATTAGCTTTTACGATATTCTAACTCGAGATGATTGTGTATACAAAATAAATATGCAACGTTAAATCAATGGCTCATACCTAATGCGGGTACGATGCACCTCCCCTCTGAAGTTGGGTGTTCTCTTCGCTGAGAGCTTCTAAACCTCCTCAAGAACTTTAAAATGTTTCACTATATGTGCTCGAAACAAAAAATACAACACTGCAGTACTTAAATCACAACAGAATCTTCGTACACTCAATAACTCGCAGAACGAATTCGTATGAATACTTTGAGTACTCCAGATAATACGGAAGTAATTACTAGGCAACGGTCCACAACGGTTAAGTGACATGGCATTGTTGTTAGCATACACTGTGATCAACATTAAGTAGCAACCCCGGTAACTACAGAGCACATCATTATATAGGGACGTCGATATCCATGGCTAAATAAGAACAGCAATTAAATTTTAAACCATTTAAATCTATGTAAGGCGAAATAACCATGTTTTGGGATCGAAAGATATCCACAAGTGTCTAAATAATGAAATCGCCCGAATAACCTATACATTCCCAATGGAATTCTTAGTTAGGAATTGGAGGTGCGTGAGAAAAGTAATGACAATGACAACGCTCCTAGGGATCTGTGTTCTTCTACTGGTGTAGAATGGTTTGCAATTTTCTCTAGTTGCTGAGTACGAGTTATATCTCCGTACTGCCGTCACGTGGTTTTTGAAATCGCTACCGGGGAAATTGTGTTTTTGTTGCGTGTTGTAAAAGTGGAAAAGTGGAATTTAGAGCAATGTTATGCCATCAAGTGTTAAACTTGGGGCACCAGCGAGAGTGATCTTTTCAAAATTGAAACAAGCCTATGGGGAACATTCCTTATCAATAGTCCAAGATTCTGTGTGCCACAAATCATTTCTGGAAGGCCGAGAACACGTTGACGATGAACCTCGTTCAGGTAGACCTTTACCTTATAAAACCGACGAAAACGTCGAACGTATGCGTTCTCTCCTGAGATCACAACGATGTGTAACAGTAAAGATGATGGATGACATGGTTAAACATTATCAGTATACATCACATTTGCACCGAAGTTTTGCACGTGCGAAAGATTTATGCCGCACGGTGCCAAAAAACCTCACAACTGAGCAGGAGGAGAATGGAAGAAACGTGTGCGTTGTCGTCTTGAGAGGACTGCCAGTGGTCACGAATGGTTCAGTTGTGTAATCACAGGTTATGAATCCTGCATTTCTGAGTACGATCCTGAGACCAAGTGGCACAGTGAGGAGTGGAACACTCAGGAATGTCCTCGACTGAAATAAGTTCGAATCATCAACTCAAAGCCCGAAGCAAAACTGATTTGCTGTTTTGACAGATTTGCTTTTTTCCATATAGAATTTGTTCATCCAGCAGAAACCGTCAGACAGCTGTGTTACAACGACGTCCTGGAAAAGCTCAGGAAAGAGGTGAATCGAGTGAGATCAGACATTCCAGATTGGATGCTGCTTCATGATAACGCACCATGCCACATGGCCACTTCCATCACGATTTCTTTGACTTCAAAAGGCATTCCTGTTGTTCCACAGATCCCGCCCCTTCCTATTCACAGAAACTTGGTAATTGTGACTTGTTTCTTTTTCCAAAATTGGAAAATATCTTAAAAGGATGTCATTTAGGGACTCTGGAGGACATTTAAGAGCATGTGACCAACATATCAAAGGCCCTACCAGTTGAAGGCTTTCTACGCTTCTACCGATACCGGGAAAGGACGACTTCGCCGGCCTATAGCTGCCGAAGGGGACTACTTTACAGGGGACATTATTGTCGTTTGAAGGAAATAAAACCTTGGTATTTTAAAAATCGGTGTCATTGCTTTTCTCACACGCCTCCTACTCCAAGATATTGATTCACATATCTTGAGTAACAGAGGAGAAAAACCCTTCTGTTATGCTACCAGCTTTGGTCGCTACGATGCAGTGCACTTGACACGAGTTCCAAAATAAATTTATCTGCACACACGGAAACAAATTACAGCAGCACTAATCTCCAACATCGCAGGGAGTACGTGTGAATAATCCACAAGAGAGAAAGATTGGTTACACCGTCATCATTGTGTAACTAAGTAATTGATTTGAGAATACATGATGCACGGGCACGAACTTCGCCAAAAACAAAGTACAGAAATCTGCCTCTACAAGTAATCATTCAACCTTTGAAACTGCATAAAAAAGTAAAACAATGTTCCATTTCACATTGCATACCGTTAATAACGGCATGTTCTGAAATGATACCACACTCCAGCACCCGCATCAATTTTCCAGTACTTCTCCGCTATATACTCAGTCATTTACAAGCTTATGCGATATTCTAACCGCGAACGATTCTGTATGACAAATAAATAGGTGGTAGTTACATCAACGGCTCATACCTCTTGTAGCACAACGCAGCTCGCCTCTGAAGCTGGGCGTTCGCTTTGCTGAAACCTTCTAAAGCTCTTCAAGAACTTTGAAATGTTTCGCTAGATGTGCTCGAAACACAAAATGCAACACTGCAATACTCAATTCACAACTGAAGCTCCTTACACTCAATAACTCGCAGAACGAATTCGTATGGATACTTCGAGTACTCCAGAGAATACGGAAGTAATTGCTAGGCAACGGTCCACAACGGTTTACGTGAGATGGCATTGTTGTTAACATACCCGTGATTCGCCCCTGGTAGCTGAGTGGTCAGGGCGATGAAAAGTATATAAAGAGCCGAGTTCGATTCCCGGCTGTGTCGGGAGATTTTCTCCGCTCAGGGACTGGGTGTTGCGTTGCCCTTATCATCGTTATTTCATCCCCATGGGCACGCAAGTCACCTGAGAGACGTCAACTCAAAAGACTTAACACCAGCCGAACGGGAGCCCGTACCCACACGGCATTTCCATTTTATCAGTAAACCGGAATCCCAGTAAAGCAATAATGTTTAGAAACGTGGATATAAATGTTAGACAACCACTGAAATAAAATATTATATAAGTCATTCGTACATTTCAGGTTTTCATAGAATAGCATCGAAGCATAACGACGTCGCATGCTAATGTCCTCGATCCCGCTTGTAGTCATGTGTTGAAATGTTTTGTCACGCGTAAAAATTGATTCCTTCTGCGCATGTGACTTCTACCTGACATCGACGTCCGTTTGTGTGATTCCACTAACGTGTTTCCCAGTGTAGTGATTTCCTATATTGAAACCTGGTTGTCAAGGGAAAGCAGGATTCGGTTACGATTGTGGACGTGGCCGTAATGAGTTACTATTGGTTGCCTTTAACATTTACACACATTTATTTTTAAAGAAGTATTTCCAGACTCAACAATAAATAAAAAAAATATCACGCTTTATTAATGAAGGAGCAAACGACAGTATAAATAATAGTGTTTTCAGTGCGTTACAATTTAGCAAATCACCATAAAGTACAAACACAGATAGATTAATAAAAAAAAACTGTGATCAAAACCGAAGGCCTTACATGCCAAGAATGGCAGTAAATTAAGAATGTTTAAGAACTCGCTGCAATTACAACTTACAGGTATTGAAATAATAAAAGTAAGTGCCCACAAACACAATAGAAGATATCAGACGCCTGGAATGGCAGTAAATAAGGTTTTAAGGCTTACTGTTAAAATAGAAATATCGAATTATTTTTTCAAAGCAAATGACCACAATCATGGCTAAAGGCCTTACACGCCAGGAACGACAATTATATAAAAATTTTGAAACTTACTGTAAAATAGCAAAAATAAGCAAAGTTTAAATAAAAGAAACAAGCAACTGACCACCAAACGGGTGAAATAAGATGATGATAATCTTGTAACACAACGCTTACACTGCTAGATTTATTCCAGAAGGCGAACTATTAACTAGACAGAAATAACGTTTTAATGTAGGCATTACAAGGTTTGGTAATAAATAATACAATAATAAAACACAAGGACCAGTCACAGACATTCCTCCAGGAGTCGACCTCTGAGAAGGTCCGGCAACAAACACTTTCGCGTGCGATGAGATAGGCAGTCAAGAGTTGCATTCACTTCATAAGATGGTAACTCAGACTACTGGCAGTCTAACGAATGCCTAATGATAATCTTGCTGAAGCAACCTGTCATCCAGTAAACCAAATGCAAGAATGGAACAACACGTCAAAGCTGGAACCAGCGGATTATGTCCCCAGAATACTGTGCTCAGAGCGCCCAGAACGAGAGAGGAAACACTGCCACCAGAGTAGAACAAACACAAACTGCCTACAATCAAGAAAGCTGTCAAAACTACACACCTTACCGGACAGCAGTGGCATGGCGAAGAAACGCACACTGTCGTTACATACACTAACCCCCAGGGCAGGTAACTGCACCAACTCGAGCAGCAACACGGCTCAAATATCCTTCGATTAATCTCCTCATCGTGAAAATGGAAGACTTGGCAATGCAACGGATCACATGTGCCATACGTATTTTTATTGATCTCAACAATGTATTTTACTAGTTTGTTAATACATTCAAATCATAAATTGAACGAATGTCCTTTTTATATATCTTAATTGATGATCTCCTAAAAAGGACCATTTTAAAAGGTGAACTTTCATTGTCGAACTAAGCTAGGCTGAGTTTGAGAACAGAGGCCCATCATGCTGCTTTGGAAGGTACTCTTGCGTTCTGGAACTTTTCCTCGAGTTCCCAGGCGGGAGGATACTAGTCGGAAGGTAAGATGCTGCGTAGGTTCTCCGTAAGGTCACCAATGCGATGTCGAGGCAGGTGTGGAGGCAGTGGAGGGAGGAAGTCTCCGTGCCACCGAGTCCTCCCTGCTGTTTCGACGTCCTAGGCTACCAACTACAGGCGAGATCCGATCACAGCTGGAGCTTTTCGCAGCAGCAGGCGTCATACTAAATTACCTATGCAGCTGTTGCTAATCGTACCTGCAGGTGCGTGTCGTTAGATAAGAATAGAAAGTCTACATGTCAACAACATTGGTTTGTAGTATTATCTTACAGTTTATTAAGCCGAACATCTCCTGCTCGCTACCCTTTGACACCATACGCCTACCATTATATCTCTCAGATATCCTTTCAAAGCGGACGGTCTACAATACAGTGCCGTCCAGTGGAGAGCTTCAGTCTTATCACAAAAGTCCTATGCATATTTCACGTTGGAAAGCAACAAATAATCTATAACGTTATCAGTGTTAGACGATCTGTTTCAGTAACTAATGACAGTGTAAATAATTTTATCATTTCAAATTTGTTCGGTGGTTCAGAGGGTAAGTATCAGCCTACTCATCTCAAAGCCATAGGACTCAATCCGAGGTTGGTCCAAAGCTTCTTTATACACTTACTGCTTCTTTAGAGTTCAACAATGATTTGTTAATGTGAGAAACGCGAGGTCAGTCCATGGCTTGTATTCCATGTTAAACTGCATAGCCACCTGTAATAAACTTCCTAAATCAATGAAAAGGACGGAGGACGCAACAAGACCAAACCACTCCGGTATTCGAACTAGCTCTCGTATTGATGATTAGAGTTTTTCTATTACAATTATACACTACATATATTTCCCTTGTATACCTCGGTAATATTTTTAAATACATTTAAGTGATTAGCGGTGTATACACTCCTTTCAACCCAGTCGTTCCCCTCAGAGAGAAGGAATAAAAATACACTAAAAAAATTCCTTATTTTTAGATAAATTAACACACTGGGATTATGTGTTAGATAATACTCTGGAAAGCATAATTAAAAATTTTATTTCGTATCTTCTTTTCCCTAAAAATATTAAATCTGTCGTACAAGACATACTGTTGTTCTTTTTGTTGTTGTTGTTGCGGTCTTCAGTCCGAAGATTAATTAGATGCTGCTCTCCACACTACTCTCACATAGCTACAAAACTACTGTAAACTGCATCCAGAAAAACCTGTTATAGTCTCAGGATGGGTCCTATCAACAATAACAGATATATCGTGTATATTGTTTATATGACTGTGGCAGGCAAGAAATTTTTATGATGATATTCCTTGCCTGTCGCATGAGCGTGGCAGGTTTGCAGACATTTGTCCAAAGAGCGTTTAAGACTAAATCAACAAATGAAAAGTAGATAAAAATACATTTTTTTAAACGGGATAAAATTGTCTTTGAGATGGTGAAAAAAAATGGTTTCGAATTTTTCAATCATTTCAACTCCAGGTCCCCTTAACAATTAGCGATATTAAGTATACTTTTTAAAAAATTAAAGAAATACGACGCACCAGAAGGAAATATCCCAACGGAGAGAGGGGGAGGGGAATCCGTAGATGTGATATACAAGTATAAACAAAGGAGTCCCGTTTAAAAAAAACTGAATGGTTTATTCACGAGAAAGAGCTCCACAAGCTGAGCAAGTCTGTAAGGAACTGATCTATGACTAGAGCTTATGCAAGAAGCTGTTCAGCTGGCATTGATTGATAGAGTTGTTGTATGTCGTCCAGAGGGATGTAGTGCCAAATTCTGTCCAATTGGTGCTTTACATCGGCAAAATTGCGAGTTGCTTGTAGGGCCCCGTCCATAGAGCACCAAATGTTCTCAATAGTGGGGAGATCTGTCGACCTTTCTGACCAAGGTAGGATATGGCAATCACGAAGACAGTTAGTAGATAACCTTGCCGTGTGCAGGCGGACGCTATCTTGCTGAAATGCAAGTCCAAGATGCCTTGCCATGAAGGGTAACAAAATGCCGCGTAAAATATCGTCAACGTACCGCTCTGCTGTAAGGGTGCAGCGGATTACAACCGAAGGGGTCTTGCTATGAAATGAAATCCCACCCCAAGATATCATATCTGGTTGTCGGGCTGTATTGTGGCCAACAGTCACATTGGTAGCCCATTATTATCTGGGGCGTCTTGAGATACATTGTGACTGGTCATCGGGGCTCAGCTAGAAGCCAGAATCATCACTGAAGACAATTCTGTTCCAGCCAACGCTCTCCCAGGCCGAATGTACCCAACACCACTGTGAACGATCTTCTGGTTGTACACAGGTCGATGGTAGTCGGCGTAAGGGATGCCAAGAAGTCAGACCTCTTTTTTCTCTCTAGGTCAGCCGTACTTAGTAACTCCGTGTTCGGCCATGGTCCGCTCATTTTTGCCAGCATCGTTGAATAGTTGCGTGGTTTCCTATTCAAATATCGAGTGATTGGTCGATTACTGCTACCAGCTACTTTGATCTCAACTACATTTCTTCTTTCAAATACTCTCATCGGCTGACGTTGTCCACGAGCCTGTTTGCGAGGCATAGTTACTGTCAAACTGCGTACACAGAGTGAAATTCTCAAATATTTTCATGTGCTGGTTTCATCATGACCCCTGGTCACTATTCTTGCCAGTTGTGCAGAGAAATTGTGCTCCAGTGTCATACGTTCATTTATCGGTCGCCGAAGTTTGCAATTCCTCGTTTTCCATCGATACCTCTGTGAATGACCATTTTGACCAATTTAAATCTTTTTGTGTCTTAGAGTGTATATTAGATGTTAAGAACGAAAGAGAAGCGGAATCCTTATAATAAACATTTAGAATCAGTAATGTGTGCTAGTTACCGTCTACAACTCACTGAAAATAGTTATTTTAAAGCATTCAATGGAGCTCGTCTCCAGTCGTATCACAATGAGCTTGTCATCGTTGTGTACATGGAATACACACTACTGTATCACCTTTTGCTGGATGTTACTGTGTCCTGAGTCAGTCCCTCGTCTTTATGACGATTTGAACTCTGGTGAGGACACTTACATTAATGTGTCTGAATTTTGGTGTTGGAGCAGGTGCCCGTTCTCCGTCAAGAGATGAAACCAGATACGGTTGTCATGGTCGACGCTGAAGTATGGATCAAAGTCGACTTTCTGACTCCTACCAACAGTAGTCCATTGGGTGCAGGTTGGACGTTGGCCAGGCCAATCAATTTCTACCATGTTACATAAAACAGCTATAAAGACAATACATAGCAGCAAACCCTGCACATCAAAGGAGATATTGGACATATTTGATTAAACGAAATATATAAAAATGCAGACAAAAGGGAATACAGACGTTTAAGGAATGAGACGGACAGGAAGTGTAAAATGGTTAGGCAGGAATGACTAGAGGACAAATGCAAGCCCATAGAATCATGTGTAACTAGGGGAAAAGTAGATACCGCCTATAAGAAAATTATAGCTGTGTGAAATCTAGAGGACAGATGGAAGGCAAGGAACGGAAAGCTGAATGGTGGAAGGAATACACAGGGTGTACGGCCATACTTTCAGGAAACATTCCTCACACACAAAGAAAGAAAATATGTTATGTGGACACGTGTCCAGAAACGCTTACTTTCCATGTTAGAACTCATTTTATTAGTTCTCTTCAAATCACATTAATCATGGAATGGAAATACACAGCAACCGAACGTAACAGCGTGACTTTAAACACTTTGTTACAGGAAATGTTCAAAATGTCCTCCGTTAGCGAGGATACATTCATCCACCCTCCGTCGCATGGAATCCCTGATGCGGTGATGCACCCCTGGAGAATGGCATATTGTATCACAGCCGTCCACAATACGAGCACGAAGAGTCTCTACATTTGGTACCGGGGTTGCGTAGACAACAGCTTTCAAATGCCCCATAAATGAAAGTCAGGAGGGTTGAGGTCAGGAGAGCGAGGAGGCCATGGAATTGGTCCGCCTTTACCAACCCATCGGTCACCGAATCTGTTGTTGAGAAGCGTACGAACACTTCGACTGAAATGTGCAGGAGCTGCATCGTGCATGAACCACATGTTGTGTCGTACTTGTAAAGACACGTGTTCTAGCAGCACAGGTAGAATATCCCGTATGAAATCATGATAATGTGCTCTATTGAGCGTAGGTGGAAGAACATGGGGCTCAATCAAGACATCACCAACAATGCCTGCCCAAACGTTCACAGAAAATCTGTGTTGATGACGTGATTGCACAATTGCGTGCGGATTGTCGTCAGGCCACACATGTTGATTGTGAAAATTTACAATTTGATCACGTTGGAATGAAGCCTCATCCATAAAGAGAACATTTGCACTGAAATGACGATTGACACATTGTTGGATGAATCATTCGCGGAAGTGTACCCGTGGTAGCCAATCAGCTGCTGATAGTGCCTGCACACGCTGTACATGATACGGAAACAACTGGTTCTCCCGTAGCACTCTCCATACAGTGACGTGGTCAACGTTATCACGTACAACAGCAACTTCTCTGACGGTGTCATTAGGGTTATCGTCAACTGCACGAATAATTGCCTCGTCCATTGCAGGTATCCTCGTCGTTCTAGGTCTTCCCCAGTCGTGAGTCATAGGCTGGAATGTTCCGTGCTCCCTAAGACGCCGCTCAATTTCTTCGAACGTCTTCCTGTCGGGACACCTTCGTTTTGGAAATCTGTCTCGATACAAACGTACCGCGCCACGGCTATTGCCTCGTGCTAATCCATACATCAAATGGGCATCTGCCAACTCCGCATTTGTAAACATTGCACTGACTGCAAAACCACGTTCGTGATGAACACTAACCTGTTGATGCTACGTACTGATGTGCTTGATGCTAGTACTGTAGAGCAATGAGTCGCATGTCAACACAAGCACCGAAGTCAACATTGCCTTCCTTCAATTGGGCAGACTGGCGGTGAATCGAGGAAGTACAGTACATAATGACGAAAATAAATGAGCTCTAATTTTGAAATTAAGCTTTTCCAGACACATGTCTTTATTTGTGTGTGAGGAATGTTTCCTGAAAATTGGCAGTATCTTTTTGTAACACCCTGTATAGAGGGTCTATACAAGGGAAGTGAACTTGAAGTTAATATTGTAGAAAGAGAGGAGAAAATAGGTGAATATGAGATGGGAGACATGATATGGCGAGAAGAATTTGACACAACACTGAAAGATCTAAGTCGGCACGCGGACCATAGA
The DNA here is from genome assembly GCF_023864275.1 of Schistocerca cancellata. NCBI lineage: Eukaryota > Metazoa > Arthropoda > Insecta > Orthoptera > Acrididae > Schistocerca > Schistocerca cancellata. The sequence continues at coordinate 253,130,707 of NC_064631.1, forward strand.
GTTGACGATATTCCGTGTGTTCTACTAACATTCTCTGCATTCTCTGGAGAGTCAGACATGACTCCTATGCAAGACGTATGAGACAGGGGAAATACCTTCACACTTCAAGAACAATCTAATTATACCAATCCCAAAGACTGCAGATGCTGAAAGGTGTGAATGTTACCGTATAATCGGCTTAGTAACACATGCTTACAAAATACAGACACAAATTATTTACAGAAGAATGGAGAAACTTGTCGACCTCGGGGAATATCAGATTGGTTTCCGCAGAAGTCTAGGAACACGCGAGGCAATACTTACCCTACGACTTACCTTAGTATACAGGTTAAAGGAAGACCAACTGGCGGTCGCAGTGATCGAGCGGTTCTAGGCGCTTCAGTCTCGAACCGCGCGATCGCTACGGTCGCAGGTTCGAATCCTGTCTCCGGCATGGATGTGTATGATGTCCTTAGGTTAGTTAGGTTTAAGTAGTTCTAAGTTCTAGGGGACTGATGACCTCAGCAGTTAAGCCATATAGTGCTCAGAGCCATTTGAATTTGAAGACCAACTACGTTTATGGCTCCTGTACACTTAAAAAATGCTTTTGACATTCTTTGAAATTCTGAAGGTAATGGAGATAAAATAGAGGGAGGCAGAGCTTATTTACAGCTTGCACAGGAAACAAATGGCAGTTACAAGAGTAGATGGGTATGAAAGTGAAGCAGTGGTAGAGAAGGTGATGAGACAGCGTTTAAGCATATCCCTGGTGTCATTCAATCTGTACGTTAAGGAGGCTGTGAATGAAATCAAGGAAAACTTGGTGAAGGACTTACAGTTCAGGTAAAAAAAGTTCGAGGTTTGCTGCTGACAGTGCAATTTTCTCGGAGTTGAACATCAACAAGAGCAAGAAATGTGTAATAGAATGCAGGAGAAGTAATTCAGACCATGCTGAGTGAATTAGGAAATGAGTTACGTAAAGTAGTAGATGACTTTTGTTGTTAGGGCAGTGACATTACTGATTATGGCCAAAGAAGGAAGGATATAAAATATATACCCGCAATGGTAATAAAAGGGTGTCTGAAGAAGAGAAATTTGTTAACACCGTATGTAGATTTAAATGCTGAAAGTCTCTTCTGACAGTATTTGTCTTGATTGTAGCCCTGTACGGATATGAACCGTCGACATAAACAGTTCAGACAAGAAGGGAATAGCACCTTTGAAATGTGTCACTGTAGGAGAACGTTGAAAATTAAATGGGTAGATCGCGTAACTATTGAGGAAGTACTGAACATAAACTAGGAGAAAAAAAATTTCTGTCATAACTTGACTAAAAGGAGGAAGCGCTTGAAAGGATATATTCTGAAACGCCAAGTAAAATTTACAGAAGGAAACCAAGAGATGAATATGGTAAGCAATTATGTAAGTTGCAGTGGTTCTTCGAAGATTAAGAGGCTTGCCCAAGATAGAGTAGCGTCGAAGCTCACATCAGGCTAGTTTCCAGACTGTAGACCGCAACAGCAACATTTTTGCGTATGCATTTACGTTCACACAGATACACCACAAGCCACCTTATGGTGGGCCGTACCATGCACCATTCCCAGATATTTCATGTAATATTCCATTATGTGAGGTAACGGGCGAGTTGTGGCGCTCTGAAAATATTCAAAGTTTGGAGCTGGCGTGGCCACACAGGCTGCTCAGCAGGTGCGGGCCGCTCGCCAGGCTGACCACGTGGTGCCGGACGGTGGCCGAAGCAAGAGGTATCCAGCGGCCGCGCGGACGGGAATTCCATGGTGACGCTGTGTCGATGAAAGAGACTTGTATAACAACGGTGTCAAAGATGGCGAACTTTGTGAAACCGTCCTGGCAGAAATTTCACAGTTCGTATATAAATTAATAGTAGCCAGATGAATCATGATACCTCAAAAGAAACATGTACATTACCATTATTTGCACCACGATTCTGATGGTGGAAAAATATTTTCAATATCTTTATTAGTTAAAAGTTTAGTATCCGACTGTAACTTGTACAAGTAACACCCAGCAACGAATTTCCAAAATCTAAAGGGCTCATCTGATTTCGTTGACCGATGTGTCTTTATAAAGGTATTAATCTAAAGCTAAATTGGTATGAATTACAGGCATGTGACTTGAACAGTACATGAGTTATTGGAGGTCAAAGTGGCCGATTGCTGTCGATTGCGTCAGGCCATAAGACCTCCACAGTTACACGAGAAAACGGTAGCAGTATGCTTATAAATACACTCCTGGAAATTGAAATAAGAACACCGTGAATTCATTGTCCCAGGAAGGGGAAACTTTATTGACACATTCCTGGGGTCAGATACATCACATGATCACACTGACAGAACCACAGGCACATAGACACAGGCAACAGAGCATGCAAATGTCGGCACTAGTACAGTGTATATCCACCTTTCGCAGCAATGCAGGCTGCTATTCTCCCATGGAGACGATCGTAGAGATGCTGGATGTAGTCCTGTGGAACGGCTTGCCATGCCATTTCCACCTGGCGCCTCAGTTGGACCAGCGTTCGTGCTGGACGTGCAGACCGCGTGAGACGACGCTTCATCCAGTCACAAACATTCTCAGTAGGGGACAGATCCGGAGATCTTGCTGGCCAGGGTAGTTGACTTATACCTTCTAGAGCACGTTGGGTGGCACGGGATACATGCGGACGTGCATTGTCCTGTTGGAACAGCAAGTTCCCTTGCCAGTCTAGGAATGGTAGAACGATGGGTTCGATGACGGTTTGGATGTACCGTGCACTACTCAGTGTCCCCTCGACGATCACCAGTGGTGTACGGCCAGTGTAGGAGATCGCTCCCCACACCATGATGCCGGGTGTTGGCCCTGTGTGCCTCGGTCGTATGCAGTGCTGATTGTGGCGCTCACCTGCACGGCGCCAAACACGCATACGACCATCATTGGCACCAAGGCAGAAGCGACTCTCTTCGCTGAAGACGACACGTCTCCATTCGTCCCTCCATTCACGCCTGTCGCGACACCACCGGAGGCGGTCTGCACGATGTTGGGGAGTGAGCGGAAGACGGCCTAACGGTGTGCGGGACCGTAGCCCAGCTTCATGGAGACGGTTGCGAATGGTCCTCGCCGATACCCCAGGAGCAACAGTGTCCCTAATTTGCTGGGAAGTGGCGGTGCGGTCCCCTACGGCACTGCGTAGGATCCTACGGTCTTGGCGTGCATCCGTGCGTCGCTGCGGTCCGGTCCCAGGTCGACGGGCACGTGCACCTTCCGCCGACCACTGGCGACAACATCGATGTACTGTGGAGACCTCACGCCCCACGTGTTGAGCAATTCGGCGGTACGTCCACCCGGCCTCCCGCATGCCCACTACACGCCCTCGCTCAAAGTCCGTCAACTGCACATATGGTTCACGTCCACGCTGTCGCGGCATGCTACCAGTGTTAAAGACTGCGATGGAGCTCCGTATGCCACGGCAAACTGGCTGACACTGACGGCGGCGGTGCACAAATGCTGCGCAGCTAGCGCCATTCGACGGCCAACACCGCTGTTCCTGGCGTGTCCGCTGTGCCGTGCGTGTGATCATTGCTTGTACAGCCCTCTCGCAGTGTCCGGAGCAAGTATGGTGGGTCTGACACACCGGTGTCAATGTGTTCTTTTTTCCATTTCCAGGAGTGTATATTGATTCCTCTCTGTCTCTGTTAATTCCCGAAATATGCTATTTATGAAGAAGCTGGTCAATTATTTACTGTGTTTTAGACAGCACAGAGACGTTAGGCTACTGGCCTACTTTTGCTTGCTATTCTTTTTATATATGTCTAATTAATTTGCTTAATAATATGTGTTAGAGCGTGTTTATGGTCCACCCATAGGAATATTTATTTAATTTCAAGTTGCTTAAATGTAAAACCAGCATTTCGTATGTCTTTCAATAGATATGTGAGTATGCGTGGCTTGGAGACATGGGGGGAGCGCTCATGAATGGGGAGACTGGATGGAAGTGGGAGAAAAGCATCGGTTTGAGAGAAGACAAGGAAAGTTCTGGATAGGAGGGAGGACGGCACGGAGGACGCACGGTCGGAGGGAAGTCTTTGTCAGTGGAGCAGCTTTGCGCGTGGTAGCGGAGGATAGAAACCATTTGGAGTGCCGACCTGTGCTCTTGTGTGATTTCCATGGCTTCTGCAGTGAAGACATAGTGTGCTGTCAGAAGTGAATATCTCATGGGCTATGTTGTTGTTCATAACTAATTCCGTGAAGTAGGAATCTATTATTTCCCTGTTACTCAACTCATATTTTACTTCATTGCTGGACCATCGACACCAATAAGTGTTTTGCAGAAATATACGGCATTCTCAAAAGTACTTCTACTACCGTACTCATCATTTAAAGTCGTTAAGATAGTACCTGCAGATTTTATTTAATTGCAATCTATCATTTATAAACTACTATGTTGCATTAAAAATTCCCGTCCATTCGATTCGTGTGAATATTCATATTGTATACTGTAGACTCAGCAGTCTTTGGCTTGGAATGCGGCAACTACGTATCCCAACCCCTAGAAAAAGAAACCAGCCAAAACTTTCAATAGCTTACGACGTTATCCGCTACGTCATTTACATACAGAGTATTGCAAACATTAATAGCCCCGTAGAGCTCCCCTGCGCTACGTGTATGTTTCCCCTTGAGTTACACCTCTTATTTCTCTTTGCTAGAATGTCCTGAAACCAGCCATTTGATCTGCTACTCGGTAAGATTGTACCAGTGGCGCTTCGCGCATTTTTCTCTAGTGGTTCACTGTAAAATGGTCTACAACGTTTGAAATGACTAACACACATGATTTAATAATAATAAAAAATAACTACTCTACGGAAATACACTTACTTTACGATGGATGCTTGCACGAATAATCCAATCTCTGCTCATTAAGATCAGAGACTCTGTCAATGAAGCGTTCAATCAATTCACTGAATTCTGCAAGGCTGCTGACAATGTCCTTCTTGATTGAGTGCGCTGCTACTGCTGTTAGCAGCTGCTGACTCACAGCACGTCGCAGGAAACCTTCAGGATAGAGAAAGATCGGTCAGCGTCAGAATATGTCGCCGGTATGGCAACAGTTATTTTCAGGAGATTCGTTGATTGACTACAATGTTTCTGCAAATTACTTTCGAATAGGAATTTCAGAATTTTGTAAACTCATTCCTCGTGTTTAATATCTGAACTTTTGTTCTCGGTTTATTGCCTTCAAAGATGGGATTTATTTTGCAAGAGGCCTGTAGCTATGTTTGCAGAAAGTGACCTGCATACAACACACACTTTTCGGAATTAAATAAAACTGCAGCTACGAGATATCCGGTAAATTCAATACTTTCAGCAAATTGAGCGTTAATTTTATCTCACACTTCTTTTGAAACAACAGCTTTTTGAATTACGTATCCTGTCCCCATGTCTGCGCAAGATGCAGCAGCTTTCTGCACGTGGAAATCATGTCAGGTAAGTTAGGTCGAACATATTTTCGCAGTGTTCTACCCCTTGTTGTACACACACTGGGTCAACTACAACATTTTTGTAATTGACTGTACTATACAGCAACGTTGGCACAATATGATTGTAAATGCAGACAACCAAAATAGAAATGCAGGGTTCCTTCATTTCAGACGGTGCACTGTTGCTTAAATAATTGTAATGGTTGGTCGAGATCGACTCTCAGTATTCTCCAGGCATCCTACGAGTCACTATTTTCACACACAGCTTGCACAGTTCTTGCTTCAAAATTCCACCTTGTGTAGGGAACATGGCAGACTTTCCCGCTCAGTACGTCAGTAACACACTGTGAAGAACATGTGTAAAACTAAGAAGCTCACCAAGGTCAACCAAATATCTTCTAACATACGTATTCTGACTCTCTGCATAGGTTAAAATTAGATCCTGCGTTTGGGCATAAAAACGAACTACATAGGCATGTTCAAAATATTCATTCAGAAAAGTCTGTGCACCTGAAAAACGACCACTCATGACACCTGTGCAATTGTAGCTCTGAGAAATAACTATACTTCGATTTCTCTAAGCGATTATCCTAACGTTTTTGGGCTCTGTTGACGAGGTGTCTTGAATGTCAAAGACCTTGCTATCTGACTATAATTATAATTTTTTTTGCTGTGTCATAGTAAACCTCCATTAAAGAAGAACGAATATAATTTTGAATATGTTTACATGTGCCTTTGAAAACAGCAGCCTTTCTAAAGATGATCGTTAAATACGGTATCAGATCCAGCAATGAAACCTTAATGAAAAGTAGAACACGTTGGGAAATTCTTATATTTGATGAGTTACTGCATCCACAATTTTCACGAAGTGCAACCTCAGAAACACCACAAACTACAACAGATCACTCAGTATTAGACAGTGTGTAACGATATTGGCGAATCTGATGATTGTGTCTAGAACCTGTGTATCGGGAGAATGACTAATGCGTGCACAGTGACAGATGGTCTGAAGCGGGTTCAGTCGGGTACGTAGTTCTAATTTTCATCCAACAGAGAACAGCAGTGCACGGAGACTTTCAAGAAACAGGTAAAGAGCATGTTTTTGTGATTTGTTCTGTTGATTTCTTGAAGGATTTTTGTTTACTTATCTCTGTACAGTTTTGTATATGCTGTTAGTAGTGTCAATGATGCGTGAATGTGGTCTAAAGTAAATATGTAGATCATTCTTCTACTGATGAACGCTACACGACGGGGGAATTTTGTACCATAATATGTCAAGGAAGTCTATGGGGAAAGGAAAGCTAATTAGAGTGCAAATGAAAATAGTGAATAACTTAAAATATAAACAAAATATCAGAATGCTAAATATTAATTTCAAGAAAAAGTACATTTCGAAATCATGTTATTTCTTGATTGGTTGGTCATGAAAAGCGTGAACTAACAAGGGTCAATAATGTTCTACTATTGACCTTAAAGAAAACTGCCGAATCAGAACGGAGTATTCTCCGCTTGTCTTTTCTCTTGGAGATAGAGTAAGCTTACAGTTGTCTAGAGGAGTCGGAGCCCTACCTTTCGATGGTACGGTTGTGTGTAGTATGAGATCCGAAGGAAGTTATAATTCGCCGGTATTCGTTGTGCTACATGCCTCAAAAGTGCTTTAAAGTGAAGGCAATGCGTTTTTTAGAAAGTATGCATTTTTAAGCAATTTTGTGTATGAGAATAGACAGTAATTTCCCGTGGCATATTGAGCAGATCGATGATTAACAACTTGAGTGTATTAGACACCGAAAACTTTAGAGAATGGCGGGCATTTTCATTTAAGAACAATTCGTGCTTAGTAGCTGTTCAGATTATGGGTAATACGCAAATGAAAGGGTTTGTGCTTGACTGTGTTAAGATTAGCACGGGCTTTGAAGTGAACGTGTACAATATCAACGTTAAGAATATAGCAAATTTTTGCCATTGCTTCCACCTTTCATTCAATATTAAGACCTTTTCCCGATTCTTGGAATAGTTAATTGTATACAGCCTGGTGCGAGTTGCAGTACGGTAGGTTTCTGCTCGGCTATCCTACCGGCGATCTGCTGCAGCGAGTTCACTGGTAGCTGCAGATAAAGGACGGAAAGAGGAGCGCCGACGAAGTGTCTTTCCATTGGCTGCCTACAAGATCTATCCAGTTGTTTTGTAAAACCACTTTTCCTAAAATATCGCGATCTGGACAAATCCGTCCTTTTTTCTCTTTTGACTTCTTCGATAAATGTCTGAAGTCAGCAACGCCTCATAATTAAGTACTTTTCTGTCATAGAGGCAGAAGAATGGATGATTTTAAATTTTAAATTTTTTTGCACTCTAACATTCTGTCAGATGAATATTTCTGTGGGATCCACTGCTCCGCTTGCCACAGAACGAACCGCCGCTTGCTCGTACTTTTTTCACTAAAAGAGAGTGCGAAAGGGCGAAGTGAATGAAAACATCATTAACCTGGGTCTCGTTCTCTTTGCTCTAGACGTTATTGACGATGCCCTTTTTTCCAGCCGCTTAGTGCCTTTCGTTGGCCAACTGACTACGAGAAGGTGCTGTTAGAAGAGAAGCTATGACCAGTACTTCATTCTTCGGCTGAGTGCATTCCTGTGTGTGACTTCTGTTCTAGAAGTACCAGAATCTGCATACAGTAAAGGTATCCAATGGCTCACCAAATGTAAGTTATCATCGTCTGCACGATAGCAAGGAACTGGTGCAACTGAAAGTGGGCATTTATGTTAGACTGGAAAAGTTAATATGGGCTATTGCTTCTTGGATTATTCACTTGTTAGTAATCTGGCAACACCAGGAATCGTTGCAGAAACAGCAGCATTTTGCACGGACGTCCCAACATTCAGAGCTTATTGGTATAGAGACTTCCGACAACATGTAACCAAAGCGAAAACTATGGGAACGAAGAAGTGCACCGTCACGGTGGGACACATATTCCTCATCAGATGCCTCCAGTATTACAAGCATGGTGAACTCTACCGCCAACAGGATGAAACAGAAAAGTATATCAACTGCAAAGACTGATTGTTGTTTCAGTTGACAATCATCGTCAGTCACTGCAGTGCAGAACATCAGTACTGTGGCGTTAATTTAACGAGTAAAATGAACTGACTTGGGAAAGTCAGAATGTAGGTGATAAGACAAAACAGTAACTGGCTCGACCTGAAACTTCGATATCGCCTGTCGGGCTTGAGCTGTGACGTATTGGTTTTGTGGTGGGTGATGTCATACGTGTTCGGAACGTTGGTTTGTTATCGTTAGGGGCACTATTGTCACCTTATGCTGTGTTTGTAATCTGTATTGGATATATACATAGCGTTGCAAAATTTGATGGAGTGGGCATGTTACTGAAGCGACCAATTTAGTAACTTAAGAAAAAGATGTGTTTACGCTGTACTCCGCTTACGCTCTTAATCAACTAGAGTTTAAACGTGATCTTTGGTTGTCTTGGTAACGTGAGTACACAGTGATTACAACTTATGTGAACTTTTACACACTTCAAAGATGGGCCAACCTGTAATGTAATGAAATTAATAACTTATTACTGAATAAGGAAAGCTAAGCTGATACATCAACAATTAAGAAAAAAAATATTGTTCAAATGGCTCTGAGCAATATGGGACGTTACATCAGAGGTCATCAGTCCCCTAGACTTAGAACCAATTAAACCTAACTAACCTAAGGACACAACACACATCCATGCCCGAGGCAGGATTCGAACCTGCCACCAAAGCAGCAGCGCGGTTCCGGACTAAAGCGCCTAGAACAGCTCTGCCACAACGGCCGGTAACAATTAGGAAAAACGTAAGTCTTCAAAAGGTTATTGTAAATTAAGACTCGTTAACCTAACGTAAAGTGTGAAGAAAGCAATGTTAGTAATTGAAAGTAATGTACAAGGATGTAGCAGAATTAGTTCAGTTTGGTTGCCTACAGAATGAAGTCGCAAGATCCAGATTTGTGCGTAACAAGTCACGTACAAGAACACAAAGAGTTTTTACGCGTAATTTGAAGGATTTTGCGATTTTCTGTTGAGGTGTATTAGTGAATCCATGTAACCGCATTTTGTCCATTTCTGTAATTTCTTGCTTTCTGTGTCGGTTTTGGAGTGTTCCGTCGAGCTATGTTGGTAAGTGATGTGCTTGCTACCGTATTTCGTTAACTTTCGTGACATTGGCTACCAGTACTGGTATTACTTTTTCGCTTTCTGTCCTGATATTGCCTTTTGGTTTTTTGTATTGGTGTCAGGCTTTTCAGTTAATTTATATATATGGTGTGATGTCTTCGATATCAGTTGAATTTCTCTAATTTGATGCTTTATTTCTGCAATTTCGATGCCAACCTCAGCATACTATTCTTCATTGTACTCTTATGGTTGTTTCGTATACTTCAGTATTTTTGGGATTCTGTGGTTTTTACTTGAGAACATAACTCCCCAAATTGCACACTTTCATCATAAGGCTAAACATTTATTATTCAGAATTTTTATGTTTCTGAATTTGATTTCTATACTTTGGTTTTATGGGATCTGGTGATTATGACGTCATGATAGCCAATTTTTAAATCAAAATTGTGTTGCATTTTGAGGCTTGTGATGATCATATTTGTCAAAGTTGACGGGTGTTATCGAAGGCTCTCGTCTTCCCCAAGAATTCACCATACTTGAAACACAGAGCCGTATCCGCGACCGTGAGAGTTCGCCCCTGTTTGGCCTTAGGAGGGGAGGGGCGCACAAGGCGACGGCTGTCTCCTCCACATGCAATCGCGGCCGGTCACAGCTGTTAATCAGTTTAGGAAAGACGTAATGCGTTTTTACGTCGCAGGATGGCAATTACTGGACGGGAGAGGCAAATGTATCAGTTGAAATGCTCGAGCGATGTGCTGTGCTGCTGTAACGACATAACAGCACACAGCTTTCGCCCAGATGTGAGCAATGCTGTTATTTAGTAGTAGGGAAGCATCAGTTCTCTACATTCTGTAATTTCCTGCAAGCGATATTATCGACTGCGCTATTGCCATGGCACATGTTGATTAGTTTGATAGTTTAGAGCGACTATAACAGAATATCTTGTAATAGTGAATCCTGTCGGAAGTGCTCTACAGATGAGCAGGATGAAGCCACAGCATTGTGTTATGTGGAAAGTCATTTAGACTTCTTATCGGAATTTTGAGGATTGTCAGTGCTACACGTGTGTGGAACTCTCTTAAAAACGACTACCGTTGATTTCCCGTTTTAATTATATTGTACGCAATGTACGAAACCAGAACGATCAGGAATAACACGTAGTTCGTTAGATGTCAACTGACGTTTCAACATAGAATTACTTTAGTCTCTTGCTGGGTTAAAGAATTTACGTTAGTATTCACTGCTACAGAAAGTTCTTTAAGTACAATTATTGTTGGTGATTATTTTGATTTTAGGCGTGAGTTGTGTAATGAGATTGTTGTGAAATTTAGGAAGTGCAGTAGCTGTATTTTCACCGTTTGCCTTAGGAGGCCAAAATTTTCCTTGTGAGACGCTCACAGTTTCTTTGAGAGGTTGCTACAGCTAATCGGACTGTCACAGAGGGGAAGTGCTCCATTCTGCTTTTGCTTTAGAACTTATTTCATAGTTCTAAGTACTTTGACACTCGACAGCAAGACGTCTCAACAATCCATTTATTGTGAAGGAAGCAAGAACTTTTTTCTGGAAAAGGAGTTACATATGATGTAGTTAACGAAGTACACCTTTTTATGCGTGCAATGTGTTGTTAAGTAACAATGCAATAGCGCTGGTTGCAGGGGACTTTTCAGATTCTAGTAAATATACACAAATAAATGTAGCCATCCTGAAACTAAGACTGTGTCTGAGCTCATAAATCCAACGAAGAAAGGTTCTGAAGCAGCACTGGAGTGTTGTCATTTAACAAGTTTTGACAGCTGCCCTCTAACAACCTTGTGTCGAATTCACGTGAAACACCACCAACAGAGATGTTGAAAAAACTTTCATGAATTAGTAATTACATTCAGAAGATTTATCGATTAGGCCCTTGCCGTATTCCCCACTTATGTGTGAACCATGACTTTCGTTTTATTTCAAATACTTCACTGCAGATTCAAGTGGCCATAGTAACACTCTCATAGAATTTAAACTTTCGCTTAAGTTTTCTTCAGATTTTTATTTCGTTTCATTATCCTTCAGTTAAAGTAAATCAACTGTCCACAACTTTAACGGACCTTTATATCTTCGGAATATGAGATACCTATGTCCGTCCATTATTTGAAGTAATGGGGCGTCCCGTCCAGTACCTTTAAATTCTACGTCTTTGTGTGCTGTGTTATATTAACGTCACCAGTTTCTACTTTGCATGTAAGAGATCAGAGTCCTCCAGATAGATTACCCTCTTCCCAGGCAATGTTTGCAAACAGGGGGATCGGTGAAGTTTTATTCCTAGCGGACCTGAATATCATGTAGCCCACGCATGTTTCTAGTGGGACTTATTAAATTTTAACATTATCGAATGCTGAATAAGCTAAAATGCATCAGCTTATTTTCTGTCGTGGTAATATAATTAGAAAATACGTTAAAATGGTACAGACCTAGCAATCTACTGAACGTCATCACAAGAATAAATAAATTTAGGAGCTGTGTACCTAACTTTTTCGCAACTATGTGGAAGAGACTTATTGACATGCTATCGCATTATTCTGAAAACAGAAATTCCAGCGTGGCCGACCTTAGGCACAGTGTAACCGACAACATTCTGAAAGTTATTTAGACAACTGCGACGAATACAATGCACTTTACTATTCCATTATCGTACTGCATAACACCGACCACATTTTAGGACGAACAATTATTTGTTTCACCTTACATTTTTTCCATATCTATAAACTATCAAATGCAGTACTGAAGTACCTTATAATTTTACGTTATATCGCCTTATCCTAGTTTTTTGAGTTGTAGGTCGGGAGTTATTACCTGTCATTTCGATTTTTTGTGTATTCCTTCTACTTTTAACGCCTACCATGAACTAAGTTGTCTACGTCTACTTGAGTACTCTGCTATTCACCATATAGTGGCTGGCAGAGGGTTCAACAAATCACCTTCAAGCTCTCTACCGTTCCACACTCGAACGGCGCGCGGGAAAAACGAGCACTTAAATTTTTCTGTGCGAGCCCTGATTTTTCTTATTTGATCATGATGATCATTTCTCCCTATGTAGGTGGGTGCCAACACAATGTTTTCGCAATCGAGGGCGAGAACTGGTGATTGAAATTTCATGAGAAGATGTCGTCGCAATGAAAAACACCTTTGTTTTAATTATTGACACTCCAATTCACGTATCATGTCTGTGGAACAATCTCCCCTATTTCGAGATAGTACAAAATGAACCGCCATTCTTTGAACTGTTTCGATGCCATCCGTCAGTCCCACCTGATGCGGATCCCACACCACGCAGCAATACTCCAGAATCTGGCGGACAAGCGTGGTGTAAGCAGTTTCTTTAGTAAACCTGTTGCTGCTACTAAGTGTTCTGCCATGAATCACAGTCTTTGGTTTGCTCTGCCCACAACATTATCTATGTGATCGTTTCTGTTTAGGTTATTTGTAATTGTAATCCCTAAGTATTAAGTTGAATTTACAGCCTTCAGATTTGTGTGACTTATCGTGTAATCGAAATTTAGCGGATTTCTTTTAGTACTCATGTGAATAACTACACTCTTTTCTTTATTCATGGTCAGTTGCAACTTTTCGCACCATACAGATATCTTATCTAAATCATTTTGCAATTCATTTTGGTCATCTGATGACTTTACAAGACGGTAAATCTGTGAAAAATCTAATTGTATTTGATCATAGAGATTAGAGGATATTCCGTCCTTCACTACTGAATTTACGTGTGTTTACCAAACTTTTTCGCCTAATCGTGCTAGCCGCTTCAGAGGTCTTTAATATACAGTATATTTGTAATCAGTTTTTGTCTATACAATAAAGGAAAATGTAAGCTGCAACTGACGAAAAATGGTCCAAATATTAACATTTTCGTTTACGTTATTATTTCAGACAAAAGTACTTAGAAAGGTGTAAAAGAAGTTACTTATCATTGTTATCTAACGAAATATCTTAAAATTACCACGATACTCTTATACATTTTCATTAATTTATTTTTGCGACATAATAGCTGAGTCACTCTCTTCAGATTGAAGTTAACTGTACTGCCATGAACATTGCAGAATGCTCCAATCTGTGACAAAATCTTTACGTCTAGGTGATCCAGATGTATAAGCTGCACATATAGCTCTTGTCGTACCCCCATAAATCTTCCAAACGACTCTTCTTTACTTTTGGTGAAAAAAATAAAAATTGAAATAAAAACGTGCCTTCTTCAACAGCATTTTCCTCTGTAACATTAGCCGTGAAAGTAAAATTTAACGTCATAACAAATCAAGGGGATAGGGGCCACAGTATAAGTAGCAGTGGTCACGAACCCTCTCTGAATTCTCAGTCGACCTTAAGGCTGAGCATTATGGTCGCACTACTCATTCCTTTGTTTACTCGTTTGAGGTTCATCCACGTGCTAGTCAATTGTTATTTTGCCAGTGCAGTTCAGTGGATCGCAGCATCAGTTTGATTGCATTAAGTGTGCTTTGATTTATGTGTCCCACTCGTCACGCTTCTGTTGTGACCAGCTGCTGAGTGTGTTTACATACCTACTACTTCATACCCACAGACACTGATCAGGCAGAATGTTATGGCCACCGACCCACTGTCGATATAAACACGTCCAGGCGATAGCAGCGTCGCATGGCGAGGAATGACTGCTAGTCAGACAAACGCCCGGTGCATCTAGTATCGGTGAGCGTGCCGTCCGCGTGTAGAATGGGGGAGGCCGGCGATCTATCTGAGTCTGACCGAGGGCCGATAGTGTTGGCCCGGAGGCTTGGTACGTGCGTTTCGGAAACTGCAGGAATTGTCGCATTACAGATGTCGGAGATCTAAGATGGGCAGACTGGTAAAACAGGACAGACAACTAACTATGGCAGACTTGTGACGAAGCGCCTCCATAGCCGACGACACATATTTGGGTCAGTGTTAACACCACGACATCGGAAACTACGACTAAATTGGTCTCGTGACCATCGGCACTGGACATTGGCGCAGTCGCAGAGCGTTGTAGGGTCTGATTAATCTCCGTACTTTCTTTATCACGTGGATGGGAGGGCGCGAATCCGTCTCTTGTAGGGCCTTGTCGTTCCTTGACCCTTTACTGTAGGATGGCGACTAGCGGGTCGCGGCTCCATTACGCTCTGGGAAACATCCATGGGTCCAGTGGAGCTTTTGCAATGTACCATGACGGCCAAGGAGTGCCGTGCACTGGTTGCAGACCACGGATATCCCTTCACGACGATCGTGTTTCCTTATGGCAGTGGCATTTTTTTGGTGCCATATGACAAGGTCAGGAGTGTGATGGAGTGGAGTGTGTGGAGTGGTTCGAGGAACCAGTTGATGTGTTGGCCCTCCCATCTCGACACATCTGAACCCGATCGAAGACATCTGGGCACGTGGCGTTAGACCTCATCGCACTCCTCCCCTCAGTTTAGGGGAATAAGCGACTTGTGTGTGCAGATGTGGTACCAAATCCCTTCAGAGGCCTACCAACGCCTCACTGCATCCCTGCCACGACACGTCGCACTTGACACCCGTGTCAGAGGTGGACATAACGACTATTAGGTCGATGGTCGTAATGTTCTGCTTGATCGGTCTAGTTTTCTACGTACAAGTATAGACAGTAGTTAATGAGTGAACAATGTATGCTGAGGGCGTCAAATGTCGATTACGTTTTAGTTCCTGCGTGTGTAGGACCATATTACATGTGGCTCACTGAGTTGAATAGTAAATATCGGAATTATAGGGACTACTTTGTTATGCTTAGGGGCAGACATTTTGTAGTGATTCTACTATTTCGAGTGTTAACATTAGTGTCAATGATTTTCCTGTTAAGCTTCATACGCAAATTTTGAAAGAGAAGTCCTGTGGATTCCAAATTTTTCAATTCCAGTGCCATTGTCACAACAGTTTTCTTTTACTATCATTTCTTATAATCATTTTGTAACTAATGAAAATAACAAGTATGATTTATGCACGTATAACGTCCGCTTTCATCGACGGAGAGGTAATGGCAGACAGGGCTCGCATTGGATAGAAAATCGAATGAGTGCTATTCCTAAGGAACCATTATTGCGTTTGCCTTAATGTACTAAGAGAAGCCATCGACCCCTAGATCTTGCTGGCCGAAAGAGAACTTCAACCACCCTCATGCGAGTCCCCTGCATTACCACAACGTCGCCTGTTGCAAATAAAAGAAATCACGAGACGTGTTATATCATTAATCCAAAGATTTATTGGGCTGGTAACTGTGGTTACAGGTGGTATTGGCCGCGGTATCGCGGTCGCACATGTAACAGAAAGACTGTCTTCTCCAGACGTCGCGTTGGTGGCCACGCGTGAACACATCCAGCGTCTGGCATGGCGGCTCTCAAGAGCTGCGCGGTGTGAAGTACAGACCTCCAAGGTGGGCGCGGAGGACACTGGAGTGATCTGCCGACAAATATAAATTTCAAAATTATAAACGTCGCCCTATTATGGTGGGTTGATACGGCATCTGTAAAGGAAAGTGCTAAATTATCGTAGGACCACATGCTAATAAATGGTCGTTTTCTGTATCCATAGAAGGGGTCTGTGTTTCTATCGCGCCTACTCTTGAACCCTAGAATACTAATTATCGCAAATATGGAAACTGCCAACAGTGAATGTTAGCCTATTTACTCCTCCCGGAGTGTGGTCTATTGTGGTGAAATGATCTACTAAATTATTGTATCATGATGGTAGATAGTTGTTACAAAGAACAGAATAATTGTGAGTTAGTCGATATCTCACGCAGACGCATGTATTATCCTCACCTGAACTATATTCAATAAGGAACGGAGAGAATTGTGACTGTTGGTAAATGCATCCATACCAAAATAGTAGAGTTTCTTAAAACAAGTTGTGCAAATGTTCAGTTTAAATTCGGAGAGCTTCAAGGATAACAGAAAAATAAACGGTCATGCTGCATAAGAAATCAGGTTAAAATACCAAGTATAATCGTGGGACGCTGAAGGTGACACTGTGCTGAAAACTGTTTTATGGTCAGGAGGGGGCATAGGAGAATTTCTTCTGAAAGGCTCACCGTAATGTGAAAGGGCAGCCAACCGTATTGTATGTACCATTGATTCTTGACATTATGTATATTCTACCAATACTAGAGCGAAAAGAAATGTAGCTCGCGAAAGGATTATGTAGCTGATCACAGTTCACAACTGGTATAAAACCAGGGCAGTCTATGGGTACCGACAAAATTTATGGGTCGACCATAGAATTTGGTAGCCATGGTGATATATCTAAGCTGATAGCATTTCAGTTATATTAAAAATCGTAAAATTGTAGACTCGGAAATTATCTTCAAGATTCCCCTTCTGAAGGGATCTACCATGTGGTCATGAAACGAGAAATACACTTAGAAACCAAAATCTGTTGTTCTCTACAAAAATCTAAGTACCACTCACCGTAACAGCACAGCTTTAATCCTCCTCCTGCAGCCGTCTCTGCAGCAACTCCACGAAAAAAGCGTCCAGTGTGAACTGACGCTCCTGTTGGAAAAGGTCTTTTTACTTTCATGTTATGTAACATGTGAAGTGATTCAGAATTTGTGCTAGTTCCTGTCATATAAAAGTGTAGCGAATTGTAACATTTACCACAAATTAGCACGGTTCAGGTATCGAAAAAAGATTATAGTAATTCAATTTAGTATCCAACTAACACAATTCGATTAACATCTCAGATACTATTAATACTAACAAACAACTAATAACCCATTATCTTTATTAATTTTCTATGTACGACTGGTTAATGGTGTGCTTCTGAGGTTATTCCGTGTTGTTGTTCCTGCTTTATGGTCAAAATTTCAACAACTGACCGAGCCATCTTCTTCAGATCGTGAGACGTTTCCTGACTGATTTGAGTCAAGCAGAGCGTACATTACCGCAAAGTTCGCAGCAAATGAAGTTGATGGCTGGGACGTCTGTGGAAGTCTCGTGCACAAAATGAACACAACAATTCGGCCTAACACCCGGAAGCAGACCAGTGACTAGTATCATATTCGAGTAAGTTATCATGTAGTGAGAGATCGAAAAATTCAGTTTAAAACCAAATGCTACTCTTCCTCACACTGTTCAAAAGTTCTACTAACCGGAGGAGGACGGACTTCTTTCTCTTCCTGCAGCCGCTTCTGCAGCACCTCCTCAAAAAACGCGTCCAAAGTGAACTGACGCTCCTGTTGGAAAAGAACTTATTAGTTTGTGTTAGCCAACATGTGCAGTAATCCAAAATAATTGCTAGTTTCTATCATATACAAGTGTTACCATGTGTTACATTTATCATAAATTTAGCAGTGTACAGGTATCGGTATTAAATTTACAGTAACTCAACTTAGTATCCAAGAAATACCAGTCGTGTGATGACTCCGCAACAATTAATACTAACAAATAACTAATATCCCATTATCTTTATTATTTTCTGGGCACGACTGGTTAATGATGTGCTTCTGGGGTTACGCCGTGTTGTTGTTCCTCGTTTATGGTCAACATTTCAACAACTGACCGAGCCATGTTCTTCAAGAGGTATGACGTTCCCTGACTGGTTTCAGTCCAAGCAGCGAGTACACATTACTGCAAAGTTCTCAGCACATGAAGTTGATCGCTGGGACGTCCGTCGAAGTACTGTGCACAAAATTAACACAACAATTCGGCCTAACACCCGGAAGCAGACCAGAAACTAGTATCGTATTCTAGAGTAAGTTGGCATGTAGTAATAAAACGAAAAATTCACTTTGAAACCAAATGCTCCTATTCCTTCTAGTGTTGTAATTTACACTCACCGAAACAGAAAGGACTTCTTTCTCTTCCTGCAGCCGCTTGTGCAGTATCTCCTCAAAAAACGAATCCAGGGTGAACTGACGCTCCTGTAAGGAAAAGAACTTATTAGTTTGATTAGTCGTAGAGCATGTTTGGTAATTCAGAGATAGCGCTAGTTCTTTACATATACATGTGTTACAATATCTTACATTTATTTCGAATTTTTGGCCTAGAGACAGTGGTAGTGAGTATTCACTGTCTATCTGTAGTATCAGCTAGAATTTTCTTCTTCCGACGTTCACTACCACTATCCTACGTATTATGAGTTAAACTGGAATGACAGGGGCCTAGAATGTAACTTCTTGAGCAACGGTCTTTTTATTTCGAGCTCCTCCTTGTTCTTTCTCTGTAAAGAAAAGTAAATGTAACCGTAACAAGTTTTGCTAACAGTCCTGTTTCTCTGTTCTCTGACTCCACTGTACATTTCCTTTGGTCAGTCTCATATTAAACACTGCCAGCAGGTAACTGGTTGGGCAACCAGATGGTCTGCAATGTCGTCTTCAACCAGTCGATCTCGTTGGCAGCATATTAAGTGAAGCTCTGCTCCTAGAATATTTTTCACCATAATTCTTTACAACTTGAGAGAGATGTTACCATTCTCAAGCCTCTCACATAGTTATTTGTTCAGTGTTAACATTTACCACACCAAATTTTCCGGAATGATAAATGGTTAGAATCAACTGTCCATGTTTGAGGTCAGTGTTAAGTTTAATGGGCTTAAATATAATTGTCAGAATTGTTTAAACAGCATTCAGGTTCGATTATCAACATGATCTTACCTAATGCGACAAGTCCGGATATAATGTGGTAATAACAGGGAGGAGAGGAGCTAGGGCCAGTGGGATCTGTGGAAAAGAGCCAGCAGATAATACAGCGAAGGAGGTCTGCAGGGAACACAGCGAGAGACAGTGTGAGGCTGCCCTGCAGGTCAGAGAATATACGACTGTGACATGTTGAAGTCAGCCTGGCTCCCATCCGAATAGGACACATTTCTAATGGCTTCATACTCATGTTAAACGACCACTATATCTGTGGCGCATGTAGTATTAGAATTCTTATAGTCCATATTTTACGGCGCTTTATCCTTTGATGCGATGACAGAAGTAAATTTGGAAGACGACTCAATCTCTTTGTTTTTCTTGAAGTCGAGACGACAATGGCAAATTTTAAAAATTTTATGTAGGTCTGGAGATAAGCTCAAGTTTTAAGATGACGACTATTGTGAGGTGTTGAGTGACTAGCCCATCGGACTTCGCCCCAGTGATCAACAAATCCATCCATCCATCAGTGTCATTCATTGCTGCCGGTATTTTATATCCGATCACGATCCGGAAGAGCAGTATGCTAACCACATGTTCCTCCATACAGTGACGTCCTTCGGCTGACGACGACGAGGCTGTCGATCGGTACCTTTGGAACTTCAGAGGCCTGTTTGGACGGAGTTAGGTAGTTAGGTGGTATTTCATAAAATCCTCACAATCATCACTCGAGCAGAGATGCCTATCTAAGACGTGTTATTTGCAATGACGTGTCACATGGGATGTTCATAGCAAACCAAACATGCATTTACAGTAAATCGTAACAGTCTGTAATATCTTCTGACCATGTTATGTACAATCAGTTAGCTCTCAGACATTACTGCTTTGCGAGTTATGTCACTGCAATATAACGTGGCTCACCTGTACAGTACCCCGAACAGCGACCAAGTTCTCCAGTCGCAGACCGTTGTCTCTCTCCCCTCCCAAACACCGGGAGAAAAACTTCTTCATGCGTCGGAACATTGCTGTAACGATAATAAACAGCACGTTAGACATGACCAAACCGTGTCTACGAGTAAGTTTCACAGCAATGGAACTCGATTGCAAGAAAAACCTGTGACCGTGACGACATGACTGTAACCTTAGCTTTTGTAAAAAAAAAAAAAAAGCAGCTGCTTGTATCAAAAACGACATGTACAGTCTATATAATTGATTGAGATTATACATTTTTTACTAGTCGAGAATCATTTATTTTAATTCTGTGTCAGTAATTCGTAGTGCGTGAATCAAAACAATAACAGTTATTCGAAGTTAAGCAATCGCGTGTTCATTAAGTGGCACATTTACTCTGAAGAGAATACATTTATTGATAGCAACTATCTGAAGGCTTATCTATTAACCTAATCTTCATTAGCAAGTCATTACAATACTACAGTAGTTTCAGATATACACCCACTTCAGTTATTACAACTTCAGATTATGTCATCTATTACAGCATGATATGCGGAATATCTTCCCCTGGGGCAGGAACTAGAATTTGTTTTTTGTGTGTGTTGGTGGTAGGATGAAGTTACTAATTAATAAATTACATTACAATGTGATGGCTATACTTTCCGCGGTATATGACGAGAATACAATTTTTACGGCTATCCATATCACCGAGTCAGTATATTCTCTCAGGGTTGCACTGTCCCTCCTTTGTGTCAGTCATTGAAAACCCTATATCTAAATTACATTTCATTGCCATGTGAGCTAAACAGTAACGTGAACGACGTAATAACCATAATTTGTGATTGAAATTTACCCATCGGTTTCTACTTGAAGGAAACATAAAAATAGCTTATAAACAGCAAATAGGTTTAACATACGACAGTGCTCCAAGATGTTAACTGCACTTGCTTAAGTGACAGGAAAAGATAATATTTTCGCTACAAATCCATGTCAACTCAGTATGACCCTACACAGTCGGAACCTGTTTATTACTTTCCTTTTTCACCGACGGCAGAAAATAACAGCAGGAACCAACGATAAGAAATTCCGCCTGTATGTGTAATCGAAAAGGAGAAAGATCGATGACACCTTTCTCATTGTGAAACTAAGCTATAAATTTGAGAATATGTCATTCCAGCACTTAAACGTTGACAAAAACTCAGTGAGGATATCTGCCTCTACAAGTCAAGCACTCCCGGAATTTATGAAGTTGCATTACATATTGAAAAAATGTACTGGAATGTAAATCGAGGAGTGTTTTCCTTTTCCAATGCAGTCCCATTACTAGTAACATTTTGCGAAGTCACATCACACTATTTCGTAACGCTACAGTTTTCTGATACTTCTCCACTCCATACATAGTCATCTAAAAGCTTATTCGATGTTCTAATTGCAGATGTTTACTGAAAATAAGTAGGTGACAAATCAATTGCTCTTGCCTCTGGGTGAGTACCGTCTATATACCTCGCTTCTGAAACAGAGCGTTCGCTTCATTCAAAGCTTCTAAAGCTCCCCAAGAACTTGTTCTCGAAACACAAAATCCAACACTATCACGCCTGAATCAAAATTAAATATTCTTTTACTCAGTAACTCAAGGAATGAATTCGTTTAGATACTTCAAATACTCCAGAGAATTCGGAAGTAATTATTATGCAATGGTCCACCATCGTTAAGCTGATTTTTGTTAGCAAACCCTGCGATCAATATTAAGCAGCAACCTCGATAACTGCAGAGAACAACGTTGTACTGGAACGTCTATATCAATCGTTAAACAAGCACTGCAATGAAAATTTTTAGTAATTTGAATCTATGTAAGACGAAATAATCATGTTTTACGACTGACAAAGATGCAGCGGAGTCTTGAATGTTGAAAACGTCCGTACAGTTAATAAACTCCCGAGTTATCTAACAGTTAACAATACTCAGACATAGTGCTTTAATTTCCTTAAGCAACAGACAAGTAATAATCTCATGTTACGGTGCCGAGTCATCTCAGTATAACTCTGCACAGTTGTAACCAGTTTCCATCGTGTGTTCCTCTTCGCAGACGGAACATAATTCTAGCAGTATAACCCTACAATGATCATAGGCAATATGTAACTGTAATCGACGAAAGAGGAAGTTCGGTTACACTGTTTGCATTGTGAAAATAAAAATTAAAGTAAATAGAGACCACTCCGAGTCTACCACGACAACCACAGATAACTTTTACTAACAGTCCGATTATATTCTTGGAGAAGGCGATCACAAGATAGACTATAACGGTCAAAAACAAAAATTAAAAATATTTTGTAGCGGAGGCGTTGTGCAGCTTTAATGAATGTTAACAACTGTATTGTGCAATAGACAGCTACGACGGTACGTTCCATTAGAGACCATCGAATTTGGTCTAAAATCAGACCATCATCGGTTCCGAAAACCGTCTCAGTTATGCTTTCGCGTAATTCCAAAGCAGTTATCAAACGTACATAGCTCTACCATTGTTATTATCTGAATAGACGTTACATTGGGAATAATGTCTATGAAGTTAAATGGACATAATAGACATGACAAGTTAATGTCAATGACGGAACACTGTACATCCGGAACTGCTATTCCTATTACGCAAGTTACTAGCTGAGATCGTTTTTGGACTTGGTGACGGTCTGATCCACGACCGAAATCGATTTTCTCTAATAAAATGAACCGTTGTAGCTGTGATTGCATAATGCAGTTAATTCGAGGCCATATAAAATGAAAGTGACGGGAATGCTGCAGGAATGAGAGAGTACTGGGCATAAACAAAAAGAAAATGTTTATAAAGCTAAGATCAATATAACGAAAAAATCTAATAATGTCTTACAGAAATTCCTCTAGAATGAACTCAACGAAAATATAACGAAAAAACAAAATTTGATTCCAATAACTCGCTTAATCTACACAGATTAAACGGAGACAGGGATACCAATCACACATACACAAAATAACAACTAAAAAAATAACACCCACAAATTCTTCCAGAATGAACCAAAAGAAAATACACGCTCCGCCTATGTAGCCCTAACAAAGACAGCAATACCAGACACATTCCCATATAACGACATAATCGATAAATAACACACAGGAACAATTCCATAATTAACCGAAAAATTATACACCTCCAAAATAAAAAAAAGAAAAGACTCACAAGAAAACTCCATATAAAAACGACTTTATCGAAAAATAACACACAAAAATTCCTCCAGAATAAAAAGAACGGAAATAAATTCAAAAAACTGGTATCACACTACAAACGAACGTTAACAGGTAAAAAAGTACCATAGAACAAAAAGAATCATACATCAAAAGCGCGAGCCACTGGCAACAACAATATGAACCCTACAAAACAATCGATTTCATCTACGCTACCCCTCAGCGACGTCACATTCGATAAAAAGCAGCCAACTATTAACAAGTTAAAAAATTATGACTAACATTACTACTCGTTCCTCTCACGACAACTTCAGCAATGTACTGAGGTTCACGGCCAACACCACCGTAGATAATTCTCCCATATTACAAAAAGAGCTAAAAACTTGCAACTATTAACATGACAATATTTATCATTAATCACTTCTGCTCTTATGGCACTGCCTAAACTCACCCTCGGATATCGTGCGAAATAGAGAGAGAAATAGTGAAATATTTGTCAGGAAAAAAGAAACAATAATCGCTACAAGTTTCTCCATCGATAATATTACCTGTGGCCTCAAGTTACCCCCTTCCCCCCTATAAACAACACCATCGTATATCACGACATGTTTGGAATAAACAGCATATTCTACAAACTTCGTAAATCACAATTGTAACTAACACAAACAAAGATAGCATTTAATAACAGACCAATAACACGCTCTGCGACGCAAAGTCATGACGTCAAGAGTACGTCATGGGTGAAACCACACGGATAGAATCTGAAAGAGCACTTGACAAGGTTGTCACTCTTGAACTAAGCTGTTAATTTGAGAATACATGACGAATGCACATGAAATTAAAAGCAATTAAGTATAGAGGTATAACTCTACAAGTAACCACCTGACGTTTGAAACCCCATAAAAAATTAAAACGAAGTGCTATTTCACGTTATACACTATTAAGAACTTCATATTCTGTAATCACACTACACTCCATCACATACTTTAATTTTCCAGTACATCTCCATTAAATACACAGTCATTTATTAACTTTTACGATATTCTAAATCGAGATGATTGTGTATACAAAATAGATACGCAACGTTAAATCAATAAATCATACCTAATGCGGGTACGATGCACCTCGCCTATGAAGTTGGGTGTTCTCTTCGCTGAGAGCTTCTAAAACTTCTCAAGAACTTTAAAATGTTTCGCTAGATGTGCTCGAAACACAAAATACAACACTGCAGTACTTAAATCACAACAGAATCTTCGTACACTCAATAACTCGCAGAACGAATTACTATGAATACTTCGAGTACTCCAGCGAATACGGAAGTAATTACTAGGCAACGGTCCACAACGGTTAAGTGACATGGCATTGTTGTTAGCATACACTGTGATCAACATTAAGTAGCAACCCCGGTAACTACAGAGCACATCATTATATAGGGACGTCGATATCCATGGCTAAATTAGAACAGCAATTAAATTTTAAACCATTTAAATCTATGTAAGACGAAATAACCATGTTTTGGGATCGAAAGATATCCAGAAGTGTCTAAATAATGAAAACGCCCGAATAACCTATACATTCCCAATGGAATTCTTAGTTAGGAATTGGAGGTGCGCCGGCCGCGGTGGGCTAGCGGTTCAGGCGCTCAGTCCGGAACCGCGCGACTGCTACGGTCGCAGGTTCGAATTCTGCCTCGGGCATGGATGTGTGTGATGTCCTTAGGTTAGTTAAGTTTAAGTAGTTCTAAGTTCTAGGGGACTGATGACCACAGATGTTAAGTCCCATAGTGCTCAGAACCAACCAACCAAATTGGAGGTGCGTGAGAAAAGTAATGACAATGACAACGCTCCTAGGGATCTGTGTTGTTCTACTGGTGTAGAATGGTTTGCAATCTTCTCTAGTTGCTGAGTACGAGTTTTAGCTCCGTACTGCCGTCACGTGGTTTTTGAAATCGCCACCGGGGAAATTGTGTTTTTGTTGCGTGTTGTAATAGTGGAAAAGTGGAATTTAGAGCAATGTTATGCCATCAAGTGTTAAACTTGGGGCACCAGCGAGAGTGATCTTTTCAAAATTGAAACAAGCCTATGGGGAACAGTCAATACCAATAGCCCAAGTTTCTCTGTGGCACATATCATTTCTGGAAGGCCGAGAACACGTTGAAGATGAACCTCGTTCAGGTAGACCTTCACCTTACAAAACTGACGAGAACGTCGAACGTATGCGTTCTCTTCTGTGATCACGATGTGTAACAGTGAAGATGATGGGTGACATGGTTAAACATTATCAGCATACATCAAATTTGCACCGAAGTTTTGCACGTGCTAAAGATTTATGCCAAACGGTGCACAAAAAACCTCACAACTGAGCAAGAGGAGAATGGAAGATACGTGTGCGTTGTCGTCTTGAGAGGACTGCCAATGGTCACGAATGGTTAAGTTGTGTAATCACAGGTTATGAATCCTGCATTACTGAGTACGATCCTGAGACTAAGTGGCACAGTGAGAAGTGGAACACTCAGTAATGTCCTCGACTGAAATAAGCTCGAATCATCAAGTCAAAGCCCGATGCAAAATTGATTTGCTGTTTTGACAGATTTGCTTTTTTCCATATAGAATTTGTTCATCCAGCATAAACCGTCAGACAGCTGTATTACAACGACGTCCTGGAAAAGCACAGGAAAGAGGTGAATCGAGTGAGATCAGACATTGCAGATTGGATGGTGCATCATGATAACGCACCATGCCACATGGTCACTTCCATCACGGATTCCTTGACTTCAAAAAGCATTTCTGTTGTTCCACATACTCCGCCCCCCCCTATTCACAGAAACTTGGTAATTGTGACTAGTTTCTTTTTCCAAAATTGGAAAATGTCTTAAAAGGATGTCATTTTGGGACTCTGGAGAGCATTTAAGAGCATGTGACCAACATGGCAAAGGCCTTACCAGTTGAAGGCTTTCTACGCTTCAACCGATTCCGGGAAAGAACGACTTCGCCGGCCAATAGCTGCCGAAGGGGACTACTTTGCAGCGGACATTATTGTCGTTTGAAGGAAATAAAACCTTGGTATTTTAAAAATCAGTCTCATTGCTTTTCTCACACGCCTCCTACTCCAAGATATTGATTCACATGTCTTGAGTAACAGAGGAGAAAAACCCTTCTGTTATGCTACCAGCTTTGGTCGATACGATGCAGTGCACTTGACACGAGTTCCAAAATAAATTTATCCTCACACACGGAAACAAATTACAGCAGCACTTATCTCCAACATCGCAGGGAGTACGTGTGAGTAATCCACAAGAGAGAAAGATTGGTTACACTGTCAACATTGTGTAATTAAGTAATTAATTTGAGAACACATGACGCAAGGGCACGAACTTCGCCAAAAACAAAGTACAGAAATCTGCCTCTACAAGTAAACATCCAACCTTTCAAAATGCATAAAAAAGTAAAACAATGTTCTATTTCACATTGGATACCGTTAATAACGGCATGTTCTGAAATGATACCACACTCCAGCAGCCGCATCAATTTTCCAGTACTTCTCGGCTATATACTCAGTCATTTACAAGCTTATGCGATATTTTAACCGCGAACGATTCTGTATGACAAATAAATAGGTGGTAGTTAAATCAACGGCTCATACCTCTTGCAGCACAACGCAGCTCGCCTCTGAATCTGGGCGTTCGCTTTGCTGAAAGCTTCTAAAGCTCTTCAAGGACTTTGAACTGTTTCGCTAGATGTGCTCGAAACACAAAATGCAACACTGCAATACTCAATTCACAACTGAAGCTCCTTACACTCAATAACTCGCAGAACGAATTCGTATGGATACTTCGAGTACTCCAGAGAATACGGAAGTAATTGCTAGGCAACGGTCCACAACGGTTTACGTGAGATGGCATTGTTGTTAACATACCCGTGATCCGCCCCTGGTAGCTGAGTGGTCAGCGCGACAAAAGTCATACCTAAAGACCCCAGTTCGATTCCCGGCTGTCTCGGGAGATTTTCTCCGCTCAGGGAGTGGGTGTTGCGTTGCTCTTATCATCGTTATTTCATCCCCATGGGCACGCAAGTCGCCGAAGTGGCGTCAACTCAAAAGACTTGCACCAGGCGAACTGGAGGCCGTAGCCACACGGTATTTCCATTTTATCAGTAAACCGGAATCCCAGTAAAGCAATAATGTTTAGAAACGTGGATATAAATGTTAGACAACCACTGAAATAAAATATTATAAAAGTCATTTGTACATTTCACGTTTTCATATCATAGCATCGAAGCATAACGACGTCGAATGTTAATGTCCTCGATCCCGCTTGTAGTCATGTGTTGAAATGTTTTGTCACGCGTAAAAATTGATTCCTTCAGCGCATGTGACTTCCACCTGACTTCGACGTCCGTTTGTGTGATTCCACTAACGAGTATCCCAGTGTAGTGATTTCCTATATTGAAACATGGTTGTCAAGGGAAGGCAGGATTCTGTTACGATTGTGGACGTGGCCGTAATTAGTTACTATTGGTTGCCTTTAACATTTACACACATTTATTTTTAAAGAAGTATTTCCAGACTCAACAATAAATAAAAAAATATCACGCTTTATTAATGAAGGAACATACGACAGTGTAAATTAATAGTGTTTTCAGTGCCTTACAATTTAGCAAATCACCATAAAGTACAAATACAGATAGATTAATAAAAAAAATACTCTGATCAAAACCGAAAGCCTTACATGCCAAGAATGGCAGTAAATTAAGAATGTTTAAGAACTCGCTGCAATTACAACTTTCAGGTATTGAAATATTAAAAGTAAGTGCCCACAAACACAATAGAAGATATCAGACGCCAGGAATGGCAGTAAATAAGGTTTTAAGGCTTACTGTTAAAATAGAAATATCGAATTATTTTTTCAAAGCGAATGACCACAATCATGGCTGAAGGCCTTATACGCCAGTAACGACAATTATATAAAAATTTGAAACCTACTGTAAAACAGCAAATATAAGCAAAGGTTAATTAAAGGAAACAAACAACTGACCACCAAACGGGTGAAATGAGATGGTGATAATCTTGTAACACAACTCTTACACTGCTAGATTTATTCCAGAAGGCGAACTATTAACTAGACAGACATAACGTTTTAATGTAGGCATTACAATGTATGGTAATAAATAATACAATAATAAAACACAAGGACCAGTCACAGACATTCCTCCAGGAGTCGACCTCTGAGAAGGTCCGGCAACAAACACTTTCGCGTGCGATGAGATAGGCAGCCAAGAGTTGCATTCACTTCATAAGATGGTAACTCAGACTACTGGTAGTCCAACGAATGACTAATGATAATCTTGCTGAAGCAATCTGACATCCAGTAAACCAAATGCAAGAATGGAACAACACGCCAAAGCTAGAACCAGCGGACTGCACAATGTCCCCAGAATACTGTGCTCAGAGCTCCCAGAACGAGAAACACTGCCACCAGAGTAGAAGAAACACAAACTGCCTACAATCAAGAAAGCTGTCAAAACTACACACCTTACCGGACAGCAGAGGCATGGCGAAGAAACGCACACTGTCGTTACATACATTAACCCCCAGGGCCGGTAACTGCACCAACGCGAGCAGCAGCACGGCTCAAATATCCTTCGATTAATCTCCTCATCGTGAAATTGGAAGACTTGGCAATGCAACGGATCACATGTGCCATACGTATTTTTATTGATCTCAACAATGTATTTTACTAGTTCGTTAATACATTCAAATCATAAATTGAACGAATGTCCGTTTTATATATTTAAATTGATGATCTCCTAAAAAGGACCATTATAAAAGGTGAACTTTCATTGTCGAACTAAGCTAGGCTGAGTTTGAGAACAGAGGCCCATCATGCTGCTTTGGAAGGTACTCTTGCGTTCTGGAACCTTTCCTCGAGTTCCCAGACGGGAGGATACTAGTCGGAAGGTAAGATGCTGCGTAGGTTCTCTGTAAGGTCACCAATGCGATGTCGAGGCAGGCGTGGTGGCAGTGGAGGGAGGAAGTCTCCGTGCCACCGAGTCCTGCCTGCTGTTTCGACGTCCTAGGCCACCAACTTCAGGTGAGGCGAGATCCGATCACAGCTGGAGCTTTTCGCAGCAGCTGGCGTCATACTAAATTACCTATGCAGCTGTTGCAAATCGTACCTGTAGGTACCTGTCGTTAGATAAGAATAGAAAGTCTACATTTCAACAACATTGGTTTGTAGTATTATCTTACAGTTTATTAAGCCGAAAATCTCCTGCTCGCTTTCCATTGACACCATACGCCTTCCATCATATCTCTCAGATAACCTTTCAAAGCGGACGGTCTACAATACAGTGCCGTGCAGTGAAGAACTTCAGTCTTATCACAAAAGTCCCATGCATATTTCACTTTGGAAAGCAGCAAATAATTCTTAACGTTACCAGTGTTAGACGATCTGTTTCAGTAACTAATGACAGTGTAAATAGTTTTATCATTTCAAATTTGTTCGGTGGTTCAGAGGGTAAGTATCAGCCTACTCATCTCAAAGCCATAGGACTCAATCCGAGGTTGGTCCAAAGCTTATTTTTACACTTACCGCTTCTTTAGAGTTCAACAATGATTTGTTAATGTGAGAAACGCGAGGTTAGTACATGGCTTGTATTCCATGTTAAACTACATAGCCACCTGTAATAAACTTCCTAAATCAATTAAAAGGACGGAGGAAGCAACAAGACCAAATCACTGCGGTGTTCGAACTAGCTCTCGTATTGATGATTAGAGTTTTACTATTACAATTATACATTACATATATTTCCCTTGTATACCTCGGTAATATTTTTAAATACATTTAAGTGATTAGCGGTGTATACACTCCTTTCGACCCAGTCGTTCCCCTCAGAGCGAAGAAATAAAATTACACTAAAAAAATTTCCTTATTTTTAGAAACAATAACACACTGGGATTATGTGTTAGATAATTCTCTGGAAAGCATAATTAAAAATTTTATTTCGTATCTTCTTTCCCTAAAAATATTAAATCTGTGGTACAAGACATACTGTTGTTCTTTTTGTTGTTGTTGCTGCGGTCTTTAGTCTGAAGATTAATTAGATGCTGCTCTCCACACTACTCTCACGTAGCTGCAAAACTACTGTAAACTGCATCCAGAAAAATATGTTATTGTCTCAGGATGGGTCCTATCAACAATACCAGATATATCTTATATATTGTTTCCATGACTGTGGCAGGCAAGAAATTTTTATGGTGATATTCCTTGCCTGTCGCATGAGCGTGGCAGGTTTGCGGACATTTGTCCAAAGAGCGTTTAAGACTAAATCAACAACTGAAAAGTAGATAAAAATACATTTTTGAAACGGGATAAAATTGACTTTGAGATGGTGAAAAAAATGGTTTCGAATTTTTCAGTTATTTCAACTTCAGCTCCCCTTAACAAGTAGCGATATTAAGTACACTTTTTAAAAATTAAAGAAATACGACGCACTAGAAGAAAATATCCCAATGGGGAGAAGGGGGGGGGGGGGGTAATCCGTAGATGTGATATACAAGTATAAACAAAGGAGTCCCGTTTAAAAAAAAATGAGTGGTTTATTCACGAGAAAGAGCCCCACAAGCTGAGCAAGTCTGTAAGGAATTGATCTATAACTAGAGCTTATGCAAGAAGCTGTTCAGCTGGCATTGATTGATAGAGTTGTTGTATGTCGTCCAGAGAGAGGTAGTGCTAAATTATGTCCAATTGGTGCTTTAGATCGGCAAAATTGCGAGTTGCTTGTAGGGCCCCGTCCATAGAGCACCAAAAATTCCCAATAGTGGAGAATTGGCGACCTTTCTGACCGAGGTAGGATATGGCAATCACGGAGACAGTTAGTAGATAACCTTGCCGTGTGCAGGCGGACGCTATCTCTGCTGAAATGCAAGTCCAAGATGCCTTGCCATGAAGGGTAACAAAATGCAGCGTAAAATATCGTCAACGTACCGCTCTGCTGTAAGGGGGCAGCCGATTACAACCGAAGGGGTCTTGCTATGAAATGAAATCCCACCCCAAGAAATCATATCTGGTTGTCGGGCTGTATTGTGGCCAACAGTCACACTGGTAGCCCATTATTACCTGGGTCGTCTTGAGATACATTGTGGCTGGTCATCGGGGCTCAGCTAGAAGCCAGACTCATCACTGAAGACAATTCTGCTCCAGCCAACGCTCTCCCAGGCCGTATGTACCCAACACCACTGTGAACGATCTTCTGGTTGTACACAGGTCGATGGTAGTCGGCGTAAGGGATGCCAAGAAGTCAGACCTCTTTCGTCTCTCTAGGTCAGCCGTACTTAGTAACTCCGTGTTCGGCCCTGGTCCGCTCATTTTTGCCAGCATCGTTGAATAGTTGCGTGGTTTCCTATTCAAATGTCGAGCGATTGGCCGATTACTGCAACCACCTACTTTGATCACAACTACATTTCTTCTTTCTAATACTCCCATCGGCTGACGTTGTCCACGAGCCTGTTTGCGAGGCATAGTTACTGTCAAACTGAGTACACAGAGTGAAATTCTCAAATATTTTATGCGCTGGTATCATCATGACCCCTGCTTACTATTCTTGCCAGTTGTGCAGAGAAATTGTGATCCAGTGTCACACGTTCATTTATCGGTCGCCGAAGTTTGCAATTCCTCGTTTTCCATCGATACCTCTGTGTATGACCATTTGTGACCAATTTGAATCGTTTTTGTGTCTTAGAGTGTATATTAGATGTTAAGAACGAAAGAGAAGCGGAATTATTATAATAAACATTTAGAATCAGAAATGTGTGCTAGTTACCGTCTACGAATCACTGAAAATTATTTTAAAGCATTCAATGAAGCTCATCTCCAGTCGTATCACAATGAGCTTGTCATCGTTGTGTACATGGAATACACACTACTGTATCACCTTTTGCTGGACGTTACTGTGTCCTGAGTCAGTCCCTCGTCTTTATGACGATTTGAACTCTGATGAGGACACTTACATTAATGTGTGTGAATTTTGGTGTTGGAGCAGGTGCCCGTTCTCCGTCAAGAGATGAAACCAGATACGGTTGTGATGGTCGACGCTTAAGTATGGATCAAAGTCGACTTTCTGACTCCTACCAACAGTCCATTGGGTGCAGGTTGGACGTTGGGCAGGCCAATCAATTTCTGCTATGTTACATAAAACAGCTAAAAAGACAATACATAGTAGAAAACCTTGCACATCAAAGGAGATATTGGACATATTTGATTAAACGAAATATATAAAAATGCAGACAAAAGGGAATACAGACGTTTAAGGAATGAGACGGACATGAAGTGTAAAATGGTTAGGCAGGAATGACTAGAGGACAAATGCAAGCCCATAGAATCATGTGTAACTAGGGGAAAGGTAGATACCGCCTATAAGAAAATTAAGGAGAGTTTTGAATATAAGAAAATCAGCTGTGTGAAATCTAGAGAACAGATGGAAGGCAAGGAAGGGAAAGCTGAAAGGTGGAAGGAATATACAGGGTGTCACAAAAAAGTACGGCCATACTTTCAGGAAACACTCCTCACACACGAAGAAAGAAAATATGTTATGTGGACACGTGTCCAGAAACGCTTACTTTCCATGTTAAAACTCATTTTATTAGTTCTCTTCAAATCACATTAATCATGGAATGGAAACACACAGCAACAGAACGTACCAGCGTGACTTTAAACACTTTGATACAGGAAATGTTCAAAATGTCCTCCGTTAGCGAGGATACATGCATCCACCCTCCGTCGCATGGAATCCCTGATGCGCTGATGCAGCCCTGGAGAATGGCGTATTGTATCACAGCCGTTCACAATACGAGCACGAAGAGTCTCTACATTTAGTACCGGGGTTGCGTAGACAAGAGCTTTCAAATGCCCCATACATGAAAGTCAAGAGTGTTGAGGTCAGGAGAGCATGGAAGCCATGGAATTGGTCCGCCTTTACCAATCCATCGGTCACAGAATCTGTTGTTGAGAAGCGTACGAACACTTTGACTGAAATGTGCAGGAGCTCCATCGTGCATGAACCACATGTTGTGTCGTACTTGTAAAGACACGTGTTCTAGCAGCACAGGTAGAGTATCCCGTATGAAATCATGATAATGTACTCTATTGAGCGTAGGTGGAAGAACATGAGGCTCAATCAAGACATCACCAAATTTGCCTGCCAAAACGTTCACAGAAAATCTGTATTGATGACGTGATTGCACAACTACGTGCGGATTCTCGTCAGGCCACACATGTTGATTGTGAAAATTTACAATTTGATCACGTTGGAATGAAGCCTCATCCGTAAAGAGAACATTTGCACTGAAATGAGGATTGACACATTGTTGGATGAACCATTCGCAGAAGTGTACCCTTGGAAGCCAATCAGCTGCTGATATTGCCTGCACACGCATTACATGGTACGGAAACAACTAGTTCTCCCGAAGCACTCTCCATACAGTGACGTGGTAAACGATATCATGTACAGCAGCAACTTCTCTGACGCTGACATTAGGGTTATCGTCAACTGCACGAAGAATTGCCTCGTCCATTGCAGGTGTCCTCGTCGTTCTAGGTCTTCCCCAGTCGTGAGTCATAGGCTGGAATGTTCCGTGCTCCCTAAGACGCCGATCAATTTCTTCGGGCGTCTTCCTGTCGGGACACCATCGTTCTGGAAATCTGTCTCGATACAAACGTACCGCGCCACGGCTATTGCCTCGTGCTAATCCATACATCAAATGGGCATCTGCCAACTCCGCATTTGTAAACATTGCACTGACTGCAAAACCACGTTCGTGATGAACACTAAACTGTTGATGCTACGTACTGATGTGCTTGATGCTAGTACTGTAGAGCAATGAGTCGCATGTCAACACAAGCACCGAAGTGAACATTCCCTTCCTTCAATTGGGCAGACTGGCGGTGAATCGAGGAAGTACAGCACGTAATGACGAAACTAAAATGAGCCCTAATATGGAAATTAAGCTTTTCCAGACACATGTCTTTATTTGTGTGTGAGGAATGTTTCCTGAAAATTGGCAGTATCTTTTTGTAACACCCTGTATAGAGGGTCTATACAAGGGAAGTGAACTTGAAGTTAATATTGTAGAAAGAGAGGAGAAAATAGGTGAATATGAGATGGGAGACATGATATGGCGAGAAGAATTTGACACAACACTGAAAGATCTAAGTCGGCACGCGGACCATAGAGTTGACGATATTCCGTGTGTTCTACTAACATTCTCTGCATTCTCTGGAGAGTCAGACATGACTCCTATGCAAGACGTATGAGACAGGGGAAATACCTTCACACTTCAAGAACAATCTAATTATACCAATCCCAAAG
The DNA here is from genome assembly GCF_023864275.1 of Schistocerca cancellata. NCBI lineage: Eukaryota > Metazoa > Arthropoda > Insecta > Orthoptera > Acrididae > Schistocerca > Schistocerca cancellata. The sequence goes on from NC_064631.1 coordinate 253,165,486, forward strand.
ACTGCAGATGCTGAAAGGTGTGAATGTTACCGTATAATCGGCTTAGTAACACATGCTTACAAAATACAGACACAAATTATTTACAGAAGAATGGAGAAACTTGTCGACCTCGGGGAATATCAGATTGGTTTCCGCAGAAGTCTAGGAACACGCGAGGCAATACTTACCCTACGACTTACCTTAGTATACAGGTTAAAGGAAGACCAACTGGCGGTCGCAGTGATCGAGCGGTTCTAGGCGCTTCAGTCTCGAACCGCGCGATCGCTACGGTCGCAGGTTCGAATCCTGTCTCCGGCATGGATGTGTATGATGTCCTTAGGTTAGTTAGGTTTAAGTAGTTCTAAGTTCTAGGGGACTGATGACCTCAGCAGTTAAGCCATATAGTGCTCAGAGCCATTTGATTTTGAAGACCAACTACGTTTATAGCTCGTGTACACTTTAAAAATGCTTTTGACATTCTTTGAAATTCTGAAGGTAATGGAGATAAAATAGAGGAAGGCAGAGCTTATTTACAGCTTGCACAGGAAACAAATGGCAGTTACAAGAGTAGATGGGTATGAAAGTGAAGCAGTGGTAGAGAAGGGGATGAGACAGCGTTTAAGCATATCCCTGGTGTCATTCAATCTGTACGTTAAGGAGGCTGTGAATGAAATCAAGGAAAACTTGGTGAAGGACTTACAGTTCAGGTAAAAAAAGTTCGAGGTTTGCTGCTGACAGTGCAATTTTCTCGGAGTTGAACATCAACAAGAGCAAGATATGTGTAATAGAATGCAGGAGAAGTAATTCAGACCATGCTGAGTGAATTAGGAAATGAGTTACGTAAAGTAGTAGATGACTTTTGTTGTTAGGGCAGTGAAATTACTGTTTATGGCCAAAGAAGGAAGGATATAAAATATATACCCGCAATGGTAATAAAAGGGTGTCTGAAGAAGAGAAATTTGTTAACACCGTATGTAGATTTAAATGCTGAAAGTCTCTTCTGACAGTATTTGTCTTGATTGTAGCCCTGTACGGATATGAACCGTGGACATAAACAGTTCAGACAAGAAGGGAATAGCACCTTTGAAATGTGTCACTGTAGGAGAAGGCTGAAAGTTAAATGGGTAGATCGCGTAACTATTGAGGAAGTACTGAACATAAACTAGGAGAAAAAAAATTTCTGTCATAACTTGACTAAAAGGAGGAAGCGCTTGAAAGGATATATTCTGAAACGTCGAGTAAAATTTACAGAAGGAAACCAAGAGATGAATACGGTAAGCAATTATGTAAGTTGCAGTGGTTCTTCGAAAATTAAGAGGCTTGCCCAAGATAGAGTAGCGTCGAAGCTCACATCAGGCTAGTTTCCAGACTGTAGACCGCAACAGCAACATTTTTGCGTATGCATTTACGTTCACACAGATACACCACAAGCCACCTTATGGTGGGCCGTACCATGCACCATTCCCAGATATTTCATGTAATATTCCATTATGTGAGGTAACGGGCGAGTTGTGGCGCTCTGAAAATATTCAAAGTTTGGAGCTGGCGTGGCCACACAGGCTGCTCAGCAGGTGCGGGCCGCTCGCCAGGCTGACCACGTGGTGCCGGACGGTGGCCGAAGCAAGAGGTATCCAGCGGCCGCGCGGACGGGAATTCCATGGTGACGCTGTGTCGATGAAAGAGACTTGTATAACAACGGTGTCAAAGATGGCGGACTTTGTGAAACCGTCCTGGCAGAAATTTCACAGTTCGTATATAAATTAATAGTAGCCAGATGAATCATGATACCTCAAAAGAAACATGTACATTACCATTATTTGCACCACGATTCTGATGGTGGAAAAATATTTTCAATATCTTTATTAGTTAAAAGTTTAGTATCCGACTGTAACTTGTACAAGTAACACCCAGCAACGAATTTCCAAAATGTAAAGGGCTCATCTGATTTCGTTGACCGATGTGTCTTTATAAAGGTATTAATGTAAACCTAAATTGGTATGAATTACAGGCATGTGACTTGAACACTACATGAGTTATTGGAGGTCAAAGTGGCCGATTGCTGTCGATTGCGTCAGGCCATAAGACCTCCACAGTTACACGAGAAAACGGTAGCAGCATGCTTATAAATATATTGATTCCTCTCTGTCTCTGTTAATACCCGAAATATGCTATTTATGAAGAAGCTGGTCAATTATTTACCGTGTTTTAGACAGCACAGAGACGTTAGGCTACTGGCCTACTTTTGCTTGCTATTCTTTTTATATATGTCTACTTAATTTCCTTATGTGTTTAATAATATGTGTTAGAGCGTGTTTATGGTCCACCCATAGGAATATTTATTTAATTTCAAGTTGCTTAAATGTAAAACCAGCATTTCGTATGTCTTTCAATAGATATGTGGGTATGCGTGGGAGACATGGGGGGAGCGCTCATGAATGGGGAGACTGGATGGAAGTGGGAGAAAAGCATCGGTTTGAGAGAAGACAAGGAAAGTTCTGGATAGGAGGGAGGACGGCACGGAGGACGCACGGTCGGAGGGAAGTCTTGGTCAGTGGAGCAGCTTTGCGCGTGGTAGCGGAGGATAGAAACCATTTGGAGTGCCGACCTGAGCTCTTGTGTGATTTCCATGGCTTCTGCAGTGAAGACATAGTGTGCTGTCAGAAGTGAATATCTCATGGGCTATGTTGTTGTTCATCACTAATTCCGTGAAGTAGGAATCTATTATTTCCCTGTTATTCAACTCATATTTTACTTCATTGCTGGACCATCGACACCAATAAGTGTTTTGCAGAAGTATACCGCATTCTCAAAAGTACTTCTACTACCGTACTCATCATTTAAAGTCGTTAAGATAGTACCTGCAGATTTTATTTAATTGCAATCTATCATATATAAACTACTATATTGCATTAAAAATTCCCGTCCATTCGATTCGTGTGAATATTCATATTGTATACTGTAGACTCAGCAGTCTTTGGCTTGGAATGCGGCAACTACGTATCCCAACCCCTAGAAAAAGAAACCAGCCAAAACTTTCAATAGCTTACGACGTTATCCGCTACGTCATTTACATACAGAATATTGCAAACATTAATAGCCCCGTAGAGCTCCCCTACGCAACGTGTATGTTTCCCCTTGAGTTACACCTATTATTTCTCTTTGCTAGAATGTCCTGAAACCAGCCATTTGATCTGCTACTCGGTAAGATTGTACCAGTGGCGGTCCGCGCATTTTTCTCTAGTGGTTCACTGAAAATGGTCTACAACGTTTCAAATGACTAACACACATGGTTTAATAATAATAAAAAATAATTACTCTACGGAAATACACTTACTTTACGAGGGATGCTTGCACGAATAATCCAATCTCCGCTCATTAAGATCGGAGACTCTGTCAATGAAGCATTCAATCAATTCACTGAATTCTACAAAGCTGCTGACAATGTCCTTCTTGATTGAGCGTGCTGCTACTGTTGTTAGCAGCTGCTGACTCACACCACGTCGCAGGAAACCTTCAGGATAGAGAAAGATCGGTCAGCGTCAGAATATGTCGTCGGTATGGTAACAGTTATTTTCAGGAGATTCGTTGCTTGACTACAATGTTTCTGCAAATTATTTTCGAATAGGAATTTCAGAAATTTCTAAACTCATTCCTCGTGTTTAATATCTGAACTTCTGTTCTAGGTTTATTGCCTTCAAAGATGGGATTTATTTTGCAAGAGGCCTGTAGCTATGTTTGCAGAGAGTCACCTGCATACAATATACACTTTTCGGAATTAAATAAAACTGCAACTACGAGATATCCGGTAAATTCAATACTTTCAGCAACTTGAGCGTTAATTTTATCTCACACTTCTTTTGAAACAACCGCTTTTTGAATTCAGTTTCCTGTCCCCATCTCTGCGCAAGATGCAGCAGCTCTCTGCACGTTGAAATCATGTCAGATAAGTTAGGTCGAACATATTTTCGCAGTGTTCTACCCCTTGTTGTACACACAGTGGGTCAACTACAACATTTTTGTAATTGACTGTACAATACAGCAATGTTGGCACAGTGTGATTGTAAATGCAGACAACCAAAATAGAAATGCAGGGTTCCTTCATTTCAGACGGTGCATTGTTGCTTAAATAATTGTAATGGTTGGTCATGATCGACTCTCAGTTTTCTCCAGGCATTCTACAAGTCACTATTTTCATACACAGCTTGAACAGTTCTTGCTTTAAAATTCCACCTTGTGTAGGAAACATGGCAGACTTTCCCGCTCAGTATGTCAGTAACACACTGTGAAGAACATGTGTAAAACTAATAAGCTCACCGAGGTCAACGAAATATCTTCTAACGTCCGTATTCTGACTCTCTGCATAGGTTAAAATTAGATCCTGCGTTTGGGCATAAAAACGAACTACATAGGCATGTTCAAAATATTCATTCAGAAAAGTCTGTGCACCTGAAGGACGACCACTCATGACACCTGTGCAATTGTAGCTATGAGAAATAACTATATTTCGATTTCTCTAAGCGATTATCCTAACGTTTTGGACTCTGTTGACGAGGTGTCTTGAATGTCAAAGACCTTGCTACAGATTTCCCCTTACAGGAAACACATCTGACTATTATAATAATTTTTTTTTTTTTGCTGTGTCAGAGTAAACCTCCATCATACAAGAACGAATATAATTTTGAATATGTTTACATGTGCCTTTGATAACAGCAGCCTTTCTAAAGATGAAATACGGTATCAGATCCAGCAATGAAACCTTAATGAAAAGTAGAAGACGTTGGGAAATTCATAGATTTGATGAGTTACTGCATCCACGATTTCCACGAAGTGCAAGCTCAGAAACACCACAAACTACAACAGATCACTCAGTATTAGAGAGTTTGTAACGATATTGGCGAATCTGATGATTGTGTATAGAACCTGTGTATCGGGAGAATGACTCAAGCATGCACAGTGACAGATGGTCTGAAGCGGGCTCAGTCGGGTACGTAGTTCTAATTTTCATCCGACAGAGAACAGCAGTGCACGGAGACATTCAAGAAACACGTAAAGAGCATGTTTTTGTGAATTGTTCTGTTGATTTCTTGAAGGATTTTTGTTTATTTATCTCTGTACAGTTTTGTATATGCTTTTAGTAGTGTAAATGATGCGTGAATGTGGTCTAAAGTAAATATGTAGATCATTCTTCTACTGATGAACGCTACACGACGGGGGAATTTTGTACCATAATATGTCAAGGAAGTCTATGGGGAAAGGAAAGCTAATTAGAGTGCAAATGAAAATAGTGAATAACTTAAAATATAAACAAAATATCATAATGCTAAATATTTATTTCGAGAAAAAGTACATTTCGAAAGCATGTTATTTCTTGATTGGTAGGTCATGAAAAGCGTGGACTAACAAGGGTCAATAATGTTTTTCTATTGACCTTAATGAAAACTGCCGAATCAGAACGGAGTATTCTCCGCTTGTCTTTTCTCTTGGAGATAGAGTAAGCTTACAGTTGTCTAGAGGAGTCGGAGCCCTACCTTTCAATGGTACGGTCGTGAGTAGTATGAGCTCCGAAGGAAGTTATAATTCGCCGGTTTTGTTGTGCTTTAAAGTGAAGGCAATGCGTTTTTTAGAAAGTATGCATTTTTAAGCAATTTTGTGTATGAGAAAAGACAGTAATTTCCTGTGGCATATTGAGCAGATCGATGATTAACAACTTGAGTGTATTAGACACCGAAAACTTAAGAGAATGGCGGGCATTTTTATTTAAGAACAATCCGTGCTTAGTAGCTGTTCAGATTATGGGTAATACGTTACCATAAGCTTGATAACGCGATTGAAAGGGTTTGTGCATGACTGTGTTAAGATTAGCACGGGCTTTGAAGTGAACGTGTACAATATCAACGTTAAGAATATAGCAAATTTTTGCCAGTGCTTCCACCTTTCATTCAAAACTAAGGCCTTTTTCTGATTCTTGGAATAGTTATGTTGTATGCAGCCTGGTGCGAGTTGCAATACGGTAGGTTTCTGCTCGGCTTTCCTACCGGCGATCTGCCGCAGCGAGTTCACTGGGTCTTTCCGTTGGCTGCCTACAAGCTCTATCCAGTTGTTGAGTAAAACCCCTTTTCCTAAAATATAGCGATCTGGACAAATCCGTCTTTTTTTCTTTTTTGACTTCTGTGATAAATGTCTGAAATCATCAACGCCTCATAGCTAAGTACTTTTCTGTCATAGAGGCAGAGGAATGGATGATTTAAATTTTAATTTTTTTTGCACTGTAATATTCTGTCAGATGAATATTTCTGTGGGATCCACTGCTCCGCTTGCCACAGAACGAACCGCCGCTTGCTCGTACTTTGTTCACTAAAAGAGAGTGCGACAGGGCGAAGTGAAGGAAAACAGCATTAACCTGGGTCTCGTTCTCTTTGCTCTAGATCTTAATGACGATGATATTGAAATGAATGTCGCTGGATGTCTGTCTGTGGAATCCGTAATAATTTTTGTAGAAAATCTTCCTCGATCTCGAAGAAGATCGTAATGCGTGTTCATAAAACATGTTCCACATTTCCAGAACCGAACGGAGTCAGTGATATAGGCCAATAACTATGTGTGTTTTGTTGAAAACGCGGTTGACCTGCCCTTTTTTCCAGCCGCTTAGTGCCTTTCGTTGGCCAACTAACTACGAGAAGGTGCTGTTAGAAGAGAAGCTATGACCAGTACTTCATTCTTCGGCTGAGTGCATTCCTGTGTGTGACTTCTGTTCCAGAAGTACCAGAATCTGCATACAGTAAAGATACCCAATGGCTCACCACATGTAAGTTATCATCGCTCTGCACGATAGCAAGGAACTGGTGCAACTGAAAGTGGGCATTTATGTTAGACTGGAAAAGTTAATTTGGGCTATTGCTTCTTGGATTATTCACTTGTTAGTAAGCTGGCAACACCAGGAATCGTTGCAGAAACAGCAGCATTTTGCACAGACGTCACAACATTCAGAGCTTATTGGTATAGAGACTTCCGACAACATGTAACTAAAGCGAAAACTATGGCAACGAGAGAACTGCACAGTCACGGCGTGACACATATTCCTCATCAGATGCCTCCAGTATTACAAGCATGGAGATCTCTACCGCCAACAGGATGAAACAGAAAAGTGTATCAACTCCAAAGACTGATTGTTGTTTCAGTAGACAATCATCGTCAGTCACTGCAGTGCAGAACTGCAGTACTGTGGCGTTAATTTAACGAGTAAAATAAACTGATTTGGGAAAGTCAGAATGTAGGTGATATGACAAAACAGTAATTGCCTCGACCTGAAACTTCGATATCGCCTGTCGGGCTTGAGCTGTGACGTATTGGTGTTGTGGTGGGTGATGTCATACGTGTGCGAAACGTTGGTTTGTTATCGTTAGAGGCACTATTGTCACCTTATGCTGTGTTTGTAATCTGTATTGGATATATACATAGCGTTGCAAATTTTGATGGAGTGCGCATGTTACTGAAGCGACAAACTTAGTAACTTAAGAAAAAGATGTGTTTACGCTGTACTCCGCTTACGCTCTTAATCAGCTAGAGTTTAAACGTAATCTTCGGTTGTCTTGGTAAGGTGAGTACACAGTGATTACAACTTAAGTGAACGTTTCCACACATTTTTTTCAAAGATGGGCTAACCTGTAATGTAATGAAATTAATAACTTAGTGAAGAGTAATAGTAGTATTACTGAATAAGGAAAGCTAAGCTAATACATCAACAATTAAGAAAAAAAAAATGTTCAGATGGCTCTGAGCAATATGGGACGTAACATCTGAGGTCATCAGTCACCTAACTAACCTAAGGACATAACACACATCCATGCCCGAGGCACGATTCGAACCTGCGACCAAAGCAGCAGCGCGGTTCCGGAATGAAGCGCCTAGAACAGCTCTGCCACAGCGGCCGGCAACAATTAAGAAAAACGTAAGTCTTCAAAAGGTTATTGTAAATGAAGACTCGTTAACCTGACGTAAAGAGTGAACAAAGCAATGTTAGTAACTGAAAGTAATGTACAAAGATGTAGCAGAATTAGTTCAGTTGGGTTGCCTACAGAATGAAGTCGCAAGATCCAGATTTGTGCGTAACAAGTCACGTCCAAGAACACAAAGAGTTTTTACGCGTAAATTCAGGGATTTTGCAATTTTCTGTTGAGGTGTATTAGTGAATCCATGTAAATGCATTTGTCCATTTCTGTAATTTCTTGCTTTCTGTATCGGTATTGGGGTGTTCGGTCGAGCTATGTTGGTAAGTGATGTGCTTGCTACCGTATTTCGTTAACTTTCGTGACATTGGCTACCAGTACTGGTATTACTTTTTCGCTTTCTGTACAGATATTGCCTTTTGGTTTTTTGTATTGGTGTCTGGCTTTTCAGTTAATTTATATATATGGTGTGATGTCTTCGATATCAGTTGAATTTCTCTAATTTGTTGCTTAATTTCTGCATTTTCGATGCCAACCTCAGCATAGTATTCTTCATTGTACTCTTCTGGTTGTTTTGTATACTTCAGTATTTTTGGGATTCTGTCGTTTTTTCCTGAGAATATAACTCCCGAAATTGCCACACTTTCCCCATAAGGCTCAACATTTATTATTCAGAATTGTTATGTTTCTGAATTTGATTTCCATACTTTGGTTTTATGGGATCTGGTGATTATGACGTCTTGATAGCCATTTTTAAATCAAAATTGTGTTGCATTTTGAGGCTTGTGATGAAGTTATTTGTCAAAGTGGACGGGTGTTATCGAAGGCTCTCGTCTTCCCCAAGAATTCACCATACTTGAAACACAGTGCCGTATCCGCGACCGTGAGAGTTCGCCCCTGTTTGGCCTTAGGAGGGGAGGGGCGCACACAGCGACGGCTGTCTCCTCCACATGCAATCGCGGCCGGTCACAGCTGTTAATCATTTTAGTAAGGACGTAATGCGTTTTTACGTCGTAGGATGGCAATTACTGGACGGGAGAGGTAAATGTATCAGTTGGAATGCTCGAGCGAAGTGCTGTGCTGCTGTAACGACATAACAGCACACAGCTTTCGCCCAGACGTGAGCAATGCTGTTATTTAGTAGTAGGGAAGCATCAGTTCTCTACATTCTGTAATTTCCTGCAAGCGATATTATCGACTGCGCTATTGCCATGGCACATGTTGATTAGTTTGATAGTTTAGAGCGACTATAACAGAATATCTTGTAATAGTGAATCCTGTCGGAAGTGCTCTACAGATGAGCAGGATGAAGCCACAGCATTGTGTTATGTGGAAAGTCATTTAGACTTCTTATCGGAATTTTGAGGATTGTCAGTGCTACACGTGTGTGGGACTCTTTTAAAAACGACTACCGTTGATTTCCCGTTTTAATTATATTGTACGCAATGTACGAAACCAGAACGATCAGGAAAAACACGTAGTTCGTTAGATGTCAACTGACGTTTCAACATAGAATTACTTTAGTCTCTTGCTGGGTTAAAGAATATACGTTAGTAGTCACTGCTACAGAAAGTTCTTTAAGTACAATTATTGTTGGCGATTATTTTGATTTTAGCCGTGAGATGTGCAATAAGAATGTCGTGAATTTTACAAAATGCAGTAGCTGTATTTTCACCGTTTGCCTTAGGAGGCCAAAATTTACCTTGTGAGACGCTCACAGTTTCTTCGAGGGGTAGCTACAGAGTATCGGACTATCGCAGAGGGAAAGTGCGCCAATCTGCTTTTGATTTAAAACTTATTTCATAGTTCGAAGTACTTTGACACTCGACAGCAAGACGTCTCAACAATCCATTTATTGTGAAGGAAACAAGAACTTTTTTCTGGAAAAGGAGTTACATATGACATCGTTAACGAAGTACATGTTATTATGCGTGCAATGTATTGTTAAGTAACAATGCAATAGTGCTGGTTGCAGGGGACCTTTTCAGATTCTAGTAAATATACACAGATAAATGTAGCCATCCTGAAACTAAGACTGTATCTGAGCTCATAAATCCAACGAAGAAAGGTTCTGAAGCAGCACTGGAGTGTTGTCATTTAACAAGTTTTGACAGCTGCCCTCTAACAACCTTGTGTCGAATACACGAGAAACGCCGCAAAAGGGTGAAGATTCGTTATATGAATAACTACACCACCAACAGAGATTTTTATTTCGTTTCATTATTCTTCAGTTAAAGTAAATCAAACGTCCACATCTTTAACGAACCTTTATATCTTCGGAATATGAGATACCTATGTCCGTCCATTAATTGAACAAATGGGGCGTCCAGTCCAGTACCTTTAACTTCTACGCCTTTGTGTGCTGTGTTATATTAACGTCACCAGTTTCTACTTTTGATGTAAGAGATCAGAGTCCTCCAAGTAGATTACCCTCTTCCCAGGTAATGTTTCCAAACAGGGGGGATCGGATTTTATTCCTAGCGGACCTGAATACCATGTAGCCCACGAATGTTTCTAGAGGGACTTATTAAATTTTAACAGTCTCGAATGATGAATAAGCTAAAATGCAGCAGCTTATTTGTTGTGGTGGTAATATATTTTGGAAATACGTTAAAATGGTACAGACCTAGCAATCTATTGAACGACATCACAAGAATTAATATATTTAGGAGCTGTGTATCTAACATTTTCGTAACTATGTGAAAGAGACTTATTGAAATGTACAAGCCATGGTGCTGTTCAAGTGTTTGGAGTGGGAAGCGAAGTTTGTTTGTATTCAGCAGTAGAAGGTTTTGCTATCGCATTATTCTGAAAACACATCATCCAGCGTGGCCGACCTTAGGCACAGTGTAACCAACAACATTCTGAAAGTTATTTAGACATCTGTGACGAATACAATTCACTTTACTATTCCATTATCGTATTGCATAACACCGGCCCCATTTTAGGACGAAAAATTATTTGTTTCACCTTACATTTTTTCCATATCTATAAACTACCAAATGCAGTACTCAAGTACCTTATAAATCTACGTTATATCGCCTTATCCTAGTTTTTTGTTTTGTAGGTCGGGAGTTATTACCTGCCATTTCGAATTTTTGTGTATTCCTTCTATTTTTAACGGCTACCATGAACTAAATTGTCTACGTGTACGTGATTACCGTGCTATTCACAATATAGTGCCAGGCAGAGGGTTCAACGAATCACCTTCAAGCTCTCCACCGTTCCACACTCGAACGGCGCATGGGAAAAACGAGGACTTTAAATTTTTCCGTGCGTGCCCTTATTTTGCTTATTTTATCATGATGATCATTTCTCCCTATGTAGGTGGGTGCCAACATAATGTTTTCGCAATCGAGGGAGAGAACTGGTGATTGAAATTTCATGAGAAGATGTCGTCACAACGAAAAACGCCTTTGTTTTAATTATGGACACTCCAATTCACGTATCATGTCTGTGGCACTATCTCACCTATTTCGAGATAATACAAAATGAGCTGCCATTCTTTGAACTTTTCGATGTCATCCGTCAGTCCCACCTAATGCGGATCCCACACAGCGCAGCAATACTCCAGAATCCGGCGGGCAAGCGTGGTGTCATTAGTTTCTTTAGTAAACCTGTTGCTGCTACTAAGTGTTCTGCGCGTGAATTACAGTCTTTGGTTTGCTCTACCCACAACATTATCTATGTGATCGTTTCAGTTTAGGTTATTTGTAATTGTAATCCCTAAGTATTAAGATGAATTTACAGCCTTCAGATTTGTGTGACTTATCGTGTAATCGAAATTTAGCGGATTTCTTTTAGTACTCATGTGAATAACTTCACTCTTTGGTTTATTCATGGTCAGTTGCAACTTTTCGCACCTTACAGATGTCTTATCGAAATCATATTGCAATTCATTTTGGTCGTCTGATGACTTTACAAGACGGTAAATGACTTTATCATCTGCGAAAAATCTAATTGGGTTTTATCATAGTGATAAGAGGATATTCCGTCCTTCACTACTGAATTTACGTGTGTTCACCAAACTTTTTCGCCTAATCGTGCTAGCCACTTCAGCGTTCTATAATATACAGTGTATTTGTAATCAGATTTTATCTATATAATAAAAGAAAATCTAAACTGCAACTGACGAAAAATGGTGCAAATATTAACATTTTCCCTTTGCGTTATTATTTCACACAAAAGTCCTTAGAGAGGTGTAAAAGGAGTTACTTATCATTGTTATGTAACGACATATCTTTAAATTACCCAAATATTCTTAAACATTTTCATTACTTTATTTATGCGACATAACAGCTGAGTCATTTTCTTCAGGTTGAAGTTACCTGTATAGCCATGAACATTGCAGAACGCTCCAGTCTGTGACAAAATCCTTACGTCTAGGTGATCCAGATGTATAAGCTGCACATATAGCTCATGTCGTACCCCCATAAATGTTCCAAACGACTCTTCTTTGCCTTAGGTGAAGTAAATAACAATTGAAACAAAAACGTGCCTTCTGCAACAGCATTTTCCTCTGTGACATTAGCCCTGAAAGTAAAATTTAACGTCACAACTAATCAAGGGGATAGGTGCCACAGTATAAGTAGCAGCGTTCATGAACTCTCTCTGAATTCTCAGTCGCCCTTAAGGCTGAGCATTATGGTCGCACTATTCATTCCTTTGTTTGCTCGTTTGAGATTACATCCAAATGCTAGACAATTGTTATTCTGCCAGTGCAGTTCAGTGAATTGCAGCATCAGCTTGTTTGCACTAAGTGTGCTTTGATTTATGTGTCCCACCTGCAAAGACACTCGTCACGGCCGGCCAGAGTGGCCGAACGGTTCTAGGCGCTACAGTCAGTAACCGCCCGACCGCTACGGTCGCAGGTTCGAATCCTGCGTCGGGCATGGATGTGTGTGATGTCCTTAGGTTAGTTAGGTTTAAGTAGTTCTAAGTTCCAGGCGAGTTATGACCTCAGTAGTTGACTCCCATAGTGCTCAGAGCCATTTGAACCAATTCAACACTCGTCACGCTTCTGTTATGACCAGCTGCTGAGTTTGTTTACATACCTACTACTTCATACCCACAGACACTGATCAGGCAGAATGTTATGGCCACCGACCCACTGTCGATATAAACTGGTCCAGGCGATAGCAGCGTCACATGGCGAGGAATGACTGCTAGTCAGACAAACTCACGGTGCATCTAGGATCTGTGAGCGTGCCGTCCGCGTGTAGAACGGGGGAGCCCCGCGATATGTCTCAATTTGACCGAGGACTGACTGTGTCGGCCCGGAGGCTTGGCACGTCCATTTCGGAAACTGCATGACTTGCAGGGGCCATACCTCATTACAGATGTTGGAGGTCGTAAGCTGGGCAGACTGGTAAAACAGGACGGCCGACCAAGTATGGTAGAACTAACATTAGAGTTTAATGCTGGACAGAGTGCAATTTACGGGAATTTACGGGAATTAAGCGATTGGTGGGTGCAGATGTGGTACCAACTCCCTACAGAGACCTACCAACGCCTCACTGCATCCCTGCCACGACACGTCGCCCTTGATACCCGTGTCAGAGGTGGACATACCGGCTATTAGGTAGATGGTCGTAATGTTCTGGCTGATCAGTCTAGTTTTCTACGTACAAGTATAGACAGTAGTTAATGAGTGAACAATGTACGCTGAGGGCGTCAAATGTTGATTACGTTTTAGTTCCTGCGTGTGTAGGGCCATATTACATGTGGCTCACTGAGTTGAACAGTAAATATCGGCATTATAGGGACTTCTTTGTTATCCTTAGGAACAGACATTTTGCAGTCACTCTAGTCTTTCGAGTGTTATCATTATTGAGAATGATTTACCTGTTAAGCTTCATATGCAAATTTTGAGAGAGAAGTCTTGTGGATTCCAAATTTTTCCATTCCAGTGCCATTGTCACAACAGTTTTTTATTACTATTATCGCTTATATTCATTTTTAACTCTAATAAAAATAACAAGTAGGAATTATGCACGTCTAACTTCCACTTTCATCGACGGAGAGGTAATGGCAGACAGGGCTCGCATTGGAGAGAAAATCGAATGAGTTTTATTCCTAAGGAACCATTACTGCGTTTGCCTTAGTGTACTAAGAGATGCCATCGACCCCTAGATCTTGCTGGTCGAAAGAGAACTTCAACCACCCTCATGCGAGTCCCCTGCATTACCACAATGTCGCCTGTTGCAAACAAAAGAAATAACGAGACGTTTTATATCATTAATCCAAAGATTTATTGGATTGGTAACTGTGTTTTCAGGTGGTATTGGCCGCGGTATCGCTGTCGCACATATAACAGACAGACGGTGTTCTCCAGACGTCGCGTTGGTGGCCACGCGTGAACACATCCAGCGTCTGGCATGGCGGCTCTCAAGAGCTGCGCGGTGTGAAGTACATACCTCCGAGGTGGGCGCGGAGGACTCCGGAGTGGTCTGTCGACAAATATAAATTTCAAAATTATAAACGTCGCCCTATTATGGTGGGTTGATACGACATCTGTAAAGGAAAGTGCTAAATTATCGTAGAACCCTATGCTAATAAATGGTCGTTTCCTGTATCCATAGAAGGAGTGTTTCTATCGCAACAACTGATGAACCCTAGAACACTCATTATCGCAAATATGAAAAATACCAACAGTGAATGTTTGCTTATTTACTCCTCCCGGAGTGTGGTCTATTGTGGTGAAATGATCTACTAAATTAATCATGATGGTAGATAGTTCTTACAAGGATGAGAATGTTAGTGAGTTAGTCGATATCTCACGCAGACGCATGTATTATCCTCACCTGAACTATATTCATTAAGGAACGGAGAAAACTGTGACATCCATCCATACCGAAATAGTAGAGTTTCTTAAAACAAGTTGTTTAAATGTTCAGTTCAAATTCGGAGGGCTTCAAGGATAACTACGTGACAGAAAAATAAACGATCATGCAGCATAAGAAATGCGATTAAAATACCAAGTATAATCGTGGGAAGCTGAAGGTGACACTGTGCTGAAAACTTAATAACTGTTTTATGTGTGAGAGGGGACATAGGAGAACGTTTTCTGAAAGGCTCTCCGTAATGTGAAAGGGTATCCTACCAATACTAGAGCGAAAAGATATGTATATCGCGAAAGGATTATGTATCTGATCAGTCCACAACTGGTACAAAAGAACAGCAGACTATGGGTACCGAGAAATTTTATGGGTCGACCATAGAATTTTGTAGCCATGGTGATATATCTAAACTGATGGCATTTCAGTTATATCAAAAATCGTAAAACTGTAGAGTCGAAAAATTCTTGAAGATCCCCTTCCGAAGGGAACTACTATGTGGTCATGAAACGAGAAATACATTGGAAACCAAAATCTGTTGCTCTTTACACAGATCGAAATACCACTCACCGTAACAGCACGGCTTTAATCCTCCTCCTGCAGCCGTCTCTGCAGCAACTCCACGAAAAAGGCGTCCAGTGTGAACTGACGCTCCTGTTGGAAAAGATCTTATTACTTTCATCTTGTCTAACATCTGAAGTGATTCAGAATTTATGCTATCGTAACATTTATCACAAATTAGCAGGGTACAGATATCAATATTATGAATATAGTAATTCAGTTTAGTATCCCAGTAATACAACTCGTTTTATTTCTCAGCAATTATTAATACAAACAAATAACTAATATCCCGTTATCACACATTTTCTGGCCACGACTGGTTAATGTTGTGCTTCTGAAGTTATGCCGTGTTGTTGTTCCCGCTTTATGGTCTTCATTTTAACAACTGAACGAGCCATGTTCTTCAGGAGGTGTGAAGTCCCCTGACTGGTTTCAGTCCAAGCACCGAATACACGTTACTGCAAAGTTCTCAGCACATGAAGTTCATCGCTGGGACGTCTTTCGAAGTATTGTGCACAAAATGAACACAACAATTCGGCATAACACCCGGAAGCAGACCAGTAACGAGTATGCGATAGTAAGTTATCATGTAGTGATAAAACGAAAAATGCGCTTTGAAACCAAATGATACTATTCCTCCTACTGTTGTAATTCACACTCACCGAAACAGAAAGGACTTCTTTCTCTTCCTGCAGCCGCTCCTGCATTATCTCCTCAAAAAACGAGTCCAAGGTAAACTGACGCTCCTGTAAGGAAAAAAACTTATTAGTTTGATTAGTCGTAGAGCATGTTTAGTAATTCAGAGATAGCGATAGTTCTTTACATATACATGTGTTACAAATTATTAAATTTATTTCGAATTTTTGGCCTAGACACAGTGATAGTGAGTATTCCCTGACTATCTGCTGTATCAGCTAGAATTCACTACCATCATTATGAGTTAAACTGGAATGACAGAGGCCTAGAATGTAACTTCTTGAGCCACTGTCTTTTTATTACGAGCTCCTCCTCGTTCTTTCTCGGGAAAGAAAAGTAAATGGCACTGTAACAAGTTTTCCTAACAGTTCCTGTTTCTCTGTTCTCTGACTCCACTGTACATTTCCTTTGGTCAGTCTTGTATTAAACACGGTCAGCAAGTGACTGGCTGGGCAACCAGATGGTCTGAAATGTCGTCTTCAACCAGTCGCTCGTGTTGGAAGCATATTAAAGGAAGCTCTGCTCCTAGAATATTTTTCACCATAATTCTTTACAACTGGAGAGGGATGTTACCTTTCTCAAGCCTCTCACATACTTATTTGTTCAGTGTTAACAAATACCGCACCCAATTTCCCGCAATGATAAATGGTTAGAATCAACTGTCCATGTCTGAGGTCAGTGATAAGTTTAATGGGCTTCAATACAATTGTCAGAATTGTTTAAACGGCATTCAGGTTCGATTATCAACATTATCTTACCTAATGGGACAATTCCGGATATGTTGTGGTAATAACACGAAGGAGAGGAGCTAGGGCCAGTGGGATCTGGGGAAAAGAGCCAGCGGATAATACAGCGAATGAGGCCTGCAGGGAACACAGCGAGAGACAGTGTGAGGTTGCCCTGCAGGTCAGAGAATATACGACTCTGACATGTTGGAGTCAGCCTGGCTCCCATCCGAATAGAACACATTTCTAATGGCCTCATGTTAAACGAAGACTAGATCTGTGACGCAAGTGGTATTAGAATTCTTAGCATCCTTATTTAATGGCACATTATCTTTTGATGCGAAGGCAGAAGTCAGTTTAAGAGGACTGCAACTCTTTGTTTTACTTAAAGTCCAGACGACTATGGAAAATTTTTAAAATTTTATGTAGGTCTGGAGATAAGCACAAGTTTTAGGATGAAGACTTTTATGATCTCCAGTGATCGTCAAATCCATCCATCCACTAGTGTCTTTCATATCTGATCACAAAAAGTGACAATGTGCGGAAGAGCACTATGCTGACCACATGTTTCTCCATACAGTGACGTCCTTCGGCTGACGATGACGAGGCTGTCGATCGGTACCTTTGGAACTTCAGAGGCCTGTTTGGACGGAGTTAGGTAGTTAGGTGGTATTTCATAAAATCCTCACAATCATCACCCGAGCAGAGATGCCTATCTAAGACGTGTTATTTGCAATGACGTGTCACATGGGATGTTCATAGCAAACCAAACATTCATTTACAGTAAATCGTGACAATCTGTAATATCTACTGACCATGTTATGTACAATCAGGTAGCTCTCAGACTTTACTGCTTTGCATGTTACGTCACCAGTGATGAAACGTGACGTGGCTCACCTGCACAGTACCCCGAACAGCGACCAAGTTCTCCAGTCGCAAACCCTCTTCTTTCTCTCCTCCCAAACACCGGGAGAAAAACTTCTTCATGCGTCGGAACATTGCTGTAACGATAACAAACAGCAGGTTAGACAGTGTCTCACAACTCGATCGCAAGAAAAACCAGCGACCGTGACTACATATCTGTGACCTTAGCTTTTGTAAAAAAGCAGCTGCTTCTATCAAAAACGACATGTACAGTCTATATAATTGATTGAGCTTATACATTTGTTACTAGTCGACAATTAGTCATTTTAATTCTGTGTCAGTAATTCATAGTGCATGAATCAAAACAATAACAGTTATTCGAAGTTTAGCAATCGCGTGTTCATTAAGTAGTACCTTTACTCTGATGAGAATAAATTTTTTTGATAGCAACTATCTAAAGGCTTATCTATTAGACTAAACTTAATTAGCAAGTCATTAGAATACTACAATATTTTCAGATTTACACCTACTTCAGTTATTACAACTTCAGATTTTGTCATCTATTACAGTATGATATGTCACGGGCAGGAACAAGAATTTGTTTCTTATGTATGTTGGTGTCTAGATGAGGTTACTAATTAATAAATTACGCTACAGTCTGATGGCTATACCTTCCGCGGTATATGACGAGAATACGATTTTTACGGCTATCCATATTACCGAGTTAGTATATTCTCTCAAGGCTGCACTGTTCCTTCTTTGTGTCAGTCACAAAAACCCTAAATCTAAACTACACTTCATCGTCATGTGAGCTGAATAGTAACGTGCACAACGTATAACTATGTTTGCGATTAAAATTTACCCAGCGGTTTCTACATGAAGAAAACACAAAAATTGCTCACAAACAACTAATAGGTTTAACATTCGACAGTGCTCCAAGAGATTAATTGCACTTCCTTAAGTGACAGGAAAAGATAATGTTTTTGCTACACTGCCATGCCAACTCAGTATGACCCTACACAGCTAGAACCTGTTTACGACATTTCTTTTTCACCGATGGCAGAAAATAGCACCATGAACCAACGATAAGACATACCGTATGTAAGTAGGCTGTTTAGGTTCTTATATTGGTAACGCAGCCGCCACGTAGCGCTCTCTGTATGAAAATCACTGGCTGTGCTGTGTGCAGTCTGTGGCTAGTTTGCATTGTTGTCTGCCATTGTAGTGTTGGGCAGCTGGACGTGAACAGCGCGTAGCGTTGCGCAGTTGGAGGTGAGCAGCCAGCAGTGGTGGATGTGAGGAGAGAGATGGCGGATTTTTGAGTACAGAATGGATGTCATGAACTGCTATATGTATTATGACTATTAAGGTAAATACATTATTTGTTCTCTATTAAAATCTTTCATTTGCTAACTATGCCTATCAGTAGTTAGTGGCTTCCGTAGTTTGAATCTTTTATTTAGCTGGCAGTAGTGGCGCTCGCTGTATTCCAGTAGTTCGAGTAACGAAGATTTTTGGTGAGGTAAGTGATTTGTGAAAGGTATAGGTTAATGTTAGTCAGGGCCATTCTTTTGTAGGGATTTTTGAAAGTCAGATTGCGTTGCGCTAAAAATATTGTGTGTCAGTTTAAGCTCAGTCCTGTACAATTTTTCTAAGGGGACGTTTCACGTATGTATGTGTAATCGAAAAGGAGGGAGATGGGTGACACCATTGTCATTGTGAAACTAAGCTATAAATTTGAGAATATATCATTCCAGCACTTGAACATTGACAAAAACTCAATGAGGATATTTGTCTCTACAAGTCAAGCATCCTCGGAAGTTTCTGAAGTTGCATTACGTATTGAAACAATGTACTGGAATGTAAATCGAAGAGTGTTTTCACATGCAGTCCCATTACTAGTAACATTTAGCAACGTCACATCACACTACAGTTCACTACAGTTTTCTGGTACTTCTCTACTACATACATAGTCGCCTAAAAGCTTATTTGATGTTCTAATTGCTGATGTATACTAAAAAGAAGTATGTGAATGTTAAATCAATGGCTCTTGCCTCTCGGCGAGTACAAGCTCCCCAAGAACTTGTTCTAGAAACACAAAATCCAACACAATAACGACTGAATCAAAATTAAAGATTCTTTTACTCTAGAACTCAAGGAACGAATTCGTTTCGATACTTCAGCTACTCCAGAGAATGCGGAAGTAATTATTACGCAATGGTCCACCACAGTTAAGCTGATTTTTGTTAGCAAACCCTGTGGTCAACATTAAGCAGCAACCTCGATACCTTCAGAGCACAACGTTGCACTGGAACGTCGATATCAATGGTTAATCAAGCACTGCAATGAAAGTTTTCAGTAATTTGAATCTATGTAAGACCAAATAATCATGTTTTACGATTGAAAAATATGCAGCGGAGTCTGAATGTTGAAAACGTCCGTACAGTTAATAAACTCCCAAGTGATCTAACAGTTAACAATACTTCGAGATAGTGCTTTAATGTCCATAAGCTACAGGAAAGTAATACTCTCATGTTAAGGTGCCAAGTCAACTCAGTATAAATCTACACAGTTATAACCAGTTTCCAAGGTGTGTTCTTCTTCGCTGACGGAAGATAATCCTAGCAGTATAACCCTACAATAATCATAGGCAATATGTCGGTGTAATCGACGAGACAGGAAGATCGGTTTCACCGTTTTCATTGTGATAGTAAAAATTAAAGTAAATAGAGACCGCTCCGAGTCTACCACGACAACCAAAAAAAATTTAATAACAGTCCGATTATATTCTTGGAGAAGACGATCACAAGATAGACTATTACGGTCGAAAACAAACATAAAAAATATTTTGTAGAGAAGGCGTTGTGCAGCTTTAATGAATGTTAACAACTGTATTGTGCAATGGACAGCTACAACGGTACGTTTCATTAGCAACCATAGTGTGGTGGAGTTTCGGGTTCCGCTGGATAGGTCACGAATCCACTACACACAGCAGGCGGCTACACGGGTAGCAGAGGTTGTGTGGCGTGGACTGGGCGGTTTTTTAGGTTAGTTGGCCTCGGGCAAGTACAGAAAGGGCAACAGCCTCAAAGGGTGCGGGGCAAAGTCAGCATATGCGGGGACCAAGCAGCAATCGGTATTGTAATTGTAAACTGTCAAAGCTGCGTTGGTAAAGTACCGGAACTTCAAGCGCTGATAGAAAGCACCGTAGCTGAAATTGTTATAGGTACGGAAAGCTGGCTGAAGCCAGAGATAAATTCTGCCGAAATTTTTACGAAGGCACAGACGGTGTTTAGAAAGGATAGATTGCATGCAACTGGAGGTGGCGTGTTTGTCGCTGTTAGTTGTAGTTTATCCTGTAGTGAAGTAGAAGTGGATAGTTCCTGTGAATGATTATGGGTGGATGTTACACCCAACAACCGAGCTAGGTTAGTAAATGGCTCCTTTTACCGACCTCCCGACTCAGCAGCATTAGTAGCAGAGCAACTGAGAGAAAATCTGGAATACATATCATATAAATTTCCTCAGCTTGTTATAGTCTTAGATGGAGATTTCAATTTACCAGATATAGACTGGGACACTCAGAGGTTTAGGACGGGTGGTAGGGACAGAGCATCGAGTGACATTATACTGAGTGCACTATCCGAAAATTACCTCGAGCGATTAAACAGAGAACCGACTCGTGGAGATAACATCTAGGACCTACTGATAACAAACAGACCCGAACTTTTTGACTCTGTAAGCGCAGCACAGGGAATCAGTGATCATAAGGCCGTTGCAGCATCCCTTAATATGGAAGTAAATAGGAATATAAAAAAAAGGGAGGAAGGTTTATCTGTTTAGCAAGAGTAATAGAAGGCAGATTTCAGACTACCTAACAGATCAAAACAAAAATTTCTGTTCCGTCACTGACAACGTTGAGTGTTTATGGAAAAAGTTCAAGGCAATTTTAAAATGCGTTTTAGACAGTTATGGGCCGAGTAAAACTGTGAGGGACGGGAAAAACTCACCGTGGTTCTACAACAAAGTTAGAAAACTACTGCGAAAGCAAAGAGAGCTTCACTGCAAGACTAAACGCAGCCAAAGCCTCTCAGACAAACAGAAGCTAAACGATGTCAAAATTAGCGTAAGGAGGGCTATGCGTGAAGCGTTCAGTGAATTCGAAAGTAAAGTTCTATGTACCGACTTGACAGAAATTCCTAGGAAGTTCTGGTCTTATGTTCTATCAGTAAATGGCTCGAAACAGCATATCCAGACACTCTGGGATGATGATGGCATTGAAACAGAGGATGACACGCGTAAAGCTGAAATACTAAACACCTTTTTCCAAAGCTGTTTCACGGAGGAAGACCACAGTGCAGTTCCTTCTCTAAATCCTCGCACAAACGAAAAAATGGCTGACATCGAAATAAGTGACCAAGGAATAGAAAAGCAACTGAAATTACTCAACAGAGGAAAGTCCACTGGACCTGACGGGATACCATTTCGATTCCACACAGAGTACGCGAAAGAACATCCGTGTTCCGCAACTCTCTAGAGAAACGGAAGGTTCCAAATGATTGGAAAAGAGCACAGGTAGTCCCAGTCTTCAAGAAGGGTCGTCAAGCAGATGCGCAAAACTATAGACCTAGATCTCTGACATCGATCTGTTGTAGAATTTTAGAACATGTTTTTTGCTCGCGTATGTCATTTCTGGAAACACAGAATCAACTCAATAGGAATCAACAAGGATTCCGGAAACAGCGATCGTGTGAGATCCAACTCGCTTTATTTGTTCATGAGACCCAGAAAATATTAGATACAGGCTCCAAGGTAGATGCCATTTTCCTTGACTTCCGGAAGGCGTTCGATACAGTTCCGCACTGTCGCCTGATAAACAAAGTAAGAGCCTACGGAATATCAGACCAACTGTGTGGCTGGATTGAAGAGTTTTTACCAAACATAACACAGCATATGTTCTCAATGGAGATACGTCTACAGACGTTAGAGTAACCTCTGGCGTGCCACAGGGGAGTGTTATGGGACCATTGCTTTTCACAATATATATAAATGACCTAGTAGATAGCGTCGGAAGTTCCATGCGGCTTTTTGCGAATGATGCTGTAGTATACAGAGAAGTTGCAGCATTAGAAAACTGCAGCGAAATGCAGGAAGATCTGCAGCAGATAGGCACTTGGTGCAGGGAGTGGCAACTGAAAGAAGGATCCTTTATTGTATGATTATATGATAGCGGAACACACATTGGTAGCAGTTACTTCTGTAAAATATCTGGGAGTATGCGTACTGAACGATTTGAAGTGGAATGATCATATAAAATTAAATGTTGGTAGGGTGGGTGGCAGATTGAGATTCATTGGGAGAGTCCTTAGAAAATGTAGTCCATCAACGAGGGAGGTGGCTTACAAAACACTCGTTCGACCTATACTTGAGTATTGCTCATCAGTGTGGAATCCGTACCAGGTCGGGTTGACAGAGAAGATCCAAAGAAGAGCGGCGCGTTTCGCCACAGGGTTATTTGGTAAGCGTGATAGCGTTACGGAGATGTTTAGCAAACTCAAGTGGCAGACTCTGCAAGAGAGGCGCTCTCCATCGCGGTGTAGCTTGCTGTCCAGGTTTCGAGAGGGTGCGTTTCTGGATGAGGTATCGAATATATTGCTTCCCCCTACTTACACCTCCTGAGGAGATCACGAATGTAAAATTAGAGAGATTCGAGTTCGCACGGAGGCTTTCCGGCAGTCGTTCTTCCCGCGAACCATACGCGACTGGAACAGGAAAGGAAGGTAATGACAGTGACACGTGAAGTGTCCTCCGCCACACAACGTTGGGTGGCTTGCGGAGTATAAATGTAGATGTAGATGTAGATGTAGATCGAATCTGGTCTAGAATCAGACCATAATCGCTTCCGAAAACCGTCTCAGATATGCTTTTGCGTAATTGCGATAGCAGTTATCAAACGTAAATAGCTCGACCATTGATATTATCTGTATACACATTACATTGGGAAAAAAGTCTATGAAGTTAAATGAACATAATGGACATGACAAGTTAATGTCAATGACGGAACACTGTACATACGAAACTGCTATTCCTATTACACAAGTTAATAGCTGAGATAGTTTTTGGACTTGGTGACGTTCTGATCCTCGACCGAAATCGATTTTCTCTAATAAAATGAACCGTTGTAGCAGTGATTGCATAATGCAGTTCTTTCGAAGAGCATATAAAATGAAAGTAGCGGGACTGCTGCAGGAATGAGAGAGTACTGGGCAGAAACAAACAAAAAAGGAAATGTTAATAAAGCTAAATCAATATCACAAAAAATCGAATAATATCTTACACAAATTTCGCTAGAATGAACTCAACGAAAATATAACGAAAACACAAAATTGAAATCCAAAAATTCACCTAATCTACACATACGAAACGAAGACAGGGATACCAGTCAGACATCCACATAATAACAACATAATAGAGAAATAACACACACAAATTCTTCTAGAAAGAACAAAAAGAAAATATACCCTGAACCTATATAGCCCTAAAAAGACAGCAATAATCGACCCATCCCCACATGACGACATAGTCGATAAATAACACACTGGAACTACTCCATAATAAACCTAAAAATTATAAACCCCAAAAAAAGAAAAAAAAAGAAAAGATGCACACAAAAAATCCACATAACAAATACTTAATCGAAAAATAACACAAAAAACCCTCCAGAATAAAAAGAACGAAAATAAATTCAAAAATTTGGTATTACACTTCAAACGAACATTAACAGGTCAAAAAGTACCATAACACAAAAGGAATCATACACCAAAAGTGAGAGTCACTGGTAACAACAGTATGAACCCTACAAAACAATCAATTTCATATACACTACACCGCAGCCACGTCACATTCGAAAAAAGCAGCCAACTATTAATAAGTTAAAAAAGTATGACTAACGTTACTACTCGTTCCTCTCACGACCATTTCAGCAATGTACTTAGGTTCACGGCTAACATTACCTTAGACAATTCTCCAATATTACAAAAAGAGCTAAAGAATTGCAACAATCAGAATGATAATAATTATCATTAATCACTTCACTCACAAAAATTTATCTTCTGCTCGTAAGTTACTGTCTACCCTTACCTTCGCAAATTATGTGAAATACAGAAAGAAACAGTTAAATATGAGTCAGGAAAAAAGAAACAATAATCGCTACAAGTTTTTCCATCGATAATATAACCTGTGGCGTCAAGTTACCCCCTTTCCTCCAACATACAACACCATCGTGTATCACGAGATATTTTGAATAAACAGCATATTTTATAAACTTTGTAAATTACAGCAGTAACTAACAAAGATAGTATTTAATAACAGACCAATAACACACTCTGCCACGTAAAGTCATGTCGTCAAGAGGACGTCATGGGTGAAACCAGATGGATAGAATCTGAAAGAGGTACTTGACATGGCTGTCATTGTTAAACTAAGCTATTAATTTGAGAATACATAACGAATGCACATGAACCTAAAAAAAAATTAGGTATGAAGGTCTAACTCTGCAAGCCTATGGGGAACATTCCTTATCAATAGTCCAAGTTTCTGTGTGCCACAAATCATTTCTGGAAGGCCGAGAACACGTTGAAGATGAACCTCGTTCAGGTAGACCTTTACCTTATAAAACCGACGAAAACGTCGAACGTATGCGTTCTCTTCTGAGATCACAACAGTGTGTAACAGTAAAGATGATGGATGACATGGTTAAATATTTTCAGCTTGCATCAAATTTGCATCGAAGTTTTGCACGTGCGAAAGATTTATGCCGAACGGTGCACAAAAAACCTCACAACTGAACAGGAGGACAATGGAAGAAACATGTGCGTTGTCCTCTTGAGAGGATTGCCCATGGTCACGAATGGTTCAGTTGTGTAATCACAGGTGATGAATCATGGATTTCTGAGTACGATCCTGAGACGAAGTGGCAAAGTGAGGGGAAGAACACTGAGGAATCACCTCGACTGAAATAAGCTCGAATCATCAAGTCAAAGCCTGAAGCAAAACTGATTTGCTGTTTTGACAGATTTGCTTTTTTCCATATAGAATTTGTTCATCCAGCAGAAACCGTCAGACAGCTGTGTTACAACGATGTCCTGGAAAAGCTTAGGAAAGAGGTGAATCGAGTGAGATCAGACATTGCAGATTGGATGCTGCATCATGATGGCGCACCATGCCACATGGCCACTTCCATCACGGATCTTTTGACTTCAAAAGGCATTCCTGCTGTTCCACAGACCCTGCCCCCCCCCCCCCCTCCCCTATTCGCAGAAACTTGGTAATTGATGACTTGTTTCTTTTTCCAAAATTACAAAATCTCTTAAAAGGATGTCATTTTGGTACTCTGCAGAACATTTAAGAGCATGTGACCGACATTGCAAAGGCCCTACCAGTTGAAGGCTTTCTACGCTTCTACCGATACCGGGAAAGAACGACTTCGCCGGCCTATAGCTGCCGAACGGGACTACTTTGCAGGGGACATTATTGTCGTTTGAAGGAAATCAAACCTTGGTATATTAGAAATCTGTCTCATTCCTTTTCTCACACGCCTCCTACTCCAAGATATTGATTCACATATCTTGAGTAACAGAGGAGAAAAACTCTTCTGTTATGCTACCAGCTTTGCTCGATACGATGCAGTGCACTTGACACGAGTTCCAAAATAAATTTATCTTCACACACGGAAAAAAGTTCCAGCAGCACTAATCTCCAGCATCGCAGGCAGTAAGTGTGAGAAATCCACAAGAGAGGAAGATTGGTTACACCGTCATCATTGTGTAACTAAGCAATTAATTTGAGAATACATGATGCACGGGCACGAACTTCGCCAAAAACAAAGTACAGAAATCTGCCTCTACAAGTAAACATCAAACCTTTGAAACTGCATAAAAAAGTAAAACAAAGTTCTATTTCACATTGCATACCGTAAATAGCGGTTTGTTCTGAAATGATACCTCACTCCAGCACCCGCATCAATTTTCCAGTACGTCTCCGCTATATACTCAGTCATTTACAAGCTTATGAGAATTCTAACCGCTAATGATTCTGTATGACAAATAAATAGGTTGTAGTTAAATCAACGGCTCATACCTCTTGCAGCACAACGCAGCTACGCCTCTGAAGTAGGCGTTCGCTTTGCTGAAAGCTTCTAAAGCTCCTCAAGAACTTTAAAATGTTTCGCTAGATGTGCTCGAAACACAAAATGCAACACTGCAATACTCAATTCACAACTGAAGCTCCTTACACTCAATAACTCGCAGAACGAATTCGTATGGATACTTCGAGTACTCCAGAGAATACGGAAGTAATTGCTAGGCAACGGTCCACAACGGTTTACGTGAGATGGCATTGTTGTTAACGTACCCGTGATTCTTGAGTGGTCAGCGCGACAAAAGTCATACCTAAAGACCCGAGTTCGATTCCCGGCTGTGTCGGGAGATTTTCTCCGCTCAGCGACTGGGTGTTGCGTTGCCCTTATTATCGTTATTTCAACCCCGTGGGTACGCAAGTCGCCGAAGTGGCGTCAACTCAAAAGGCTGTCACCAGGAGAACGGGAGGCCCTAGCCACACGGCATTTCCATTTTATCAGTAAACCGGAATCCCAGTAAAGCAATAACGTTTATAAATGTGGATTTAAATGTTAGACAACCACTGAAATAAAATATTATATAAGTCAGTTGTACATTTCAGCTTTTCATAGAATAGCATCGAAGCATAACGACGTCGAATCCTAATGTCCTTGATCCCGCTTGTAGTCATGTGTTGAAATGTTTTTGTCAAGCGTAAAAATGGATTCCTTCAGCGCATGTGACTTCCACCTGACTTCGACGTCCGTTTGTGTGATGCCACTAACGTGTTTCCCAGTGTAGTGATTTCTTACGTTGAAACCTGGTTGTCAAGGGAAGGCAGGATTCGGTTACGATTGTGGACGTGGCCGTAATCAATTACTATTGGTTGCCTTTAACATTTACACACATTTATTTTTAAAGAAATAATTCCAGACTCAACAATAAATTTAAAAAAATATCACGCTTTATTAACGAAGGAATAAACGACAGTGTAAATAATAGTGTTTTCAGTGCGTTACAATTTAGCAAATCACCATAAAGTACAAACACAGATAATGCTTAATAAAAAAAACTGTGATCACAACTGAAGGCCTTACACGCCAAGAATGGCAGTAAATTAAGAATGTTTATGAACTCGCTGTAATTACAACTTATAGGTATTGAAATATTAAAAGTAAGCGCCCACAAACACAGAAGAAGGTACCAGACGCCAGGAATGGCAGTAAATAAGGTTTTAAGGATTACTGCTAAAATAGAAATATCGAATTATTTTTTCAAAGCAAATGACCACAACATGGCTGTAGGCCTTACACGCCAGGAACGACAATTATATAAAAATTTAGAAACCTACTGTAAAATAGCAAATATAAGCAAAGGTTAATTAAAAGAAACAAGCAACTGACCACAAACAGGTGAAATAAGATGATGGTAATCTTGTAACACAACGCTTACACTGCTAGATTTATTCCAGAAGGTGAACTATTAACTAGACAGACGTAACGTTTTAATGTAGGCTTTACAAGGTATGGTAATAAATAATACAATAATACTTTACTTTACTTTTTCGTGTCCGGAGATTTGTTTCAAAGCCTGTCAGCCCAAAGTCGGGTTAAGTCCAGTGTTTCTCTCTTCTCAAGCATAGTTCGTCAAGGGTACACCTTGTGGGGCAGATGGAACACTGTAGAAGGTGTTCCATATCCTGAACTTCACCACAGTCGCATTTGTTGTCTCCTTCGTCCTTGAAGCCCCATTTGACTAGGTTTGCTTTAACTGGTGCTACGCCTGTTCTGAAGCGGATCAGCGTTCTCCAAATCTTCCAGCTTGATGTACTGCCGCTGGGTATTTCTCGTGAGGCAGGGTAGTACTTCGGAGGCTCGTTCAATTCACTAGTGAGAAATCTCTTGCGGGATTATGTCTGCTTCGTCCACATGAAACACCTTGCAGCGGGTGGCGCTCGTCGAAAATCTGTTTAAATTTTTCTGTATGTTCGTGCGCAATTCTTCGGGATTCAGGAGATGAGAATCCAGCTGCTTTGTATATTTTCCCAAGTGGTGCGGGTTTCATGCATCCTGTTGTTAGCCTGCATGTTTCATTAAGGACTGTAGTGACTTTTTTGGCATGTGTGGATCGGGACCATACAGGGCATGCATATTCTGCCGTGGAGAAGCAAAGTGCTTGAGCAGTTGTTCGTAATACAGTTGGACTAGCTCCCCATTCACTATTCGTCAGTTTTCTTAAAATATTGTTCCTGGCAGCAACTTTTTGGCAGGTTTTTTCACAGTGATGTCTGTACGTCAGTGATCTATCCAGCACGACACCAAGGTATGTTGGTTTGTCCATATGGTCCAGTTTGTTGCCATTCCAGGTGACGTTCAGCTTCCTCTTTGCCTGTTTTATGCGGAGGTGGAAAGCGCTAACCCGTGTCTTAAATGGATTTGGTTTGAGGGAGTTCTCTTTATAGTATTCAGACATTACGTGTAGCGAGCTTTCTAATTTCCCTTCTACATCCTCGAAGCTATTTCCTTGCGCTGTAATGGCCAGATCATCGGCATACAAGAAATGGGTAGTACGTTCCGGTGTTGGTTGGTCATTGGTGTATAGGTTTAATACACTCCTGGAAATGAAAAAAGAACACATTGACACCGGTGTGTCAGACCCACCATACTTGCTCCGGACACTGCGAGAGGGCTGTACAAGCAATGATCACACGCACGGCACAGCGGACACACCAGGAACCGCGGTGTTGGCCGTCGAATGGCGCTAGCTGCGCAGCATTTGTGCACCGCCGCCGTCAGTGTCAGCCAGTTTGCCGTGGCATACGGAGCTCCATCGCAGTCTTTAACACTGGTAGCATGCCGCGACAGCGTGGACGTGAACCGTATGTGCAGTTGACGGACTTTGAGCGAGGGCGTATAGTGGGCATGCGGGAGGCCGGGTGGACGTACCGCCGAATTGCTCAACACGTGGGGCGTGAGGTCTCCACAGTACATCGATGTTGTCGCCAGTGGTCGGCGGAAGGTGCCCGTGCCCGTCGACCTGGGACCGGACCGCAGCGACGCACGGATGCACGCCAAGACCGTAGGATCCTACGCAGTGCCGTAGGGGACCGCACCGCCACTTCCCAGCAAATTAGGGACACTGTTGCTCCTGGGGTATCGGCGAGGACCATTCGCAACCGTCTCCATGAAGCTGGGCTACGGTTCCGCACACCGTTAGGCCGTCTTCCGCTCACGCCCCAACATCGTGCAGCCCGCCTCCAGTGGTGTCGCGACAGGCGTGAATGGAGGGACGAATGGAGACGTGTCGTCTTCAGCGATGAGAGTCGCTTCTGCCTTGGTGCCAATGATGGTCGTATGCGTGTTTGGCGCCGTGCAGGTGAGCGCCACAATCAGGACTGCATACGACCGAGGCACACAGGGCCAACACCCGGTATCATGGTGTGGGGAGCGATCTCCTACACTGGCCGTACACCACTGGTGATCGTCGAGGGAACACTGAATAGTGCACGGTACATCCAAACTGTCATCGAATCCATCGTTCTACCATTCCTAGACCGGCAAGGGAACTTGCTGTTCCAACAGGACAATGCACGTCCGCATGTATCCCGTGCCACCCAACGTGCTCTAGAAGGTGTAAGCCGACTACCCTGGCCAGCAAGATCTCCGGATCTGTCCCCCATTGAGCATGTTTGGGACTGGATGATGCGTCGTCTCACGCGGTCTGCACGTCCAGCACGAACGCTGGTCCAACTGAGGCGCCAGGTGGAAATGGCATGGCAAGCCGTTCCACAGGACTACATCCAGCATCTCTACGATCGTCTCCATGGGAGAATATCAGCCTGCATTGCTGCGAAAGGTGGATATACACTGTACTAGTGCCGACATTGTGCATGCTCTGTTGCCTGTGTTTATGTGCCTGTGGTTGTGTCAGTGTGATCATGTGATGTATCTGACCCCAGGAATGTGTCAATAAAGTTTCCCCTTCCTGGGACAATGAATTCACGGTGTTCTTATTTCAATTTCCATGAGTGTAGTAGGGGGGCCAGCACACTGCCCTGAGCGAGACCGTTCTTTTGTCGACGCCATCGGCTTTTTTTTCCGTCCAGCATTACATAGAACTGTCTGTTTTGCAGCAGAGATTCAATGATTTTTGTGAAGTGATGATCCTTAAATGCACAGTACCGTTTTTCCATGAGCTTTCTGTGGTTGACGGTGTCGTATGCAGAACTTAAGTCCACCAATGCTGCACCTGTCATTTGTTTGTTTTCAAAGCCTTCCTCTATGTTCTGTGAGTGCTAGGATTTGACTGGTGCATGATTTCCCGGGTCTGAATCCAGCCTGTTTGGGAATGAGCTTTTGGTCTGCGATATTTGCTATGCGGTTTAGGATTATTCGTTCGTACAGTTTGTACAGATGGCACAGGAGTGCTATTGGGCGGTGGTTCTTCGGTTGACCTGCGTCTTTCCCAGGTTTTAGTAGCGCCACTACCTTTGATTTCCTGCACATCTTTGGGATCTTACACGTTTTTAAGCAATGCTTAAAGAGCTGCAGGATCCATTGGTTGGCACTAGGTCCGAGCTGTTTGATCTGTTCCACACATATATCGTCGAATCCCGCTGCTTTCCCGTTTTTTATTGAGTTCATTTCATGATTGAGATCTTTCATGGTAAATGGTATTTCGAACATGCTTGACTCTTGACTCTGAATTCTGCTGAATTTTATTTTCTGACATTTCTTGTTGGGTTTTCCATTTAGTAGGAGCTGATGGGCAATTTGATTGGGTGTTACTGAAGAGCATTGTTTAGCTGTCCCAAAGTCACAATTAAGTTTTTTTATTAAGTTCCAAGCGGCTTTGATACTGTGGGTCATATCCATTCTTTCCAGAGTTTCGACCCATTTCCTTTGTCTTGATTCACTAATCATTTCCATTAGTGTTTCTCCACATTGGACTACTTCTTCACTAAAGGGGTCCTGTTCGTAAAGCATTTCGTACTCCCTCAGGATGTTCTTTGATTCGGCAGAGACCTGGGATGAAATGCTCTCTGCAGCCTCGGGGTGTGTGTCTTCGAGAAACCTTTTGGAGGGTCTCTACGAAAGTTTGATAATTTTCTGGAATTGGGTGTAGATTTTTTATTTCTGCATCCAGTTGCACAGCATATTCTGTCCATTAAGCCTTTTTAAAGTTGAAGCGTCTGCGGAATGGTATTTTCGTTGTTCTCAAAGCAGCGTATATTTGGATTCCGATAGGTCGGTGTTGTGTTTTAGGAAGAGGTGCGTGCGCAGTTTTTAAGGATCGGTCTTCCACGTTTGCGCTTACAAAAGAAATATCAGGGTTGTATTCGCGCTTCCAAATTTTGCTGCTGAACGAGCATAGTAGCTTGCGATCGTGGATCAGGGATAAGTTATTTATTTCCGTCCACTGCTCTAATTTATGTCCGTTGTCGTCTGAATGTTTGTAGCCCCATGATGTGCTGTGGCAGTTGAAGTCTCCTAAGATGAACGGTGTTTTCTGGTTGTTGAAGTTTGGCGGCAAAGTCAAGTTGAACTTCTCTCCGGGTGGCTTGTATACTGACGTTACGGTGAAGGTGCTAAACTCGACAGTCAGCAATTCTATGTTATTGTATGTAGTTCCGTTAGTTGATATTATGGCCATCTCAGGTATTGTGAAGACAGCGCTGCCATATTTAGGATGTCGATTTTCTATGGCTAATTTCATTCCTTTTATTTCTGGTCTTATTGCCCCTTCTTTCTTGTGTGTTTCTTGTATACACAGTATGTCCCATTCGTGCGTGCGGCAAAGTTGTGATATGATTTGTTGTTTGTTTTTGGTGATACCCTCTACGTTTAGGCTTGCAATCGTCAGAGTTGGCTCTGAGAAGGGCCCATTCTTTTTGCTTTTCCGGTGTTGGAAGGATTGGCCGTTGCCTCTTATAGCAACGTTTCCGGGGGACGCCGGCATTATCTGACAGATGATTCTCGGTCTCTTATCTCAGATAGTGCACGCGTGGAGGCTCCTTCGTTGTCCCCCCTGCATATTACCGAAATATGGAGTCAAGTTGATTTTAGTGTCCGGCAGCAAACCCGAATAGACTTTCAAGAATTTATGGAGTTAACGTACAGCTGCACTGGAAATGAGGGTAGGCTTTTACATCTTCCAGAGAAAGACAGTGGACTGATTAGGGTGAAAGTATTCCGAAATGGTGGTAAACTTAAACATTTTTGTTGGCAAGAAGAATTTTTATGACGGTGTGGGATGCCGCACAGAGTATCAACAGATGTGAATGCCAAGAAAAGATAAAACACTGAATGGCTCTCCCTACACAACTGAAGGTGTAGTCAGATGGAACACAAGCACAGCGCCAAATTGTGCTCCTGTATCAGTTCAGTTCATGTGTTCATAGGTGAGCCATTACAGGGCTCAGAAACAGTTCCCTATTGACCAGTGCGCTTAATTTATGTCACGTACTACATTTTTCTCTGTTTGTTAAGCTAATAACGGAATTGGAGGGATCTAGCTTACGCTACGTGGAATTATTGTCTCTGGTGAAAAATTGTGATAAGCCGAGTGGGAAAGAATTTGCTTTACTGAGATCACACCATTTATCGCCTTCATGAATAAATTGTATCGTTCTCGACACCATTCTACATAATTTTGATATGTTTACAAACAAATGCTGGTTTTCCTAAAGAAACGTTGATGTTGGTAAGAAATTGTTGTACCCACACTAGTTGAATAAAATATAAGCCACCTTTAAATCATCTGTTCGAAAATGTTTCGTAGCCATTTACAAAATTAGAAATCACGAAAACTTTTATACCAACAACTGTAATTACTTCCACTAATTTCAAACTTACAACATCATCAGGTCTAAAAATGCGAGGGATATTCGGAAAGTAAAGTCCGTTCCGTCAAGAAATGGAAACCGCGGTGAAAATCTAATAAAACTTTGCACATATGTGTTCGACAGGGTCTCTAGTATCCCTGTCGGTTGCATCATTACGCTCTTTTCTTCTGAGCGCATGGTGAGCAAATAAAGATGCGTAGAAAATAGTGTCTCCCACCAAGTATGAGGTTCTGGTGTGATATTTCGCCTGATGTTATGCACCCCACATTACAGAACCGTCATACGGTTCCTACTTCGTGACAATTCTCGGTCGCAATCTGCAGGGAAATGAAAATGCTTTGCAAAAACAGACATAATGTCTTATGGGATAACAGCAATAAGTGATTTTATGATGTTCCTTAAAATCCATCTTGATTGCAAAAAAAATTTTTTTTTTATTATTCATATGACCGGTTTCGGTTCATTCAGAACCATCTTCAGATCTGTAAAAATAATTATACTAATTTACCATTTCACGGAAGCAAATGTTTTTCATCCTATCTAATCAACATCAAATGTACCAGAACGTACCTGATATATCAGTTACAGGAGTAACCCGTCCAAATCCAGCAACTTTCACATGCTACGTCACATAAAATTGGTTGGCAGAGTGCACGTCATTTATATTAATTATAGCACTATTACCGACAGGTGGCGTCTGGTACATTTGTTACATTCCATTTGTACACACTGTATTCAGTAGATCTTTTTCATATTAAAAATATTTGGCTAAAATATGTAGACGTCAAAGTTAAAATCTGTACTTGTCAGGATTAAAAAACAGTAAAATTATCATTTTATACGATCTAAAAGCATAGGGCGATATTATATATCTATGGTGCTGGTGTGAACTTGTTTTCCTCTACGGTCTGGTTCCGTGGTTTCCACCATTTTGGTGTTGTGCTGCGGTGCGCTCAGTCGTCTGATGTCCATCGCCGCGGGCAAGAGGGCCGCACAGGAGGGCCCCGTCAACGACGCCAGGCGCTGCACGCGTCTTCCGGCTTCTCCACCATGCACCATCTCTCGTCCCTCGGCCTGGATCTCCACACGTAACAGTTGTCATCTTAGTAGGTCGTCATAAATGTTAAAATAGGCGTTATGATTGAATTCGTTTTGCTCATTGACGATTGAATCCGGATCTTTATTTTTGTGGGTGTATATTTCGATCTCTTCCAAAATGTTAAGAAAACGCCCCTTATGAGCTCTATGCAGGATTTCTAAATTGTTTTCAATATTCGTGAGTGAGTGCTTTGTCGCAGCCATATGCGCCCCAAAAGCTGTTTTGTTTTGAGAGTAGGTGTGCTCCCTGAATCTGGTTTCACAGTTCCTACCAGTCAGTCCTATATATGGTTTACAGCAGTCATTACTTATGATCTTATATACACCTGAATCCTGAAATTTATTCCTACTATTACATATTCTATGCCGGAGCTTCAATTTTAACGTGTTATTTGTTCGGAACCCTATTTTAACGTCGGATTTACGAAAGCATTTTCAATTTTGTCTGCAATTCTTCCATTGTAAGTGAGAGCTACATATTTTTTGTTGTTGTTCCTCTTAACTGCTACTTGACTTCCTTCTGTTTGTTCCATTTGCTTCTTCTTTATCTTCCTATAAATATTCATCACCTGCTTACACTTATATCCGTTCGCTACGGCCACTTGTTTTAAAATACTTAACTCCTTTTCTACTTCCTGTTGGCTTAGTGGCAATCTTAGTAGCCTGTATACCATCGAAGTAAAATATGCCCATTTGTATCGCGGTGGGCGACAGGAGCGCTCATTGATAACTAGATCTGTACACGTAGGTTTTCTGAATATGCTAAATTCATGCTTCCCATCTTTCTTTATTAGTGTTAAATCTAAGTAATCTATACGGTTGTATTCTTTAAATTCCATGGTGAATCTAATTTTCGGGTGTTGAGAGCTCATTTTTTGTGCTAAGTTTTCGATATCATTTTTATCTCCTTTGTATAACAAAATGGAGTCGTCAACATATCTCCTGTAATATACAATTTTCTCAGCGATATTAGGATTTTCATCAAAGAATTTGTTTTCTAAGTGATTTACAAAAATGTCAGCCAGCGTGCCAGCTAAACTGTTCCCCATTGCCAGCCCGTCTTTCTGTTGATAAATTTTACCATTGAAAGTAAAGTAATTGAACGACAAGACGTGTTCCAACATTTCCACTAGTTCAATCACTTCCCCCAGTGCCAATGTACCATGAGTGAGGAGATTGTTCTTAATGATCTCAATCGTTTCTTTTACGGGAATGTTTGTGTACAGATTGGTGATATCTAATGAAGCTAGTGACGCATTCTGAGGTATAAGTACGTCTTTAATTTGCTCGGCAAATTCGTAGCTGTTGCTAATGTTGAAAGTCCGACAATATGTATATGCCGCCTTCAATCTGTTATTTAGCTCTTTATTTAATTTATAACTTGGGTTGCTGGTGTTATTAACGATTGGGCGAATCGATTTTTCTATTTTATGGAGCTTTATTTGTGACCGTAATTCGGGGATTCGCGGATTCATTTTGTAAATCACTTAGAAAACAAATTCTTTGATGAAAATCCTAATATCGCTGAGAAAATTGTATATTACAGGAGATATGTTGACGACTCCATTTTGTTTTACAAAGGAGATAAAAATGATATCGAAAACTTAGCACAAAAAATGAGCTCTCAAACCCGAAAATTAGATTCACCATGGAATTTGAAGAATACAACCGTATAGATTACTTAGATTTAACACTAATAAAGAAAGATGGGAAGCATGAATTTAGCATATTCAGAAAACCTACGTGTACAGATCTAGTTATCAATGAGCGCTCCTGTCACCCACCGCGATACAAATGGGCATATTTTACTTCGATGGTATACAGGCTACTAAGATTGCCACTAAGCCAACAGGAAGTAGAAAAGGAGTTAAGTATTTTAAAACAAGTGGCCGTAGCGAACGGATATAAGTGTAAGCAGGTGATGAATATTTATAGGAAGATAAAGAAGAAGCAAATGGAACAAACAGAAGGAAGTCAAGTAGCAGTTAAGAGGAACAACAACAAAAAATATGTAGCTCTCACTTACAATGGAAGAATTGCAGACAAAATTGAAAATGCTTTCGTAAATCCGACGTTAAAATAGGGTTCCGAACAAATAACACGTTAAAATTGAAGCTCCGGCATAGAATATGTAATAGTAGGAATAAATTTCAGGATTCAGGTGTATATAAGATCATAAGTAATGACTGCTGTAAACCATATATAGGACTGACTGGTAGGAACTGTGAAACCAGATTCAGGGAGCACACCTACTCTCAAAACAAAACAGCTTTTGGGGCGCATATGGCTGCGACAAAGCACTCAGTCACGAATATTGAAAACAATTTAGAAATCCTGCATAGAGCTCATAAGGGGCGTTTTCTTAACATTTTGGAAGAGATCGAAATATACACCCACAAAAATAAAGATCCGGATTCAATCGTCAATGAGCAAAACGAATTCAATCATAACGCCTATTTTAACATTTATGACGACCTACTAAGATGACAACTGTTGCGTGTGGAGATCCAGGCCGAGGGACGAGAGATGGTGCATGGTGGAGAAGCCGGAAGACGCGTGCAGCGCCTGGCGTCGTTGACGGGGCCCTCCTGTGCGGCCCTCTTGCCCGCGGCGATGGACATCAGACGACTGAGCGCACCGCGGCACAACACCAAAATGGCGGGAACCACGGAAGCAGACCGTAGAGGAAAACAAGTTCACACCAGCACCATAGATATATAATATCGCCCTATGCTTTTAGATCGTATAAAATGATAATTTTACTGTTTTTTAATCCTGACAAGTACAGATTTTAACTTTGACGTCTACATATTTTAGCCAAATATTTTTAATATGAAAAAGATCTACTGAATACAGTGTGTACAAATGGAATGTAACAAATGTACCAGACGCCACCTGTCGGTAATAGTGCTATAATTAATATAAATGACGTGCACTCTGCCAACCAATTTTATGTGACGTAGCATGTGAAAGTTGCTGGATTTGGACGGGTTACTCCTGTAACTGAAATATCAGGTACGTTCTGGTACATTTGATGTTGATTAGATAGGATGAAAAACATTTGCTTCCGTGAAATGGTAAATTAGTATAATTATTTTTACAGATCTGAAGATGGTTCTGAATGAACCGAAACCGGTCATATGAATTAAAAAAAAAAAAAAAAATTTGCAATCAAGACGGATTTTAAGCAACATTATAAATGAAAATGCTCCTGCAGCATTTTCGATGGGAAGTTTTCGATGACCTGCACCACAGCCAGTAATTGGCTCCCTCTGTGTTTCATCTCTGTTCACATTAACTACTGCTATGAAGACAACATTTTCGCACCGACAACGAGCTATAGATGAGCGTAGAGAATTGGCGGGAAGCACAGGCGGCTGCCTTTTGTGACAGGGGTATTGGGAAGTAGGTATAACGGTGCGACAGATGTCCTAGCTGGAACGGCGACTATGTAGAGAAGTAGCTGTAAGGTGGAGCCAACTGTCGCAAATAAAAAAATTCTGATTTTCAGTGTAGTTTACATTTCACGACTGATCGGAATTTACTTTCTGGGCAAAGCTTGTATTATCAACATAACGCGGAAAAACGGTTCGATGCCATCAAAAGTAGATGAATTATATAGACGTCCATCATACAATATTTTTCTCTCGGTTTACTGAAATTGGATGAACAAGTAATGAATTTCCTTTGCGTAGCACAAAGCAGCTCTGTAGAATGGTCGCATATAATTTGCTCATATGACTTCTCCTAACTGAAATGTGTGGGATGATTCGAAAGGTTGCACAAAAATTTTGTGATCTGATATAAGAGTCGAAATACTACAACTTGAGAGTAAGAAATACGATCTTGGAAGTAATCCTGAGCCAATGAAATCTTTGCAATGCTAGGAACAACAAGGACAATCAATGCACATGCACCTTAATTTTGTTAACGTTTATTCAAAGACTGTGTACATTACGCATGAGGTTCAAATTGGCGACCATCATATTCAGTAAGGACAAACTGTACTCCTAGCAAATTCTGGCGTACTCTAAGAACTACATCAGGCCTCTCACGAACCGAACCAAACTATGCACGTATCCTGACGAAGAGTATTTATTCGTCAAGAACTGTTGTCTCGAGCATCAGGAAAAAAATCAAGAGGTGTCACTAGGGGATAGAAGTGGCTATGCAGTTCATCCTTCCCTTTCGGATCCTACGACTGGGATACGTGGCGTTGAGTGCATCACATATGTGAACAGAAAAGTGTGCAGGTGCATCCACACCTGATCAGGCTTGTTCAGTGGCACATTATATTTGCTGAATTTAAGGTGTGTGTTCACTAACTGTCCATGTTGTTCCTGACTTTTCCAAGTTTTCACTGGCTCAGCATTACGTCCAAGATCATAAGTTCCTATTCCAAAGTCGTTGTATTTTGGCTCTTCTACCAGCTTATTCAATTTGTGTGCAACCTTATGTATACCCTCTCGTAAAAGTAAAAGGAGCAAGTTAAATGTGTCCATTGTACAGGGCTGTTTCTCCGTTGTTCAGTGAAAACTCAGAACTTACAAATTGTTACAAATCTATGATGCTTGATACCGTTGACTGCTGTGTTCTGCTTGTACCCTTAACGTAAACGATTTGTCTGTTTTTATATTGATAAAGTAATAGGAAGTTATTAATGTAAAAACTTTTGGTGTTTTTAAGCTATATTTCCTTATTCGCTTTCAGGATGGGGGGAGAGGGAGGCGCACTGTTTGCTATTTTGTTTCCTTTTCCTTAGAAATAAGTCATACTGTCATATCTACTTTTAACTTACCATAGATCGATAAACATTTATATTAAAAGGGTATAATAAATCAAACATTTTAATGTGATACTAATGATATATTTAGTTACCGTAACATACTACAATATTTTAATTTGTTTAGGTTAATGAATACTAGACCTACATTGCTTTAGTATAACGTCCAATAAATTGCAATTCAGAAAATCATAGTCTTTGGAGGACGCCATAGACTATAAATGTTAGGGTTCAACATCACGTCCACATTTAGGTCATTAGAGAGGGCGCAGAAATTCGGAAATTATCAAGGACGGCGAAGGAACTCGGTCGTACCATTCAAAGGAGCAAGCCCGGCATTTGCCTGGAGTGATTTTGGGAAATCACGGAGAACTTAAATGAGAGTGGCCAACTCTGTTTAGCAAATCATGCCTATACGTGCGTGACGAAGTTGCTGTTTCAATTTCTCTCACCCTCGTTGGGGAATCAGTTTGTCTTCTTTTTCTGTGGTTTTCCGAGTGGTTTTCCGGTTCTAGCTGTGCAGTCACAATCCATGCCGAATACACACTAAGGTGAAAAAAGT
This sequence comes from Schistocerca cancellata, assembly GCF_023864275.1. Classification (NCBI taxonomy): domain Eukaryota; kingdom Metazoa; phylum Arthropoda; class Insecta; order Orthoptera; family Acrididae; genus Schistocerca; species Schistocerca cancellata. Next base: position 253,205,496 of record NC_064631.1, read on the forward strand.
CAGAGACGTATACCTATACAAATGGCTATAGTATCGCGTGAACAGGGTATAAAAGGGCATTTCATTGGCGATGTTGTATTCAACTAATTCATGTGGAAGGGTTTCCGACTAGATTGTGGCCGGACGGCAGGTATTAGTAGACTTCGGACGTGGAGTGCTAGTTGGAGCCAGACGCGGAGGACATTCCATTTCAGTAATCGTCATGCAACTCAGTATTTAGAGATCCACAACGTCAAGAGTGTGCTGAGAATACCGAATTTCAGTCACTATCTCTGACCACGGGCAACGCAGTGGCCGACAGCCTTCACTTAACGACCGCGGCCAACGGCGTTTGTATAGAGTTTTCAGTGCTGACAGACGCGCAACACTGAGTGAAATATCCACAGAAATCAATGTGCGACATACAACTAACGTAACCGTTAAGAGAGTGCGCCGAGATCTGGGATTAATGGGCTAAGATAGCAGACGAACCAAGTGAGTTCCTTCGCTAACAGCACGACAACGCCCGCAGCACCTATCCTGGGCTCGTGGCCATATCGGTTGGACCCTGTACAAGTAGAAACCGTTGTCTCGTCAGATGAGTCCCGATTTCAGTTGGTAAGAGCTAGTGGGAGGATTCAAGTGTGGCGCAGACCCTACGACTCTATGGACCCAAGTTGTCAACGAGGTACTGTGCAAGCTGGTGGAGGCCCTGGTGGTGGCTCTACAATGATATGGGCTGTGTTTGCACGCACTGGGCTGGGTTCTCTGGTCAAACTGAACCAATTATTGAGTGGAAATTGTTATGTTCGGCTAATTGTAGCCACTGATAGATTTATCTTCCCAGAAAACGATAGAATTTTTGTGGATGTCAATGCGCCATCCCACCGGACCACAGTAGTTTGCGATTTGCTTTGAAGAACATTCTGGACAGTTTCATCAAAAGATTTGGTCATCCAGGTGACCATCGAGCACTTACGCGACGTATTCGAGAACTCAGTTCGTGTATAAAATCCTACATTGGCAACACTTTCACAACTATGTACGGCTGTAGAGGCAGCATTGCTAAATATTTGTGTAGGGCATTCCAACGACTTGTTGAGTTCATTCCACGACGGTTTACAGCACTACGTCGAGTAAAAGGAGGTCTGAAAGAATATTAGGATGTTTTCCATGGTTATTGTGACCACAGTATATTGATAATAGTCGATAGTTCAGGCTACACAGGTGTGGCTCTACCTGGCTGGAAACTTACCAGTCATGCCATAATTCCATCCACATACGCATTCACTCATGCAAAGAACTGGAAACTATCCTGTGTTAAACGCAGCTGGTAGGTTCTTGCCATTTTCGAGACATTTAAGTTTTCATGCTACTTTTATTCTAAGACAGATGGCTGAGTTGGAAAATTTATACACATGAAGGTATAAGTATTCGCTACCGTACCCTGGGTCGTTAATGCATGCCTGTGCAGTGCCGCTCGAGCCGAAGGTAAGAGAAATCAGTGTATTGGAAAATTTCCACGTTCAGTATTTGGCCAGCAGGGGCGGGACGTGGTGGTGTAAGGTTCCTGATCACCAATCTTTGCGTCAGTGTCCTGGATTGAATTCCAAACCTCTCTACGATGTCTCTTGGAGTGCGGGCTTGCAATACTGTAGATGGTGATTCATTTGTCAGATCGAGACGTCATGTTCGGCGGTCACCTTGGTGATATTCGACAGCAGTTGGGTTTCACCCTACCCCTACTCACAACACAAACCCAACACGACACTGTGTAAACACTTTTTAGGGAACTAGGGATACTAACTACTGCTTCCCAATATATTTATTCCTTAATGAAATTTGTCATTAAAAATAAATCACTTTTTCAAACCAACAGCTCAATTCATGGAATCAATACTAGAAATAAGAATAATCTTCACAAGGATTTAAAGTCACTTAGTCTTGAACAAAAAAGGTGTGCATTATTCAGGAACACACATTTTCAATAACTCAATAACTTGCCAGCAGCCATAAAAAGCTTAACAACCAATGAAATTCAGTTTAAGATAAGACTAAAGGATTTATTGGTGTCAAACTCCTTCTACTCCACTGATGAATTTCTCAGTAAAACCAACGGATTTGTATATAATACAACTTCTGCACAATTTCAGTGCAGTAATGTGTTCATTGTAAATAAGTATTATAGTAGATGTATTACACGTTTATTCCCTTATAAATAAATAAAAAATTCTTTATTTTAAATTCAGTGCATTAGTATTTGTAAAATGACTCGTTCATATAGTGTTCATTAAAAAATGACGATCATTCCACTTGGGACCTGTGGAATGGTACATTAGCTTATTTGTTGTAGTTGTAAATATTTGTCATGTATTGTTGTTTTTCTGACATGTTCTACATCCTGGAAGACCTCACTACAGATCAATTGGAATGAAAGTAAATCTAATCTAATCTAACCATTCCTACCCGTACGACGCAGGTACGCGACACTTCACACCAAGTCATGGGAAGGCAATATCAAACCATCTCCACTAGAACCTTGCCTTAAACGGTGATACTGGATTCCTGCTTCTGCTGCTCAACGCTCATTAGCTATGTGTAGGAGTAGTTTGACATTTGAAAGTGCAAGTATTGCTACTAATTTTTTTTAAAATGCAGGTCATGTCACCGAAGATCATCTCCCCTCTCCCCCTCTTATCCCTCCCACCCTCCAACTCTCACCCTCAACGCCATCCCCACGATCTCATCGTGATCCACGCCTGGGTGTGAAGCACTGGTTTGTCAACGCACTTAGAAAATATTGGGTAGACTATCCTTTACGATCAAACTCCACGCCCATTCGATGGATTGTGTTTTAGCAGAAGACAAGGACCAAATTACAAATTGTCTCCAGTCGATGTGGTCGAGCGTTTCTAGGTGCTTCAGTCTGGAACAGCGTGACCGTTACGGTCGCAGGTTCGAATCCTGCCTCGGGCATGGATGTGTGTGATGTCTTTAGGTTAGCTAGGGTTAAGTAGCTATAAGTTCTAGGGGACTGATGACCTCAGATGTTAAGTGCCATAGTGCTCAGAGCCATTTGAACCAAATTGGCGATTTTTAGACGCAGAGCAGCCGGTAGCCGCAAGGAGATGTCCCAGCTGGTGTAGGGGCAGCAACCGCTCGCTGCTAAGCCCGTGGCTAGAAGTGTAGTTAGATTGCTTGGGGTACCCTCTTGGCCCTCGGGCTGTCACCATGCGGCAGGCTGCCGGCTGTTTGGGGAGCGGCGGCAGCTTCAATAAAAGCTGATAGCGCTGTAAAGCGTCCGCCAGATAAGACGGCAGGTCTCAGCCGAGCTGAGAAGGGGCGGGGTGAGGCGCCGCTGTCGCCACTCTGCGGCTCTCTGCTGGCGCCAGCGAGGCCCCCTAAATCACTGTGCCCTTCCCAGGGCAGCGCCAGTGCCTCGGCACTAGCAGGTAGCAGCTGGCACACGCTCGCTTCGTGACGCTGGAGTAAACTCTAAACCATTTAACGAACCTCATACGAGATGAGAACTGTCTACGTCAGCCAACATTTCTATCGTCCGCAATCTAGAAAACTGCTGATCTAAAACAAATTTGCAATCATATAGTGTAATTTGACATGCAGGTTTATCTTCATTAACTAGTAGGCTCTCGAAAACTCTGAAGACACATTATCCTCATGTCTACACAGTGTATACAATATTGTGGCGAGGTGACTTGAAATTTCAGGAAGTCGGACCATGAACTGTACTAATTCCTCCAACGTACGTCTCGCAAAATCAGCTCGACAAGAAAACCCTATCGACGATTTATTGACTCGTTCTATGAGAATGAGGTGGGAATAATGTGATAGTATATCAGAAGTACAGCAGTGCGAGGTACTTCTGTCGTCTGTAATGGAATGTGTCGTTAAATATTTCAGGTTTCCTGCTGTGACTGGGCTGTGTGTGCCTTGTACATAGTGTCTCACTCACTGGAAAGCTGAATGTGGCTGCGAACACATGTGGAAACTGGACAGCGAGCATAATTAGATCGAGGTGGAGTTAACAGTTCATCGTCGCCATAATATCATTGCACAGTGCGAAGAATTTCAGAAGGAAAGAGACTCTTACGTAAGTTCGAAAAATTAGATGATGCAACCCAGAATCAGAGTCGTTATCCAGATTCAAGAGCAGCAACTGCCCCAATTAGAGGCCACGATCCAGCTACTGGGTCACACATCAAATATCAGATGGGATGACGTGTCACATACGTATCCGTCAAAGTACGTAGCACCGTCCTACAGCAAATGTGGTGTGTTTCAAAATGAATGGATGCAGATTCTGTACGCAGAACCCTCCCACAGAGGAGCTATAGTGTGTCCTACAGGGTGATTCTTGCAGCTTCTTAAATAGATGCGTCGCTGAGGTTCATTACAATCTTGCCAGTATTGTGGAAAAGAAAGTGTCAATGTGCCCATCTGAGGAACAAACAGTACAACAGTTAAATTAACTTATTCCATAACTTAGTCGTTACTTTTCAACTGAAATGCTTTCGGACTGCATTTATATCATGTGGGAACTAGTAATACGCCGCACTACAGAAGCATGACATAGACTATAAATTAATTATACAGACGTAATTCTTTGGTTCACGAAACACACTTTGATATTATTACATTATAAACAGATAACAATGATATAACAATATAATAGTTAAAAAAACTTCGGGGGTGTGTATAGCATCTTGAGATCCTTCGGCGTTGCCTTAGATTGAGGCCAACCCTTCGGCAACAGATAAAAGTTGTAATACCAACTCTTTTGTTGCGAGAGTCGTGTGACGTCATATAACGTTCTGAATGCTGAAAGTCCCAATGCGAATTCCACTTGTGATCAATCAAAGGGGTGGTATATAGGCGGGAGTTGGCCCTTACAAATTACAAGCTCTGTAGCGCTATGGAATGACTTTACTGTTATCTTTCATTTATTTTTCAAAACATTGTCTACAGCCCCTTGTACAGCTTGTCTGCATCGCTCCCTCCATACGAGCTTACGCGCTGATTCGCTAGAAAAGATACACTAATGAGCAAAACGTTATGATCACCTCACTAACAGAGTGTTGGCCCACCTTTGGAACGCAATACAACATCTGCGGCAATGACGACCAGTTTTGCTGTAGGAAAGGTAAAGGCACCAGAGAGGCAATTGTGATGTGGTTGACAATGGAAGCAAGACTCAAATGAAATCAATTACGTTCACAGCATTTGTCCACCAGAAAAAAGCATACGACAATGTAAAATGGTACAAGATGTTCGAAATTCTGAGGAAAATAGGGGTTAGCCATAGGGGGAGACGAGTACTACACAACATGTACGAGAGCCAAGAAGGAATAATATGAGCAGAAGACCAAGAACGAAGTTCTCGGATTTAAGAGGCTGAATTGAAGTGTCGTGCGGCTATGGCCTCCCATCGGGTAGACCAGTTGCCTGGTGCAAGTATTTTGAATTGATGCCACTTCGGTGACTTGCAAGTTGATGGGGAGAAAATCTCCGACGCTGCCGGGAATCGAACCCTGGCCCCTTAGCATGGCATTCCGTCGCGCTGACCACTCAGCTATCGAGGCGGACACTTAAAAGGGTGTAAGACAGGGATGTTGTCCTTCTGTACATCGAAGAAGCAATGATGGAAATAAAAGAAAGGGTCAGGAGTCTAAGTAAAACTCAATTATAAAGGCAATCAGTGATATGATTCGCTGATGACATTGTTATCCTGAGTGAAAATGAAGAAGAATTGAATGATCTGTTGAACAGAATGAACAGTCAAATGAGTACATTATATGGATTGAGAGTAAATGTAAGAGAGACAAGGGAATAAGAAGTAGCAGGAATGAGGACAGCGAGGAACTTAGCATCAGGCTTGATGGTCAGGAAGTATATGAGGTTAAAGAGTTCTTCTTAGGCAGCAAAATAATCAACAACGTTACACTGCGGGTCTGGGGGTTAGGATTGATCCAGGGTATTCTACCCTGTCTAAGATGGACTAAAGGGAGTCTCCCACTTTTCGGCCTAATCAGCTGTGGTCCCCTTTTAGGGCTTGCGCTAAATATCTTCAAAAATTATCGAAAATGCCGTCCATTTGGGGAAGGGCACCATATGTGGTGCATCTTATATAACTTGTGCATTAACGTGTACTGTACTGATTATTGCCATGGCGCTGCCACTCTGCCAGTATGCCAGCTATTTGGGTGAGGACACCTTACGTGGTGCTTAATCTCCATCGTGGTACACTGTTCTCTCTTGCCCTCATGGCAAACGGATTTTGCATGCACCCAATATCCAGCGTGGTAGCCAGTCCACCGTGGTGGGACCGTCTTGCACACTCTTGGTCGTAGCCCTCTGATGCCTGTAAGCTCTTAATGTATGCCAAGGAGTAGGTGCCCTTCTTCTTGGGGCATCAGAACTCTCAGCAGCAGCCATCATGCCAACTGGTATTTTCTGTGGCTATCTGAAGCTCATACAGAGAGGAACTGATAGGAGTGGGTGGCATCAGGGCGGATGACCCAGAATGAAGCAGACGAAGTCATCTTTTGCTGGGGACAGAGTGGCCCCATCAGTCTGTAAATGGCGAAGGTTGTATACAATGACCGAAGAGAGCCACATTCACCATGATATTTAGTCTGCAGTAGAACCATCGCTAACAAGCCACTCTTTTTCTTAGAACACCTGGAGCATAAGTTCAGGGAAGTGGCTGTGCTGTCTAAAATGTGCAATGGGTCAACCCTGATTCCATGGCATCCCAAGCCCAATTCTGCGTGTTACTTCCATGTGACAATATGGATGATTTTCTCGTTTCAGTCAACCACATAAAAGCCTCAAAATGGTACAGAGAATTATTTTTCATTGCGACCTCATGTTCTAGTTCGACTAGAGCTACGCACAAATTTAGAAGTAGAGGTGTTCACTTCACCTGTCGCCTAAAGACACTAAGGTTGTTTCTGGTGCCTTCATCTTTGCCTCTGAGGGTGATTCGTTACCTGAAAAGGTCGAGATGATGATCAACCGACGTGACGTCAAACCCTACATCCCTCTCTGAATGCGGTGATTTTTGGGCCCTTGGAGCTGCCTGTCTCCGTCCTCACCTCCCTCCTGTTGGTTAGGGGCTTATCTTCTTTTGTTACTCCCAGAGCTTTCCCTTTGGGAGCACCAACCCTCCAAATGCCAAAAACACACGTCCCTTTCCCCACCCTACCCCCCCTCCCCGTCAGAGCAGCGACAGCTTCCTCCAGATACTCTCACATGGAACAGGTCCCTCAGGACTCTACCTTCCAAGGTCTCCACATGCGCAGAAGTGGAGCCCAGCCAGTGGCTGAAGGAGCCACTAGCTCCTGGTCAAAAGGCTTCATGATTTTCATCTGTACCGGAAGCTGTTTCTGAGAACCCCACCCAGCAAGCTCCTTACGACCAGCATGAGGGCAAACTGTCCAAGAAGAAGACTGTTAAGAAACGGCAGACGCTAGTGGCCTCCACACCACCACTTCCTAGCAGTTCCGCATCTGAAGATGGCGTGGAGATTCTAGCATCCCCTGAGGACCGGAATCTTGCCGACGCTTCAGACACAATGGTCCTGGCTACCAGCACTCTACCTGTTGTAGCAAGAGAACCTGAGGTGTAACCTTACCCCTTCATGCCTTCCCAAATGTCTGACAACATCATCCTCCAGCGGAACTGCGGCGATTTTTTCTCCCATGTGGCTGAGTTACAACAACTCTTAAATGTTACATCTGCTGTCTGCGTTGCCCTTCAGGAAACCTGGTTTCCTGCATGTTGACCCCCACCCTTCGTAACTATATGGGTTTATAAGAAAAACTTACTGATTGTGACAGGGTGTCAGGTGGAGCCTGTATCTATGTCCTTAACACTGTCTGTGGCGAACCTTTGACGCTTCAAACGCCCTTATATCACATTAAATGTATTCGCAATTGCGAATAATGGCAACCATCAGCTGTAGAACGGAATGCTAACAATGAAAACTTGTGCTGGACGCGAAATCGGACCCAGATTTCCCTATTACCATTTGGCTATCTGTGAACGGCTCATGACTAGATCCAAACTTCCATATATCGTCAACCATGCGTCTATGACCTGTGCGTGTACATTCATTTTGTATATTCCTGTAGATAGAGATCAGACTTTGTACATGAAAGTTGCTTATACCCGGTAACGGCAGAGAAATACAATATTGCAGTGCCTGTGTTATTCCGAGTAAGGGACTTTAAATTTCTGACCTCTTCAGGAACATGCATAATGATAAGGCGACCACTCGCGATAAGCTGGAAATGCAGATTCGAGTCCCATTCCAGTACAAATTTACATTGTTGTCATACCATTCTACAGCTGACTGCTGTCTTTATACTAAATTGCGAATGCTTTTAATTTATTTCATAAAGACTGTAGTCACTGCAGTGCCTGTTCCTTTGAACATACATTCATGTCCAAAGGAACTTTGTATCGTAATCATAGTAACATAGGCGGTGCAATACCGTATGTGTTTAGAAGCTGTGGCTGTCAGGGTTAGAACAATGCAGGAAAGTAGCATCTATGACATGTACGTTCCTCCAGATGGTGAAGTGACACACCACCTATTGGCTGCACTAATTTCCCAACTCCTCCAACCTTTTGTAGCTCCGGATTATTTTAGCGCCTATAACTGTCTATGGGGTGGAACCAGGATTACTGTCTGCGGAAAAGATGTTGAGCATCTCCTGACTAAACTCGACCATTGCCTCCTATATACAGGTGCTCCCACCCATTTCAGTGTTGCACATGGCACATACTCGGCCATTGATCTTCAGTTTGCTGTCCTGGCCTTCTCCCATCCATCCACTGGAGAGTGGTAGTGACTACTTTCCACTCTTCCTGTTCCTCTCGCCTCCCCCTCCAGCGTTACTCACATGGACTCTAGTCCAGATGGGCTCTTACCAAGTTTGACTGGGATGTTTCCACCTCCAGTGCCACTGTTGAATCTCTATCATAGGGCCACATGTATGAGGTGATCCAGAACATCACTACTACCATTGTTGGCATAGCTGAATCGGCAATCCCTTGTTATTCAGATTGCCCCCAGCGGTTGTCAGTGCCTTGTTGGTCGCTGGAAATCGCTGCAGCCATTAGGCACCAAAGGCATGCCCTCCAACATCACAAGTGCCACATCTCCATGGAGCACTTCACTGCTTTAATATGGCTCCATGCGTGGGACCGCCAACTAATCAGACGATGGAACCTGGAGTGTTGGGAAAGATAAATCTCTGACACTGGATCACGAACCTCTCCTTCATGGGTTTGGACAAAGCTCAGGAGCCTTTAGAGCTGTCAGACCCCTGCAAGTGTACCTGAAACTTCCACATATGGACCTGTATCTGCGGTCCAGATGTAATCGCAGAGTGCCTTACCAAGCATTATGCTCACACCTCTGCATCTGAGAATAACTGCCCAGCCTTTCATTTACTCAAATAGTAGGTGAATCGATAACATTTCACTTAGCTCCATGCAAACTTCAGCCATATCGGTCCATTAAGTTTCGGGAATGAAGCCGCATGAATTCTGCTTCTTCTTCCAATATTTCGGCTGACGCTCCAGCGCTCGCTCCATCCTTTTACACTCGCGGACCGCGCCACTGCGCATGCGGCCACAGATAAACAAGGCGCCAGTGATGTTGATCGGCGGCAAAGACGTACAATATGCATGAGTTACGTCTGTGGCTGCGCATTCGATCCATGCTGGGAGGTCGATGTATTACTGGGAGCTGAACTGTAGCGATGTCTTTGTAAGTTCAATATTGAAAGTGCCGGATTCCATGATTTATCTAATGTGAAACCGCTGTCTCTATTAATTAAATTCTTCGTCAAGCGGATTTCAATGGCCTCTTTTACTACGGAGTCCCAGAAAGATGAAACAGAAGTCAGAATTTCGACATTTTCATATACCATAGTGTGACCAGAATCAATACAATGCTCTGCCACAGCCGATTTACTGGGTCGTAAGAGCCGAGTGTACCTGCGATGTTCCGTACACCTCTCTTGGACTGTACGATTCGTTTGTCCGATATATGAAAGGCCACATTCACATGGTATCTTGTAAACTCCAGGCTTGCGGAGTAGTAAGTCATCTTTAACGGAACCCAGGAGTGCAGCCGTCTTCACCGGTGGACGAAAAATCACATTTACTTTATGTTTAGTGAGGATCCGTCCTATTTTGGATGAAAGGCTTCCCACATACGACAGGAAAGCCATGGATTTAAATGTTTCCTCGTCATCTTCTGCATTCCTTACGGACACCTTAGGTTTTATTTGTAGTGCCTTACGTATCTGTTGTGGAGAATACCCATTGTCCTCAAAAACTCTCTTCAGATGTAAAAGTTCGTCTTTTAAACTAGTTTCATCAGATATGACGTGTGCTCGGTGTACCAAAGTTCTTAGAACACTACTCGTCTGCGAAGGATGGTGGCAGCTATTTGGATGTAAATATAAGTCCGTATGGGTCGGTTTCCGATATACTGCATGACCCAAAGTGCCATCTTCTTTGCGCCGAACCAAGACATCAAAAAATGGAAGACATCCCTCCTTTTCCACTTCCATTGTAAACTTAATTTGTCCATGGATGGAATTCAGAGGGTTTAAGAAGTCCTGCAATTTGTCCTCGCCATGGGGCCACACTACGAATGTGTCATCAACGTGGAACGTCCCCTTTGAACAATTATACATGACTGTCCTTAAACTGACACACAATATTTTTAGCGCCACGCAATCTGACTTTCAAAAAAAACCCTAAAAGAGAATGGCCCTGACTAACATTAACCTATACCTTTCACAAATCACTTACATCACAAAAATCTTCGATACTCGAACTACTGGAATACAGCGAGCGCCACTACTGCCAGCTAAATAAAAGGTTCAAACTACGGAATTCACTAACTGCTGATAGGCATAATTAGCAAATGAAAGATTTTAATAGAGAACAAACAATGTATTTACCTTAATAGTGTTCAAAAGTCATAATGTATATAGCAGTTCATGATATCCAGTATTACAAATTTCAAAACTCCGCCATCTCTCTCCTCACATCCACATAAAACCACACATAAACAGCCTACTTACAAACGTACCACCAAAAAACTGTAGGCTTCAAGCTAGCAGACTCCAGGGCCTTCTCCTCGAAGTCCTCCATAAATAAATTGGCCACCAAGGGTGACAAAGGACTACCCATGGCAACACCGTCAGTCTGTTAAAAAAAGTCGTTATTAAATAAAAAGTATGTGGAGGTCATCACATGGTGAAACAAAGCTAAAACCTCCTTATCAAAACTTTTTCCAAAGAGATCTAAAGATTCAGAGAGAGGTACCTTAGTAAATAGCGACACTACATCAAAGCTGACGGCTGCACTCCTGGGTTCCGTTAAAGATGACTTACTACTCCGCAAGCCTGGAGTTTACAAGATACCATGTGAATGTGGCCTTTCATATATCGGACAAACGAATCGTACAGTCCAAGAGAGGTGTACGGAACATCGCAGGTACACTCGGCTCTTACAACCCAGTAAATCGGCTGTGGCAGAGCATTGTATTGATTCTAATCACTCTATGGTATATGAAAATGTCGAAATTCTGACTTCTGTTTCATCTTTCTGGGACTCCGTAGTAAAAGAGGCCATTGAAATCCGCTTCACGAAGAATTTAATTAATAGAGACAGTGGTTTCACATTAGATAAATCATGGAATCCGCCACTTTCAATATTGAACTTACAAAGGCGTCGCTACAGTTCAGCTCCCAGTAATACATCGACCTCCCAGCATGGATCGAATGCGCAGTCACAGACGTAACTCATGCATATTGTACGTCTTTGCCGCCGATCAACATCACTGGGGCCTTGTTTATCTGTGGCCGCATGCGCAGTGGCGCGATCCGCGTTTTAAAGGATGGAGCGAGCGCTGGAGCGTCAGTCGTACGGCTCTCTCTGAAGATGGCTGAAAGGTATACAGCCGAAATATTAGAAGGTATACAGCCCGAAACTTAATGGAGCAGTCTTTGCGCCGCGAAAACCTGAAGATTCACATCAAGTACCTCTTCGGGGAGGAGATGGTTTTATGTGTTCGACGATTGGACAAGCTACGACATTTGAGAGCGAGATTATTGAGCTCTTTAAGTTTTTTACTGAGGTGCCGTGACCATGGCACAATTCCGAAGTTTGCCAGGTTAGTACATTTTATAAAATCGACTTCCTTGAATAAGATTTTAATTAAAGCTGGTTCTGCTATCGTGAAGGAGAGGATCCGATTTACACGAAGGAAGCTGGATCTTGTTTCTCAAGAACTTTATCGTCTGCACCTGAAGATGTCTGTGGAGTTACCCAGCGACTCTTGGAACTGGATAGAGGGTGCAACATGGGCCACATCAGACTGGGTTCGTGAGGTAGTGACATCAAGACAGACTGCAAAGTTCAGCCGACTTGAGCCATCTCCACAGCAAGAAAGTATCATTCGACGCTCCGTCATTAATATGACGGGTAGAGAATTGGACGATGCTACGATGATGGTCTTAAGCAAAGGACTGAATTTTGCACCCACGCCAAAGGTTTTGCTTATACCTGCTTTCATCAGTGCCGTTGAAGAAGCTGTTCGACCACTCTCTACGGATTCTACAGATGAAATAAGACGCGAAACTTGTCGAGCTGTTATGAAGGCTCGCCCACAAAGTAGCAATATATCTGTGGCAGAGAGGACTGCACTACGTATGCTCCACCAAGATACCGAAACGGTTGTTCTCCCTGCTGATAAAGGTAATGCCACTGTTTTAATGTCACGTGACGACTATCATGATAAGATATACAGCTTACTGAATGATAGTTTGTACCGGAAGATCAGTAAGCACCTCAGCAACAAGGTGGTAAGGAAGACGGCGTCGCTTTTGAATGCCTCCCCATTTCCACCGGAAGTCATAGGAAGACTGAAACCAAGTGGTGCAGTGCCTCCAAGTCTTTATGGACTCCCACAGATCCATAAGAAAGACGTTCCTCTACGTCCTGTCGTGAGCAATATTGGTTCTCCCAACTATGATTGTGCCAAGCACCTGGCGTCACTATTGAGGCCGCTTGTGGGAAAATGTGATCATCATATAAGGAACTCTGCAGATTTCATTGGCAAATTAAAATCTTTGAAACGGAACACCTCTGATCTATTAGTCAGTTTTGATGTAGTGTTGCTATTTACTAAGGTACCTCTCTCCGAGTCTTTAGATCTCATTGGAAAAAGTTTTGATAAGGAGGTTTTAGCTTTGTTTCACCATGTGATGACCTCCACATACTTTTTATTTAATAACGACTTTTTTTAACAGACTGACGGTGTTGCCATGGGTAGTCCTTTGTCACCCTTGGTGGCCAATTTATTTATGGAGGACTTCGAGGAGAAGGCCCTGGAGTCTGCTAGTTTGAAGCCGACAGTTTTTTGGAGGTACGTTGATGACACCTTCGTAGTGTGGCCCCATGGCGAGGACAAATTGCAGGACTTCTTAAACCATCTGATTTCCATCCATGGACAAATTCAGTTTACAATGGAAGTAGAAAAGGAGGGATGTCTTCCATTTTTTGATGTCTTGGTTCGGCGCAAAGAAGATGGCACTTTGGGTCATGCAGTATATCGGAAACCGACCCATACGGACTTATATTTACATGCAAATAGCTGTCACCATCCTTCGCAGACGAGTAGTGTTCTAAGAACTTTGGTACACCGAGCACACGTCATATCTGATGAAACTAGTTTACAAGACGAACTTTTACATTTAAAGAGGGTTTTTGAGGACAACGGGTATTCTCCACAACAGATACGTAAGGCACTACAAGCAAAACCTAAGGTGTCCGTAAGGAATGCAGAAGATGACGAGGAAACATTTAAATCCATGGCTTTCCTGCCGTATGTGGGAAGCCTTTCATCCAAAATAGGACGGATCCTCACTAAACTTAAAGTAAAAGTGATTTTTCGTCCACCGGCGAAGACGGCTGCACTCCTGGGTTCCGTTAAAGATGACTTACTACTCCGCAAGCCTGGAGTTTACAAGATACCATGTGAATGTGGCCTTTCATATACCGGACAAACGAATCGTACAGTCCAAGAGAGGTGTACGGAACATCGCAGGTACACTCGGCTCTTACAACCCAGTAAATCGGCTGTGGCAGAGCATTGTATTGATTCTAATCACTATGGTATATGAAAATGTCGAAATTCTGACTTCTGTTTCATCTTTCTGGGACTCCGTAGTAAAAGAGGCCATTGAAATCCGCTTCACGAAGAATTTAATTAATAGAGACAGCGGTTTCACATTAGATAAATCATGGAATCCGGCACTTTCAATATTGAACTTACAAAGTGTTGTGTCTAGACAAGAGTCTAGACACAGGGTGAGGTTACCGATAGGCACGCGTACACACACGCCGGCTGGCGTGAGTTCCGGAACAGGATACTTGATGAATTCTATAGAGAAAAATATGCAGCTCCTTGAATACTTAACTTTAATTCATCCTTGTGGTATACATCGTTTATGGTGAATACAAGTAAGACTCTCTCCAGATATGGTTAACTGCGCCTTGCTAGGTCGTAGCTATGGACTTAGCTGAAGGCTATTCTAACTGTCTCTCGGCAAATGAGAGGAAGGCTTCGTACGTCTAGTCGCTAGCAATGTCGTCCGTACAACTGGGGCGAGTGCTAGTCCGTCTTTCTAGACCTGCCATGTGGTGGCGTTAGGTCTGCAAGTACTGACAGTGGCGACACGCGGGTGCAACATGTACTAATGGACCGCGGCCGATTTAAGCTACTACCTAGCAAGTGTGGTGTCTGGCGGTGACACCACATTCCTCCCCCGCAAATCGGCGAACGGTCGTGTTATAAGGCTTCCGCCCGCCGTGGGGAGGGCCCCATGTTGACGTAGGCGATGAGGTGGGGAGCCTAACAACAGGCGAGGCTGTGCCACCCGCACCCGGCCATTCGGTCCGAGGGGAGCTAGGAAACGCCTGGAAACCTACTCCAGGGTGCACGTCAACATGCGGCGTATGCGCCCGTAATGAGACATGAGTGGCCGAAGGATCGACCTCCATTGCGTCGGGGTATCCGACGCGCGATGACGCCATGTGGTCCGGAGAGGGCAAGTGTTCCATGGCGGAGGACAGCTGGTCACGGGAAGCGATCGGCGGCGCGTGACCCAGGGAGGCGGTTGGCGGCTGCAGCGAAGCGTCCTCTGCGGGCGGCGGCGGCGGCGGCGGCGGCGGCGGCGGCGGCGGTGCGACGCCATGAGGCAAAATGGAAGGCATCGTCGGTAGCACCTGGGGATGAGGCGAGCCAGTAGATGGGTCCCCAGGGCGCTGACCGGACGGCTCCGTCGCTGAAAGCAGACGGGGAGCGGCAGAACCCAGGCGACGACAGAGGCGCAGCTGATAGTTGCCGACGCACCTCACCAGAGGCCCCCAAAACCAAATACATCGCGCGGCCGAGGCAGCGAAGAATGCGCCCTGCGAGCCAACGCCGTGAACCGCGATAGTTTCGATAGAATACAACGTCGCCTGGAGCAAAAGCAGGAGTCTGCCGCTGCACAGGAACCTGATGCGGCGGATGCAGCAAAGACATCAAGGTTCGATGAGGACGACCGTGAAGCAACTCAGCCGGCGAGCGACCATCGCGGGGCTGAGAGCGATACGAAGACAAAAAGAGCAACAACGCGTCCTCCCGAGAATGCGACTCTTTCAACTTCAACATCTGTGACTTGAAAGTCCGGACCAAACGTTCAGCGGCACCGTTTGATTGAGGCGAAAACGGCGCGGACGTCAGATGTTGAATACCATTGGCCTTGCAGAATGACTGAAATTCTGCGGACATGAATTGTGGGCCATTGTCGGAAACAATAGTCTGTGGAAGACCTTCCACGCAAAAGATAGCAGACAACGCTTGGATGGTGGCAGATGACGTCGTGGAAAACATCCGGACAACAAAAGGAAAATTACTGAAGGAATCGACAACAACCAACCATCGAGCATTCCAGAATGGACCAGCAAAATCTATGTGTAAGCGTTGCCAAGGGGAAGTGGCTTTCGGCCATGCAAAGAATTTCCGCGGCGGTGCGGATTGTTGTTCGGCACACGCCACGCAAGAAGAGCACATTGTCGTAATCGCAGCATCGATTCCGAACCAAGTACAGTGCTGACGAGCAAGTTGTTTCGTACGCACTATACCCCAATGTCCTTGGTGGAGAAGCTTTAAGACAGAGGACTGTAACGAACGTGGGACCACGACCCGAGACTGATCATTATCAGAACGCAACAACAAAACACCACGTCGTACAAAAAGTCTCTCCTTGTGAGCAAAAAATCTGTGAACCAACGGATCCTCGATCCGTGACTTTGACAAGGGCCATTGCGTAGCAACAAAACGCAAAACGGTAGCAAGGACAGGGTCGGCAGCCGTGGCTGTAGCTACACGACGAAAATCAATCGGAAACGATTCGACCACGTCATCAGTTTCCGCATCAATGAACATGCAAGCAAGTTCGGAAGAATCGAATGCTTTATCCTCAGCAACTGGCAAACGGGACAACGCATCTGCGTTTCCGTGCTTAGCAGTGGACCGATACAAGATATCGTAGCGGTACTGCGAGAGGAATATAGACCAGCGAATGAATTTCTGCGCTGTACGTGGAGGTACAGGCTTGTTCGGATGAAAAAGCGATGTCAACGGTTTGTGGTCTGTGATGATGGTAAAGTGACGACCATACAAGAAATCGTTAAACTTTGTAACACCAAACACGAGAGCCAAAGCTTCCTTCTCTATCTGGGAATAATTTCTTTGCGCTGACGAGAGCAATTTGGACGCAAAGGCAATAGGGCGATCATGCGAACCATCTTTGTGCGCAAGCACAGCACCGATCCCGAAATCCGAGGCATCTACCATCAACAAAAGGGGTTTCTGGGGATCGAACGGCGTAAGGCAAGCATTTGAAAGCAACGCCGATTTCAATTGGCGAAAGGCGCTATCGCATTCCGTCGCCCAGACGAACGGAACACCTTTACGGCGTAAGCGATGAAGCGGAGCTGAAATGGAAGAGGCATGAGGAAGAAATTTATGATAATAGTTAATTTTTCCCAACACACTCTGTAGCTGCTTCACATTTTGCGGCGAAGGCAAGTCCTGTATGGCACGGAGGTGCTCTGGACTCGGATGAATACCTTGGGCATTAAGGACATGGCCCAGATATGGCAAGTCACGAGCAAAAAACACACATTTGTCCATCCTCAAACGAAGACCATTCTGTCGCAAGACCTGAAATAATGTTCGGAGATTTTGTAAATGTTCCGCTTCTGTCTTTCCGGAGATCACTATATCGTCCAGATAGTTTGCTGCAGTAGGGACCGACGCACAAATAGTTTGTAAATATTGTTGAAACAATGCAGGGGCGGATGCACACCCGAATGGCAGTCTTTTGAATCTGTACAGTCCAAGATGCGTGTTAACCACCAATACGCGCTGGGAGTCTTCGTCCACCGGTATTTGCAAGTACGCATCTGCTAGGTCAAACTTTGAAAAATATTTTCCCGGGCACAGTTTGTCAAAAAGATCTTCCGGGCGGGGCAAAGGAAAAGTAGCAGTCACTAGTTGTGGATTCACTGTTGCTTTGAAGTCCACGCAAAGTCTCAATTTTCCGGAAGGTTTTTGCAAAATTACTAAGGGTGAGGCCCAGAGAGAAGCCTGCACACGTTCAATGACACCTTGGGATTCTAAATCGTGTAATGTTTTTGCGACCTCGTCACGCAATGCGTGGGGAACATTGCGCGCTCTGAAAAATTTCGGTTGCGCGTTGACTTTGAGTTCCAAATGTGCTTCATAGTTCTTAGCGCAACCAAGGCCCGGTGCAAAAATGTCTGCAAATTCCTCACATAGACGAGAAACACTGGCGGAAGGCACAGTCTGGTTCACTGATAGGACCTGATTCACTATTGACAAGTTAAACAACTGAAATAAATCTAAACCAAACAAGTTCACTGCAGCAGAAGAACGAAGAACGTAAAATGACACAAGTTTTGTTTGTCCCTTATATGTTGCAAGAAGGCTGCACTGTCCTAACACAGGGATATGCTGTCCTGAATAACTAGTGAGCTGAACTTTTGCGGCACGCAACGGCGGTGCGCCCAGTTGTTTGTACGTGGCGTAATTGAGCAATGAAACTGCAGCTCCGGTATCGAGCTGGAATGGTATCACTTGTCCGGCAAAGTCCAAATCTACAAAAAGTTTATTGTCCTGCTGACGACAAGAGCGACTGTTTTGTGCAACTTGAACAGACACTGGGACAGAATGACTTGCGACGTGACGGGATTGCCGTCGACGTCGACGCACACTTTTTGCGGGACGAACACAGTCACAGTTAGAGAGAGGAACACTGGGCGGAGTGGCATTAACTACATGAATGTCCATGGGCGAATGTTCCCGAGCCTGAGTGTCCTTGGTTCGATTCCGGCGCGAAGCAAATGGCCTGGAACGGGTGGCAGTGTCCGATCTAAGCTTTTTCTGGCAAACACTTTGAACATGTCCTTTCTTATTACAGAAAAAGCAAATAGCTTGGCGTGACGGGCAATTCTCACGCGAATGTCTAGTGGCACACCGCGGGCATGATTTCACTGCATTCGTGTGCTGGCGAGGCACACCTGGTTTAGAGCGCGGCGGCAGCTGCGTCGAAGTGCGCGAGGGCAGGTTACCGGGCCGCGCAGCGCGTCCAGCGGGCCGGTTAATGTTACACACTGCTGGCGAAGTTTCAAAAGATTCCTGAGCACAGTCAAGTGTGTCTTGCCTATCCAATATGTCTATCACTTGTTGAAGGGAGGGATTAACTAGTTTCAAAATCTGTTCTCTTATGCGAACATCAGAAACGTTCTGTGCTATTGCATCATGCACCATTGTATCTGCATAAGGAAGGCCACAGTCACATTCAAATGCGCAGTCCCTAGTAAGGCCTTGCAAAGTTGCAACCCACTCCCGATTAGTTTGACCGGCCGTACGTTTTGTACGAAAGAACGTATACCTTTTTGCAACTACATTAACTGTTTCTTTGAAATAGGCATCTAAAGCCGACACAATTTCTTCGTAGGACAGAGTTGCTACGTCGCGTGGGGGAAACAATTTCACTATCACACGGTACGTTTGCACGCCGACACAAGACAATAAGTGAGGCTGCCGCTCGTTACCTTGAATTCTGTAGGCGGCGAGATGAAATCCAAACTGGCGGGACCACTCGGTCCACGTTTCCTGATTTTGGTCAAACTGGCGAAACTGCGGTGCAACTGCATGTTGTGGCTGCGGTAGCGAGGAAGCGGCGGCGGCCGCATCGTTTTGCAGCGCACGTTGACCCTGGACGAGCTGTCCCAGGGCATCCAATAACGCCTGCGTCTGCTGATTCTGCAAGCGATAAAATTCGGACAGTACATCTGGAGATTGTGGCGAAGCCATGACACAAGTAAATGTAAGCAATTAGAAAGAACAAAACCCTTTTTTAACTCGTCGCCATGTTTTGTTGTGTCTAGACAAGAGTCTAGACACAGGGTGAGGTTACCGATAGGCACGCGTACACACACGCCGGCTGGCGTGAGTTCTGGAACAGGATACTTGATGAATGCTATAGAGAAAAATATGCAGCTCCTTGAATACTTAACTTTAATTCATCCTTGTGGTATACATCGTTTATGGTGAATACAAGTAAGACTCTCTCCAGATATGGTTAACTGCGCCTTGCTAGGTCGTAGCTATGGACTTAGCTGAAGGCTATTCTAACTGTCTCTCGGCAAATGAGAGGAAGGCTTCGTACGTCTAGTCGCTAGCAATGTCGTCCGTACAACTGGGGCGAGTGCTAGTCCGCCTTTCTAGACCTGCCATGTGGTGGCGTTAGGTCTGCAAGTACTGACAGTGGCGACACGCGGGTGCAACATGTACTAATGGACCGCGGCCGATTTAAGCTACCACCTAGCAAGTGTGGTGTCTGGCGGTGACACCACACAAAGACGTCACTACAGATCAGCTCCCAGTAATACATCGACCTCCCAGCATGGATCGAATGCGCAGTCACAGACGTAACTCATGCATATTGTACGTCTTTGCCGCCGATCAACATCACTGGCGCCTTGTTTATCTGTGGCCGCATGCGCAGTGGCGCGGTCCGCGAGTGTAAAAGGATGGAGCGAGCGCTGGAGCGTCAGTCGTACGGCTCTCTCTGAAGATGGCTGAAAGGTATACAGCCGAAATATTACAAGAAGAAGCAGAATTCATGCGGCTGCATTCCCGAAACTTAATGGAGCAGTCTTTGCGCCGCGAAAACCTGTAGATTCACTTCAGCCATATCATTTTCAAGTTAGTGGGATTTTCTCAGTTCCCTTGCCGACTGTCCAGATACATTCCCTTTCCCACACCGCATCCATTCCCAAATGATTAAACATTTCTCAGCGAATTACCAGCGCCACCTCCTCGTGTCTTCAATGGTACCTGGAGTGATGACGAATTCCTGTCGCAATAGCGGGAAAGAACCATCGTTCCAGTGCTAAACCCTGTAAGAGCCCACTAGATGTGGTATATGTCGTCCGACCAATCTCATCTATGTTTTATGCAAGTTGCTTGATCATATGGTGAGGCAACTATTGTGTTGTCTCCTCAAGTCCCAGCGCCTTCTGGCTCTGCCCAAGGATGTCTTCGGCGAGGTCGCTCCACAGCTGATAACTTGGTCTACCTGGAGTCTGCCATCCAAATGGCCTTTTCCCAGCGTCACTACTTCATTTCCATCTCTTTCGACCTGACGAAAGCCTGCGATACCACTTGGCATCACCACATCTTCACTACTCTCCACGAGTGGTGTCTTCGTGGCCCACTCCTGATTTTAATTTTCTTCTTCTATTTAAAATGTCAATTTTATGTTCTGATGAGGTCTGTTGATTTGCAAGTAGAGTCTATCTATTTTTTCACGTGGATCATGTGCCAGACAAATAATCTGTACATCTGTTTATTTTGAAAAACCATTGGTGGTTGTATTTGGAAATGTCTGATTTTCTAGATGTCTGATGAAAATGTTTGCTGTTATGGGGATTCCATAGACAGTCCGTCAATTTGTAGATAATATTCATTCTCGAACTGAAAGTAGTTTTCTTCAGTCCTCAGTCTGAGCATATTTGCAATTTCTTTTAGTGCTTCTGTGGTGAGGTTGCTGTTTGATTGGGGATTTTGTTCCATGATATCTATTGTCTCTGTTATAGGGATGGAGGAATCCATATTTAATATGTCGAATGAAATCAGTGATGCTATGGGTGATAACTGAATTTTCTGTATGTGTTCTATTAGGTTTCCTGTTTTTATCACTGTTCTGTTGTTCTCTACTTTATAGTGTTCTCTAATTAACATTTAGAAGTCTTTGGCTATGTGGTATATTGTGGCTTTCTTGAAATTGACAACAGCTCTCATTGGCATTCCATCTCTATGTACCTTTGGCTGACTGCGGAATGTTGGTGCTTGTGGGTTTTTCTGTGTTATGTAGTATTTCTGTTTGTCTATGAATGTCTGTTCAATGTTTTTCAGAGTTTGTTTCAGGTTTTCCTGCAATCGTGAAGTACGATCGGATTTTTATGGCATTGGTATATGTGTATCCCATTGCTTTTGTGATGTATTGCCTCTTGTCCATGAGTACTGTTAAATTTCCCTTGTCTGCTCTTGTTATTAATGTGTTGTTCGTTGCCGGCCGTGGTGGCCGAGCGGTTCGAGGCGCTACAGTCTGGAACCGCGCGACCGCAACGGTCGTAGGTTCGAATCCTGCCTCGGGCATGGGTGAGTGTGATGTCCTTAGATTAGTTAGGTTTAAGTAGTTCTAAGTTCTAGGGGACTGATGACCTCAGAAGTTAAGTCTCATAGTGCTCAGAGCCATTTTTTGTTGTTTGTTAACTTTTGTTTTATCCTTTCCATGGGGGCTGCTTATCTTTGGTCCTTCTTATTGTGTGTATGGTGAGTTTGTTGAATTATGCCTTTTATTTCTGTTTTTACTAGTTGTCTTGTCAGTCCTATGTTTACTTCACAATTATTTTTTTGTTCTTCACGTATAAGCATGTGTTCAGTTTCTGCTATGAGATTTTCTGTGTATAGTGTGTTACTCAGGTATTGGTACAGTGTTTCAACACTTTTTCCAAGAGCATTTTTGTTTTTTCGTGTAGTTCTCCTTCTGTTACTTTAACTAATCGTGATTGGAATGTGTTTTGGTGATCTTGAGGTTACACGTTTAAAATGTAAATGTATTTTTGTGTCTTTTTGACTGTTAGTTTCATTATCTTACGTTTATGCTTGTTTTGTAAATGTTTCACTACTGTGCAAGTGCTGTGTTCAGGTTTTACTATTAGTGTGATGAGAGCTGTGGGCTTCCAACGTTTTGTGCCAATTCCAGATGAGTCTCACAGAGCATCATATTTAGCTACTTTTTTTTTAAATAAAACATCTCAATTTCATCTAGTAACCAATAACGTTCTTTAATTGATTTCAACTTTCATGCCACTGTAGAACATTTTTTAACCCTTGCATTACTGTAAATTGGAATTAAATTATTCTTTTTCATGTTCTGTAGAATTTTATGTGCTGTATCGTATTATGGATTCTCAGATGTATTTTCTTAAACCTGTTGTAAATGTTGACAGCGAATGCTTGACATAGCTGTATTAACATCTTCATCTTTTGTAGTCCTGTCGTCCTCCGTTGCGTGTAATATTTGGTATACTGATAATTTTTACTTTATGGACCGTTTGACTACAACTAAATGAAAAACTATTTTCGTGCCATAAGCGTTACGCCTATATTCTCTGAAAGGCATATTCAGTGGCATGGAATATGTACATATCTTATTATTTACTTCAAATTTTGATCAATGGACCTATAGTCTAGAAAGAGTTCTGGTGGTTGCGTTTTGCTATTATGTAATAATATTTTGACCTGTACTTACTGATTGCGTGGACGATTTTCTACATATTACGCCCCTGTCCCATTTTTGGAGGCGTTCCTCTTCTTATAAATGCCACTTCCGGTTTTTTCCACGTTTCATAGCACTAGTAATCGAACACTTGTTTTGATGCTATGTTTTGATTCGTGTCTCTGACTGTGAGATGTTATTGCCAAAGATCGAATAATTATAAAGACCATCCACCAGAAATGTTTCTAGCCTATAGGTACATTGACCAAGTTGTAAACTAAATAGCAAAATACGGACATCTTCGAGGCCACTGGAGGTACTTTGCAGAGAAAAAGGCGAAACGCGTATGGCAGGAAAATTGAGTTTCCTTCAGTTGTAGGCTGACGGTTTATAAAGGAAAAACTATCAATATAGTGTAACATTGTTGTTAAGTCTGGCCTCGAGACACGGACAGCTATGATGCTGAGAGACACCATCGCTGTCACTGAAAGTACCAAGTGTGACAGACAGGTGGTTCGCAGTTCACGTTGGCCACAGTTTTTATGCTGCACGTAGAAACCCAGGTAAATGTCCCCCTAGCGTAACACATCTGTCACTGGTCTATGTTCACAGTGCAGTTTATGTTTCGGGAAGTCGTTCTCTTCGATGGCGGTTTGTTAGGGATTGGAAAAATCGACTACTTAAAACTGATACCAGTATTTTAGTTCTGAATGGCCGATGTTTTACAGTATTTATTTGGTCTTGGTTATAATAGGTGTTTTTTTTAAAATAATAACCACGCGAAAATCCGAAATATCAATTAGCCTTACCAGCAAGCTAATCTTTTTTTA
Organism: Schistocerca cancellata; assembly: GCF_023864275.1. Classification (NCBI taxonomy): domain Eukaryota; kingdom Metazoa; phylum Arthropoda; class Insecta; order Orthoptera; family Acrididae; genus Schistocerca; species Schistocerca cancellata. The sequence goes on from NC_064631.1 coordinate 253,229,284, forward strand.
AATAAACCTTTTTTTAAAGAACGAGTAATTTACATTGCTTTTAAATATTGCATTGTCATTGCAAGGCGGCAGGTCCTCAGGCCTGTTATTAAGTGGCATGAAACCAGTCTATCTTGCATATCTAGAATCTGAATTTGAATACGTGCAATGAAAGTCATTTCGCTGCCGTGTTACACTGTCTACATAACATACCCATGCTTATAGCTCTCGAAAATTGATTAATTCACACGAAAATTATTCTTCAACCTCAGTTTTTGCACAATAGTGTTTCCTATTCATAATGTCTTAATAGTAGTGTGATACACGTCTGCAACATGATTTTTGAGCTGGGCTTAAAAAATAAGTCATGAGGAGAATACTTGTGACTTTTTTGTTGGAGTAAACAACTTATCACTTTGTGAGAAAACCAGCGGACGGTAGAGGGACTAAGTTTTCTTTATTTCCCTGTTGAATTTAATATTTTGATTCTATATATCCTGAAAGTGAGAGAGTCAAAATTTTTCTATAATTATCGATTTCTTCGATTGTTACAGAAAGTAGCAGGAATAGAGAACCGAAATCTGGTCATTAAAGAAACTGATTATTTAGAGGGGTTTTAAAAGTCCAATTTAACAGCCGTTGAAAAAAAGAGGAAAATGAATATAACTGGAAACAGTTTTTTTTCAGCGATAACCACCTTCCCTATGCTGTATTCGGTTACGACCATTGGCCTTATGTAACAAGAAACGCAAAGTCAGTAGGCTTCTCCATTTGCAACCCCTATCGTCGCCTGATTCCCCATTCGTCTTCTTTTGTCATCAGTCTTCTCTTTGGTTTGATGTGGCACACCACTTATTCCTTTCTTGTGACAACCTTTTTATTGCAGAGCAGCACTTGGGACCAAAGTCGTCAAATATTTGGTGGATGTATCCCAATCTCTGCCTTCCTCTACAGGTTTTACCCCCTACAGCTCCCTGTAGCACCACGGAAGTTTTTCCCTTACGTATTAACAGATGCCCTATTAGCCAGTCCCTTCTTCTTAGTAGTGTTTTCTATATATTCCTCTCCACGCCGATTTTGGGGAGAACCTCCTCACTGCTTACCTCATCAGTCCCTCTAATTTTCAACATTCGTCTGGAACACATTGAAACGTCCCCTTATTACAATTGTACACGAGACTATGCTTAAACTGACACACAATAATTTTAGCGCAACGCAATCTGACTATCAAAAATCCCTACAAAAGAATGGCCCTGACAAACATTAAACTATACCTTTCACAAATCACTTACCTCACAAAAATCTTTGTTACTCAAGCTACTGCAATACAGCGAGCGCCACTACTGCTACGCGCTGTTCACATCCAGCTATAGCAGTTCATGACAACAATGGCAGACAACAATGCAAACTAGCCACAGACTGCACACAGCACAGCCAGTGATTTTCATACAGAGAGCGCTACATGGCGGCGGCGTTACCAATATAAGAACCTAAACAGCCTACTTACATAAAGAAAACATAAACAGCCTACTTACATAGCCCCCACGCTCCCCACAAAAAATTTTTAGAAATGGTGTTGGGCACTGGCCAATACAGATTTGAAAAAAAAAATTTCACAATTACAGTAACAAAGATATAAAATGCACACACTTATTGATACAATGTTGGTCAAAAGCTAAAATTTTCTCACAGTCCATAAAGATAGTCCTGATCATTCATCATAATAGTAATTACAGTTTTTTTCACAAAGTCTCATTAGTAAAAAAATTGCACACAGAAGTAGTGGATTTCCATGCAGTCTTGAAGAAGTAGTGGTGTCCTTCCAACGGAAAGACAGTGCTGTCTCTTGACATGCTGACAGGTAATGGGCCACAATGGAGCAAGACCACAGCAGAGTCATTCGACGTTTTGAAGAAGATTGGTAGGTAGGTCATCACAGAGTAGACCCACTGTAGTCCTGGTAGAGATTACGGTATTGGTGAGTCACCAGAGGTGTAGACCCACTGCAGTCCTTGTAGAGATTACGGTATTGGTGAGTCATCAAAGGTGGAGACCCACTGTAGTCCTTGTAGAAATAATGGTATTGGTGAGTCAGCAAAGATGCAGACCCACTGCAGTCCTTGTAGAGATGGCCAGCAGCCATCTGTTGTGACTGTGCGGGTGCACAATCACCATTGAAGAGTCTTGCAATTAATATAGCAAGTCCATAACCACCACTTGTGCACTCACAAACTTTTTGGAGTTGTCCTTAGAACCAGCAATGCTGTTATCCAGTCCCTTGCTGAATTATTAACACACGTGCAAACACTAACAGTCCCTACTTCTCACATATTGTCCACATACTATGACCAACAGAAACGTGTGCAGTGAAATGGATGCTTACAAGTTACTTAATTTGATTAACTGGCGTCAATTACAATATTATAACATGAGAATACAATTACAAAGGTACAAAATACATCATTAAAAAAATAACAATACAGATAACATTTGTACTACAGACTTTACAACAGAATAGAAATAAACATATACATCAGTGTTACAGGAATTATGACATGAGTACATACATAAAAGATCAGAATAACTTTCGAAACATCAACTTTACACATGATGAGCATTAAAACAGAACAGAATGAATAATGTCTAAGCATATTTACAATGTAAATAACATATTATTAATGCCAATTATATTTGAGGATAACAGTATTCCTCATCATAGTGAACGTAGCTTAGTATTAGAAGAAGAAAAAATTCTATGAAACTACACAGAGACAGGAAGAAAACAAATACACAAGGGTACACAAACACATAGTGGGATAACACAAAAGGAAAGGACAGGGTTTGTTTCATTGCAGTATTTTGCATGGAGATCTCCCTTTGTTCATCATTATTCGCAAAAGTACTATCTAAGCCTGCTTTCGGTATTCTGCTCACATCCTCTTTCAAAATAGTTTTTCTCCACTGTACACTACCCTTTTTTTTTTGGCCAAACCATTTTCTTATAGCTTCTTAATGCATTTCGTCCAATTCATCATAGTTAGTTTCTTATATAGTCTACCCCCTCTTAAGCTAACTTAAATCTACTGAGCTCAGATGCTAAACTTAGGGACGAGGCAATGCAGCATCACATAACAAATTAATATAAACAGCAATGACAAAAAAAATGGAAAATCGCAAAGTAAGCTACAGTAAATCTAAATTACCAAGCAATGCAACATTACAAATAATATGAGCCAATGTGCAGCAACAATAAAAATAAATCAATAGCAAAACTAGCTTAACAGAGTAATACAAAGTGAAATTTAGTAGCACTATGCCTGGCAAACAGCAGCAGAAATATCTTATATCTAAACATGACATAGCTCAAGCAGAAAAAAACATTACACTAAAGACAATAATGCAGACAAGGGAAATGCATATTCACATCTTAATGTCTATGTAATTAAAGTGGTCATCTTAATGTCTATGTAATTAAAGTGGTGCACCACAACAACTTATTGTAAAATAAAATATTACCATGTACTTGAAAAGAAAATTATTTGTTACTGTTACTAGTTCCTTCTTATTGTTCTTTCCTTTCCAAGTGCTCCTTTTTTAAAGAATGTGGATCATAAAATAATAGATCTGTTGACAGAAAGTGTTCACATTAGCAAATGCATTTTATTTTATAAAAGCAATGCTGCAACACAGCTGGAAACCAGATATCAAATGAAATAAGCAATTACGCAAACCAAAGCATAAAAATATCATTCAATAGTCATGTGGCATTTCATAAGTTAGCAGAAAAATCTCTCAATGTCGTAATCAGGTGTGCAGATGTAAGTATCTTTCCAAGTAATGAGGGTGTCGCATTTGCAATGTTTTCTCTAAAGGAATGTCAATGGCGAGGATAATGGCCTCCCTTTTTTTTCTACCTGTGCTTCCAGAAAGGCACACCCTAATGACTTGTTCTCCAGGTGTCTGACACAGCTGTGTGCCCACGATGCATTACGTGCAGGCGGTCACTTAACTTTCTTACGGAAATATTTACGACACGAGTTTCCGCTACAGTGACAATCTCATATGAAAATTTCACAGGTCGAAAATTTACGTCACAAATGTGTAGAAACAAAATCCTAATAATATAACAGTGTCCAAAAAAATTTTCGCCGGCATTGTGATACATTCACGCATTTACACACACATTTCATAACTCTTAAAGTACGATTCTTTGTTTCCAACATCCTTTTTCACAAGTCAAGAGTCCCTAACTTCTATTCATTATTCATATACATATAAACACGTAATCACATTCCTCATATATGGTAGCATCATCTTATTGACATAAACATACCTCAACAGCATAATACACATCGTCATCGCAAAAATAACATCATAACACCTCAGTCAAATCTCAAAAAAGTCGTAGCTTTCTGCAATAATTTCAAACCATAAAAAATATTCTCTGCTCATTTCAATAGTGTCTCTGCCTCAAACATACTTTAAAAATCATGATCTCATACCAAATACATCATTCAAAGCTCTCATAGTATCACAATGGTTCCAAAAAAATATGAAGAGTTCACACAGTACAGACAAAATACAATTTCATAAGTGTGAAGTTACCCAACTGCGTAATTACGTAAACATGTGTCACTGACGTAGTAAAAAACATGTTTATCTCTCAGTTAAATGATCAGATAGCTGTGTAATTTATGTGTTAGAGAAATATGGTACCGATGTGTTAAATTGTATAAGCAAATACCATATTATCCTTGTGCTTGCCAAACATATGATACACAAAGTAAGCATGTACCCCCCTGAGGTTATTGTAATTATACCCTCAGGTGTTATGGATTACAGCAATGGAATGAAATGTATCACGGAAAACCTTCTTTTTAATTCAAAAATCTTTAAAAATAAATGTTTTAAGTACAAAATTAATCACTCAAATACGTGTCCTGTAGTGCTAAATGTGCGTCTTGCTGTAAGATAATCTCTGGAAAGTGTCGTAGTTATTGTCCTCCGAAAGCTAAGTTCTGCAGAAGTCAATGTACTTACCTCATGATAAACAAAGTGAAATGCTTTGCGTATAGATATCATACTTATTACGCTTATTGCCGTGATGAAGAAAGTACTGTGCTGTAACGTATTGTTGTGCTACAGAAAAGGCTGTCTCCTTGTAGCTATACCACAAAAGTTACTACTAAAACATGTTTTACTTTCCAGAATAATACAGAAAAACTGTGCAGATATAAAACACCGCAAAAGTAACATTGTAAATTGTCGCTCATTAGTAGCGTCATGATAAAATCGTGTAGCTGTCACATAAATTAACCACTGTGTCATCTGGCATTTCACAGAAAGCACCTCAAATCCAGAATCCACTCTCAAGCAAACCAAAATGTTGCATGAAAATCTCATTAGCAGTGCTGGTATATGTTCTAAGTATGTAAGCCGTATATTCGTTACGTAATCGTGCAACTAACAAGGAGGAATGTATAAATAACAACACTGTGTCGTCTGTTCGCATATGTAAGCCGTATATTCGTTACGTAATCGTGCAACTAACAAGGAGGAATGTATAAATAACAACACTGTGTCGTCTGTTCGCAATAACAATGCATTCGCAATTACTTGTCTAAGTTACCTATGTTCTTGACTGGATAGTTAGTTAGCTTTAAAACATAGTTGCATGTTAACAGTTTGTAAGTGTGACAAAGAGTACTAGTAACGTGAAGTGAAAAATTTTATGGCAAAGACAAAGTTAAAAAGCAGCTTATCTTTCAATAAAGGGTTTTAGATGTGAAACGTGGTGTAAACCTTAGCTCTTCTTAGTACGCAGAGTTTCAACTTGAATGCAATTATCATGCGGTATTCGTCCGTAAATAATACTGGAATTTTGCTCAAGGTTAGCATCAATGTTATTTTTCTCTGAGCAAGCGGGCGCAAGTGGCTGCCTGCGGTGCGAGTCATTGTCTGTTTCTTTGTTGGCGCGCATCGTTATTGGGATTAGGAGGCCTAACTTCCACAAATTCGCCTTGCCGAGAGGGCACAGCTCTGTTAGAAACCCGCCGGTCCTGATGAAATTCACGTCTGTCGTTTTGTCGGTAGTTTACATAGTTTCTTGTTTGTCGGTCATGTGGTGGAGAATTTCTCCCTGAATTACCACTGCACGGTGGACCGTTGCGTCTGAAGTTATTCTGTCTCTCATGATAATAATTGTTCTGGTTGCCAAATTGTCTGTTTCTATGAGTGTCTCTGTCATATTGATTACTACAGAAATGCGATCTCTCTCTGTAACTATTACTCTGCCAGTGGTTGTCATACAGGTGGTTTCTGTTTTGGTCACGATTTACGTTGTAAGAATAGGCTTGTCATGGCCATTTATTGTTTCTGTCGTCATGGAATTGTGACGGATGTGACCTGTAGTGATTGTTTTCCTGTTTTTGCATCCCGCGACTGTCAGTGTCAATTTGTAGTTCTTGTAACAGTCTCTGAAAAACTTCAATGTCGTCTTTGCAACGTCCTGCCAAAATAATATGCCGTAAATGTTCAGGTAGTTTGATTAAGCAAATGCGGATGAGTTCTGAGGGGCTGTATGGGTTTGAAAGATACTGATACTTATGCAACATGTCTTCAAAATATTTGACAAGACTGGAAAATTCAGATTGTTCGAAATGTTTCATCATTATGATGCCATGTTTTACTCGGTCTTGTGTGGCTTGAGACCAATATGCTGAGAGGAAGGCATGGTAAAATTCTCCTTCACTGTGGCAATCGTGAATGACCGATCGCATTCTTACACCTGGTTCATTCTCTAAGTAGCCACACATAAATTCTAACCTGTGTTCCAATGACCAGTTGGGAGGGAAACAATGAGAGAATTGATGGAGCCACGCTTGTGGATGAATGTCGTTGGCAGAATTCTTAAACGTTTTGAATTTACTTGTAGTAATGAACAGCTTATAGTCAAAATCATCGTGTCGGCGAGTAGCATATCGGTCATTGTTACGTCGTGTCGGCGGTTCCATCTCAAAATTCGGTGTACCTTGCCAATTCCTTTCATAATTTCCGAAGTGCCCTGTGTTATTAATTTGTGGCTGTTGCGTATTTCTATGTCCCTCTTCCCGTATTGGAGCGCGAGTGTCCTCTGAAATACGTAATTCTTGTATTACCTGCGTCAACTGATCTTGTACTTCCCGGATTTCTCTTTTGTACTGTGTATTGATTTGATTTTGATTTTGTTTGAATTTTCTTATTTGTTCATACTCTTCTGTGTCAGTGATGGCTACAGGTCTTGTGTCATTCAGATCATCATCTACCTTTGTAGATAAGTTAGTGACCTGATCCGAAAGTTCGGCTACTTTCTCCGATAGTGAACACATTTCCTCAGTGTGTCTTTCTACTGTGTCCTTTAAGTTTTCCTGAGTTTTTGCAAGTTGCGTAACCGAATCGGTAGATGCAACTGAGTCCATTTTAGCTTACAAGGTCTCATGATTTTCATGAACAATGGTTTGCAGTTCTTTTATGGCTGCTTCGTGATTCTGTAATGCATTTTCATGCTGTGAAAAAATAGGTTGGAAATGCTCACAAATTTGTGTTTTTACGTCATTAAAGACTTTTTGACATTTCGATTCGATGTTATGTAACTCAGTAGTTAAATCTTCACGTGTTTGTTCAAGTGTGGTGTCTAACATTTGAAGATTTTGTTCCATTGTGTCTAACTTTTTAAGATTTTGTTCCACTGTGTCTAACTTTTTAAGATTTTGTTCCACTGTGTCTAACTGTTGCTGTGTTTGTCTCTGGTATTGTTCCATTGTGTCTAACTTTTGAACCTTTTGCTGTGTTTGTCTCTGATTTTGTTCCATTGTGTCTAACTTTAGAAGATTTGTCTCTGATTTTGTTCCAATTGCTGCATTAATTGCAATAGTAATGTATTAGTTTCTGGAATCTGTTTCTCTATGCTTTTTGGCAGTGCATTTTCACCGGCAACATTCACATTTTACAAGCAGAAAATGTGTCTTGACTCATTTGAGAAAACGGTGAGGACCCAAAACCAAAGTCTACAGTATTTGCAGTATTGTGTTCTGTCATTTCGGATTCCTGAGGCGAGCTGTTGCCGACAGATCGATCGACAATGCTTCCCTGTTCACTACCTGTTTCACTGTCTACACCATTATTTGCCGCCCGCTCCATTTCCCTATGCACAGTTACCAAATTACTACTTCGAATGTCTGTTAATTCACTACCCAGTGGTGCTGATAAGCTACGCTCGTCGTCACTATTATTTCTCAGTTTACTTTGGAGCCGAGTGTTACGTTTTTCACACGCCATTATTGTCACAATATTTCACACGATAACACAGAAAAGCACAATTTGAATAGCAAAAATAAGAGAACACATTAACATAGCACTGAAAATAATATGTAGTTAATTGCAAGCGCAGCTGCGAAATACTTGGTGCAAATCTACATGCATGCCACAACTGTTTTACAGTACAACAATGAAAAACTACAACTACAAAGGAAATTCTCTCTATAATTACGCGCTAGCAATAAACAAAAGCTACACTAATTACACAAACTACAAGAAAAAATCAGAAGATTCCAGTGAGGTATCCTAGGCTAAGGGTCGTCATATGAAACGTCCCCTTAGAACATTTTATACACGACTGTGCTTAAACTGACACACAATAATTTTAGCGCAACGCAATCTGACTATCAAAAATCCCTACAAAAGAATGGCCCTGACAAACATTAAACTATACCTTTCACAAATCACTTACCTCACAAAAATCTTCGTTACTCTAGCTACTGCAATACAGCGAGCGCCACTACTGCCAGCTAAATAAAAGATTCAAACTACTGAAGGCACTAACTACTGATAGTCTTAGCAAATGAAAGATTCTAATAGAGAACAAACAATGTATTTACCTCAATATTCATAATATATACAGCAGTTCATGACATTTTTCAAAACTCCGCCATCTCTCTCCCCACATCCACCACTGCTGGCGGCTCACCTCCAACTGCGCAACGCTACACGCTGTTCACATCCAGCTATAGCAGTTCATGACAACAATGGCAGACAACAATGCAAACTAGCCACAGACTGCACACAGCACAGCCAGTGATTTTCATACAGAGAGCGCTACGTGGCGGCGGCGTTACCAATATAAGAACCTAAACAGCCTACTTACATAAAGAAAACATAAACAGCCTACTTACAACATCTCAGATGCTTCTAATCTCTTCTCTTCTGATTTCCCACAATCCATGTTTCACTACCATGTGCTCGAAACACAGCATCCTCAGAAACTTCTTCCGCAAATTAAGGTCTGTGTTTCATACTAGTAGACCTGTCTTTGCCGAGAATGCCCTTTTTTCCATAGCTAGTGTGCCTTTCATGTCTTCCTTCCTCCGTCTTGTCGTGGGTTATTTTGCTGACTAGGTAGAAGAATTCCTTAACTTCAACTGCTTCGTGATCACCAATTTTTGTGTTAATTCTCGCTGATCTAATTTCTACTCCACGTATATACTTCCCTTGCGGCGCCAGAGGTCGGCGTTGCCAGGAGGTCCCATTCATTGTCACGCTGCACAGTGTTTATTACAAAGGCAGCTGAAAATGATACACTGCGGAAGTGCTTAAATGGACACAACGGGAAAACACTTTACTGTTCAAATCTTTGATATGTCAGCTGTCTGCATCTTATAAATATTGACGACAGAGAAAATGTCAGTATGGTGTAATTCTTACTGAACTGTTTCTATGGAACAATATTAGAATTTTTCGCTTCACGTCTTATTAAATTTCCGTCTGTATGATTAAGAAGCGTAAAAATGTAAAAAGATCGTGTGATACTCATGATTTAGGTATTACTTACATCATATGCCCCGTCGATTGCTATACTCTCTAGGAAGCTTTTACTACTCGTATTTATGTTTCACTGATTCACACAAAATGTGTTAAAGCTTTAACATAGCAAACTCGCGTTCCATTAAGTTACTTATGGAAGCAAACGAAACTCGATTAAGATCGTTGTTAGCCATTTTGATATTATCATTATGTTGTTTCAGATGCAGGAGGTGTAGAGTCACTCCTCTGATCTCATAATTATGTATTTCTTTTCAGAGTAACGGGCGGATGGTGAGTAACAGTGAAATGCAATTAAGGTCGTTTTTGATTTTGGTTTACCTTAACTGATTCATACCAGAACTAATTTCAAATTAATAAAGAAGTTGTAGAAGCAGTCTCTGATATTGTTGGAAACCGTATCGTGTTGTAGCGTCTCTAAGGTTGTGTTTCTTTTTCCTGTGGCTCGCTCCTTAACACAGACGGACAGCAGGCTTTCCAGCGACGCTGCATCACTGCTTTCTCTGCAGTGCGGTCACGTGCCTTCCATTGTCCGCGCGGAATTACGATTCACGGCGTGAAGGAAATTTGTCATTGTTGCCAACAAAGGGTAGGCGTAAATACATTACAGTTTACGAAGCACCTAAAATGCGCGTGTGTCGGATTTCGTTTTCCATTTCCCCACCGCCGGCGCGGACCCTGGCTTCAGTGTTCCCTTATTTCGTCGACACACCTGCACTGAAGCTGGTGAAGTATTTGGGCGGACTATTATGATATTTAGACAAACGAAGGAGTTTCTAACTAGGTCAATGCAGAAAAGTTCCCATCAGACACTGCAACCAGAATCATTTAATACTAAGAGATTCTCTGTCACATTAATGATTGTTTGTAAGCACTCGTATATTGAAATTTACAGCAAGAACTTTTACAACAGACGAATGGCCAGGTCACAGAAAAACTTTTATTTATTTATTTATTTATTTTCAACTTTGAAACCCGCACCTTCCAATGTCTTCCAGAGCTACGTACCCTGGTCTAGCTGTTCCAATTGGCACAACATAAACGAAGTAACGTTAAGGTAGGTTAGCCACCGGCACTGTATGCACTGAGTCTCTTGATTTCTGTTTTGCTTTTACTAACTGTAAATAATCTTTCTTTTGTTTGAATGTCTTAAACATTTACCGACGCGACTGTTTTGTTCTATATTTGATGCTGTCTCGTTATGACGAGAAACGGTTCTGAGACACGGATTGGCTAGTGTCCTAAGTATTTGTGAAGTTTAACTGCGTCCTTAACTAGTTTTTTGAGTGGTACGAGGGTGTCCTGAAAAGTAATGATTGGCTCCGAATTTCTTAAGACACCATTCTTAAAGCCTTTTCATTAATACAAAAAGTGTTGATATTCCACACACCCATTCTTCATTTCTACTTATTTATTTCTCAACGTAGTCACCATGGCGACTAACACAACTCTCCCAACGAAAGGTCACTTCGTTGATAAAATCGATGCAGAATACGAACGTAGGCTGCCGCGGCCGGTGTCGTAGTGATTAAAATTCTTCTGGGTGTTACGCCGCGTCATTGCTAAAAACTAACAACAATAATAAACTAAAACCGACGATTCGGCCGAAACGTCTTGCCGTTGCAATTCGGCCGAAACCTCGGTTTTGGTTTATTATTGTTGTTAGTTTTTAACAATGACGCGGCGTAACACCCAGAAGAATTTTAATCACTATCGATGTAGAATGTTTGATTTTTTGGCGGAGCCACATCGTTATCTCTGATTGCACTCATTAATCACCATCAAACTGATATCCTAAAAGCTGTTTTTATGTTTTGGAAAAACAAGAAAATCGGATGGGTCCAAGTTCGCACTGTATGGGGGATGATTAATGGCTATGAAGCCAAGGCGTTGGTTTGCTGCAGATATCGCAGCACTGGTGTGTGGTCTGCCATCGCCATACTGTAGAAGCGGGTACGTACTCGATGTATGTACAAACTGTTGCAATTAGAAACTCGATTACAGCACACTGTTGCCCACGCACCAACATAATTACTCTAAATACCACAAAATTACACACTGTAATTCGATGCCATCCAGCAGCAGGGGGCTGCAAACATGTAGACATGAAAAATAAACATGTAGAATGTTAATAACGTCTGTTCTAGTTTATAAACTATAAGATTTTTCACATGAAAAATTCGAATCCATTACTTTTCAGCACGCCCTCCACCTTACTCCTCATTTTCTGCCTTCTGATATCAGAGAACACTGGTCAAAATTATCGCAGCTTTTTGGATCTCCACTGTGGTGGCTGAATTCAGTCAACAAAGACCAAAAAAGGACTGTTAAGAAGCATATAGTCGCAAATTTTTGGACAGTGCTAGGAGGGAGCATCCTGAACAACGTACTGTATTGTATCGACCAAATTCGGTCAAAAAGTACGCCAGAGCGGAACTGAATCGCAACAGAGCCAGCCGCAGGCAGACAAGAGTGATACGCATTGCGGAGCAAAACAGGGTTGACAGGCGTTGCGAAGTACAGACGGCTGGGTGTGGTATAACAATAGCTGGCACTACAACACGCTAGTAGAATGATGGAACTCTTTCTCCACTTGCCACAATGTAAGAGTATAGAGTATGTTTCTTACACCCTAAACGAACGTAGTCGGAGTGTATAATTACTCAGCCATTCATGTACTGAAATATTCTTGGTTCAGTATCACAGTCTACATCACGAGCCTGTGACAGCCAAACACGTATTCTGTAGCGTGTACAGGGCGACAATTATTGAGCTATATGAAAAAGGTAAATTAGATACAAACAACTGCGTGCACACACTTTAATCAACACTTAAACGTCACTACAGATATTCGAATTTAGGTTAAGATACTTCGATATGTCATCCATGATTAGCGATGACGTGGCGCAGAGGAATAGCGAAATTCTGCATGACCCGCTGAAGTGGCGGAACATCGATGCTGTCGATGACCTGCTTTCTGCTCAGCAACGGTTTTGCAGTTATTGTTGTACATCTTGCCTTTAATATAGCCCCACAAAAAGGAGTCGCATGTGTTCAGATTCGGAGAATATGGCGGCCAATCATAGCCCATGAAAATAGCCTCAGAGTACCGCAAACTCAGAATGCAGTCCCCAAAGTGCTCCTTCAGAACATCAAACACACTACTGCTTCGATGCGGTCGAGCTCCATAGTCTTCACGTGCTGTTTGGCAGTCACCGTGGCATCAAGGAATATCGCACCGATTATCCTATGACTGGACATTGCACACCTTACAGTCACCCGTTGATGCTGAAAAGACTTTTTGAACGCGTAATGCGAATTCTCAATCCCCCAAATGCGCCAATTTTGCTTATTGATAAACCCGTGAAAGTGAGCTTCGTCGCTAAAATAAAACACACAGCGTATACTAGTTCCCATCATGCCCCACGGCCAACCATGCAGTTTGAAAGTCGTAACGCAAACCGTTCAGAAGTTATGACGATTTTATATCATGTAGTTCAATAATTGTCACCCTGTGGGTACTCAGCGATTCACGTTCTAAAATATTTTGTCAGTATCGCAGACTATACCACGAGCCTGTGACATACCGGAATGCAGTACGGGAGTCCGCTCTTTGACCACAGGACAGGGCAGCCTGCCTCGTGACACGAAAGAAGCCGCCGCCGGTGTATAGCGCCGACCACCCGCAGCCTCCACAGTATCGTCAGCTGCGCTGCCAGGCATTCATCACCATTTCAGCCTGAGCCATCACTGAGAGTGGCATTTGGGTGCCGCCCCAATCTCTCTGCTGTCAGCAACATTTGAGAAATATTGTTTCGCATGAGAGGCAATTGGGCGCCTCCACCAAGGTATTCCTGGCGAGGACTATCAATAGGTGATCTAACACTAGTTTCAGATCATTAACATCGTCATCTTAATGTGTGGACCAACAGCCTATCGTACAGTGAGTCCAAACAAAATATATATATTTTTTTATATGGAGAAAAGGTCTGACAGTGTATGCACCTTGTAAAGTAGATTTTACTGTGAGCAGAGAACCAGTGGATCTGTCTAGGTTTAGAGGTAATGGATGTCACGAATGGTTAGTGCCCGATAGGTAAGCACATTGTAACCTTGAAGGACACTCGTTACCATGTATGGCATCAGTCCAGTAAAATGTTATACATGTAACTGTTAGGGGCACGTTGCTAGGCAACATTGGGAGATGAGATGGCTCATGACTGGACATAAGAATTAATCTAATGTACTTTGCTTTCTTGTCTTCTGAATGTTGGTTCTCAAATGAGTGTACTCAATGCCAAAGCTTTGCAAGGTGTGTCAGAGCCAGAAGCAGTGCACATATAGTTAGAATATAGTTAGAAATGGTAGCACAGTTGACAATAGATAATAGAGAACAGCATAGGTCAATAAATATCGCAGTCATCACAATGGGATGTAGATCTGTCAGTCGCAAGTTCAATTTCTCCTTTTCCTGATAATGCAGCGGGATTTGTAGGCCTTTGTGGGAGAACTTGGAAATCAGGCTGATATGAGAGCTTGCTCTGATAGGGAATTTTTTTATAATTTCAAAATTGAGACCAACAGGGGAAGCTAATACTTATCTAGGGTACACAGAAGCTCTTCAGGGAGCAACAATATTCAAAGAATTTAAAGAAGGTAAATTCAGCGATACATAAAACGAAATAGAGCCAGACATTATACGGGACAATAATTTTACAGCAGAGGAAATAGGAGTAACAAAGTGGTTGTTAATTGTTAATATAGATGTGGAGGAAGAAAAATGGGACACGAGGGGTTCACCTAAGGACAGTCACCAACCACCATTGAAGCTGCATTACACGGAAATGTGAAGAACCTAGAGAGGAGCAATAGGAAACAAATGTAAAAATTACTTTGGTAATTTAAGGATTTGTATTTTTCAAAAGGGCCATTACCAGCTACGCATATGATACAGCAGCACATACCGTTGGGAAATGAAACACTGGTCTGCTGCAGACTATACAGAACAGTTAGGTACTTACAGGAAACTTTGGAGGAATTTATCGAGCAAGAGCTGAAATATGGAATAATTTGAAGAATGTAATTGTGCTTTTATAGAGGATTGTGGGGGGGGGGGAGGAGGAACAGTTATTGTGCCAAAAATCAATGGATGGAACACAAAAATACAGGTTTTGTTGTGATACAGACATCTAAATACGAAAACCATAGTGGATGCTTACCTTTTGCCAAATATCACAGAAACCTTGGACGATGCAGGGCCACACAAATAAATTTCGACATTGGATTAGAGAGTGGGTACCACCAGACAGAGTTTGCACATCGGGATCGACACAAAATAGCGTGTTTTGGCAATCTGGAGACACTACTAATTCAGAACAAGGCCATTCCGATTAGAAATGCACGTGCAATTTTCAGATATTTTAGGATCGGGTACTCAAAGGTTAAAACATGCAATACTTACTGTATCTCTATGTCATAATCGTCTTTGGTAGTAATACAGAGCAGCGTATCCATCGATTGAAGGAAGTATTCCTAAGGTTAAAAG
Organism: Schistocerca cancellata; assembly: GCF_023864275.1. Classification (NCBI taxonomy): domain Eukaryota; kingdom Metazoa; phylum Arthropoda; class Insecta; order Orthoptera; family Acrididae; genus Schistocerca; species Schistocerca cancellata. The sequence goes on from NC_064631.1 coordinate 253,244,663, forward strand.
TAGGGAAGACAGCAATGAGCGTGGAGGAGTGTAATTTTATGATGGGTGAAATAGCATATGCAGGCCATATAACAAGTAACGATGGGGTTAAGTCAGACAAAAGATTTATTATAGTCGTACAAGATTTTCTTGTACCAGAATCCGTAAAAGAGTTGCAATCGTTCTTAGGAATCACGAACTATTACCGCCAGCTCGTAAAACATTTTGCGGATATTGCCAGACCATTGACACAATTGAAAAAAAATACTAAAATACTAAATTTTTGTGGTCAGAAGAGTGCCAGTATGTTTTGAGGAGCTAAAAGAAGTTTTAACATCTAGTCCTATATTTGAATTTCTGGATTTTAATAAACAATTAGCTTTATCAAGTGATGCCTCAAACCATGCGCTTGGCTGTGTGTTGTCACAAGAGGTAGAAGGCATAGAACATCTGGTAGCTTACGCATCAATAAAATTAAATTCTGCAAAAATAAATTATTCTCGAACATAGAAAGAGATTTTAAGCTATAATTATGGACTCAAATATTTCAAATGTTATCTGTACAGTAAGAAGTTTAGAGTAATAACTGATGAAGTAGCATTAAAATTGGTGTTGGGATTAAAGGTCACTTCTAGAAGGTTGATGCGATGGGCAGTAAGACTAAGTGAATCTGATTTTGAAGCGATGCATAAACCTGGAAAGAAGCTGGGAAATGAGGATGGCTTAAGTAGAAAAGTAGCAGTATTAATTTTTTTTCCCATAAGGAATAGCAAACTGCATGGAGAGCGAATAACGAATGTAAGGAGTGTTTTAAACAGTTCCAGTTTTTTATGTAGGGTGGGTGGCTAGGCATAGAAACCAATTTAGAACCACACGTAGTAATACTAGTGAACCAAAGGAATAGGTGCTACAACAAGCTAAAGACCACATATTAATGGGTCATTAAGGTTGCAGATCTACAAATAGAAGAGTGACGGAAAGGTACTGGTAGAGGAATAGAGAGACGTACATAAAGCAGTATGTGCAAAGTATGTGCAAAATGGCGTACAGTGTGCACAAAGAGCAGATTAGTGCCAAACAAGACAACCATTTCAGTGGTTTAAATGTCCTTTACTTCAAGTCTATGGTCACAAATATTTTTTGTCATCAGACTGCCGGTTTCAGTCTATAATGACCATCTTCAGGTCCATTTTATAAAAGCATGTCCTACTACACTGGAGCCATAGTAACGAATTTATGTCACATTTATTCAAAGAACTGTGTAAATTATTGAATGTAAGGACAAGTTCCCTCCATCCACAGTCCAATGGGAAATTGAAAGAGTGCATAACACAGCCAGGAAGATGCTTGGATACTACATTGACTTTCATGACACCAACTGGAAGGTCTACAAAAGGTATCTCATCTTCACCTAGAACGTGAAACAGCATATGAAAACAGGATTATCGCCGTATGAAGTAGTATATGGTCATAAAATGCCATCAATGTTTGACATATTGAAAACGAAGAAGGGGAACACTTGAATAGTAGGGCAATTGTGGTGCCATTGCATTTTGTTAGTGCATGTGGCATACATCAGGAACAAACATACATTGAGGTGCAAACCTATTGTTTCCTTTTGACAGCCAGGTCCCTAGTTTATTGTTGAACTGAGGGATTATGACTCCCTAGGGATAAACCATCCTTCTGAGAAACCCCACAGCCCTCGCCCTCCCCCTTTCCCACGCCCTTCTCCATCCCCACCCCACTGGAAACCCCCTCACTGATACAACCACAGTTTTGATATCAAAGTAATTGACTACTTAATTAAACCGATCGAACAATTAACCTCTCCATTTGGGAAACCCACAACCCTTCCTCACCCATCCCCACCTGGAAATTGTCTGTCCCCGGTTGCTGAGTGGTCAGCGCGACAGAATGTCAATCCTAATGGCCCGGGTTCGATTCCCGGCTAGGTCGGAGATTTTCTCCGCTCAGGGACTGGGTGTTGTTTTGTCCTAATAATCATCATTTCATCCCCATCGACGCGCAAGTCGCCGAAGTGCCGTCAAATCAAAAGACTTGCATCCGACGAACGGGCTACCCGATGGGAGGCCCTAGTCACACCTGGAAATTGGTGGGAAAAAAGACTCAGTTGATTGGCTATTTTGTGGGGAATCGATTGTTTAAAGAATATTTGGTAGACAAGGCAATGTGTAAAATACTGTTTATGTAAACAATTTATAGGAGACAAGCCAATATATGGAATATAGTTTATTTATTTATTCAAGGAATTTGCAGGTAATCAATTGCAACATATGGAATACTGTTTGAACAATTTATGATAGATAAGGAAATGTCTTGAATATTGTTTATTTAAACAATTTGTAGGATACATAGCAGTGTCTGCAATGTAGTTTATTTAAAGAATTTATCGGGAGATTGGCCGCAGTATATGGATTACTGTATATTTAAACGTTTTGAGAGTGACAAGGCAAAATAGAATATTAAGCAATTTCGATGCTCCTTTATCCCAATCGCGTAAGGAATATTACCAAATGCTTACATGGTTAAAAATCTTTCGAAAGCGAAGCATGCACCATCAGTTGTTCATTGGGCCGCTTGCTTCATATATTTCCACACACAGAGGCCGCACTACACCTGCTAGGGCCCTGTGGCTAGCAGACCCATGGCTGTCATACTAATCCCCAAAGAAAAGCTTCAGGTGGCGCAACAATTTGATATTTGATACCTGAGGTACTCCTATCAAAACACATGTTCTCTCTCTCTCTCTATCTGTCTCTCTCGAGATGACACATCCTGTTGTGTGCCATTGTCAGGCCTGCAGATGCCGACTGTTGCAATCGGATCGAACAGCAAGTAAAACAGCATTTACCTGGTAAGCCTCCTACTGTGGATGTCTTGGAAATATTCTCACACTCTGTCAGATGGGTTGACTAACTGATTAAATCGTTACTCTTTCAGTGGGACAGTTTTTCCTTTGCTTCATATTGGTGGATACTAGGACTAGAACATTTGGCAGGATTTGATCCAACTTCCACCTGGTTTCGATACCTTTCCAGATTTTATGTTTCTCTTTCTTCCTACTGGTTGAACTTGCATATTATGTCCTTGAAATATCTGTGGAGTGTTGGACTTTCGTGTGTACTCGCTATACCACTATCGGATCAATGTAAACTGATCAATGGAGAATTTGAAATTGTGATGGACTTTTAAAGCATTATAGAATCCCTAAGTTGGTCCTTTCCACTACGTTCAGAAGGAGGAGGAAGGAACTACTGCGTGATTGAAAGGAGAGAACAACAAGTACCTGTGCAAGACAGGATCCAGTACAATGTATTGGAAAGCAGTAAACATGAGACACTTAAATCATGATCCAATCACTAGTAACAGTAACTATCGCATCTAGATGTCGGAGATTGCTAGCTATTGGGAATCTTATGTCGTGATTGGGTCTTTAAAGCACTATAGGATTCCTAAGTTGGTTCTCTCCACTACATTTGGAAGGAGGCGGAAGAAGAGCCCACTGCATGACAGGATAGAGACAACAGGGTATACCATTGAAAGATAAGAGTCCATTACAATGTATTGACAACCACTAGATATGACACACTTAAACCATAAACCAGTCCATACCAATAGTTGACATTTATAGATGTCAGAGGTCACTGAAACTCTCAAAAAACCTGTGTTCTCATGTTCCGATGACTACATGCAGTGTGGCAGTCACCTAATTTACAACCAGCAAAAATACTCAGCAGTCAGAGAAAACTGCCTCTGTGACGGCAGCCGCATGTATGCTAGAGTGCAATAGCTCTGATCATGGAGGGAATGTGGGGATGATTGGAGTGGTTGGAATTCAGATGTTATCAATGCATCCATCACCAATACTTGGCAGTGATCTATATTGAATCGCTCAACTTTCCACAGAGAATACATCCAAAACATGCAACTGCAGAGACAGCCCTATGCATACTGAATATTATTTCGCTATTCGGCGATTCAGAGGGAGCCACCGCCAGGGCTTGTCTCTGCGGTTGCGGGCAAGAACAGATTAGTCAGTCGGCTGGAAATTTTCCTTGTACCTGCCAATCATGAGAGCCTTAAGCCAGAAATGCCTATTCGTTCCAGTCACAGGCTTCCTGTGCCATGTGCCCCGCATGCCAAAAGTTGTCCTAAATACAAGCCCCTCTCTGATGAGCAAAGTATTGGAAATAGCTCCTCCTAACAGCTGTGGCTCTGGGAATCTCAATAACTATATCTCTCTTACGATGAGACATAATTTTTTAAGTAAAATCCTTTGTCCCCTTACGGCTGTCAGTAAGCTGAAATCTACCACGTCAAACCCATACCTCCCTTATGACAGGATATAGTTATTTTACTTGCTCATTTTGGAACAATGACCACAGCAACCTTACATCCCAATACAAACTATATAAGCCTGCCATTCATAGCGAATCCATCATGCATCCCCTTCTAAGTAAAATACTTCCACAGTAACTGTATGTTAGTTGCGCCAAACAGTATTAAACGAGTATCCATGATGAATGGACATGCCTCATTTATTTTTCTAGCGAGTGATACCAGTATGTCTTAGCAAGAGTTATGTAATCGTTTTATAAGCGCCCAGATGTTAAAAACGAGGCCGCAGCGACCTTGTTACTGTCAGCCAGCATAAAAAGCGGTCTTGGTTCTACAGGTGCACACAAGTATCGCTAACAATGTCCATGTTAAAAACTATACATGCTTTATAAATCGAGGTATGGTATTGCTTAAAAATGAAGTGGTCTCCCACACAAATAACATGACATTGAATATAGACAGTGGTTGAGAGGTGTGTATTAACAGACCAAAAATGTGAGTGCACAACGGCAGCGGTGTCAACTGACAATAAAAACCCCCTTATCACCGAATTTAGAAAGTTACTCGGATAAAGAAAGTGGCATTAAGACGATACTTTCGATTCACTATGCCACTGCTAGGTATTTTAACGCTTTCTTGGCAAGACGAAGGGATCGGTTGGTAGGACACGCTCTGAGGCATCAAGGGATCACCAGTTTAGTATTGGAGGGCAGCTTGGAGGATAAAAATCGTTGAGGGAGACCAAGAGATGAATATACTAAGCAATTCAGAAGGATGTAGGTTGCAGAAGGTACTGGGAGATGAAGAAGCTTCCACAAGATAGAGTAGCATGGAGAGCTGCATCAAACCAATCTCAGGACTGAAGATAACAACAACTATCTTGATATCAAGGAGACAGTGTGACAGAATTTCTGAGATATATCCATGGGGTTACAGGCAAGGGAGGAACCATCCTCTGTGTTGTGGGAGCAACATAGTTTACACCAAGTGATCTACAGTATTGGTAACGAAACTTTACGCTGGTCTGCGCAAGCGATTTTGATCACTGGCTACCGGCTCCAGTGGACCAGCACCTGTATATCTAACAGCATCACCAAATATGCTAGACGTCAGCACACAGACGGCATTTGTTTTTGATATATCAGAAGGGAGGAACGTGGTAATATGTTATTCAGTCTTCTACTGGGTGACATTAGCGAAGTTTCTATTGTTCATAGTTTAGCTATTTTGGATGGCACAAAATAACAAGGATAGAGAGAATTTTTGGGTGACAGACATGAATGCGCTTTGAGAGACACAGATCTCCTTCCAACAGTTGTACCTGTATGAAATTCGGAGATGCTCCATGATCCCCCTCCTTCCTTCCATATGATGTGGACTCTTCCTAATTTTCCTAATAAGAAACACCACTGTAACTTCTCATACAGTTTTCTCTACAACCTTGTGTTGTAAGAGCAAGCTTCGTCTGGTGGTAGCATTACACATTCTTCATCAGTGGCGGAGCTATGACAATATGTTCTCATTTCTGCCGAATGGTCAAAACATGATCCTGTGGCAGCAATTCAAATCATCCTGTTTCTCCAATGGATGCAGAAGATCTTAGATATAACGCTCTCTGACCTCCGCTCAGTTCCAACTTAAAGTGGAATGGTCATATGGATAAAGCTGCAGCTTGGGTGGGTCAGAGACTGGAGAAATGGTTAAAAGATGTTGAGAAACTGTCTAATACCACACTGTAAGTTTGCTGTATGGGGTCCTTAGCAGGTAGGTTTGAAAAAGGTAACTCGTTTCGTGATATGAGAGTGTCAGGTATATGATTCCCAGTGATCATTAAAAGATGTCTCCTTAGGATCCAATATGGAGAGATTCGATACTAAATCATTAGCAGCATTTTTCCATAAAGCGTAGCATTATAGATTTGAATAGTCTGAGTATTGATCACAGAATTTTGTACATTTCTTACATCCTCAATCTAGCATTACATTTATAAGTGATCCCTCACACAGCACACCACGTACTGTACGTGATCATTCTCAATCGACCATCATCCTCCTTCGCCTATAACCCCTTGGATGTATCACAGAACCTCTGTTACATTCTCTACATGCTATCAAGATAGAAAGAGTTACCAATAATGTTCGATAGCATGGGAAATATCTAACAGGGCAAGAGGGAGTAGCAAATATCAGCTTAATACTACGTTCCTTAGCATCATCGCTTTCTAAATTCGGTGATAAGGGAGATTTTGTATTATGAGCTTATATTGCAGGTGACAAGCACCTCCACTTTTGGTTCATTAAAATTCACACCCGACGCTCACCGTCTATGTTCAATGTCATGGTACTTGTGTGGAAGACCACATCATTCAGAAGTGATAACATGATTCGCCATGATTGGCACACTCACAAAATACGTATTGGGGTGTAAAGTTACTGTGGTCATGTACAAATAAAATGACTGTGTCCTGTCGGAAAGGGAGGTACGGATTTCACATGGGAGGTTGTGATTTCAGTTTACATATAGCTGTAAGGGGGATGAAGGATTGTACAAGGAAAATTATGTCTCATCATACAAGGGATATACACTCCTGGAAATGGAAAAAAGAACACATTGACACCGGTGTGTCAGACCCACCATACTTGCTCCGGACACTGCGAGAGGGCTGTACAAGCAATGATCACACGCACGGCACAGCGGACACACCAGGAACCGCGGTGTTGGCCGTCGAATGGCGCTAGCTGCGCAGCATTTGTGCACCGCCGCCGTCACTGTCAGCCAGTTTGCCGTGGCATACGGCGCTCCATCGCAGTCTTTAACACTGGTAGCATGCCGCGACAGCGTGGACGTGAACCGTATGTGCAGTTGACGGACTTTGAGCGAGGGCGTATAGTGGGCATGCGGGAGGCCGGGTGGACGTACCGCCGAATTGCTCAACACGTGGGGCGTGAGGTCTCCACAGCACATCGATGTTGTCGCCAGTGGTCGGCGGAAGGTGCACGTGCCCGTCGACCTGGGACCGGACCGCAGCGACGCACGGATGCACGCCAAACCCGTAGGATCCTACGCAGTGCCGTAGGGGACCGCACCGCCACTTCCCAGCAAATTAGGGACACTGTTGCTCCTGGGGTATCGGAGAGGACCATTCGCAACCGTCTCCATGAAGCTGGGCTACGGTCCCGCACACCGTTAGGCCGTCTTCCGCTCACGCCCCAACATCGAGCAGCCCGCCTCCAGTGGTGTCGCGACAGGCGTGAATGGAGGGACGAATGGAGACGTGTCGTCTTCAGCGATGAGAGTCGCTTCTGCCTTGGTGCCAATGATGGTCGTATGCGTGTTTGGCGCCGTGCAGGTGAGCGCCACAATCAGGACTGCATACCACCGAGGCACACAGGGCCAACACCCGCCATCATGGTGTGGGGAGCGATCTCCTACACTGGCCGTACACCACTGGTGATCGTCGAGGGGACGCTGAATAGTGCACGGTACATCCAAACCGTCATCGAACCCATCGTTCTACCATTCCTAGACCGGCAAGGGAACTTGCTGTTCCAACAGGACAATGCACGTCCGCATGTATCCCGTGCCACCCAACGTGCTCTAGAAGGTGTAAGTCAACTACCCTGGCCAGCAAGATCTCCGGATCTGTCTCCCATTGAGCATGTTTGGGACTGGATGAAGCGTCGTCTCACGCGGTCTGCACGTCCAGCACGAATGCTGGTCCAACTGAGGCGCCAGGGGGAAATGGCATGGCAAGCCGTTCGACAGGACTACATCCAGCATCTCTACGATCGTCTCCATGGGAGAATAGCAGCCTGCATTGCTGCGAAAGGTGGATATACACTGTACTAGTGCCGACATTGTGCATGCTCTGTTGCCTGTGTCTATGTGCCTGTGGTTCTGTCAGTGTGATCATGTGATGTATCTGACCCCAGGAATGTGTCAATAAAGTTTCCCCTTCCTGGGACAATGCATTCACGGTGTTCTTATTTCAATTTTAAGGAGTGTAGATATACATATGTGTAGATCCACAGCTGTTAGGATTCTTTGCTTGTTTTCGACTGTCATGAGATTGGGGTACAATCGTGATATTTAATTTCAATTAGAGTGATAAATATGTGGCTGATTTCCTAGGACTACACTGTTTGGATTGGTGGGTGCGTGCTAGAGGTAAACTTTGGCTGGAACGAATGGGAATTTCCGGATAGTGCAAGTGTCAACCAAAAGGAGGCTAGGGAAACAGAAAATCTGGAAGGGTTTCGAATCCGGATGGTTGTGGGATCGAATTCTGCCAAATATTCCCATTCAAGTATCCACCAATAAGGTGCAAGAGCAAAAAGAGTGCCAATTTATTTAAGTTCTTAATCAGTATGATAGAATGAGGGAAATATTCCAAGACGTCCACAGCAAGGGGTATACCACGTAAATGGTGCTTTGTTTGCAGTTTTATCCGACTGTGACGAATGACGCATGCATGGATGTATCAAGTGCCCCAGAGGCAGGTGGTTGGTTTGGCATGACTGAACCGTTCCCACTAAATTATGAGGATTGTGCTTATAGGTACCACTCTTTTAACTTATGTATTAAAAAGTAATATTACAATGGTTATCAGATTTTTTCCATCATCCTCATGCCCATAAGGTGGAGATCTTCAGGTCTGCTTTCGTTCTGAAATAGTGCAATCAACTGTACGGATTCAGGAAGGGGCTATTTACTGTAAATTTTAACATCGCTTCTGTCTTAAATGGAATCCATGTGGGAAGTGCGCACATGTTGCAGTCTCGGTAGTGAGAATGTGAAAGAGTTCATTCAGCGAATGGTGGGTAGTTTTTCTCTATGTTTGAGTAACTTCCTCCTATTTGATTAAAGTTCTTTTTAACACATTTTTGTGTTTACGCACCTGTTTATGAAATGTGGCGATACTATCCCTGATCAGTTCATTACAGACATTGTATTTGCTGTGGTAGTGAAGAATGCTACTTTACTGTGTGGGTGAACAAGAGGTTGAGTGGGTCGTTTGTGTCTAACCTCCCACTGTAAGTATAACCACCTTAGCTAATGTGTTATCGTAAGTATTATTTTGTACACACATATCAAAGAAAGTTTGCATCACCCCAGTTCCCAGAATTCCAGACGATGGACGTTGACTGTGGATATTGTACCACAGACACAGTCCCTATGACTGATCAGAGATGTCTCTAAAACCACCCAAAGATGTAAACTACCATTCATGAGCAGCGCCTATTAGACTGAGGGGGTCCGACAGCCGATCAGTTCCAGTCATTCCACCAGGAAGGAGTAACAGGTTTCGTGTTGTCTGTGGTTGAACCACGCCTAGACGGTCAATACCGCCGTTCGATCGCGTTCGCATTGTTACTTTGTGCCAGGTAGGGCTCTCAACAAGGGAAGTGTCCAGGCGTCTCGGAGTGAACCAAAGCACCTGGCGCAGTAGCACCAGTCTCTGCCATGGACCGGGACATTCGTCCCCCTCCCGACTCCACTTATCAGAATCTGCAGCCACTACCACCAAAGAAGAAGATCCCTCTTATCGTTGCTTACAATCCCACAAACTACATTAAACTGAACACTGAACTGCCGCGTCTTATTGAGGGACAGCTGTGGGCAGTATACCGGAAAACCCATGTCAAATACCTGCTTCACACCATGGATGATTATCTCTAAGTCCTTAACTCTGGGAAGTCCAGGGCTGTGGACTACTACACTCATCCGGCTTCTGCTGACAGAAGAACAAACACTGTCATCAAAGACCTTCCTTGCGAAGATACAGAAACAGACGTCAGGTATGAACTACTCTGTCTCAAATTCCTAGACTCTTTGGTCCACCAATACAACAATAGGGACCCTGAGACCCGGAAATTAATCCCTATGCCTACCCATGTTGTCTCCCTTATTAGGAGATAGGAAGTCAAACGCATTTACCAAATCCATCATCTCCTGTGCATGAAAGGCGGCCCTTCCATCTGCTGTAGGTGTCAACGTTTGTGACACACCGGCAATTACCGTTCACTGCCTTTTCGGGTGACAAGTGTGCTGGCTCGCATCTGTCAGAGGACTGCAAACTTCTGGCCTCAGAAAAACCCATGTGTGCCTGCTGTTTGGGCACTTCTCGTGATCCCCACCATCTGGCTTGTCCTACCTACCAGAATGCTATGAAGTCTTCCCACTCTCCATGAAGGAAACCAAGGATGAATCTACCACCCCCACCATCATGGGACCACACCCATTTCCATATCTTGCAGATTAAGTCTGACGACCATCCCACCACTGATGCTCAGGCGCCTGATACATCTGTGACACAAGAGCCTCCACTGTGTCCATCCGCTATGACCACATTCGCTGCTGCATCTTAATCTCGTCATGCTCATCCGTCTTCGGTGACGCATACCAATGCCCACCAAGCTGAAAGACTGTCTGTGGCCTCCTCCTGCATACCTGCTGAGGTGCCACAACCCTCCATTGTGGCGCCTTCTCCACCAGCTACCACTCCAACCACTGCCCTGCACTCCGACCCCCTGGGTCAAAGAGCCCACCTGGGAGCTTCCTCTAGTGGTGGAGACAGATGCTTCTTCCAAAGTTGATATGCGAGAGATCCTCTGGGTAATCTATCTGTTCATGCGGCCCCACATCAGGGCTGTCATTTGTGAAAAAGCTCAAAAGATCCATCAGTCAGAGGACAGGCACATTAAGGTCATCGCAATTGTTGAAGGCCTCTGCCAGACTTTGTTATATAATGAATCACTCACCACATAACCATCAGACCCCTTGGGATCTAGTTGTCTGTATTTTTATTGCTATTGGCCTTAAAGGTATGAAGACTTAACTGAACACTGTCTCTGCAACATGGTTTGCTATCATAATGACTAACTCCATCACTGAGATGAGGGCAGAGCTGTGTTTCTGAATAAGTCACTCGTCCATAGTCATGAGGTTCTCCAACCATTCGAACATATAGGGGCTATGGCAGTCACTGTTTCTACCCACCTTGGTGCTATAACTTTTGCTTTGGCGTATTTTAGCCCTAACCTACTACTTCTTGAAGCTGACCTCTTTATCTTGACATTATTTGACAAAATAATTGTTGGGGCAGATATCAACACCAAGAATCCAGCTTGGCATTGTCGCATTGCTAATCCAAAGGGCAGGCGCCTCTTTGATCTGGAAGATCCTACAGTGCTATCGGTCTGTGACCCCCACAATCCCATCCACATGCCAATCTGCTCCATCTGCCAGACAGACGTTCTGGATGTGCCCATTTTCAAGAACACTGTGGTGCAGTTTTCGTTTAAACCTTACCAATGTAACTCTGTCTTTAGGCATCTGCTCTCCCTTGACCATCATTGATTGGGGAAAATTTTCCAGGTACCTTAATAACACCACTCAGCAACATCTCGTCCTGAGAACGCCTGCCAATCTGGTTAGTGCTGTTGATTATCTAATCACAAAAATCCAACAGGCGATGTAGGCCTCAGCTTAGCATGTTCCAAGGGCTTTAACCCCTCTTGTGCGAACTCAAAATCCAGAAGAACCACTACTGCAGGCGGATGAAGCAGTTTCGTGATCCTCAGGATAAGCATCGCATGAAGTGTTTTCAGTGTCAATTCTGCCACCAGCTCACTGATTGGAAAATGGATCAGTGGGAGGACAAGATGTCTGCCTTCCACCTCCAAGAGAAATCCGAATGAGCCTCTGTCTGAGCCCTTCAGTGCTCCACAGTAAAGACCAACCATCCCATCCGCACAGTGGATGGCTTAACCTATGATGCCCTCTGTGGTAGAAACTCTGGTTGATGCGTTTGAGGCAAAGAACAAATTGCTCATCCAGGACTTCACACCTGATGAACTCCAAGATGATAATTCTAGCGGCCGTTGCCACCTTCAGATAAAGATCACCTCAGACTGCCCCTCGCCTTATGTCCCCAGTGGAAATGCAACAGATCCTCTAGCGGAAACGTGAGCAGTCGGCTCCTGGTTTCGATGGCATCTTAAACGAGCACCTCCACTGGCTCCCACACGTGTCACTGTTCTTATTTACCAGCATCCTGAACTGTTCTCTCACAACTGCCCTCCCCCCCCCTTCACTTCCTCCCCCTGCAGTGGAAGCACATGATTCCAATCCCCAAGCCTTTGAATTGTCCTGACTAACAACAGGCCCATTACCTTTCTGACTACCATGGTCAAGGTTCTAGAATCTTTAATCCTCCACCGCATTTCCCAGCTTCTGGTGGCAGCTAGGACAATCCATCCAGTATAGTTTGGTTTAACTTCTCACCTGTTGGCCGAAATACAGGACCTTAGAATTATGGAACATGTCAGCAAGGGCTTTCACTCCACCATGTCAACGCCAGCGATTTTCCTGGACCTGTAAAATGCGAATGACAGGATTTGGCAGGACAATATTATGTACAAAATACTGAAAAAGACGACCATCACTGACATCTATGTCAAGACCGTGAATAATTTCCTCAACAATAGGACTCTCTTGGTTACTCAGCAAAATCAACGCTCTTGCTTACATCACATGTCGAGGGTACTCCTTAAGGCTCTGTGTTGTCTCCCATTCTTTTTAACATTTATGTTAACAATACGCCAGTCCTCACACCCTGTCACCTGACGCAATACGCCGATAAACGGTGCTCTACGCCACCGTCCACAAGAGAGACAATTTCATTGCTCCCCTCCACAGGCAGATGGAGGCAACTGTGACCTTGTGTCGTTCCAAAAAGGTTGCCTTCAATGCCGCCAAAACTATAGCAGTCTACTTCACTAAACGGGGCCCCATCCTCCATCAAAACATCGCTATTGCAGGCATCCAGGTCCCATAGTCCCCTGCTACCAAATATCCAGGTGTCCTCATGGTTAAAAAACTGCTCTTCCATCGCCATGCAGGGTATGTTACTCAAAAAAAGACTCAAGCTGATAAAAGCGTTGTACCCAGTGTCCTCCCGCAGGAAACTGAACCTCAGCACCAAGCTCCAGCTGTACCAGATGGATGTCCGTACTCCCCTCTCATATGGCTCCACTGCATGGGCCACGATTAGTTCCTCCCGGATACAGACCCTCCAGCATCTGCAGAATAAGGTGTTTCAGTGGAGCCTGCATACCCCTCCTCTCACGAGAGAAGTTACCCTCCACGAGGAAACGGACATGGCCACTCTCAAGACATCCACGTGAGAGGAGATAAGGCGTCTCTATGCCAAAGTAGAAGCCTTACGTGACACGCTCGCTGGCTTACAAAACATTGGCGCCACGACTCCCTGGCATTGGCACCAACTGCCTGTTCCTCTCATCATCCCTCAGGACTCTGACTCAGACTATCGCCCTGTTACGGCCACTCATAAAGCGTTTGTGTTGACTTAACCAGTCGATGGGTATCCACCGTCGTAACCCATCACACTGTTGACATATAATGTGGTTAGTATTAGGTTAGTAGCTGCCTGCAACCCGAACTTACATCGTCGGAGAGTGATATGAGAATTCAAGTCCCACCACCGTACCTTCAACGTGCACTTCATTGATGTCTTTGGAATGATGTCATTGCTGAAAGGAATAGTTTTACCATCCATCAAGACAGTAAGACTATGAGCCACCGGTGGAGCTATATTGACACCTCCCACACAAAAAAGGCCGCAACCTAATTCAAGACGAGCCGTTCTACGAACTCTACCGCAGTGACTCATGACATGTATTGTTTCACTGTATTGGAACTGTATATACTGGAGAGGCTTCTTATTTATCTGTCACCATTTGCTTCCGACTCCACTGAAAATTTTAAAAGACAAGTATTGCCGTTTATCTCACTGTAATAAAAATCCATTAATACGATTTGCTTGAATTGTTGTCTAGTGATACGAGAAAGAGGGTTTCCTAGGCACCCTGCATTATATTAGTGGGCAGGGCACTACCAACGTGGCGTCCATGGGATGCAACGCATGCGTTCAGACGTCGCATCGTGGATTGACGCATTCTTTCTCACGTTCCAGCCTCTCTCCGAATAGCGTCACACGCGTAGAACCTGGTCCTCCAAATCTTGTGTACATAATATCGGCCAGCTCCCTGCTCGTTCGTCAGTCTGAAAGGACCCATGATCACTCAAACGCCTAAAAAGGTCTTGAATGTTGTGTGATGTGTTTAGTGTCTGTGAAGGTACTTGTTTTTGTATAGCCATGCTTCTTCTCGAACTTTTCTGTCTGCTTGGCCTTTCACAAACACCGTCTCGGCTTATTCCCGACATGAATACTGGACCATTCCGCTGCTTTGAGCACGTTGCGTCCATCACACTGCCTGCAACACACAAGGTGCACACCCGATACTGCGTCAGAGGAATTTTCATTCGTCACACGCCATCTACCGTGCCAACGCTGCATTTCTGGTCACAACTTCATAGTATCTTTCTTCTTCCATTTCCAGTCGGGAATCCGCGCCTGTACTTTGTCGGTCTTATTAATGTTCACCCTGTGTAACGTGTAAAACTCTTGGAGTAGTTTCACTATTGATGTTTGTGGACAGCAAAAGTACACTTCGTTGCCTCCTCCAGTTTTCCTCGCCATATTAGTGAGTATCGAGTTTATGCAGGAGCTTTAGTGTTTGGACAACTTACTTTTTTTTTCGTTATTTATGAAACGAAAGATGTAGATAGATGGTATAAAAATGTAAGACCAATTGTAGCATTAATGTCTTATATTTCCTATATTAATAAGAAAACATTCATTAACATTTTCCTCCTTCTTACGTAACTCGCAAACGGTGACTGCATCTCCATTTCCTGTGTAACTGGTGGAGCAGCAGGACTCGTCGGTAAAGGGATATGTTGTGTTGCTGGTAGCAGCGCATAGATGGCGTAGCGAGCACTGTCTGCGATCAGCGGCAAAAAATGGCTCTGAGCACTATGAGACTTAACTGCTGAGGTCATCAGTCCCCTACAACTTAGAACTACTTAAACCTAAGTAACCTAAGGACATTACACACATCCATGCCCGAGGCAGGATTCGAACCTGCGACCGTAGTGGTCGCACGGTTCCAGACTGTAGGGCCTAGAACCGCTCGGCCACACCGGCCGGTCTCAGCGGCGAAAGGAGGCGGTTTGGCTAGCAGATGACGAGTCCTTAAGTCAAAAACTTACTATTAATACACTACTCAAGATCGGTGATGTTTGCTTCTTACTGAGAGTGTGTGTATAATGTAGTGACAGCTGTGCAGCCAGTGAGTTCGTTCGCTCTATCGGCATTTGTCTCTGCCTCTGCTCGTATCTGTTTTTTGTTCGTCGGTTACCCATTCTGCTTGTCTGTATGATTACTCGAGTATGTGCGAATTCGGAAACAGATAAGTTGGTCATTATGTACGGTACGACTATGTTTTAGATTTTGCTGACATTCTGAATGGGAATCTGTGATACTTTCTGTCTTAATAACAGCCGAAGACGATAGCGGGTACAGTGGTCGTGGTAGTTCTCTTGTACGACCACGTGCTTTTTCTCTCTTTTGAAACGAATTTGGGTGAAGGTACTTTTGGTCACGACATTCTGTCAACAATTTTGTGTAGGAACGGTATGGTGCGATGAACACCAATTACACCAGTTTTTCGTGATAAACGAAGACGGATGCGGATTCAACCGTAAATCGTGTTCTTCCTTTCCCTATAAATATCACGTGCCACTAAGCAGTCGTGTGATACACATTTGGAAAATTATATGGGCTGAAACTCGTGCCTTCCTAAATTAGTTTCCAGTTTCAGCAGCTTTAACGTTTCAGTGGTAATGTGCTGTAATGGAAATGTTCATTTCTTACTAAAAGAAAAAGAAACAATTATGAGCCTAACTGTGCCAAGAGATAATGTAAACTTGACTGATTAAAACAATAATCAGTTGACCGTTTGCTATTCCTATGATAACAATACACGTATGCATTCAGTTGCATGATACGGAACATTGATGTAAGAAGGTTTGTTATTTGTCATGCTTCTTTTCCTCGTCCACTATTGTGTTATCTTAGCTGGCTTTACGAACCATTCCTTAATAGTACAAGAGAGTCAAAGGGTGTTGCATATAGGTTAAATCATTCTCTGGGTAAACCCCGACATAGTGAAGTGCTACGGTTACAGTTAAGAGTTCGACACTGGAGCAGTAGTGGCGCCCTTTCGTGGAAGCACTCCACTGATGAGGTAGACTGAGTTCCTACATTTCAGTCAAGCTCTTCCCCAGAGTTACGGATACGCGACATTAGTATTGCCAAACCGTTGTCATGTCAAACGTTATTTTTGATAGTTATACGTCCCACACTGTCGATTCCAGAGTGCTTTCAAAGGGACCAGTATTTGGCATGGGTCGAAAAAATAGAAATTTCTGTAATAAAACTTAAATCTTTGCAATCTTGTTCACATTCTCCATAGTATTTTCGTGAATAACTGATCCTAGTATATTTATTTTATTTTATTGTGTTTATCCGTTATGCCCGGATTTGCTGTGACAATAAGCTTTGGTACTCGGCTTTGCTTCTCATTTATCTTTCAGTATTTGTGTTTTTTACGTAAAGTGTGTGACTAGCCTGTTACAGTGCCATACGATGCTCAGTTCTTTCACACGTGTTTCATCTTTGGAAGTTTGTTTCTTTTGTTGTTCAGATGAGTGTGTTTGCTGTGTTGTGTTGTGGTGAAACCTATTTTACTTAGATCTCACTGAAAATGACGAAACCGAAACGAATAATCAAAACGAGAAAGTTTAAAGACAATCAGCGCAGAATATATGTTCCTCATACTCAGACGTCAGGTGAAAACATCACAACAGCACCAAGTAAAAGTCCTCTACTCAATACTGCTCACAGCCATTCGTAAAAAAAACTTTCTCCTTTCTTGACGAATATACAAATCTCCGAAGAACTAACGAAGAAAGGAACATTGTTTTTAATTTTGTAAAGTAAAGAACATTGTTTTAGTTCTGGGAAGTAAGGAACATTGTCTTTAATTTTGTGAAGCACAAGCAGTTTTGAGTATCTGAATGCGTGAGACTGAAGAAAGTGACGATGGTAGAAAAGATCTTGCAGTTCCACTACGAAGTAGGTGTCATATTTGTTTCTCTGTTGTTTCCTTTATGAATTTATCGAAGCTAGACCCAATGGACTTTATGAATTGAATGCAAGACTTGTGTACGCTCTACGTTCAGATGGGAAAGGTATGACTGCTGGAAAAATTTTCTACACTGCCATGAATCTGCATGCTTCGACAAAGTGCTTTCAGAATCCTGGAATATTATTGGAGAAGGATGTAGTGGAAGTTAGTGAGGAGAGCAGTAAGAATGCTGGAAGGGGAACTGTTGTAGAAAAGTCAAGGTTGCAGCTGCACATACCTTGTCATTGCTTTAGATGGGAGCTGGCGAAAAATGGGACAATTTCTCTGTATGGTAATGTTAAGCAACAAGCATAGACACAGGAAAGGTCATTGATGCAGAAATCATGACCAGATACTGTCAAACTTAGAAAAAGATTAACAGGAGGCAGAAAGGAAGAACAGAAACTGAAATGTGCTTCTAACTATGAGGCTAACATTGGTGGGATGAAAGTATTTGCTATAAAAATATTTCAAAGGTCAGAAGATAATTGGCGTTCGTTAAAACCGGTACCTTGGTGATGGAGACAGCATGGCCTACATGAGTGTGGTGAATTCCAACCTCTATGGCTATGTAGAAATTACCAAAATAGAATGTATCGGCCCTGTGCAAAAACGTTTGGAGACTAAACTTTAGAAACTAACAGTCGACCTGAAAGGAAAAAGATTAGACGATGGTAAGCTGCTGAAGGGTAAGTCGTTTGGCTAAGGATGAAATGGAAAATCCCCAGAGATATTATGGACAGGCAACTTGAAGGGATAAAGACAATTTAGAGGCTACGGAGAATGATGTGTGGGCGATATTTTTTCATAAAGCTTATACTGCCCATAAAGCCCATGTCATGGTCTCTGTCCAGAAGGTGAGAATATCATGGTGCAAGTTTAACAGAGATAAAGTGACAGGAGAATCTTATTCGCATAAGAATTGTCGTCCAGTAACTGTACTTTCTATAAAGCCTATATTTAGAGATTTGTCCGGGTCTGAGCTAGTGAAGAAGTCTTTCGATGGGCGAACCCAACATTTAAGTTGTTTCAACATCTTTATTTGGGATCATCTGTCAAAACTGTGTTTTTAGGTATACAGACATTAAGACATAGAAGTCCATATGCTGTTCTCACATACAACTGTGGAAATGTTTCCAAGTGCTGGGTGGTACAAAAATCTGGTATCATTCCTGAGGAGAATAAGTCTCCGGTCTTCGCCATTGTGACTATTGTAGAGTGCAAGATGTTGGAAGATTTGTGACAGAAATGACAAATAAGCAAAACAGTCAGCTAGATGTTGCAAACAAAAGCTGTAGGACCCGCAAGAGGCAGAAATATTCAAAACATATGCATCATGGTGTCTTTAATCATAAGTATGTGTTCAAACTCGGCTCATTTTCTTTAAAAGTGATTTCGAAACATTACATTATTTACTAGAATAGTCCGTTTTTTTGAAGAACGGTTGAAGACAACTCAATGAAATTTGGTATGCATCTAGATAACCTTCACCTTCAACTATGGAATCTCGAATAACGTAAACCTCTGTACCATTTTCCCCTAAATAAAATTATAAAGGAAGAAAAATATGGAAAAATTAGGGATTCTTCCGTTTTCTACAATTTTAGAAAAAAAGCAACTTAAAAATCATTTTTTGAGTCAGTGTAATGTTCAATAAATACTTAATCTAGTAGAAATTTCATTGCGGTACGTTTAATAGCCTTCTAGCAAATGGGACAAAAGTTTGGAGTAAAATTAGCATGGACCGGACAGAGAAATACGCTCCATGCACCAGACAATTCTCAGTGCCTTTCCAGTATACGTCTCGTCTTATTTACTGAAGCTCAGGTCATAATTAATGTTAGCCATATACACCACATTCAGTTTCCCTTCAACTTTTTGTAGTAGTGATCTATTCCTTTCCAATATAATTTTATCTCGTCAGTTTACCATAAGCCTTATTACCGTGAAAAAATTATGCAAAAATAGACTTTAATCTTATTTTACTTTATTTCTTATGTTTCAGCGCTAGTGAGTTTTATTTAAAGCTTTCCGCTTTTATTTAAAGCTTTAAATACTTTGAAGGTCATGATAAATTACTGTCGCTCTTTCACAAAGGACACGCTGTTCATGTTTCTTCCTCCAGCACACCGACAGTAATTTTCAGGAAAATATTTCCTAGTAATACTCGAGCACAATGAAAATCTGTGGAATTTATATGTACTCGACACCCACTGAAAATCAGTGGAATATTGTAAAAGGAATTTAGGAACTCCTTCCACACCTACATAAAGATTTAGGGACTGATTCGAGCTACATTACATCAAATACAAACAACTGCAAACTCGCAGCCTTAAACAGTCGAAAATCTACGGGAGTATCGGATAATATTCCATGGAATTATGGAGAAATCCTGTGGACTATAAAATGTGCGCTGACCAATTAATCACCCAACGACGCGAATAACGGCGACTGAAAACTTGGTTGAGTGGAAAACAGCAGCGGACTCTCGTTTTCACTTTATCAGCCAGGATGAAGAGAGCTGCTCATACGTGTTGCGAAGCGTAAACTTGCTGCTACCGATGCGAACGGAGAAAGCTAGCGGACAGCTGCATAAAACCTGTACATTCGAAACGACAGCCAAGGCGTCAATATACGATACTACACGAAATAAGTCCTAAGCCGGGGACTACATCGAGCAAGTTAGTTACTATAATTTATAATTAGTTGTTGGAATGCCTTTTAATTGGAAGATTAAGTGGAGAGTAGGACAGAGACATGAGTAATCAGTGAAATTGTTAGAAATTACAGGGTTGGTATTGATACTCCAGGTTACTTTGTGGTAAACTGATAAATTTTGTCAGTACCACGAATACGTTACGTGGGAGAAATCGATATCAATCTAGTGGACGAGTAGACGACTCACATGTACTAGAGGTTACGGATGTGTTGTTAAGTTTGTCCTGTTATTAAGAAAAACGACACACTTATGAGTAGGACTCGCAGTCTGAGGGTTCAGTGCAAACTTAATTATATATATGGGTTATGATCAGTGAATTTGTATCTTAAATTATTTTACATCAGCAAGTGAGCGTAGATCGTAGCATTTGACATAAATTACAATCAGATGTTGTTACCAATTCTTGAGAAAATGGAATGGTAACAGTTGGATAAACGGACAGACGGTCAACAAATGGAAACAAAATGTTTCTTATGTGATGTAATTGCAAATTAACATTTTCGAATTTTCCCTTAAAATACGTAAACCGTTACTATTTGAAGTGAGCTACTCCAGGTGGATCAGATACATTTTGAAAATATGTTTGGATATACAACAAGTTATACTCGCTGCTCATTTTGATGCATAATAGTTTAATTGACATTTCAGTTAACAATATCTGTATGCGACTTACACTGAAGTAACTTTTTTCATATATTCAGTGCAGTTAGGAAACTGAGAGCTCAAATTAGTTAATAGTCCGCAATATTGCTAACTATCTCCTTCTTCACACACAACTTCCCACGGTATGGAAGGAGAGTAAGGGAAATAACTGACTGCTTTGTAAGTCATGAGAAACGTGGGAGAAAATATTCGCATACAGCTAGTTTTAGCGAAAGAGCAATTCGGAGCTAATATTTCCTTAAAATTCGATTGTTTAGAAGCCGAAAAGCGCCAGGCAGTGGTAAACATCCTTTATTAGAATAGCAATGTGCTTGGCCGACTGTTGTGCTCTTCATGGTATAATGCTATTTTGTTTCACCTAGTAGTTGCCAGTTTATTTATTTGCACTTCGTTTTGAGAGCATTGTAACTACATTTTGGGTACAATAAAGCATTTAGGTTTTCACTAGTATTTTACTAACAAAACATCCGAGCACTGACCAGTTGTTAAAAAAACAGAGTCTACTCGTCTTGGATATATGGCTCTTCTTCATCGAACTTGTTAGAAATTGGGCAGATTGAAGAAAGTCACTGCTTCAAACATTCAGCGCAGCTAACCAGAACGGAAATCTCTGAAAGAAGAAAACAAGAAGCAAAAGGTGTATGAAAAGATGTGTTAACAGCGAAATTCTTTTGTGTAATGTCTCTTTCGCCTAGGTTTTCAAAGAAAATTATAGTTGGCTCTCGGTATTGTGTCTTATTGTTGTCTTTGTTGCATGCGCTTTAAGATGTGCCTATTTTGAAAGAGACTTGTACTCATTTCTGATTACCAGTTGGTCAGTGCTCTTGAAAAGCAACGTTCAATACACCTTTCGTGTGTTTTGTAGCTTTATCAAGTTCTGCAGAGTGCCTTATCTCTGCCTGTGTTTCCTCACACTTCTATCATGCCGGAGGGGAAGATTACCCTAGGAACCGAAGTGATTCAATTTTTATCTTCAGTTTTATTAGTTTGATATGCATCATTGCATCTTATTTTAACCAACTGTCCGCCATACGAATGATTTCTAGATTGTATGGATGTGCGTACAATTGCAACTGCATGCATATTAGTAAACTCAAGGGGATTTTCTTGGCCAGGTTCGTAGTAGGGCCTGGGAACGGCCATTGTGTTTAATTTTTCGAAGCTAGCTTGGAGTGCTGGTCTGCTGTGGCGTCTGTGTGCCTGGTGTAGACTACCTGCTTTTCTTAATTATTTACAACGTCGTAAGAGGGAATTTAGATGTAAACTGTGGAACACCCCCGTTTAAATTCCTGTACTAGATTTTGTGTAATTTTCCGAAGCCGCCATACCGTTAATTGTAATGATTATATGACCGTGTGCTTAATGGATGAAGGCTATCGGTTTTCCTGCTGTGGTTTTGGGGGGGTATTTCAACCGAGTGCGGCTGTTTTGCGACTGAATAGTGGAATGATTGAAAGTTTGTCTATTATTAAGGACCACAAAGGTAGCGATGTGTAAGTAGGCTGTTTATGTTTTCTTTATGTAAGTAGGCTATTTATGTTTTCTTATTGGCAACGTTACGTAGCGCTCTGTATGAAAATCACTAGCTGTGCTGTGTGCAGTCTGTGGCTAGTTTGCATTGTTGTCTGCCATTGTAGTGTTGGGCAGCGGCAGCTGGATGTGAACAGTGCGTAGCGTTGCGCAGTTGGAGGTGAGCCGCCAGCAGTGGTGGATGTGGGGAGAGAGATGGCGGAGTTTTGTAATTTGTCATGAACTGCTATATATATTATGACTATTAAGGTAAATACATTGTTTGTTCTCTATTAATATCTTTCATTTGCTAACTATCCCTATCAGTAGTTAGTGCCTTCCGTAGTTTGAATCTTTTATTTAGCTGGCAGTAGTGGCGCTCGCTGTATAGCAATAGTTCGAGTAATGAAGATTTTTGTGAGGTAAGTGATTTCTGAAAGGTATAGTTTAATGTTACTCAGGGCCATTCTTTTGCAGGGATCTTTGATAGTCAGATTGCGTTGCGCTAAAAAACATTGTGTGTCAGTTTAAGCACAGTCTTGTATAAAATGTTCTAAAGGGGACGTTTCATATGATACACTATGACTGCATTTGAGTATCAGTCTCATCAACAAAATACGAACCAGAGTATTACTTTCAGATGATATTGTCGATGGAGATTTATTCACTGGTCTGCAACGGAACACATCTGCAACGGAACACACGTGACTTCTAGAGCCAAATAACTTCCCAGAATGACTGTAACTTATCTGAATGATCATAAATAATATCCATATAATTATTTACTATAACCAAAAGAAAATATACAAATTACTGAACTGGAATCGTAACCGATTAGAGAAACGTGAATTGAAGCTTAACGACTGTTATGAATCCACATATCTTGTTTGTTCACATTCAAATTGTCGCGACACAAAAGATCATAAAACACTCATAGAAAGATCAATGGTTTCCGCTAATAATTTATCTTAGAATAACTTGTACATGGGAGCGAAACATACTATTATTAAAATAATGGTTTTTGTGGACAAGCAGCAAGAAAATTACGAGCGTTGTCGGATTTTTGGGATGGAGAATGTATATACCAACCGCGCATTTGGACACGCACCCATAGAAGCATTCAGTGTTAACCCCCTAATATCACGTTACGATACGCAGTGCAACAACACGTGGATAGACAGGCAGTACCACATCACCATGAACAAACTTATATAAGTTAACAAAAATAGTTACACAAAAACGGGACTTTCCTCCTACACTACTGGCCATTAAAATTGATACATGAAGAAGAAATGCAGATGATAAACGGGTATTCATTGGACAAATATATTATACTAAAATTGGCATGTGATTATATTTTCGCGCAGTCTGGGTGCATAGAACCTGAGAATCAGTAACCGGAACAACCACCTCTGGCCGTAATAGCGGCTTCATACGCCTGGGCATTGAGTCAAACAGAGCTTGGATGCCATGTACAGGTACAGGGCCCATGCAGCTTCAACACGATACCACAGTTCAACAAGAATAGTGACTGGCGTATTGTGACGAGCCAGTTGCTCGGCCACCATAGACCAGACGTTTTCTATTGGTGGGAGATCCGGAGAATGTACTAGCCCGGGCAGCAGTCTAACATTTTCTGTATCCAGAAAGGCCCGTACGGGTCCCGCAACATGCGGGCATGCATTATCCTGCTGAAATGTAGGGTTTCACAGGGATCGAATGAGGGGTAGAGCCACGGGTCGTAACACATGTGAAATGTAACGTCCAGTGTTCAAAGTGTCGTCAATGCGAACAAGAGGTGACCGAGACGTGTAACCAATGGCACCCCATACCTTCACGCCGGGTGATACGCCAGTATGGCGATGCCGAATACACGCTTCCAATGTGCGTTCACCGCGATGTCGCCAAACACGGATGCGACCATCATGATCCGGTAAACAGAACCTGGATTCATCCAAAAAATTACGTTTTGCTATTCTAGCACCCAGGTTCGTCATTGAGTACACCATCGCAGGCGCTTCTGTCTGTGATGCAGCGTCAAGTTAACTGCAGCCACGGTCTCCGAGCTGATAGTCCATGCTCCTGCAATCGTCGTCAAACTGTTCGTGCAGATGGTTGTTGTCTTGCAATTGTCCCCATCTGCTGACTCAGGGATCGACACGTGGCTGCACGATTCGTTACAGCCATGCGGAAAAGATGCCTGTCATCTCGACTGCTAGTGATACGAGGCCGTTGGGGTCCAGCACGACGTTCCGTATAAGCCTCCTGAACCCAACGATTCCGTATTCTGCTAACAGTCATTGGATCTCGACCAACGCGAGCAGCAATGTTGCGATACGATAAACCGCAATCGTTATAGTCTACCATCCGACCTTTATCAAAGTCGCGAACGTGATGGTACGCATTTCTCCTCCTTACACGAGGCATCACAACAACTTTTCACCAGGCAACGCCGGTCAACTGCTGTTTGTGTATGAGAAATCGGTTGGAAACTTTCCTCGTGTCAGCACGTTGTAGGTGTCGCAAACCGGCGGCAACTTTGGGTGAATGCTCTGAAAGGCGTAACATTTGCATATCACAGCATCTTCTTGCTTAATGGCTAGTAGTGTATTTCACCATTGGAAAATTAACTGCTACTAAAAATTTGCTACTACAAAAGAGGACGTTATTCCTCTATTGGTATTGTGGATCCCGACGGGTTGTACGGGGGCAGAACGAATAGTAACTCAAGTGCAGCGTAATATTTGAATAAGCGAAGCACTTTTTAGTGGTTTAGAACTCATGCAAAATAGTTCGGAGGGTGATATACGTTACCCATCAATCGCACAATGGCATATGGATACAGAATTGTTAAACCTAAGAACAAGAAATGACTATAAATTGCAAACTCGCATGAAGTGCGTTGATTCACGATAATTATTTCCCAAAACTGAGAAATGGTTCGCAGTAATAAGCGTTGTCCAAATGTTTACTCACTTTGTATAGTCAGTACATTTGGCCCCAACGATCCTCTACACGAAACTATCAAGCGAATGAACGAAAGTCCTTCTAAATGTTTGAGTCGCACACGTATCCAAAATGAAGATTTAAACATCAATAAAAATATATCCACTGAAAGAAAAGCGATCAAACAGCTTAAAACACATTAAGATAGGAAGTTGAAGATCTACGTAACAGAAAATCTGAAGTGGAATGTGTCCAGGTCTGTCTCCTCTAAAAACCTGTCTCTAGGAGACATCCGCTCCACTCGCTACTAGTGGCTGTGGAGCGAGGAAGCTAGTCAAAGAAGACTACGTGCCCTTACCAGCTTCGCGAAGACACCCTTTGCCTCGATACTGAACGAGTGGTACAGATAACCCCTCATCTCGCACTAATATTTTAGTACTGGCTAACTAGCGTTAGCATCCACGGTACCCTTCAAGCAAAGAACAGACTGAAACTCATTTTAGATTATTCCACTGACGCAGACAGACAGCACATAGAAAGTCGAAATGAACATTTACACACTCTATCACTCACTCAAATTGGTTTACAACAACATGGCGAGGAGGAGTAATGGAACATGGGAACACTCCTTCTTTCTCGAGGTCAGCTACAGACACCACAAAGTAACAGGCGGCACGAATGACACGTATGTTGACTACTATGAAAAGGGATACAATGGAACCCCTCCTCCGGATGTTCTAAACGCATGGTCGCGCGAATGGTTCCTTCAGACTCAAGTGCAAGGCAAATGGTTGTTCAAATTTTAAATGTTGAACAGATGTAATATTTTGAGGAAAGGAACCTTCGCTGTGTCTCCTATCATCATCTTATCGTAAGAGACGCCAGATATCACAAAAACATTCATCTTGTCGTTAATTCAGTTGCCCCTCTCGCCACCCCTTGTTTCTTTCTGTCTCTGTCCATGGACTCAAAGCAAGTTGGGTTTAGTGTTCTGGGGAGTATTATGTGCCACTTCCGTGCCCACTTGAAAATTGATTTTGGATAACAGTTAGCTCGGAATTTAAGTAATTTTGGTCATTTTTCAGAACCTGTATGGAGTTCTTGTGAGTGCTATCTTTGCTATCGCTTACCTACACTGATTATCCAGAACATTATGACCACAGACCTACAATCGATATAAACCCATCCAGGCGATAGCAGCATCACATGGTGAGGAATGGGTGCCAATTGGACACACCCACGTTGCATGTAGTTTCAGAGAGTGTGCTGTCCATGTGTAGAACGGGCAAGGTGCACGATCTATCTGAATTTGAGCAAGGGCAGATTGTGATTGCTCGGAGGCTCGGCATGAGTATTTCGGAAACTGCACCACTTGTCGGGGTGTTCGATGAGTGCTGTGGTGAGTATCTTCAACAAGTGACGAAACCAAGGTGAAACCAAGTCAAGTGCTCTTCTGGTTGGGCAGCCACCCTCACTGCAAATGTCAGACGCTGTAGGCTGGGCAGACTGGCAAAACAGGACAGGCGGCGAACTTCAGATTTTAATGCTGTGTATGGTACAAGTTTGTCTGAGTACACTGTAAGGCGTCTGGTTTCTATGGACCTTACATGAGCTCGGTCCATAACGACAGTAAGATACAGTATGAGTTCCTCAGAAAACTCTATTAACAACAAAAAGCAATTGCAGTAATCTCATGCACCAAAAACTAACAAAACAATAGCTACCAGTATAAGGACAGGGGCATGCATAAAGTGATATGCATTTTGGAGACGAACTGAGCAGGTGGTTAATGGCATTGAAAAATCCCACTTAACAAGAGCACGCCGAGCTTCAGCGCAGAAAGGGATAAGGCCAGAACAATACATTATTCCTTTTAACGTAAATACAGCCGGGACCCAGGGTAAGTAGCTGCACGGCTTTAACAAGGCTAGTGGCGCCCCGGCAAGAAAAATAAGATGTCACCTCTAACGAGACGGCAGTTGGCTGAAGCGATACTGGGCGACTCAAACGCGACATGGTGGGCAAATCTCCATTATGTGAAAGCATTTTGAGAACTAAAAATTTCTAGATCTCTCTCGTCTCGAGGCAGAACGCACCTGTGTGTGGAAAATAACGATGGCATTGACAGCTTTGCATCTGCAAAGGGTGTACGATATGCTTCACGTATCATAGCGACAGACTGCAAAAAGGTAGTTAATTATTCCTGCGGGAATTTTTGTGGGCAATTAAATTGTGCACTTTTCTATAACCCTTAGCGAGTGTGCAATAGCCATTATTCCGACTAGGGAAACATTAACGTTCTATGGAACGCAGGAAAGTTGAGACTGAGTGATGTACCATCTCGCATTATGCCACAGTAAATGTTGAGTCGATATTTTGTTCACTCCAACCTGCGTACGCTTTGACCATTGAATATCAAGAGCTAGGATACTAACCTACCCTCACATTGAGTACATGGGAGTGTTTTCATTGGTTTAAAGGGTAATTTATTCTCCACCAACTTAGTACATTGACCAGCTACGATATCGTAAAAGTAAATTTAACAGATGAAGATTTTTGATCATTCTTGCCTGCGATAACAATTTCATTTCTAGAGATAACGATTTAATAACTGCCAGTTCAAGAGTTAAACATTTTCTTATTGAATGTTGAAACTAACTGAATATGATTGTTGTGTATCACTTGACCCCTGAAAGTACGGTTTATAAATTATATGTAGAATGAAAAAGGGAATAGCTGTTTTGTCTTTCTAGAATAGATCCCAAACTTTCACTTTTATTAATTCATGCATTCTAGGTACGTGTCAACAGCATTTATAATTACTTTGTTACGATCTGCAACTAATATTAGCTGCCTTACAAGGCCAGATTCATATTTATACAGAATATCTGTTTTACGCTCTGGGGATGATAAGACAGTTCAGATGCATTATCCATTTGCGCACATGTCTTACAACATATTGCACTGCACACTCACAACGATAGGTCTCAGCAGCCAACGATCCATGCATGGCCCAGTGTTAACACCACGGCATCGGGAACTGCGACTGGAATGGGGACATGACCATCGACACTGGGCGTTGGTGTAGTGGCAGAGCGTTGCATAGTCTAATGCATTCTAATGCCTTCTTCATCATGCTGAGGAGAGAGAGTGAATTTGTCGTCTTCCATGGGAACAGCTCCTTGCTCCCTGTAGTCCGGAACAGAGAAACGCTGGTGGCGTATCTATAATGTTCTGGGGAACATTCTCGCGGATATCGATTGGTCCAGTAGAGATCATTCAAGCCACCTTGACGGCCAAGGAGTATCGCATATTGGTTGCAGACCACCTATACCCCTCCATGACGATCATGTTTCCCGAAGGCGGTGGTACTTTTCAGAAAGAATTACGCCATATCGCGAGGTCAAGAGTGTGATGGAATGGTTCGATGACACAGTGGCGAGTCCCAATTGATGTGATGGCTACCCATCTCGCAAAAGCTGAACGCGAACGAAATTATCTGGGCTGTGGTTGAACATGACGTCCGAGCTCAAGTCCCCCCCCCCCCCTCCCAGAATTTACAGGAATTAGGTTACTTGTGCGTGCAGATGTGGTAACATCTGGCTCCAGCGACCGACCAAGGAGTCATTGTTTCAATTCCACGGCGCGTCGCCTTCAAAGCTGGAAATACCGGCTATTACGTAGGTGGTCATAATGATCTGGCTCATCAGTGAAGATTCAGAACGGCCGCCTTGATTCTTTCCATTCTAATTGAGCTCATGCATCATGTTCCCGATTAATTGTCGCCCTTCCTTTCATCGCCGGTCACTAGACAGATTTTACGACTAAGCCTTTACTAGAAAATGGTGAACTATGATCTCTATTATTCTTTGAATGTTTGTACGCACATCAGCGATCATATTGCGTTCCTTAGTTAACCTAATCCTCGCTGAATAATTGTGATTAATATAATCGCACGTTTCCCGTACGGAATGGAAGTGTAAAATTTTTGTAAATATTAAACGTCCACTGAAGTTGAGTAACAGCTCCCAGTGTGTGAATATATGTCAATTTGGAATCGACTTACTTGTTAAACTTTCCCCAAAATCAATAGCAGCATATCACTCCACCTCGAATGGTCATTAACCTCAATTATGCTACAAGAGAAATATATTAGGACGCATTTAGTGAAGTTCATTCCCTGATCAGTCAATCTGAAGCACATTAGCTAAATTTCCGTTGAGCGATTTGGGATAGAACATAAGGCCAAACGCAATTAATGTTAATGTGACTTTACACGGCTTGGCACTCACTGGAACTTAGAGAATGATAAGCACTGTTATCTACATCTACATCATACCTCGCAAGCCACCTAATGTTGAGTGGGGGGGGTAGTTTCGGTACCACTATCTGATCCCTCCATCCCTGATCCACTCGCGAATAGCGCGTGGGAAGAATGACTGTCGGTAAGCCTCTGTATTGGTTCTTATTTCTCGAATTTTCTCTACGTGGACAATACGCGAGAAGTATGTGGGTGAAGTAATATGTTGTCAGACTACTGAAAAGTGCTCTCAAAAAATTTCAATAGTAAATCCCTCTATGATGCACGACGCCTCTCTTGTAACGTCTGCCTTTGGAGTTTCTTTAGCATCTCCATAACGCTCTCTCGCCAGCTACACCATTCCATGATCAAACACGTGGATTTTCTGTATCTCCTCTATCAGTCCTACCTGACAGGGGTCCCAGATAGATGAAAAAAACTCAAGAATCGGACGAACAAGCGCTTTATAAGCCACTTCTCTCGTGAGTTACATTTCCTTAAGATTCTTCCGATTAATCTGAATCTGGTGTCTGCTTTTCCCACTATATGTTTTATGTGGTCATTCCACTTAAGGTCGCTCTGGATAGTTACACCTAGATATTTTACGTCAGGCGCAATAGTGTAGCTGTAAAGTAGTGGACCTTGTTTTTCCTAGGTGTCCGCAATATGTTACATTTATTTACGTTCAGGTCAACTGCCAGAGCCTGCACCATTCATCAATTCAATGCCGGTCGTTCTGCAATTTCTTACTATCTTCTGGCGTTGCCACTTTGGTATGGACAACTACAGCATCTGCGAATAGCCTTAAAGAGCATTCGACGCTTTTTACTCGATCATTTATACATATAGTAAACAACAACGGTCCTGTAACACTTCCCTGTGTTACTCCGGATATTACCTTTACATCTGTCGATTTTGTTCCGTTAAAGGCGAACATGAACCACGGACCTTGTCGATGGTGGGCAGGCTTGCGTGCCTCAGCGATACAGATAGCCGTACCGTAGGTGCAACCACAACGGAGGGGTACCTGTTGAGAGGCCAGATAAACGTGTGTTTTTTGAAGAGGGGCAGCAGCCTTTTCAGTAGTTGCAGGGGCAACAGTCTAGTCAGCGAGATGTATGAGACATGCAAAATACCCTCAGACTTCAAGAATAATAAAAGAATTCCGTGATTCTTGAGTTTCTTCCGTCGTATTTGATAATCAAAATATCCACGGGTGTACTGCCGGTCTACAGTGTCCAACGGGCACAATATTTCGGCAGTACACCCGTGGATATTTTGATCATAATAATTCCAATCCCAAAGAAAGCAGGTGTTGACAGATGTGAAAATTATCGAACTATCAGTTTAATAAGTCACAGCTGCAAAATACTAACACGAATTATTTACAGACGAATGGAAAAACTGGTAGAAGCCGACCTCGGGGAAGATCAGTTTGGATTCCGTAGAAATGTGGGAACACGGGAAACAATACTGACCCTACGACTTATCTTAGAAAATAGATTAAGGAAAGGGAAACCTACGTTTATAACATTTGTAGACTTAGGGAAAGATTATGCAAATGTTGACTGGAATACTCTCTTTCAAATTCTGAAGGTGGCAGGGGTAAAGTACAGGGAGCGAAAGGCTATTTACAATTTGTACAGAAACCAGATGGCAGTTATAGGAGTCGAGGGGCATGAAAGGGAAGCAGTGGTTGGGAAGGGAGTGAGACAGGGTTCTAGCCTGTCCCCGATGTTATTCAGTCTGCATATTGAGCAAGCAGTAAAGGAAACAAAAGAAAATTTCGGAGTAGGAATTTAAATCCATGGAGAAGAAATAAAAACTTTGAGGTTCGCCGATGGTATTGTAATTGTCAGAGAGAGCAAAGGACCCAGAAGTGCAGCTGAACGGAATGGACAATGTCTTGAAGGGAGGATATAAGATGAACATCAAGAAAAGCAAAAGGAGGATAATGGAATGTAGTCGAATTAAGTCGGATGAAGCTGCGGAAATTATCTTAGGAAATGGGACACTTAAAGTAATAAATGAGTTTTGCTACACTACTGGCCATTAATATTGTTACACCACGAAGATGACGCGCTACAGACGCGAAATTTAACCGACAGGAAGAAGATGATGTGATATGCAAATGATTAGCTTTTCAGAGCATTCACACAAGGTTGGCGCCGGAGGCGACACTTACAATGTGCTGACATGAGGAAAGATTCCAACCGATTTCTCATACACAAACAGCACTTGACCGGCGTTGCCTGGTGGAACGTTGTTGTGATGCATCGTGTAAGGAGGAGAAATGCGTACCATCACATTTCCGACTTCGATAAACGTTGGATTGTAGCCTATAGCGATTCCGGTTCATCGTATCGCGACATTGCTGCTCGCGTTGGTCGAGATCCGATGACTGTTAGCAGAATATGAAATCGGTGGGTTCAGGAGTGTAATATGGAACGCCGTGCTGGATCCCAACGGCCTCGTATAACTTGCAGTCGAGATGACAGGCATCTTTTCCGCATGGCTATAACGGATCGTGCAGCCACTTCTCGATCCCTGAGCCTACTGATGGGGACGTTTGCAAGATAACAACCATCTGCACGAACAGTTCGAAGACTTTTGCAGCAACATGGACTATCAGCTAGGAGACCAGGGCTGCGGTTACCCTTGACGCTGCATCGCAGACAGGAGCACCTGCAGTGGTTTACTCGACGACGAACCTGGGTGCATGAATGGCAAAACGTCATTTTTTGGATGAATCCAGGTTCTGTTTACAGCATCATGATGGTCGCATCCATGTTTGGCGACATCGTGGTAAACGCACATTGGAGGCGTGTATTCGTCATCGCCATACTGGCGTATCACCCGGCGTGATGGTATTGGGTGCCATTGGTTACACGTCTCGTTCACCTCTTGTTTGCATTGACGACACTTTGAACAGTGAACGTTACATCAGATGTGTTACCATTCATTCGATCCCTGCGAAACCCTACATTTCAGCAGAATAATGCACAACCACATGTTGCTGGTCTTGTACTGGCCTTTCTGGATACAGAAAATGTTCGACTGCTGCCCTGGCCAGCACATTCTCCAGATCTCTCACCAATTGAAAACGTCTGGTCAATGGTGGACGAGCAACTGGTTCCTCACAATACGCCAGTCACTACTCTTGATGAACTGTGGTATCGTGTAGAAGCTGCATGGGTTGCTGTACCTGTACACGCCAATCAAGCTCTGTTTGATTCAATGCCCAGGCGTATCAGGGCCGTTATTACGGCCAGAGGTGGTTGCTCTGGGTACTGATTTCTCAGAATCTATACACTCAAACTGCATGAAAATGTAATCACACATCAGTACTAGTATAATATGTTTGTCCAATGAATACCCGTTTATCATCTGCATTTGTTCTTGGTGTAGCAATTTTAATGGCCAGTTGTGCATTTGGGGAGCAAAATTGCTGAGGATGTTCGAAGTAGAGAGGATATAAAATGTACACTGGCAATGGAAAGTAAAGCGTTTCTGAAGAATAGAAATTTGTTATTATCGAGTATAGATTTAAGTGTCAGGAAGTCTTTTCAGAAAGTATTTGTATGGAGTATAGCCATCTATGGAAGTGAAACGTGAACGATAAATAGTTTAGATAAAAAGGGAATTGAAGTTTTCGAAATGTGGTGCTACAGAAGAATGCTGAAGATTAGATGGGTAGATCACATAACTAATGAGAAGGTACTGAATAGAATTGGAGAGAAGAGAAATTTGTGGCACAGCTTGAGTAGAAGGAGGAATCGGTTGGTAGGGCATATTCTGAGACATCAAGGGAGCACCAATTTAGTAGTGGAGGGCAGTGTGGAGGCTAAAAATCGTAGAAGGAGACCAAGGGATGAATACACTAAACAGATTCAGAAGGATGTAGGTTGCAGTAGGTACTGGGCGATGAAGGACCTTGCACAGGATAGAGTAGCATGGTCAGCTGCATCAAACCAGTCTCTGGACTGAAGACCACTACAACAAAAGTCGACGTGTTGAGTTCCATCTGCAAGAAAGTCTAGAATCCGGTCGCAAGTCTCCTCCGATACTCAGTATGCTTATCTTTTTTTCATTAAACGGCAATGCGGGACGGTGCCAAATGCCTTAGTGAAATCAAAGAACATGGCACCAACTTGAGCACCGTTGTCCACTGCGCTGTGGATCATATGGAGCATCAGAGCGAGCTGAGTTTCGCAGGATCTCTGGTTGCGGAATCCATGTTGATTTTTATAGAGGAGATGTTCATTTTCCAAAAACGTCATAATTCTTATCATAAAACATGTTCCATAAATCTACAACAGATGGACATCAACGATATAGGTGTGGTGTCACCGCCAGACACCACTCTTGCTAGGTGGTAGCCTGTAAATCTGCCGCGGTCCGTTAGCATACGTCGGACTCACGTGTCACCACTATCAGTGATTGCAGACCGAGCGCCGCCACACTTCAGGTCTAGTCTAGAGAGACTCCCTAGCACTCGCCTCAGTTGGACAGCCGACTTTGCTAGCGATGCTTCACTGTCTACATACGCTCTCATTTGCCGAGACGACTGTTTAGCATAGCCTTCAGCTACGTCATTTACTACGACCTGGCAAGCGAAATATTCAGTTACTATATGTCTTCTGAACAGGCAATATTGTGAATCATGTACCGTCAAGAGCGACGTTCATTATTAATGGATTAAAGGTAAGTATCAAACTAATTACGTCCGCTTTCTGAATTCTAATTCCTTGTCATGTTCCAGACCTCACGTCAGTATAGTTCTTCCCTCCTCACGCCAGCCTGCGTGAGCTAAAACGCGTGCATTTCGGCCTCCTCTAGTGACACGGTGTTGGCTCTTCTGCCAACACAACAATAGGTCTATAATTGTTATTTATTTATTTATTTACATGTCAAGTTCTGTAGGACCAAATTGAGGAGCAAATCTCCAAGGTCACGGAACGTGTCAGTACATGAACTTACAACATAAAAGTAATAACAGATAAAAATAAATGTTCATGAACCTGAAAGAAAATCAGTCCTTAAGTCTAAGCAAACGCTATCAGAAATACGATGAGAATCAGCTTAATTTTTCAAGGAACACCTCGACAGAATAGAAGGAGTGACCCATGAGGAATCTCTTCAGTTTAGATTTGAAAGCGCGTGGATTACTGCTAAGATTTTTGAATTCGAGTGGCAGCTTATTGAAAATGGATGCAGCAGTATACTGCACACCTTTTTGCACAAGATTTAAAGAAGTCTGATCCAAATGGAGGTTTGATTTCTGCCGAGTATTAACCGAGTGAAAGCTGCTTATTGTTGGAAATAAACTAATATTGGTAACAAGAAACGACAATAAGGATTATACATATTGAGAGACCAATGTCAAAATACCCAGACTCGTAAACAGAGATCGACAAGAGGTTCGACGAACCGCCTGTTTCTTAGCCAAAAATATCCTTCTCGAATGGGAAGAATTACCCCAAACATAATACCATACGACATGAGTGAATGAAAATAAGCAAAGTAGACTAATTTACGTGTCGAAGTATCACTCACTTTCAATACCGTTCGAATAGTAAAAGTGGCAGTATTAAGTCTATGAACAAGATCCTGAACGTGGGCTTTCCACGACAGCTTACTATCTATCTGAACACCTACGAATTTGAACTGTTCAGTTTCACTAATCATATGCCCGTTCTGTGAGATTAAAACGTCAGGTTTTGTTGAATTGTGTGCTAGAAACTGTAAAAACTGAGTCTTACTGTGATTTAACGTTAGTTTATTTTCTACAAGCCATGAAGTGAGGTTATGTACTGCACTACTTAAAACCGAGTCAATGTTGCACACAACATCCTTTACTACCAAGCTATTGTCATCAGAACCCCCCACTTGACAGTACCCCACTCAGATCCCACATCACAGACGTTATCAATATTGTGAATAATGACCTTTTGCTGCCTGTTGCTGAAATAAGAGGTGAACCAATTGTGAGCTACTCCCCTTATTCCGTAATTATCCTAATTTTGGAGCAATATTGTGAGATCAACACAGTCAAATGCCTTTGTTAAATGAAAAAATACGCCAAGCGTTCGAAACTTTTTGTTTAGCCCATCCAGTACCTCACAGAGAAAAGAGAATATAGCATTTTCAGTTGTCAAATGACTTCTAAAGCCGAACTGTACATTTGATAGCGAATCGTGTGATATAAAATGATCAATTAACCTTACATATACAGCCTTTTCGATAACTTTTGCAAACACTGATGGAATAGAAATAGGTCTAAAATTATCTACATTATCCCTTTCTCCCTTTTTATAAAGCGGCTTTACTGCTGAGTACTTTAATCGCTCAGGAAACTGACCATTCCTAAAGGAAAAATTACAAATATGGCTAAATACAGGGCTAACATGTGCAGCACAGTACTTTAATATTCTACTAGACACTCCATCATAACCATGAGAGTCCTTAGTCTTCAGTGATTTAATTATTGACTTAATCTCCCTCTTGTCTGTATCACAGAGGAGTATTTCAGACGTCAATCTCGGAAAGGCATTTGCTAAGAAATTTATATGATTTCCTGTAGAAACTAAATTTTTATTTAATTCACCAGCAATGCTCAGAAAATGGTTATTAAATACTGTACATATATCTGATTTATCAGTAACAGAAATATTATTACTGCAAACTGACTTTATATCATCAACCTTGTGCTGCTGACCAGACACTTCCTTCACAACTAACCATATGGCTTTAATTTTATCCTGTGAATTAGCTATTCTATTTGCATACCACATACTTTTTGCCTTGCTAATAACATTTTTAAGCACCTTGCAATACTGTTTGTAATGGGCTACTGTAGCTTGATTGTGACTACTTCTAACATATTGATATAATTTCCGCTTTGTTCTACATGATATCCTTATCCCACTAGTCAGCCAACCGGGCTGTCCATTACTGCTAGTACCCCGTTTAGAATGTTCTAATGGAAAGCAACTCTCAAAGAGCATGAGAAATATGTTGTGGAAAGCATTGTATTTATCATCTATATTATCGGCACAATAAATATCTTGCCACTCTTGTTCCTTGACAAGTTTTGAAAAACTCTCTATTGCTGTTGGAGTAACTTTCCTACGTAGTTTGTAATTAAATACGACATTGGTTTGAGTACAAAAACCTTTTAGTGTTAAAATTTGTGCATCATGGTCTGAAAGGCCATTCACCCTTTTAGTAACAGAATGCTCATCTTGTAATGAAGAATGAATAAAAATATTGTCTATGACTGTGCTACTGTTGCCCTGCACCCTAGTAGGAAAAAACACAGTTTTGAATCAGATCATATGAATTGGGAGTGACACCGCCTAAAAACTCCGTTATAAGTCCCTTGTAGAAACAACACCAAGAATCGGACAGCCACCACCGTGCCACACTGACAGATCCAAACCTGAGAGATGAGGAAGGTAGTACACGCTAGAAATACAATCTACAATTAAGAAGTCATATACAGGTACCAGTCAGAACGTATCACAAACATTTCACATGTAATTAAGGGCAGTACAGCTGTCTTCGTCTTATTCTCTCCTAGGAAATTTTATACGCTCAAACTGATGCGCCAAGGTCAGCGCTAAGAATCTTGGCTGCTAGCCACTAACAACAGTCTGTATATTACTCCGTACCTTTCCGGGTCATACAAAAGTAGTTTCTCCTGGCTGCTCACGCCCACATCATCGGTTTCGTAGAACAGGGAACGCCATTTCCAGAAGACAAAGATCGCAAATTTCGTAAATTTAATAATTTTCGTGACAAATATTTGCAGGAATACGACCTTAGTTACAATAAAGAAAATAATTCGAAATTTTCTTTGTATTAAAGTTACTGAATGTTAACATGAAGGGCAAGCAGGAACAAAGGAGCAGGAGAGTAATGTCTGTGCCCTTAAGGTGCAGTCACAAAACGCAAACGAGAAACTTGATAGTATGAGGAGGGAGAAACGCGCTGGGGAATGGGAACTGGCACCTGGTAAGAAGACTAGCAGAAGGAGGAGATATTCAGACAATTGTACTTTGCGGGTCACCAATAGATTGGACCGGCTATCAGAGTTTATTGCAGAGGAGCCTCTTGCCACTGAAGGTGCAGGGAACCTGCAGCAGATCTCAGTAGTTAAGGACCCAAAGACAGTTGCACTTACAAAAAGAAAGCAGAAGATTCTGCTATTAGATAGTTCACATGACAAAGATGTGAGCCAGCAATTGGAGGAAGTGTTGTGGAGTGAGAACCAGGTCACCACCATTGAGAAGACTAGTACAGGGTTGGCTCAGGTGGCTGTTAACATAGGACAGTTATGTAGGAATTTTAGAGAAGAAGATGAGGTAGTGATTGTGGGAAAAAACTGTGAACAGTCTTGATACTGTTGCAACTGTATCAGCGTCGTGATCGGCCAAATCTCAATGCTGCTGTTAGGTGTGTTAACATTGTGCTTGAGAGGGCATTGATTGCGGAGGGTATGCATCACAATGCAGTGGTGCCAACTGAGTATAAAAATAGATTGAGTTTCACTAATTATGACCTATACCTCAGTGCGTATGGGAAGGGGAGGCTGGCAAAGCTTCTAGTGTAGTGGTGGTGGTGGAATCACTCGTGGGAAAATTCCTGTTGTAGTTGGTGTTACAGCTGCACCTTTTTTAGACTGAAGTCGTCTGATAGGTATACCTGCGTAAAGGAAGTATCTCTAACAAAATAAGGTCGGGTATTCACGTAGTGGAGGTATTAGCATATTTCATCAAACTGTAAGTGGTACTAGAGATAAAGGTAGTGAACTGCTTATAGCTGTTGACTGACGTTATTGGTATAACAGAACACCACTTAAATAATGAGACAATTCAGAGACTATCTTTACCAGGATACAAATTAACTGTTTGTATTTCATTGAGTTCTTTGCAGAGTGGGGGAGTGGCCATGTACTTAAAAATAGTGTGGTATTTGAATCTGTAGACGTGTCAAGGCACTGCAATGAACAGGTATTTCAATTTTGTGCAGGAGGAGTTGAATTCAGTGAAACTAAACTTTTAATTATAGTTACATACAGGTCCCCTAACATTGACTTCAGAGCATTTCTGCTCAAGCTAGAGAGGGTTTTTGGTTCACTTTATAAGACAGACCAACAATTAGTTGCATGTGGTGAGTTCAGTATTAATTTGGTATGTGGCTGTGTAAGAAAAAGGATGCTGGAAGATTTTATACATTCATATGATATGATACAGACGTATTTCTTCTGCCGGGTGCGCAGGGGAACCGTAGCACAACCATAGACTATATTTCTACTCATTCTCCATTAATAGATGGAGATTGTGTTCGTGGAAGAGAGAATGGTCTATCAGAGCACGACGCACAAATTTTAACACTGAAAGATTTTTATACTCGAAAGGTGTTATATATAATTACAAACTGTGAGGAAAAGCTAATCCGACGGAAACAGCGAGTTTTTTAACCTCGTTAAGGAACAAGAGTGCAGGATATTTGTAGTTCTAATAACATAAATAACAAATATAACCTTTTCTTTAACGCTTTTCTCACGCTCTTTTAAAGTACCTTAAATCAGAACGTTCAAAACAGGATATTAACAGTAAAGTGCAGCCAGGTTGGCTGGCTAGCGGGATAAGGATATATTGTCGAACAAAGTGAGAATTATATCTAAATGTTGGAAGTAATCACAATCCACCTACAGGAGCTTATTACAGACAGTACTGTAAGAGGCTTAAAAATGTTTTCAGGGGCGCAAAAAGTATGTAGTACTCAAACTGAATAGCTAATTCACAGGATAAAGTTAAAACTACGATGTCAGCTGCGAAGGAAGTGTCTGGTCAGCAGCACAAGGTTGAGGATATCAGTGCGTAATAAAAATGTCTCTTTTTACTGGTACGGTATTTAACAATCACTCTCTGAAAATAGCTGGCGAATTAAATAAAACTTATTTTCTGCAAGGAATCATATAACTCTCATGTAAAATGGCTTTCCGAGACGGATATTTAAAATACTCCTAGATGATACTGATAAGAGGAAGATTGAATCGGTGATGAAATCAATGAAAACTAAGGACTCGCATGGATATGATGGAGTATCTAGAAGAACACTAAAATGCTTTGCTGATGATTTTAGCCTCGTACTCAGCCATAATTGTAATTTTTCCTTTATGAGTGATCAGTTTCCTGAATTATTGAAGTAATCAGTCGTAAAGCCACCCTAAAAAAGGGAGAACGGGATAATGTAGACAATTTTCTGTGCTATCGGTGTTTGCTAAAGTTATTGAAAAGGCTATATATGTAAGGATAATTTACCATTTTATTTCACACAATATCCTGTCAAATGTACAGTTTGGTTTTAGAAGTGGTGTAACTACTGAAAATGCCCTATTCTCCATTCTCTATGAGATACTGGATGTATTAAACAAAAGGTTTCTAACTGTAGGCATGATTCTTGTTTTACCTAAGGTGTTTTATAAGGTTGATCACAAATATTGCTCCAGAGGTTAGAACGTTATGGAATATGGGGTGTAGCTCACAACTGAATTCACCTCTTACGTTAAGATCAAATAGAAAAATGTCATTCTCCACAATATTGAGAATGGCTCTGATGTTAGGCCCGTGTGGCGGCACTCTTAAATGGGGGAAGGGGGGGTGGCGATCAGTACTGGGGTTACTCTTGTTCCTTATTTATATAAGTTTGCCGATGACACCAGCTTGGTAGTAAGGGATGTTGTTTGTAACAATGTCACGGTTTCAAATAGTGCATTTCATGTCGTGTAAGACTTAGTTTTTACAGATTCTAACACATAATTCAACAAAACGTGTATGTAAACTGCAGTAATAACCAAAACAAAGTCCGACTCACAAACTATTCATTACTATTATCAGAAGTAGAGCAATAAGAAGAAGTGCAATGTTGCACTCGTTCTAATATCTACTTAAATTACATTTTCCATGCTTTCCCTAAGTTATTACGGGTGCAATGTCGCTTGGCTCCTTTGACACACCCAGGCCGTTTTATATTACCAAATATAATTTGTTCATAAGTTTCATGCTCTGTGTCAAACGATTTCACCATTAATGGGCCGTTGAACTACATCGTTCTAGTCTTCCTTCGATTATCGCTAAGTGTATCAGGCCATCTACATCGTTACTCTTCACAAGAAACTGTAATTACTTACTACTTTTAATGAAAGTATTTTCCGCTTTGGGCACATCGCTTCCACCTGTTTGTAGCTGATAGGCTCATCATTGATGTACCTCCTTAGTCTTAAAACGCGTTACTGATGCGTTGGGGTCAATTTTTTGATCGAATTTGTTGTCGTTGTGGGTGTGGTGAGTGATTGGTATATTGGTGTAGTATACTGGGCAAGAGTTCATACTGTATTAAACTTAGTTGAATATCTGAATCGAACTACTAACGAAGTGTTAATAGATCCCGCATTATTGTAAGGATTTTTTTCAAGTATTTATTTATGCAGCCCGCCCGGTTAGCCGTACAGTCTAACGCAATGCTTTCCGGGCGGGATGGCGTCCAGGTCTCAGGCTCGAATCCGTACGGCGGATTATTGTTGAGGTCCGATGTCCCAGCCAGTCCGTGGATGGTTTTTAAGGTCGTTTTGCATCTGCCAGCATAAAGTGAAAACACTGTGTAAAGAACATTATTATTATTGTAACACAGAAAGTGGAAAATCATTTTAGCGTGTTTCAGTCGTAGATGAACAATCTGTTTAAATAATCGAATGTAATCTAATGGATTACGTAAATAAAGCCTATCACAGCACTCAGAAGTTTCATACATAATATTTCATTATAAACAAAATTTTGTCAAATATGAGAAATGTACTACTAACTACGTTACTATGTTTCAGTAAAGATGGCACTATACTCAGTTCACTTACTTCCTCCATCTTTGTTTTCGTAATTAACTTGTGGGAAATACTGTAAGGGTTCCTTTGAAACCGACAGGCGTTTTCCTTCCCGATCTTTACCCAATATGAGTAAGCATTCCATACTAAATGACCTCCTCGTCCAAGGGATCTTAAACCATAATCTTCGTTGCTTCGTTCTAGAGACTCCAAAGCGAGAGTCTGCAGGAAGAGTATCATGCACCGTAAAGAGCGTTACTCCAAAACTTCCAAACAGCCTTATTTCCTGTACGCGTTCAGAAATATACTACTTCACCTGATATTTTATGCGAACGACCAGAAGGAAAAAATTTGAGGAATTTGAATATATTGTAGAGGAGGTATGACAGTCTTACTTGTGGTAGAAATTCCACGGATGGACATGGAAGGGGATGGGAGAAGCGATTCTTGTT
The DNA here is from genome assembly GCF_023864275.1 of Schistocerca cancellata. Lineage (NCBI taxonomy): Eukaryota > Metazoa > Arthropoda > Insecta > Orthoptera > Acrididae > Schistocerca > Schistocerca cancellata. Next base: position 253,286,595 of record NC_064631.1, read on the forward strand.
CTCCATCTATACCCCACTTCTCACCGCATGAGTATACATATGTAGTTAAATGTAAATAGAGATACATCAAGTATCATAGAACTTACTCGTCTTCTTCTTCGTAACTCTTTTCTAAGCGGTCACCCAGTGTAAATCTGAGCAAGGTCTAGTGCATTTCTGGAATACCTTAGGTATTATATGAAAACATCATGAACATTTTTCAGATGATGGCATATTTTATCGAAACATGTTGTGTTGAAGTGGTGTCCATTGAGTCTGCGATCGATTCCAAACCCTGAGTCCAGTTAGACTTTTTCAGACACGAGGAAAACAAGATGGAATTTCCGTTTTCTGCACCAGAGCTGCAGTGCGGCGTTAGGTCCACCGCTCTCCAAGGTTAACACGAGGGCGCTCCCAGTTAACCCGACGCCAGACCAAGTCAGATTTACATCCTCACTGCCACTGACCTCGTGTTTAAAGCGGGGCCATGATGCGATTCACTAGTTCTGCGTCAGACTCTTCATGAACCAATGAAGCGATGTCTAAATTCATTTCTTACACTTTTCTCCTCAACGACATTAGTTCTTTCGAAAATGAAGTTAGAAAAATCGACTAAAGATCCGAGATTCACATGTCTCGCAGCATGATTAACCTCCGCACTTCATCCACTGTACGTGCTTGCCAACAATGTACGGAAACACATAACGACCTAGAAAATACATCTACTTGGTATAATGATTAACACTTTTCAGTTATATTCATATGGATGCGATGTATTCCATAAAAGCAGCTACTGAGAACGGAATAATTATTACACAGTAAATTAAAGTCACTTTCAGTATACGCACATTAAAAAATGTTTTGCATTACCTCGGTTTCGAGAGTTCCCGAACCTGTACAGAAAATTGGAATAGATAGAGACATCATTTTTGTTGCTCGTGAAATCCATACATTCCATGTTGTACCACCACACAGCGAGACAAGTTCCAGATTGTCCCACTCGTCAACGGCGATTCGGCGTGGATTCCTCAGAGTGGCTGGTGGGTCACGTCGTCCATAAACAGCCCTTTTCAATCTATCCCAGGCGTGTTCGATAGTCTTCATGTCTGGAGAACATGTGGCCACTAGTCGAGCGATGTCGTTATCCTGAAGGAAGTCATTCACAAGATGTGCACGATGGGGGCGCGAATTGTCGCCCATGAAGACGAATGCCTCGCCAATATGCTGGCGATATGGTTGAACTATCAATCGGAAGATGGCATTGAAGTATCGTACGGTCGTTACGGCGTCTTCCATTACTACCAGCGGCTTACGCGGCCCCACATAATGCCACCCCAAAACAGCAGGGATCTTCCACCTTTCTGCACTCGCTGGACAGTGTCTCTAAGGCCTAAAGCCTGCCCGGGTTGCCTCCAACATGTCTCCGACGATTGTGTGGTTGAAGGTATATGCGACACTCGTCGTTGAAGAGAACGTGAGCGATCCAATTGGCAAGTTGTTGGGTACATCTGTACCGCGCTGCATGGTGTCGTGGTCGGAAAGATGGACCTCGCCATGGACGCCGGGAGTGAAGATGCGCATCATACAGCCTATTGCTTACAAATGTTCAAATGTATGAGAATTTCTAAGGTAACTTACAGACTACTTAATCTTAACTGAAAGTAACTTACGCTAAGGACAACACACGCACCCATTCCTGTGGGAGGATTCGAACATCCGTTGGGGGCACCGCGCGAACCGTGGAAAGGCGCCTTAGACCGCTCGGCAACTATTGCGCACATTTTGAGTCATAACACGAAGTCGTGTGGTTGCACGAAAAGCATTATTCAAAACGTGGTTGGTGTCTTTGCTGTCTGGGTTCCTTCGAGCCGTAATCCGTAGGTAGCAGTCATCCACTGGAGTAATAGCCTTTGTGCGGCCTGAGCGAGGCATGTCATCGACAGTCCCTGTCTCTCTATATTTCCTCCAAGTCCGAGCAACATCACTTTGGTTCACTGCGAGACATCTGGACACTTCCCTTGTTGAGAGCCCTTCCTGCCACAAAGCAACAATGCGGACGCGAACGAACCGCGGTATTGACCGTCTAGGCATCGTTGAACCACAAACAACACGAGCCGTGTACTTCCTTCCTGGTGGAACGACGAACTGATCGGCTGTCGGACCCCCTCCGCCCAGTAGGCGCTGCTCATGCATAGTTGTTTACATCTCTGGGCGGGTTTAGTGACACCTCTGATCAGTCAAAGGGACTGTGCCTGTGATACAATATTCACAGTCAACGTGTATCTTGAGGAGTTCGGGGAACCGAGTTGATGCAAAACTTTTTTTGATGTGTGTATTTGAGCGTTGCATTGTAAAGAAAATACGAAATGGGTGAACACCGAAAATTATTTTCATGAATTATGTTTATAAAACGTTTTCCTCTCCTTCAATCACTTTTTATTAAAATTTGTATGCATGACCCTTTTCGGCAGCATGCTATATGCATCAGGTGCCTTACATTTACATGTTCATTTCTCTACAGTGTGATGAGGTCAATTCACTGGGTGTACCTCCAGAGTTTATTTCGTGCTTATGCTCTGTGTGCCATATATTTGTACTGGTGTGGAAGATCTAAGGTCGAAAGTAGTTTCGAAATAACTGCTACAATATAGTACAGAACATAACTGACAGACATACGCAATGAGATGAACAGAAATGACTCTTTTATTCAAAGACAATAGTTACACTGAACTCGTCGCGACTCCTGATGCTCCCGTGCTTCTTAGTAGACTGTTTGATCACGACGGTTGGCAAAGCATGCTCTACAACGTGCCCCCATGCTAGCCACAACGTTGGTAAGGAGTTCCTGTAGCAGGCCATTCCGTTCCTCCACCAGTGCGGTTGACATCGGCTCCCTGGTCGTTGGTGCCAGAGGAAAATATGTCTACCCAATGCACTTCACAGATTGTGTGATTTGACTCAGGAGAACGGGCAAGTTAATCCATTCGCCGAAAGTCCACATCTATATCTACATATACACTCCGCAAGCCGCCCAACTTCGTGTGGCGGAGGGCACTTACGTGCCATTGTCATTACCTCCCTTTCCTGTTTCAGTCGCGTGTGGTTTGCGGGAAGAACGACTGCCGGAAATCCTCCGTACGCGCTCGAATCTCTCTGATTTTACATTCGTGATCCCCTCGGGGGGTATAAGTAGGGAGAAGCAATATATTCGATACTTCATCCAGAAACGCACCCTCTCGAAACCTGGACAGCAAGCTACACCGCGATGCAGAGCGCCTCTCTTGCAGAGTCTGCCACTTGAGTTTGGTAAACATCTCCGTAACGCCATCACGCTTACCAAATAACCCTGTGACGAAACGCGCCGCTCTTCTTTGGATGTTCTCTATCTCCTCCGTCAATCCGACCTGGTACGGATCCCACACTGATGAGCAATACTCAAGTATAGGTCGAACGAGTGTTTGTAAGCCACCTCCTTTGTTGGTAGACTACATTTTCTAAGGACTCTCCCAATGAATCTCAACCTGGCACCCTCCTTACCAACAATTAGTTTTATATGATCATTCCACATCAAATCGTTTCGTACGCATACTCCCGGATATTTCACAGAAGTAACTGTTACTAGTGTTTATTCCGCTATCATATAATCATACAATAAAGGATCCTTCTTTCTATGTATTCGCAATACATTACATTTGTCTATGTTGAGGGTCAGTTCCCACTCCCTGCACCAAGTGCCTATCAGCTGCAGACCTTCCTGCATTTCGCTGCAATTTTCTAATACTGCAACTTCTCTGCATTCTACAGCAGCATCCGCGAAAAGCCACATGGACATCCGAGACTATCTACTAGGTCATTTATATATATTGTGAAAAGCAATGGTCCCATAACACTCACCTCCTTTCGTTCCAAGAGCTCCCCCACCTGCTATGTTCAATATGGTCGCACATTGTCATCCAATGTCAGAGCCAAATGCACCTCCAAACTGATGCATATGGGGAAGGAACGTGGTGTCAGCATATCGTTCACCAGTAAGTGTACTGTGTTCAAAGGTTTGACGGTCATTACGTCCACGTAACATTATCTGTCCTCAAACCGTAACACCTCGACCACCAAAACGATCATGTTCCACAGTTTTCCTGGTTACATTGACGTATTATCAACTATCACCATATGAAAGTGTATGTAATGCACCCAGGATCACTGTCAAACTCGATATTTTTTGCGGTCCGGGTGTTATCGTGTAGGGAGGCATAATGCACCATGCGCTTACTGGTCACCAAAACTTACTACACGGTACACTCTATTGTCAACGTTGCTGTGACACTATTCTCCTTCCCCATGTACACCTTTTCAGAGGTGCATTCGCTGTGACTTAGTTTTTATGTAGGACAACGTAAGACAGCTTAGAACAGTGCAGGTGGAGGCGCTCTCGGATCGAGAGATTATTCGGTGAATGGTACGACGACAGCCCGTTAGTCCCGACTGAAATCGCTTCGAGCACGAGTGAGTAGCGTTTGGGAGATGTAATGAATCACTTCTATATGTCTCAATGACCCTCCAGCAGTTGCCGACCGTACTGGCGGAGGGATGGAATGCCTTGCCACAAGAACATGGCAGCATGCTGAAGAACATGCCTTCACTTCCTCGGTCCTTCCTTTGAAGGGGCCAGGGGACCGTCATTAATCGCGTTTACTTCAGTGTTATCACTGCTTTTCAATACAAGAGTCATTTTTGTTCGTGTCATTGCATATTTCTTTCTGTTACCTCCTGTAACATAATCCAAGTGTAATTGAGCTATGTTATGCATCCATGGAAAATTTTGGAAATTTGTGGTATGGTCTATGGGACCTAACTGCTGAGGTCATCAGCCCCTAGGCTTACGCACTACTTCATCTAACTCAAACTAACATACGCTAAGGACAACACATACACTTATGCCCGAGGGAGGACTCGGACCTCCGACTTAGGAAGCCGCGCGGACCGTGACAAAGCGCCTCTGACCGCGCGGCTAGTCCGCGCAGCTACTCCGCGCGGCTACCCATCATCCGAATTTGTTTTCGCACACCAGTGTACATATTCAGAAAAAAACGGCGAAATTTCAGCATGTAGCCTCATTGGCACACCCAGTAAGTACACCGCACTATATCACATTAATATGCCGCATCTCATGATGGGGCCGGCCGGTCGCAGGTTCGAATCCTGCTACGGGCAGGGATGTGTGTGATTTCCTTAGGTTTAAGTAGTTCTAAGTTATAGGGAACTGATGACCTTAGCAGTTAAGTCCCATAGTACTCATAGCCAGCCATCTCATGATGGCAGAACATTTAGAAGATGCGGCAAATCCACTAAAGAGACAGCCTACATTACACATGTCCGTCCTCTGCTGGAATGTTGCTGCGCGGTATGGGATCCTTACCACGTAGGATTGACGGAGGACATCGAAAAAGTGCAAAGAGGGTCAGCTCGTTTTTTGTTATCGCGCAGTAGGTGTGAGAGTGTCACTGATATGATACGCGAGTTCGGGTGGCAGTCAGTGAAACAAAAGGGGATTTTCTTTGCAGCGAGATCTATTTACGAGATTTCAATCACCAACTTTCTCTTCCGAATGCCTAAATATTTTGTTAATATCCACCTACGTAGGGAGAAATGGTCATCATAATAAAATAAGAGAAATCAAAGCTCGAATGGGAAGACTTAGGTGTTCCTTTTTCCCACGCGCCATTAGAGAGTGGAATGGTAGAGAAGTGGTATGAAAATGGTTCGATAAACCCTCTGCCAGGCACTTAAGTGTGAATTGCAGAGTAGGCATGTAAATGTAGATAGGAAAAAAAGATTAAAATCTGAACAGATTCAATGAATTAGAAATCTGAATGATACGCAGTAGGTATTCAGAAATGTTGCTGATGTGATAGAAAGATCTTATTACCGACACGTATCGCAATATAGACTCCGAGCTCCTGTATTTAGGATGGTTACAACTAACCATCTGAATCTGTACTGGTTGATTGGGGGAGGGTACCAAACAGCGAGGTCATTGGTCCCTTCAGATTAGGGAAGTTTGGGGAAGGAAGTCGGCTGCGGCCTTTCAGAGGAACCACCCGGGCATTTGCCGGAAGCGATTTAGAGAAATAGCTGAAATCCTAAATCAGGACGGCCGGACGCGGGACTGAACCGCCGTCCTCCCGAATTTTAGAAACTACTCAAGTAACGAAACATATTTACCTCTGCTGTGTTGTGCCCACAACATGAGGAACTATATCCGCCTTCATACTGTGGCGAGGTTCACAAGGCACACAAAAATTAGTCGATCAAGAAACACACTCCACAGGTCCTCATCCACTACTTCGCCAAGGTTTTGGAAGAGATTTTATAAGAGATTTTATTACGCGTCTTTTATACATGTGTAATCTTATTACCGTATTTGTATATTTCCGGTGTCTCATTTTCTGAAATTTTTATTTTATCACAGGACTTTAGTTACTAGCTCTATAATGTAGCTTACAGAAAATGTTAATAATAACCTCATATTTTTCACAGATGATACTGCTGTCTACGTGTATAATGAAGTAATGTCTGAAAAAATGTTGAACAGATATTTAGCCAGATCTTGGTAAAATAATACTGGCAACTTGGTCCACTCAAATTAATTATTTGACCCGCATTTTGATAATTTATTCCTGAAATTCTTAAATAGAGCTGTTTCTTTAGTGCTGCTTCTTCCAGGCCCACGTCACCCTCATGCGATTCGTTACTTATCTTTTTATCTTCAGAATAAATTTTTCACTCTGTAGCGTAGTATGCACTTACATTAAACTTCCTTAAAGATTAAAAGTGTGTGCCAAAAAAAAAAAGAATGTTCAAATGTGTGTGAAATCTTATAGGACGTAACTGCTAAGGTCATCAGTCCCTAAGCTTACACACTACTTAACCTAAATTATCCTAAGGACAAACACACACACCCATGCCCGAGGGAGGACTCGAACCTCCACCGGGACCAGGCGCACAGTCCATGAGAAAGTGTGTGCCACACCGGCATTTAGACCCAGGAATATGGTCTGTCGCGGGCAACTGCCCTGCCGACTGAGGTACCTGAGTACTATTCGCCATCCACCCTCACAGCTTTACTTCCACCAGTACCTCATCTCCTACCTTCCGAAGTTCACATAAGATCTCCCGTTAGCCTTGAGAGACTAGCAGACCTTGAAGAAACGACAGGCACATGGCTTAGCCACAGCCTGGGAGAAGTGGGTGTTATAGAATGAATATTAGTCTGCAGCGGAGTGTGCGCTGATATGAGTCGTTCTTGAGCAGCTCAGTCGGTAGAGCCTCTGTCCTCGAGAGTCAGAAGTGCCCGATATGAGACCTAGTCCGACGTAGAGTTTTAATTCCCATTAGATTTCATCGTTTTATATTGATTCTTTTTCAGATAAATGCTTCGCGTCCTAGTGTTGCAGTGTAGGTGATTTATGTGTGTGTGTATAATGCTGGTTAGCTAGCAACCCAAGCAGAGGATTGGAGCTCCTTGCTTTGTTCTCTTGTGTTAATTCAAATGCCGTCACTGGCCGCATCGTGGCCACGTCCTTGAAAATGAGTGGTGAGCCGTGTCGGCTAGCACCGATTTCTCTTACGGCTGGCTTCCTCTGCTTGATTTCTTCTCCAGAAGTCCGGTGGCGCTGCCGACGCGCCGCGGCTGGTGGGCCGCATTTTCGTGGCGTGCGACTCTCTTTTGGACAGCAATGGGAGGAAGTTGGGGCCACAAACTGAAATGGCCGTGACGACGGTTGGCCGATTGTGCTGGATGTGACAAAAGGCTCCGTTCGACGAGAAGCTGACGGCTATAGGTTTTCCATCGAAAGCGTGCTGCCGTCACCGGCCATTGCCTCGAGTTGGCGATTCACTACTAACCTTTACCCTTCCCTGTCATTTCATTGGGAACGACCGTTGCTCGGTCGGTCGGAAGTCTCAGCGGACGACGTGTGTCGGTTCTTTCGGCCGCTTCTGGGTCCTGTGTGCCCCTCATTACTTGCAGTTAATTACCTGTTGTTGCATAGTGACTAGTTTCAGTGTTGTCTGAGTCACTTGTATTGTTTTTTGATGGATCTGTGAGGAGGTTCAACAAACAGGAGTCCTACGGCGGCAGGCAGGGCATTCCTTGTGCCGAGTCCTTCCTCCCTATTCATAACGATTTCTACACTTCGACGCTCCTAGGTGGTCCCCTCCCAGAGATTCGAATGAGGGCTAGTCCGAAATATTTTTCCAACGGAGAGATCATCGTGACACCTTTTCAGTTGCAGACCACATACCTTGTGGATACACAATATGTGTCTTCACTGCAGTGGTTTCCATTGCTTCCTGCATCCTCATGCCGTTGATAAAACTTGATTCTTCTGCCTCTTAGGTTAAGTTTCCTGCCTCAATGGCGAAAGACTGCCTTAAACCTCTGTCCACTCTTCCGCCCTCTTGACATGGTCGTTGGTACAATGGGGATCACTTTTCATGCCGTAAATCCTCGCCTGCGATTGCTGATGTCTTTTATTTAAAATGTAAGTGTTAGCGGGTCTTGAACCCAGAGCCGAGAATGTCTTGATTAGTAATCACAGATGCTACTCCTAGATCACGCGTGTATCCAGAGAGGGTACACCATCTACATCTACATGGATACTTTGGAAATCACATTTAAGTGCCTGGCAGAGGGTTTATCGAACCACCTTCACAATTCTCCATTATTCCAATCTCGTATAGCGCACGGAAAGCTCTGATTTCCCTTATTTTATCTTGGTGATCGTTCCTGCCTATGTACGTCGGCGTCAACAAAATATTTTCGCATTCGGAAGAGAAAGTTCGTGATTGGAATTTCGTGAGAAGATTCCGTCGCAACGGAATTATGTCCAGCCAAAATCCTGTATCATTTCTGTGACACTCTCTTCCATATTTCGCGCGATGATAGAAAGAAAACGTGCTGCCTTTCTTTGAAATTTTTCGATGTACTCCGTCAGTCCTATCTGGTAAGGATCCCACACCGCGCAGCAGTATTCTAAAAGCGGACGGACAAGCATAGTGTAGGTAGTCTCCTTAGTAGGGCTGTTACATTTTCTAAGTGTCCTGCCAATAAAAGGCAGTCTTTGGTTAGCCGTCTCCACAACATTTTCTATGTGTTCCTTCTAATTGATATGCTGAATCAACACAGTGGGCCCCCCTTAGTGCAGCATGAATGGTTCATTTTGTCGGAATTTTATTTTCATATACTTCTACAATGATGAATTGCGTGTCACCTTACTTGGCAGTAAAAATTGTTCGGATGTGGCATTTTTTCTGGCAATGTTTGTCTACAAGAAAAATTGCTTACAGAGTAGTCTAGGCTATTACCCAAGCTTGTAAGATCTGTACAAAATGCAATTCACGGCGGCTGATTACTGTACATAAAGATCAGCAAAAGCAGTTACATATTTCTGTGAGCAACGGGTGAGTGTCTCTGATACTTAGAAAACCCCGAACAGGTAGGCGACTGATGATAGACGTTAAATACCCCATGACAGTCTATTTACAGAGTTTCAAGAAGCAATTTCTAGAGAGATATTTGGGAATATATTCCAGCCCACAATCATTACTCTCGTAGAGTTCACGAAGAGAAGCTCACAGTGCGCAAAAAAGCTTTAAGTTGCTGCTCTTACCGTTCTCCGTATGCCACTGCGACGAGAAGAAACCCTAAAATGTCACGAAGTCAGGAGTAAGCTTTCACTTCAGTTCTCAGTTGTTTATCGGGAGTGAAGTGCGCCCCGATAGCTGAGTGGTGCCGGCACGGTAGCTCAGCGTGTTCGGTCAGAGGGTTAGCTGCCCTCTGTAATAGCCGGCCGAGATGGCCGAGCGGTTCTAAGCGCTCCAGTCTGGAACCATTCGACCACTACGGTCGTAGGTTCCAATCCTGCCTCTGGCATGGATGTGTGTGATGTCGTTAGGTTAGTTAGGTTTAAGTAGTTCTAAGTTCTAGGGGACTGATGACCTCAGCAGATAAGTCCCATAGTGCTCAGAGCCATTTGAACCATTTTGAACTTCTGTAATACAAAATAGAAACTGAGTTAATTAATCGACAACGAACTTAAACGGGTGTCTTACGACGTCTCCCCCCCCCCCCCCCCGAACAGATGGAAGGAATGAAAGCGAACAAAATGAGATTTTAAAAAAATGTCGTCTGCGCGACGGATTGCAGTCCTACGGGCCCTGGTTCGATTTCCGGCTGGGTCTAGGATTTCTTTCCGCTCAGGGACTGGGTTTTGTGTTTTTTTCATCATCATTTCATCCCCATCCTGCGTGGATGTCGCCTGTGTGGCGTCGAATGTAATGGGACCTCCACCAAGGCGGTGGACCTGCCGCGTAAGGGGCCTCCCGGCCAATGACGCCTAACGCTCGTTTCATTTCATCGGATGTGAATACACAGGGTGAAAATTGTTTAAACCGCCAAACTCTCTGAGGTTGCACGCGACACCAGAAAAAAATATTATTCTCTAATGTCATAACTTTCTGTAAGCATCATTTAATCCGATAGAGGGCGTATTCGCTCTTCAGTTGTAATTAATGATTTGCTATTGTAACATTTCGTGTTATACAGGCATAGAACACACTTTGCTCTTTAGTCGTAATAGCTTTTTCACACTCGCATTTGATTTATGTCTTGACCCAGCGCAGTATTTGTTAACCAACGGAGCGAAACACCTGGAGTGAGTACACTGATATGGGTAGTGTTTGCTACACACCGTACGTCACCGGCTAGTTACATGGCGCTCTTATCCCGGACAATATCCCAGTCGCCGAATCCCTTATCATTCGACATTTACTGCCATGTATCAACGTCCGTGTGAGACAGGGTCATTCAGCAGTTTACATGGACGGGGACGGACTCGTAGAGTAGAAGGAAGCTGTCCACCAGCGCTCTTGCGATTGCCCCTAACGTGAGGATAAATCTGACTAGTGTAAGAAACGCATCCATGAACATCTGTTACATTCATTTACAGCGGGGAGGGTACTCAACCTCGAACCAGATGCTGAGCTCAGTTTTTGCAGTGATACCTCGAGCAGTGCCAAATGCATCCCATATTTCCATCCTCTGTTATGTTTACAGATAAAGCAACGTTCGGACATAATGGGGTCTTCAAAACCCGTATTTCGTATGTCTGAGGTGAGTTTTATCCACATGCCACTTTTACTCGTGCTCATCAAGTGCGGTGCTACTCGAATAAGTGGGCAGGTGTTCTTTTTGGCTAGCTGGGCCACATCTTCTACTTAGGTCAGGAAATGGCAGGGGTTGTTACATTTTCGCGCCAGGGCGTTGCATTATTGCTGTATAACGTGCCGCTCGCCAAGACAACGCATTTGGTTCCAGCTTGATGGGGCGCCGACACATTTTATTCGTCGTGTATTTCGAATCTTGAACAGTTTCCAGAAGAGTGAGTTGACAGAGGTGACTCTGTACCATGGGCTAATTGATCCTCTGATTGGACCCCTCTGGACGTTTTTTGTGGAGAAAGATACTCAATCTAGTTTACAAAACCCAGGTTGAATAACAAGAAGATCTAGTCGACTGGACAGTAGCAGTAGCAATAGAAGAAATGAAGGACACTCCTGCAGTGTTTGAGTGGGTTAGACAGAATATGACACGCAGGAATGGCCTTTGTTTCTGAGTCAGTAGAGGCATCTTTTAACCTCTGCTGTATTGAGGTGATTGTGCTGTGTTAATTTTATCTCTTGGTAATAAAGAATTGAAAATTTTTTGTGTTATTTTTTTGTCTGCTGTGGTACCACGTAGGAAAACACATTAGAAAAAGTGTTTTCATTGACCCATTCAACTTCACAGACGTTTTAGGTTTAATTAATTTTCATCTAGAGAAAACTACCTCCAGCGGTTTAAATAATCCTAAATGGAAAAAACATTACAGAAAAACATTAGTTTTGGTGTCCGCTGCAAGTTCTCCGAGTTTTTCATAATGTTTACCCTGCAGATGTAGACAGATAACACTACATTATTATATTGGTATGAAGTGTTAAAATGCTGAAATCCTGGACAATCACTTTCCAGGTATAAGGAAGGCAATAGGCAACTGCGGCAAACATTGTTAGATAATTCCCGGATTCGTCTCTAAGGAAACAGACATCAATTTTGTAAAGACCAGCCGTACACGCAACATAAAAAAACTACTTTTATCTATGGAGATGAAACCAATATATGTCATCCTTTAACGTGAAACATTACTGAAGAGATATTGCTCTTGATCGACGATTTTATACTCGATACAAGTATTTCACTGAAAATATTCATGTCCTTTAATCAGCGGAACACGACATTTTTATGGCATATGTAACTCCTTAAAGCAATGAAGGTAATAACCACGCCAAAGTTAAGGCCATTGAGGCTGATTTACTGACATGAATATACAAGAGCGAGAGAGAATATAGCCCTGTCAATGGAAACATGACAACAATCTTGGTATGTTCAAAGGAGCCTTCATGACACAAACTCAGAGGTTTGTATTTGAGTCCCACTTACAGTTTCTATGTAGCAGTCTTCTTTTTTTATACGATGATATGTATAATGGATAGCTTAATTGTACAAAGAATTAAATTATCCAGAAGGATTAAAATTTCCTTTTTTAAGTGCAAAACACTACTGTGAACCAAAAAACCTGTAACAGCAGCAGTCCAATAGAAAATCGAGTTTTCGTAGTTGTGTGCAATCTAATTGCCTTCTGACTAATTTCATCTAACTGTACAGCGTGTATGTCTAGATGAAACAGGATTCTAATTGAACAATTTGCACATTAATGTTTATGAACTAAACGGGCCAACCAGCTTTCCGGATCGAGACTGCAGCTCCATTATTACAATAAAATATATATGCTATCAGGGAAGTGGTGAATTGATCGATGCCTGGAGGGAGAGTAAATATTTATTCCACAGCACAGTGACACACAATTTCCGATCGTTGCTTTTAAACCTGACAAAAGAAAAAAAATGTGGTCGGTGATGGACTCTGGGCGTTGTCGACATTTCTGTAATTAGATTTCGAAACACACGCTGCACTTCCTGGGCCGTGACAGCTGTTAAATTACGCAAAACTGTCGTCGGTCCAGTTTGATGACGATGAGTTTGAATCGAATTTTATTGCCGTTGATAGCTGATGTTGGCAGTCCTCAGAACAAACTGCTTTCCATGTTTGTAACTTAAAACTCATTTTCGATGCATTCCTGCGATGTTAAATGTGTTACTGTCAGCCAATAGCCATACAGAAAGGAAAAAGAATCAATTTGGAATGTTTTGTTGTTTTTACGATTGTTGTGGTCTTTCGTCCGAACAGGGAATAAATGCAGTTGTCAGCATTTCTATCCTAGGCAAAACCATTCATTGTTTTAAACTAGTGGAATCCACATCCATTTGAACCTGCTTTCTGTAGACAAGCTTTTGTCTCTCTACAAATTTTATCTTTCCTCCTGACACACACGAAAATAACACTTCTTTCCATTAAAATCTAGACGATTCCTTATTAACTCAGGATGGGTTCTAGTAAGTGAACCCTTGTAGAAATCAAATTGGACTATAAATTTCATTTCTCACAATTCCTTTCAATACTATTCAATTAGTTATTCGATCTACCAACCTAATATTCAACTTTATTCTGGAATACCACATCGCAGAAGCTTCTATTTCCTTCTTGTCCTGTGATACTACGTTTGTGTCTTTTTTTAAATGCACAAGTTAACGTTTCTGTACATTTAACTCAAGTTTGCAATCTCTGTATCAATTTAAAATGTCATCAAGAACTGACTGGATATTTTGACAGATTTTTTCGGACATTACATCATAAGTGATGCTGGCAACGTGTTCAGGAGGTCTGCGACCACTGTTAACATTGTCTGTCAGCTCATTAATACACTACTTGAAAAGCGAAGGTTCGAATACACTAAGTAGGACCATATCAGTTCTACTGATATCGGTGGCTACGAACGTAGAGAAATAGTTTACAGACGGACGTTCTCGGCATGGAGAAACCAACACAACTAAGTTGGTTTGTCGGTGCCGATAGAGATCTATATCGATCAGGAACACTAGTTCTTAACATTCTTGGTAACGAATGGCTAGGAGTAGCCAATTTGTTTCTGAAACTTTTACACTGCGGAAACCATGAATGGAGAACATATTACAAATAAATAAAATTAAGAATAAGTGAAAGGTAAGGCTTCAATCACAGATTCATGTGAGATCGCTGTGTCCGAGAAATATGTGCTTTGTCATTTGAATTCTCAAATAAGTTTTGTTGTTTTATACTTAAAATCTATGGATGATAATGAAAGGAGTAATGTATCTCTGATTGTCAGAGACTTCGGAAAACCAAATTAAAGTGCTATAAGGATCCAGTCATTAAGTTGTGACTGTCATAGGCCAACGTTCTAGTAACTAACATCACCTAATGTGAACCGATCATTAATTAAGACCTGCTGATAACGCGAAGAAAGCAGTTACATGTTAGTTGTAGTCGTATAAGTATTAATAAAAGAATCCATAATACTAATAAATACATCAAACGATCACCGAAAGAAGGTAGTACAAAAATGCTTAGAAAAATATGGGACTACAGCAATATATCAGTTCTGACCGTAAAGAATAGAAAATGCAGGGAATATAAACCGAAGTGTTTACAGGAAAACTATACAGAAATGGTCGTTGGAAGGACGATTCAACGAATAGGAAATTTGAAACACCCTTCGGTGAAATTAAAAGCAAGGGGTTCAGCGTTAACAGGGCGAGAAGAATTCTACTGATGATAGCAGAGAGGAGAGCAGATGGATGCCAAGATTATATTGAAAATCTCTACTTTGAGAAGGAACAGTCTCATTACGAGATAGAAGATAATATAAGAGTCGATATGGAAGGTGTAGGGGTACAATGTTAGTAGAGCAGAGCTTTGGAAGACTTGTGATCACATAAGGCGGAAGGAATAGATAACATTCCTTCTAAAATTCTACAAGACTCTGATAGCAAAAATATTCTGGAATGCTTGGTTGCATCGTATAATTTGATCTCAGTAATTAACTTTCCAATACTGGCGTACAAACACAATAGGAATCTAACTGACAACATTTTCTTTGATGAAGCACAAAGCAAGAAAATAACTGTTTACCCAAGAAAAGGTCTCTCTGATCACGATGCACAGTTAGCATAAATAACGTAGTGCCTTACAATATGTATAATCTTCAGTAGAAACCATTTAGAACAATTAATGATTCTTGGACAAATGTTTTTAAGAATGGATTACAAATATGATCTGAAATGAAATTTAAAATGAACCAAAAACTTAATCTATCTTTCTGCATTAGCAAATCGAAATGGACATTAAATAACCACTTAAAATGTTGTGGATCACTAGAGTGATTAAAGTATTTTGTTAAGGAAAAGGAAATGTATCTGTTAGCAAGAAAAAGTAGAGATCCTGAAGTTGTTGCACACAACAAAAACTACTCAAAGACGCCAAAAAAGTTATTAAAAATCACGGAACTTGCTCACAATGTTACAAATCTGTAACTCTAACCGAATACTTCAAGCTGTATGGAGTAGAGATGGGCAAAACTGTTCTTTTCAGAGATTGGATCAGAACTGTTCACTCCCTGAAATGAATTAGCTCTTTTTCATGACTCACCACTCATTTACAATAGAAAATAAATGGAAGGCACATTGCCCTTTAAACTTGGTTTATTCCAGTACTATACCTGTATTTTGATCTTATTTGATCCTATTTTGAAGTAACACAGATAATGAGTAAGAATTTTGTATTGTTTATTGAAATTTCCACGATATGACAAAGTTTTTGATTATTGATTTATTTTGCACTATCGTGGTTTTTTGGGTGATCGGAAAATGTTGTAACTTGAGATTTACATTAACAATATATTTGGCTATAATGTATTAAAATTTCATAAACCTCATACAAATACATCGCAAGCCATATATTTTTAAAGTGAACGTTTCCTTTCGAAGACGCCTAAAATCGCAAAATCCGTACCAGAATAAGAAAAAAAATATAAATTTGACTGTAAAACGAAAGTGCTGCACATAGCATTACGCAGAATAAAACAAGGAAAATATTGGTGTATCACATTTTGCGATACGTTTATCGGTTCGCTCGTAATTAAAGCGTAAATTCGAGTGTCCATAATAAAAATCCTATAGTAAGAGGAGTCATCAGGAACCTAATCTAAGAAGTTTAAACAAATAAAAATAAAATAAAAACAATTGATGTATACATAACATAATAATGTAATATACATAGCGGTATTACTATGAAGAACAATATCCAGTGGGGACGAACTCCGATGCAGAGGCGCTGAGTCGAGCAGGTCGAGCCGCGAGCTGTATTACTGCGTGAGCTGAGACCGCAGAGACCAGAGTGACACCTGAGTCGCTTTGCTCGACACTCTGGCTAGAGTCGAGACGGTGGGGTGAGCGTTGAGCGGGCGAGTTCCGAGGGTGGGGGGGAGCGGTGAACTCACCCGCTTCGAGACAAATCGTCCGTTCCCTTGCGAGCAGGTTTTTGCAAGTAGTTCCTATGTTATCCGCTAGGTGGCTCTCTGTCCTGTTGCTTGCATCAACTGCCCAGAGGGCAGGACGTGCGACTGAAACGATCGCCGACAGAGTGCGATGCAAAGTTAAGCTGCGCCAGACACTGCACAGTGCACACGGCAGACGACGCACAGAGACGGCACAGCATATGTGAAACACAAAATCCAATGGGGCACTGCACAATGCAGGCAGCCAAGGTAGAAGCAGGGCAGAGGCCGGCGCTGGCTGTGTTGTGTGGCGTGCACTGTGCTCTGACCAGCAGAGGCGCTGCTGATATGCTCCGTTCTCTCTCTCTCTCTCTCTCTCTCTCTCTCTCTCTCTCTCTCTCTGCCGTGGGAAACGTTTGGAGCTACCGTTCTTTTTCTCTGAATCACTGATTGTTCACTCCTTTGAAAGATTGAACTCTATGAATTAGTTCAAGAGCAGATCCCCCATCTCTAGTATGGAGTGCAGTGAAATGAGATTCAGGGCAACCAACCACAGAGCAGGACAACATAGCTATTTAACTGTATGGAAGGGCTATAACTGATGAGTCACAGGTGGCAAAAACACAATAGTAATAATTTCTATTACATAGTAAAAAAGTGAGACAAACAGCAGCATGTTGAAACAGCAACACTTACAAAATTCTGTCTTGTGAATGTATCACCAACTACTTCTGAAATTAAGAAAACTTTGTTTCCTGAACAATGGAAGCTCATCTGATGTTGATGGTGTTTCCAATGGGCTACTACTAATTTGTTCCCATATTCCTGATAAGCCCTGTCATACCCGAAATATGTAGTGTAATACAAGCTCCAGGCATTTTTCCAGAGAGACTGATATACACTGTTATCAAACTCCTTTATAAGGAGAGTCGTAGGAGAGATGTCGCTAACTACCAACCTGTTTCGCTACTGACATCTTTTTACTAAATTCTTGACAAGATGCTATATTTCAGAATATTATCTCATCTGAACAACAACGATATCCTCATCCAATCACAATTAGGATTTCAAAAGACTTGCTCTACTCAGAATGTCATTTATATGTTTACTGAAGAAATTTTGCAAGCCATATATAAGAGCTACGATTGCTATTTCTACGACCTATCTAAGGCAACATATTAGAGATTACCAAATTTGGTTTAAACTTGCGGTAAATATTACCTCTGGTAGCAATTTTTTAAAGTTTAACTGTGTGTTACATAACAGACAGAGGGAATCAGACATGAAGTTCGTAATAGTAGCAGTTGGCAGACAACAGAGAGACTAAAAGTTTGTAAGAAATTACAGCAACAAAGTTATAATAAATGAATTATAAAACGGTTGCCAGCCTAATTATGTGAATAATGTAAAAACATTATTTTTAATGAATCTATTTTTACTCTTGCAAAAGTAACTTTCATAAATCCTATCTTAATCAAGAGCAATGAACACCTATAATAACCAGACGAAATACACAGTGGGTAGCAGTAGTTATCAACAGCATTGGTTAAGCAACCACAGAAATGGAAAAGAAATTTTATCCATGTTAACCACAATCTTCACTTCTACCTTCCACTAATTTGGCACATGAATGGTTCCTTAGGGCATACACTGGACTAAGTAGCACCTGGTAAGAATTAAAGTTTGACTAAAATGTACATACACATCACAAATGAAATAAGATAACACTGTACACGTATCTTTTATATATACTGTTTTAAATAATCACTTATAGTTTCCTCACACAGAAAACAACTATTCAGTTTAGTTTCTTCCTGATATAAAAGAATGAAATGGGGTCCCACAAACCATCCCTCCGTTATACAGGGTGTTACAAAAAGATACGGCCAAAGGTTCAGGAAACATTCCTCACAAACAAAGAAAGAAAATATGTTATATGGACATGTGTCTGGAGACGCTTACTTTCCATGCTAGAGCTCATTTTATTACTTCTCTTCAGATCACATTAATCATGGAATGGAAACACACAGCAACAGAACGTACCAGCGTGACTTCAAACACTTTGTTACAGGAAATTTTCAAAATGTTCTCCGTTAGCGAGGCTACATGCATCCACCCTCCGTCGCATGGATTCCTGATGCGCTGATGCAGCCCTGGAGAATGGCATATTGTATCACAGCCGTCCACAATACGAGCACGAAGAGTCTCTACATTTGGTACCGGGATTGCGTAGACAAGAGTTTCAAATGCCCCCATAAGTGAAAGTCAAGAGGGTTGAGGTCAGGAAAGCGTGGAGGCCATGGAATTGGTCAGCGTCTACCAATCCATCGGTCACTGAATCTGTTGTTGAGAAGCGTACGAACACTTCAACTGAAATGTGCAGGAGCTCCATAGTGCATGAACCACACGTTGTGTCGTACTTGTAAAGGCACATGTTTTAGCAGCACAGGTAGAGTATCCCGCATGAAACTATGATAACGTGCTCCATTGAGCGTAGGTGGAAGAACATGGTGCCCAATCAAGACATCACCAAAAATGCCTACCCAAACGTTCACAGAAAATCTGCGTTGATGACGTGATTGCACAATTGCGTGCGGATTCTCGTCAGCCCACACATGTTGATTGTGAAAATTTACAATTTGATCACGTTGGAATGAAGCCTCATCTGGAAAGAGAACATTTGCACTGAAATGAGGATTGACACATTGTTGGATGAACCATTCGCAGAAGTGTACCCGTGGAGGCCAATCAGCTGCTGATAGTGCCTGCACACGCTGTACATGGTACGGAAAGAACTGGTTCTCCTGTAGCACTCTCCATACAGTGCAGTGTTCAACGTTACCTTGTACAGCAGCAACTTCTCTGACGCTGACATTAGGGTTATCGTCAACTGCGCGAAGAATTGCTTCGTCCATTGCAGGTGTCCTCGTCGTTCTAGGTCTTCCCCAGTCGCGAGTCATAGGCTGGAATGTTCCGTGCTCCCTAACACGCCGATCAATTACTTCGAACGGCTTCCTGTCGGGTCACCTTCGTTCTGGAAATCTGTCTTGATACGAACGTACCGCGCCACGTCTATTGCCCCGTGCTAATCCATACATCAAATGGGCATCTGCCAACTCCGCATTTGTAAACATTGCACTGACTGCAAAACCACGTTCGTGATGAACACTAACCTGTTGATGCTACGTACTGATGTGCTTGATGCTAGTACTGTAGAGCAATAAGTCGCATGTCAACACAAGCACTGAAGTCAACATTACCTTCCTTCAGTTGGTCCAAATGGCGGTGAATCGGTGTAGTACAGTACATATTGACGAAACTAAAGTGAGCTCTAACATGGAAATTAAGAGTTTCCGGACACATGTCCACATAACATCTTTTCTTTATTTGTGTGTGAGGGATGTTTCCTGAAAGTTTGGCAGTACCTTTTTGTAACACCCTATATAAGTAAACTATACAAACTTTTCAGAAATATTTTGCATTATGAAAATAGCTCAATTACTGCCCCACTTAAGATAATTTTTCTTGCAAAGTTTTAGCATTATTTGCACTGACAGTACTCTCTAGAACTTCAGAAGTGCCTTCAAAGTAAAGTTCAACTGCATATAGGATTAAAAATTACGTGCCTTATAACATCACTTGTCAAGCAAGTGGTTTTAAATTAACCTCAATTTTGTTCAGCAGTACTATAACAATGGCACTTTCCAGCTGTAGCAATTTATAGTAAATCAAAAACCTTTCACTTGATAAATATTATATACCCATCATATTACTCATTAAGTGAGCGGTTTTCACTGACAATCTTAATGTTCTTACACATGAACAATGACGCTTATAAAGTAGAAACTATTCAACGTAATTTGGAGCCTTCCATAAATTCAACATAAAATAAATGGGTAAATATCAGTCTTTCACAAACAGGATACTCGGACTTGAAAACTTTGAGGAATGGACACTGCTTGGTTAATTGAAGAGGAAAATTTGATGGTTCAGATACCAGTTTTTGCAACACTCGGATTATTAATCCTACATTGAACACACACACAATGCTTCATACTGACATGCAATTCTAACCTCCTGAAATTGTTGGAGCAGTGGCGCAGTAGCGGTAGTGAGCACGTGGCAGTTACCTGGTATCTCATCTGGTGGATTATTGCAATATTTCAGTTCTTCTTGGTGACGTAAATATTAATTTTAGAGCTATACCCAACGCGAGAGCCGTAATTACAGCCGAGGCCGTTCCATCATAGATCAGGACATCGAACGCCTCACTCGGCACTCTGATGTTGACTCCACAGCTGCTGAATGTGCTCTCTCGCTTCCAGCTCAGCCTGGACGCCACTTCCACCTTTCCTTTGTTCGCCAAACCACATCCGTAGCGGAGGGAAATCACAATGTTCTTTTATATTATACAATATAAAATCCCTAGGTATCAACCATTTTTACATAGCAGTTTCTCATACATAAACAAATGTATTTCATAAAATTCGATTAGTTAAGCACACTACTAGGGTAAACATCTTATACATTATAAAGTATCATCTCCCTCCAATGATCGAAAGAACTTAACTAGTGACGAGTAAACACTTCTTAAATAAAGTTGCACTGTAACTATTGCTCACAACCGATTGTGGTGTTACAAACTGACTCTGTTTATCACTGTATTCTCCGAAATAAATTGAAGTTCTGTGGGACTGATGGTGTACCCAGTTCAGATTGGGGAGAAATCACATATGGGGTCCCCAATGTCTCATTATTATGTCCACTACTGTTTTTCATCTACGTAAACCATCTTCTATCTAATGAACAACTAGCAGAATTTTGCAGATACCGCTAGTAACTTAATCAATCCAAGCATAAGTACAGAAAGAGAACAAACGGTAATTTTTGTCTGGTTTTCTGTGAATGGTTACAGCCTCAGTTTTAAAAAGACAACATATTCAGTGCTGCACATCTAGAGGTATTACATCGGTAACGGGTGTAACACATTATGTGGAAATATTAAACAGGGTAGAAACTTCAAAATCCTAAGCTGTCAATGTTGGTCAGAATTTAAACTGGAAGAAACACATTTTGGAACTCCTAAAACTACTTAGTTCAGCCACATTTGCACTAAGAATCATTGCAAATCTTGAGATAAGATAAATCAGCAAGCTGAGATATTTTGCATATTTTCATTCAGTAATGTCCTATGGAATAATATTCTGCGGTGACTCATCTTTGAGAAAGACATTCTGCATTGCTGAAACACATATGTGGTGATCACTCCTGATCATCTTGCAGACATGTGTATATATAGCTCAGTTGGTAGAGCATTGGCCCAGGAAAAGCAAAGGTCCCGAGTTCGACTCTAGGTCCGGCACACAGTTTCAGTCTGCCAGGAAATTTAATACCAGCGGACTCTCAGCTGCAGCGTGAAAGTGAAAATTTCTTTCTGGAAACCATTCCCCATGCTGTGGCTAAGTCATGCCTCCACAATATCCTTTCTTCCAGATCTGCTAGTCTTGTAAGGTTCGCAGGAGAGCTTCTGTGAAGTTTGGAAGGTTGGAATTGAGGTACTGGCGGAAGTAAAGCTAAGAGGACGGCTGCTTGGATAGCTCAATTGATAGAGCATTTGCCCGGGAATGGCAATGGTCACGAGTTTGAGTCTCGGTCGGACACACAGTTTTAATCTGCCAGGAATTTTCATATCAGTGCACACTCGCTGCAGAGTGAAAGTACCATTCTGCAAATATTCTACATAGGCATTACCGCGCTGTTTTATACTGAATTATTGGTGTGATCAACTTTTCACCACTACCAATTGAAATGTAATTGTGAGCTCACACAAGTTGGATGCTATCGCTTTTCACGTTTACAGGATTTTTGTTTTATAGCTTAACAGCGGCCAGGCCTTTTGTACTCACTATAGTTATGTTCTTACTAAAGCACTTTCTTGCATCCTGCAAGAGAAGTTTCGATTGGGAACCTACGTTGCCTTTCGCACTCTAGAGGCCATCAGCATGTCATTCTTGTGACTTATTGTTTGTGTAGTGCTTGGCACATGATCGTTAGAGATACAGATACTGAAATATTTATCATCTTTTTCTGACTCCTCCTGTTACCCTCTCGATAACTTTTTTAATTTCCTTAACGATTTTCCTACGGAAAAAATTTTGTTCCAACTCACCACAAGTTCTTTGGAATCATCACATACAGTGACATTACTATCTAGTATTTGGCGCCTCGAGCCAACCCTTGTTTCACTAACTGTTTCGTAATCTTTTCGGACCAAGTTTTTGGAATCCATGTCTGCTTTCATAGACAAAAGGGACGGGGCAAATGTTCCCATATCGATTAAACTTTCAATCCACGAACTAAACTAAACTCCTCCCGAACCGGTCATGGACACCCAACAGTACTGACCAGCCGCCATCTCATCCTGTGTCCATAGGGGTCACTGGATGTAGATATGGAGGGGCATGTGGTCAGCACACCGCGCTCCCAGCCGTATGTCAGTTTCCAAGACCGAAGCCGCTACTTCTCAATCAAGTGGCTCTCTGCTTGCCAACAGCACTCGGCAGATCTGTGGTCACCCATCCAAGTGCTAGCCCTTCCTACAGGGCTTAACTCCGGTGATCTGACGGGAATCGGTGTTACCACTGCGGCAAGGCCGTAGGCAAACCATCCATGTGTTGGGCGGCACACCGAAACTCGATTCTAATCTGCCGGGCGGATTCGTGCCGGGGACCAGAACGCCTTCCCGCTCGGGAGGCAGTGCGGTAGACCACGCGGCCAGCCGGGTGGGCTTTCAATCCTCAATTAACATGAAATTACGGCATCCCGTCAGATTTAAATAAATGTTTTTTCCGACGATTCATTTCCAAACGCTACATTGTACCTGGGATATCCATTGCATCTTTCTTCAGCTTACCTATATCTTAATAACTTTCTCTCTCCAAACCACATTCATTTGTTTGGCTAGTTACGACTCTTCGTATCTTCTTGTATTCTCCAAAACTTGGTTAAATATCAGCGAGAGCATGTGAAATATGCCCAAATACCAAAGGCAGGCGCTACGAGAGAGACGTAGTGCATCACGCAGAGGTTTACTATTGAAATTCCGCGAGGGTATATTCCAGGAAGAGTCGGACAGCATATTACTTGGTCCCACATATGTTACGCGAAATGATCACAGCGCCACAGTCCGAGAAATTAGAGCTAATACGAACAGTTACCGATAGTAATTCTGTCAGCACATCCTCAGGTTAGGTTATGGGGGAAAAGATTATGGTACAGAACCATTCTCCGCCACCAACCGTAAAGTGGCTTGCTTAGTACAAGTGAAAATGTAGACATGGATTAGCTGATATTAGCTACAACGTGAAATTGGCGGTAGAGTGACGACGGAGTCTGGCAATCAAACATCCCACAGAGGCTTGTCAGATCTTACTGAGAAACACGCAGTTATGTTGCTCATAAACAGTAGTGTGGTTCTGGTATGGAGCAGAAGATTTTTAAACCGGACTCAGGAGGAACAGCTACACTCCAAGAGCACAACAGGCACTTCTGCTGTCGGTTTAGGGTTAGAATCACAAAAGACGGCGATCGAGAATAGGCTTCTTTGCGCACATGACGTCACGCATACTCTGACAGCTAACGATCGTTCAACAGTTTGATGAGCGGTATGCTGTGAAGGTCATAATCAGTACGAGCACTGAACATGATGGCAGCGAGTTCTTTAGTGAATTTTTATTTCATTACTTGCCATTAGAGCGGCTGTAAGTGATGCTACATAAGAGGCAAAATGTACATAAGCTAGCGAGCGAAATAATTTCCAGGATTCAAGATGTATCGTACGCTGCCGCCTCACTTTTGTAGTTTAGGGTCTGTAGATTCAAAAAAATGGTATGATGACTGACAGAGTTGCAATAAGTCGTAAGGTAATCAATCGATGGTGGTAAGAATCTACGACTATCGTTGTTCCGAGTGATAGTCCTTGTTGTTATCGTTCAGGTAAAGCGAGATCTGGTACCCTCAATGCAACACGACCTTACAATATGTCTCTCAAGCTCATCAGAGAATACTCCGTGGTATAGGGGTCGCCGGCACGGTAGCTCAGCGTATAACTGCCCTCCGCAGTAAAAAAAACTGAGTCAACGGCACAACACTGAACTTGAACGGTTACTATGGGACATACGAACCAAACAAGTGCAACGTACAATATCGGCCAAAGAAAGGGGGAGGTAGCGTCTTCGATTCTTAATCAAAACGTCTTCAGTCCACGGTTCCCATACCGAAGCTACTTAAATTTTGATTAGAAATCAACATTGGCGGCCGAAGACTTCCGGCATAAGAAGTAAAACTCATTCTGCCAATAGAATTGTCAAAGAGGGCGGAGGAGCGGACAGATGTTCAGGGCACTTGTCTTAGGGTTGGGAAACTGCACCTAAAGGCGGAAGAATCAGTGAAGATGCAGAAGGTGGATGCAGAAGGTAATGGAAACCACTGCATTAAAGACATATAATGTGTATCCACAAGACATGTTGCCTGTAATTGAAGAAGCGTCATGATGATCTGTCCATTGGCAAAAGATTCCGGAATAGTCCTCTATTTGGATCTCCGCGAGGGGACAGCTAAGGGGGAGATTACGATGAGAAAAACAATGAATAAACAACGAAAAGATAACGTTCTTCGAGCCGGGATGTGAATGTCAGGACCTTGAACGTTGTAGGGAAACTAGAAAATCTGAAAAGGGAAATTTAAAGGCTCAATATAGATACAGTAGGTGTCAGTGAAGTGAAGTGGAAAGGAGACAAGGATTTCGGGTCAGCAGCAGAAAATGGTATAACGGGAGCAGGATTCGTTATGAATAGGAAGGTAAGGCAAAGAGTATGTTACTGTGAACAGTTCAGTGAAACAGTTGTTCTTATCAGAATCGACTGAAAAATCAACACCTGCAGCGATAGTCAGCTATACATGCCGAATTCGCAAGCTGAAGAAGGAGACATAGAGAAAGTGTATGAGGAAATTGAAAGGGTAATACAATATGCAAAGTGAGATGAAACTCTAATAGTCTTGAGGAACTGGAGTGCAGTTGTAAGGGAAGGATTAGAAGGAAACCTTACAGAAAATATGGGCTTGGAACAAGAAATGAGAGAGGAGAAAAACTAATTGACTTCTGTCACAAGTTTCATTTAGTAATATCGAATACTCTGTTCAATAATCACAAGAGGAGGAGGTATACTTGGAAAAGACCGGGTGTTACGGGAAGATTTTAGTTAGATTACATCATGCTCAGACAGAGATTCCGAAATAAGATACTGGATTGTAAGGCGTACCCAGGAGCAGATATAGACTCAGATCACAATATAGTAGTGATGAAGAGTAGGTTGAAGTTTAAGACATTAGTCAGGAAGAATGAATACGCAAAGAAGTGGGAGGTACTAAGGACTGACGAGGTACGGTTGAAGTTCTCTAAGACTGTGATACAGTAATAAGGAATAGCTCAGTAGGCAGTACAGCTGAAGAGGATTGGACATCTCTAAAATGGGCCATCGCAGAAGTTGGGAAAGAAAACATGTGTACAAAGAGGGTAACTGCGAAGAAATCATGGGTAACAGAAGAAATACTTCAATTGATTGATTAAAGGAGGAAGTACAAAAATGTTCAGGAAAACTCAGGAATACAGAACACAAGAAATGAAATAAATACGAAGCGCAGGGGAGCAAAGACGAAATGTCTACAGGAATAATGTGAAGACAACGAAAAATAAATACACAAAGCATACAGGAAAACCAAAACAACATTCGGTGACATTAAAAGCTGAAGTGTTAACATTAAGAGTTCACCGGGAATTCCACTGCTAAATGCAGAGGAGAGAGCGTGTTGAAAACCACCGTGAGCGGGACGATTTGTCTGGTGTGATAGAAGAAGAAACAAGAGTCCATTTAAAAGAGATAGGGGATCCAGTACTAAAATCAGAATTTAAAAGAGCTTTGGAGGATTTAAGATCAAATAAGCAGAAAGGATAGATAAAATTCCATCTAAATTTCAAAAATCATTGGGGGAAGTGGCAATAAAACGGCTATTTACGTTGGTGTGTGGAATGTATAAGCCTGGCGACATATGATCTGACTTTTAGAAGAGCATCATCCACACAATTTCGAGGACAGCAAGAGCTGACAAGTGCGAGAACTATTGCACAATCAGCTTAACAGCTCATGCATCCAAGTTATTTACAACAATAAGTTACAGAAGAACGGAAAAGGAAATTGACGATGCGCTAAATGGCGATCAGTTTGGCTTTATGAAAGGTAAAGGTACGAGAGAAACAATTATAACGTTGGGGTTAACAATGGAAACAAGACTAAAGAAAAATCAAGACACGTTCATAGGATTTGTCGATCTGGAAAAAACGTTCGACCATGTAAAATGGTACAAGATGTTCGAAATTCTGTAAAAAGTAGGAGTAAGCTATAGAGACAGAGGGGGTCATATACAATATGTACAACAGCCAAGAAGGAATAATAAGAGTGGACGGCCAAGAACCAAGTGCTCGGGTTAAAAAGGGTGTAAGACAAAGCTGTAGCTTTTCGACCATTCTGTTCAATCAGTACATCGAGGAAGCAACGATGGAAATAAAAGAAACGTTCATGAGTGGAATTAAAATACTAGGTATAAGGATATCAATGATACGGCTCGCTGATGACATTGCTATCCTGTGTGAAAGTGAAGAAGAATTACATGATCTGTTGAACGGAATGTTCTAATTTGTACAGACTATGTATTGAGAGTAATTCGAAGATAGACGAAGGTAATGAGAAGTAGTAAAAATGAAAACAACGAGAAACTTAACATCAGGGTTGATGGTCACAAATTAGATGAAGTAAGAGAGTTCTGCTACCTAGGCAGTAAAATTACCAATGACGAACGGGGC
Source organism: Schistocerca cancellata (assembly GCF_023864275.1). Classification (NCBI taxonomy): domain Eukaryota; kingdom Metazoa; phylum Arthropoda; class Insecta; order Orthoptera; family Acrididae; genus Schistocerca; species Schistocerca cancellata. Next base: position 253,314,021 of record NC_064631.1, read on the forward strand.
AAGGAGGTAATCAAAACCAAAATAGCACTGGCAAAAAGGGCATTCCTTGCCAAGAGAAGTCTACTAATATCAAATATCGGACTTCATTTGAGGAAGAAATTTCTGAGAATGTACGTCTGGAGTACAGCATTGTATGGTACTGAAACATAGACTGTGGGAAAACCGGAACCGAAGATACTTGAAGCATTTGAGATGTGGAGCTAAGCAGAATGTTCAAAATTAGGGGCAATTTTGTGGTAAGGAATGAGCAGGTTCTCCGTAGAAGAACATGTGGTAAACACTGATAAGGAGAAGGGACAGGATGATAGGATTTCTGTTAAGACCTGAGGGAATGAGTTCCAGGGTACTAGAGTGGGTTGTAGAGGGCAAAAACTGTAGAGGAAGACAGAGATTAGAATATATCCAGCGAATAATGGAGGAAATAGGTTGAAAGTGTTACTCTAAGATGTAGAGGTAAGCACGGGAGAGGAATTCATGGCGGGCAGCATCAAAGCTGTAAGAAACTGATGACAAAAGAAAAGTGCAACATATTATTTAACACTCTTATTTATCGATTGTCCAAATATCTTGGCACTATCCGCGAGCTGTGATCTCGTATTCAATGTCTCTGAAGTTGGTGCTGTATGTTCTCCCGGTCACTGTAATTGAATTGTATAATCTGAGTGGTTTATTTGTATGTGCTCTTATATCATAATACATCTGACTTATTCAAGTTTTCCACTTAGCTCTTACCTTTGTTGTTTCCGTCTCCAGTCCAGTATTTTTAAACGTAGCATTAATCACCTCAACTGAGATTAAACGGAGAGTTTGATCTTAACACCTCCCTACCAGCTGGTAATCTCAGTTGGTAGAGCACTTGCCCGCCAAAGGCAAATGTCCCGAGTTCGAGTCTCGGTCGGGCACACAGTTTTAATCTGCCAGGAAGTTTCAATCATTTCTGATGCTTGGGTCCCAGTCAGGATCGGAAACTAAATCAGCAGACTCGCAAACAGAATTAATTTGAACAAAGAGATCGGAGTTTAATAATATGCCAAAGTGGATACTGTCGTTTGCATAGGTTTCATTTGCTCGAGTACCCACTGGTGTTAGCATGGCTTTGTGGAACTTGAATTGTGTATCCCATGTGTTTCTGTGCTTCAAGGTTGTCCTAATTATTTCTCATATGTAATGAAAACATTCAACTTAATGATTAATATCTGCTCTATTTTGATATAATAAATAGCACCCTACGAAGTTAAAATCAGACTCATTATCTATGATTTAGAGTACTTCGATAAATTTGTAGCTCTGAACCTAAAGGGCTATTTTTCCATTATAGCGATCCCTTAGTCCTTTGTAGTTTTCTTTTGTTTTGGTTTTATAAACGACCAAATTCACATTGCTGTCTTGCAGAGTTTAGACGTCCCCCTCAACCTGTGCTTCGTTGTGAACATGTCTTGTATTTTTGTGAAAGGATATTACATTGTGACGAGTTACGAAGAGTAGATATTACGACTGCAGATATCGAAGCGTGTGGATTCCCTCGGGTAACGCGCACAGCTTTCCATGGCGCAATGCAGTCTCGTCACCCGGAATGAATAACGACTTTTGAAACTCTCCGTTCCGTCGCGGATCGGATTCCCAGCATGTCCATTCCATATCTCAGTCCCTAATGCTACATTTTAAGCCGCCACGGAGAGCTGTCTGCACAAATCCCATTTCACAAAGGGAATGAAATAAAAATTTTCGCCACAAATTATGCTTAATTTACAGCAACTTAAAAGTGGAATCACTGCAACACTTAGGTTCCACCCGTGATTTTAATGTGACATTTTCGTAAAACGAATGATAATAACTAACAGTTCATGTATTGTAATCCTAAACAACAAATCCATTATTCTAGCGCTGGCTATTAAGAAACAGTGCTTTTCGGAATACTTTGAGATGAAAGAAACTGCCTTCACTAAACACCAAATTTATCTATGTATCTTGTGAACATACGAAGTTCTAAGAATTTATTTTCGAGACACAACACAGCATAAACCTACCATAATGGCCTAGTTTAAAACGCTTTCTGTAATTCCATCTTGTATAAATGGAAGGAATTGTGGCTTGTCAAAGACTGGTAGAACATAAGTAGCGATAGTACTAATTTTATAAATTATATCTTTGGACTACCAGTTTCGGTGTCTTGTTGGTACCATCTTAATGCAACTATATAAATCGTCACAATCAAGGTTAAAATTGGAAAAAAATTTATATGTAACAGCAGGTATCATTAATTGAAACCGAGCGAGGTGAAGTAGTGATTAGCATTCGGGAGGACGACAGTTAAAACCCACGTCCGGCCAACCTGATTTAGGTTTTCCTTGATTTTCCTATATAACTTCAGGCGAGCGTCTAGATGGTTCCTTTGAAAGGTCACGGTCGACTTCCTTCTCCATCCTTTCGTTATCCGACGGGACCAATGACCTCGCTATTTAGTCCCCTTCTCCCATGAACAAACAGCCAACCACTATTTAAAATAAATAAACCATTTATTCACATTAGTAAAGAGTATAAGAAAGGAAAATAAAGATATCAAAATGGTAAACTGAAGTGCACGAATAAAAATGTAGGTCACAAAAGTGTCCTGAACCCATCAACTGTATTAATAAAAACCACAGAAAATACAGTGTTAACAAATTATTACGAAAGGAAGTAAATGTTCTCATAATGTAGTAACTAGGAAAGCTTTCATCGAGAAAATACGCTGGGTCAATATGTAGAAACAATGGTATCACTAACTGTGGTCGTATTGTAACGAAGCGACCCGAAATAATAATGCGTTAACGTGAAAACGGCTTATAGCAAACTAACAATAACAGTGTAAATTAATTGTGAAAGAATCCAATAAACGTTAAAAAAGATAGAAAGTCAGCAACGAACGAAGCATTGAGGTAAAGTAAGAGCTTAAGATCGGGAAAGTATTTCGTTTTTTGGTAATATGTCATCGTGATCCACATGATCTATTACACGTGCATCATATCGACCAAAAGACCAAATTTTAAATATATAGCTAAAAGTATAAACCACCAGAAAATAAAACCAGAAATCATCAACAAAATAAACTCTCAGGCTGTGTTTGCTGCTGTAGAAGAGGAGAGCGAGTGAACTCTAAATCTCAGTCAACCATTACTGTAGCTATCGCTGTGTAGTGTGATATTAGAAATACTGCAATAAAACTTCGTCAGTCGTTATAAACTGTAGAAGCATAGAGTAAAATAGTTTATGAAGAAAACTGATATTTTAAAATAATGAGAGCAGATTCTCAACAAACCCACAAACCAAAAAAGCTATCTGCAAGAATGCCCTGTCAGTCGGTCAAAAATCTAAGTAAATATTAACGATGAGAATATAATAACGTAGTGGAAAAGAAGGTTGAGAGCCAAAAGAGGTTATTAAAATATGAAATGAAGTAACACACTAACGTCATGAATGCCAAAATCATAAAATGCATTGCGAAGCTAAACAAAGCTGAAGAAACACCTGTCAGACTGCTACGCCGCATAAACACATAAATAATAGGAAGAAATGATAGTAAAATGGTAACCATCGCCACATCGCAGTAGTTATCGCCATAACTACCGTCCACTATGACTGACAGATATTTCCTTAATTTTGTTTAAATTCCCTATGGGTATTATGATTTTAGTGTTCATGTCGTTAATGTGTTACTGCATTTCTTATTTTAATAACGTCTTTTCGCTTTCAACCTTCTTTCCCATTGCGTTGTGTACTCTCAGCGTTAATATTTACGTAGAGTTTTGAACGAGTGACAGGAGATTTTTTGCAAGTACCCTTTTTATTAGTTTCTGGGGTTTGAGTTTTCTTCATTATATATGGATTGCTCTGCCACATGATTGATGTTTCTGTTTGCACACGTTTTCAGTGGGCTCCTTCTTGTCTCATCTTTCGTATTTGCGCAGCGTTTCTGTGATTTGACATATATTGGTTCACATCCTGCCTTTCTTTATATTATTCAGTCTTTCTTAGTCCTTTGTTCGTACACTCATATTTTGTTGACGATTTGCTCTCATTATTTTAACATATCAGTTTCCTTCATAAACTATTTTACTATATACTTCTACAGTTTATAACGACTGACGACACTTTATTGCAGTGTTTCTCATATTACACTACATATCGATAGCTACAGTAATGGTTGACTGAGTTTTAGAGTTAACTCACTGTATACTTCTACGGCAGAACACACAACCCGAGAGTTTACTTTGTTGATGACTTCTGGTTTTATTTTCTTGTGTTTTACACATTTTAGCTACGTATTTAAAATTTGGTTTTCTGGTCGATATGACGCACGTGTAATAGAACCTGTGGAGCACAGCAACATACTATGAAAAAGTAAAATACTTTCTCGATCTTTGGCTCATACTTTACCTAAATTCTTGGCTCATTTCTGACTATGTATTCTTTTTTATGGTTGTTGAATTCTTTCTCAGTTCAATTATGCTGCTATTGTTAGTTTGCTTTAAGCCACTATCATGTTAACACATTCATTATTTTGGGCCCTTATTTTTCAGTATTTATGTTCTGAGACGGGTCCTCTGCCTTCAGGACGTTTCGTTACAGTACGACCACTGTTTGTGATACCAATGTTTCTACATATTGACTCAGCATATTTTTTCGTTGAAGGCTTCTCTAGTCACTACATTATGAGAACATTTACTTTCTTTCGTAATATTGTCTTAGCACTGTATTTTATGCGGATTTTATTAATACAGTTGATGGCTTCAGGACACTTTTGTGACCTATATCTGTATTCATTCACTTCAGTTTACCATTTTGATAGCTTTGTTCTCCCTTCTTATACTGTTAAAATGCTTATGTATGATTAACTTATGTAAAATAACGACAGCTAATGTTGCATATCTGATCTGTTGTCTGTTTTAGGCTTGACTGTGTCGATTTATAAAAGGTCATGGTAATGGTGGCAATGATGCATCGACATTGGTAGTTCACTGACATTATTTATAAAATTTTAGCTCTCAGTATTTATTTTCTTCGATACTCCACTTGTTAGGACTATCCTGAGGGAAAGGTCTTTCATAAAGTGAGGTATAAGGTAGTGACGTACACACTACTGAGTAAAGAGTTGACGCTTCCTCGGCAATATGTCAAAGTGCGGCGTGTCTTATGACTAGATCTTACCTGCTGTACACTGGTTCGCTGTTCTATTGAGTTCGGTTACAAGAAATAACATAGAGTGCTTTATTTCATTTGCAGGGTCGATAAAGACACGCTGATAATAATATGAAGGCAGGGTAGGGAAGTCAGATTTGATCAATTTTTTTCAGATAACCCTAAGTCACATGCCATTATCGAGGTACGGCCATAAAAGAACAGCCAACCGCGACTATAACGGAAGTTTGTCCGGTACATGAATGTGTTATGACGTCTCTAGTAATGCGATTGTTCCCCTTATGCTGCTTCTTGCAATTAATTTTCATTTAGGCTCACTGAACATTAACACATTTTGAAATATTCGGCTAATAGATTTTATAATTAATTACATTAAACCTTACAACACCAGATGCCGGCTGTCCTATTATAGTCCTGTCGTCACAGTACTGCTTATTATCGTCACAAACTTAACGGAATTACGGTGCTTTTTGCGTAGTTGATCTAGTAATCCGCTATTTGCAGTTTGCAGTAGACTTCACAGAAAATTCACGTCTAATGCAGACAGGCGTCGACGGCGATCTAAAGTTCGCCTAGATCTAGGCCCATTATTTGCAGCTAACATAATTAATTCACTCCAGAAAAACAGGTGTTCACTTGGGCAAGCTACTTCGACTGCACATAGTTCGGGACGCTCGTCGTTGGTGGGCACTGGTCTTATGGCCGTAGTTCCACAGCGCTGAATGTCCAACCTATGGTTATTTGGAAAAAAAAAATTGCTCTATTTGACAATTCATACTCAGTATTGATATCATTATCAGCTTGGTTTTGCAACACTGTGTAGTCAAGCCCGTAAGAACAGATAGTAATGATGTTTTCCTTAGGGGCTTATTTGTGTCTAACAATCATTTGTTCTTACTTCTTTTCGTAAATTTGCAATATCCACGCAATTTTGAAAAGAAGAAAGAACATTCTAGTTGTGGAAATAGTTGATATTGTGGCTTACACCAAGAGTCGGCCTAACCTATACTATTCATTAGTCCCCCAGTTTTTTGCAGTAATTCAGACCCCTTTGTATCCAAATTTTTGAATTTTTTAAAACTTTTTCATTTAATTTCTTCTGTTCTAAATTTACAACCTTCTTTTATTTTTTTGATTTTTCCACTAGCGCCATTTTACATGTTTAAATTTTCCGTCAATGACATTTTAATGGCGTCGTCTGCTGAAACTTATTTCCCTTTCGTGGAGACAACCAGTGAAGCTCCTCTCAGATGGTAGTCGAGTGGATTTGGTCCAGAGCTCCCATTACATCCCTGCTCAGACGGATAATTGGAGAAATGGCAGTTGTCTGTACGATAACTTCCCGCTGCTTCAGTAAGCGTTCCTTATTTAATCGTAAGGAGAAGGGAGTAGCGAGAGGAAAAACTACGATAATATCGAGGTATCATAGTTCGGTTGATTGGTGGGTCAAAAACAGGTAGAGGTGCTGGGACCGAGGTATACAGGATGCAGCCGTGACTGGAAAGCACAGTCTCTCGATTGAAGCAGGCTGTGTTTTCCAGGTGGAGATATTCCTATCAGAGTTGCTGCAGAGGAGAATTTACATTGGTGTTACAAGGGTCGCAGCATCTGTATTCATTCAGACACCGAAGCAGCTACGGTATCTCTGTCATCTCATGCAACGAAATAAAAGATTGTCGTAGAATGCCATGAAACCTTTGTGAGGCTAGAGTGAAGAAAGATGATAAACTTGTTGTGTGTTGTGGTCACTCAGGAATTAGTGCCAATAAACAAATAGGCCGTAAGAGCAGGGCGATGAATCAGTTTGTTGAACAGCAACCTGTCTTTGCCACCACTTAGGCGATGTTGCAACCTAAACCATGTAGCTGGATCGGAAGGCAGCATAGAGAATTCGACTAAAGCCCAAAAACGAAAACAAGATAAGCTAACGATGTCGAAAACATAATCTAACAAAAGTTCCGTAATCCCGGTCTTCAAGAGGTGGAAGATAAAACTCACGGTAGGTCTAATGACTGGCTATGTGAACTTCAAGAAACAATGGCACGTGATAGGGAAGGAGAAGGAATCCCTTAACTGGATACTATGTGCTGTGGGATATGATACTGATCCATATTTAATCTTCCAATGCGAAGCACAGGAGGCCAAAAGATACAAAATATTAGGATCATTAATTCCTGAAAAAATTTTGGGCTAATGGAGAGCTTGTGAAGAGATTTCTACTGCTCTTTCTATAAAGGCATGGAGATACCACATAATAAACATAGTTTAAGTGTGAACAAGAAGGTTTACGACCAGTCTTGCTTTGTCTCCCTGGTTAAATCAGCCAGACCTGTAGAGAAATATACAGCCGTTTTTCAAAAGTTTTCTGACCTGGGCATTAATCCAACTTGGTAAGGACTCTGACTGAAAACAGAATCAGTCGTATCATATTTTCTTTGACTGTCTTCATGGCGGATGGGTTTACATTTAATTAAGGTTCTTATGGTAAATAAGGCTGTAGCGTATCCATTCACCACTGGGTGATTTCGTCTCAAATCATACCGGTCATGTCAACTCGTAGTCATGAATTTCCCTGAAAAAAATATAAATTAGACCTCTATATCATAAGTGTTAAGAAACAAAGTATTTTCGTTTTATCTTAATTTTTCTAAATGCCACGGCCTTTTGAAAAACGTGTATTTTGTAAATAGCTCTTAAAACAGTAGAGAAAAAAATATAACTAATAAACCAAAAGTACTGGAGACCTAGGAGAGGTTTTGTGTTAAAGCTCGCTCTTACTGTGTTGAAATTTAGTTGACACCAACACATTTATGGGCTTCCTTTAACATACAAATTTAAGATGAAATACCAAATTTACGTTAATTTTTCCACTTTAGAAAGTATTCTTTCTACTTTGGAAAGTCACAGAACGCTATTTTTTTTGTCTTATTACCAGATACTACTGATGTAATTATAAACAGTATTCCCTTTGCTCCAGCTATCTGTATTACGTGAATATTTGTTACTAAAAGTGTAAAAAGAATTGCATATTTAAACGTTTCTACGAATTACTTACTCGAAAAACCCCATACGAAAAAGTCTGAGAATTACGCAAAATATTGTTTGATAAATACGTTAGTAGTCAGTGCAAAAACAGTCAACAATATTTTTCTGTGTAAAGTGTTAAAAAATTTTCAACATTCAGCACATTTCGCATCACTGAATTTCTAGTGTAAAATATGCATATTGGCAACACTGGTTCCAGCACTCTTCGGGTTTATAACAAAGGAGTGACAACTTGCACGTAAACCTTTCTGAATCAAGTTTTGTACCTGGTTTGAATTCACTGAGGGAATGGAGTAGTGAAAGAGTGAGTTGTGTGGACTATGAGAAAAGACACAAAAATATGTTATTGAAGAAAAATGAAGAACACGTCGCAGTTGTTGGAAATCTGTCAGAGCTATTGAAAAAATATCTTGTTTCTCAAGTAACGGTATTAGCGTCATATCCATTGTGCAGAAATTGCTACAGTCACTTCAAGAAGAAATTTACTGACAACCCACCTGAACGATCACCGTCACCCGAATGTGAAACTGAAGAAGATGGTGCAGTTGTTTATATTTCAGGTTGTGAAGTTGTTGATGCGTTGAATGTTAGCATTTGTGCTATAGCTTCTACGATATCCTACCTTCAACGTAGAGAAAACGTAAGAAGCACAACAAGAAAACAGGATGTAAAAAGAAAAGTGGAAGCAACTGAAACGAGTTTTGCACAAGCAACATCTTCAATACTTTGCGAAGCGTATAATGTAGATGCGCTTGGTGCGGAACCTGAAGATAATGATTTGTGAACGAAATGTGATTTGTGGTTTCCAAACCTAAATATTGCTATCTCAGCAGCCACTTATACTGAGAAAATATAGTTACTCACACTGATACCATGTAGCTACTCCAAGCAGCAGATACAGAAATACCTACCAACTTCCTCATATTATTTGATATCAGAAGCTCGTAAAAAAAAGAATGAGGGAGGTATATGGTCATGCCTAAATTCCTATTGTGGGCATCAGTTGTTGTAATATGATACGCTTACTGTTGCTCTGTTATATCACCTAAGTGATAACAAAGATTGCAGCAGGCAAAGTCCTAAGCAGGCTGAAGTTATCTCTGTTAGTGAAAATGGTGAAAAAATTGAAAAGGTAAAAAGATATATGACAACATCAGTGAGAGAATCATATATCCTAACGAAAAAGGAGAAACCGAATTTTAAAACAGGTCTCACGAAATTCTACTCTTTACGACCAAAATGGATAAAATGCCAGCCAGTGAAGAAAGTATGTACATGTATTTACTGTATCATTTTGAAACTTGTTTGTTTCGCTATAAGCAGTGCCACAAGAAAGAAATACACAGAGACTGACCTGACGCTTTTGCGGATATGTCAAGAGCCGCAAGATAAATGTTAATTGCAGGAGTGTGAAATGTCACCTGGTGCTGAAGTGATGACTGTTGAAGAATTAAATCTTCACGACACTGACAATGACGTAAACCACGCATTGTGGGAGGGAGGAGAGATGGTGAATAAGACAGTAGAGCCAGAGAAGTCTGTTACAGAGGTTAGGCACTAGATAATGAAAGGAAGAGCTCACCATTATATTCTGAGGACTCAGTGACAGCCTAAGCAGAAGTAAAATCAGCCACACCCCAGAATGCTGACACATTAGTTCTTCATTTCGAATTTGCTGAGGACAGGTCTGTTACTTTGAAGAACGAAAGTCACTATTAGCACTGGTACACATCACAGGTATCAATATTCATATGTGTTGCTCACTTCTTTGGAACAGCACATTTTTTTTTCATACAGTGAGTGATGATCTCATTCATGATAGTGCACATGCATGCTACGCTGCCAGCTTGATAATTGATGACATTGCATCTAGAGGCCACGCATTTCCTAAAGATGTGCATGTGACTGATGGTGCAACATCTTATTTTAAAAACAGATTTCGGCTTTATGTGGTTCGGCAACGCTACAGTACAGGTATTAAGACAAAAATTGGATATTTGCAGTAACATGTCACGGAAAAAGTGCAAGTGATGGGGTAGGAGGTCTCTGTAAACATCTTGCAACAAGATTTAATCTCCAGCATGAAGCTGTTGATTCTATAAGATATTTGTACACACCATTTCAACATTAGGAACAACACGAAACTCTAAATTCTAAATGAAAGTACATTAAGTGAATTCCGTTTAAAAAGGAGAGAAGTGTGGTCTGCTATGAAGCCTGTGGCAGGAATTCAATCAAATCACTACTGGGTTGCATCCTAGAGTGGCAAATACACTGCAAGACCAGTTCTCCAGGAAATGCAGCCTGTTGCTGTGTGTGAAATGCAGAGACCACAGTATACATTAGAAGACTTTGTAGTGAGCCACTTCATTTCTTGTGTGTACGACAATCAGTGGTGGATGGGACAGATAATAAGTGTCACTCATGAGCTTCAAGATATAACCGTCTCCTTTGTGATGCCACATGGTCCTGCTGATGCTTTCCAATGGCCATCATCAAAAGGTCAGTGTGCAGCACCCACTTCCCAAACTGCTATTATCGAATCATCCTTCATGTGCAAATTCAGTTCAATGAGAAGCAGATGAAAAAAACATACAAACTCTTTTCAGTAGTGCAGTGTTCATTCTTACGTTGTAGGCAACTTTAATTCATGGAACTTCATGATGAAGTAAAATCATGACATAAGAGAATAATTTGTGAATAATATTATAAAAAGTTATAAATATTCCAGTTACATTTCATTTTTGTTATAAAATTCTTTCGAAGAAAACTATGAACTGTTTTGCCAATCACTCATAATCTTGTAAAGTAATTATTTTGATTCAAAAATACCAAATTTGCATTACATTTACTTAATTAGGGTCCATGACTTTTTTAACTTGCGAGTAGAGCTACGTCTACCTGCATAATTTTTCACATTTTATACAGACAAGTACTGGCCACTTTGATTATACATTCGATAATCAAAATGACCAACTAATGTACTACGGAATTTTTAAAACATTCAGGTTGTGGGTTTTGAAGAAAATAATGTCTAAATAAGCAAAAATTTTCAGATTCTTTCGTCGTTATATACAAATATTTTGACGGTTTAAGAATTTCATGCATTAATGTCATAGCTGACAGAAGTCCTCCCACTATACCATTTCCCAAGACAGTTAACATCCTGTGGCCTTTCGTATCCTCAAAGCATAAGTTTGAAATTCCCAAAATGTTACAAATTTTCATAATTTAACTTTCGAAAAAAAACAGCTCAGAAGTGTGTTTTTATCAATCAAGTCTCATAGTATTGGGAACAAAGTATTTATAGAAAATAAAATCAGTGCTCTATCACTTTCGTTTTTTTTTTATTACAATTTTTCAATTTTCCCTTTCGTTACGACATTGGCACAAATAATCTCATTTAGGGAGGTCTGTAGCATTTTAACAACGCATCAGAAAATCGAGATATTGTAATTTAGAAGAGGTATCATGTAGATCTTCAAAATATATTTTTTTCCAGTAAAGTTTGAAATATTGATGTGACACATTCATTCTTGAGCAGTATGATTTGTAATGAAATCGCCCCATGTTGCTAATGTTATGTGGAGTTCCATGTTAAATTCCATCCTCAGTCACCTGGACTGATGCTTCTATGGTAATCGGGTGTATCCGGTCTCCTGTTAGTGAACATTAACCTTTGTTGCTGCGTGAAATCTGCTGAGGACGCGCTCAATGACGTGTATGAATGTCTGTGGAGGACTCGTGGGAACCTACGCAGGCCACTCCATTTCAGGAATCTTATCGACTAAAAACCACTGCCTCACGGATGCTGCCTTCTGACAGAGTGCATTGTGTTGCTTATATAAGCAGCCATCGTCTCCGAATTTTGCCTCTCTTATACACAGTGCACAATGCTGTTGAAAGGGTTTATGTCCTTCCACATTTACCGATTTTCTTAAATCAAGGGATCTACACATTAATCGCCAAAATGTAGCTCCATACCGTGACATCACCACTTTCGTACTTCACCCTGGTCTGTGGGTTACGTTCCCCAGACATTCGGCAAATCCAACAACTTCCACCAGATCGCCACGTGGTATAGCGTGACTCACCATATATTATTAATTTTTACCATCTGATGTACGGTGGCGTCGCTGTATGCACCACTTCAAGTGTCGCCTAGCATTTACTACAGAAATATATGTTGTATGAGGAGCTGCTTGACCATTTCACAACATTGTTTTTGAGTGCCGGTAGTACCTTGGAACTTATGAGTGATTCTTTCTGCTAATTTTATGCAATTTTTAACAACCACCCTAAGCAACGCTATCAGGATGAACGACCATCAGTACAGTGGAAATTAGTACGTAAACTGAATAGTTTAAGTAGTACATACATTTTTTTCAAAGTTTTCTTCTACTTTTAACAATATGTAAAGTTAATTTAACGTTCATTTCAATCACTACCTTCATTCAACAAGAATAAGACATTGTTTAATTACTCTATGCATTTGTAGTAACATTCTAATATTGTTATAGAATCATTATGTTCCACAGTACATGGCCTACAAGTATTGAATTTGTATCATACATGATCCAATTCTGCTCACGATATCAGAAATTTAGCTCTCAACTGTTCCAAAACTTTGAAATTACTATCTAGGCAACTTGAATTACTAGAAATTCCTTTCCTTCCTTTCCTACCGTTCGTAAGTTCTTCTCAACTCTGTCAGTGTTATATTTTTACCCACGCGATTGCTGATTTCTGTATGTACATTCATCGAATCTGAAGAACGGGGAACTGCCTGTTACCATAATGATTTTCCATCATGAATGGATTGCCTAAGCAACGGGCGAAAGATATTTACGGAATATGCATTTAGCACAAAGTTAAATCAATATTTGTCCTTGGCTAAGGTTCTAAACTGCCGAGTCAGGCAGTCTGTGTACGATCTACTTAATCCTTTCCCATCTCACGTGCAAAGATTTTTACTCTTTTTCCTTAATTTTTTATTATTGGTCGGATAATGATCTAGCAACATTGTTTTGTCCGTAATTGGCACCGTACCACTGGCACTCTTCTGTGTCTTCTTTTCGTTTCGTTTCGTCACCCACTGTAGTTAACGACGATGTAATTTTGTACCTTGCAACGTATTTAATATGAAACCTTTAGTTCGAGAATTTTAAACAATACATTACTGTTTTACTTTGATACAAAGGTTTGTATTAATTGGATATCAGCAAACCAGTGGTTATAAATAGGCATCACATTGAATACTGAGAACAGCTTCAAATCTGTTCGTATAGCTCAACGTGTGGAATACTACATGTAGCACAGGGTGCTGAACCTGACGCGGTTCGGAAGCGTGTAACCGTAGTCTGATACAACGTACAGTCCTACAGTGAACACGTCTGAAGGGTACTCTCTAGCAGGTAGAGTGGAAAGTATCGCCCCCATGTAATGGTGACTTCCGAAGCATCACCCGGCACCCGGCAAAATCCAGGGCACGTCAATGTATTTAACGAACGTAAAACAAACATGGAATTACCCCAGGAAAGAACTGACTGAAGCTGACGAAATGAAATTTCCGCATTGTGGCGATCCATCACTTCCGTCTTATGACCTACGAGGCTCGGAAATAATGAACTGCTGGGCTAAAAGCCAATACTTCGAAATGCTGCAGCTTCCTAATGAGGTCGAGGGAGCAAAATCTCACTAGATGTCTCTGTCGACGTCTGTTGTCAACCCGGAAAGGCTATATTTATCGCTTCTGCCTCAGCTGCAAAGAGAATTAAGTTTCTCCACCACGACCAAGAAAGTGTGGACCACAGTCACATACTATAAGACTAGATCTGACGATTCTGTTCTTAAAAATTTCCATATTACGATAGTAATATTACACATAATAGAACTTTCTATTACTGCAGAAAATTGTCAGATTTCTTCGAATTTATGTGCTTTTAATTTCCACACTGTGATATGCTAAATTCATGAAATATTTTTTGTGTCGCCAAATTACTTTAGGAGACGTTATCTTGTCTCCTGTCCCACAAAACTAAGTGTGATGGGCCAGTAGTAACACACTGGACTCGTATTTGAGAACACAGTGGTTCGAATCCTCTTTCACCCGTTCCGATTCAAGTTTTCTGTGATGAGCGGCTTCGCAACACACTGTCGTTGACGCGAGATGTTTGATCTTTTGGTCTGTATGGTGGCTCCCACTGTGTGCCGAAGCCAAAGAGATACGCCGGAACCACCGCAACCGCAACCAATTGAAACGCAAGAACAGGAAGCGCCTGAGGTGATAGCAAACTGACTGCGGGAGTTGGCAATGTGGGCTACTAGTGTTATTATACGGTACATGAAGTGGGACTGCGGAGTAGTGTGACTGTTTATGACGGTACTTGCAGCAGATAGTTGGTTTCTTCTGTCCAATAATTCGAATTAGCTGTGGATGTTCTAAACCTAGATTCTCAGCGAAACTCTCGCTCATCTACGTGAGAATACTTCAATTTCCAGAAGGGTGTGTGTTGTGGGTAAATGCACTCACCTCAGTGAATTGTAGCATGCAAGCGGTACGTTCTCCAATTATCTACTCTGGACTCTTTAATGTAGACTGTGTTTGTGGTTGGTCAACTCTCCCTGGTCTGTAGACTTCGAAATGCTATTGTGTTCCGAGGATTTTTTCCTTGACCCCTGCTATTGTTGTCTTGGCAAATGAATTAGATCGGATCGCAGCCTTCGTCGTTCCCACTCAGTTCTGGTCATTACAGATACAACTCAGTGGGCAATGGGGTCAGTGCTGATGAACCTCGTTGTTGCTATGGGTCTGATGCGTGATTGAGATACGACCCATTCGTAAAAAGTGGTCTGTTGGCCGAAGCTTTAACCTGATGCTCCCTGTATTAAACGTACTAGTGTACACCTCTGAAATTGTCACAGGAAGTGTACGACAGAGTCACAGTGATCAATTGTTTCCTAAAGAAATTTCCAGAAAATAGAATATTTCATAATGAAATTGAACTCTGATGTATTGAATTTTTTTTCCCCTCTCTCACGTACTTTTGTAACCAGTGTTCGTATTAATGTACCCAAAATTCGGGATTAAGTAAAAACAATCATGGGGATCTTCTTCCATCAAATATCTTGGAAGTGATCTAAAACCTTTATTTGGGATTTAACTAGATGAAGTTGCTATTTGTTTAATTAAATGCACTTATTACACGAATATCTTGAGGTGTTCTCAATTATTCATAAATCTGTTTATTCATTACTTCCACACTCTTGGAATATAGACTATAACGTTGTCGACAGCTGATAGGTCTGTTCTGTTAGGAACAGCTGTGTTCTAACAATGACCATTCTTTGCGTGGACGTCTGTGTTCTCTTTAATGCTGTCTGAGCGATGAGTTTCACAATAACTGCTGCATGAGCATCAGCTTCAGAATCACTTTCATCACGAAAGTCACTTATGTCACTTTCACGATGAGTTTTTCTAACAATGATTCCCGTATGGTATCTTTCGTTAATGAACTGTCGTTCCTACTTGCTATTTTCACGAAAATTAACTTCACACCCAGCAACAGAACAGTTACACAATGTATACTCCAGAATCACAGTGACCCTTCAAAAAATATTTCTGTCAAATTAATTAAACAATAATGTCTCACAACTCCGAACCTCAGTCCTCTACAAGGTTTCATTCAGCTCTGAACTTACATTGGTGGCAGGGGGCTTTGTGTATGCAGTGGCGCATGCAAAATAACAACAAAGGAAGAAGAAACACAGGGTCAGATTCAGTCTGATGTACACTTCTAACGTTAAACTAATCTAAAATTCTGAATCACAAGGGTGGCCTTTAACTTAAACAAGTGCATGTTGTTATTAATTATATGTGACAGGTAATACAAGTTGTGGACGTGAAAAACTACCTGGAGCTCCACATGCTGTCTATTTTGTATAGTGTTATAGTATTTTAAGTTTTTGCTTCATCGAGCCAGTTACACTTTAAAATTCTGATCTAGGAGGATGTTGTTTAAGCCTTGTTCTCCTGCACATGCAAATCATTGCATGGAGTACTAGCAAACCCGACAATGATTCGAAACTGCTCAATATGATTTTGAATTGGATATAAGTCTTCTACTCCTTCTCCCCCTCTCTCTGTTCATCTCCTTATCCTTGTCCACCTCCGCCTCACTCGTTCCCTCCTCTGCCATTCCCTCCTGCTTCCGCTCGCTCAGCATCTCGTCCTCCCGCTCTCACTGTCTACCTCCTCATTCTCCCCCTCTATGTCCATCTCCCGCCCCTCGTTCTCTGCAATGCAACTCTTCCTCTCCCTCTGACCCTGAACCTCGTTGATTGTTATTGCAAATCCAAATCCATAGATTCTATTCATAAGCTGTTAAGCCATAGGTACAACTTTTCTGTTTTCTGTAAAAAACGACTGCTAGAAAGAAAACAATATAAGACATTGTGTGCACATTTGTTGTTTATAAATACATGTTATAGGAAAAGATATGTAGTGGAGACACAATTTTTAGAATTTTTTGAAATGCCCTACTGTGGTAGTTAAAACTGATCACGAGAAAGGAAACAAAACCGCCCGTATTCACAGTACAGCAAAACTCAGCTATGTAACTTGTGTCTCTATGAATGTCTATAAGAGCGTACTGTAAAACTTTGGAATAAAATGGTCAAGAACTTTTCGCGATTTTTGGTAATAGTGTTTCCCTCTGATATAGGTCGAACATTAATAAAATCGGATAACTGCGGGGACGTATTCCTGACAGGAAACGGAGGAAAATCGAGTGTAAGCCAGTGTATGACCTGCAGAGCATGGTACTGGCTGTTGTCTTTTTATCCTTCCCTTGCGTTCATCATAAGTAAGTGTATTATAAGTATGAAAGGGAATACACATTTGACTCCTAGGGTCACACTGGGTGTCCTGAAAGGTTGTGTTCAAGTTGTTTTTCACAAGTATCAGCCAACAGAATGTCCACAAGGCACGCTCGTTTATGCAATAACTTACCTATTTTGATAGTTCACACCATGCTTACTAAATTTAGGCTATTCGGTAAAAAGTATCCGGACATCTACTAGCGGGCATTCATGCGGGAATTATCGACCCTTTGCCTTTAAGACAGCTGAGGACACTTCGTATGAGGTGAATGGAACTCTATAACGGTATGGTGGCTTAGTCTTCCCCAAGAACCGAAAACAGAGAAGGTAGTGAAGATGGATGTTAGAAGTTGGTTAGAAGTCGAGATCCAGAAAGGTGTTCAGTTTGGTTCAGATCGGGACTCAGGGCATGGCAGTCTATTTCAGAAATGCTATTGTTCACTAACTAAAGCCTCACACGTGCTGCTTTATGACAAGGCTGACATGCTGACAAAACCCCCTCTACTGTACGCAGTAGACAGTGTCGTAAGATTTGTCATATATTTCGGCATTTAGCGTTTTCTTAAACGCAGTAAGGGGACCACAAAGTAACCACGAAGATCATTTCTACACCGTAACACACTTGCTCCGTAATTCAGTGCGGGCACTACGCATGACGGGAGGTAAAATTCTTCTGCCATTCGGCAAACACAAACCCTTCTGTCGGATTGCCGCTGTGTATAACGTGATTCACCAGTCCATATCACTCTTTTCCGGTCACGGATTGCCAAAGCGTGATTCATCACCCAACATGATTCTTTTTCGCTGTCCAGTAGCGTCACTCTTCATAACGCCTCAAACGTCGCTTAGCAGTGACTACAGAAATGCGTGATTTCTGAGGAGCTACATGACCATTGCAACCCTTTCTTTTTAACTCCTTTCGCCCAGTCGTTGTGCTAGATGAACTACTGGCACCACTATAAACCTCAAAAGTGATACCAATGGCCCTAATTCACTTGCACAGGAGTTGGTATTCTGAAGACGCTCCGGTGCAACTGCAAAACTGGTAGCAAAAAAATTGGAAATATAGATGGCTGAAGGAATTTTTGATTTGACATTTTATGAAGTGGTCTATTCGTCATTAAACAGGGCTGCTCATATACTTTCGATTAGATAGTGCACACTTATCCCAGTTGTCATTTATTATCCGTAGTTCCCTTATTAGAGATGATAACCGCTTTTTACGTACGCCCATCTATTCTTTGAGACTGCCAATATTGTGTTTAGCAGCAGCTGTGTCTCACTGGCATCAATGGAGATAACGATGTCACTTGGGCGTAAACCGAACGATAACTGAAATTTCAGTGATTGTCATAGCACATCCTGTCTAGTTTCAGTAGTGTAGGAATGGAAAAAGTCCTTCTTACAGAGTGATACTTAGGAAAGATCAACACTTCAATGTTTTCTGAAAACCGAATACAAAAAATCAGTCAGCTGACTTTCGATAAATTTATGCTCTTCTGTACAGATTTTAAAACTGGCTAACAAACACCTTCGGCGTGAACTACTGCTGTCTTCTGCCGGAATGAAGAATTGCGTGTGACTGAGCGGGAAATAAACAATTTGAGAAAGGTATTTGAGTAATGACTGATGTTTCCGTCACGAACTAAATCTCTTTCTTTGAAAAAATCACTAAACATTGGTAAAAACGTACTGTAGTACGTGGTAGTTGCAGCGCTGGCACAAACTTAAGCGAACCCCATAAGACATACACTGAGGTGACGTCTTGGGATGGATCCCAATATCTTGTCTAACTTCATCTTTTCGATGTAGTGCAGCAACTGAACGTGTCATGGCCCCAACAAGTCACTGGAAGTCCCTTCTAGAGGTACCGAGGCATGCTGCCTCCACAGCTGTTCATAATTGCAAAAGTGCTCCCGGTTTAAGATTTTGTCCAAGATATAATCTCTCGATTATGTCCCATAAAAGTTCAATGGGATTAATGCTAGGCGATTTTGGACAAATCATTCGCTCCAACTGATCACAATTATCTTCAAACCAATCGTAAACATTTGTGGCCCGGTGACCTGGTGCATTGTCATCCACAAAAATTCCCTCGTTGGTTGGGAACATGAAGTCTATGAATGGCTGCAGAGGGTCTGCAAGTAGCCGAAAATAAAAATTTCCTGTCACAGATCGCTTCCATGTAATGTAAACATACCAACAGATCTATGGAGCCATCTCGAGTTTCCGCGGTGCCTTGTTGACAACTTGCGTCCATGGATTCGTGGGGTTTGTGCCACACTCGAAACCTACCATCAGCTCTTATCAACAGAAATCTGGACTCATCTGACCAGACTAAGGTTTTCCAGTCATCTGGAATCCAACCGATATGGTCAAGAACGACGTCGTGCTGTTAGCAAAGGAACTCACGTCGGTCGTCTATTGACATAACGCCAAATTTCGTCGCACTAGCCCAGCGGATACGCTCTTTGCATGTCTCACATTGATTTATGCGGATATTTCACACATTTTTGCTTGTCTGTTTGGACTGACAACTCTGCGGAAATGCCGCTGCTCTCGGTCGTTAAGTGAAGGCCGTCGGCCACTGAAATGTCTGTGGTGAGAGGCAACTCCTGAAATTTGGTATTCTCGTTACACCCTTGACAATCAGGATCTATGAGTACGGAATTCACAAATGGAATGTCCCTTGCATCTATCTCCAACTACCATTCCGCATTCAAAATCTCTTAATTCTCGTCTTGCTGCCATAATCACGTCGAAAAGCTTTTCACTTGTATGACCTGAGTACAATGGTTCAAGTGGTTCAAATGGCTCTAAGCGCTATGGGAATTAACATCTGAGGTCATCAGTCCCGTAGATATAGAACTAGCTAATCTAAGGACATTACACACATCCATGCCCGAGGCAGGATTCGAACCAGCGACCCTAGCAGCCGCGTGGTTCCGGACTGAAGCGTCTAGAACCGCTCTGTCGCAGCGACCGGACGTACAAGTGGTAGGTCCGCCAATGCACTGCCATTTTATACCCTGTGGACGCAATTCTACTACCATCTGGTATGTGTGGATATCGCTGTCCCATGACTTGTGTCACCTCATTGTATTGTATAAACGGTATTTTCGTAAGTAAACTGCATTCATACAGCTTTAGTCACACAGCTTGCAGTTCACTTACCCACCATTGTATCAATGTGACCGTTCCATGTTACGTCCGTGTTCGTTTATACATCCATGCATTTGTACGACCTAAACGCCTCCATTTGTGCCTGAACAATCAGGTAGTGAAAGACAGCAACATTTTTCCGTTGTCTCGATCACACGTACCTCTTCACATTTCTCTTTCCGTTCGACAAACAATCTATCGCTGAAACTCTGTGACAGTTCCTGTGCGCCCCATATCTCTATGCGTCGCGGAGCCTTTCCACAATAAACAAGGGGCTTCGCCTCGGTGGCGGCTCCGCAAAGGCGAGCGGCGGCAGCTTGGTGTGGGTGGCTGCGCTGAGCTGCTTCGTCTGTGTCAGGTGTGGGGAAACACGTCGCGCAGCGATTTTTATTCCCCGGAAGCCGAGCTCTCCGCGCCGTTCCTCTGCCGTGCGGCCGCCAAAGCCCAAAGCCCGTCCTCCCGCGTAAACCTGGCATCGCTTGGCAAAATAATCGACCCGGCCGATGCCCTAGCGCCAAAGCCGGCGCGTGCCAGCATTTCTCTCTAGCGCTCCCACTGCATGAAACGAATCTCTTGCAGAACGAAATCTCACAAAAGCATGAATGCTTTCCTATACGTTACCTTGGTGTAGCGAAGTCGTGGGGGAGGAGACGCAGGTGTGGGAGTAGAGGGTAAAAAGAAATTTTCGGAGGAGTGGTTTAATAACGACTATAAATTTAGTCTTGTTATTGTTGTTCTGCTAGTTTTCAGTTCGAAGATTGGTTTGATGCAGCTCAGCTCCCTACTCTAGTTAACTCTACCAGTGCCAACGCATTTTCCGTAATACGTAATGTCAAGGGATGGGAGGGAGCGGCGTGTCTTTATGCCAACCATCCAAAAAATTTTAAAAAGACAAATTCTTTATTTGTAGACAACTTTTATTAACACATCATTTTTAATAAAGTACTAATGTGTAAGTCCTGGAAATGGAAATATCATTTAGCACAATGTTTTAGAATGCCAACGCATGTTCCATAATGTGTAACCAGAGGAGAAAGGTATTTTATTAGGCCTAACACCAT
Organism: Schistocerca cancellata; assembly: GCF_023864275.1. Taxonomy (NCBI): domain Eukaryota; kingdom Metazoa; phylum Arthropoda; class Insecta; order Orthoptera; family Acrididae; genus Schistocerca; species Schistocerca cancellata. The sequence continues at coordinate 253,335,347 of NC_064631.1, forward strand.
AAGAAAAGTTAAAACATCGAGAGCTAGTTCATTGTTACTTACTTTTACTCGACATATACTTTCTATAGATACACAGATGTGTAAGGATGGTTCTGAATTTTAAAATATGAATATGATATTTATTGCGAATAGTCACATTCACTACAAAGACTTATTTTTAGGTTAAGTTTTACTGAAAAGTGTAAAGCAATTCCGGAATTTGTAATAAGAAATCATTAAAATCAATAGATATTTCTTAAAAAAATTAATGTATACCTTAAAGTATGCTACTAGATTACAGTATTTTCAAAAGGTAGGCATACAGCACCCCCCCCCCCTTCGTCCCACGCCTTCCTTTGGCACTGCGAAGCGGAGGTTAACCCTTTAACCCTTTGCAAGCCTCTTCCACCACGCTCAACTACTGAAACCTACACCCATTTCAGCCTGCTTACTGTAGTGTCAAGCTTTGGTTCCCTTTTACAATTTTCATTCCAACACTTCCTTCTGTTACCTTACTTACAATTCCTTAATGCCTCGTTATGTGTTATCTCAACCGAAGACTGAATGAAGGACGTAGTACTGTTGGTTACACTGCTTATTAATGTACCAGCATTTAAAATTTCCAGTGGCTTACTTCGCACTTACATTAACTTTGATGTTGCATTGTTAATCACTTAAATATGTTATCTAGACAAACGTATTCCCGAAATTTCACTATTCTAATACAATTACTTTTAGTGTAACGATTATTTTTCTATCAGTATAGTTTTAGGTGTCCCGATCATCATCATGAAGAACTTGTGATGATGATGATGATGAGATCCCATACTCCAAGGAGCGTAGGGGACGATGTGGGAGACCCGCACCGTTGTACTATGCAAGGTCTTATCTACGATAATTCAGCTTCGAAAATAAATGCGTTACCAGAAGCGCGCAAAAAAATTGAATAAAACTACGTATTACATTCGATTCTATGCCAAATAATTCGCCCAGATATCAAAGTTGAATTAATACTCATTTTAATTGCAGTGACAGATTTCAGTCTTTGCTCTCTATGCATCGAATAATTACTGTACACGCATGGATGGTGCCTTTTTCTTGTAGAAAATGACCCGTTCTATTCACTGCTGCAATCTAATTCATGTATCTCTAACTGTATTTAAAATATACGTTAAACTACGCAACATTATGAATAACTAATTAAAATTTACATTGTAACTTAATATTCTTACAATCTGAATGTTGTAGGTGGAAACATGTACGTTCAAGAACACATACTGTCATGCTGATTGTGTAACTGTTTCGCTTTATTAATTATGCTTGATTAATTATACGTTCCATTTAACTGCCTTTCATTGATTGAGTATGAGTGAAGTCGAGGATTTAAATGGCTCAGTTGACGTTTATCGATGAATGCTATAAACTGATGAGTCGGTATGGTCTATGGATATAACACCAGTGAACGACGCCACCAGGGAAGCGTTGTGCATTGCGGAGAGGTTTGATACCGATATTCCGAGACAGAACATTCCGAAAGGTTTGAGAACATGTTACTTCCTCCAACATAAGTCCATGGAAGTAACCACAAAGAGAAAAATCGGGACATTTGAGGGTCTGAATCTGAATTACTTCCGAAACCGACGTCTTGATTCTCTTTAAGTGGCGTCAACATAGGACGAACTGATTTCCATTGGCTGCCGTCTAATTCTTCCGTAGCGTTCGTGTTGATTCCATAAGCCATCAACAGGGCCATAACATTTCTCTTCCCATTTTACACAAGGTTAGGACTATCTACAAGCAGAAGGTTTGGTTAAAAATGTTTGGCTTTTGGATATTTTCATAATGTATGTGCAGTACAATCAGAGTTGCATTTGAAACTTACGGGCCAATTAAAACAATGTACTAAACCGAGACTCGAACTCGGAATCTTTGCCTTTGTCTTTCACAGAAGAGCTTCTGTGATATTTGGAAGGTAGGAGACAAGGCACTACCGGAAGAAAAGCTGTGTGGACGGGTCGCGAATCGAGTCTGAGTAGTTAAGTCGGTGGAGCACTTGCCCGCGAAAGGCAAAAGTCCCGAGAGCTCGAGTCTCGGTCCGGACACAGTTTTAATCTACCAGAAAGTTTCACATCAGCGCACTCTCCGCTGCAGAGTGAAAATTTCATTTAAGAAAGTGACATTTGTCAAGCATAAGTAACAAAATTATATAGGTGGGAAACTTGTAGCAAATACGATACGATATAATACTGCAGTGCCTGTACTATTCGGAATTACGATGAAATCTTCGTTAGGACATGTGTGGCCGAAGGAACGTTGCATCGTAATTCAGTATAGTACAGGCACTGTAATATCGTATCTGTCTGCCGGCATTGGGCAAGCGATTTTCAAGTAAAAGGTCTCCCCTGTACGGGTATACATATAACGGATGTGCGAATACAGGTTGTACACACTTGGTTGACGACATGTGGAAGTTTGGGTCTGGCCGTGAGTCGTAGTCTTGTAGCCAAACATCCGTGACTTTTACATATAGAACATAAATTAATTTTGTTTTTCGCCCTTTTAAAATAAGAAGTGTTTGAAAATGTGAATTTTAGTTATATGCTAATATTTTTTAAAGATATTACCTAATACGAGAGGCTTCAAAAAAATAAGCCACAAACGTTGAAGCGTTACTGTTAGTAAACTGCATTCAAAATTTTATGTGCCAGTGTTCTTTTTGTGTCATTCGATTGACTGTCGTGGCACTGTGTGCCCAACAAGAATGTTACTAATTTTAATACTCAAGACGTATGGCCTTTATACACTCCTGGAAATTGAAATAAGAACACCGTGAATTCATTGTCCCAGGAAGGGGAAACTTTATTGACACATTCCTGGGGTCAGACACATCACATGATCACACTGACAGAACCACAGGCACATAGACACAGGCAACAGAGCATGCACAATGTCGGCACCAGTACAGTGTATATCCACCTTTCGCAGCAATGCAGGCTGCTATTCTCCCATGGAGACGATCGTAGAGATGCTCGATGTAGTCCTGTGGAACGGCTTGCCATGCCATTTCCACCTGGCGCCTCAGTTGGACCAGCGTTCGTGCTGGACGTGCAGACCGCGTGAGACGACGCTTCATCCAGTCCCAAACATGCTCAATGGGGGACAGATCAGGAGATCTTGCTGGCCAGGGTAGTTGACTTACACCTTCTAGAGCACGTTGGGTGGCACGGGATACATGCGGACGTGCATTGTCCTGTTGGAACAGCAAGTTCCCTTGCCGGTCTAGGAATGGTAGAACGATGGGTTCGATGACGGTTTGGATGTACCGTGCACTATTCAGTGTCCCCTCGACGATCACCAGTGGTGTACGGCCAGTGTAGGAGATCGCTCCCCACACCATGATGCCGGGTGTTGGCCCTGTGTGCCTCGGTCGTATGCAGTCCTGATTGTGGCGCTCACCTGCACGGCGCCAAACACGCATACGACCATCATTGGCACCAAGGCAGAAGCGACTCTCATCGCTGAAGACGAAACGTCTCCATTCGTCCCTCCATTCACGCCTGTCGCGACACCACTGGAGGCGGGCTGCACGATGTTGGGGCGTGAGCGGAAGACGGCCTAACGGTGTGCGGGACCGTAGCCCAGCTTCATGGAGACGGTTGCGAATGGTCCTCGCCGATACCCCAGGAGCAACAGTGTCCCTAATTTGCTGGGAAGTGGCGGTGCGGTCCCCTACGGCACTGCGTAGGATCCTACGGTCTTGGCGTGCATCCGTGCGTCGCTGCGGTCCGGTCCCAGGTCGACGGGCACGTGCACCTTCCGCCGACCACTGGCGACAACATCGATGTACTGTGGAGACCTCACGCCCCACGTGTTGAGCAATTCGGCGGTACGTCCACCCGGCCTCCCGCATGCCCACTATACGCCCTCGCTCAAAGTCCGTCAACTGCACATACGGTTCACGTCCACGCTGTCGCGGCATGCTACCAGTGTTAAAGACTGCGATGGAGCTCCGTATGCCACGGCAAACTGGCTGACACTGACGGCGGCGGTGCACAAATGCTGCGCAGCTAGCGCCATTCGACGGCCAACACCGCGGTTCCTGGTGTGTCCGCTGTGCCGTGCGTGTGATCATTGCTTGTACAGCCCTCTCGCAGTGTCCGGAGCAAGTATGGTGGGTCTGACACACCGGTGTCAATGTGTTCTTTTTTCCATTTCCAGGAGTGTATATGAGAATGGACCCACCTTTCTCTTATTTTAATAATTAAACTTTCCATTTTCTAACTATATCATTCCATGAGTATGTGCTGGCATGCAGTGTGAATGTGGTTGGTTATAAAAAGGTAAGGGACTAACCAAAGATAGAGGAAGAGTGGTGGGTTTGCAGAGTATATCCTGAGGGGAGAGCTAAGCAAAGAGATTGCCTTGGGGCTTCGTAAAGATAGTCAGAGTCGTGAGCAGATTGTGTAAGATGGCTATAGCCAATAGCAGACCACAAACTATTTTACATTCCGGGCAACTTAAGCTGGTGAAAGGCACGATGTTAGGGACTCCGCTCACAACTGTCAGAACGGCTGTTTATTAAAACACGACCGGTTTCGCGGCTTCAAGTCGCATCATCAGGTGAACAATGTTAAACAATCTTAGGCATACTCACTGCTCCTAATTAAAAGTTAGTATTCAGAGAACAGCGCACGAACGACGAAAATAGACTCTCTTTTTCGTTCGTGCGAGCCGCTTCTGTCTTGCCCTACACTAAGGTACCATGCTGTCATACTGATGCAAGCAAATTTTAAAGAATGGGGCACTTCTTCTTTACCTTTCACTCTCCAAATATTGATGATATCCTCTGAATAGTAGCTTTTGACAAGGAACGATGGGTATGCCTATGATTTTTTTTTTTAACATTGTTCACCTGATTCTGTGGCTTAAAGCCGCGAAACCGGTCGTGTTTTAATAAACAACAAGTGTACCAGCAGTGAGCGGAGTTCTTCCTAACATCATGCCAACAGGAGACGTCCCTCTGCAAGTAGTCCGAACCGAAGAAACGTTGTCTGCGGAAGCCTCCGTTCTTGGACACTGTTAGATGAACTGACTTGGCGTGCCGACGCTGTTGTGGAGCTACGGTGAATAAAAGGTATTAAAATGAGTTTTATCACCGTCGATATTGTTCATAACGTGTCATATAGAGTCAGTGTTGTCATTGAAGTTTTAGACGACTGTTTAATTATCATAATTTTGATGGTGTAGTGTAAGTGGCAAATTGTGGGTGTGCCCTTTGACAATGGATGTTGGTGATCAGCGATGCACTTCGTTTTGTGACTATTATGAGAAATTTGTTCATGTGATCGAATGTATCGGGCTGTTGTATTCTTACTATAGTTTTTTAGGATCAAGTTGAATTTCATGGAAGTTTCTTTGTACCGTGGCTATGAGCATATGTTCACGCCAATTCTGTGAGTAGAGATCAACAATTAGAAATTCAAAGTTATGCTGGTGATAAATTTTGTTAAATATTGGTATAATTAAATAGATTTTCCCGGCGTAATAAAAAATCCTATTAAATGTTTGCTGAAGGAAATACAAGCCGGACCGGATTTTTTTATTCCGTTATTTTATGAATGAATTCAGATGTCAATTTTCTTGCAGGGTGACAGAATGATTTTGATGGCCCTCAGCCACAGCTTGCATAATAACTCGGTAATTTTCGGTGAGTTGCCTTTGCGAATGCTAACGGACCCGTATGTTCCTGCCATTGTGTGTTGCCTATAGCTTTTGGTGAACACCATGCCAAGAGAGAATGTTACATAACCACATACTGCAAACTGTATTTTAGAATAAGAAAACAAGAAAAAAGTAAATGATCCCATATTGCTATCGATTTAACCAGATAATAACTTCCTTTTCTCATTAAATGCAAATTGTTTTCAACCTCATGAAAATAACGATTTGAAAGATCTAGTAAATGATTGCAGGACGAATAATTGAAGTCTTAATGGAACAGAAGTCAATAGCAACTTAACGATGGTTATGAAAAAAAAAACCCGCTAACTATCCTCTCCTATTAATGTGTTGGTTCGAGGTATAGTTCGTATTATCCCCTTCATTGTAAAATTTATTACAGTTTTGGGCTCCATGTAGAACCAGTGAACATGTAGTTAAAGTCGGGCCACCATTATCAGTCAAAATCACTCTATGAAGAATGTCAACCTTCAGCAAGACATTAAGATTTGCATAGTAATTAGCAGAGAATAGTTAAAGGTATAAGCCGAAGATGATGAAGCTTGGATACAGAGAAAAAAAGAGACGGAGTGACACGGTAATTGCAATTCAGTCTCGTTGACCCCCTCCCCATCCGCCTCCCCGCGAAGACCAGTATGTATCAAGGTTGCACGACACTGTGGGAGGATATCGGTGCGTCAGCTGGACACGTACTCCAAATTAAGTGGGACATATGATTATTATGGCCAAAATGCCAACTACACACACTTACGTTCACCGTGAAATTCTCACGGTATATGGAACAAATGCAATGTCACTTTCAGCCGTAATGAAATCGTACGAACAACTTGGCCGAGGCCACAATGATGTGTGTCATGCTGACAAGGGAAGATGGCGATTAACATCGACCACAGACAGCAGTGCACAGGCAATCGAGGACTGAATGGCAGCAACAACAGATTTTCCGGCGATGAGGACGTTGACACAGCGGATCTAGAATGGTTCCACGACAAATGAGTGGATTTCTCTCACCTACAAACTGAAAAATTAAATTTTTATTCATGGCTGTCAGTCAGCAGCTGCGAAACACATTTTAAGAATAGAAATAATCAGTCGTCAGCTGCATGAATTTTTATAAATTTAAAATAAGTTCGGCAGCAGACGTCTGTTTATTTCCATTCTGAAAACTGAACAATTTGTAGAACGCTCTGATCGTAGTTTACTGGGACTTGGTGAACATGTTGATATACAGTGTCATGTATGTTGTCACCTTGAAGTATAGTGCAGCATTTAATAAAAATTTCTTGGCCTGGCGTAATAAGGTGTAACATACTTTTTGAAGTCCTCTCGTACGTAAACGTACTCAGGGGTAATCGTCTGAGAAAGACTGGAAACCATTGCCTCGCATCCTATAGGGAATGTATAGCTGTTAATCATTGATAAGTAGCGCCTCCTCGTGCGTGTTCTACCAAGTCTCGGAAAGTTAACACACTGTCAGGGTATTGTGTTAAGTGGCATGATGGCTGGTCAACGTGATTCTGATACGGATTTTATAAAATAAACAAACATGCTTCAAGAAAAACTAAATCATTTGTTTCTAGTTGGGCAAGGAGTCTAAAATTATGAAATGCAAATGCAAACTGTGAATGCAGTAGCATAAGAGCTATGCAATTTGCTGGAAACATACGAATAGTTGATCCAGACCGGGACTCGAATCCGGATTATCCGCTTGTCGCGAGCGTTAACCATACCCACTTCGGCTGTCTGGGCACATTTCCTCGACTGATCCATATCTCCATGCGTCCCAAAGTCAGTTGCCTACAGTGCTAGCACAATTATGTGACTGCCTCACAGGGAGAGGCTTACTTATTTTTCTCACCTGGTTGCCTTCGCTTTGGTATGAAATACGTTAGCGAAGTTTCTGCATTTGACAGTGTCCTTGCAGTCGGTGCGATGTTGCTTCAGACATGCATTGCGTCGAACTATACCGTCACTATGAAACAGAGACACTGGATTTCATGACTGGTTGTCGCTTCAACAGTCAACTCCCCACACAGGCTGCTGGATCAGGCTACTGTGCACATGTCCCTGCAATACTAGATTCAGCTTTGTACTGCTAGCTCATTCCTTGCGAGCAGTCTTTCGTTAGTAATTATGATTTGCAGTTCCCTTGCGTCTCTTGCAAAATCACAAAGTGCTCCCTGCCGCCGTTGGATATGCAGCTGCAGCAGCAAGTCGTATACTCTTAGCTCACTTATTTGTTACATAGTTTAATTCTTAATTTCTTTGCGTGTTTTTGGTGCTTGCATTGTTTAATTCATAAATTCTGGCGTATTATAGTATTTGAGAGTGTAGCATCGCGTTTTAGTACCTGAATAGTGTAAAATCGCGTAGTCTCCTTCCGCCGCCGAGCAGTGTGTCAGCAGTGCGCAAGTAGCAGCATTACTGCATCTATTAGGCAATCTTGTATTTTAATAACCGTTTGTGCTCTGTGTAGGTTAGTTCAGACGCTTTTTGCACAACAGTTCTAGCATGGATGGGGACTGCAACTGCTGTGTTCGGATGCAGGCTGAGTTGACATCCCTTCGCTCCCAGCTTCAGGCAGTGTTGCCTTTGGTCACTCAGCTTGAGGCTGTTGCCAATGGGCATCACTGTGGGGCTCCGGATGGGGGTTTGTCGGGGACGGCCAGCTCGTCCCACGCATCGCCCGATCGGACTACGACTGTGGCTGCCCGGGATACTGCCCTCATTGAGGCTGATCCCTCACCTGTGGTAGAGTGGGAGGTTGTCTCGAGGTGTGGCAGTGGGCGAAAGACATTCCGGAGGGCTGAACGGAAGGCCTCTCCAGTTTGTCTGACGAACCAGTTTCAGGCTTTGTCTCAGGCTGATACTGATCTTCGGCCGGACATGACTGCTTGTCCTGTTCCAGAGGTTGCCCCTCAGTCTGCAAGACCCAGGCGGTCGCAGAGGGTGGGCATACTGGTAGTTGGGAGCTCCAACGTCAGGCGTGTAATGGGGCCCCTTAGGGATATGGCAGCAAGACAGGGGAAAAAACCAATGTGCACTCCGTGTGCATACCGGGGGGGAGTCATTCCAGATGTGGAAAGGATCCTTCCAGATGCCATGAAGGGTACAGGGTGCACCCATCTGCAGGTGGTCGCTCATGTCGGCATCAATGATGTGTGTCGCTATGGATCGGAGGAAATCCTCTCTGGCTTCCAGCGGCTATCTGATTTGGTGAAGACTGCCTGTCTCGCTAGCGGGATGAAAGCACAGCTCACCATCTGCATCATTGTTGACAGGACTGACTGCGGACCTTTGGTACAGAGCCGAGTGGAGGGTCTGAATCAGAGGCTGAGACGGTTCTGCGACCGTGTGGGCTGCAGATTCCTCGACTTACGCCATAGGGTGGTGGGGTTTCGGGTTATCTGGATAGGTCAGGAGTCAACTACACGCAGCAAGCGGCTACGCGGGTAGCAGGGGTTGTGTGGCGGGAACTGGGCGGTTTTTTAGGTTAGAAGGCCTCGGGCAAGTACAGAAAGGGCAACAGCCTCAAAGGGTGCGGGGCAAAGTCAGGACATGCGGGTACCAAGCAGCAATCGGTATTGTAATTGTAAACTGTCGAAGCTGCATTGGTAGAGTACTGGAACTTCAAGCACCGAAGCTGAAATCGTTATAGGTACAGAAAGCTGGCTGAAGCCAGATATAAATTCTGCCGAAATTTTTACAAGGGCACAGACGGTTTAGAAAGGATAGATTGCATGCAACCGGTGGTGGCGTGTTTGTCGCTGTTAGTTGTAGTTTATCCTGTAGTGAAGTAGAAGTGGATAGTTCCTGTGAATTATTATGGGTGGAGGTTACACTCAACAACCGAGCTAGGTTAATAGTTGGCTCCTTTTACCGACCTCCCGACGCAGCAGCATTAGTGGCAGAACAACTGAGAGAAAATTTTGAATACATTTCACACAAATTTTCTCAACATGCTATAGTCTTAGGTGGAGATTTCAATTTACCAGATATAGACTGGAACACTCAGATGTTTAGGACGGTGGTAGGGACAAAGCGCCGAGTGACATTATACTGAGTGCACTATCCGAAAATTACCTCGAGCAATTAAACAGAGAACCGACTCGTGGAGATAACATCTTGGACCTACTGATAAGAAACAGACCAAACTTTTACGACTCTGTAAGTGTAGAACAGGGAATCAGTGATCATAAGGCCGTTGCAGCATCCCTGAATATGGAAGTAAATAGGAATATAAAAAAAGGGAGGAAGGTTTATCTGTTTAGCAAGAGTAATGGAAGGCAGATTTCAGACTACCTAACAGATCAAAACGAAAATTTCTGTTCCGACACTGACAATGTTGAGTGTTTATGGAAAAAGTTCAAGGAAATCGTAAAATGCGTTTTAGACAGGTACGTACCGAGTAAAGCTGTGAGGGACGGGAAAAACCCACCATGGTTCAACAACAAAGTTAGGAAACTACTGCGAAAGCAAAGAGAGCTTCACTGCAAGTTTAAACGCAGCCAAAACCTCTCAGACAAACAGAAGCTAAACGATGTCAAAGTTACCGTAAGGAGGGCTATGCGTGAAGCGTTCGGTGAATTCGAAAGTAAAATTCTATGTACCGACTTGACAGAAAATCCTAGGAAGTTCTGGTCTTACGTTAAATCAGTAAGTGGCTCGAAACAGCGTCAGACACTCCGGGATGATGATGGCATTGAAACAGAGGATGACACGCGTAAAGCTGAAATACTAAACACCTTTTTCCAATGCTGTTTCACAGAGGAAGACCGCACTGCAGTTCCTTCTCTACGAGCTTCGCACAAACGAAAAAATGGCTGACATCGAAATAAGTGTCCAAGGAATAGAAAAGTAACTGAAATCACTCAACAGAGGAAAGTCCACTGGACCTGACGGGACACCAATTCGATTCCACACAGAGTACGCGAAAGAACTTGCCCCCCCTTCTAACGGCCGTGTACCGCACCTCTCTAGAGAAACGGAAGGTTCCAAATGATTGGAAAAGAGCACAGGTAGTCCCAGTCTTCAAGAAGGGTCGTCGAGCAGATGCACAAAACTGTAGACCTATATCTCTGACCTAATGGACATCGAGCACATGGTTGGCTGTACTCACTCTAGAATGAAGTGGCTACATACTGAGGTCCCTCACTCTGTTGCAAAGTAGAGCATCCATGGGAGATGATGCACATACACTTGCCTCTGAACCACTGCCAGACACTCCTGAATTCGTATCTACAGGAACTGCACAACAATATGGAACGGACCAGAATATGGAAACACTGCTATAAATGCTTGCTTGATTATAAATTCGGATGCTTTCCAGCTCTGCAGGTAGCGCTTGTGTATCTGATAACGGGCAGCATATGTACAATGTTCTCAATTTGTTGCAAGTGTCTTTCGTGGTCGGAATACTGTGTACTTGTGAGTGCATTATGCCGAAGTACGCTGAATGCGAGGGAGGGAAAATTATTGTTCCTCATGTTGTTGGTCTTTCCGTAAGCAAAGTAGTTGTAGCATTGGGTATTTCAAGAGGCACTGTATCAAAGACATATGCCACACGGGGGAGAGCGGAGCTAGACGTTACCGAGGTAAGTTGTTCCGATTGAAATAACTCCGCGAGGGAAAGAGATATGAATATGAAGTAAACACGTCGTGAAATGAAACGCCACAGCGCACCGACGGCAGTGATCGTAAACAGACTAGTGGTCCCCGGAACTTCGGAATGACAGCACGTGCGTCGCTGCTTCACGTAAGTAAAATTTTCCTTGTTTGGTATTTTTGATCTATCTCACAAATTTTAACGAGTAGCCTGTAGTGTTTCAGTGTTTTATTGTAAGGACTTATCTACTATTTTGGTACGCAATGCGTAAATTACCTATGTTTCGTAACGTAACCTATATCTTGCTTTTATTTCAACATATATGATTGCGGCTATATGTTCCGTTCTTCAGGGACACGTTGTGACCTCGGAACATCTTTTCCCAATTGATATGTACCACAAATGGAACATAAATATCGTTATTTTTTCTTTTGTTGTATCAGGACGTATACCCGAAAAACAACACGAGGTTCTGTGTCACAGGAGTTGATGCAAAATGCATCAGATGCAGTTCTCAACAATGGCAGGAAAATATAAACTGTTGCCAACAAATTAGATATCTGTCATATGATTTTATACAGATTTGTCTAAAAGCTATGATCTGGGGTAGAAAATATCGCAAATTGGTTACAAAAAAGTAAGATTGGTCTTTACTAAAGAACAGGAAGCTAAGTTAGCAGAATACCTGTTGCAATGTACTTCAATTTTCTGTGGTCTTCTGCCAGAAGATGTAAAATAGTTAGCGTGCGAATGTGCACTGAAATTCAGTGCTTGCTGTATTCCACCATCGTGTCACGAAAATAAAAAAGCTGTACCAGACTGGCTGACTGGTTTCTTAAAATACATCCTCACCTGTCAGTAAGAACTCCAGAGAAAACGACTGCCAGAAGGCGACATCATTTAACAAACACAACGTTACCGAATATTTTACAAAGCTGAGCCCAGTGTTTGATAAATATAAATTTCCATCTTTAATAATACACAATTTAGATGAAACAGGTTTTATCACAGTGCTAAAGCCAAGAAAGGAATGAAGCAAGTTGGAGCTATAGTGTCTGCTGAACAAGGGACATTGGTTACAGTGGAACTTGCAGTACAAGCATTAGGTCATGCATTTCCTCACGTGATTATTTTCCCAAGACTGAAAAAAATGGCTCTGAGCACTATGGGACTCAACATCTTAGGTCATAAGTCCCCTAGAACTTAGAACTACTTAAACCTAACTACCCTAAGGACATCACACACACTCATGCCCGAGGCAGGATTCGAACCTGCGACCGTAGCAGTCCCGTGGTTCCGGACTGCAGCGCCAGAACCGCTAGACCACCGCGGCCGGCCCCAAGACTGAAATGGTTCAAATAGCTCTGAGCACTATGCGACTTAACTTCTGAGGTCATCAGTCCCCCTGAACTTAGAACTACTTAAACCTAATTAACCTTAGGACATCACACTCATCCATGCCCGAGGCAGGATTCGAACCTGCGACCGTAGCGGTCGCGCGGTTCCAGACTGAAGCGCCTAGAACCGCTCGGTCACACAGGCCGGCAAGGATTTTTTTTATTAAAGGCAGTCCACCGGAATCTACCGGCGCAGGAAACAGTTCAGGATGGATGACTGCTACGTAGTCCATGAAATATATGGATCATTCTATGAAACATACTAAACCATCACCTGTAGATACGATTTTGTTGTTGCTCGATAATCACCAATCTCGTACTGATATCAGTGTAGTGGAATAAGCGAAATCTAACTCCATTATAATGCTGTCATTCCCGCCTCATTGTACACAACCCTTACAGCCATTGTATGCTGGAGTCAATGCACCTTTCAAAAGGTATTGCGCAAAGGCTCACGATAATTACCTACGCAATAATCGTAGCAAGAGAATGTCGATATATGAGATCCAAGAAATTGTTAGATATGCACCACCTCGTGCAGTGACTCCCATAAACGTAATGACCTCTTTTAGAAAAGCTGGCATTTGGCCTTATAATCACAACGTTTATACAGAAAACGACTACGCTCCATTGTGTGGTATAGATCGCCCTTTAGCTTTAGTAAACGCATCAAATGTGACTTCAAGCATTTCACATGACATCATCACCAATAGGTTGCAAGCAGTATCAGAGACTGTTACTAGCAAAGACGTTAATGCATCAGAAATTGTAAACAATAGTACAGATACAAGATAATCGTTGATGCGCCAGGGCCATCAGGGGTTGTTAATCTTCTGGTGTCATAGAAGAAAAACTCGGAGATGAAGCCCCTTTCTCTCCAGAAGCAGTAGGCCTTTTCCGAAGGCACCGCCAAGGATTGTAACAAACAAGAGACATCTTATAAAATCCGCTATTTTAACCGATACTCCAGTAAAACGTACCTTAGCAGAAGAGCAAACATGAAAAGGAAAGTGAAGATCAAGAATGAAACCGTGAGAAAAAATAAAGGGAAAAGGAAAGGTAAAACAACACAATGGAAAAGGAAAAGGCGAAGGGAAGGGGAAGTCTGTTAAATGACAGGTTTTACAAACGAGTAGTGAAAGGTCTGAGAATATAGAGGACAATTAAGAGTATTATTGTCTAGTGTGCTGGGAAGTTACTCTAATTCACGTTCTGGGGAAGAATGGGTTCAGTATCAAGAATGTAAGAACTGGGCTAAATCCAGATGTAGGCAGGATCAAGCCTTTTAAACCTACCTATGCACGAACTGTGATTGTGATATATTTTCTGATGATTCATTATAAGTATGTATGTTTCCTGCCTATGACGGCAATATGATAGATATTTTCAGCCTAAAACAAGGCCAATATGTTTGAAGACTGAATTATCAAAACTGAGTAGGTACAAGGTATTTGATAAGCTATTAATCACTAAAGCGTTAATAACTGTTTATGTACGAATTGCGGCGCGGAGTGGCCACGCGGTTTGAGGCGCCTTGTCACGGATTGAGTGGCCACTCCCACCGGAGTTTCGAGTCCTCCCTCGGGCATGGGTGCGTGTGTGTGTTGTTGTTAGTTTAAGATAGGTTAAGTAATGTGTATGTCTAGCGACCGATGACCTCAGCAGTTTAGTGCCTTAGGAATTCACACATATTTCAACATTTTCAAGTACGAATTATAGTTTCTTGTTATATAACATACGTATGTTTACCCGATCATTCGTACGACGATGTTGATTATTGCTTTAATAAACGGACATTGTTTAATCATTTACTGTCTTTTATTTCACAGGTAATAGAGTTTACAATTATGGTAACATATTACCCCAGCTTGTTAACAGTTTGGTCCAAGTCGGGGTAAGTTGTTATTTTACGACTGTAGACATTAAAACATTATTACTAAAATAATCTCACAGAAAATGACCCAAATAACTGTCTTAACATCAGAGTTACATACTTAAGTTAACTTTGATTGCATCGCATGACTACTGAAATCAAGCATTTTTAACGAATTTTTAGGTTAAATAAAAATCGGAACTTGTAGCCCCGCTCTTCCCTGCAGGGTAAGCGGAAAATCATTTGCTAAGGCATAACGCGGACTAAAATATGTGTTAGAACAAGACGGACGGTCATGGGAGATGACTGTGACAAAAAATTAGGGGAAGACAGCTGAAAAAGCCATTACAGAACTAATTATCGCTCTTGCAAAGCCTGTCAGCACAAAAACAACGAGAACAGGGCTCCAGAATCGCAGAGCTGCAGGACAAGGTGAAATTCCAAAACAACTCATTAGCGATACAAATGTCATTAACGGGAAAACGTGGTGCGGAAGCCATAACACCTGGATTGTGAAGCAATGGCTGAACGGCATTTCGTCGGATGAATCTTGTTGGACACTGTTTTCATCTCCTGGCCTAGTTTACGTCCCATCAGTGAAAAAGAGCAGTATTCAGTGATGAACTGGGCAAGGTAACATGACTGCCAAGGATTTTGTGATCATTTGGTTGATCAGGACAATCCCATAGTGTAATATTTGTTACTTGTCTGCCTCCGTAGCTGCGTGGTCTGCGCAAATGACTGCCATAATAGGGGCCTCGTTTTGATTCCCGACCAGGTTGGAGATTCTTTCTACTTGGGGATGGGTGCTGTCCTTATTATCATTTTATCGTCATCGACGCGTAAGTCGACGAAATGGCGTAAACTAAAAGGAGCTGTACTGCGTGGCTGAATAACACTAGAACGGGTCTCCCGGCCAATAATGCAATACGACCACTTCATGTTTGTTCCATAGTGGTGATGCTATGTTCCACGATAGTTCCCCTGTTCACAGAACTCACATCGACCAGCACTGGTTTTGTGAGCACGCGCATGAATGTTCACATCTTACCTGGCCACAACACTCACCTGATCTCAATATCATTGGGCCTTTGTGGCCTAATTTGAACAGAATGATACGTGACTGATATCCATCTCCATAATCGTTACTTGAACTTGCTGCTGCTGTACAGGAATAATAATATTCCCTTGAAAATCTCAAATGACTTGTATTTATCCGTTTCCAAACTTCTGTTTGTTGTTTTAAATGCCAGCGGTTTCTCTGAACCATGTTAGGGATGGTCAAACACGCCGTGCATGTAGGCGCTCTAAAATGCAGCTCTGGAGTGAAGTGTGAAGAGGAGTGACTTGACAACTGTTATTTTTCATTTCGAGTAGCCACTAGTTGTAGCTACTTCAGTGTGTTGAGCCGATGATACATAGAAACATGTTTTCAACGCTTCGAGATTGCCGGCAGAGAGTTTTTGGATCTTCCATGCGTGTCGATTTCGATGACACCTTGAGCAGTAAGTCTGGCGCTGTTCCTTGCCCCCAGTTTGGCGCTAAAACGGTGTCGTGGAAGATCTGGATGCAGAAGCTAAGTCAGAATTATGTTAGTCAATCAAAGCTATCCAAACACACATATGTAATGCCGGAATTACCGCCATATGTCACCAGAGTAGAAAAGGAGGCGGAGAATATTGTGTTGTCGGTATAGAAGCAGTACCAGCGGACGTGGTCGGTCAGAAGCGCTCAGTCACTTCGAACGTGAACTGGTCATTGGGTTTCACCTGAGTAACAGATTTATCGCGTATATTTGAAACGTTGTGAAGCAGATCAAGCCGACTTTTGGTGCTGTCACTGTCAAGTGGAAACCTCAGGGAAGAACCACAGCTAAATCAAGACCAGGCTGACCTAAAGTAATGACGGGCAGGATGTTCGATGTGAAAAAGCAGAAGAAATCACTTGTGAGCTCAAAAGTGCTTCCTGCAGTACAGCCAGCACAAGGATTGTATCCAGGAGGATAAAAACAATGGGTTATAATGGTCGACGAACTCCTCATAAACCATACTGTATTCCTACAGTCTATTTTAAACTACGCTTGAGGTGGTATAAAGACCGACACTGATGGTCTTCGGATGAATGGAAACGCTATGCTACGCTATGTGGCAACCGATGTAATCCCTTGCGTTTGACGAATGCCTGGATAACGTAACTGCCACCACGTGTAGCGCTAACAATGCATTGTGGAGTTGATGGTGTTACGGATACAGCGCTGTTTTTCGTGATTACGGTGTGACCCCTTTACTGCGTTTAAAGAACGCTAAATTGCAGGAGGATATGGACACATTTACACCTCAGTGTACTGCATACAGTAGAGCAACAGTTCTAAATCGATGATCATTTGTATCGGCATGACTTTGTAACCTGTCATAAAGCACCATCTGAGAGCCAGTGGTTTGTGGATAATAACATTCCGAATACTGACTCGCCTACCTAGACAGCGAACTGAACACAATGGAACACCGTTGGGATGAGAGACAACGTCGACTTCACTCCAGACAACGCTCGTTTCTCTAGATTTAGGTCTTGAGGAAGAATGGGGTGACATTTCTCCACAGACTGTCATGTAATTGAAAGAGTCCCCAGCATATGGTTCAAATGGCTCTAAGCACGATCGGACTTAACACCTGAGGTCATCAGTCCTCTAGACTTAGAACTACTTAAACCTAATTAACTTAAGGACATCACAAACATTCATGCCCGAGGCAGTATTCGAACCTGCGACCGTAGCAGCAGCGCAGTTCCAGACTGAAGCACCTAAAACCGCTCGGCGCAGCAGAAAGATGAATGTCGGACACACCTAGTGTTAATTTACACTAACAGCTGTTCGGTTATTTTTGATATACTCTACATTGTCTCCTGAGTTACAAACTGTGGGCTTCTGTACACTGGTAGGCATCATACCACTTCATTATCAGTGTGATAACTGGATCTTATGTAATGAATTGTATAGCTACTATTGCTTTGAAAATATTCCCACAAATAGTGTTCTGTGCTGTTCTTTCCAGTCGCTAGGAGAGGACCGAATAACTGAAAGCGCCTCGTAGTCCTTTACAATCTAAGTCCTAGATCATAAATTATTTACAGAACACTGGAAAGACCGGTAGAAGCCGACGTCACAAAATATTTCCTTGGGTTTCGGAGAAATCTAATATCGTGGGAAGCTATACTGACAATAAGACTTATGTTTGGAGTTAGGCTGAAATAGGAAACTCTACATTTGTAGTATTTGTAGATTTAGAGAAAACATTTTATGATGCTGACTGAAATATTCTCTTAGAAATTCTGAAGGTAGCAGGGATTATATGCAGGGAATGAAAGTGACATACAGCTTATACAGAAACCAGATTGCAGTTTTAAGAATAGATCGACATAAAAACGAAGCAGCAATTGAGAAGAGAATACAGCAGGTTTATACTGTATAGTATTCAATGTATACATTCAGTAAACTGGAGAGGTAACCAAGGTGAAATCGGAAAATGAAATTTCAGGCAGCAGAAATAAAAACTTTGGGTTAATTCTGTGATAGAATATACAAGATTCAGTTTATCAGCTGAACCGAATGGGGTGTGACGAGAAAGGAAATGGTGAGTATCCACAAAAGTAAAGCGAGACAATGGAATGTCGTCCAAATAATCAGGCGATGCTGAGTGAGTTCGATTAGGTAATGAGACATTAGATGTAGTATATGAGTTCTGGTACAGAGACGGCAAAATACTCGTAACTGACGATGGCCAAAGTAGGGAGGATATAAAAAGAAGACGGCCAATACCGAGTACCAACTATAAATTTAAGTTTTAGGAAGTCTTTTCCGAAAGAATTTGTCTGAAGTGTGTCTCCGTGTGCAAGTGAGACGTGTGCGACTCACAGTTAAGAGAATCGAAGACTTTTTGAGATTATGCCTGAGATATTCAAGAGACTCCTGGAAGAAGCATCATGTATTTACCACCACTTAAATTCGTTGGATTATTGTTTCGGGACGAAGTTACAAGGTATTAAAACCCACACACGCACGAACTTCATTTTAATGTATTTCTGAACACACTTTTATTTGCATCCTTCATTCCGGAATCTCCAGTAACTGCGGCATTTTTTTTTCCTCATCTGCTTTCGTAAAATCAACAAACAAATTTTCTGTGTTATATCCTTCGCATTCTTTAGTTTTCATTACCACAAATTCAGTCGTCGGTAAAAAGTTGTGCTGAAACCTATCAGGCTATTAACAGTAAAAAGTATGGAAATTGTTGTTTATTGGTAAATTATTAACATAACGTCACCTTTATATTCCACTGTTTTTCTAGCTCGAGCAGGTGAATTTATTTTTCTATGCTTCTAGTGAAAAGCGTAAATTATTTCAAGAACATATTAAAGTTTCAATCACTGTAGTGAGTCGTAAATTTACAATATAATTGTTCTCGTGAAAATTGTCATAAGAAGACGAAAGGACTTTGCCATATTATAAAGTATAGACACGAGCTACAGACATTTTAAGGGAGGCCTCGCACCCCATACTTATTGCAGCATTTTGCTGAAGATTGAACTCTTGTCAGCTTGTCAGTGCACTAGCGAGATCCCTCTGAGAAAGGAAATCCCATTACTGCTGAAGTGCCTTCAGTTCATTCAGCTAAGAGAACGCAGCCAGGCTTTACGCCACAAACACAGCACCTGCTGCACAATAAGGAGTTCTCTCATGTGTGAATTCAGCAAGTACTTTGTCGTGGGACGACAAGAGACACACGGAAGCTTCTTGTGTGTCGTTTGCTACACAGCGTTATCTCAGAGGATGGGCGCATGAAGCCTATGCACGACCATGTTAAAGCCCAATACAGAGTCTGGATTGTCATATTATATCGAATATGAAGTCAGGTGTAACCAGGGACATTCTTGAATGTATGCTGGATGAATTAATGTAGCACATCCCTTCACAAAAGGATGTGTAATGAATTTCGCTGCAAAGATCCTGTGATCTCTTATGAGAGCGTACAAAATTTATAATCTTCTTTCCATACACGGATTTCTAATCGTCAGTCTCCATTTGCTGATTCTCTAACTACAAACAAACGGAAGATACTTTCGACCTTACAAAATTAATATGAAACGCTCGTGTATTTCATGGTCCTGTTTTCCTGTAGTGTTGTCTTCGACTTGGGATACATTTAAGCTTTGTAGCAAATATGGGACCCGCTGGATAGACACACATGCTTCCAGGCCCCTAATAGAATCCATGCAGCTTATTACTGACGAGGGCCGGTTTCTAAGTATTTTACCATATCCGACTAAATGAATACCAGGCTGGAACCTATGTCTCGCCTGTTACATGATTCTCAAACTTTTCGAAAACGTTTACACATCTTGACATCGGATAACAATAAACTCAGACAGGTGCGGTATTCAACATTCGGCCATTATTGTAAAATGATATTTTGAAGAATATGAAACATGCTATTGTCTACAATCCAGAATAACTTTGTGGAAATAGACTCTTACCAGAAAAGCCTAAAATTTGCGGCCAGAATTGGTTAAACAGATGCGGAAAATAGTTGGGGTAGCATACAGGAAGTTAACTGGGAACTTGAATTATGTGATCCGTGTGATAACGAGTGAGGTGAGGCCAAAATCTCAAAACTGCTTTGCAAGTCTAGTATATGAAATATATTCGTGCTTAGCAAAAACTGGCACAAGTATTGCAGACATAAAGGTCTAAGTTTTCTAAATGTGTTCGATGCTCACTTATACACTACATTATTCCTTACATTTGAATAATATGGTAGTGAAAATATAAAAGCACCATCAGTTTTGCAATATTTAATTAATTTCAATCTTTCGATGAGTTCGAGGTAGTGTCCATCAGTTTCGACATTTAATTTCGGAACAATTTTTTACAAGCAACGTCAGGATAATATCTACCCATCCCAACAACTTTTCCTTTTACATTTCCTTGTAGAACGAGTTTAGCTCATCGTGAAAATCTTAGCATTATTTCCAATAGTACTTTTCAGCTACTGTAAGGGGTCTTTAACACACCTCCATTTTCTGTCTGTTCTTTTTAGTGGATTTCTTCTTACCCCTCGTTTTTAATAATCTCCTCTAACTCAACATTTCAAATGTCTCCATTTTCTTCCTCACCGATTTTCCTGTCAGTGTTTGAATCCCATACACCGCATACATTGCTACGCTTCTGATGGCAAAAGTTAAAAATTTATTCGAGTTTGCAATTTTAGCGTTATTGCTAGTTCATCTTCTAATTTAATTAATGCTCTGAAAAGCTGCATTACTCAAAACTCGTGTTAAGATAGGGCTTGCTTACTCACATGTGGCAGCACACCACAGTATAATCACACGTTTTCAGTTTATTGCAGTAGTTTACATCACAGTTTTAACTTGACACAAAGTTTTAAAACATTAATTTGCTCTTCTTTTCTCTCTGAATCGTCTCATTCGTCTTAAAATCTATCTTCATTTCAAAGACTTGATCAGTTCCTCATAAGTCTTCCCCATTTCATCTTTGTGTTTTTGTTCTGGCTGATGAAATTCAGGCAACTTTGACAAGAGTTGCCATCGTTTCAATCATCCCAAGACGAATTCCGTTAAATGTGTCTGATAAGCAACTTTCTATGGCATCTACTTGTACCTTCCCATTCAGAACGGGACGAACACTATAAATCGGCTAAAATTACTGTGTCGATAGCCTAAACATTTGACCACAATTGTTTATACTATTTTCATTCTATTTCTCATATACATACCAATAATGACAACCATATGGTAGTGACTATCATCAGATTTTCTAGATTTCCGACAACATTCATACATTTGACATATCTTGCTCTGAATCGTGCTCATTCTTTCTTCGCCCTATAATCTAAGTCAATCACGGACCGTGGCAGTCAGGATAGCCAGTCGGGGCTATATAATCGCTAGTATTCATGGTAATCATGATAATGTAATCAATACTGTGTATAATGTGGATGAGCATTTTGCAACTCTAATTGACTTCTTTTCTTTAACTACTCGTTCCTACGCCGTTGATATTTGGCGTTTTTCCGTCTTTGAGATCTCATCAGCAAGAGGTTCAACATTAAGAACTTATTTCAATAGTGGTAAAAGTCCATTACCACCACTTTTCTGTCTATACTGCTTCTGAAATTAACGAGCCAAACAAACAGAAATAAAGATTCATCTCTAGCAAGAAGCCATATGCTTGAATATTTGTGGTATCTCAGCTGCAGATTTTTCAGCGCTCATTTAACTTTAGAACTCTGTTTATCAATATGAACAAAAATGGACTCGTACCACTAATGAAAAAAGCCCTTTGTGTATCCGGTTGTCTGTTGCTGTCTTTTGATAAATTGCTTTCGTGCAATGAGTACGACTTTTGATTCCAAAAATCTATAGCTGCTACGGAACACTCTTTATATGTTTATATGTTTTGAGCTTAAAGTCTGCGTTATTTTTCTAAGAGTTAGTAAATATTAACTTTCAAGAACTTAACTTACGATTCAGTCTCAACAGGTTTAGATATTCGTTATTTTTTGGCAAACTTTAATACATATTAGTTAAAAACAATATATACTCATACATTACAAAGAGCCCTGCCCGCAATTTCATATTGAAAATGATGCTTAGCAAGGTGTTAATTTATGAAATAAAAATGCAACGAACACGAATACAGTGTAGCAGACAATCGTTTAGTACGAAACATTTGTCTGATAGTAGAGTCTGCGAGTTGTAATTCAGATGTCTACAAGACAGGGTACATGAAGTATGTTATGAGTTTGCTCAACAAAAGTAAAAAGTGTGTTACGAGACCTGTTGATAAAATTAAAAGTTTGGTAGGAGGCGTGATTTTATAAATGGACGGACATCTTACGAATATACACTCTGCCGGAACTATTACAAATTAGTTTTCGTTTAAATTTGTGGTATTTTAAATCAAATAACTGTGAACCGAAAGAGGATGTGTATAAATACAATGCTAGACGTAAACATATTTCTATATGATAAACGTTAATGAAATGTTCGAAAATCAGGAACGATATTTTCGGAATTCGCTATAAATCAAATGTATTATGAGCTCGGAAATTTGCTGATGTTTTTCTTCATGTTTCTCTTTACGAGTCAGACATCTGTCACATTGAATGGTATTCTCCATTAGACATACTAAAATGTGTGTTCCTATGAATACGTTATTCATTGGATATGGATAAAAAAACATACATAGGAAGTAATGGTAAATCCTAGGAAAGCCACGTTCGCATAATAATAATAATAATAGCAGTAATACACAATACGCACAAGATCTGCATCTCAAATCCACTGTAATTATTACGGAACGCTAATGTGTTGCCAGCTGGTGTGGCCGAACGGTTCTATGCACTTCAGTCTGGAACTGCGCGATCGCTACGAGCGCAGGTTCGAATCCTCCCTTGGGCATGGACGTGTGTGATGTCCTTAGGGTGGTTAGGTTTAAGTAGTTTTGAGTTCTAGGGGACTGATGGCCTCAGAAGTTAAGTCCCATAGTGCTGAGAGCCATTTTTGCTAATGTGTTACCAAAACCAAAGGAAGATTCGGATTAGTCAGATATTAATAGATGGTTAAGACATAATGATTTAGACTTTATATTATTTTTTACCACCATGTTAGAAGAAATGACCAGAAAGTGCCGCAGTCTACAATCAGATTTCATAGTTGATCAAGCACTGAAATTAAACAAAAATAATATTAAGATTTCTGTTTTCTGTTGCCTTCTTTGACGAATGAGACTCCGTGAATGTACGACAAAAGTATGTGAAGTCTTATTCAGTCTGGTGCCAGATTCCAATCAGGCTTTATTCTAAGCCACCTTCATTAAAAATCTTTCATGAAAGTTAGGTAATTATGAATTGATATTCGCAAAAAATTTGCATTTTTGTGTGCGATATACAATTAGAAATAAGAAGACGCGGATTTTTCATAAAAATGACAATTAGGTATGTGTTAATTAGCATGTACTTGATGAATTTTATGTTTAAATGACATACGTATTCGAATTGAGCAAGAATAAAAACGAAAAAAATATAGTAATAGAAACGAGTCAGAGATCAGGGAACCAGTAACTACGTCTCGAGCAGTATTGATTGTTTCCCATCTTTACGTATTTTGCACTTCACATAAATGTTCGTAGAACAAGCGCCTTTGATGCAACACCAGCCAGTGGAACACAGGACCCTTACGTATCAAGGAAGCATTCTACCACAGAGGCATACAACCTGTCGAAACAAGTCGTCCTTACATCACTTTATTAAAGATGCTCGGAAAACCTCAAAGTCGGTTGTCTCGAGGATTTTGAGAGTCGCTTTCAGAGGTTTGGGCGCTCCATGATTGAGCTGCGAACTTTAAGTACAAAAAATTACGAAAAGCGGATGCGTGTGGTCTTATTGTCGGTGTCATATTCATTGCTGCATGCATACTATAATGGTCTGCTGTTTTAAATTTCTCAGATAGTTACATTATGCTGCACCTTAATGTAAAGCTAAGGTTGCGCAACTGGGTTCTGACAGGTGGTATTTTACTAAGGTATTTGGAGATGAGAACAGTATAGAGTCTCTTCTTTAATGAAATGCTTGTTTTCATTACGTAGATTAACTAGGAGAAGTTCAGGGATGAAATAGTCTCCACAGATCATGGATTTTAATTAGCAGTTTACACGGACAAATAGCTCTTGTTTCTTTAGAATGGCAACAAACGTATCTGGACGGCCTTGTGTTATGCGGATTTGACCACAAGATGTCACGAAGCGGTTACCCGACTGTATTAAATGAGACGAGGAGTATTGTGATGTGATCAGAGATGTAGTAATAGCAAATAGGGCAGACACGAAAGCTCGTTGACTTTGAATATAGTATAATTATTCGATGTCACCAGAGTAACTGGTTTATCAGGGACATCTCAACTCTTTTGAGGTGGCCCAAGTCAGCTGTTTCTGATGTGAGTGTGATGTACAAACGCGAAGGTGGCCCAAGTCAGCTGTTTCTGATGTGATTGTGAAGTACAAACGCGAAGGAACAAATACAGCTAACTGATGGACATAGACCAACGAGAACTGTGGCGAATGCTTGTAAAATATAATGCGAAATCAGCGAAGAGAATCACTTAAGAGTTTCAAAGTTCCACAAGTAGTGCAGATAACACTGTGACTATACACAAGGGGCTAAGAAGAATAGGGTACAATTCTCAAGCCGCAGCTCATTTGCCATTCATTTCTGTAGTCGGTGCTAACCAATACTTGAGGTAGCGTAAAGAGCAACGCCATTGAACAGTGGGTAAATGGAAACGAGCGATTTAGCATGATGAATCACGCTGTACCCTGTGGCATCCGAAGAACGATTTGGATTTACCGAATGCCTAGAGAACGTTACTTGCTATCATGTATAGTGCCAACAGCAAAGTGTGGAGTATGCCGAGCAACGGTTTGGGTGCTTCTTGTTATTAGGGTTGTTCCTCTTATTGCGCTTAACAGATTTCTAAATCCGGAAGGATATGACCATATTTTACAGAACTGTTAAAAATCTTTCTAACACCAAGATAGCATAAATACTTTTTATTTTCAACTACCGTTTTGAAAAACGTGTTCACTGTGAGTTGGGGCCTCACGCCAAGTTATCGTGTTAGTGGATAAAATGTAGTAACTTATAAAAAAATTTGTCGGTAATAAAACATTTATAGTCGCTAAGCACTTTGTGTACTTGGCCTTGTAAGTATATGCAGCGCTCACACGTGATTGTTACATCACAAAAACCTCAGTGTACAATAAAATGCACAGAAGCACATCTGTTTACGTTACCTTCACGTGTTTCATTAATTACTGATCCACCTAGAACGGCGTATATGGTGCCACATACGGTACACCGTTTAATGTGGATCAGCAATTAATGGAACATCTGAAGCTAACGTAAATATATGTGTTACTGTGCCAATTATTGTATATTGAGATATTCATGACGCAACAATCAGTTGTAAGCGCTACATGTCCTGACATGCCCATTTACACGTAGTGCTTTGTTGCCGTGAATGTTTTATTACTCACAAGCCTTCGTGTAAGTTGCTACATTTTCTCCTCGAACATGACAATTTAGCGAGAGGTGCTAACTCACTGGAACACGTTTTATAACCAAAATTCTCAAGACTTGAAGGTGACATCAAAGTCAATTGAAACCGGTAGTTGAAAATAAAGACATATTTATGCGATCTTGGCTTTAGAACGTAAAGCAGGCTCTCTTTCACATTTCTCAACATTAGAAACTTCATATTTAGTACATTGTGTACAGTGGAGGATCAGTTCAGGAACGTTGACTATATCAGGTGACAAAGCACACTGTCACAGAGCAGCATCTGTGAGGCATTAGTTTGTGGGAAGTAACATTCCTCAAATGGACTGGCCTGCCACAACTTCTGGTCTGAACCCTCTGGTATGGCTTTGGACTGGGATACAACGTCGACTTCGCTTCAGACCCTAGCATCCAACAAAGCAGCCCCCTCTGGTTTCGGCTGTCGAGGAAAATTGTGCTGCCGTCTCTCCACAGACATTGGTAAACTCGTTCAGAGTGTCCACAGCATAGCTGAGGCCGTGATAAGAGCCAAGTATGGACACAACCCATATTAATGTCCCCTAATAGGCATTTGGCTATTATGAGGAGATAGTGGATATCACTTTTTCAGGGAATGTTAAATATGTTATCCTCATAATCTTAAAGCCATCATACTTTATTACTGAAGTTTATTCTAGAGACGATAGTGAAAATGCAGCTGTCCAGCGTTAAGGGATGGTTGCTAACTCGTTCACATTACAGAGGAGTTCTCAGTGACCGGATATGAAAGTCATTAACTTTCATTTAGTCATTAACTTTCATTTTCTACGAATGTTAACTCTTATTTTAAAAGATTTTAGTTTTTGATCACGAATTGGAGAATTTTATACTCATCGTCTCTACAGCCGAAGTTTGCATCTCGTGTCACGACTTTCTTATAAGATCCATTCTCGTCATCTTTCTTCGGTGGCGACGCTGCTACAAAGGACCTTCGCTCATGCCATTCCATACTCTCTCTCTCTGTCGCTTAACGACGTATTGTGTGTTTAAAAGAGTATTGGAGTGCTATATGCAAAAGTTATGCAAGCTATTCTCGAGTCCCGTGTGCTGCTCTTCTATATGATTTGCCTAATATTTTGGTGAGAGCACTCTCAAGTAATTCCTTCAGTATCGTCTGTGATATCGTGTGACAATCCTTGTGCCACTAGCGTCGGAAATATTTTCCTAGTTGTAAGGCAGCCAATTCAGGCTTTACAACGGGGCACCCTTGTCTAGAACTCTTGGTTTTGGTGGACCTTGTGCTCCTTGTTTTCTTGTCTACCTCAGTTTCGTCTAGTTATCGAATCAATAAAGCTAGGGCGACTGCCTGTGATCTAAAATTTATGTTTTGACTATTAAGGATAAGCAAGCCGGGGTGGCCGAGCGGTTCTAGGCACTGCAGTCTGGAACCGCGCGACCGCTACGATCGCAGGTTCGAATCCTGCCCCGAGCATGGATGTGTGTGATGTCCTTAGGTTCGTTAGGTTTAAATAGTTCTAAGTTCTAGGGGACTGAGGGCCTCTGAAGTTAAGCCCCATAGTGCTCAGAGTGATTTGAACCATTTATTAACGGTAATTACGTTGCCGGATACATACTGGTTACCTTCCTGTTGACGACCTACGCTGGAAACGGAGTTGTGGCTGGTGATTTTCCTAGCTGTATTTCTCACAGCATTACGACGGATCTGAGACGTAAACAAGGACATTCGGTGTACCACAGAGTAAATTTTTTGTGTAATCACGATCAGTCAGAAGCTTTGGTTGTGTGATGAACTCATAACTACACAGAACTTGTAAATGACGATTTTCGCTCAAATGAAGGGAACTTCAACCCTGTTCCGGTATACAGGACACAGTATATACAGGTGGAGCTGAATAAGTAAATATTAAGCTACAGCAGCAGATAAATAACAGCTATCAAGCACCAGCTTAATGAGTAGCGGATTCCTTTGTAATCTTTTCGATTAAATATAGCTGGCATTAGCATAACAGTATCAGGCAATATAGCAACAGACAATTAATGATATATTATACAGATTAAACTTGTACGATTCTTATCTTGCGTTAATGTATGCTTCAACTGATTCCAGTACTGTGAAGGAATGTACGAAGTGCGATGAATGTTTGATTGATCGAATCACTGACCCTACTTTGGAATCACTGATAGGTGTGTATATAAAGGGCTGAATAATCACATTATCTGACCTAGCTGTTGTCTTCAGGAAGGTACCATCGTTCGACGATCGTAAAGAACGACTTAGAATGATTGTCTCATGATGTTATCAATAGTATCTCTCTTTAAAAGCGGGACAAATTCGAGGTATAGGAAAAAGGGAGGTAACTCCGCGATCAGTTTCTGAAGACCACGCGATAGACGACCGACCACGGTGTCTTTCAACAAATACAAAATATTGTCCTTAATAATAAATCTGACGATATCCTTTTAAGCGATTGAGGACATATTTCTGGAGCCCGTTGCAATGTTTGAGGATTTAAGTGCAACACTAAGAAACGATACCATTTCGGTGGGACATTCGATAGCCGGCCGCTATGACCGAGCGGTTCTAGGGGCTTCAGTTCAGAACCGCGCTGCTGCTGCGGTCGCAAGTTCGAATCCTGCCTCGGGCATGGATATGTATGATGTCTTTAACTTAGGTATCTAGGGGACTGATGATCTCAGATATTAAGTCCCATAGTGCTTAGAGCCATTTGAAGCATATTTCTACATTTTATATTAACACCGTGGAAAGCGAGTAGAAACATATGTGGTAGAAGGTATCTGTTAAAGAGCAGATCATCAGTAAATGTAACATCATGGAATTTCCACTATGTCTAGTATATGGGTCCTGTGTTTAAAATCACTATCACTACGGCAGCAGGCATCCGGAGACGTCTGTACGGCGCATACGAAAGTGTAACATGAACCTTCAGGCAACGAAAATTTGGTTGTTGCGGACTGAAACGACCTAAAAAAAAAATGGGAGATAGGAGTTTAAGGTCACGTTGAGAGCGCAGTCATTAGAGAGGGAGTACAAGCTCTGATTACGGGCCATGTCCTTTTTAAAGGAACCACCCCGTCTTTTGCATGGAGCGGTTGATGAAAATAACGGAAAATCTATATCTGAATAACCGGGGAGCGATCTGAAACGCTCTTCGCGCAAATGTGCGTTCAGTGTGCTAACCACTGCACCATCTCCCTCGATGGGACGCAGTAGTTATTACAAAACACCACCGGGTGCGTGCAGATAAATGCTTACCATTACCCACCACAAAAAAAAAAACAAGGCTGTCGGTCGAGATACGTGACCATCTAGTTAGATCACAGTTTAACAGAACTGTACACCAACGCTCGAACCCCTCGACGGGAGTCAAACTATGTTTTTGGAGTCACTGAAATAAGTAATAGGAATTTAGCCTAGTTTACTTAATTCCTTACCCAAAACCTGTGACACGTAAATAATAAACAGGAAAATGGAAATACAAAGGAAAAAGAGATGCTCTGCAAAAAATTGTTTAAAACAATAAAACTACTTTACAAGTAATTGTTTGTTTTTTCTTTGCATAGACTATAAAACATACAAATATTATAACGCCTTCAAAGTATTCGATAATTCATTATAGACTCAAATAAGTGAAATACCGGGACAGAAGGACCAAGTTGGGACAAAAGGTAACTAATGTACCGTTTCTTCGAAACCCAAGTAGGAGCAACGAAAACGGAGGATGAAGGAAAAGAGTTTCGAGCTATGATGGGTCTGAAGATTACAGCTTATCGTCATTGTCGATTAAGCTTTGCTCCCAAAACTGATTAAAGACTATCAGGGATACGAAGTACATTAATAAAGTACGCAGCTGACATTGTTGTTTCGGCCGAAACCGAGGAAGGCATTGTCAGCATACAGAGAGCAAAATAAATGCCAAGCATATAGAACGGTAAGACAGTGTCGAAAGAATAAAACAAAGTTGTACAAGCTGTGTGAAAGAGTTCGGTGGGTGAATCGTAAGGATGACGACACAACAAAAAGTCAGGAAAAGATTCGACAAAACAGCTTACTTTACAATAAAAGAGCCTAACTGGTTTGATGCTGCCTGCCACAAAGTCCTCTCTTGTGACAACCTCTACATCCCAGATTAGAACTTGCAAGTTACGTCCTCAATTATTTGCCGAATGTATTCCAATATCTATCTTCGTCTACAGTTTTTACCTTCTACAGCTTCTTCTAGTACCGTGAAGTCATTCCGTGATGTCTCAACAGATGTCCTATCATACTGTCCCTTCTTCTTGTCAGTGGTTTCCATGCATTCCTTTATTCACCAAGTCTCCCGAGAACCTCGTCATTTATTATTTATCAGTCCACCAAATTTTCTTAATTATCCTGTAGCAGCACATCCCTAATAATTCATTTCTACACTCCTGGAAATGGAAAAAAGAACACATTGACACCGGTGTGTCAGACCCACCATACTTGCTCCGGACACTGCGAGAGGGCTGTGCAAGCAATGATCACACGCACGGCACAGCGGACACACCAGGAACCGCGGTGTTGGCCGTCGAATGGCGCTAGCTGCGCAGCATTTGTGCACCGCCGCCGTCAGTGTCAGCCAGTTTGCCGTGGCATACGGAGCTCCATCGCAGTCTTTAACACTGGTGGCATGCCGCGACAGCGTGGACGTGAACCGTATGTGCAGTTGACGGACTTTGAGCGAGGGCGTATAGTGGGCATGCTGGAGGCCGGGTGGACGTACCGCCGAATTGCTCAACACGTGGGGCGTGAGGTCTCCACAGTACATCGATGTTGTCGCCAGTGGTCGGCGGAAGGTGCACGTGCCCGTCGACCTGGGACCGGACCGCAGCGACGCACGGATGCACGCCAAGACCGTAGGATCCCACGCAGTGCCGTAGGGGACCGCACCGCCACTTCCCAGCAAATTAGGGACACTGTTGCTCCTGGGGTATCGGCGAGGACCATTCGCAACCGTCTCCATGAAGCTGGGCTACGGTCCCGCACACCGTTAGGCCGTCTTCCGCTCACGCCCCAACATCGTGCAGCCCGCCTCCAGTGGTGTCGCGACAGGCGTGAATGGAGGGACGAATGGAGACGTGTCGTCTTCAGCGATGAGAGTCGTTTCTGCCTTGGTGCCAATGATGGTCGTATGCGTGTTTGGCGCCGTGCAGGTGAGCGCCACAATCAGGACTACATACGACCGAGGCACACAGGGCCAACACCCGGCATCATGGTGTGGGGAGCGATCTCCTACACTGGCCGTACACCACTGGTGATCGTCGAGGGGACACTGAATAGTGCACGGTACATCCAAACCGTCATCGAACCCATCGTTCTACCATTCCTAGACCGGCAAGGGAACTTGCTGTTCCAACAGGACAATGCACGTCCGCATGTATCCCGTGCCACCCAACGTACTCTAGAAGGTGTAAGTCAACTACCCTGGCCAGCAAGATCTCCGGATCTGTCCCCCATTGAGCATGTTTGGGACTGGATGAAGCGTCGTCTCACGCGGTCTGCACGTCCAGCACGAACGCTGGTCCAACTGAGGCGCCAGGTGGAAATGGCATGGCAAGCCGTTCCACAGGACTACATCCAGCATATCTACGATCGTCTCCATGGGAGAATAGCAGCCTGCATTGCTGCGAAAGGTGGATATACACTGTACTAGTGCCGACATTGTGCATGCTCTCTCTGTTGCCTGTGTCTATGTGCCTGTGGTTCTGTCAGTGTGATCATGTGATGTATCTGACCCCAGGAATGTGTCAATAAAGTTTCCCCTTCCTGGGACAATGAATTCACGGTGTTCTTATTTCAATTTCCAGGAGTGTATTCTTTTGCGGTTTCCCCACTGTCCATGTTCTATTTCCATGCAATACTGTGCTCCAAATGTACACTACTTGCCATTAAAATTGCTACACCACGAAGATGACGTGCTACAGACTCGCAATTTAACTGACAGGAAGAAGATGCTGTGATATGCATATGATTATCTTTTCAGAGCATTCACACAAGGTTGGCGCCGGTGGCGACACCTACAACGTGCTGACATGAGGAAAGTTTCCAACCGATTTCTCATACGCAAACAGCAGTTGACCGGCGTTGCCTGGTGAAACGTTGTTGTGATGCCTCATGTAAGGAGGAGAAATGCGTATCATCACGTTTTCGACTTTGATAAAGGTCGGATTGTAGCCTATCGCGATTGCGGTTTATCGTATCGCGACATTGCTGCTCGCGTTGGTCGAGATCCAATGACTGTTAGCAGAATATGGAATTGGTGGGTTCAGGAGGGTTATACGGAACGCCGTGCTGGATCCCAACGGCCTCGTATCTCTAGCAGTCGAGATGACAGGCATCTTATCCGCTTTGCTGTAACGGATCGTGAAGCCACGCCTGGATCCCTGAGTCAACAGATGGGGACGTCTGCAATACAACAACCATCTGCACGAACAGTTCGACGACGTTTCCAGCAGCATGGACTATCAGCTCGGAGACCATGGTTACGGTTACCCTTGATGCTGTATCACAGATAGGAGATACTGCGATGGTGTACACAAAGATGAACCTGGGTGCACGAATGGCAAAACGTCATTTTTTGGGATGAATCCAGGTTCTGTTTACAGCATCATAATGGTCGCATCCGTGTTTGGCGACATCGCGGTGAACGCACATTTGAAGCGTGTATTCGTCATCGCCTGGCGTATTATACTGCGTGATGGTATGGGGTGCCGTTTGTTACACGTCTCTGTCACCTCTTGTTCGCATTGACGGCGCTTTGAACAGTGGACGTTACATTTCAGATTTGTTACGACCCGTGGCTCTACCCTTCATTCGATCCCAGCGAAACCCTACATTTCAGCAGGATAATTCACGACCGTATGTTATAGGTCCTTTACGGGCCTTTCTGGTCACAGAAAATGTTCGACCTCTGCCCTGGCCAGCACATTCTCCAGATCTATCACCAATTGAAAACGTCTGGTCAATGGTGGCCGAGCAACTGGCTCGCCTCAATACGCCAGTCACTACTCTTGATGAACTGTGGTATCGTGTTGAAGCTGCATGGGCAGCTGTACCTGTACACGCCAATCAGGCTCTGTTTGACTCAATGCCCAGGCGTATCAAGATCTTTATTACGGCCAGAGGCGGTTGCTCTGGGTACTGATTTCTCAGGATCTATGCACCCAAATTGCGTGAAAAGGTAATCACATCTGCATTTCTTCATCGTGTAGCAATCTTAGTGGCCTGTAGTGTACATTCTCAGAAATTCCTTCCACAAATTAAGGTATATGTTTGATAATAGTTGATATCCCTTGGCCAGGAGTGCCCTTTTTGCCTATGCTAGTCTGCTTTTGATGTCCTCCTTGCTCCGTTCATCATGAGTTGTTTTGCTGCCTAGGTAGGAAAATTGCTTATCTTCATCCACTTTGTGATCACCAGTCCTTATGTTAAGCCCCTCGTTGTTGTAATTTCTGCTACTTCTCATTGCTTTCGACTTTCTGCGATTACTCTCAATCTATATTCTCTACTCATTAGACTGTTCATTCCATTCGACATTTCTTTTTCACTTCCACTATCATCAGCGAATCTTATCATCCTTTCATATTGAACTTTAATTCCGCTGTCCAGTCTTTCTTTTAGTTCCGTCATTGCTTCTTCGATGTATAGATTGAACGGTAGGGGCGATGGACTACATCTCTGCTTTACACCCTTTTTAATCTGAGCACTACGGTCCTCGTCTTCCACTTTCATTATTCCCTCTTCGATATATCCCGTCTTTCCATATAGCTTACTCTAAGGTTTCTCAGTATTTAGAACATCTTGCACTAAATCACACTGTCAAACGCTTTCTTCAGGTTGACAAATCCTTGCTTCCATTACCACCCGCAGCGTTAGAGCTGCATATTTGTCTTCTTTACGTACTGAGTTATCTGTTCAGTACCCACATATACTTTATCTATTCACCTTCTGTCAGCGAAGACGTCACGTATATCTGAACTATCGTTTTCTGTGTTGGTTTACTGTCGATTCTGATGAGAGCAACTCTTGTCACTGAACTGTTTACAATAGCCATCCCACTATCCTATTTTGCTACTCATAACGAATCCTACTCCCGATATGCCATTCTCTGCTTCTGTTGATATTACCCTGTACTTCTCATCTGACCAAAGTCCTTGTCTCATTTCCATTTCACTTCACTGACCTCCAGAGTATCCTGATTGAACTTAAGCATTTACCTTTTGAGATTATTTAGCTTCGCTGTAACGCTCAAACCCCTCATATTCCACGCACTGTCTCGTAGAACGTTATCCTTTCGTTGGTTATTCAGTCTTTTCTCATGGTCCCTCCCCCTCGGCAATTCCCTCCCAAAGACCCGAAGGGTGGAGTAGTCCGTTATCTTTTGCGAGTGCAGAGATTATTATGACACTTTTTCAAATAAAAACCACAAGTCTCTTGGATGCACATTATGCGTGTTTACTGCAGTAATTTCCACTGTCTTCCGACCCTCATACCGTTGATCATGGTTGATTCTTATGCCTATAGGGCAGTTTCCCACCCCAAGGGCAAAAGAGTTTCCTGAATTTCTGTCCGATCCACCGCCCTCCATAACTAGACTTTTGATTGAATGAGGAAAGTCTGCGGCTGCCACTGTCGATGATTTCGATACCGGCTCCTAGGACGTTTTGACTTCTAATAAAGGACCCCAACCTCGACCACGGATATAGGAAGTACGGGAATGAGGGTACAGTCTATGACAACTGACATCTGAACAAAAATAAAAAGATGACTATTTATTGTGCGACCAGAAATGAAGACACTATCAGCATTTGATATCTGATACCACAAAATAAAGAAAATAGAGAGAGAGGTAAGACTGAACATGTGGACATAGATGCTAGGCATAACAATAAAGGAATTGTAGACTATGAACAAAACTCTCACCAAAGGAAGCGATAAATTGTGGGAATATCTGCTATGGCATCCAGGAATAGTTAATTTGTCTTTGGAAGCCACAATAAACAGCGAAAAGCTTAGGAAGAATAAAACGCAAAAACATCAGTGTGGGGTATTCTGGAGTGTAGGTACTCTATGTGATTGAAAGTGTCCGGACACATAGCTCAAAATGACTTGGAAAGTTAGTGGCGCCCTCCACCGGTTATGCTGGAATTCAATATGGTGTTGGCCCATCCTTAGCCTTGATGACAGCTTCCACGCTCGCAGGCATACATTCAATCAGGTGCTGGAAGGTTTCTTGGGGAATTTCAGCCCATTCTTCACAGAGTGCTGCACTGAGGAGAGGCATCGAAGTCAGTCGGTGAGGACTGGCACGATGTCGGCGTTCCAAAACATCGCAAAAGTGTTCTGCAGGATTCAAATCAGGACTCTGTGCAGGCCAGTCCATTACAGGGATGTTATTGTCGTGTAACCACTCTGCCACAGGCCGTGCATTATGATCAGGTGCTCGATCGTGTTGAAAGATTCAAACGCCATCCCCAAATTACTCTTCAATAGTGAGAAGCAAGAAGGTGCTTAAAACATCAAAGTATTCCTGTGGTGTGATAGTGCTACGCAAAACAACAAGGAGTGCAAGCCCTGTCCATGAACAAAACGACCACGCCATGGCACCACAGCCATCCGAATGTTACTGCTGGTACTAGACTTGTTGGCAGATCACGTTCACCGGGAATTCGCCATACCCACAGCCTAACATCGGATCACCACATTGTGTACCGGGGCTCGTCACTCCACACAAAGGTTTTCCACTGTTCAATCGTCCATGATATGACTGAGTTCATGCGTAATCTAATACAGAGATATGTAAATAGGTTGAATACGGCGCTGCGATCGGCAACGTCTGTTTAACACAACGAGTGTCTGGCACAGTTTTTAGATCGGTTACTACTGCTACGATGGCAGGTTATCCAGATTTAAATGAGTTGGAACGTAGTGTTATAGTCGACGCACGAGCGATGGGATACAGCATCTCCGAGATAGAGATGAAGTAGAGATTTTTCCATACGACCGTTTCACGAGTGTACCGTGAATATCACAAATCTTGTAAAAAATCAAATCTCCGACATCGCTGCGGCCGGAAAAATATCCTGCAGAAGGGGACCAAGGACGACTGAAGAGAATCATTCAAAGTGACAGAAGTGCAACCCTTCCGAAAATTGTTACAGAGTTCATTGGTGGGCCGTCAACAAGTGTCAGCGTGCAAACCAATCAACGAAGCATCATAGAGATGGGCTTTGAAGCCGAAGGCCCACTGGTGTGGCCTTGGTGACTGCACGACACAAAGCTTTACACCGAGCCTGGGCGCGTCAGTACCGACATTGGACTGTTGATGACTCAAAACATGCTATGTCGGACGAGTCTAGTTTCAAATTTTATCGAGCGGAAGGACGTGTACCAATATGGAGAGAACCTCATGGACCCATGAACCCTGCGTGTCAGCACCGGACTGTACAAGCTGGTGAAAGCCTTGTAATGGTGTGGGGTGTGTGCAGTTGGAGTGATATGGGTCATCTGATACGTCTAGATACGACTCCCCAAGTGAAACGTACGTAAGCGTCCTGTCTGATCACCTTTTTCCATTCATGTCCGTTGTGCATTCCGAATGACTTGGGAAATTCCAGCAGGACAGTGCAACACCCCACACGTTCAGAATTGCTACAGAGTGGCTCCAGGAACACTCGTCTGATTTTAAACACTTCCGCTGACCACCAAATTCCCGAACCACGAACATTATTGGGCATATATGGGATGCCTTGCAGCGTGCTGTTCAGAAGAGATCTCCACCCCCGTCGCACTCCCACGGATTTATTGACAGTCCTACAGGATTCAGGATGTCCATTTCCTCCAGCACTACTTCAGACATTAGTCGAGTCCATGCAGAGTCGTGCTGCGACACTTCTGCGTGCTCGCGTTGGCCCTACACGATATTCGGAAGGTGTAACATTTTCTTTGGCTGTTCAATGTATAAAGTTGCCCTGTGACGTGGCATTGAGAGACCTGCTGATAGCTTTAAGTTAAATAGTTTTTTGTTTCATCCTTCTATACAGCGTTGCTACGAACAAACAACACTATGAGGAAAAGGGAGATAGGGCCGGCCACTTAAGCTGATTAACAGCCAACATGGTTCATCACTGATGAAACTGCACATGTTGTTACGGTCGGGAAAGCGCCTAGTGCTCACTGGTGGCGCATAAATGGAGAAACGTTCTGGAATTGAGAATTGTTATATTACACCTGCATCTACATCGATGCGTTGTAAACAACTGTGAAGTACTTGGCAGAGGGTACCTCACATCGTACTGTTTATTAGGGCTTCTTCACTTTCCGTTCACATACAGACCGCAGGAAGAATCACTGCTTAAAACGCCTCTGCGCATACGATGAGTACCCTATGGAATTGATACGAGGGAATCTTGATATATTAGTGCATTCATTATTCAGATTATTAGTAAATAGTCTCCTTATTTTTTAAACGAATATCTCCTCCACAGCTATGTTTTATACCTATTGTTCACACAATCATTTCCTGCTCTAAAAGTATGTCTCTGTCTTTATCTGTAGAACAATTTTGTACCTCTTATCTAACTTTTATCGCGTGTGCAATAGCTTAAAGCGCCTTTACGCTTGCTCGTCTCACCTCTCCATGTAATAACTATCGATATTTCACATTCGCCGGCCGAGTTGGCCGAGCGGTTCTAGGCGCTACAGTCTGGAACCGCGCGACCGCTACGGTCACAGGTTCGAATCTTGTCTTGGGCATGGATGTGTGTGATGTCCTTAGGTTAGTTAGGTTTAAGTAGTTCTAAGTTCTAGGGACTGATGACCTCAGAAGTTAACTCCCATAGTGCTCAGAGCCATTAGAACCAATTTAACATTCCCTTCAAATGGTTCAAATGGCTCTGAGCACTATGGGACTTAACATCTATGGTCATCAGTCCCCTAGAACTCAGAACTACTTAAACCTAACTAATCTAAGGACATCACACACATCCATGCCCGAGGCAGGATTCGAACCTGCGACCGTAGCAGTCGCGCGGCTCCGGACTGGGCGCCTAGTAACATTCCCTTCTGCTTAGTGACTTTACAGTCAATGATCAGTTATACCAGCAGCATTATACGCAGCATATTTATGTTGTAATCCCTTTGGTATCATTATCCACCACCGTATCATTTTCTGTTATAACTTACATTTGGTTGTTGAGTATAATCTTGCAAGACAAAAAAACGATGAAAAAATTATTCAGGTTCTGTAGAGCATTCGCTATTCGATTGCACATTCATGAATATTAAATAGCCTATCGGTCATCAGGCTGTTTTGACGAATCAAGACGGTGGTGCCTGTATCTGAGTCAGGGTGAGTATAGTACTTTCCCACTGTAGCCGTAAGGAACGAAAATTGTTGTTAGTTTGGAAATATAGAATGGATGTTCAAAAGTGTACCCAGAGAGATGGGATCCACAAGTGTTCCGTAATAAGTGGTAGTCTCTACAGAACGGCGAATGAAACATTTACTCAGACGCCTTTTCATTTTTCAGCTGCTGTCGATTCGTTCGGGGCCATCAATTTCGGACGAGTTCCGTTCTCCCTACGATCCCATAGCAGCGGCCAGAAACGGAATTTCCTATTACCTGCGGCCCACGGGGCGAAAGCCAATTGCCTGCAGCCGCTGTTTACCACCTGGCCGTTACTGGAACTCGTAACCGAAACACGGAATTGCTAACTCGGGTCACGCACTGTTGTAAATATCCGTTCGCCGTTTGTCACTGTGGTGTAGGCGCCTCTAATGGTACTGCAATTTGTGTTCCAGAAACTGTCGAAGCCAGCCGGCTGCGGCGAGCGGCAGCAGTGGGCTACTAGAAAACCCCTATTAGAGGCCAAGGATGTACCTCATGGCAACGTTTAAGCCCTCTAAAAACTGAGTTTAAATTTTATCTGCAGAAAATGGGAAGAAATTACTCTTACTGTCTATGACCTACAAAATAAAGAAAGAGTGGAATAGCTCAGCATAAAAAACAAATATGCGAAATTACAGCAGTCTCATGTAACATCACTCTAATATTGCAAAATCATTTAGGTGGAGGGAAAGAAAATCGTCTATGTACCATTGTACGGTAAAATTGCAAAATCATTTAGGGAGGAAAAGAAAAAGATCTCAGCACCATTTCATAGTAATATTTTCTTTTTTTTATATACTTGATTCTTCGGTATGAGGAAAGAAAAGATTGTTGTCGGTTCAGCGGCCTAATCGGAAAGGCTTTTTTCTCCCACGAGTGCAGTGTCCGTATTCCATATGGTGTATGAGAGTTGATGTATCTGTTGAGTGTTAGTGCTTGTTATGGGTGTTTTCTAATGTTTGGCACAATGTCTATGGAAATGCGGCCGTTGTTATAGTTTTATTGTGCTTTTTATTTACTGTTGTGGGTGACTTCGGTCAGTAAACCATCATCAGAGCAACGTTAAAGATAAAAATGATCCGTAAGACACAAACAAATAGCAGAATAACGGCTTAAGACAATGAAACTTTATAAAAAAACTAGAATATATCTCATATTTTGGGGCATTGGTCTACTAAGAAAACTGCAGTGGTCTGGCAATTACAAAGGCGTATTTAGGCCCTCTTCACGAATTATTCACAGTTTTAGAAGTTAAAAACAATTTGGAAGTAACTGACTATGATGTGTTACTAGTATACCACCGGAAGAACATATGTAAAAGCCATCTACATTGCTTGTTGGGCGCGCATAATCATTGCTGACCAGGAGTCAACAATGCAACTGGATTTTGTATTTTTTTAATATTTATGGTACGTCAAGTTCAGAACTCAAATTTCAATCTTGCAGAGCATGTATATGAATCTTTCCAAAATTGTGGGGAAAATCGACTTAGAAGGTTTGCCGGCGTCTTTAACTTCCTAAATCAAGGCCAGTTTATTGAAAAGTTTGTGGCTTTGTAGCAGAATGCTCTCCTTTTACCTAGGTGGCCCGGCTTCTATTCCAGGCTTTTCTGAATCTGTAAACAAAGGCAAATTTTCTGCGAGCATTTCCGAGAGACACAAAATACATAAATATGAAAATATCACTTTATAGTGTTTTTTAAATTGAAAAATCTTTATTAACAATATTTTTGAAACAATGGGTAATTACTACATTATTTTTGCGATGAAAACTTATCTTCTTGTGTGATATGCAACTGCAAAACAGGGAAGTGCATTTTTCATAAAAAAGGCATTTACTGGTGTGTTAATTGGTACATATTTCATTCGTCTTATATTTAAATGCCGTAGGTATTCAAATTGAATGATGTAGAATACGCGACTTAATTTAAAGCTTTACATCAGCCAGGAAGTGAAACCAAGCCAAGTACATGGCTTGCTACATTTCTACCACTGGATCACTTACACTCTTCGAAAAATTAACCTTAAGATAGGAAATTAAAGACGCTCAGAAAATTCATAATTGATTTTCTCAAGAATTTTTGAAAATTGCATCGGACAGATGTGGTACACTGATATTTGAGTTCTTGACTTCGCATATCATAAACATAAAAACTTACGGAAACCCGACTGCTGTGTGATATACTTGTGAGTCACGGACGTATAGGTAGTTCTCTAGACGTTGTCTTCGGCAAGTCGGCGGTAATGGTGTAAGGAAGAGATCTTTGCTTTACTGCCTCTGGTGAGGACGGATCCCACGGTTTACATGCTGATACACATCGACGGTACTTATTTACGTGATTTGCCTAACCTAAACTGAGGAACATGTGTGCAAACTGTTTTGTTGTGGTTGTCATGGCGACTGTCAATAGTGGAGTAGGCTAAAGATCTTTGCGTTTTTGGTCTTGGCGAGAAGTAACGCCACTGTTTCCAAGGCGATGTACGCCGACGGTAGTTGAATGAAGAGGTCTTGAATGAACATTGTAATTTCCCAAGGGACGACTGTGATTGCTGCTAAGCATCGATATCACTGAATTAATTGCTCAGCGTCCACAGACCCCATACAAGGGTGATGGAACCGATTCAAATGCAGGATGCGTAATGAAATCGCCGCTGATGAGGGATCCTCAAGTAGTGGATGCCAGTAAGGTTCCACACGATGGTGTGCCTTGGCTTTCTTATACGTCACTTTAATCACACTGAAATGTCAATCACCACCGTAATATTCACTGACATGCTGCAATAAATGTAAGTACGATCTACTTAAGAAAACTTCCGTCAACTGTATTGAAAGAGATATTCAAAGGGGATGGCGTGTGGATGGAGAAGGAGAAAAAACAGTAATTGTTAATAGCCAAATCTAAAAAACATGAACTACAAAATAAATGAGAAAATAAGCCATAAAAGTTAATACTGGTTTTCCCGTCTTACGCTTACTACACTTGAAGACTACTTTTCATTAGACTAGGTAATGATAGGAAACACTATTACATACCTGTCCAAAAGTGGTGTGAAGATTTCAGGCGACAGCTATTTCCAGGAACATATGTATCTGAAGCGCTTTTGAAACACTAAGCGTGTCTTGGAAGAATGGAAATCTAAGGTGGATGTACTTTCCTCAGGAAACTGAAAAACCTGAAGGCAAATGTGAATTGTTACATTTATGCCAGCATCTGTTTTCTATTCCCGCTCACGACGCGACCGTGGAAAGAGTATTTTCTCTGCCGTGGGCTCAGTGCACTGACGACAGAAATCAGCTGTTGCCACGGACTTTGGAATCAACTTTACAGCGCCACTTTAGCTACAAACTGACTTGCACGGACTTCCATAAATTCGTGAAAGGGAAAGAGACTTGCTCACAAAAGTGAAAAAAATATGGTATACCAACTACTTCTCCCGTAGTAAGATACATATAATTGTGCTCGAAATAAAAAGTAACTATATTAAACAAATTTAATTACATTTCTACACCCACAGCACAGAGTACCCCGACGACACCCCAGCTAAGTATTACTACCCTAGCTTAAGCACTTCAACGGCGATATACACTATGTGATCAAAAGTAACCAAACACCCAGGTACTCCATGTCAGCGACCTCAGTAGTCATCAGACATCGTGAGAGAACAGAATGGGGCGCTCCGCGGAACTCACGGACTTCGAACGTGGTCAGTTGACAGGGAGTCACTTGTGTCATATGTCTGTAGGCGACATTTCCATACTCCTAAACATCCCTAGGTCCACTGTTTCCGATGTGATAGTGAAGTGGAAACGTGTAGGGACACGTACAGTACAATAGCGTACAGGTCGACCTCGTCTGTTGACTGACAGAGACCGTCGACAGCCGAAGAGTGTCGTAATGTGTAATAGACACACATCTATACAGACCATCACACAGGAATTCCAAACTGCATCATGATCCACTGCAAGTACTATGACAGTTAGACGGGAGGAAAGAAAACTTGTATTTCATGGACGAACAGCCACACATCACGCCGGTAAATGACAAACGACAACTTGCTGGGTGTAA